>NC_092336.1:421660833-422936666 GCF_046630445.1 Rutidosis leptorrhynchoides
TCATGGTTTGCTTTTTCATCAACATGACGTGGGTAATAATTAGCCACCATGGAAAAGTCTCAAACGCACTGATTGATCTCAGCCCACATTAGATTAATGTCTAGCTCATCACTCATTCTTTATCATATCTTAATCCCGTTCGTTTAAAAAAAATAGCATGCGTTATATCTAATGAGTGTGCGTGTGGGGCTTGTAGGGCAAGGCAGCCACTAATAAAGAAAAATGCCATTTTGTTTAGAACGTGGATGGCCCGTTACTAAGATTATATCACGATTTTATAATTAAAACCCTCGAGTCTTTGCTTCACCAACTACATTAATCATCATTCTTAAAAAAAAAAATTGAACATCATTTCTTTGTGAGCCCTCTTTGTCGGCCAAAAACAAAAAAAAAATGGCAACAATAATGTTGGTTGAATATGAAGAAAAGTAGTTCAAGGTTTAGTTGATGGGTCGAACTAAAAGAAACAGAAAAAAATACAGTAGCAAGATGGGTCACGAAGGTGGTTAGATGACTATTTGGTGACGTGGTGATGGTTTGCAATGGTGATGGTCTGAAATAAAACAGAGGCAGCAGTAGTAACTATGGACACGAGGATAGTGGTTGTGGTGTGGTGGTGGTGTTTGGACAGGAAGCAACAACAAGGTGCAGCAGTAACGCTTTTAAATGGGTTTTCAAAGGTATATGTGTGTGATATTGAGTTGATGATGGGTCGTGTGTTTCAAAAGGAGAGCATAGCAAGAGCAATAACCGTATAATAAAAGTATTGAACAAGCAGCAGCTTCAGTTGCAATAAGAGATAAAGGTGGTGATTTAATAATTGGTTGAACTAAAAAAAAATCAATAAAGGTTCGGTGGTCTTATTCATCGAGCAAGAAGGTTGTGGTTATGGTAATCTAGTGATGAACCAAAACAGAAAATCCCGGTAGCATCGATGAAGGTTGTGATGATGATGTTTTAGTCGAAAACAATAGCATAATCCGATTGTTGAGTTGTCTTTGCGGTGAACCGAAAGAAGAAACATCCATAGGTTTTAATGGTGGTTTTAGGGTAGTTGACAATGATAATGAAACTAGAAAACAGAAAAAAGCAATAGCAATTACAAAGATCTTGTTGATGGTTTTAAGCGTGGGTTCATGAAGGGTTGCAGGTTCTTGATAGTAATCAAAAGAAAACAGAAGTTTCGGACAATAGCAGTAACGGATGTAGTGGTGTTCAATGGTGTAGTTCGTGGTGGTTTAAGATGAAGATAATGATGATGGTATTGAGTTTTGATGGTAAGCAAAGAAAGATTTAAATTGGTGCATGTTTTAATCATCAAAACTTAAGATGGTGATGATGATATATGTGATCATATATATGCATATAAAATGAAATGTAATAGTATGTATATGCAGTTGTTTTCTGACATCGTGAGATAAGTCACAAAGTGGGGTAAAGAGTTGGTTTGTGTGGGGTTTATGACAACAATAATGAAACAAATGGGTTGATGAAGTTCACTAAATTTTAATAGATACATGAATCGATATCTATATATAATAATATAATAATAATAATAATAATAATAATAATAATAATAATAATAATAATAATAATAATAATAATAATAATAATACTAATAATAATAATAATGATTAATATAATATACTAATAATAAGAAAATAGTTTACAAAAACGTGTAGACACAATGCCAGTTGTAGTAAAGTTGATATGAGGTGATAACTTGAATTGAAATATGAAGTTGATATATATGCATATAATATTGCTTTTATGGACTCACACAACACATAAAAGAACGGATGGAGTATTATTTCTATATTTTATATCACCTCATGTTTAAAAAGGAAAATAATAGCTGTCATTTATATCATCCTACTGACAGTTTTAAAATATTAAATAAAAATTAAATCAACTATTAGCGCTCAATCCCAGGTAAAATATACTAAGTGTTAAAATTTAACAAATAGATCTTAAACATGTTTTTAATAAGTCTAAAATTTATAGAACTCATTTTCGTATCACCGTTTATTTAAAAATTACATAAGTTTGAATTTAACTTCCTTAATATCAATCGGAACATTAAACGAGTATTACAATCATTTAATATTTATTTTTAATATACTTTATTTATATATAGAGATATATTTTAAATAATAATTATTATAATATCCTATTTTTATTTTAATAATTTTTAATAACAACACCATATAATACTTCAAATTATATTTCAAATTATTATTTATATATATACGTACACACATATCTATTTACAATTAATTGTTCGTGAATCGTCGAGAGCAGTCGAAGGGTAAATGAATACATGAACACAGTTCAAAGTTTTTGAGACTCAATATTACAGACTTTGCTTATCGTGTCGAAATCATATTGAGATTAAAGTTTAAATTTGATCGGAAATTTTCGGGTCATCACAGTACCTACCCGTTAAAGAAATTTCGTCCCGAAATTTGATTGGGATGGTCATGGTTGACAATAAATATGTTTTCATGACGAATATAAGTTGATAAATAGATTTTTATCATTATTGGTTAATATAGATAAAACGATTCAATTGTGTGAAGCGTACGAGTGAAGCTATCGTAAAAGTGTGAATGAGTAAATGCAAGTTTGTCTTAACCGGTGACGTAGTCATGGTTGATTTCCTGAATTCAAGGGATTTAAATAAAATCTTCGTAATCTTTAAAAGATTTGATTCTTCGGTGATTAAGGAAATTATGATCCTCTTCGATTTAATGTGATAATCCATCTCGATTTCTCTGTCGGATATGTCACTATAAATCCACCTCCTTCGTTTCCTTACAACTCACACCTTCTATTCTTTCTCCCTCAACTCATATTTTAAAGTATTTGTCAATATGCTTCATCCAGTTCTGCTTCTTGATATATTCCTAAGTTTCATATCTGTTATTCTTCTTTTTCATCTACCGCCAGAAGAATCTATTTACTTCTACTATACTCTAGGTTTTATAGTGTTTTTAGTTCTCCCGTGTCTTTATATTGCTATATTCATTGATATATATGGTTTGTAATTTCTGGGTTGTTGTTGGGCTTTATATCTTCCTTTATATTTCAAAGTCCCTGCTTCTGTCTTCTATAATCATTGTCATTCATAGTTAATGCTCCCTTCTATTTGCTACGATTTATACTCCCATTTTTATTTCGGAGCTTCATTCTTTCGTTTCCTCTTCTTGCGATTAAGCACTATATGTAATGGTCCAGAATTCATAGATATGAATTTCGGAATGAACATAGTTAATGTTCTAAGAAGGAAATCGTAATGGCACGATTTTGATTTGTCAAATTACCAGAATACCTCGGAAAAGACCGAATCATCAAGAAAATATTTTCTTGATATTCTTAGAGACCAGAGTCGTGTAACATGGCACATGATGAAGGTATGGTCTGTGAATCGTCATGTCCCATTTAGAAACTCAGCATGACTTACTGTAATATAATCACGTTGATCAAGTGTCATTATATTATACTAACTTGAAATGTCTCGTTCATATTGATTATAAACGTTCCATATTAATTGATTTCGTTGCAAGGTTTTGACCTCTATATGAGACGTTTTTCAAAGATTGCATTCATTTTTAAAACAACCATAACCTTTATTTTATCTATAAAGGTTTAAAAAGCATTACGTAGATTATCAAATAATGATAATCTAAAATATACCGTTTACACACGACCATTACATAATGGTTTACAATAAGAATATATTACATCAAAAATAAGTTTCTTGAATGCAGTTTTTACATAATATCATACAAGCATGGACTCCAAATCTTGTCCTTATTTTAGTATGCAACAGTGGAAGCTCTTAATAATCACCTGAGAATAAACATGCTTAAAATGTCAACAAAAATGTTGGTGAGTTATAGGTTTAACCTATATATTATCAAATCATAATAATAGACCACAAGATTTCATATTTCAATATACATCCCATACATAGAGATAAAATTCATTCATATAGTGAACACCTGGTAACCGACATTAACAAGATGCATATAAGAATATCCCCTATCATTCTGGGAAATCCTTCGGACATGATAAAAACTAATTCGAAGTACTAAAGCATCCGGTACTTTGGATGGGGTTCGTTAGGCCCAATAGATCTATCTTTAGGATTCGCGTCAATTAGTAGATCGGTTTACTAATTCTTAGGCTACCAAGCAAAAAGGGGATATTCGGCTTCGATCATTCACCCATATAATGTAGTTTCATTTACTTGTGTCTATTTCATAAAATATTTATAAAACTGCATGTATTCTCATCCCAAAATATTAGATTTTAAAAGTGGGACTATAACTCACTTTCACAGATTTTTACTTCATCGGGAAGTAAGACTTGGCCACTGGTCGATTCACGAACCTATAACAAATATGTACATATATATCTAAGTATGTTCAAAATATATTTACAACATTTTTAATACGTTTTAATATTTTAAGTTTATTAAGTCAGCTGTCCTCGTTAGTAACCTACAACTAGTTGTCCATAGTTAGATGTACAGAAAATAAATTGATATATATTATCTTGACCCAATCCACGACCCAGTGTATTCACGTCTCAGGCTAGATCATAACTCAAAGTATATATATTATTGGAATCAACCTCAACCCTTTATAGCTAACTCAAACATTACTGCATATGGAGTGTCTATGGTTGTTCCAAATAATATATATACATGGGTCGATATGATATGTCAAAACATTTGCATACGTGTCTATGGTATCTCAAAATTACAAAATATATTAGAATACATGTATAATACAATATAAGTTACCTAGGATATGATTTGTATAGAATTGTTACAATATTTCCCGTAGCTACAACAATCAAATAAATATCCAATCTTGTTTTACCCATAACTTCTTCGTTTTAAATCCGTTTTGAGTGAATCAATTTGAAATGGTTTCATATTGAACTCTATTTTATGAATCTAAATAGAAAAATTATAGTTTTATAGTCGGAAATATAAGTTACAAGTTGTTTTTGTAAGAGGTAGTCATTTCAGTCGAAAGAACGATGTCTTGATAACCATTTTGAAAAACATATTTTCACTTTGAGTTTAACCATGATTTTTGGATATAGTTTCATGTTCATAAGAAAAATTATTTTCCCAGAAGAACAACTTTTAAATCAAAGTTTATCATAGTTTTTAATTATCAAACCCAAAACAGCCTGCGGTGTTACTACGACGGCGTATGTCCGGTTTTAAGGTATTTTTCGTGTTTCCAGGTTTTAAATCATTAAGTTAGCATATCATATAGATATAGAACATGTGTTAAGTTTATTTTAAAAGTCAAGTTAGAAGAATTAACTTTTGTTTGTGAACAAGTTTAGAATTAACTAAACTATGTTCTAGTGATTTCAAGTTTAAACCTTCGAATAAGGTAGTTATATATATATGAATCGAATGATGTTATGAACATCATTACTACCTCAAGTTTTGTGGATAAACCTACTGGAAATGAGAAAAGTAGATCCAGCTTCAAAGGATCCTTGGATGGCTTGAAAGTTCTTGAAGCAGAATCATAACACGAAAACAAGTTCAAGTAAGATTTTCACCCGAAATAAGATTGTTATAGTTATAGAAATTGAATCAAAGTTTGAATATGAGTATTACCTTATATTATAAAGATATATTACTGTAAATAAGAAAGATTTCTTGAGGTTGGATGATCACTTTACAAGATTGGAAGTAAGCTAGCAAACTTGGAAGTATTCTTGATTTTATGAAACTAGAACTTATAGAATTTATGAAGAACACTTAGAACTTGAAGATAGAACTTGAGAGAGATCAATTAGATGAATAAAATTGAAGAATGAAAGTGTTTTTAGGTGTTTTTGGTCGTTGGTATATGGATTAGATATAAAGGATGTGTAATTTTGTTTACATGTAAATAAGTCATGAATGATTACTAATATTTTTGTAATTTTATGAGATATTTCATGCTACTTGCCAAATGATGGTTCCCACATGTGTTAGGTGATAAGATCTGATCATTTGAGTGTATATACCAATAGTACATACATCTAAAAGCTGTGTATTGTACGAGTACGAATACGGGTGCATACGAGTAGAATTGTTGATGAAACTGAACGAGGATGTAATTGTAAGAATTTTTGTTAAGTAGAAGTATTTTGATAAGTGTCTTGAAGTCTTTCAAAGGTGTATAAATACATATTAAAAAACTACATGTATATACATTTTAACTGAGTCGTTAAGTCATCGTTAGTAGTTACATGTAAATGTTGTTTTGAAACCTTTAGGTTAACGATCTTGTTAAATGTTGTTAACCCATTGTTTATTATATCTAAAGAGATGTTAAATTATTACATTATCATAATATTATGATATATTAATATATCTTAGTATGATATATATACAGTTAAATGTTGTTACAACGATAATCGTTACATATATGTCTCGTTTTGAAATCATTAAGTTAGTAGTCTTGTTTTTACATATGTAGTTCATTGTTAATACACTTAATGACATGTTTACTTATCATTTATCATGATTAAACATAGTGTATCAATATCTTAATATGATTCATATGTATTTAGTAAGACGTTGTTATAACGATAATCGTTATATATATCGTTTCGAGTTTCTTAATTCAATAAACTCAATTTTATGTATATAACTCATTGTTAAAATACCTAATGAGATACTTACTTATCATAATATCATGTTAACTATATATGTAACCATATTGTCATCATATAGTTTTTAAAAGTTTTAACGTTCGTGAATCACCGGTTAACTTGGGTGGTCAATTGTCTATATGAAACCTATTTCAATTAATCACGTCTTAACAAGTTTTATTGCTTAACATGTTGGAAACATTTAATCATGTAATTTTCAAATTCAATTAATATAAATAAGCATGGAAAATTTCAGGTCACTACAGTACCTACCCGTTAAATAAATTTCGTCCTGAAATTTTAAGCAGTTGGAGGTGTTGACGTATCTTCTGGAAATAAGTGCGGGTATTTCTTCTTCATCTGATCTTCTCATTTCCAGGTGAACTCATGTCCTCTACGAGCATTCCATCGAACCTTAATAATTGGTATCTTGTTTTGCTTAAGTCTTTTAACCTCATGATCCATTATTTCGACGGGTTCTTCGATAAATTGAAGTTTTTCGTTAATTTGGATTTCGTCTAACGGAATAGTGAGATATTCTTTAGCAAAACATTTCTTAAAATTTGAGACGTGGAAAATGTTATGTACAGCTGCGAGTTGTTGAGGTAACTCAAGTCGGTAAGCTACTGGTCCGACACGATCAATAACCTTGAATGGTCCAATATACCTTGGGTTTAATTTTCCTCGTTTACCAAATCGAACAACTCCTTTCCAAGGTACAACTTTAAGCATGACCATCTCTTCAATTTCAAATTCTATATCTTTTCTTTTAATATCAGCGTAGCTCTTTTGTCTACTTTGGGGGTTTTCAACCGTTGTTGAATTTGGATGATCTTCTCGGTAGTTTCTTGTATTATTTCTGGACCCGTAATCTGTCTATCCCCCACTTCACTTCAAAAAATCGGAGACCTGCACTTTCTACCATAGAGTGCTTCAAACGGCGTCATCTCAATGCTTGAATGGTAGCTATTGTTGTAGGAAAATTCTGCTAACGGAAGGTGTCGATCTCAACTGTTTCCGAAACCAATAACACATGCTCGTAGCATGTCTTCAAGCATTTGTATCGTCCTTTCACTCTGTCCATCAGTTTGTGGATGATAAGCAGTACTCATGTCTAGACGAGTTTTTAATGCTTGCTGTAATGTCTGCTAGGATCTTGAAATAAATCTGTCATCCCTATCAGAGATAATAGAGATTGGTATTCCATGTCTGGAAACGACTTCCTTCAAATACAATCGTGTTAACTTCTCCATCTTGTCATCTTCTCTTATTGGCAGGAAGTGTGCTGATTTGGTGAGACGATCAACTATTACCCAAATAGTATCAAAACCACTTGCAGTCCTTAGCAATTTAGTGATGAAATCCATGGTAATGTTTTCCCATTTCCATTCCGGGATTTCGGGTTGTTGAAGTAGACCTGATGGTTTCTGATGCTCCGCTTTAACCTTAGAACACGTCAAACATTCTCCTACGTATTTAGCAACATCGGCTTTCATACCCGGCCACAAAAAATGTTTCTTGAGATCCTTGTACATCTTCTCCGTTCTAGGATGTATTGAGTATCTGGTTTTATGAGCTTCTCTAAGTACCATTTCTCTCATATCTCCAAATTTTGGTACCCAAATTCTTTCAGCCCTATACCGGGTTCCGTCTTCCCGAATATTAAGATGCTTCTCCGATCCTTTGGGTATTTCATCCTTTAAATTTCCCTCTTTTAAAACTCCTTGTTGCGCCTCCTTTATTTGAGTAGTAATGTTAGTGTGAATCATTATATTCATAGCTTTTACTCGAATGGGTTCTCTGTCCTTTCTGCTCAAGGCGTCGGCTACCACATTTGCCTTCCCCGGGTGATAACGAATCTCAAAGTTGTAATCATTCAACAATTCAATCCATTTGCGCTACCTCATGTTCAGTTGTTTCTGATTAAATATGTGTTGAAGACTTTTGTGGTCGGTATATATAATACTTTTGACCCCATATAAGTAGTGCCTCCAAGTCTTTAATGCAAAAACAACCGCGCCTAATTCCAAATCATGCGTCGTATAATTCTGCTCGTGAATCTTCAATTGTCTAGATGCATAAGCAATTACTTTCATTCGTTGCATTAATACACAACCGAGACCTTGCTTTGAGGCGTCACAATATATCACAAAATCATCATTCCCTTCAGGTAATGACAATATAGGTACCGTAGTTAACTTTTTCTTCAACAATTGAAACGCTTTTTCTTGTTCATCCTTCCATTCAAATTTCCTCCCTTTATGCGTTAATGCAGTCAAGGGTTTTGCTATTTTAGAAAAATCTTGGATGAATCTCCTATAATAACCAGCTAGCCCTAAAAATTGTCGTATGTGTTTCGGAATTTTTGGGGTTTCTCACTTTTCAACGGTTTCAATCTTTACTGGATCCACCTGAATACCTTCTTTGTTCACTATATGACAGAGGAATTAAACTTCTTCCAACCTAAATGCACACTTTGAAAACTTAGTGTACAGTTTTTCTTTTCTCAGCAACTCTAGCACTTTTCTCAAATGTTCTTCGTGCTCTTGATCATTCTTCGAGTAAATAAGTATGTCATCGATAAAAACAATGACAAACTTGTCAAGATATGGCCCACACACTCGGTTCATGAGGTCCATGAACACAGCTGGTGCATTAGTCAATCCAAACGGCATAACCATAAACTCGTAATGATAGTAACGCGTCCTAAAAGCAGTCTTCGGAATGTCATCCTCTTTCACCCGCATTTGGTGATATCCAGAACATAAATCGATCTTCGAATAAACCGACGAGCCTTGTAGTTGATCAAGTAAGTCATCGATTCTCGGTAATGGGTAACGGTTCTTGATGGTAAGTTTGTTCAACTTTCGGTAGTTGATACACAACCTGAATGTACCATCTTTCTTCTTGACAAACAGAACAGGAGCTCCCCATGGTGATGTACTTGGTTGAATGAAACCACGCTCTAAAAGTTCCTGTAACTGACTTTGTAATTCTTTCATTTCGCTGGGTGCGAGTCTGTATGGAGCACGAGCTATTGGTGCAGCTCCTGGTACAAGGTCTATTTGAAATTCAACGGATCGATGTGGGGGTAATCCCGGTAATTCTTTCAGAAATACATCGGGAAATTCTTTTGTGACGGAAACATCACTGATGTTCTTTTCTTCAGGTTTAACTTCCTCGATGTGTGCTAGAATCACGTAACAACCTTTTCTTATTAGTTTTTGCGCCTTCAAACTACCAATAAGATTTAATTTCGCGTTGTTTTTTTCTCCGTACACCATTAAAGGTTTTCCTTTTTCATGCATAATGCGGATCGCATTTTTGTAACAAACGACCTCTGCTCTCACCTTTTTCAACCAGTCCATGCCAATTATTACGTCAAAAATCCCTAACTCGACTGGTATTAAATCAATTTTAAACGTTTCATCCCCCATTTTAATTTCTCTCTCCCGACATATATTATCTGCTGAAATTAATTTACCGTTTGCTAATTCGAGTAAAAATTTACTATCCAATGGCGTCAATGGGCAACTTAATTTAGCACAAAATTCCCTACTCATATAGCTTCTATCCGCACCCGAATCAAATAAAACATAAGCAGATTTATCGTCAATAAGAAACGTACTCGTAACAAGCTCCGGGTTTTCCTGTGCTTCTGCCGCATTAATATTGAAAACTCTTTCACGGTCCTGCCCATTAGCATTCCCATGATTCGGGCAATTTCTAATAATGTGGCCCGATTTTCCACATTTATAACAAACAGCGTTGGTATTACTTGCTCCGACACTATTCGTTTCGGCATTACTTGTTCCGACATTATTTGTTCCTTTAGTTCTGTTAAACTTTGGTCCGTAGACCTCACATTTTGTCGTGCTATGACCATTTCTTTTACACCTGTTGCAAAATGTCGTGCAAAACCCCTGATGATTTTCTTCACACCTATGACATGGCTGTTTTTAGTTTTTGTTGCCGTTGTTGTTATTGAGGTTGTTGTTGGGTTTGTTATTGTTTTTGAAACGGTTGTTGTAGTTGTTGTTGTTGTTGGGATGTTTGTTGTAGTTATTGTTAGAATTGCGGTTATTGTTGCGATTGTTGTTGCGGTTGTTGGGATAGTTGTTGCGATTGTGGTTGTAATTGTTATTATTGTTGTACTGGTGACTCTTGTCGCCGTTTTCCTCCTACTTCCTCTTGAGTTGTTTCGTGTTGGCTTATTCGGCCACCTGCTCTTTAATTCTTCCCTCAATCTGATTTATGAGTTTATGAGCCATTCGACTTGCCTTCTGTATAGAAGCGGGCTCGTGTGAACTCACATCTTCTTGAATCCTTAATGGTAACCCTTTTACAAATGCGTCGATCTTCTCTTCTTCATCTTCGAATGCTCGCGGACATAATAGACACAACTCTGTGAATCGTCGTTCATATGTGGTAACGTCGAACCCTTGTGTTCGTAACTCTCTAAGTTTTGCCTTGAATTTATTGACTTCGTTTCTAGGACGGTACTGCTCGTTCATCAATTGCTTGAATGCCGACCACGGTAGTGCGTAAGCAGCATTTTGTCCTACCTGTTCAAGATAGGTGTTCCACCACGACGTAGTACCTGTGAAGGTATGCGTAGCGTACTTAACTTTGTCCTCTTCAGTACACTTACTTATGGAAAACACCGATTCGACTTTCTCGGTCCACTGTTTCAATCCAATTGGTCCTTCGGTTCCATCAAATTCCAAAGGTTTGTAGGCAGTGAATTCTTTGTAGGAGCATCCTACACGATTTCTTACGCCGTTAGCTGCATTGCTAGATTCAGAGTTATTGTTGGTATGTAGTGCAGTCTGTACTACGGCTATGTTTGCGGCAAGAAAGGTACGAAATTCCTCTTCGCTCATATTCATGGTGTGTCAAGTAGTCGGTGCCATTTCCTTCAAAATAGCCAACTGAATCGAGTTAATCATACAGAATATTAAGAGTAGTCATTAGTATTTCGTAGCATAATATGAACTCATTTATAAAAGCTTTTTCTTCATATTAGCATTTTATAAGTTTAAATTCGGGTACTACCTACCCGTTAAGTTCACACTTAGTAGCTAATATACAATTCAACTACTACAATTCCATATGAAAAACTGATTATAATAATATATCACATACAAATATTCTTCAAACTTACAACTTCGCTATATTTCATATAACATGAAATATAGTACACTTTGATACAGGACAGTTTTGAAGATAAACCTAGTTAATACGCAAGTTGTTCAGCAAAGGAAATAAAGACACGTAATTCATAAGTCCAGAAACAAGTCATGCATTCTGGTTTTACTAAGACGACTTCCCATCCTTAGACTGGTGGAAAATAACCGTTATGACCATTGGCTAGGCAGCATGTTGTAATGTCGTCAAAAGGACGAGGGTTTCGTAATGTTCAACAGCCCCGTAATAATCTAAAAACCTTATTTCTCACCCCAACTACTGAATCCGTCACTTGTGGGAAGGTTTTATTTAAAAGCTGCAATCCGATGTTCTTTTTCTCACTTTGGTAAGAAGCGAACATCACTAATCCGTAAGCATAACATGCTTCTTGTTAGGACCCCGAAGTTGTATAGTGTTAATGTGAATTAAGCTTAAATGAAGGTTCCTTGGAAGAGGGCTATATAAGGAACCTAAGTAGTCCTAATTAGATAGCCATTGTATTGTAACTGAGTTTTAGAAGCTGTGGATTGTAATTTTACCGATTCTCTATCATACCGAGTCTCCTTCCTACATACCGAATCTCATTCGATCTTATCATTTCTATTAATCTCAACATGATCTGACCTATCATTTGGTATCAGAGCTTCCAGGAAGTGATTTTACATCACTATATCGATCCAGAGATTGTAGATTACAGAATCTGAATACTCAGTAAAATGAATCAGATTCGGTATTATCGAATTTGATAATCTGACGTTCAGATTCTTGTGATAAGTTCAGCGAAGGTGTATTAGGTCTATTAGAAAGAGTTTCGATCATCATTACAGCTTTTTAACTTCAATTATGGAGAATCAAGTTGATTTTTAGAGTTTATGGCTAAAACTCTCGGTATTGCTTAATTCAAGCTTGATTCTGGATTTTTGTAAAGATTTAAAGATTCAGTTGTGTTCGTGAGGTGTTAAATCACATTTCTGTCGATTCAATTTCTTCAATTCTTCAAGTTTTGAAGATTTGATTAACACTCGATATCGTAACCGTCATACCGAGTCTGCTTCATTACTGAAAATTCATCTTAAGTGTTGCAGATTGTGGTGTGTTTGTGATTCTATCACATTCGGTTTGATTATACGCAGCTAATTGGTGTGGTTTGAGAAAGGATTCTATTATATTTCTAAGTTTTAGACTTAGACTCGGTATTGTCAACTGCTACAGTTGACATTTGGTATCCTGAATCTTCGGTATCATTGATATTCTGTTTGTTACTAACTTGTTTTCTTGTGCAGCAAGGTTACTGAATCTAATTCAAGGGAATTGGATTTTGTTTACACATAATATTTTACAGAATTTAACTACCGAGTCATTTACCGAATCAGAATCTCGATTTCACTTAATCCTTTGGTTTTAAGTATTCTGAGGCTTCAAGTTGTGTGGTTACCGAATCCATACCGAATCTGGGTGTGTTACTTGTGATTCTTATCAGTTTCTGTTACAGAATCTGGTTTACCGAATTGTTACCGAATCTGCTACTGTACCGAACCACTTACCGAGTATGCTACTGTACCGAATCTTTACCGAATCTGACATTCTTGTTAGATTTTATACTGAACCCTGATCATAGATTGTGTTTAATACCGAATCTACCTCAATTTAAGATGTCTACTCAAGATACTCTTATCATTGGATCAGATTCCCGACCTCCAATGTTGTTTGATGGCAAGTACACTCAGTGCCTTCATCGTATCACTCAGTACATAGACTATAAGGGTGAGAAAGCTATACATATATGGGCTTCTCTGAGAGATGGTCCAGTTGTTGATTTTCATCCAGATACTGGTATGCCAATTCCAGTCTATGAACTTTCTGGTGATAAACGTGAAAGAGCTCAGGGTAACATAGAGGCTAAGAATATTGTCATGCAAGGTATCCCATATGAACTATTTGAAAATGTTGATAGCAACACTACAGCAAAAGATATATGGGATAAGATCAAACGACAACAAGAAGGTTATGACATGTCAGACGTTACTAAATTGAATAAGGCTCTGGGATTGTATGAAGATTTCAAGCAGGAACCAGAAGAACTACTCAAGGATACCTACCGTCATTTCAATGGTGTTCTCAATGAGTTGAAAAGGTGTAAGATTGTAAAAGTACATGCTGAAGTCAACATGAAATTCCTCAAAAAGCTCAATGCTGATTGGCTTCCTTATTGAACCATTGTTCGATCTACCAAAGAGATTGACAAGTTGACTATTCATGAGCTTGTTGGAGTTCTTATGAATTACCAACTTGAGGTGTCTAAACTTCAAGAAGGAAGGAAAGAGTCTTCTCCGGGTGATCCTCTTGCTCTAATTGCCAAAAAGAAGAGCAAATCATTTTCCAAAAGCTTGTCCAAGAAAGTGATTGTTGAAGAATCAACTGATTCTGAAGCGTTGAATCTTTCTGATGTTGATGATTCTCACCTTGAATTAGTCAAGATGGCAGCCATGTTCACAAACGCCTTGAACAAACATAAGTTTAAAGGCAAATCAAGCAATCAACGCAAAAACTCATCATCTTCCTCGTACTACAAGAAAGCTGATCAATCCAAACAACAACGTGCTGATGATTCCAAGAAGGAAGATTCAATCTGTTTCAATTGTGGCAAAGCTGGTCATTACTCTCGTGAGTGCAAGATGCCTAAGAAGAAGGACGCAGCTTACTACAAGAAGAAAATGTTGATGGCTAAGATTGTGGAAACTGGGGGAGAGCTGAAACCGGTTGATAATACTTGGTTTAACTAGACTGATGATTCAGACTCAGAAGTGGAACATAAAAATGTTTGCAAGGTGACTAAGCTCATCAAGGCTAAGGAAGCATAGGAGAATTCTGACTCAACATCTGACGATGATGAGTACAATCAACTAAAATCTCACCTGATTTTATAAAAATGCAAAATGACTTGATGAAGAATCTGGTCTCAATGTCAAAAGAAGTCAAAGGCTTAAAATCTGAAAACAAGATTTTAAAAGATAAAATCAAACTAAATGAGACCAGACCTTCCTCATCCAAATTGCAAATGGATGTGCAATGATTGACTCACCAACTCAGCTCTACGGAAACTGAGTTGGAAGATCTTAAGAAGACAATTCATCCGATTAAATTCGAACGAACTGATTATCGTTTAAAATCTGAACGACTTGCAGAAAAAGTTCAATTCTTAGAAAAAGATCTTTCTGATTTAAAAAACCAACATGAACCCACACTTTCAAAGTTAAACAAGAAAATTATTCATTTGGAAAATGCCATAATTGAAAAAGACACTAAAATTTCTTCGTTGTCAAAAGAGTCTATTCTAATGAAAGCTCAACTTGCTCAATATGAGGAAAAACTCTATCGTACAGAGCAATCTAAAGCTATCATTGATTTAGAACTTTCAAAACAAACAATTTTCATGAACAGACCAAAAACGATTCATGGTGAAAAGTGGGGGTTGGGTTATGAAGATCCTAAGATCTTAGATGGAGCTTCCAAAAAGATTCCAGGATTATATCATTCTGATTACTTTCAAGCTGGTTTACCACTGTATTTTGTGCATGCTTCTGATGCTGATTTTGATGATATTATTGTTAATCGCAAATCTAAAAAATACCATCAAATTAGCTTAATGTATGAGAAAATTAATGCAAAATGGGTAAATCAAATCATGATTTCTTGAAGGAACTTGTTGAAACTGAAAAAGAATGTGCAATGTGCTAATTATGTGCTGACACGTAGATTGGTTTACATTCCTACACTCATGCTAGAGAAGTACATTTTAATGCTTGAGAATGAAGTGTTTAACAAACCTAGTTCCAACATTGTTAACATAGATGAGGTGTTTGATGAATCAACTTTTGATGTGAAACCAATTCTACCTGCTTTACCTGTATCTCCAGATGATGTTTTCTGTGAAGACCTAGCACATGAACTAACTATTTTCTTTGAGACAAAATCTCTAGGTCAAAATTCTTTAGATGAAAAAGTAGAACCTCATAATGAACCAATCATTGAACCTTTGATAGATTTTGAAAGTCAACTTCATCCTTTGCATGATTATTATTTGCATTTGCCTGCTGTACGTAATTTGAATCGTATAGTAGCTCAACTAGAACAGGAGAATATTGACTTGAAACTTAAGTGCCAATCATTAGAACAAATGCTTGCTTTGTGTGATAAATTGCCTTCACTGCCTAAGAAAGAATGTACCTATGATTTTAAGGAGGGTGAAGTGATAGTTTCTGCTGAAGAATTATGTCTTGAGATTAAAAGCTTAAAACAAAAGATAATTCAACTGAAACAGGCTAACACACTTAAGCAATCATCTAATGTTGAAACCAATGTGCTTGAATGTATTGGTGGGATTACTAAGAAGAGGAAGGGAACAAAGATATCTAAGGATGTAAAACCCATTACTATTCTTAAAAATCCTCTACGTTCTCAATTTGGCAATCGTGGTTCAAAAGTTGTTTCTACAACTCAATTTGTTGTCAAAAAGGTTCATTCTCCTGATGGTTCTGTGTCAACTGAAAAGATTCCTATGATTCCAATGAAAAAAACTTCAAAAGCGAGTCTTTTAACGACATCAGTTAAGTCCACACAACACACAAGTCCTAAACCTGATTTACGTGAGTATGATGCAAAAGAACGTAAAATCAAATTAGAGATTTTGCAAAATCAATCATCTCATGTGTCAACTGAAAAGTTTGGATGTCTAACTAACAAAGGTATTTTTCGTGTCACAGGTCATAATCCAAACTTGAATTACAAATCTGTATGGGTTTCTAAGTCCACGACTAAGAAAGTAGCAACCAAACCAACGCAATCTGCTAGTCGGCCTAGGAAATCATCTCATGTTTTTTAATTTTCGTCTGTGAAAAAAACATCTACTTGGAATAAGTTGTGTGTTAAGACTTCTGATAACGATGTAAAACTTGATATTGCGTCTGAGGCTTCATGTAATGTGGTTTTAAATGATGCTTTATTGTCTAAAGTGCATGATGCTTTACGTGATTATTTCATCGTTGATCCAAAGTTTATTGCTGGTACTAACCGAAAAGGACCCAAGAATCTTTGGGTACCTAAACTCTAGGAAATTCACATTTACAGGGTTTCGACGTCTGTGTTTGGTATATCAATTTCGGTTGTTCTCGACACATGACGGGCGATAAATCCTTACTTGTCAACTTCATTTACAAATTCCTAGGAATGGTTATATTTAGAAATGATGAAATTGCAGCGATAACGGGTTACGGAGATTATGTGCAAAATGGCATAACAATCAAACGGGTTTCATATGTTGAAGGTTTGGGGTGCAATTTATTTGTGTGAGTCAATTCTGCGATGGAGATCTTAAAGTTCTGTTTGAACGTCGTCAATGCTCGGTGCAATCCACCGAAGGAAATGATCTTCTTGTTGGTAAACGTTGTACTTCACTATATACTATTGACCTCAATGATGCACCTTTACATACAACCATGTGTTTGGCTACTCGTTCTACCAAAGAAAATTCATGGTTATGGCATCATCGGATGTCACACCTGAATTACATGGGTATCAATCACCTGGTCTCTAAAGACTTAGTTGATGGTATTCCAACCTTTCAATATGATAACCATCATGTGTGTCCATCACGTGCGATGGGTAAGCTGAAACGAACTAATCATCCGCTTAAGCACAACCCCAGTACTTCACCATCTTTGCAATTATTGCATATGGACTTATGTGGACCCATGCGTATTTCTAGCCTTGGTGGCAAGAAACATGTGCTTGTTATTGTCGATGACTATACCCGGTTTACATGGATTTTTCTTTTGCGAACTAAGTCAGAAACCCTCGCCATTATCATTGAGTTCATTAAAAAGACTCAACGCTCTTTTAACAAACATGTTAAGAGCATTAGAACTGATAATGGGATGGAATTTAAGAATGACCCGCTTGATAGTTATTTGAAAGACAAAGGCATTGAACATCAGTTTTCTGCTGCTCGGACCCCCCAACAGAATGGAGTAGTCGAACGACGTAATCGTACGTTGTACGAAGCAGCTCAAACGATGCTTGCTTACTCCAAACTACCTCCAAAAATGTGTGGGGAGGCCATTTCAACTGCATGATATACCCAAAATCGTTGTATTGTTAATAAATGTTTTGATAAAACTCCATATGAGTTATTATATGGTAGACACCCGAATGTCAAATATTTCCGTGTCTTTGGTTGTATATGCTATGTGCTTAACGATTTTGACAGCCTCGAAAAGTTTGATCCAAATGGTGATCAAGCTATATTTCTCGGTTATTCTTCGAACAAAGTTGCCTATCGGGTTTATCACAAACGGACAAAAACGATTAAAGAGAGCATAAATGTCAAGTTCGATGAATTTTCGGGAATGGCTTTTGAACATCTCAGTTCAAAACCCGATCCTAACCCGGCTACTACTTCTTCTGCGCAAAACTCAATTTTCTCGACGAAGGGTGTTCCTACGGTTACATCAGAGGAACTGGATATCTTGTTTGATAGTCTTTGTGCTCCTCAACAGCATTCAAATGATCAAGCCGTACCGGTTACACTGTCACAGTCAACTACTGTGGAGACTCAACAAAGTCTTTTTGATGAAGATACAACACCAACTGATTCACCTGTTGCTTCTTCATCCTCCCTACCACCTCCTGTTACTGATAATCTTGAACCAATTCAAGATTCATCAGTTGATACAACTCCAGCTGTTTCTCCAGATATTCAATTGAATCCATTAGATAATGTTACATCAGATCAAGCGGATCAAGGCTCAACGTCAACAACGGTTGATGTTTCAATGGATACCACTAATGAACAAGCTCTTCCACATCACCGATGGACTAAAAGTCATCTAATAGATCTTATTATTGGTGATGCATCTGCTCCAGTCTCAACTCGAAGGGCTACTTGGAATATGTGTCTATACACAGCCTTTCTTAGTAAGATTGAACCAACAACGGTTGCTCAAGCTTTACTAGATCCGAACTGGGTGGTTGCAATGCAAGAATAGATTAATCAATTTGAACGGTTAAAAGTATGGCGATTAGTTCCAAGACCAATGGGTCAACAACCAATAGGGGTTAAGTGGATTTTTAAGAACAAGAAGGATTCTGATGGAATTGTGGTTCGGAATAAGGCACGTCTTGTGGCCAAGGGATATCGACAACAAGAGGGTATTGATTATGACGAGACGTTTGCTCCGATTGCTCGGATTGAGGCTAATCGTCTTTTCCTTGCCTTTGCTTCTTTTATGAAGTTTACGGTGTTTCAAATGGATGTCAAAACTGCTTTTCTGAACGGTCATCTTCAAGAGGAAGTCTATGTCGATCAACTAGAAGGCTTTGTCGATCCCATTCATCCAAATCACGTATACTACTTGGAAAAGGCTTTGTATGGTCTGAAGCAAGCACCGCGTGCATGGTACGAGACCTTAACAAAGTATTTACTGGACAATGGCTTTTCTCGTGGAACAATTGATACAACGCTATTCATTCGTAAAAACCACGGTCACATTCTCTTGGTTCAAATTTACGTTGATGACATTATTTTTGGTTCCACGTCCCCGGCCTTATGCAAAGAATTTGGTGACCTTATGGCCAACAAATTGAAATGAGCATGCTTGACCAGTTAAATTTCTTTTTGGGGTTACAAGTAAAATAATTACCAAACGAGATTTTTCTCAGTCAAACAAAGTATATCAATGATATGCTAAAACATTTTAAAATGACTGCTTTAAAACCAATGACAACCCTAATGAGGACTTTACTGGATGCTGATACTAATGGGGAACCCTTTGATATTACACTTTATCGAAGCATGGTTGGTTCTTTAATGTATCAGACTGCAAGTCGACCTGACATTACACTTGATGTAACTGTCTGTGACCGCTTTCAGTCAAACCCTAAGAAATCTCATTCCAAAGCGGTTGTTAGGATTTTTCAGTACCTTAAAGGTACACCTAACCTTGGGATCTGGTATCCTCATGGATCCGAATTCAATCTCACTGCTTACACTGATGCGGATCATGGCCGTTGCCATGTTGATAGAAAAACCACATCTGAATCAATTCAGATGTTGGGGAATAGGCTAGTTGGTTGGTCATCCAAAAAGTAGAACTGTGTGTCTTTATCAACAGCTGAGTCTGAGTACATTGCTGCAGCTCATTGTTGTTCACAAGTTTTGTGGATGCAAATTCAACTTTCAGACTATGGCTTTAAGTTTTCTAAGACCCCGATTTACTGTGATTCACAAAGTGCTATTGCAATTACAAGCAACCCGGTCCAGCATTCTAAGACCAAACACATAGATATTCGCTATCATTTCATTAAGGACCATGTAGAGAAAGGGGATGTAGAGTTATACTTTGTGCCTACCAAAGTGCAATTAGCTGACATGTTCACTAAGCCCTTAGATGAACTTAGGCTAAAGTTCTTGATCAAAGAGATTGGCATGGTAGAGTATAGTGCTTGATATTCCTTAGATCTGTTGGGACTTATTCTTGGGATCTTGTGTTTAGGGGGAGTAGATACTTTCTAGGGGGAGCAACTACTTTCATATTCTTTGGATATCATATTTTAAGGAGGAGCCTTTAGACTTATGATATAATTGTTCAATGGTTACGTAAGGGGGAGGTAACTCATTGATATCATATTTCAAGGGGGAGTTTGAAATGTCCCGTTCTTATTGATTAAAAACGTTCCATATTAATTGATTTCGTTGCGAGGTTTTGACCTCTATATGAGACGTTTTTCAAAGACTGCATTCATTTTTAAAACAAACCATAACCTTTATTTCATAAATAAAGGTTTAAAAAGCTTTACGTAGATTATCAAATAATGATAATCTAAAATATCCTGTTTACACACGACCATTACATAATCGTTTACAATACAAATATGTTACATCGAAATCAGTTTCTTGAATGCAGTTTTTACACAATATCATACAAACATGGACTCCAAATCTTGTCCTTATTTTAGTATGCAACAGCGGAAGCTCTTAATATTCACTTGAGAATAAACATGCTTTAAACGTCAACAAAAATGTTGGTGAGTTATAGGTTTAACCTATATATATCAAATCGTAACAATAGACCACAAGATTTCATATTTCAATACACATCCCATACATAGAGATAAAAATCATTCATATGGTGAACACCTGGTAACCGACAATAACAAGATGCATATATAAGAATATCCCCATCATTCCGGGACACCCTTCGGATATGATATAAATTTCGAAGTACTAAAGCATCCGGTACTTTGGATGGGGTTTGTTAGGCCCAATAGATCTATCTTTAGGATTCGCGTCAATTAGGGTGTCTGTTCCCTAATTCTTAGATTACCAGACTTAATAAAAAGGGGCATATTCGATTTCGATAATTCAACCATAGAATGTAGTTTCACGTACTTGTGTCTATTTTGTAAATCATTTATAAAACCTGCATGTATTCTCATCCCAAAAATATTAGATTTAAAAAGTGGGACTATAACTCACTTTCACAGATTTTTACTTCGTCGGGAAGTAAGACTTGGCCACTGTTGATTCACGAACCTATAACAATATATACATATATATTAAAGTATGTTCAAAATATATTTACAACACTTTTAATATATTTTGATGTTTTAAGTTTATTAAGTCAGCTGTCCTCGTTAGTAACCTATAACTAGTTGTCCACAGTTAGATGTACAGAAATAAATCGATAAATATTATCTTGAATCAATCCACGACCCAGTGTATACGTATCTCAGTATTGATCACAACTCAAACTATATATATTTTGGAATCAACCTCAACCCTGTATAGCTAACTCCAACATTCACATATAGAGTGTCTATGGTTGTTCCGAAATATATATAGATGTGTCGACATGATAGGTCGAAACATTGTATACGTGTCTATGGTATCTCAAGATTACATAATATACAATACAAGTTGATTAAGTTATGGTTGGAATAGATTTGTTACCAATTTTCACGTAGCTAAAATGAGAAAAATTATCCAATCTTGTTTTACCCATAACTTCTTCATTTTAAATCCGTTTTGAGTGAATCAAATTGCTATGGTTTCATATTGAACTCTATTTTATGAATCTAAACAGAAAAAGTATAGGTTTATAATCGGAAAAATAAGTTACAAGTCGTTTTTGTAAAGGTAGTCATTTCAGTCGAAAGAACGACGTCTAGATGACCATTTTAGAAAACATACTTCCACTTTGAGTTTAACCATAATTTTTGGATATAGTTTCATGTTCATAATAAAAATAATTTTCTCAGAATAACAACTTTTAAATCAAAGTTTATCATAGTTTTTAATTAACTAACCCAAAACAGCCCGCGGTGTTACTACGACGGCGTAAATCCGGTTTTACGGTGTTTTTCGTGTTTCCAGGTTTTAAATCATTAAGTTAGCATATCATATAGATATAGAACATGTGTTTAGTTGATTTTAAAAGTCAAGTTAGAAGGATTAACTTTTGTTTGCGAACAAGTTTAGAATTAACTAAACTATGTTCTAGTGATTACAAGTTTAAACCTTCGAATAAGATAGCTTTATATGTATGAATCGAATGATGTTATGAACATCATTACTACCTTAAGTTCCTTGGATAAACCTACTGGAAAATAGAAAAATGGATCTAGCTTCAATGGATCCTTGGATGGCTCGAAGTTCTTGAAGCAGAATCATGACACGAAAACAAGTTCAAGTAAGATCATCACTTAAAATAAGATTGTTATAGTTATAGAAATTGAACCAAAGTTTGAATATGATTATTACCTTGTATTAGAATGATAACCTACTGTAAGAAACAAAGATTTCTTGAGGTTGGATGATCACCTTACAAGATTGGAAGTGAGCTAGCAAACTTGAAAGTATTCTTGATTTTATGAAACTAGAACTTTTGGAATTTATGAAGAACACTTAGAACTTGAAGATAGAACTTGAGAGAGATCAATTAGATGAAGAAAATTGAAGAATGAAAGTGTTTGTAGGTGTTTTTGGTCGTTGGTGTATGGATTAGATATAAAGGATATGTAATTTTGTTTTCATGTAAATAAGTCATGAATGATTACTCATATTTTTGTAATTTTATGAGATATTTCATGCTAGTTGCCAAATGATGGTTCCCACATGTGTTAGGTGACTCACATGGGCTGCTAAGAGCTGATCATTGGAGTGTATATACCAATAGTACATACATCTAAAAGCTGTATATTGTACGAGTACGAATACGGGTGCATACGAGTAGAATTGTTGATGAAACTGAACGAGGATGTAATTGTAAGCATTTTTGTTAAGTAGAAGTATTTTGATAAGTGTATTGAAGTCTTTCAAAAGTGTATAAATACATATTAAAACACTAAATGTATATACATTTTAACTGAGTCGTTAAGTCATCGTTAGTCGTTACATGTAAGTGTTGTTTTGAAACCTTTAGGTTAACGATCTTGTTAAATGTTGTTAACCCAATGTTTATAATATCAAATGAGATTTTAAATTATTATATTATCATGATATTATCATGTATGAATATCTCTTAATATGATATATATACATTAAATGTCTTTACAACGATAATCGTTACATATATGTCTCGTTTAAAAATCATTAAGTTAGTAGTCTTGTTTTTACATATGTAGTTCATTGTTAATATACTTTATGATATGTTTTCTTATCATAGTATCATGTTAACTATATATATATATCCATATATATGTCATCATATAGTTTTTACAAGTTTTAAGGTTCGTGAATCACCGATCAACTTGGGTGGTCAATTGTCTATATGAAACATATTTCAATTAATCAAGTCTTAACAAGTTTGATTGCTTAACATGTTGGAAACATTTAATCATGTAAATATCAATCTCAATTAATATATATAAACATGGAAAAGTTCGGGTCACTACAGTACCTACCCGTTAAATAAATTTCGTCCCGAAATTTTAAGCTGTTGAAGGTGTTGACGAATCTTCTGGAAATAGATGAGGGTATTTCTTCTTCATCTGATCTTCACGCTCCCAGGTGAACTCGGGTCCTCTACGAGCATTCCATCGAACCTTAACAATTGGTATCTTGTTTTGCTTAAGTCTTTTAACCTCACGATCCATTATTTCGACGGGTTCTTCGATGAATTGAAGTTTTTCGTTGATTTGGATTTCATCTAACGGAATAGTGAGATCTTCTTTAGCAAAACATTTCTTCAAATTCGAGACGTGGAAAGTGTTATGTACAGCCACGAGTTGTTGAGGTAACTCAAGTCGGTAAGCTACTGGTCCAACACGATCAATAATATTGAATGGTCCAATATACCTTGGATTTAATTTCCCTCGTTTACCAAATCGAACAACGCCTTTCCAAGGTGCAACTTTAAGCATGACCATCTCTCCAATTTCAAATTTTATATCTTTTCTTTTAATGTCAGCGTAGCTCTTTTGTCGACTTTGGGCGGTTTTCAACCGTTGTTGAATTTGGATGATCTTCTCGGTAGTTTCTTGTATAATCTCCGGACCCGTAATCTGTCTATCCCCCACTTCACTCCAACAAATCGGAGACCTGCACTTTCTACCATAAAGTGCTTCAAACGGCGCCATCTCAATGCTTGAATGGTAGCTGTTGTTGTAGGAAAATTCTGCTAATGGTAGATGTCGATCCCAACTGTTTCCGAAATCAATAACACATGCTCGTAGCATGTCTTCAAGCATTTGTATCGTCCTTTCGCTCTGCCCATCAGTTTGTGGATGATAGGCAGTACTCATGTCTAGACGGGTTCCTAATGCTTGCTGTAATGTCTGCCAGAATCTTGAAATAAATCTGCCATCCCTATCAGAGATAATAGAGATTGGTATTCAATGTCTGGAGATGACTTCCTTCTAATACAGTCGTGCTAACTTCTCCATCTTGTCATCTTCTCTTATTGGCAGGAAGTGTGCTGATTTGGTGAGACGATCAACTATTACCCAAATAGTATCAAAACCACTTGCAGTCCTTGGCAATTTAGTGATGAAATCCATGGTAATGTTTTCCCATTTCCATTCCGGGATTTCGGGTTGTTGAAGTAGACCTGATGGTTTCTGATGCTCAGCTTTGACCTTAGAACACGTCAAACATTCTCCTACGTATTTAGCAACATCGGCTTTCATACCCGGCCACCAAAAATGTTTCTTGAGATCCTTGTACATCTTTCCCGTTCTAGGATGTATTGAGTATCTGGTTTTATGAGCTTCTCTAAGTACCATTTCTCTCATATCTCCAAATTTTGGTACCCAAATCCTTTCAGCCCTATACCGGGTTCCGTCTTCCCGAATATTAAGATGCTTCTCCGATCCTTTGGGTATTTCATCCTTTAAATTTCCCTCTTTTAAAACTCCTTGTTGCGCCTCCTTTATTTGAGTAGTAAGGTTATTATGAATCATTATATTCATAGATTTTACTCGAATGGGTTCTCTGTCCTTCCTGCTCAAGGCATCGGCTACCACATTTGCCTTTCCCGGGTGGTAACGAATCTCAAAGTCGTAATCATTCAATAATTCAATCCACCAACGCTGCCTCATATTCAGTTGTTTCTGATTAAATATGTGTTGAAGACTTTTGTGGTCGGTATATATAATACTTTTAACCCCATATAAGTAGTGCCTCCAAGTCTTTAATGCAAAAACAACTGCGCCTAATTCCAAATCATGCGTCGTATAATTTTGTTCGTGAATCTTCAATTGTCTAGACGCATAAGCAATCACCTTCGTTCGTTGCATTAATACACAACCGAGACCTTGCTTTGATGCGTCACAATAAATCACAAAATCATCATTCCCTTCAGGCAATGACAATATAGGTGCCGTAGTTAGCTTTTTCTTCAATAACTGAAACGCTTTCTCTTGTTCATCATTCCATTCAAATTTCTTCCCTTTATGCGTTAATGCAGTCAAGGGTTTTGCTATTCTGGAAAAGTCTTGGATGAACCTTCTGTAGTAACCAGCTAGTCCTAAAAACTGGAGTATGTGTTTCGGAGTTTTCGGGGTTTCCCACTTTTCAACAGTTTCTATCTTTGCCGGATCCACCTTAATACCTTCTTTGTTCACTATGTGACCGAGGAATTGAACTTCTTCCAACCAAAATGCACACTTTGAAAACTTAGCGTACAATTCTTCCTTCCTCAATACTTCTAACACCTTTCTCAAATGTTCACCGTGTTCTTGGTCATTCTTTGAGTAAATAAGTATGTCATCAATGAAAACAATGACAAACTTGTCAAGGTATGGTCCACACACTCGGTTCATAAGGTCCATGAACACAGCTGGTGCATTAGTTAAACCAAACGGCATGACCATAAACTCGTAATAACCGTAACGTGTTCTGAAAGCAGTCTTTGGAATATCATCTTCTTTCACCCGCATTTGATGATACCCGGAACGTAAGTCAATCTTTGAATAAACAGACGAGCCTTGTAGTTGATCAAATAAGTCGTCGATTCTCGGTAGTGGGTAGCGGTTCGGTAGTCGATACACAACCTGAATGTACCATCTTTCTTCTTGACAAACAAAACAGGAGCTCCCCACGGTGATGTGCTTGGTCGAATGAAACCACGCTCTAAAAGTTCTTGTAATTGGCTTTGCAGTTCTTTCATCTCGCTGGGTGCGAGTCTGTAAGGAGCACGAGCTATTGGTGCAGCTCCTGGTACAAGATCTATTTGAAATTCAACGGATCGATGTGGGGGTAATCCCGGTAATTCTTTCGGAAATACATCGGGAAATTCTTTTGCAATGGGAACATCATTGATGCTCTTTTCTTCAGTTTGTACTTTCTCGACGTGTGCTAGAACAGCATAGCAACCTTTTCTTATTAGTTTTTGTGCCTTCAAATTACTAATAAGATGTAGCTTTGTGTTGCCCTTTTCTCCGTACACCATTAAGGGTTTTCCTTTTTCTCGTATAATGCGAATTGCATTTTTGTAACAAACGATCTCTGCTTTCACTTCTTTCAACCAGTCCATACCGATTATCACATCAAAACTCCCTAACTCTACTGGTATCAAATCAATCTTAAATGTTTCGCTAACCAGTTTAATTTCTCGATTCCGACATATATTATCTGCTGAAATTAATTTACCATTTGCTAATTCGAGTAAAAATTTACTATCCAAAGGCGTCAATGGACAACTTAATTTAGCACAAAAATCTCTACTCATATAGCTTCTATCCGCACCCGAATCAAATAAAACGTAAGCAGATTTATTGTCAATAAGAAACGTACCCGTAACAAGCTCCGGGTCTTCCTGTGCCTCTGCCGCATTAATATTGAAAACTCTTCCACGGCCTTGTCCATTCGTGTTCTCCTGGTTCGGGCAATTTCTAATAATGTGGCCCGGTTTTCCACATTTATAACAAACTACATTGGCATAACTTGCTCCGACACTACTTGCTCTGCCATTACTCGTTCCGACACCATTTGTTCCTTTCGTTCTATTAACCCCTGGTCCGTAGACCTCACACTTCGCCGCGCTATGACCATTTCTTTTACACTTGCTGCAAAATTTGGTGCAGAACCCCGAGTGATTCTTTTCACACCTTTGGCATAGCTGCTTCTGATTGTTGTTGTTGTTGCGGTTATTATTGTTGTTGGGATGATTGTTGTAGTTGCTGTTATTGTTGTTGTTGTTGGGCCGTTTGTTGTAGTTGCGATTGATGTTGCGATTGTTGGGATAATTGCT
The DNA here is from genome assembly GCF_046630445.1 of Rutidosis leptorrhynchoides. Lineage (NCBI taxonomy): Eukaryota > Viridiplantae > Streptophyta > Magnoliopsida > Asterales > Asteraceae > Rutidosis > Rutidosis leptorrhynchoides. The sequence continues at coordinate 421,688,445 of NC_092336.1, forward strand.
GCGATTATTGTTGTAATTGCTGTTGTTGTTGTATTGGTGATTCTTATCACCGTTTTCCTCCCACTTTCTTTTGACCTGCTTCACATTGGCCTCTTCAGCAGTCTGTTCTTTAATTCTTTCTTCAATCTGGTTCACTAGTTTGTGAGCCATTCTACATGCCTGTTGTATGGAGGCGGGCTCGTGTGAACTTATATCTTCTTGGATTCTTTCCGGTAATCCTTTCACAAACGCGTCGATCTTCTCTTCCTCATCTTCGAATGCTCCCGGACACAATAGGCACAGTTCTGTGAATCGTCTTTCGTACGTGGTAATATCAAATCCTTGGGTTCGTAACCCTCTAAGTTCTGTCTTGAGCTTATTGACCTCGGTTCTGGGACGGTACTTCTCGTTCATCAAGTGCTTGAATGCTGACCACGGTAGTTCGTACGCATCGCCTTGTCCCACTTGCTCTAGATAGGTATTCCACCATGTTAATGCAGAACCTGTGAAGGTATGCGTAGCGTACTTCACTTTGTCCTCTTCAGTACACTTACTTATGGCAAACACCGATTCGACCTTCTCGGTCCACCGTTTCAATCCGATCGGTCCTTCGGTTCCATCAAATTCCAAAGGTTTGCAGGCAGTGAATTCTTTGTAGGTGCATCCTACACGATTTCCTGTACTGCTAGATCCAAGGTTATTGTTGGTATGTAGCGCAGCCTGTACTGCGGCTATGTTTGAAGATAGAAAAGTACGGAATTCCTCTTCATTCATATTCACGGTGTGTCGAGTAGTCGGTGCCATTTCCTTCAAAATAGTTAAATGGAACAAGTTAATCATACAGAATATTAAGAGTAGTTAATAGTATTTCGTAGCATAATATGAACTCATTTATAAAAGCTTTTTCTTCATATTAGCGTTTTATAAGTTTAAATTCGGGTAGTACCTACCCGTTAAGTTCATACTTAGTAGCTAATATACAATTCAACTACTACAATTCTATATGAAAAACTGATTGTAATAATATTTCGCGTTCAAACTTTTATACAATATTTTACAAACTTACAATACCGCTTATTTTACATATAGCATGAAATATAGCACACAATAAATTTGATACAAGATGGTTGTGAAGATAATTCTAGCTAGTACACAAGTCGTTCAGCAAAGGCAATAAAGACACGTAATTCATACGTCCAGAAACAAGTCATGCATTCTGGTTTTACTAGGACTACTTCCCATCCTTGGTCTTGTGGAACATAACCGTTATGGCCGTTGATAAGACAGCGTGTTGTAACGTCGTCAAAGGGACGAGGGTTACGTAATGTCCAACAGTCTCGTAATAACCTAAAAACCTCATTTCTTACCCCAATTACCGACTCCGTCACTTGTGGGAACGTTTTGTTTAATAGTTGTAGCCCGATGTTCTTGTTCTCACTTTGGTGAGAAGCGAACATTACTAACCCGTAAGCATAACATGCTTCTTTATGTTGCATGTTAGCCGCTTTTTCTAAATCACGAAGTCCTATATTCGGATATACTGAGTCAAAATAATTTCTTAACCCGTTGCGTAAAATAGCATTTGGGTTCCCCGCAATATATGCGTCAAAGTAAACACATCGTAACTTATGGATTTCCCAATGTGATATTCCCCATCTTCCGAACGAAAGTCTCTTACAAACCAAGACATTCTTGGAACGTTCTTCGAATGTCTTACAAACTGATCTCGCCTTAAATAGTTGTGCCGAAGAATTCTGACCGACTCTAGACAAGATTTCATCAATCATGTCTCCGGGTAGGTCTCTTAAAATATTGGGTTGTCTATCCATTTTGTGTTTTTATACTGTAAAATAGACAAGAGTTAGATTCATAAAAAAAAATACTTATTAATACAAGCAATTTTTACATATATCATAAAGCATAAGCACACTATATTACATATATTACACCACACGAATACAACTATCTTATTCCGACTCGCTTGTTTCTTCTTCTTCGGTTTTAGTTCGTTTTTCCAAGTTTCTAGGGATATATGATGTTCCCCTAATACGAGCCGTCGTGATCCACATTGGTTTAGAAAAACCTGGTGGTTTAGAGGTTCCCGGGTCATTGTTACAACTTAAGGACTTCGGGGGTTGACGATACATATAAAGTTCATCGGGGTTGGAATTAGATTTCTCTATTTTTATGCCCTTTCCCTTATTATTTTCTTTTGCCTTTTTAAATTCAGTTGGGGTAATTTCTATAACATCATCGGAATTCTCGTCGGAATCCGATTCATCGGAGAATTGGTAATCCTCCCAATATTTTGCTTCCTTGGCGGAAACACCATTGACCATAATTAACCTTGGTCGGTTGGTTGAGGATTTTCTTTTACTTAACCGTTTTATTATTTCCCCCACCGGTTCTATTTCTTCATCCGGTTCCGATTCTTCTTCCGGTTCCGACTCTTCTTCCGGTTCCTCTTCGGGAACTTGTGAATCAGTCCACGAATCATTCCAATTTACATTTGACTCTTCATTATTATTAGGTGAGTCAATGGGACTTGTTCTAGAGGTAGACATCTATCACATAATATGAAACACGTTAAGAGATTAATATATCACATAATATTCACATGTTAAAAATATATAGTTTTCAACAAAATTTGTTAAGCAATCATTTTTCAAGTAAACACGGTCGAAGTCCAGACTCACTAATGCATCCTAACAAACTCGATAAGACACACTAATGCAAAATTCTGGTTCTCTAAGACCAACGCTCGGATACCAACTGAAATGTCCCGTTCTTATTGATTAAAAACGTTCCATATTAATTGATTTCGTTGCGAGGTTTTGACCTCTATATGAGACGTTTTTCAAAGACTGCATTCATTTTTAAAACAAACCATAACCTTTATTTCATAAATAAAGGTTTAAAAAGCTTTACGTAGATTATCAAATAATGATAATCTAAAATATCCTGTTTACACACGACCATTACATAATCGTTTACAATACAAATATGTTACATCGAAATCAGTTTCTTGAATGCAGTTTTTACACAATATCATACAAACATGGACTCCAAATCTTGTCCTTATTTTAGTATGCAACAGCGGAAGCTCTTAATATTCACTTGAGAATAAACATGCTTTAAACGTCAACAAAAATGTTGGTGAGTTATAGGTTTAACCTATATATATCAAATCGTAACAATAGACCACAAGATTTCATATTTCAATACACATCCCATACATAGAGATAAAAATCATTCATATGGTGAACACCTGGTAACCGACAATAACAAGATGCATATATAAGAATATCCCCATCATTCCGGGACACCCTTCGGATATGATATAAATTTCGAAGTACTAAAGCATCCGGTACTTTGGATGGGGTTTGTTAGGCCCAATAGATCTATCTTTAGGATTCGCGTCAATTAGGGTGTCTGTTCCCTAATTCTTAGATTACCAGACTTAATAAAAAGGGGCATATTCGATTTCGATAATTCAACCATAGAATGTAGTTTCACGTACTTGTGTCTATTTTGTAAATCATTTATAAAACCTGCATGTATTCTCATCCCAAAAATATTAGATTTAAAAAGTGGGACTATAACTCACTTTCACAGATTTTTACTTCGTCGGGAAGTAAGACTTGGCCACTGTTGATTCACGAACCTATAACAATATATACATATATATTAAAGTATGTTCAAAATATATTTACAACACTTTTAATATATTTTGATGTTTTAAGTTTATTAAGTCAGCTGTCCTCGTTAGTAACCTATAACTAGTTGTCCACAGTTAGATGTACAGAAATAAATCGATAAATATTATCTTGAATCAATCCACGACCCAGTGTATACGTATCTCAGTATTGATCACAACTCAAACTATATATATTTTGGAATCAACCTCAACCCTGTATAGCTAACTCCAACATTCACATATAGAGTGTCTATGGTTGTTCCGAAATATATATAGATGTGTCGACATGATAGGTCGAAACATTGTATACGTGTCTATGGTATCTCAAGATTACATAATATACAATACAAGTTGATTAAGTTATGGTTGGAATATATTTGTTACCAATTTTCACGTAGCTAAAATGAGAAAAATTATCCAATCTTGTTTTACCCATAACTTCTTCATTTTAAATCCGTTTTGAGTGAATCAAATTGCTATGGTTTCATATTGAACTCTATTTTATGAATCTAAATAGAAAAAGTATAGGTTTATAATCGGAAAAATAAGTTACAAGTCGTTTTTGTAAAGGTAGTCATTTCAGTCGAAAGAACGACGTCTAGATGACCATTTTAGAAAACATACTTCCACTTTGAGTTTAACCATAATTTTTGGATATAGTTTCATGTTCATAATAAAAATAATTTTCTCAGAATAACAACTTTTAAATCAAAGTTTATCATAGTTTTTAATTAACTAACCCAAAACAGCCCGCGGTGTTACTACGACGGCGTAAATCCGGTTTTACGGTGTTTTTCGTGTTTCCAGGTTTTAAATCATTAAGTTAGCATATCATATAGATATAGAACATGTGTTTAGTTGATTTTAAAAGTCAAGTTAGAAGGATTAACTTTTGTTTGCGAACAAGTTTAGAATTAACTAAACTATGTTCTAGTGATTACAAGTTTAAACCTTCGAATAAGATAGCTTTATATGTATGAATCGAATGATGTTATGAACATCATTACTACCTTAAGTTCCTTGGATAAACCTACTGGAAAAGAGAAAAATGGATCTAGCTTCAATGGATCCTTGGATGGCTCGAAGTTCTTGAAGCAGAATCATGACACGAAAACAAGTTCAAGTAAGATCATCACTTAAAATAAGATTGTTATAGTTATAGAAATTGAACCAAAGTTTGAATATGATTATTACCTTGTATTAGAATGATAACCTACTGTAAGAAACAAAGATTTCTTGAGGTTGGATGATCACCTTACAAGATTGGAAGTGAGCTAGCAAACTTGAAAGTATTCTTGATTTTATGAAACTAGAACTTTTGGAATTTATGAAGAACACTTAGAACTTGAAGATAGAACTTGAGAGAGATCAATTAGATGAAGAAAATTGAAGAATGAAAGTGTTTTTAGGTGTTTTTGGTCGTTGGTGTATGGATTAGATATAAAGGATATGTAATTTTGTTTTCATGTAAATAAGTCATGAATGATTACTCATATTTTTGTAATTTTATGAGATATTTCATGCTAGTTGCCAAATGATGGTTCCCACATGTGTTAGGTGACTCACATGGGCTGCTAAGAGCTGATCATTGGAGTGTATATACCAATAGTACATACATCTAAAAGCTGTGTATTGTACGAGTACGAATACGGGTGCATACGAGTAGAATTGTTGATGAAACTGAACGAGGATGTAATTGTAAGCATTTTTGTTAAGTAGAAGTATTTTGATAAGTGTATTGAAGTCTTTCAAAAGTGTATAAATACATATTAAAACACTAAATGTATATACATTTTAACTGAGTCGTTAAGTCATCGTTAGTCGTTACATGTAAGTGTTGTTTTGAAACCTTTAGGTTAACGATCTTGTTAAATGTTGTTAACCCAATGTTTATAATATCAAATGAGATTTTAAATTATTATATTATCATGATATTATCATGTATGAATATCTCTTAATATGATATATATACATTAAATGTCTTTACAACGATAATCGTTACATATATGTCTCGTTTAAAAATCATTAAGTTAGTAGTCTTGTTTTTACATATGTAGTTCATTGTTAATATACTTTATGATATGTTTTCTTATCATAGTATCATGTTAACTATATATATATATCCATATATATGTCATCATATAGTTTTTACAAGTTTTAAGGTTCGTGAATCACCGATCAACTTGGGTGGTCAATTGTCTATATGAAACATATTTCAATTAATCAAGTCTTAACAAGTTTGATTGCTTAACATGTTGGAAACATTTAATCATGTAAATATCAATCTCAATTAATATATATAAACATGGAAAAGTTCGGGTCACTACAGAGTTAATTCATTTTCTTGGGAATTTTATCAAAATGCTGATTTACTTTCTTGTATATCACATTTTGAAGGGGAGAAAATGAGAAAATTAATCAAAAACTATTATTTTTCAAAAGTGAATTCATAAATTCTTTGTTTTATATCTGAAATAATTCACTAAGGCTTGTATACATCTCAGTATGCAATCCGTTTTAACAATTGATATCACTGAAGATTTGTACTTTGTTTACAAATTCAAAGTTCTTTTAAGTACAAATCTTATTTTGAAAAATTCATAAAAATTGGAAAAGATAAAATCCAAAAATATTTGATTTTTTACTGAATAAATGCTATTTTTAGCATTATACCGAATCTGACATCCAAAGTACAGATTCGGTAAGTTCAAAGATTTCAAAAAATTGTCTCGGAATTGTTTACCATGAAAAGATTGAAATGAATTTTAAGAGGAAAAGTCAATTTGTCAAGATTTTGAAGTTAAATTGATAAAGTTTTGAAAAGTGGACTGTATTCGGTAAAATAGGCCCATTCGGTAAAGCCCATTCGGTATTTTATATTCGGTATCTATAAAAGGAGGGTCAAAGTCAAACTAACTCTCTTACTGTGCTTAATTACCTACCGAGTCTTACTGAACATACCGAATCTGCCTAATCTACCGAGTCCGTTCTTTTGTTTCTTCAAATCTTTGGTATAATTTCATTTTAATCATTGCTTTAGATACATATGTGTAGATCTGAGATAATTAAATGTTTTTCAACCAGAAAAGATCAAAATAAATGGATTATGACTCTCAATTTTGAAATTTTGTTGATTATACCGAGTCTGAGTCGTATTCTACTAATCCTTGATTAAACTCAATTGATTTGGTTAATTAACATGAATTCTTGTCTAGTCAGAGTTATATTAATTGATCTATCATTTAACCAAGTTTGATTACATGTTTAATTGATTGTTTGATGGATTCTATACCTACCGAATATGTTCTATCTACAGTACCGAGTCTGTTCATACGATTAACATGTTGTTCTGCTTCTAATTGAGTGGTTAATTGATTATGGTTGTGATTTTACATGATAGAATATGCATGTTTGAGTGACTTTATGTTAATTTTGGAGATACCGAATCTGTTCTTCTCTTGATACCGAGTCTGACTTTTGGTACCTTGAAACTTTCTGATTTTTATCTTCAAACACTTAACATGTTTATTCTATATCTTTCTGATCTGAAAACTCAAGCTTATTTGGTTACAGAATTTCAAGTTTTCATGACTACCGAATCTACTTGAATTGTGTTTAAAAAATTGACTAAGTGTTGTTCTGATTCTTTGTGTTATATAATTGACTTTGCATGATGAATTTGTATTGTGATGAATATCATATGAATGTCATGATTGTCAATTACTTGTTCATATTTGAGAATAAAGGATTTTTATATCTTTGAAAAATAATAAAAATCATAAAATATAAAAGATAAAACATATACAAAAGATTTCAAAGGAAAATAAGAATAGAGATATATGCTTTATGTTAAATATCTTGTGGTCTTCTATTTCTTATTTATACAGCTAAATGACGAACAATCACTTCATCAACTCTGAAACCAACATTCCATGCAACTACTGGACTGCTATTCTAGAGAGGCACACTCTGTGGCCTGCTCTAAACTCTACAGTCAGTGTACCTGTAACAGATCTGGAGCTACTTAACAGAACAATTAGGTTTGTGGAAGCTACACAACCGACTGCTGAAAATCCAGAGGGAACACAAGCTCGTTTTGAATTTCAACTGAGAGGAGTTTAAGGGAGGAGGAGTATCACTAAGGCTAATTTCAGAAGGATATTCAGACTTCCTGTTGTGCAGAATGCTCCTGCTTTTCCTGCTACTCAGCAGATGATGTCATCTGTCTTTGATCTTGGTTATGTTAGAGCCCGCAATGTTCCTCCGGATAAGTTTCAGAAGAAATATCTGCACTCAAGGTGGTATGTGATCTTCTCAATCATCAACAGATGCTTGCTGATGATAAGGAGTGGATCTAACAGCCTGACTGTGCCAATGCTGAAGTTGTTCTACTCTTTCATAAGAGTAGAAGCTCCTGACTATGCAGAACTAATATGGGATTTGGTTCAAGCTCAAGTTGATAAGCCAAGGGGTTCATACAACCCTTGCGAAAGGTTTTTCTGTATCTTTATCCATGATGCTATAAATGCTTGCAGAAATGCAAATATATTTGTACCAGGTACACATGGATTACAGTTGAAACGATTTGGGGAGCTGAAGATGAATACCCCGATGGTATCTGATAATCAATTCACTGCGCCGATTCCAAATTGGTTAGTGAGGCTAGCTGATCCCCAAGATGCTCGTATGCGTTCTTATTTTGAGACTGTAGGAATACCTCTTCCGAACCCGGTACAACAAGAACAAGTTAAACCCACCGCGGTTCCAGCCCCAGAGGTTGTAGAGGAACTTGTAGTTCAACCAATCGGACCAGCTAATCCTCCATTTAGGGTGAACCTCAAACGATCTAGGGTAGCACACCAAGCTCAACCCGTGAGGATCAGAGAACCTAGTTTAACTAGGATTGAACCAACCCTTTCCATAACACCCGAAGTGAGCAGTGACACCGACACTTAAGCAATAGCATCTCAATTGTCTCTCGAACATTCTCCTAAGAGAAATCGATATGTGCCTGATGAGATGATTCAGACTCCGCTAACCCAACGAGTAACTAGATCTAGGACTTCGACACCTATCATCCGCCAAACAGTTACTACAACCGTTGGTGATACGGACCAAGACCTAGAGCCAATTAGGTCACCCTCAACCATCTCCGTATCATATCCAATAATAACAGTAAGCCCTATGCTAAATGAAGCGCAAGCTTCGGTAGGCAAGAGATCTAAACGCACGGATGGTAAAAAGACCACTAAGCCCATCCAATCTAAACAGGACTTAAGAATAAATCCTACAAAGCAAGATGCTTTGGCATCTAAGGATATAAAGTCTTCCTCTGCAGTAAAGTCTGCGTTGACTCAATCGATTGAGGAAACTCAATCATTGAAGTCCAGAACGGCCGAAGGGGAGCCGAAAAATCTTGAAAAGGCACCCTGTAAATTAGCTGGAAATCCTCTTGTGCCTCAACGTACAACAGGGTCTGGAGGTCCGGCTTATCTTAATGAGGGAGATCTGCCGCGTCCCATGGAAACGAGTCAACATGACAATCCTTCGGGATATTTATCAGACTTCCAGCAGACTGATCCCTTGGTTCATGAAAGTGATCCATTGGATCAAACCATTTCTCTTTCGGATTCTGAAACTCAGAGTTTGGAGGAAGAGTCTTTAACTGAAAGAGATGTTGTATCGACCCTGGTTTTTCCATCCTTAATTAATAATGTTTATTATTAATACTTGAGATTTAACGAATGTATGTATTCCATTTACTTGTTGCCATGATTAACCGTACGTGACTTTTAAATGCCCGACACGTCTTTGTGACACACGAAACTTTCACGAATAATATTTTTAGAATATTATTTACATTCATGATTGATTTTATTAATCATTTTAATTAACTAAAGTTATTAGTTAATTACTTGGGCCTTTACTAGTGTTAGTGGCCTTTTACTTGAATTATCACTTAATTGGACTTGGGCTCACTTTAATGGACTTGATTAGCCCACCCTACTTCTTATATGGACTTAATTAGCCCATCATCACATGTAAGTATTACTTGTAAATGGAAACTAGTTAGTTAAGAACAATTAGAATCTAGTTAACATATAATCCCCATGTAAACCCATCTTTTATCCACAATTTTAAGGCTTTACATACAAGGAACCATTGAACTTCTCCCTCCCCTCCTTTTTCTGCTGCTGGCCGACGGTTTAGGCCTCATGGGGAGGTGTATTTGGCTTTCAAATTTTGTTAACTTAGCTACTAGTTCTCTCACACTTCATTCATTCCAAACACACACTTACTTGCATACTTTTTTTTCTCTCATTTCTCTCTAAACTTTGTAAGTTACAAGGCTTTCTTTCTTTCTTCTTTTCTTGTTAAAACCGAAACCAGGGACATCTAATCATCATCATTCTTTGTTTGTTTTAATCACTTGTTCTTGGTTGTTGTTTAGTTACATGTATTTGTTAGTTATTTACTTACTAATTTCAAGAATCAAACTTACTAGTTTCATTCTTCATTTTATCTTGTAATTTCAAGAACACACATGAATTAAACTTACTAGTTTATGTTCTACATATGTTGTTTCAAAAGATTGTAAGTTCATGGTTGTAAATCATACTTGAAGTTCATGAAGTAAACTTTAAAGTTTACTTTCTAAAGATCAAACTTTAGTTTGAATCTTTAAAGTATGAACAACCCATGAACTTGTTTCTTGTTTATTTAGTTCACTACTTCATTTACTTGCACTTTAATTTTGTGATTTTGGTTGTTGTTGGTCAAGTACTACAAGTTAGTCTTGTTCTCATTTCTCTTGAACTAAAAGTTAACTTAAAAGTTCAAGAACATGTAAGTAAGTTTTCTTTAAATATAACTTTGTATACTTATGCTTGATCTAGACTTTTGAGTCTTGGATCTTCAAGATCAAACTAAGAACTATGTTCTACAACTTAAGATCTTGATTTCATAAGTTCAATTTCAAGTTTGTAACTTATTATTAGTTTTAAAGTTCATGTATGTGTTAGATCTAAGACTTTGATGTAACTTTGGTTCATCAAAACACTTGCAACACTTAAGTGAGTTGTGCTTCATGTCTTAGACTTACACTTGGGTTATGATGGTCAAACCTTGGTGAAAATGATGCAAACACATCAGCGAGTTGTACACTTGAAGCTATATGCATCAAGGATGAGAACCGTGATAAGCATCGAGCACCAAGACCACCAGAACCCACTATTTTTCTGTTTTCTGTCTTCTGCCTAATGTTTTCTGGTTTCTTTAACAGATCAATACACCTGGGCTACTGTAACCTTGATTTTCAGATAGATATTTTCGAGTAGATAATTTTTCATATAGGACTTGTCTTAATCCAAGTTACGGTTTAGGATTTATGGCCCTCCGATCGTCACTATGTCCTTTTAACGTTGTGCAGAAATTTCTGACCTACTCGCACTTAGACCGTCACCACGGTCAGACGAAGACGAGTTTGATTCTGTAAATTTTACCACACTTAAAGGACTCATATACGGAGCCATGGCCACTGGTCTCACCTTAATTAAGTAAGGGTAGAGGCCGTGGTGACTGATCGAAATCAGCCTTTGTTTTAAACTACTTTCATGAACGAAACTTACTTTGCACCTTTTGTTTAATGATGAATGATGATGACCCTTAAGACCTTATTTACATACTTTTAAACCTATTCAGACAATTTACTGACTTTGTACTATTTGACTTAGGTTGAGGACCCGTTTGGACAACCTTCATTACTTGCTTACTTTCCGAGTCATACTTTACCTCTACTTTATCATTGTGAGTTATAGCATTCCCTTTTTACTTTAACTTATTTTGGAAACTGAGAATACATGCGGATTTTATGTTTTACATACTAGGTACGAGTACTTAAACTTTATATATATGTTATAGTGACCCGAACTTTTCCATGTTTATATATATATATTAAATGAAATTGTTATTTATATGATTAAGTGTTTCCAACATGTTAAGCAATCAAACTTGTTAAGACTTGATCAATTGAAATAGGTTTCATATAGACAATTGACCACCCAAGTTGACCGGTGATTCACGAACGTTAAAACTTGTAAAAACTATATGATGACATATATATGGATATATATATATATAGTTAACATGATATTATGATAAGTAAACATATCATTAATTATATTAACAATGAACTACATATGTAAAAACAAGACTACTAACTTAATGATTTTGAAACGAGACATATATGTAACGATTATCGTTGTAACGACATATAATGTATATATATCATATTAAGAGATATTTATACATCATAATATCATGATAATATAACAATTTAAAATCTCATTTGATATTATAAACATTGGGTTAACAACACTTAACAAGATCGTTAACCTAAAGGTTTCAAAACAATACTTACATGTAACGACTAACGATGACTTAACGACTCAGTTAAAATGTATATACATGTAGTGTTTTAATATGTATTCATAAACTTTTGAAAGACTTCAAGACACTTATCAAAATACTTCTACTTAACAAAAATGCTTACAATTACATCCTCGTTCAGTTTCATCAACAATTCTACTCGTATGCAACCGTATTCGTACTCGTACAATACACAGCTTTTAGATGTATGTACTATTGGTATATACACTCCAATGATCAGCTCTTAGCAGCCCATGTGAGTCACCTAACACATATGGGAACCATCATTTGGCAACTAGCATGAAATATCTCATAAAATTACAAAAATGTGAGTAATCATTCATGACTTATTTACATGAAAACAAAATTACATATCCTTTATATCTAATCCATACACCAACGAACAAAAACACCTACAAACACTTTCCTTCTTCAATTTTCTTCATCTAATTGATCTCTCTCAAGTTCTATCTTCAAGTTCTAAGTATTCTTCATAAATTCCAAAAGTTCTAGTTTCATAAAATCAAGAATACTTCCAAGATTGCAAGTTTACTTCCAAGTTTTCTAAATCCATTCCAAGTAATCATCCAAGATCAATAAACCTTTGTTACTTACAGTAGGTTATCTTTCTAATACAAGGTAATAATCATATTCAAACTTTAATTCAATTTCTATAACTATAACAATCTTATTTCGAGTGGAAATCTTACTTGAAATTGTTTTCGTGTCATTATTCTGCTTCAAGAACTTTCAAGCCATCCAAGGATCCTTTGAAGCTAGATCCATTTTTCTCATTTCTAGTAGGTTTATCCAAGAAACTTGAGGTAGTAATGATGTTCATAACATCATTCGATTCATACATAAAAAGCTGTCTTATTCAACGTTATAAACTTGTAATCATTAGAACATAGTTTAGTTAATTCTAAACTTGTTCTCAAATAAAGTTAATCCTTCTAACTAGACTTTTAAAATCAACTAAACACATGTTCTATATCTATATTATATGCTAACTTAATGATTTAAAACCCGAAAACACGATAAACACCATAAAACTGGATATACGCCGTCGTAGTAAAACCGGTGGCTGTTTTTGGTTGGGATAATTAAAAGCTAAGAAGAACTTTGATTTAAAAGCTATACTTTTGGAAAAATGATTTTTCTTATGAACATGAAACTATATCCAAAAATCATGGTTAAACTCAAAGTGAAAGTATGTTTTTCAAAATGGTCATCAAGATGTCGTTCTTTCGACGGAAATGACTACCTCTTTCAAAAACGACTTGTAACTTGTATTTCCAACTATAAACTTATACTTTTTCTATTTAGATTCATAAAGTTAAGTTCAATACGAAACCGTGGCCACTGGAATCACTCAAAACGGATAAGAAACGAAGAAATGGCGAGTAAAACAAGATTGATAAAAACTACTCATTTTACCTACGTGAAAGTTAGTAATAAATCTATTCCAACCATAACCTAATCAACTTATATTTTATATTATGTAATCTTGAGATACCATAGACACGTATACAATGTTTCGACCTATCATGTCGACCCATCTATATATATATTGCGGAACAACCATAGACACTCTATATGTGAATGTTGGAGTTATCTATACAGGGTTGAGGTTGATTCCAAAATATATATATAGTTTGAGTTGTGATCAATATTGAGATACGTATACATTGGGTCGTGGATTGATTCAAGATAATATTTATCGATTTATTTCTGTACATCTAACTGTGGACAACTAGTTGTAGGTTACTAACGAGGACAGCTGACTTAATAAACTTAAAACATCAAAATGTATTAAAAGTATTGTAAATATATTTTGAACATACTTTGATATATATGTATATATTGTTATAGGTTCGTGAATCAACCAGTGGCCAAGTCTTACTTCCCGACGAAGTAAAAATCTGTGAAAGTGAGTTATAGTCCCACTTTTAAAATCTAATATTTTTGGGATGAGAATACATGCAGGTTTTATAAATGATTTACAAAATAGACACAAGTACGTGAAACTACATTCTATGGTTGAATTATTGAAATCGAATATGCCCCTTTTTATTAAGTCTGGTAATCTAAGAATTAGGGAACAGACACCATAATTGACGCGAATCCTAAAGATAGATCTATTGGGCCTAACAAACCCCATCCAAAGTACCGAATGCTTTATATCATATCCGAAGGGTGTCCCAGAATGATGGGGATATTCTTATATATGCATCTTGTTAATGTAGGTTACCAGGTGTTCACCATATGAATGATTTTTATCTCTATGTATGGGATGTGTATTGAAATATGAAATCTTGTGGTCTATTGTTACGATTTGATATATATAGGTTAAACCTATAACTCACCAACATTTTTGTTGACGTTTAAAGCATGTTTATTCTCAGGTGAATACTAAGAGCTTTCGCTGTTGTATACTAAAATAAGGACAAGATTTGGAGTCCATGTTTGTATGATATTGTGTAAAAACTGCATTCAAGAAACTGATTTCGATGTAACATATTTGTATTGTAAACCATTATGTAATGGTCGTGTGTAAACAGGATATTTTAGATTATCATTATTTGATAATCTACGTAAAGCTTTTTAAACCTTTATTTATGAAATAAAGGTTATGGTTTGTTTTAAAATGAATGCAGTCTTTGAAAAACGTCTCATATAGAGGTCAAAACCTCGCAACGAAATCAATTAATATGGAACGTTTTTAATCAATAAGAACGGGACATTTCGGTTGGTAACTGAGCGTTGGTCTTAGAGAACCAGAAAATTTGCATTAGTGTGTCTTATCGAGTTTGTTAGGATGCATTAGTGAGTCTGGACTTCGACCATGTTTTCTTTAAAAATGATTGCTTAACATTTTTGTTGGAAACTATATATTATTAACATGTATATATTATGTGATATATTAATATCTTAACATGTTTGATATTGTGTGATAGATGTCTACCTCTAGCACAAATCCCATTGACTCACCTAATAATAACGAAGAGTCGAATATATATTGGACTGATTCACAAGTTCCCGAAGAGGAACCGGAAGAAGAATCAGAACCGGAAGAAGAATCAGAATCGGAAGAGGAGGAACCGCAGGAGGAAATAGAACCGGTGGCGGAAATAATAAAACGGTTAAGTAAAAGAAAATCCTCAACCAACCGACCAAGGTTAATTATGGTCAATGGTGTTTCCGCCAAGGAAGCAAAATATTGGGAGGATTACCAATTCTCCGATGAATCGGATTCCGACGAGAATTCCGATGATGTTATAGAAATTACCCCAACTGAATTTAAAAAGGCAAAAGAAAATAATAAGGGAAAGGGCATAAAAATAGAGAAATCTAATTCCAACCCCGATGAACTTTATATGTATCGTCAACCCCCGAAGCCCTTAAGTTGTAACAATGACCCGGGAACCTCTAAACCACCAGGTTTTTCTAAACCGTTGTGGAAAACGACAGCTCGTATTAGGGGAACATCATATATCCCTAGAAACTTGGAAAAACGAACCAAAACCGAAGAAGAAGAAACGAGCGAGTCGGAATAAGATAGTTGTATTCGTGTGGTGTAATATATGTAATATAGTGTGCTTATGCTTTATGATATATGTAAAAATTGCTTGTATTAATAAGTATTTTTTTTTTATGAATCTAACTCTTGTCTATTTTACAGTATAAAAACACAAAATGGATAGACAACCCAATATTTTAAGAGACCTACCCGGAGACATGATTGATGAAATCTTGTCTAGAGTCGGTCAGAATTCTTCGGCACAACTATTTACGGCGAAATCAGTTTGTAAGACATTCGAAGAACGTTCCAAGAATGTCTTGGTTTATAAGAGACTTTCGTTTGAAAGATGGGGGATATCACATTGGGAAACCCATAAGTTACGATGTGTTTACTTTGACGCATATATTGTGGGGAACCCAAATGCTATTTTACGCAACGGGTTAAGAAATTATTTTGACTCAATGTATCCGAATATAGGACTTCATGATTTAGAAAAAGCGGCTAACATGCAACATAAAGAAGCATGGTATGCTTACGGGTTAGTAATGTTCGCTTCTCACCAAAGTGAGAAAAAGAACATCGGGCTACAACTATTAAACAAAACGTTCCCACAAGTGACGGAGTCGGTAATTGGGGTAAGAAATGAGGTTTTTAGGTTATTACGAGACTGTTGGTCATTACGTAACCCTCGTCCCTTTGACGACGTTACAACACGCTGTCTTATCAATGGCCATAACGGTTATGTTCCATAAGACCAAGGATGGGAAGTAGTCCTAGTAAAACCAGAATGCATGACTTGTTTCTGGACGTATGAATTACGTGTCTTTATTGCCTTTGCTGAATGACTTGTGTACTAGCTAGAATTATCTTCACAACTATCTTGTATCAAAGTTATTGTGTGCTATATTTCATGCTTTATGTAAAATAAGCGGTAATGTAAGTTTGTAAAATATTGTATAAAAGTTTGAACGAGAAATATTATTATAATCAGTTTTTCATATAGAATTGTAGTAGTTGAATTGTATATTAGCTACTAAGTATGAACTTAACGGGTAGGTACTAACCGAATTTAAACTTATAAAACGCTAATATGAAGAAAAAGCTTTTATAAATGAGTTCATATTATGCTACGAAATACTATTAACTACTCTTAATATTCTGTATGATTAACTTGTTCCATTTGACTATTTTGAAGGAAATGGCACCGACTACTCGACACACCGTGAATATGAATGAAGAGGAATTCCGTACTTTTCTAGCTTCAAACATAGCCGCAGTACAGGCTGCGCTACATACCAACAATAACCTTGGATCTAGTAGTACAGGAAATCGTGTAGGATGCACCTACAAAGAATTCACTGCCTGCAAACCTTTGGAATTTGATGGAACCGAAGGACCGATCGCATTGAAACGGTGAACCGAGAAGGTTGAATCGGTGTTTGCCATAAGTAAGTGTACTGAAGAGGACAAAGTGAAGTACGCTACGCATACCTTCACAGGTTCTGCGTTAACATGGTGGAATACCTATCTAGAGTAAGTGGGACAAGTTGATGCTTACGCACTACCGTGGTCAGCATTCAAGCACTTGATGAACGAGAAGTACCGTCCCAAAACCGAGGTCAATAAGCTCAAGACAGAACTTAGAGGGTTACGAACCCAAGGATTTGATATTACCACGTACGAAAGAAGATTCACAGAATTATGCCTATTGTGTCCGAGAGCGTTCGAAGATGAGGAAGAGAAGATCGACGCGTTTGTGAAAGGATTACCGGAAAGAATCCAAGAAGATATAAGTTCACACAAGCCCGCCTCCATACAACAGGCATGTAGAATGGCTCACAAACTAGTGAACCAGATTGAGGAAAGAATTAAAGAAAGACGGCTGAAGCGGCCAATGTGAAGCAAGTCAAAAGAAAGTGGGAGGAAAACGGTGATAAGAATCACCAATACAACAACAACAGCAATTACAATAATAATCGCAACAATTATCCCAACAATCGCAACATCAATCGCAACTACAACAAACGGCCCAACAACAACAACAACAGCAACTACAACAATCATCCCAACAACAATAACAACCGCAACAACAACAACAATCAGAAGCAGCTATGCCAAAGGTGTGAAAAGTATCACTCGGGGTTCTGCACCA
The DNA here is from genome assembly GCF_046630445.1 of Rutidosis leptorrhynchoides. NCBI lineage: Eukaryota > Viridiplantae > Streptophyta > Magnoliopsida > Asterales > Asteraceae > Rutidosis > Rutidosis leptorrhynchoides. The sequence goes on from NC_092336.1 coordinate 421,706,223, forward strand.
AATTTTGCATCAAGTGTAAAAGAAATGGTCATAGCGTGGTGAAGTGTGAGGTCTACGAACCAGGGGTTAACAGAACGAAAGGAACAAATGGTGTCGGAACGAGTAATGGCGGAGCAAGTAGTGTCGGAGAAAGTTATGCCAATGTAGTTTGTTATAAATGTGGAAAACCGGGCCACATTATTAGAAATTAACCGAACCAGGAAGAGTTTTCAATATTAATGCGGCAGAGGCACAGGAAGACCCGGAGCTTGTTACGGGTACGTTTCTTATTGACAATAAATCTACTTACGTTTTATTTGATTCGGGTGCGGATAGAAGCTATATGAGTAGAGATTTTTGTGCTAAATTAAGTTGTCCAGTGACGCCATTGGATAGTAAATTTTTACTCGAATTAGCAAACTGTAAATTAATTTCAGCAGATAATATATGCCAGAATCCAGAAATTAAACTGGGTAGCGAAATATTTAAGATTGATTTGATACCAGTAGAGTTAGGGAGTTTTGATGTAATAGTTGGCATGGACTGGCTGAAGAAGGTGAAAGCGGAGATCGTATGTTATAAAAATGCAATTCGCATTGTACGAGAAGAAGGAAAACCCTTAATGGTGTACGGAGAAAAGGGCAACATGAAGCTACATCTTATTAGTAATTTGAAGGCACAAAAACTAATAAGAAAAGGTTGCTATGCTGTTCTAGCACACGTCGAGAAAGTACAAACTGAAGAAAAAAGCATCAATGATGTTCCCGTCGCAAAAGAATTTCCCGATGTATTTCCGAAAGAATTACCGGGACTACCTCCACATTGATCTGTTGAATTTCAAATAGATCTTGTACCAGGAACTGCACCAATAGCTCGTGCTCCTTATAGACTCGCACTCAGCGAGATGAAAGAACTGCAAAGCCAATTACAAGAACTTTTAGAGCGTGGTTTCATTCGACCAAGCACATCACCGTGGGGAGCTCCTGTTTTGTTTGTCAAGAAGAAAGATGGTACATTCAGGTTGTGTATCGACTATCGAGAGTTGAACAAACTTACCATCAAGAACCGCTACCCACTACCGAGAATCGACGACTTATTTGATCAACTACAAGGCTCGTCTGTTTATTCAAAGATTGACTTACGTTCCGGGTATCATCAAATGCGGGTGAAAGAAGATGATATTCCAAAGACTGCTTTTAGAACACGTTACGGTCATTACGAGTTTATGGTCATGCCGTTTGGTTTAACTAATGCACCAGCTGTGTTCATGAACCTTATAAACCGAGTGTGTGGACCATACCTTGACAAGTTTGTCATTGTTTTCATTGATGACATACTTATTTACTCAAAGAATGACCAAGAACACGGTGAACATTTGAGAAAGGTGTTAGAAGTATTGAGGAAGGAAGAATTGTACGCTAAATTTTCAAAGTGTGCATTTTGGTTGGAAAAAGTTCAATTCCTCGGTCACATAGTGAACAAAGAAGGTATTAAGGTGGATCCGGCAAAGATAGAAACTGTTGAAAAGTGGGAAACCCCGAAAACTCCGAAACACATACGCCAGTTTTTAGGACTAGCTGGTTACTACAGAAGGTTCATCCAAGACTTTTCCAGAATAGCAAAACCCTTGATTGCATTAACGCATAAAGGGAAGAAATTTGAATGGAAGGATGAACAAGAGAAAGCGTTTCAGTTATTGAAGAAAAAGCTAACTACGGCACCTATATTGTCATTGCCTGAAGGGAATGATGATTTTTGTGATTTATTGTGACGCATCAAAGAAAGGTCTCGGTTGTGTATTAATGCAACGAACGAAGGTGATTGCTTATGTGTCTAGACAATTGAAGATTCACGAACAAAATTATACGACGCATGATTTGGAATTAGGCGCGGTTGTTTTTGCATTAAAGACTTGGAGGCACTGCTTATATGGGGTCAAAAGTATTATATATACCGACCACAAAAGTCTTCAGCACATATTTAATCAGAAACAACTGAATATGAGGCAGCGTAGGTGGATTGAATTGTTGAATGATTACAACTTTGAAATTCGTTACCACCCGGGAAAGGCAAATGTGGTAGCTGACGCCTTGAGCAGGAAGGACAGAGAACCCATTCGAGTAAAATCTATGAATATAATGATTCACAATAACCTTACTACTCAAATAAAGGAGGCGCAACAAGAAGTTTTAAAAGAGGGAAATTTAAAGGATGAAATACCCAAAGGATCGGAGAAGCATCTTAATATTCGGGAAGACGGAACCCGGTATAGGGCTGAAAGGATTTGGGTACCAAAATTTGGAGATATGAGAGAAATGGTACTTAGAGAAGCTCATAAAACCAGATACTCAATACATCCTGGAACGGGGAAGATGTACAAGGATCTCAAGAAACATTTTTGGTGGCCGGGAATGAAAGACGATGTTGCTAAATACGTAGGAGAATGTTTGACGTGTTCTAAGGTCAAAGCTGAGCATCAGAAACCATCAGGTCTACTTCAACAACCCGAAATCCCGGAATGGAAATGGGAAAACATTACCATGGATTTCATCACTAAATTGCCAAGGACTGCAAGTGGTTTTGATACTATTTGGGTAATAGTTGATCGTCTCACCAAATCAGCACACTTCCTGCCAATAAGAGAAGATGAAAAGATGGAGAAGTTAGCACGACTTTATTTGAAGGAAGTCATCTCCAGACAAGGAATACCAATCTCTATTATCTCTGATAGGGATGGCAGATTTATTTCAAGATTCTGGCAGACATTACAGCAAGCATTAGGAACTCGTCTAGACATGAGTACTGCCTATCATCCACAAACTGATGGGTAGAGCGAAAGGACGATACAAACGCTTGAAAACATGCTACGAGCATGTGTTATTGATTTTGGAAACAGTTGGGATTGACCTCTACCGTTAGCAGAATTTTCCTACAACAACAGCTACCATTCAAGCATTGAGATGGCGCCGTTTGAAGCACTTTATGGTAGAAAGTGCAGGTCTCCAATTTGTTGGAGTGAAGTGGGGGATAGACAGATTACGGGTCCGGAGATAATACAAGAAACTACCGAAAAGATCATCCAAATTCAACAACGGTTGAAAACCGCCCAAAGTCGACAAAAGAGCTACGCTGACATTAAAAGAAAAGATATAGATTTTAAAATTGGAGAGATGTTCATGCTTAAGGTTTCACCTTGGAAAGGCGTTGTTCGATTTGGTAAACGGGGGAAACAAAATCCAAGGTACATTGGACCATTCAAGATTATAGATCGTGTCGGACCAGTAGCTTACCAACTGGAGCTACCTCAACAACTCGCTGCTGTGCATAACACTTTCCACGTCTCAAATTTGAAGAAATGTTTTGCTAAAGAAGATCTCACTATTCCGTTGGACGAAATCCAAATCAATGAAAAACTTCAATTCATTGAAGAACCCGTCGAAATAATGGATCGTGAGGTTAAGAGACTTAAACAAAACAAGATACCAATTGTTAAGGTTCGATGGAATGCTCGTAGAGGACCCGAGTTCACCTGGGAGCGTGAAGATCAGATGAAGAAGAAATACCCGCATTTATTTCCAGAAGATACGTCAACACCTCCAACTGCTTAAAATTTCGGGACGAAATTTATTTAACGGGTAGGTACTGTAGTGACCCGAACTTTTCCATGTTTATATATATATTAAATGAAATTGTTATTTACATGATTAAGTGTTTCCAACATGTTAAGCAATCAAACTTGTTAAGACTTGATTAATTGAAATAGGTTTCATATAGACAATTGACCACCCAAGTTGACCAGTGATTCACGAACGTTAGAACTTGTAAAAACTATATGATGGCATATATATGGATATATATATAGTTAACATTATATTATGATAAGTAAACATATCACTAAGTATATTAACAATGAACTACATATGTAAAAACAAGACTACTAACTTAATGATTTTGAAACGAGACATATATGTAACGATTATCGTTGTAACGACATTTAATGTATATATATGATATTAAGAGATATTTATACATCATAATATCATGATAATATAACAATTTAAAATCTCATTTGATATTATAAACATTGGGTTAACAACACTTAACAAGATCGTTAACCTAAAGGTTTCAAAACAACACTTACATGTAACGACTAACGATGACTTAACGACTCAGTTAAAATGTATATACATGTAATGTTTTAATATGTATTCATACACTTTTGAAAGACTTCAAGACACTAATCAAAATACTTCTACTTAACAAAAATGCTTACAACTACATCCTCGTTCAGTTTCATCAACAATTCTACTCGTATGCAACCGTATTCGTACTCGTACAATACACAGCTTTTAGATGTATGTACTATTGGTATATACACTCCAATGATCAGCTCTTAGCAGCCCATGTGAGTGACCTAACACATGTGGGAACCATCATTTGGCAACTAGCATGAAATATCTCATAAAATTACAAAAATGTGAGTAATCATTCATGACTTATTTACATGAAAACAAAATTACATATCCTTTATATCTAATCCATACACCAACGACCAAAAACACCTAAAAACACTTTTATTCTTCAATTTTCTTCATCTAATTGATCTCTCTCAAGTTCTATCTTCAAGTTCTAAGTTTTCTTCATAAATTCCAAAAGTTCTAGTTTCATAAAATCATGAATACTTCCAAGATTGCAAGTTTACTTCCAAGTTTTCTAAATCCATTCCAAGTAATCATCCAAGATCAAGAAACCTTTGTTACTTACAGTAGGTTATCTTTCTAATACAAGGTAATAATCATATTCAAACTTTAATTCAATTTCTATAACTATAACAATCTTATTTCGAGTGGAAATCTTACTTCAAATTGTTTTCGTGTCATTATTCTGCTTCAAGAACTTTCAAGCCATCCAAGGATCCTTTGAAGCTAGATCCATTTTTATCATTTCCAGTAGGTTTATCCAAGGAACTTGAGGTAGTAATGATGTTCATAACATCATTCGATTCATACATAAAAAAGCTGTCTTATTCAACGTTATAAACTTGTAATCACTAGAACATAGTTTAGTTAATTCTAAACTTGTTCTCAAATAAAGTTAATCCTTCTAACTAGACTTTTAAAATAAACTAAACACATGTTCTATATCTATATGATATGCTAACTTAATGATTTAAAACCCGGAAACACGATAAACACCATAAAACTGGATATACGCCGTCGTAGTAAAACCGGGGGCTGTTTTTGGTTGGGATAATTAAAAGCTAAGAAGAACTTTGATTTAAAAGCTATACTTCTGGAAAAATGATTTTTCTTATGAACATGAAACTATATCCAAAAATCATGGTTAAACTCAAAGTGAATGTATGTTTTTCAAAATGGTCATCAAGATGTCGTTCTTTCGACGGAAATGACTACCTCTTCCAAAAATGACTTGTAACTTGTATTTCCAACTATAAACTTATACATTTTCTAATTATATTCATAAAGTTAAGTTCAATACGAAACCGTGGCCACTAGAATCACTCAAAACGGATTAGAAACGAAGAAATGGCGAGTAAAACAATATTGATAAAAACTACTCATTTTACCTACGTGAAAGTTAGTAATAAATCTATTCCAACCATAACCTAATCAACTTATATTGTATATTATGTAATCTTGAGATACCATAGACACGTATACAATGTTTCGACCTATCATGTCGACCCATCTATATATATATATATATATATATATATATATATATATATATATATATATATATATATATATATATATTGCGAAACAACCATAGACACTCTATATGTGAATGTTGGAGTTAGCTATACAGGGTTGAGGTTGATTCCAAAATATATATATAGTTTGAGTTGTGATCAATACTGAGATACGTATACACTGGGTTGTGGATTGATTCAAGATAATATTTATCGATTTATTTCTGTACATCTAACTGTGGACAACTAGTTGTAGGTTACTAATGAGGACAGCTGACTTAATAAACTTAAAACATCAAAATGTATTAAAAGTATTGTAAATATATTTTGAACATACTTTGATATATATGTATATATTGTTATAGGTTCGTGAATCAACCAGTGGCCAAGTCTTACTTCCTGACGAAGTAAAAATCTGTGAAAGTGAGTTATAGTCCCACTTTTAAAATCTAATATTTTTGGGATGAGAATACATGCAGGTTTTATAAATAATTTACAAAATAGACACAAGTACGTGAAACTACATTCTATGGTTGAATTATCGAAATCGAATATGCCCCTTTTTATTAAGTCTGGTAATCTAAGAATTAGGGAACAGACACCCTAATTGACGCGAATCCTAAATATAGATCTATTGGGCCTAACAAACCCCATCCAAAGTACCGGATGCTTTAATACTTCAAAATTTATATCATATCCGAAGGGTGTCCCGGAATGATGGGGATATTCTTATATATGCATCTTGTTAATGTCGGTTACCAGGTGTTCACCATATGAATGATTTTTATCTCTATGTATGGGATGTGTATTGAAATATGAAATCTTGTGGTCTATTGTTACGATTTGATATATATAGTTTAAGCCTATAACTCACCAACATTTTTGTTGACGTTTAAAGCATGTTTATTCTCAGGTGAATACTAAGAGCTTCCGCTGTTGTATACTAAAATAAGGACAAGATTTGGAGTCCATGTTTGTATGATATTGTGTAAAAACTGCATTTAAGAAACTGATTTCGATGTAACATATTTGTATTGTAAACCATTATGTAATGGTCGTGTGTACACAGGATATTTTAGATTATCATTATTTGATAATCTACGTAAAGCTTTTTAAACCTTTATTTATGAAATAAAGGTTATGGTTTGTTTTAAAATGAATGCAGTCTTTGAAAAACGTCTCATATAGAGGTCAAAACCTCGCAACGAAATCAATTAATATGGAACATTTTTAATCAATAAGAACGGGACATTTCATGTGTGGGTTATATAACGGCAGAAACATTCCCTTTAGCTCGGTAACGTTTAGTCATTGGTTTTTGAACCGGTGAACGCGAATCTTAGATATGGATCCATAGGGTTTGACATCCCCACTCGGGCTAGTAGCGCTAGCATTTAACGAGTGTTTAATACTTCGTAAATATACGCACTTGCCAAGTGTACTTTCAGGGGGTATAAACGTTAAGTTAGTTACCAAGTGCCCACGGTTAACATATACTTTATCATACTGTTTTGAAACGCTCTTCGTAGAACTGAAATCTCGTGGCCTACCTTACATACTGTTATACTTAAACTATAGCTCACCAACCTTTGTGTTGACGTTTTTAAGCATGTTTTTCTCAGGTGCTTAAGGTTATTTGCTTTCGCTATCGTGCTAGTCTTGCTGTAGACACCCGCTGCTCTAGTGTTATCACTGCATGAACTGTTTATCTTGCATTCAAACTTTAATACATTTGAAACTTTGTTTTGCAACGACCTAAGGGTCACATACATTTATTCATGCTTGCTATTCGTAGAAGCATACTGTTGGTGTAAAACAATTGACGTCAGTTATGACATCACCTTTTTATCGTGAATGCAACTTCTTTTATTACAGCATGTAGTACTTAAGCTTGTAATGATCCTGTTGTTGATGATTCGTACACGATGGTTTTGTACGGGGCATCACATTTGGTATCAGAGCATTGGTTGTAGGGAATTAGGTTGCATTAGTGAGTCAAGACCGACCCGAGTAGGATTCACTAATAGGACTAATCTACAACTTGCTAGTTTACTTGTTTCCGCTGAACTTACTGCATGCTGCTGCTTACTTTTACTGCTATATGTCGTATGCTACTACATGATTTCACTACTGTATAATATCACTTGCTTTCGATTGCATGCTACTTCTGTACGATTCGTTATTATTGCCATGCTACTTATTGTTATACATGATTTAAACTGTTGGCCTAATACGTGCTTGCTTTATGACTTACTGACATGGAAAATTTATTTTTCCTTGTTCAGATGTCGGATGTTCCACCTGCTATCGTTTTAGGCAGTTTAGACTCGTCAGCCACCCCACCTGCTGCTGCTGCCGACACACCGATCCCGTTACCCACGAGTGGCCCCGTCGCTTCATCTTCCGATACTAGTAGCCAGGCGCCTGCACCATTGGTTACATCTAGCGGAGCCCAGGACCCTTCGGAGATTCCAGCTCCATCTGCCCCCGGACCTTCAGGATCACAGCCCCGCTCCGGCGAGATTGTGATTCTCGCAGAGTTCGGGGAAGGTCCTTTCCGTAACCGGTATCGCCATTGGTGCCGACACGCCCCTGATGGACGTCTCATTCCGATCGAACCCGCTCGTTACCAACAGATGATGGCCGCTCAAGGATGACCAGTTCAGCCACCCGTACAGCCACCACATGATTCGGACGACCTGTCATCCACTGATGCTTCATCCGATGACACCTCCTCAGACGACTCCAGTGATGATGAGGACCCTACTGATGTACCTATTCAGCCACCCTCCACCCCGTCGAAGAAGCGGTATCGCTTCGACGGTACCATCATTCCGGGGATCAACGGAGGACGAACCTTCACTGACGCGTTTGGTCGGCGTTGTAGGGTTACTGCTCGAAAGCGGCTTGTGTCGTACCCTGCCGACCCACAAGTGCGTAAGGCACCCCATTACGTGCTGACTATTTCTGGAGCCGGAACGTCTGCACCCCGTTTCGTGCGGTCTGCACCACCCACACCACCGGCACTACCCGCACCACCTGCACCGCCTGCCCCACCATCTCCCTCTAATGAGGAACTGAGTAGAGATGTGGGAATCCTCCGAGCTCGGGTTACTGAGCTTGAGGAGCAGTTGGCTCAGGTTTTAGACATCCTACACCCACCTTCACCGTAGGACCTTTTGTATTAGATTTCATGATGTAATCTAGTTGTAGTTACATATTTCACTTATGTATTGTACGAATCTATCATGATGTATGAAACTTATTATTAATGAATGGAAACTTTGTGATGTTACTTTTTGCACAAGTGTTCTATTTACGTTACTGTATGGTGTTTTGCGGTACTTGTATCAACCTGCGTTACTTAATTAACATGTGTTGTGTTGTTTACATGATGGTTGTTATATACCATATTATTATATATTGAATGCTGGATTTTGACTTGAGTCAAAATGTTTGTATAGAACATCATGGCTAACGGTCGATCCACACCTACTGCTGCTCAAATTGAAGAGATGATCCAAGAACGTGTAGTCGCAGCCATTGCGGAAATGCAACCCCAAGCTCCACCGCCACCGCCACCACCACCGGTTATTCAACTCGTTCGAAATGGGTGTACTTATAAGGAATTCCAGAGCTGTAAACCACATAACTTCAGCGGCACCGAGGGACCGGTTGGTCTCACCAGATGGTTCGAGAAACTTGAATCAGTATTCCGAGTTAGCAACTGTTCGGAGGACAACAAAACCAAATTTGCTTCTTGCACGCTATCTGACGGCGCGCTCACATGGTGGAACACAATGGCACAGGCACAAGGCATTGATGAGGCGTATGCTACGCCATGGGAAGAATTTAAGTGTGCCATGATTGAGGAGTATTGTCCAAGAACCGAAATCCAAAAGATGAAAATGGAATTCATGCAGTTAAAGGCCGTTGGGAACGACCTTGATGGTTACAACAGGAGATTTTTGGAACTAGCCCTGATGTGTCCGAAAATGGTCACCCCAGAATTCAAGCGAATGGAGAGATACTTCTGGGGACTCCCTAAGAGCATTAAGGGAAACGTCACCTCATCCAAACCACCAAATGTTCCCGAAGTGATGCGCATGGCGCATACTTTAATGAATCAAATAACCATCGATGAACCGGAGAAAACTAAGTCTGAAGCGGGTACTAGCGAGAAGCGCAAATGGGATAACCACAACAACAACAACAACAGAGGAAGAAACTATGATCAAAACCCAGCGAAACGACATGAAGGTTTTAGAGGAAACAACAACTGTGGAAACCCCAACCCCAACAACAACACCAACTCCAACCCGAACTACAAGGGAACCCTACCTCAATGCAAGAGGTGTTACAAACACCACACTGGGTATTGCAATGTTGTCTGCGAGAAGTGCCAACGGTCTGGGCATGTTGGAAAAGACTGCAAGGTCACCACTTTAAATGGGAAGCTGAACCCCACAGGGCCAAGGAAGTGTTACGAATGTGGACAGACATGCCATTTCAGAAATGCGTGTCCAAATAAGCAAAAAGATGGCGGACCACCCCGCGCTAGAGCTTTCAATGTTAATGCAAGGGACGCACGCGAAAACCCCAACTTGGTGACAGGTATATTCAAAATAACAATCTTTTAGCTTCTGTCTTGTTTGATACTGGTGCGGATAAAAGTTATGTATGTAGACATTTTTGCGATAAGATTAATTGGTCATTAGTCCTGTTAAAAGAGAGTATGCTTGTCGAGGTCGCCAATGGAAAACTTGAAAAAGTTGACCATATTAGTCGAGGAGCTATTATCAACATAGCTGGTGCAGATTTCGAAATTGATTTGATACCCATCAAATTGGGAAGTTTTGACGTGATCGTCGGTATGGATTGGTTGAGTAAGATAAGGGCCGTTATTATCTGTGGAGATAAAGCACTTCGTATACCACAAGGAAACGGTGAGCCACTGATCATCTACGGAGAAAGATGTACCTCGAAGCTGAACCTCATTAGTTGCGTGAAAGCACAAAAGATTATGAAGAAGGGATGTCTTGCTGTCCTAGCACATGTGAAAACGGTAGAAACTGAGGTGAAAAGCGTGAACGACGTTCGAATTGTGAACGAATTTTCCGATGTCTTCCCTGAGGAATTGCCGGGATTGTCACCGCAGAGAGCAGTAGAGTTTCAAATTGACTTAGTGCCAAGAGCTGCACCTGTAGCTCGCGCACCTTATAGACTCGCACCTTCCGAGATGCAAGAATTATAGAGTCAACTACAAGAACTGTTAGATCGAGGATTAATCCAACCAAGCTTCTCGCCTTGGGGCGTACCTGTGTTGTTTGTGAAGAAGAAGGATGGATCATTTCGTATGTGTATCGACTACCGTGAACTCAACAAATTGACAATCAAGAATCGGTATCCTCTTCCACGAATTGACGATCTTTTTGATCAACTACAAGGATCGAGCGTCTACTCAAAGATCGATTTGCGATCCGGTTATCACCAGTTGAGGGCGAAAGAAAGCGATGTAATGAATACTGCATTTAGAACTCGTTATGGTCATTATGAGTTTCTCGTGATGCCATTCGGTTTGACAAATGCACCTGCCGTGTTCATGGACCTCATGAATCGTGTCTGCAAGCCGTACTTGGATAAGTTTGTTATCGTCTTCATAGATGATATCCTCATCTACTCTAAGAGCGAAGAAGAGCATGAGCAACACCTCCGACTAGTACTTGAACTCCCGAGACAAGAGCAACTTTACGCCAAATTCTCCAAGTGTGAATTTTGGTTGAAGGAAGTCCAATTTTTGGGTCATGTTGTGAGCGACCAGGGTATCAAAGTTGACCCCGCCAAGATTGAAGCTATCAGCAAGTGGGAGACTCCCACTACTACGACGCATATTCGCCAATTCCTAGGTCTCGCTGGTTATTACCGAAGGTTTATCGAAGGATTTTCTCTGATTGCACGTCCTTTGACCGCGCTGACTCACAAGGGCAAGAAGTTCATTTGGGAACCCGCACATGAATCAGCATTTCAAACTTTGAAGAAGAAGTTAACCACCGCTCCTATCTTACTTCTTCCCGAAGGCAGTGATGACTTTGTTGTTTATTGTGATGCGTCGAAGAGTGGTTTTGGTTGTGTACTGATGCAACGATCAAAAGTTATTGCCTATGCCTCCCGCCAATTGAAGATTCACGAGCGGAACTACACTACTCACAATCTCGAACTTGGAGCCGTTGTCTTTGCGCTCAAATTGTGGAGACATTATTTGTATGGAACTAAGAGCACTATCTTCACCTATCACAAGAGTCTCCAACACATATTCGATCAGAAGCAACTGAATATGAGACAGCGTCGATGGATTGAGATGCTCAACGACTACGATTGTAAACTTCGCTATCATCCTGGAAAGGCCAATGTTGTAGCTGACGCTTTAAGCCAACAGGAGAGGACGGCACCTCTTCGTGTTAGGGCTCTAAACATCACCATCCATTCGAACCTCAACAGCCAGATCAGAGTAGCCCAAGATGAGGCTCTCAAGGAGGAGAATATATCTCACGAACATTTGAACATACTTTTCTCTCGATTAGAGGTTAGGGAGTCTGGACTCCGATGTTATGCCGGAAGAATTTGGGTACCTCTTTAAGGAGATCTACGGAACCTTATACTTGATGAAGCACACAAATCGAGATATTCGATTCATCCTGGAGCGGGCAAAATGTACCACGACCTTAAGGAACAGTATTGGTGGCTGAATCTTAAGAAAGATGTTGCAACTTATGTTGGGAAGTGTTTGACTTGCTCGAAGGTTAAAGCCGAGCATCAGAGACCTTCTGGGTTACTTCAACAGCCGGAAATCCCACAATGGAAGTGGGAGAGGATCACAATGGATTTCATCACCAAGCTACCCAAGACGGTGGGCGGATACGATACTATTTGGGTTATTGTTGACCGCCTTACTAAATCTGCACACTTCTTAGCGATGAAGGAAACGGATACAATGGAGAGACTTGCTCAATTATACATCAAAGAGGTTGTATCTCGTCATGGTGTACCTTTATCGATCATCTCCGATCGCGATCCCCGTTTTGCTTCTAGATTTTGGCGATCTTTGCAAGAAGCCATGGGAACCCGTCTCGACATAAGTACTGCGTATCATCCACAGACTGACGGACAAAGTGAACGAACGATTCAGACCTTGGAAGACATGTTGCGTGCATGTGTTATTGATTTTGGAAAGGCCTGGGAAAGGCATTTGCCATTAGCCGAATTCTCGTACAACAACAATTATCACTTGAGCATTAATGCTGCACCTTTTGAAGCGTTGTATGGCCGCAAGTGCTGATCTCCTATTTGTTGGGCCGAAGTAGGCGAAAAGCAAATCACCGGACCCTAGGTAGTCCACGAAACCACGGAGAAGATTGCTCAGATTCAAGCTAGACTTAAGACTGCTCGTGATCGCCAAAAGAGATATACTGATCTTAAACGTAAAGACTTTGAATTCAACGTTGGTGATCGGGTAATGTTGAAGGTTGCACCTTGGAAAGGTGTGATTCGCTTTGGAAAACGTGGAAAGTTAAACCCACGATACATTGGTCCTTTTGAAATCTTGGAACGTGTTGGACCCGTTGCTTACCGTTTGGATCTACCAGCACAATTGAGCTCAGTTCATCCTACCTTCCACGTGTCAAACTTGAAAAAGTGTCTTGCTGCACCCTAACTTATCATACCACTGGAAGAACTTACAATTGACGACAAACTCCACTTCGTGGAAGAGCCTGTTGAGATTATGGATCGTGAGATCAAAACTTTGAAACGCAACAAGATTTTGATCGTTCGAGTACGATGGAATGCCAAACGAGGACCTGAGTTTACCTGGGAGCGAGAGGATCAAATGATGCGGAAGTATCCTCACCTTTTCCCGACTCCTCCATCTACCTCAGCTTAAAATTTTGGGACGAAATTTTCTTTAACAGGTGGGTAATGTAACGACCCTGGTTTTTCCAACCTTAATTAATAATGTTTATTATTAATACTTGAGATTTAACGAATGTATGTATTACATTTACTTGTTGTCATGATTAACCGTACGTGACTTTTGAATGCCCGAAACGTCTTTGTGACACACGAAACTTTCACGAATAATATTTTTAGAATATTATTTACATTCATGATTGATTTTATTAATCATTTTAATTAACTAAAGTTATTAGTTAATTACTTGGGCCTTTACTAGTGTTAGTGGACTTTTACTTGAATTATCACTTAATTAGACTTGGGCTCACTTTAATGGACTTGATTAGCCCACACTACTTCTTATATGGACTTAATTAGCCCATCATCACATGTAAGTATTACTTGTAAATGGAAACTAGTTAGTTAAGAACAATTGGAATCTAGTTAACATATAATCCCCATGTAAACCCATCTTTTATCCACACTTTTAAGGCTTTATATACAAGGAACCATTGAACTTCTCCCTCCCCTCCTTTTTCTGCTGCTGGCCGACTGTTTAGGCCTCATGGGGAGGTGTATTTGGCATTCAAATTTTGTTAACTTAGCTACTAGTTCTCTCACACTTCATTCATTCTAAACACACACTTACTTGCATACTTTTTTTTTCTCTCCTTTCTCTCTAAACTTTGTAAGTTACAAGGCTTGCTTTCTTTCTTTTTTTCTTGTTAAAACCGAAACCAAGGACATCTAATTATCATCATTCTTTGTTTGTTTTAATCACTTGTTCTTGGTTGTTGTTTAGTTACATGTATTTGTTAGTTATTTACTTACTAATTTCAAGAATCAAACTTACTAGTTTCATTCTTCATTTTATCTTGTAATTTCAAGAACACACAAGAATTAAACTTACTAGTTTATGTTCTACATATGTTGTTTCAAAAGATTGTAAGTTCATGGTTGTAAATCATACTTGAAGTTCATGAAGTAAACTTTAAAGTTTACTTTCTAAAGATCAAACTTTGGTTTGAATCTTTAAAGTATGAACAACCCATGAACTTGTTTCTTGTTTATTTAGTTCACTACTTCATTTACTTGCACTTTAATTTTGTGATTTTGGTTGTTGTTGGTCAAGTACTACAAGTTAGTCTTGATCTCATTTCTCTTGAACTAAAAGTTAACTTAAAAGTTCAAGAACATGTAAGTAAGTTTTCTTTAAATATAACTTTGTATACTTATGCTTGATCTAGACTTTTGAGTCTTGGATCTTCAAGATCAAACTAAGAACTATGTTCTACAACTTAAGATCTTGATTTCATAAGTTCACTTTCAAGTTTGTAACTTATTATTAGTTTTAAAGTTCATGTATGTGTTAGATCTAAGACTTTGATGTAACTTTGGTTCATCAAAACACTTGCAACACTTAAGTGAGTTGTGCTTCATGTCTTAGACTTACACTTGGGTTATGATGGTCAAACCTTGGTGAAAATGATGCAAACACATCAACGAGTTGTACACTTGAAGCTATATGCATCAAGGATGAGAACCGTGATAAGCATCGAGCACCAAGACCACCGGAACCCACTATATTTCTGTTTTCTGTCTTCTTCCTACTGTTTTCTGGTTTCTGTAACAGACCAGTACACCTGGTCTACTGTAACCTTCATTTTCAGATATATCTTTTCGAGTAGATAATTTTTCATATAGGACTCGTCTTAATCCGAGTTACGGTTTAGGATTTATGGCCCTCCGATCGTCACTATGTCCTTTTAACGTTGTGCAGAAATTTATGACCTACTTGCACTTAGACCGTCGCCACGGTCAGAAAAAGACGAGTTTGATTCTGTAAATTTTACCACACTTAAAGGACTCATATACAGAGCCATGGCCACTGGTCTCACCTTAATTCAGTAAGTTTAGAGGCCGTGGTGACTGATCGAAGTCAGCCTTTGTTTTAAACTACTTTCATGAACGAAACTTACTTTGTACCTTTTGTTTAATGATGAATGATGATGACCCTTCAGACCTTATTTACATACTTTTAAACCTATTCGAATGATTTACTGACTTAGTACTATTTTACTTAGGTTGAGGACCCGTTTGGACAACCTTCATTACTTGCTTACTTTCCGAGTCATACTTTACCGCCACTTTATCATTGTGAATTATAGCATTCCCTTTTTACTTTAACTTATTTTGGGAACTAAGAATACATGCGGATTTTATGTTTTACATGCTAGGCACGAGTACTTAAACTTTATATATGTGTGGGTTATATAACGGCAGAAATATTCCCTTTAGCTCGGTAACGTTTAGTCATTGGTTTTTGAACCGGTGAACGCGAATCTTAGATATGGATCCATAGGGTTTGACATCCCCACTCGGGCTAGTAGCGCTAGCATTTAATGAGTGTTTAATACTTCGTAAACATACGCACTTGCCAAGTGTACTTTCAGGGGGTATAAATGTTAAGTTAGTTACCAAGTGCCCACGGTTAACATATACTTTATCATACTGTTTTGAAACGCTCTTCATAGCACTGAAATCTTGTGGCCTACCTTACATACTATTATACTTAAACTATAGCTCACCAACCTTTGTGTTGACATTTTTAAGCATGTTTTTCTCAGGTGCTTAAGGTTATTTGCTTCCGCTGTCGTGCTAGTCTTGCCGTAGACACCCGCTGCTATAGTGTTATCACCGCATGAACTGTTTATCTTGCATTCAAACTTTCATACATTTGAAACTATGTTTTGTAACGACCTAAGGGTCACATACATTTATTCATGCTTGCTATTCGTAGAAGCATACTGTTGGTGTAAAATAATTGACGTCGGTTATGACATCACCTTTTTATCGTGAATGCAACTCTTTTATTACAGTATGTAGTACTTAACCTTGTAATGATCCTGTTATTGATGATTCGTACACGATGGTTTTGTACGGGGCATCACAGATGTGCCACCTCATGGTATATCAATGATTTCGGGAGTCGGAGATAGCAATATCTCTGCGAGAGCTAAACCGAGACTAAAGTCATGGAGGTGGATGCTTCGAAAGAAACTTCGCCGGTGATAACTCCGGTTGTTACCCAACCTCCATCAGAAGGGGATATCACGAATCTGACTAGTAGTATGTATAGTCCTACATATAAGAATAATACCGCACAATCATCCTTACCTGCCCTCACGGCAACTCAAACACTTCCATCGACATCGCCTCTAACCGATGCTGCTGCTGATGCTGCTATTGTTCATGGTTACACTGATGTTTCACCAACTGGGTCACCTTCTCGAATTTCAAATAGATATGGATTACAGTATCTCTCTGACAATGAGGTGGAGGAGCTCTATCTTGCTGAGTTTGCTAAACGGACTGATCTTGATGAAGTTCGCGAGACTATGATGATTTATCTTGAGCAAGCAAGGATAGTGTATCCTTTCTCTCCATGCAAGTCACCTAGACCAATTCACATGCCTGATCATGATGATTTCGATCCCTAAAATCTTCATGAGGGGGAGAATAGATAAAGTGGTCATCGGTCCAGTGGTTATGAAGCTGGTGCATCTAGTCAACAGAAGGATAAAGATGTTGTTGATATATCTGATTCAGGTAGTGATGAAATTGAGGAAATCCAGTGTGAAAGTTTTCTAGATGAATCAGAAAGTCAGAGAGAGGGTAACTCAGGGATGTTAATGATTATGGATACAGCTGATCAATCAGAGAATAATTCATCTCAAGAGAATAATCAAAACTTTGACAACATTGAAGATATTTTGAAGGGGTCATTGATTATCGCCAATGAATTCAATAATCATCAATTTGTTAACTTGACATCTCCAACTGATGAATTTGGAATACACTTCAAAAAGGAGATTTTCTCTAATGGCAAAGAAGATACTACGACTCCTCCTGATTTGAATGTTCCATTTCAAACTGCAGAGATTGTTCTTGAGCGTGATGCTAATTACCAACTAAGTGAGGATGAAGAGATAATGATTCTTCGTTCACCATTCATTGAACAACAAGCGTATAGAATCTATGGTGATTCTGATCTTGTCCTTTCTGCATCACTGAGTGTTCTGGGTGCATGGAAATATCATAAGAAGCCAGAATATCTCAAAGCTTATCTGAGTGTTCGCAATAAATTCAAATTGAATAATGAAGAGAAACTTCAAATTCAGTGGAATTCAGAGATCAAAAGCATAAATAAGATTTTGATGATTAATAAGGATGAAGTGAAGATGCCATTGTTTCAAGTTACAAGAATGGATGATGAGGATTATCAGTTTTCAGAAGCGGATTTTGATAAACTGAAGATGGACGACATTATTTTCATTTACAATTATTTGATTAACTTGAATGAATCTGCAACAACTTATCATGCTACTGCAATGAAGGCAGTCTACAGGTTTATTCTTGATTCGATGAGATGGATGTCTGTTCATGATTTTCAAATGGGATTGGAATCTGGACACAAAAAACTCGGAATCAAACCGCCAAATCAAGTGATTGAAGAGCTAAGATACATGTCCTTACTTGAAGTGAGCGACTGTCCATATGGTTTTGCATTTGTCAATTCTCACTATACAAAGATCTTCATCAGAGTCTCAGATTTCAGAAGATACTCAGACGGAACGTTGATGTATGCTTTCAAATACATGAAATGGAGACTGATCAATAACTGCTATTCAACTGAAGATAATGAGATTGTCAAATACATTCTCACAAGATTGAAAAGTCGCCTTAAAACAAGAGTGAATATACGAAGATATGAGAATCTCAAGGGATTCAAATCTAAAGTTCACTTCAGAGGAACAAAGTTCCTTTAGATATTTCACGATATGATTATATTGTAAAGTTCACATTTAACACTAAGGGGGAGATTGTTAAGACCCCGAAGTTGTATAGTGTTAATGTGAATTAAGCTTAAATGAAGGTTCCTTAGAAGAGGGCTATATAAGGAACCTAAGTAGTCCTAATTAGATAGCCATTGTATTGTAACTGAGTTCTAGAAGCTGTGGAATGTAATTTTACCGATTCTCTCTCATACCGAGTCTCCTTCCTACATACTGAATCTCATTCTATCTTATCATTTCTCTCAATCTCAACATGATCTGACCTATCACTTCTTTATGTTGCATGTTAGAAGCTATTTCTAATTCACGAAATCCTATGTTGGGATATGTTGAGTCAAAATAGGTTCTTAACCCGTAGCGTAAAATTGCATTTGGGTTCCCCGCATTTAACGCTTTAAAGAAAACACGGCGTAACTTACTATCTCCCCAATGTGACATACCCCACCTATCAAAGGAAAGCCTTTTATAAACTAAGGCATTTCTGAAAAGTCTTTCAAATGTTTGACAAGTTAATTTTACCATAACTAAATGTGCTGATGAATTCTGACCGACTCTAGACAAGATTTCCTCAATCATATCCTCTAGTAGGTCTTCTAAAATATTCGTTTGTCTACCCTTAACGTCCATTTTATTTTTATACTGTAAAATAGACAATGATTAGATTCGTAAAAGATAATTAACAAACAATACAAGCAATTTTTTTTTACATAGAACATAAAAGTACAAGCACACTACAATACATATAATACACAACATGATTACAACCCTCTAATTTGAATCACTGGTTTCTTCTTCTTCGGACTTGGTTCGTTTTCCTATTTTTCTAGGGATATATGGTGTTACTCTAATACGAGCCGTCATTTTCCACAATGGTTTAGAAAAACCTGGTGGTTTAGAGGTTCCCGGGTCATTGTTACAATTTAGGAAGTACGGACGTTGCCGATACATATAAAGTTCATCGGGGTTGGAATCAGGTTTCTCTATTTTTATACCTTTTCCCTTATTATTTTCTTTTGCTTTATTAAATTGGGTCGAGGTAATTTCTATAACATCATCGGAATCCTCGTCGGGATCCGATTCATCAGAAAATTGGTAATCTTCCCAATATTTTACTTCCTTGGCGGAAACACCATTGACCATTATTAACTTTGGTCCATTGGTTGAAGATTTTCTTTTATTTAATTGATTTACTATAGGTATCAATATTTCTTCCTTCGGAACCTCTTCTTCTTCTTCCGGTTCCTCCTCTTCCGGTTCCTCTTCTTCCGGTTCCTCCTCTTCCGGTTCCTCTTCTTCCAGTTCCTCTTCGGGAATTTGTGAATCTTCCCAAAATATATTCGACTCTTCATTATTATTAGGTGAATCGATGGGATTTGTACTAGTGGTAGACATCTATCACACAATATCAAACACATTAAGAGGTTAATATATCACATAATTACATGTTAATAATATATAGTTTCCAACAAAAGTGTTAAGCAATCGTTTTTAAAGAAAACACGGTAGAATTCCAGACTCACTAATGTATCCTAACAAACTCGATAAGACACACTAATGCAAATTTCTGGTTCTCTAAGACCAACGCTCGGATGCCAACTGAAATGTCCCATTCATATTGATTATAAACGTTCCATATTAATTAATTTCGTTGCGAAGTTTTGACCTCTATATGAGACATTTTTCACAGACTGCATTCATTTTTAAAACAACCATAACCTTTATTTTATCTATAAAGGTTTAAAAAACATTACGTAGATTATCAAATAATGATAATCTAAAATATACCGTTTACACACGACCATTACGTAATGGTTTACAATAAGAATATATTACATCAAAAATAAGTTTCTTGAATGCAGTTTTTACATAATATCATACAAGCATGGACTCCAAATCTTGTCCTTATTTTAGTATGCAACAGCGGAAGCTCTTAATAATCACCTGGGAATAAACATGCTTAAAACGTCAACAAAAATGTTGGTGAGTTATAGGTTTAACCTATATATTATCAAATCATAATAATAGACCACAAGATTTCATATTTCAATATACATCCCATACATAGAGATAAAATTCATTCATATGGTGAACACCTGGTAACCGACATTAACAAGATGCATATAAGAATATCCTCTATCATTCTGGGAAATCCTTCAGACATGATAAAAACGAATTCAAAGTACTAAAGTATCTGGTACTTTGGATGGGGTTCATTAGGCCCAATAGATCTATCTTTATGATTCGCGTCAATTAGTAGATCGGTTTACTAATTCTTAGGCTACCAAGCAAAAAGGGGCATATTCAGCTTCGATCATTCACCCATATAATGTAGTTTCATTTACTTGTGTCTATTTCGTACAACATTTATAAAACTGCATGTATTCTCATCTCAAAATATTAGATTTTAAAAGTGGGACTATAACTCACTTTCACAGATTTTTACTTCATCGGGAAGTAAGACTTGGCCACTGGTCGATTCACGAACCTATAAAAAATATGTACATATATATCAAAGTATGTTCAAAATATATTTACAACATTTTTAATATGTTTTAATGTTTTAAGTTTATTAAGTCAGCTGTCCTCGTTAGTAACCTACAACTAGTTGTCCATAGTTAGATGTACAGAAAATAAATTGATATATATTATCTTGAACCAAAACACGACCCAGTGTATACACGTCTCAGGCTAGATCACAAATCAAAGTACATATATTTTTGGAATCAACCTCAACCCTGTATAGTTAACTCAAATATTACTGCATATAGAGTGTCTATGGTTGTTCCAAATAATATATATACATGGGTCGATATGATATGTCAAAACATTTGCATACGTGTATATGGTATCCCAAGATTACATAATATATTAGAATACATATATAATAAAATATAAGTTAGCTAGGATATGATTTGTATAGAATTGTTACAATATTTCCTGTAGCTACAACAATAAAAAAAATCTAATCTTGTTTTACCCATAACTTCATCGTTTTAAATCCGTTTTGAGCGAATCAAATTGCTATGGTTTCATATTGAACTCTATTTTATGAATCTAAACAGAGAAAGTATAGGTTTATAGTCAGAAATATAAGTTACAAGTCATTTTTGTAAGAGGTAGTCATTTCAGTCGAAAGAACGACGTCTTGATGACCATTTTGAAAAACATATTTTCACTTTGAGTTTAACCATGATTTTTGGATATAGTTTCATGTCCATAAGAAAAATCATTTTCCCAGAAGAACAACTTTTAAATCAAAGTTTATCATAGTTTTTAATTATCAAACTCAAAACAGCCCACGGTGTTACTACGACGGCGTATGTCCAGTTTTACGGTGTTTTTCATGTTTCCAGGTTTTAAATCATTAAGTTAGCATATCATATAGATATAGAACATGTGTTTAGTTGATTTTAAAAGTCAAGTTAGAAGGATTAACTTTTGTTTGCGAAACAAGTTTAGAATTAACTAAACTATGTTCTAGTGATTTCAAGTTTAAACCTTCGAATAAGGTAGTTTTATATATATGAATTGAATGATGTTATGAACATCATTACTACCTCAGGTTTTTTGGATAAACCTACTGGAAATGAGAAAAATAGATCTAGCTTCAAAGGATCCTTGGATGGCTTGAAAGTTCTTGAAGCAGAATCATGACACGAAAACAAGTTCAAGTAAGATTTCCACTCGAAATAAGATTGTTATAGTTATAGAAATTGAATCAAAGTTTGAATATGAGTATTACCTTGTATTAGAAAGATATCTTACTGTAAATAAGAAAGATTTCTTGAGGTTGGATGATCACTTTACAAGATTGGAAGTAAGCTAGCAAACTTGGAAGTATTCTTGATTTTATGAAACTAGAACTTATAGAATTTATGCTGAATACTTAGAACTTGAATATAGAACTTGAGAGAGATCAATTAGATGAAGAAAATTAAATAATGAAAGTGTTTGTAGGTATTTTTGTTCGTTGGTATATGGATTAGATATAAAGGATGTGTAATTTTGTTTACATGTAAATAAGTCATGAATGATTACTAATATTTTTGTAATTTTATGAGATATTTCATGCTACTTGCCAAATGATGGTTCCCACATGTGTTAGTTGACTCACATGGGCGGCTAAGAGCTGATCATTGGAGTGTATATACCAATAATACATACATCTAAAACCTGTGTATTGTACGAGTACGAATACGGGTGCATACGAGTAGAATTGTTGATGAAACTGAATGAGGATGTAATTGTAAGCATTTTTATTAAGTAGAAGTATTTTGATAAGTGTCTTGAAGTCTTTAAAAAGTGTATGAATACATATTAAAACACTACATGTATATACATTTTAACTGAGTCGTTAAGTCATCGTTAGTCGTTACATGTAAATGTTGTTTTGAAACCTTTAGGTTAACGATCTTGTTAAATGTTGTTAACCCATTGTTTATTATATCTAAAGAGATGTTAAATTATTACATTATCATGATATTATGATATATTAATATATCTTAGTATGATATATATATACAGTTAAATGTTGTTACAACGATAATCGTTACATATATGTCTCGTTTCGAAATCATTAAGTTAGTAGTTTTGTTTTTACATGTGTAGTTCATTGTTAATACACTTAATGACATGTTTACTTATCATTTATCATGATTAAACATAGTGTATCAATATCTTAATATGATTCATATGTATTTAGTAAGACGTTGTTATAACGATAATCGTTATATATATATATCGTTTCGAGTTTCTTAATTCAATAAACTCAATTTTATGTATATAACTCATTGTTAAAATACCTAATGAGATACTTACTTATCATAATATCATGTTAACTATATATGTAACCATATATATGTCATCATATAGTTTTTACAAGTTTTAACGTTCGTGAATCACCGGTCAACTTGGGTGGTCAATTGTCTATATGAAACCTATTTCAATTAATCACGTATTAACAAGTTTGATTGCTTAACATGTTGGAAATACTTAATCATGTAAATATCAAATTCAATTAATATAAATAAACATGGAAAAGTTCGGGTCACTACATAACTCATGCTTCAGTAACCAACACTACTTCAAAAATATTCTTATTTTAAACTCGAAAGTTTCAGAATTTAGAAACTAAAATAGTTCTTTTTTGATGTGATACAGATAGCGCGAAGAGGTAAATGATTTCAGATAAAAATAATTATGGAAATATCTTTAGAAATATGGAGGATATTTATAATGAAAGATACGATGATATCTTAGAATATCTAATATCAGAGGATGATGAAGAATATTGTCCGCAGGGGTTTAGAGTCGGGAGCAAGGTATTCATTAATGAATTCAGCAGATACTGAATCATTTGGATTCTTTGAAGGCAGGTTTAGTCTTTGTGATTTATCCACAGCCTCCTTCATACTTTGCTCAATCCATTTTCCAGTTCCAAACCTTCTCTTTTTCTGAGCTTTGCCAGCATACTATTCTTTATCATCAAACTTTTTATTGTTAAGGTCGTTTACAGTTTTTGCTGCTTCATCAGCATTTTTCAAAATTTCGAGAACTAGTTCGCAGTTTAGTGTGTTTTTCAGAAACTTCACATTCGAAGTATGTAAGTCCAGGAGATAGACGTTATATGTACACATATAATTGTTGGCGTAGACATGCTGCGAGATTTCAAAATACTGATTGCTAATTCCTGATGATTCGTATGGCAATTCTCGTTACAAGATGCAGATGAGTAAATGATGGGGTTTTGATAAATATAATTATTTTTCGAAAAATCCTAGATCATTACGGTTGTTGATAAGTTTACTGCTAATGTGGTGGAATATAAGTGGTTCCCCGGTAACGATGGCGAAAAGGAAACGCATATATCAAGGTTATAATAAGGCTGTTTCGACTTAAAAGTCGAAGTTGACTTGCTGGAGCTGTGACAAAACTGACTACTTTGGAGAGGAATTGAAAAGTTATTTTAGCTAATAAATGTCAAAGTGTCTGACATGGATACGTGTTAAACTATGACTTTGGTTTTGAGAGTTTTTCATGTGTATAACTGTGGGTAACATGTGGTTAGATCATCATCTCGATTGTTCATTGTTTGAAGTGTCTTCAGAAATTTCGAAGGGTTTGAACACAGATTGTAATCGTTAATATATATATATATATATATATATATATATATATATATATATATATATATATATATATATATATATATATATATATATATATATATATATATATATATATATATATAATGTTCTAGCACAGTTTTGAAGTCAAAGTATAGCTTGGAAAAATGTAGGAATCTAAGAGTGATGATACCGGATTATATCTTGAATTAAATTTGGCGATATCAAAATCAGAATATGTAATTGAATTTGAATGAGTATGGTTATTTTGATTTCTAGGGAAGAATGTATATTGTTATGAAAATAGTGAGTATAGTTGTTGATTTGCTGAACCAAAATCGAAGATTGTATAGTGTAGCATGTTAATTATGAATTTATATATCTCTCGGGTATTACCTACCCGTTAAAAAAATTTCACAAGTAACATTTTCGTACAAATGAATTTTATTACAGTCTCTATGAAAATATATATGTATGTATATTTTCTTCAGATGTAATACAGATTTAATGAGTTAATATCATATTAAACTCATTTGATTTTTAGATGGAACTAGAAATGAATAATCTCTAAAACTTTAGAAATTTCGTAATCTTTGTGGATTATTACTTCAACGTAAATGAAATCATGCATTAATACTTCACTATTGATGTTTACTCGATGAATGATGTTGGTGCCCGTGGAATTCTTGTGAACTTTGCAAGGTACGAATGATGTTATCTGAAAAGTTTCGAGCATATCGATGATGAAAGTGTAAAATCAAACATATATTTGAATAACACACTTGATTTATTATGAATTGGAATTTATTGAATTGAGACAGAGATTGTAGTTAACGATGATTAAGTCGCTAATGAAGGATGTACATCATAGCATATTAGTAATATGAATTAACCGAGTAGTTACGATTCATACATAATAGCTTAGTACGGAAAGATTTATTATGGTTTAAAAATTTATATATATAAGATATACATATAAATCTTTCAATGGAAATGAGTTAATACTTCATAACTCGTTCATACAATATACTCGTTGTTGATTTGTAATGATGTCTACAGTGATTTTTGAAATGGCGGAGTTTGTGATGTTATAGCTGCTACTGATTCTGATGATGCTGACGGTACTGTTGATACTGCTGGTAAAACAGGTCTAGCTTTTAAATCACACACCATTCTTGTCAGGGTTTCTATTCTTCCTTCTATCATTTTGGTTCATTCATCTAACTTATGATTAGGGCTAGGATAGATAATCTTTAAGACTTTGGAGATTACATAATCACCGCAGAATGCTTCTCTAATGAAGTTATGAATCAATAATTTATCGGTTAATGTTGCTGGTACTCCTTGTATCTACGGTGCATATGACGTTGATGCCCGCGGTATAGGTTGTGATGTTGAAGTGTGGG
This sequence comes from Rutidosis leptorrhynchoides, assembly GCF_046630445.1. Taxonomy (NCBI): domain Eukaryota; kingdom Viridiplantae; phylum Streptophyta; class Magnoliopsida; order Asterales; family Asteraceae; genus Rutidosis; species Rutidosis leptorrhynchoides. Next base: position 421,732,249 of record NC_092336.1, read on the forward strand.
ATACTGATGTTGTTGTTGGTGGTGGTGATGGTACTGTTGGTGTTGCTGATGATGGTACTGTTGCTACCGGTGCTGCTGCTGGTGCTTGTAACCTTTGCACCATATTCTCCAAAACCACTACCCGAGCGCGAAGCTCGTTAACTTCTTCTATTACACCGGAATGATCGGTGGTTCGGACGAGCTGGTGAATGAGATCTAGAATTTGAGATAGTGAATAATCGTGACGAGATACTCTAGAGATGAGAGAGAAAATGGTATTTTGGACAGGTTTGCCGGTAAGTGCTTCAGATTCTTCGCCAAGAGGGCAATGTGGTGGATGGAAGGGATCACCTTCTTCTTGTCTCCAGTGATTAAGTAGGTTACGAACACATCCCCAATTCATCCAGAATAGATGATGGCTGATTGGTTGGTCTATTCCGGTCACACTGCTTTCGGAGTTTGAGTGGGACTCCATATTGGAATCCGAGGGACTTGAACTAGTGGCGAGTTCCATTTCGTACGATTGAATAAAGGATTTTTCGATATGAAATGATTTTCGGATATCGGATGATATTCTAATTACATAGAATGCCTATACATAGTACAGAAGATCCTGTAGATTACGGAGGGAATTAAGGAAACATGTCAGGCAAAGTTTACAGTAACAGATACGCTAAGATATGAATTAGCAGATACGCTAAGATATGAATTTTGTCTATACACTATTCATGCAATCAATGCAATAAGATGTGTCTAGACTAAGAATGATAAGCAGGTAATTTCCGACAAGAAATGATAAGCAAACTTTTTGACATGTATACACGGTCGAAGTCCAGACTCATTAATGCATTAGTTAGACACACTAATGCAAGACCTGGTTTGCTAAGACCGCCGCTCTGATACCACCTGTAATCACCCATCCTAATCCATCTGGACGAATACATTACATTTGGATACATCGCGAGGTACTTGACCTCTATATGATACATTTTACAAACATTAGATTCGTTTTTAAAAGACAAACTTTCCTTTCATTGAAAGTTGAAGGCATGCATACCATTTCATAATATATCTAACTATAATTGACTTAATAATAATCTTGATGAACTCAATGACTCAAATGCAACGTCTTTTGAAATATGTCATGAATGACACCAAGTAATATCTCTAATATGAGCAAATGCATAGCGGAAGATTTCTTTCATACCTGAGAATAAACATGCTTTCAAGTGTCAACCAAAAGGTTGGTGAGTTCATTAGTTTATCATAATCATTCATTTTCATCATTTTAATATACCACAAGAATTTCATTTCCATTTCTCATAAATATACGTCCCATGCATAGAGACAAAAATCATTCATATGGATTGAACACCTGGTAATCGACATTAACAAGATGCATATAAGAATATCCCCTATCATTCTGATGAAGATATTTCGTATGCCCAAGAGACATATTAAATTAACGTGGCCACTATGTTATGATCCAAGTCGGGTCATACCCAATAACAAGCTTACCAACACTTTATATGTATTTATTTTAACGGTTGGATTGTTAAATGAATACGCGACACTTGAACTTTAGAAAATCGGTTTTCTAAATTATAATCACTTGAGATAAATTATTTGGATAATTTATATATGATGTGGATTTAATTATTTATAGGTTTAAATAATTATTTTGTGTTATATTTTATAAAATGGTTTATAAAATTATTACAAGTAACAAATACATATTTATTTTATACAAGTTTTATAAAATAATTCTTGTTATAAAATATATATATGGAGTGTGCAGAATTTTGGTCTCCAAGACAAGAACCCATGCTCATTTTGTTACTTCCAACATACACAACTTCATATGTGCATGGCATATTACTTGAACCAAGGCTTGACCATTTTCTATGAAGTGTATCTTCACATTTTAAGCTTGAAAAAAAACCTGCATAAGACCCTTCTGCAGTAGCTGCTGGCCGTGGCTATTATTGGACTTAAAGGGAGTTCAAAAATTGATTTTCAAGCTCAAATCAAGTGTCTAATAAAATCCTAACTAAAGGCTAGAGTGTTGGTGATAAGTTTGGGGTATTATCTCTTGAGGTTTCATAGCTTTGAAGCTTCATTCATCATCATTCTTTCAACTAGCTGCTGTCTAGAATTTTGGGTTCAAAGAAGTGGGTTTCTAGCTTGGTCTTAAGGTGATTGAGTGTCTAAAACATATTCAAGTTCAAGGGTGGTGTTGGTGCATCAAAAGCTCGAGATTTTACACAATTTGTTCATCACTTTGTTCTTCAAACACACCCTCAATTAACTTGAGGAGGTAATACTTCTTCCTCCTTCTATATATATATATATATATATATATAAGTATGATTCCAAGACTTGATATTACATGGAATTCAATTAAAATGGTTATGCACATAAACTTGTTTTCTTAGTTATTATGCTTCCGCTTGTTATAACTTAACATGAATTAGTTTCATGATTCTATTAACATTTAGAAACTTGTTATTATCTTGAATTCCATCAATGGTATCTAGAGTCGAAGTCTATGGATTATGCTTCTTATATTGTCTTTAAACCCACTATATTTGCATTCCAAGAACATGCATGAAAATGGAATACAAAAATTGTCGGGTTTGGGTGGGTTTGAGATGTTGGTCGAATTCTTGGAGGTTCCAAGAGGGTTTGGAACTTGCAAATTGGTCATATTTGTTCATATGTTGTTGTCACAATCATAGCCAAGACCTTGTGGTAGGATGAATGTTTGTTTGGTTGATTTGTTAATTTCAATATGGTTGTAATTATTCATTCAATTAATTTGTAATAATATTCATTTAGTTATGTAATTTGTTTTATATTTGGCATGTAAAATAGATTAGGGTGTATTTTTATTTTCTAGACAAAATGAATTAGGATATATTTTGTAACAAGATGAAGATGCATGAAGATCACAAGGAAGAACACAAGATGCATGTGGATGCAAGGTTAAGTGGGAGGTTAAAACCTCTTACTTTGTGTTTTACCCATTGACCGGTGGCATTTTGTTTACGGCTAAACAAAATGTCTACCAAAAGGCTTGATTGTGAACATTTGTTTTGCATGCGTGGTTGTTTTAATTTCTTGTATGATTGTGGATTGTGTATGTTACTACAACAAGTTATCACACAAGTTAACAACAAGCAAAACTACAATTTAGTTGGTTAAATTATTAACTATATGCAATGAACAAAACTACAATTTAATTGGTTAAATTGAAATGGCAAAAGACGTTAATAAATGGTTATTAAGAACTAGAAACGGATTGCACATATAAAATGGTTTATATCATAGTAATAAAATTGGCATTATTACATGACATGAAAATGGATTTTCATAAGTACCATACACTAAATGCATGTTGGTGTATGGCATAAAAGTTTTCTCAAACTAGAAATAACGAAAACTTAAAATCCCTTTTAACAACAAGGTAAACAAGTTTAACGCCATCCTATTGTGTGACACTTAGGCGTATTAGGGAACTCATGATGGGATAAAGGTCACCTAACCGTTATGAGCAAACTAATATAATTAAGGTAAATTTTTCACACTTGTGGGATAAAGGTCACCTAACCACTTGTATGTTAAGTTTACACGTTTACACAAGTAGGATGACTTGATTTGGAAATCATGAAGTTAGGGTCACCGAAGCATGATGAACAAATAGGCGTTGATGGGATAATATGCCATGCAAAAGGATTGCATGATCCCATAACTTAGAAGTTGCAAAAGGATTGCAATTGTCATATAATGACTACCTAGCTAAATCAAATGACGGGATAAAGGTCACCTAACCGAAATTTGGTTTACCGTTGGATTCTAAAATTTAATAAATATCAATTGGATTTAAAGGGTATTGATTGTTAAATTAAAATTAATACTTAAACAACTTTGTTAAATTTTGTAGATGGCCGCCAATAACAACAACAACATTCCAAACGCACCTATCAACTTCAACAACCTATCGTTGAGGTCAATCCTCGAAAAGGAAAAACTCAACCATACGAACTTTATGGATTGGTTTCGCAATCTAAGAATTGTCCTCAAACTAGAGGATAGGGTGTATGTGTTGGAAGACCCCATTCCCGATCAACCAGACGAGGATGATACGGAAGGCATGGCTTATTGGGAGAAATATTGCACCGATTCGGTGCAAGTTTCTTGCCTCATGCTTGGGACTATGATACCCGAACTCTAAAAGGATTTTGAGCATCATAGTGCATATGACATGATCACACAGTTGAAGGAGATGTTCCTTCAACAAGCTCGTGTCGAGCGCTTTGAAACGGTTCGAGCGCTTCATGCATGTCGGATGGACGACTCCCAATCCGTTTCATCTTATGTCCTTAAGATGAAAAGCCTTATTGATCGAGCGAACCATCTAAATTGCAACGTGTCTAATGAATTAGCCACGGACCTTATTCTCAACTCATTGTCAAAAAGGTTTGACACATTTGTAATGAATTACAATATGAATGGTTGGGATAAGAGCATTGGCGAATTACATGCCATGCTTAAGACGGCCGAAGCGAGCATGGGTAAAAGGGATTCACCCACGTTTATGATCAATGAAGGCGAGTCCAAAAACCAAAACACTTCTAAGCCGAAGGCGGCTAAGAGGAAAGGACCCGCCTATCAAGGCAAGGGGAAGATGGTTACCCCAACCAACAACAAGAAGAAAAAGGTTGCCGGTAAAGCTAACCCCAAGGAAGATCCGTGCTTCGGTTGCGGTGAAATGGGTCACTGGAAACGAAACTGCCCGGTCTACCTTAAGGAGTTGAAGGAAAAGAGGGATGCAGGGTAAACCTCAGGTAATGTATGTATGGTATACATTGAGCTTAGTATTACTTCTTCTAATACATGGGTATTAGACACAGGATGTGGAACTCATATTTGTAATTCTTTGCAGGGGTTCAAAAGAAGTAATCAAGATACGGGAACAACAAGTCTCTTCATGGGAAATGGAGCAAGGGTGCAAGTAAAAGCACATGGAGACTTTGTTTTAAAGCTTCCAAGTGGTTTGGAGCTTATCTTGAAAAATGTTTTGTATGCACCCGATTTATCTCGAAACATTATTTCTGTATCCCATTTGAAACATTATGATTTTAATCTTAATTTTATTAATGATGATATCCATGTTTCTTTAGATAATGTGTTCTATTTTAAGGCTTCGCCTTCGAATGGTATTTATGAATTGGTTCATGATGACACATCATACAATAGCTCAATATACCATGCAAACACCAAGAAACTCAAAAGGGATTTGAGTGATTCCTACTTATGGCATTGTCGCCTTGGTCACATAAACAAGAATCGAATGCATACACTTCAAAAGAATGGCCTTTTGAAATCAAATGAACTAGACTCGTTTGATGTATGTGAATCTTGTTTACAAGGCAAAATGACTAAAGCACCTTTCAAAGGGACCTATGAAAGGGCTAAGGACTTATTGGGATTAATACACTCCGATTTATGTGGACCCTTTAAGCCCATAACTAGGAATGGTGAAAGATACTTCGTTACTTTCATTGATGACTTTAGTCGTTTCGGATATGTCTACTTATTAAGACACAAGGACGAAACTTTTGAAGCATTCAAGGAATATCAAAACGAAGTACAAAATCAACTCAATAAGACAATCAAGGTACTTCGTACCGATAGAGGAGGTGAATACCTAAGTGATGCTTTCCAAGATCATCTTAAAAGTTGTGGGATTATCTCGCAACTCACTCCTCCTGGAACACCCCAACTTAATGGAGTTTCCGAAAGGAGGAACTGAACCCTAATGGATATGGTTCGATCTATGATGGCTAAAATCTCATTGCCTCTATCATTTTGGGGTTATTGTCTATGCTCCGCGGCTCGTATTTTAAATATAGCCCCAACCAAGAAAGTGGAACGAACTCCTCAAGAGATGTGGTTTGGAAAACCTCCATCTCTATCATACTTAAAGGTATGGGGATGTGAAGCTTATCCTAAGCGTTACGTCCCTAATAAGTTGAATGCTCGATCCACGAAGTGTATCTTCATAGGATATCCCAAGGATGATATGGGATACTATTTCTATGATCCAACCGAGCAAAATATATTTATTGCTCGAAAGGCTGAATTCCTTGAAACTAAGTTCCTAATGGAAGGAAATAGTGTGAGGAAGATAGATCTTGAAGAGGTTCAAGATCAAGTAGATGATACACAATTGGTTGACACTAGCACTCAATATGAAAATGTTGAGAGTGATCAAATGGATGATCAAAATACACAAGACGTTCGCAGATCTGGTAGGATTAGTAATCCACCTGAGAGATATAGGTTTCTCATGGATGGTTGCTATGTGGTTGATTTGGATGAACCAACAAACTACCAAGATGCTTTATCAAGGATTGATAAAGATAAATGGCAGGAAGCCATGAACGCTGAGATGCAATCCATGTATGACAACCAAGTTTGGGAACTTGTTACACAACCTACTGGCTCAAGGCTAGTTGATTGTAAATGGCTTTTCAAAATGAAAACCGACATACATGGAAACTTGGATACATATAAAGCTAGACTTGTAGCAAAAGGTTTCACTCAAACTCAAGGGGTTGACTATGATGAAACTTTTTCGCCTGTGGCAATGCTAAAGTCTATTAGGATATTACTTGCCATTGCTGCTCATTATAATTATGAAATATGGCAAATGGATGTCAAGACCGCTTTCATAAATGGACATCTTGAGGAAGATGTCTATATGGTTCAGCCTGAAGGTTTTGTTGATCCGAAATATCCTAAAAAGGTATGCAAGTTAAAGAAGTCAATCTACGGATTGAAACAAGCATCTAGAATGTGGAATCATCGTTTTAATGAGGAGCCCAAGAAATTTGGCTTCATTAAAAATGGTGATGAAGCTTGTGTATACAAGAAATCTAGTGGGAGCACTATCATGTTCCTTGTACTATATGTGGATGATATATTATTATATGGAAATGATATTCCGGCAATGCAAGGTGTTAAAACTTGGCTAAGTAAATGCTTCTCCATTAAGGATCTTGGAGAAGCACAATACGTTTTGGGGATTGGGATCTACAAAGATAGATCCAAGAAACTAATAGGTTTGAATCAAAGTGCATACATTGAAAAGATCTTGAAAAGGTTCAAGATGGAGAACTCTAAGAAAGGTTTGGTACCTATTCAAAAGGGAACACTTCTCAGTTCATCTCAGTGCCCCACCACGAAAGATGAACAGGAGAGAATGAAGAAAGTTCCATATGCGTCTGCCATTGGGTCAATCATGTATGCAATGATATGCACTAGACTGGATGTGTCATGCGCTCTTAGCCTGACAAGTAGATACCAGAATAACCCATGCAACAGTCATTGGATTGCTGTCAAAAGTATATTGAAATACCTTAGGAGGACTAAGGATATGTTTCTAATATATGGGTCTGGTGAGGAGGAACTCGCTGTAAAAGGTTACGTGGATGCGAGTTTCCAAACTGATCGAGATGATTCTCGATCACAGTCCGGTTATGTCTTCACGTTAAATGGAGGTGCGGTCTCTTGGAAGAGTTCAAAACTGGATGTTGTTGCATTATCCACTACAGAGTCGAAGTATATTGCCGCCTCATTGGCAGCTCAGGAAGCTGCATGGATGAAGAAATTCATCGACGACTTAGGAGTAGTCCCTTCCATTCAGGACCCTCTTGAGATCTTTTGTGACAACGAGGGTGCGATTGCTCAAATCAAGGAACCTCGTGCTCACCAAAAGACCCGTCACATTGAGCGGAGATTCAACTACATAAGTGATGAAGTTGAAAAGGGAAAGATATGTATTCGCAAAGTTCACACAGATCTTAACATAGCGGATCCACTCACGAAGCTCTTACATGGATCAAAACATGCAGGACATGTTTGTGCTTTAGGGCTTCGATATTCTAGTGATGGGTCATGATCTATTTTAAGTATTGTAACGGAATGAGATTGGTCAAACTCATCAATATAATTATGGTACTAATTTATTTTGAGTCATGTTCCTATTTTGCATATTTTATCCATGAATAAGTAATTATTCTAAATTCCGTAGTCGATCACATTTGTGGGAACAAGTGTGAGGTTTAGACTATTATGAACTTGGATTGGTATACATTCACGGGATGAATGTGGGGCAAGGTTGCAACCAAGGTTCATAGATATTTGTGGGATACAAATATTGGAAGACCCGCCCTCAAGATTTACTAAATGGAGCCTTTGTGGTAGATCACATGTAGTCTTGAGTAAAGGCGAATATCATTGTATCCTCTGACCTGAGATACATATTGAGTTCGGATATTTACCAAGTATTGTGCCTTGATTCTTTCCTTCGCTATTCTGAAACATGGTAGTTGACAAGGAAGAGCTCAGGCATAATACAAGGTACATATTTAGGACATATGCAGTCAAGATGGAATTTGTCCCTATTATTCGTTGAGAGTCAGATGTCTAAGGCCTGATAAAGTTAAATCTAGAAGAGAGTGATCACTCTGTATCTCTTGGATTTAACATGACATCTAGGACAAAAGGATGTAATGAAAGATTCACCTATTCATATTCGAGATGGGAACTCAAAAGGGATGATGTTATTGAATGGCAAAAGTCATAACATATTGGGGGTGATGGACGGTCGTTAGGTGGTATCCATCACTTGCATTAATTTATTATGTTTCTCATGCAAGTGGGAGATTGAAGGTATTTCGTATGCCCAAGAGACATATTAAATTAACGTGGCCACTATGTTATGATCTAAGTCGGGTCATACCCAATAACAAGCTTACCAACACTTTATATGTATTTATTTTAACGGTTGGATTTTTAAATGAATACGCGACACTTGAACTTTAGAAAATCGGTTTTCTAAATTATAATCACTTGAGATAAATTATTTGGATAATTTATATATGATGTGGATTTAATTATTTATAGGTTTAAATAATATTTTTGTGTTATATTTTATAAAATAGTTTATAAAATTATTACAAGTAACAAATACATATTTATTTTATACAAGTTTTATAAAACAATTACAAGTTTTATAATATAAATCTTGTTATAAAATATATATATGGAGTGTGCAGAATTTTGGTCTCCAAGACAAGAACCCATGCTCATTTTGTTACTTCCAACATACACAACTTCATATGTGCATGGTATATTACTTGAACCAAGGCTTGACCATTTTCTATGAAGTGTATCTTCACATTTTAAGCTTGAAAAAAAACTGCATAAGACCCTTCTGCAGTAGCTGCTGGCCGTGGCTATTATTGGACTCAAAGGGAGTTCAAAAATTGATTTTTAAGCTCAAATCAAGTGTCTAATAAAATTCTAACTAAAGGCTAGAGTGTTGGTGATAAGTTTGGGGTATTATCTCTTGAGGTTTCATAGCTTTGAAGCTTCATTCATCATCATTCTTTCAACTAGCTGCTGTCCAGAATTTTGGGTTCAAAGGAAGTGGGTTTCTAGCTTGGTCTTAAGGTGATTGAGTGTCTAAAACATATTCAAGTTCAAGGGTGGTGTTGGTGCATCAAAAGCTAGGGCTTTTACACAATTTGTTCATCACTTTGTTCTTCAAAGACACCCTCAATTAACTTGAGGAGGTAATACTTCTTCCTCCTTCTCTATATATATATGTAAGCATGATTCCAAGACTTGATATTACATGGAATTCAATTAAAATGGTTATGCACATAAACTTGTTTTCTTAGTTATTATGCTTCCGCTTGTTATAACTTAACATGAATTGGTTTCATGATTCTATTAACATTTAGAAACTTGTTATTATGTTGAATTCCATCATCTGGGACATCCATCGGATATGATAAAACAACATCGAAGTACTAAAGCATCCGCTACAATGGATGGGGTTTGTTGGGCCCAATAGATCTATCTTTAGGATTCGCGTCAATTAGTAGACTGGTTTACTAATTCTTAGGTTACCAAGAAAAAGGGGCATATTCGGCTTCGATCATTCAACCATATATTGTAGTTTCGATCACTTGTGTCTATTTCTTAAAACATTTATAAAAGCGCATGTATTCTCAGTCCCAAAAATATATATTGCAAAAGCATTTAAAAGGGGAGCAAATGAAACTCACAATACGATATTTTGTAGTAAAAATATGCATATGACGGAACTGAACAATGCAGGGTTGACCTCGGATTCACGAACCTATATCAATAATATATATTAACACATATAACTGTAATCGAACAAATTATATATATATTCATTAGTGATATCATTTAATAACTTTTATGTTTCATTAAAATATTAATATAGTTATTTTATATGTATTAAGTATCTTTTTACATAATATTACTTGTTTGAAAATAATAGTTATAATAATACTTAAATAATATTAGTAATGGTAAAAATAATAATAATGTCTCTAAAAATAATACTAATAATAATAATGATAATATTAGTAATCCTAATAGTAATAAAAATGATGATTTTACTAAAAATGTTATTTTTTAATAATATTGATAATAATAATAATAATAATAATAATAGTAATAATAATTTAACTATAATCTTAATAATAATGATTCAAGATAATTAATACATATATTAGTAATAATAATAATATTAATTGTAATACTAGTAATAACAAGAATAATAGTAAAATGCTAATAATAATAATAATAATAATAATAATAATAATAATAATAATAATAATAATAATAATAATAATAACAATAATAATAATAATGAAATAATAATAATAATAATAATAATAATAATAATAATAATAATAATAATAATAATAATAATAATAATAATAATAATAATAATAATAATAATAATAATAATAATAATAATAATAATAATAATAATAATAATAATAATAATAAGAGTATTAGTAATAACTACCTAAAAGGAGTAGCCCTTAAAAATGTCCAAGTCCGGGTTTGAACCCGCGACGTCCCGCTAACCCGATAACATCCTTAATAAATCTTCCATTTATGTTTATCAGTTTTATCTCACGACCAATATATGTATAACCCGAACTTCTGTCTCTATTTCTTCTACACTCATCACTTATACTATATCACCATCATCTTCTTCTTATTTCTTATATCTTCCCATCACAACCTTCCTACGGTTGTATCATCAACTCGCTATCATCATGCACCATAATCATAATTGTAACCTCATTAAGCTCATCATAACCCACACTATATCTAGCTCGTGAATTTGGCCAACAGGAAGATACATATCGGCCCAATCATGTAGTCTATTAAATTGTTGGGCTTAAATGGCCTTGTACCACTCTAGCAACCGAGACCCAAAACAAAAACAAAAAAAAATATCTCGGCTACAATCAGCTGTTCATGGTTTGCTTTTTCATCAACATAACGTGGGTAACAATTGGCCACCATGGAAAAGTCTCAAACGCACTAATTGATCTCGGCCAACATTGGATTAATGTCTAGCTCATCACTCATTCTTTATCATATCTTAATCCTGTTCGTTTAAAAAAAAATAGCATGCGTTATATCTAATGAGTGTGCGTGTGGGGCTTGTAGGGCAAGGCAGCCACTAATAAAGAAAAATGCCATTTTGTTTAGAATGTGAATGGCCCGTTACTAAGATTATATCACAATTTTATAATTAAAACCCTCGAGTCTTTGGTTCACCAACTACATTAATCATCATTCTTAAAAAAAAAAATAGAACATCATTTCTTTGTGAGCCCTCCTTGTCGGCCAAAAACAAAAAAAAAATGGCAGCAATAATGTTGGTTGAATATGAAGAAAAGTAGTTCAAGGTTTAGTTGATGGGTCGAACTAAAAGAAACAGAAAAAAAAAATGCAGTAGCAAGATGGGTCACGAAGGTGGTTTGATGACTATTTGGTGATGTGGTGATGGTTTGCAATGGTGATGGTCTGAAACAAAACAGTGGCAGCAGCAGTAACTATGGACACGAGGATAGTGGTTGTGGTGTGGTGGTGGTGTTTAGACAGGAAGCAATAACAAGGTGAAGTAGTAGCGGTTTTAAATGGGTTTTCAAAGGTATATGTGTGTGATATTGAGTTGATGATGGGTCGTGTGTTTCAAAAGGAGAGCATAGCAACAGCAATAACCGTATAATAAAAGTATTGAACAAGCAGCAGCTTCAGTTGCAATAAGAGATAAAGGTGGCGATTTAATAATTGGTTGAACTAAAAAAATCAATAAAGGTTCGGTGGTCTTATTCATCGAGCAAGAAGGTTGTGGGTATGGTAATCTAGTGATGAACCAAAACAGAAACATCCCGGTAGCATCGATGAAGGTTGTGATGATGATGTTTTAGTCGAAAACAGTAGCATAATCCGATTGTTGAGTTATCTTTGCGGTGAACCGAAAGCAGAAACATCCATAGGTTTTAATGGCGGTTATAGGGTAGTTGACGATGATAATGAAACCAGAAAACAGAATAAAAGCAATAGCAATTACAAAGATCTTGTTGATGGTTTTAAGTGTGGGTTCACGAAGGGCTGCAGGGTCTTGATAGTAATCAAAAGAAAACAGAAGTTTCGGACAATATCAGTAACGGATGTAGTGGTGTTCAATGGTGTAGTTCATGGTGGTTTAAAATGAAGATAATGATGATGGTATTGAGTTTTGATGGTAAGCAAAGAAAGATTTAAATTAGTGCGTGTTTTAATCATCAAAACTTAAGATGGTGATGATGATATATGTGATCATATATGTGCATATAAAATGAAATGTAATAGTATGTATATGCAGTTGTTTTCTGACTTCGTGAGATAAGTCACAAAGTGGGGTAAAGAGTTGGTTTGTGTGGGGTTTATGACAACAATAATGAAACAAATGGGTTGATGAAGTTCACTAAATTTTAATAGATACATGAATCGATATCTATATATAATATAATAATAATAATAATAATAATAATAATAATAATAATAATAATAATAATAATAATAATAATAATAATAATAATAATAATAATAATAATCATAATAATAATAATAATAATAATAATAATAATAATAATGATTAATATAATATACTAATAATAAGAAAATAGTTTAAAAAACATGTAGACAGTTGTAGTAAAGTTGATATGAGGTGATAACTTGAATTGAAATATGAAGTTGATATATATGCCTATAATATTGCTTTTATGGACTCACACAACACATAAAAGAACGGATGGAGTATTATTTCTATATTTTATATCACCTCATGTTTAAAAAGGAAAATAATAGCTGTCATTTAGATCATCCTACCGATAGTTTTAAAATATTAAATAAAAATTAAATCAACTATTAGCGCTCAATCCCAGGTAAAATATACTAAGTGTTAAAATTCAACAAATAGATCTTAAACATGTTTTTAATAAGTCTAAAATTTATAGAACTCATTTTCGTATCACCGTTTATTTAAAAATTACATAAGTTTGAATTTAACTTGCTTAATATCAATCGGAACATTAAACGAATATTACAATCATTTAATATTTATTTTTAATATACTTTATTTATATATAGAGATATATTTTAAATAATAATTATTATAATATCCTATTTTTATTTTAATAATTTTTAATAACAACATATAATACTTCAAATTATATTTCAAATTATTATTTATATATATACATACACACATATCTATTTACAATTAATTGTTCGTGAATCGTCGAGAGCAGTCGAAGGGTAAATGAATACATGAACACAGTTCAAAGTTTTTGAGACTCAATATTACAAACTTTGCTTATCATGTCGAAATCATATTGAGATTAAAGTTTAAATTTGATCGGAAATTTCCGGGTCGTCACAGTAACCACGCGATTGAGGTTAACCGTACGGATGACCCTTTTCTAGAATTGTCCATTAAACTTCTGGGTCACACACACGAGTGACTCTGAGTCGCGTGTTTGATGGTGAACTGTGTGCTCAACCGTACGGTTGATCACGAGAGTATAAATATGGGTACTGAGCACAGTTGCTCACACTTGCACACCCATACCCACTTTTACTCTCAAAATTCGATCATCACCAATCAAGTTTTCCACCGTAGTTTTTGTTAAGTATATTAAGCCGATCTCAGCACCACTTACTAGGTATAATTTCATCGAGTTTTAGTTTTTTAATTAGTTGTTTGAATGTGTCGAAACCCTAGGGGTTTATAAATCGAATTTCGTATAATTGCAGTGTGTTTAGGATGCTATTTGCTGTTTTTTTGTGTTAAACGGTACCTTAGCATATTATCGTGATGTAAATCGGCCCTTAAAACACTTAAACATGCAATCCCGTTGATTTTAAAAATGCATTTAATATCGGTTTCATCAGACATGCAAGAGTGACCTCACTCACACGCGTGGGACATGACTCGCACGAGTCAGTACGCGGTTAAGGCTTAACCGTGTGAACATCTAGCCCACTTGTTTGATCTCACTTGATGTTTATTTGGATGCTCACTCGTTTGACTGAGCTGACACGTGTGCTTAACCGCACGATTTACCACACGGTTGACTCACTCGCTTATCCATGTTGCCTCAACCGTGTACCTTGTCTGAAACCATGTTATTGCTCAAACGTGTCAACAGTGACACGAGTGACCATGTTACTCTCACGAATGAGCTCTCAGCCGCATGTGTGACAGTCCTACTCGCACGGTTTGTCCTGTTTAATAAGTTTATGACACTTTGTTGTAATGCTTTGATGTTTTACGATTTGTGATTACTCTTTCTAACATTTCTGTTGATGTTTCAGTTAGTTAAGATTTAACCAATGGCTGAACAACAAGTTAATGTTCCAGTTGTAAACCAAGAAGCTCAGGGGGAGCAAGGACGGAATCCTCAAGTCAATCCAGTTAATCCACCTGCTCAACCAGAGATTATTCTAGAAATAGGTGAGCTTAACAATCAAGTCTCTCTCTACGACACAACTCTTGAGAAAGGTGATAATTTTGAGATTGTCAAGTTTCTTAAGCGATTAAGGATCCATACCACGATCTCAACTCAGTGTACAACCTACTATAGCCATCAAAGAGAATTCTGGAGAAATGTAGTACTTGATGTATTAGAGGATGAAGCTAAGCTGGTTAGTACTATTTAAGAGCATGAGATTACCGTTTCTAGAACTGTGATTAGGAGATCCTAGGCTTTAATGATGAGAACTGCTCCCACATGACGATCAATCGAGAAAGAATCCACGGATGTTTCAAAAGATGTGGATACTCTGGTTACCTTGCTGGTAATTCAGAACTGATGAAGACACTTCTGCCTCCACAGTATTGATATCTTGCTCACGTGTTGATGCACTGCTTAAGTGGACGAAAAGCTGGTTTTGATAAGCTAAATGAGAAAGTGCAGAGTATGTTTGTTGCACTCGTCCTGAAGGCACCTTATGATTTCTCAGGATTTGTCTTCTATTACTTCAAAGCTAATCACTTCAGTTCTACTCAGAGATATCTTATCTACGCCCGTTTTCTTCAATTGATTATCAATGACGCAGCACCAGATCTGCCAAAGCTTGAGCATGATATTATTCACCTAAAACCAATGAATCCGATAACTTTTTAGAGAATGGAGGAAACACGAAACGAGAAGTTGAAACCTGATTTTAAGAGAAAGCTTGTTTGCCATCTCATCAAAGAAGAATATAGATGTCCAACTGGTAATGCTTGGAGAAATGACAATTCCAACTTTAACTATGAAGTTACTGATGAGGAGGAAGGTTAAGGTGATAATCAGAGAGCAATTGGTGAAGCTCAAAGAGGAAATAATGATAATGATGATGTTAATGATGGTGATGATAATGAAGCGACTGAAGAGGATGTTAGAAAGAGGAAAGGGAAAGAAGCAATGACTTCCGAGCAACCCAAGAAGAAGGAGAAAAGAACCAAGCACCATTATGACTTATCACAGAGGTCATATCATAGAGGTTCTAGACAACAAGCTCAGAGACAACCTTCCGGCTTTATGAAGGATGCCAGAGCCACTGTTACCTCTCCAAAAGCTACTGTTACAACACCACAGGTCACGTCATCAGAATTCAAGACACATCAAAATCTTCTGTTGTCTTTGATCACAAAAATAACGAATCTCGAACATCAAGTTGTCAAAGATAAGAAATCCAGTGAAGCTAAGATTGAGTCGTTAGTTGAAGATAACAAAAAGTTGTGGAGACGTGTGAATCGTGAGATGGAGAGATCTGCAAAGATGAGGAAGGAGATTGTGAAGATTAAAAGTTTGAATGAAGTGAAATTGAAAGAGTTGAATGATAAGATTAAGCAATTCACTTCTGATAAAACCAAGTTGATAACGGATGGAGGAGAATATTCCTCTAATTTGGGTGGTGAAGGAAAAGATGATGAAGAAGACGCTGGCACTGGAGGACCCTCTTTTGAAATTCCGTTAGTGATACCTATTCGAAGCTTTAATAAATATGGTGAGATCTTTACTGCTGAATATTATATGATTTATTCAAATATTTTTAATGATGCAGAAAAAGGGGACGTTCCACCAAGTGATTTCCCAGTGGAACAGCTTGCTGCTCTTGCATACAATAGTGAAAATGATACAGAGGATGCAGAAACAGTTGAAGCTGAAAACAAGGCTCCACAAGAAGAGACAGCTGCTGAAGTCCCTCCCGAATCAATCCAAAATATCGATTTAAGTGATTTTGATAATCTGTTTGCGGATGAAAAGAGTGAAGATTCTGTTGGTAAAAGTAATGTGAAAGAGGATGTAATTATTGAATCCGAAGATGAATTGGTGACAGAATCTGAGAGTGAAGAAGAAGAAGAAGAAGAAGAAGAAGAAGAATAAGTTGACATTGTAATACCTTCACTCGAGCCCTACTTGAATCCGTCACTCAATACTTTAAGTGACTTTTTCAATTTGAGTTGTGAGGTGAAAACGAAGAGGTTGAGTGAATTAGAAAAGGCAAGGAAGGTATACAAGGAGCAAATCAAAGAAGTTTATGTTTTGATGGAAAGGAATAAGAGAATCCGACATGAGAAATTGCTCGTTGAGAAAGAAAGAAATGAGACTGAACTAAAGAAGTAGAAACTCCGATCCGAGCAAGCTAAGGCCTGGGGATGGAATGAGATTAAGAAGTGGTTCGAACGTGATAGGGTTATAGTGAATAGAAACGTTGAAGAAGACGAGATCTGTCAGAGTTGGTGGAAACAGAATGTTATTAACCCTGATCAGATGAATAAACCAGAACTCGAGCCAAACTTTGTCAGTTTCTATGAAAAGGGAAAGAGAACCAAGAAGTATGCCAAGGGTAAAATTCTGAGCTGGGGACACTTCAAGGAGATAAATTGTTTTGCGATCAAGAGGGAAGGAGGAGTTGATTATATGGCAAGACCGAGTCACTTCAAAACTCTACCTTACTTTGAGATCATGCAACTTGCAAAGCTGAAGATGTTGAACGCGGAGGATAGTGACCTTTCCAGATTATTTCAGAGAAAACTCAGATATGAGTACAAAATAGGGAAATGGGATATCTTTAAATCAACAGCTGCCAGGTTCTCCATGCACCCAACAAATTTGAATTCAAAAGGTGGACCTTTTCGAGCTGTTAAGTTCCTTCCAGCTAAGTACATGAAACAATCTCCTTTAATGCCCTTAACTAAGGATATATGTAAAAACTTCAGATGGTGGTTCTATGATGAATTGTCGGAGGAAGCAGTGATCCTGACTGCAATCGAGAAAGATGATGGAAGCATACAGTTTGACAATGTGAGGATTCTGGATCCTATGTGGCTGAGAAACTTGTCGAGATTTGATGTGGAGACACTTCACCGCCATCACATTATGTTCAGAGATGATAAAAAGGAGGAAGCTATGAGATATCAACGTGTGATCGATGTCTACCATGCCTACCTCAACAGAGAAAGTGATGCTCAAAACTCGAACCAAGCTCAGGCCAACTGAATCTTATCAGATAATGTGTTGCTAGTTTGTATTTTGTTTTTGATGATGTATTTATGTGAGAGAGAGAATCTGGATATGTATTTGATGTTAAACTTATGCTACTTTTGGACTTATATGTATTTCACGAACGTTTACTTTATTGTAATCGATGGTCTAGGTCCTAGGGGGAGTTGCTGATGCATTTTCTGCAAGTCCCTAGACATCTATCCTACGTTTGTGATTAGTACTTCAGTTTGTGGGTTATCATGATCGCTCGTTATTATCCTATCAATGTTTTCATGCGTTTACAGGTACTGCAGGAACAAGATATGGAAGTTTGACTATCTTAGACACAGTCAGACGTACGAGTGAAGCCTCACTCGTACGGCTGACAAGCTCATAATCACGAGTGTGCTGAGCTGAGTCACAAACCTAATTTGTGTACACATACACGAGTGAGTGATCACCCCTACGGTTGAGTCTGTCCGCTCGTACGAGTGAGACATGACTCGTGCGGTTGAAGCCTCTTATTACACACACATCACTCAGATCTGGTAGCCTATCCGATTCTCTCTCAACCCAAATCACTCAAGTGGTGAATAATAGCTCTAGGTGTTAATCTAATCACACATCCTTGTTGTGGTTTGACTTAATTAATCCCAAAAAGCACAATATTCACTAGAATGGTTTGATTCACTAATTCCACCTTTGTATGAGTTAAACCTGTTGATTTCGAAGTTCCTAGTCATGTTTCATCAGTATTAATTTTTATAAAAGAAGAAAAAAATTCTATGGGACGGTTTAACGGCGGGTTGGGTCATTTCATGGCCTACAATGGAAGATAAATTTCTGCAGCATTTCATTCCAGCTTCAAAGGTTGCGAAACTATAGAGTGACATCAATCATTTTGTTCAGAAATCTAACGAGACACTCTATGATGCTTGGACCCGTTTCGGTAAAATGCTTCGAAATTTTCCTCAACACGGGTTAAACAATTTTAATAAGGTCCAGATATTTTATAAGGGTGTTAATGTGCCAACATGAAAAGAAATCGATATTGCTGCAGGTGGTTCTTTAATGAAAAAGACTCCGGATGAAGCTCACAACATCATCTCTGAAACAGCTACGCACTCATATGATTGGCACCAAGAGATCGATGTTTCTCGATCACCTTATGTCGCTAGTACCGAAACTAGTGATGAGCTCGCATCGGTTAAAGTACAACTAGCAACCGTTAAAAGACAAATGCAATCGATGACTAAGGAGATGCATGCTATAAGGGTTGGTTGTGAGTTATGTCAGGGACCACATCTTATAAAGGATTGTGATCAGGCAACTATGGAAGAGCAGGTGAACTACTTGGGTAATCAATACAATAATCAGTATCAAGGAGGTAGTTCAGGTTATCAAAGGAACGGACCGCCGGGGTTCGTTAATCGAAATCAGAATCAGTCGTATATGGATAAGAGTCCTTCACTAGAGGAGTTATTGTGGGGTTTTATTATAAATACAGATGAAAGCATCACGGCTTTGAGGCAAGATAGGGAATCAACAAAACAGCAAGTGCGAAGTCAGCAGGCCTCGATTCAGAATTTAGAACGGGATGTGGGGCGTATAGCTCAATCGCTAACGGAGAGACCACCGGGTGTTCTCCCTTCTAATACGCAAACTAATCCAAATGTCAATGGGCTGCCCCGAACAATCTTGACTAATAACCACGGAAATGATGTGAAGAATAAAGAGCCTCAAGTTTCTAATTATTTGCAAGTTAATGCTATTTCTGGTGTTGAGGGTTATGACTTCGATGAGGTTATACTGACTTATACTCATAATGGTACAGACAGTTGGATTAGAGTTACTGATATAACTCCCGTGTATGGTAATTACTTGATGAGTTTGATGATGGGGAGTTCTTCTAGTTTGGGTAATCAAGAGTCGGAAGTGAAAAGTGTCGAGACTACCGGTTCTCCTGAGTTTAGTGTTGATGAGATTGAAGTGGAAGAAGAGGTGAAACCTTCACATAAATTGAAAGTTTACAAGCCGCCCATTCCATATCAAAAGGATATTCAATTTGAGCAACCAAAGGACACTTATTGTAAGTCTATTAATACTAATGATAATATTTGTGTGCATGTATCTTTGGTTGATGTTCTTGCAGGTATGCCCAATTATGGGAAATTTTTAAAGGATTTAATGGCGAAGAAGGGTGAGCATGAGCAGGCATCAGCCGCATTTCTTGAAGCGAAATGTGCTGCTATTTTGAAGAAGAGTGATATGCCACCAAAGTTAGGTGATCCCGGTCCATTCATAGTGCCTTGTAGGATTGATGACTCTGAATTTTTAAGTGTTTAACTGATTCAGGTGCGAGTATCAAACTTATGCCATTATTTGTTTATTCACGTTTGGGTTTAAATGAACTTAAGTTGACTAATACTGGAGTTAGGTTGGTTAACCAGTCAATTAGTAAACCCATAGGGATTGCTAAAAATTTGGTGGTTAAGGTAGGTGAATTAGAATTTCTAGCAGACTTTGTAGTTGTTGATATGCCGGAAGATAAAGTTGTGCCGATTGTGTTAGGTAGACCAATTTTAGCAACTACATGTGCATTAACTGACTGGAGGACTTGTAAATTGATTTTGAGGGATAGAGATAAAACCCTATGCTTTCCGACTAAGTTTAGTGTTAAACCACCACCCATACCTGTAGATTATGTGAATGTAATTACTAGTGTTGAAACAGAAGCTAGTAAACCGAATAAGTGTGGGGGAAAGGTAGAGGAAAAGTTTGTTAATTAACCACCCGAGGATAGTGTTAGTGATAAATCATTGAGGAAGTTATATAATTGGGTTAGGAAGTCAATGACTGAGAAAGATGAGCATATTAGGAATAGATTTGTGTCAAATCTGTCTAGAAAGCAAAAGGAAAAGCTTAGGAAGTTAGCCAAGGAGTCAAAGATGGCGGATGTTTGGTTATTAAATACAGTTGGGTATAGAGATTTGATTAAAGGTTCCGGCGGGTTGAAGGATGGAACCGCATACCATCCGAGCATCAGTTGAGAAGGAAGCGGAGTCGAGTGCGCAACTCCGGAATAAACATCGCACAACCTTGTAAAGTTTGTAAGCAATTCTTTTCATTTATGTGCATTCATTTTAAAACCATAAAACCTATAAAAATGAAGAAAAAAAAGATGGAGACTGGATCGCGGCCGGAACACAGGGTATCGCGACCGCAATATGTTTACAGAAATTATAGTTTCAGGAACAAGCTCGATCATGACCGGGATACACTGGATCGCGAC
Organism: Rutidosis leptorrhynchoides; assembly: GCF_046630445.1. Taxonomy (NCBI): domain Eukaryota; kingdom Viridiplantae; phylum Streptophyta; class Magnoliopsida; order Asterales; family Asteraceae; genus Rutidosis; species Rutidosis leptorrhynchoides. The sequence continues at coordinate 421,753,456 of NC_092336.1, forward strand.
CGCGATTCTGGTGTCAGAAAAAAACTGGTACCAGATACAGGGTTAATCGCGACTGGGATTACCCCAATTGCTACTGCAATTCAGCTCCAGACCAAAATGCGTTTTTCCTTTTTATTTGCTGTTTGTTTGAGATAATTTTTATTTCTTTGTTTTGTATTTTGGATAACTGTATTTGATAGTCTTAAACTATGTACTTGGATAATTTAATGAGGCATTTCGGCACCGCAGTGGTACCACCCCATCAGTTGCATGCGTGGTTTTTATTTTGATTTTCAGGTTATGATGATTCGCATGCTGTTAATTTTCAAAGATTGGCATTAAGTTCAGCGACTTATAATGCATTTGATGATAATTGTGTGATTGATGTTTGAGTGGATGTTGATGTTCTTATGCTGGCAGTAAGTTCAGCGTCATCGTGCACCGTCTCTTCATGATCTTCGAATTTAAAAATCTGGGTTTCTTTTTCTTTTTCCCTTTTCACTATTGTCCTCTCGAATTTATCTTTGATTATCTTATTTCATGTAAATGAGGGCATTACATGATTTAAGTGTGTGTGTGAGGGGAGGGGGGGAAGATAAATCCTCGCGGATATTTGTCGCCAATTTGAAAATTTTATGAACTTTTTTAGCGAGTTTTTGTTAAAAATAAGGAAGCAAAGTCTTCCAGGATTTTAAAAATCCAAATTGTAGGATGATTCAAGTGTATCCATAAAGGAAGTCAAGTCTTTCGAATGCCCATCTTACTTGGTGTAGGAGACTTCATAATCTACATCATTTCATACTGACATTGGTTAATGCATCATTTCACAATGTGTTACACTGATGTATCGTACTGTGGAAAGAGGAGCCTTGAGCTTCACAAAGTGATGTCTTCTTTAGGAAGAGCAATGGCTTCATGCTAGTGTTGCTAGACAACACACGTCATGGTCAAAAGCCATGGTAACCCTTTAAAATATGGAAATGTAGTATCTGCTTCCTACATTTTCTTAAAACTAGCATAAAAGCTAGATGCGTGGGAAGTGGGGTCCAAGGACCTTAAATAAATAAAAAGTGTTTAAACACTTCCGGGAGAATCGAGTCCTCCCATGTTCTTTTTAGGAAGTAAAGTCTTCCGAAACTTGTAAGTAAAGTCTTGCAAGTTAAGTTGAGTTTTAAAAAGACCACACTTGGAAGTAAAGTCTTCCAAGTCTTATTGTGTTTCAAGCTTGTAAGTAAAGTCTTACAAGTTAAGTGTTGTTCTTATGAAGTAAAGTCTTCCTAGCCGGGTGTTGAAGATTTTATCTTTAACACTCCAGAGTGGCTCACAACTGCTCATCAAGGAATTTAAAATCCGCCAAATTATATAATTGATGGACCTCTTATTTAGCCACGTGGGGCCCTAATTTCACGAACCTCCGTCAATGCTTTCGCCACACTATGAGAGAAACCATAGAGTTGTGATAGAAAGCTTGATGAGTGTCGGTCATCCTGAACTCGGGTTGACCAATTAAGATAGGGGTACCCAGTCCCCTAAGCTTTGGCGCACCCACCATAACCCAATTTTGGAATTGACGATTATATTTAGAATTGACGAATCATTGGTGTTTTGGGGGCATGAAGGTGAAAGAGGGATAGCATCGCGGGTTGATTAGAGGAACATACTTTTTGAAGGTGTACACTTCATATACGGTAGACTCATTGGCGAACGGTAATTTTTATGATATTCATGGCCCTTATTCATTTGGGATATATTGTATGATTTTCATGGTGATTAGAGCTTATGGTATATATATTGTTGACACCTTGAGTTTATTTTGGTGAGTTGATGGCTATCCTGCGAATCCTACATAATTGGTTAAATTCAAGGACGTCAAAGTTTGAGTTTATGAAATTTTATATTTGATGATTGATGTTTGATGACCTTTTAGAAGATGGAGTTGACTTTGACCGGGGAATGGTTGTGTTGGGTAGATTTAGGTTTGAATTGTGGTTGATTTTGATGGTTTTTGTTGAAGACTTGAACCTTGTGCTTGTTATGTTGAAGACTACGCGATATGGAATTATCACTCTTGAAGAATAATATCGGTAAGTCTTGAATTTCTAATTTTTGTGGACTTGTCCAAGTTTGTTTATTTCTACATAAGTTGATATTATTTGAAGATAGACTTGCTTGAGGAATAGGAAGGTTCAAGTGTGGGAGATTTGATATCGCTCAAATTATATATATATATATATATATATATATATATATATATATATATATATATATATATATATATATATATATATATATATATATATATATATATATATATATATATATATATGCGATATCGGGTCCTTATTGTTTTTTATTTATGAAGATTTGAAGACTTTTGTGGTAATTTGAGAGAAAATGATAACTTTAGCTCCAGAGGTCTTTAGTTTAATTTTTTGAATGATTCTGGAAGGTTTTAGCTTCATAAAAGCTCAAAGTAGGTTGAAACGTGAAGAAAAATGAAGAAATACTGATCAGGAGGCAACCACGGTCATGATTGATATTGTTGCGGCCGCGATTCAAAGACAGAAAATGCAAAAATCGAAAGCTGAGCTCATTCTGGTCGCAACTCCTCCATTCCGGTCGCGATTGCATTCCGGTCGCGATCCGCCTATTGCGACCGCGATGCGGGGCGGTTTTGCTGAATTTTTATTCTACTATAAGTATACAGGTTTTTCACCCCAATTAGGGTATGCAGTTTTGAGGAATGAAACCAGAGGTGAAAGAAGTCGTTTTTGGAGGTCTTAGAGCCATTCTTCACCAAAGAAAAAGATCTAAACGTCAAAGTTGAAGATCGGATCATTCTATCAACATTGGTACTCTAGTTTTCCATTATATTAGTGATTTTATGATGAATTCTAATTGTTCCAATTGTGTGTTTGATTCTCTTTTGAACATGTTAGGATAAATCCTCTAGTGTTTGCTCAGATTTAATAACTTTTGATTATTGGATTGTTCTTATTTTCATGGATTTAGTGTTTAATTGATTTAGTTTATTTAAGTTTGGTCAAAGACCCATTTTTATGCATGCTTTCTACTTTAATTCAATTATGTATGTCATCAAATAGTTATTGTGAGATAATTGATGGTAGGTAACGTGTACTTCAACACATTGAGTGATCTAGACGATTAGGGATTTGATTTCAAGTGATTGTATTAAGGAACTAATCAGTAATTGAATGGTAATAGGCATCATAATCGTGACAATTACGTTGAGTGATCTTTGTAGTTAGAATTTTAAGTGATTTTAATGCAGACCAAATCTTAACAGCTTAATCTAAGTGATCTATAATTATTGTGTTCAACCAAAAGATCCCTTATTGTGTATCGAATACTTGACTTTAATTACATAATTTGTTACCTAGTTTACGTAAGTTTATTAGTGATAAACGGATTATGCTTCAACTCTTAGGAGATCTAGACATTTACATGTGAGTGTGAATGGTGATTAATTGGTAATTTGATAGCACAATCGTGTAGTTACTCCGAGTGATCGGTGTAATTAAGGTTTTATGTGAGTTTAACCTAGATTGAATCACAATAGTTTTATCACGTATGATTTGATTGTTTGAATGAGATTAATGTGAGTTAGTCAAGTTCGAATAACTGAATTATAACTTATAATACATTTAATTGGTTTTAATTGAAAGAACAATCCATGTCACTAGTGAATCATCTGAGTGAATACTGCTTCGTCCATCTGGTTATTCGTTTTATTATTTTCGCGTTATTAGTTTTTTCAACAACATAAATCTTCAAAATAATTATCAGTCTTAAAATCTTAAACGCTGCTCCCTGTGAACGAATTCGTAACTATATTACAATAAGATTAGGTGTGTTTTACGCATATCAAATTTTTGGCGCCACAGTCGGGGAGCGGTTCTACATTGGGATTTTAAGTTTGCTTTTAATTATTCGATCCTTTTGTGAGAAGCAATTCTTACAAAAGTTATTTTATAGTTATTTTTTTCTTATTTACACGTGGTTTTGTTGTGGTGTGATTACAGGTTAGGTAAAAATAACTCTGGAACCGTCTAGAGTTTACCATACACGCAGCAAAGCTAAAGAAGAACAGGAAATCGCCGAAGGTTTCGCTGAATTACCTTTTTATATTCCGGATTTTGAATATATTAAGAAAGAAGGAGTTAACATGGCCGAAGGAGGAGAAGGTCAAATGATGGAAGCGATGATGAAAGCCACGAGGGCTGGTAACGGACATGCCATTAGACAATCGGCAGTTATCACGGATTTAGTTTTTCCTTGGTCCTTAAAAGACGATGCCAAGGATTGGTTAGAATCATTGCCCGAAGGTGAATTTGATAGTTGGCCTACAATGGAAGATAAATTTCTGCTGCGTTTCTTTCCAGCTTCAAAGGCCGCGAAACTATAGAGTGACATCAATCATTTTGTTCAGAAATCTAACGAGATACTCTATGATGCTTGGACCCATTTCGGTAAAATGCTTCGAAATTGTCCTCAACACGGGTTGAACAAATTTAATAAGGTCCAGATATTTTATAAGGGTGTTAATGTGCCGACAAGGAAAGAAATCGATATTGCTTTAGGTGGTTCTTTAATGAAAAAGACTCTGGATGAAGCTCACAACATCATCTGTGAAACAGCTACGCACTTTCGAATAACTGCATTAACACTTATCAGACATTTATTGGTTTTAATTGAAAGAACAATCCACATCACTAATGAAACATCTGAGTGAACACTGCTTCATCTATCTGGTTATTGTATCATTATTTTCACGTTATTAGTTTTTTAAACCCCCATTTTACAACATAAATCTTCAGAATAATTATCAGTCTTAAAATCTTAAACGCTGCTCCCTGTGAATGAATTCGTAACTATATTACAATAAGATTAGGTGTGTTTTACGCATATCAGTAACGAGAATCTATGTGTACTTTTACCAATTGAAAGAAATACTAGACTAAAAATCTGAGATGATAGCGTTATCGGTCTCGAAAAACTACTAAATTTTGACTCAAAATTCACATTCATATGATTTTTCTATGATTTTATAAAAATTGACAAAATTCCTTATGTTATATATAAGTGCTGAAATATTCCAGAACTATAGTCAGGTACGTTTTAAATCACTGCGACTTTTCTACAAAACGTTAGGATCTGATATTTGGACATGTTATAAATGACTTCATTACGAAACCTTTGATGTGCATTTCAAAGCAAACAGAGCTGTACTTATTTTTATAAAAATTTCAGAAGTTGACTGTACACTATACTATACAAATACGTAATGAAAGTGTATGAAACACGTGTTTAGTTTAAATCAACGTTAGTGTAAATGTTCACATGACATAACTTTAGTGTGAATAGATAGTAGTAGTGGTAATAACAACGTTCAACAACTCACGCATCAATAGAATAAGAAAGGAATAATGTTCAAAATATGAAGGTATAATAAAAGATCTCGAAGTGGTAGAATATGTCTCACAAAACAAATGACGAAACACGTCTGCTAGTCATAACACAAAACAAGATATCATAGATTATGCACGATAAGATAAACTCTATATCAATCGGAGTCATCTTCATCCGGAAATTTCCGCTCTAAAGGGAGAAAACTCGGTCCAATACGCTCTTTAAAGGCGGCCAACTCGTCATGTAGGTCAACATACTTTTCGCTAAGGCGTTCATAGTCTTCTTGGATAGCTTCTGTGGCATTTTGCTCCTCTTCTAACATAGAAACTCGGGCTACCAATCTCCTAACAATCTTCTTTAATTCTCGAACTTCATCGGTAGGGGATGATGAAGGCTTCGCAACACTAGTAGTTGGTATATTAGAACGATGATGAACAACACGAGGCAGTGGAGTACTTGAACCATAGTAACGCGTAGCATCATTGTCATGAGAACTAAATGCAATCTTTACGGGGATTCTCAGGGGGTGGCAATACACGGGATTCAGTAAATGTAGCAGGTGGAATAATAGGTAGAATCGGATCAGGGGGTTTTGGTTCGATAGTGAGTAATTTCTTAGAATTTTCTTCATCTTCGGAATCCTTTTCCTTCTCAGATCCCTTTCCTTCATCAGAATCTTCTTCATCCACAGATTCCTCTTCTTCATCGGAATCCTCTCTGCCGAGGCAAGCAAACAAAGGATTATCCTCATCATTGGAATCGTCCTCGTCCTCTTTGGGCTCAGGCTGCCCAACAGTCTCAGACAATACCTCTTCATCAGTACAGGGTGTAAGAGTACCCCGAGCAATCAACGAAGTATCGGACTCGGTATCCGTATCCCAAGTACTTAATTAAATATCATGAAGAAACTTCATCTGGTTACATTATAGGAGTACGCTCGCATTAGAACACCCATTATACAAAAATAGTAGGCATCTATATATATATATATATATATATATATATATATATATATATATATATATATATATATATATATATATATATATATATATAAAAACATATATGATATACTAAGCAGACATCTATGCAACACCCTATCAAGCAAACAGTATAAGCATAACATCTATAGTTCAAGCTACCCTACGGTTACAGTTTAGACTCAAAAGGTGTCCTAAGGTCCGACATCTAATGCAGCCTAATCCTAGGTAAATGTTCCTCTCTGATACCATATGTAATACCCCGTCAGAATCCACTAACGGCGTATTAACTCTGGTCCCATAGTTAACGGTCACGCCCGCTATATGAGACATTTTCTGATAAGCATTCACATTATATTCAATTGACAAAGTCATTAAATGTAACATAAGTCTAAAAAACATTTAACTTCAATGACCAACATAAGTAATCTCAAAACATTATGAAAGAAAATAGTTTCAACGTGAATGTAAGTTCTTGACATGAAAATGACAAAACATGCTGGAAATCGCTCCAGTAGTAGCAGTAAACAAGCAAAGTAACCTCAGCTAGCAGAAGCAATACCTCTAAGGACCTGAGATAAAAACATGCAAAAAGTCAACGAAAAACGTTGAGTGAATCTACATGTTTAGTAAAGCATTCATCGTAAGTTAGGCTACGAGATTTCTGAAAAGCATCGTAAAAATTATACATTAGCATGAGCACTTGATTATAAGACTTTAACCCTGCGGATATCTAAAGCGCTACACGTCTTCCTTTTACCCTTTCTACGTATACACCAATCAAGTGTACAAGTTACAATAGAATAAGCACCCCGTACATTGAGGCGAGGTTTGTCAAACCTAACAGTACCGTCCCTATAAGTTGAGCTTACGTAAAGTAATTAATATAATCAAGCTAAGGGATTTTTGATCTGAACTCATATGTATATCATGGCATGAGCATGACGACCGAGACTACTACCCTTCTAAAGCATCATCCTAAAACAAGAGAGTTTTTCTAGTCTCAAAAGCGTCATCAACACGTAAGCCAATCGCCAAGCTTACCCTTGCCTTTGCCCGCGCCCAAATCTATAAAAAGATTAAACAATAATAACGTAAGCTAACACTTAGTAAGGATAATAATCATACATATGTACACATAAATTATACATATACCGCACATAACAAGAAGCATGCTATCCAATAATCAATATGTAACGACCCTACTTTTTTCATTAAATATTTAACTTTTGTTAATTGGTATCTTTGCCATTTCATTTCTATATGATTAAATATATTCTAATAATTTAAATAATATTCCAATATTATTTATTAATTGAAATGTGTGATTATGTGTTATTACATTCCTACGTATAACGGTTATACTTTTCTGAATCGTTTCGGTTTCCAAACCGACAATCATGAATTATGACTTTTTGTAATTTCCATCACTAGTAAGGCATCCTATGTCAAGTGATTTTAAGAAATAATTATTTCTTAAGAATTATGAATTTCTATATTTATTCTATACGCGATTTATAATTTATCGTGTAATCTGAAATACACGTCTTTCGTTCTCGGGAATCATGAGCTAACAATTAATCTAATAAGTTGACGAGACCCTACGACCCACTCCAAGCATATGGCCAAATGGCCCTTTCAAATAAAAAGAGATGGGCTTGACTTGTGTATTTAAATGTGCATTTTTCTTAACCCTTATCTCATTTAATCACAAAATCACAAAACATAATCCTCCCTCCTCAAAAATTTCGTCCAAGACACCTCCTCCATCCCATTTTGGCCGTAGACATCCACCATCATCATCCAAGCTTGCCTCCTATCAATTTCTTACATAATCGAACTCACCTTTTCGCAATCTTCAATCTCCATCTTTCAATTTATCGATTTGGGTATATTAAAAACCCCTAGCTTTTTCAATTCTTATTTATTTTGATGTTATTATGTATGTTGTATAGTTACTAATGCTTATAAATTGTTGTGGTGAAATTTGGTATAATTAATTGTATCAAAAAACATATTTTTCAGTTTAATAAATCCTACAGTAGCTAAATCAGTGATTTTGGGACCTGTGCAACGAGTTTTTGATATGGATTAGTAGCTCATTGAGTTCCTCTCATCGAGTAGTGCAACTTTCATACAGGATTCGTGTTAAATGGATGAACGAATCAAAAGATACGAATCAAACATGTTTTGATACTAATCAAAAATATTTAAACATATACAGCAGATATGACCTTGGTTTTCGAGTCATTTATAGAAAATATAAATTAGTCCATCATGTCGGGATTGTTGTTTTTAAAAATTTATATGTTTGGATCATCAAAATCCGACGAACATTTAAAAAGTTATAAGTAAAACAAGTTTGATAAAATTAAAATTTTATATAAAATTAACAACTGGTTGACCTCAGGTTTTGTGCCAATTTTGAATTGTTTTTCACTCGTACATGGTTTCGGGATCATCTTTTAGATGAAGATTCATATAAGGCTTGTTAAAAAACCGATACCCGAGTAACAAGTTATGACCCGACGAATTTCTATTATAAAAACTTATAATAAATATAAAACTTATGATATAATAATATTTCTTAATATTATTAAAAAATACTTAAGTTATATTAATTAATATTATTATTAAATACTTATGATATGTATTTATTAGATCATTAATTGAATACTTATGTTATAATTTAATTATTCCAATAATTAAACTTATGATATATTAATATAATTATTACTAATAAATACTTATGTTAATAATAATTAATATGTGTGATATTAATTAATTATTTAATATTTATGATAATATTTAGTTAATTAATACTAATGGAATTTGATACTACATTTAAATACTTATGATATCTTAATATAATTAAAGACTTATGATATAATTAGTATTCTAATATTAATTAAAAATACTTATAATATAATTGATATTTAATCATAAATTAAATACTTATGTTATAACTATTATATCATTTAACTTATGATATCTTAATTCAATTAATAAAATATGATATACCAAATTAACTTATATTATATTCCAAATAATAATAATATAATGTATGATATTAAAATTAATTCTACTTCAAATATCAAAGTTGACTTTGGTTTACTGGAGTTGACTTTTTGATTGACTTTCTCGTCGACTTTGTTGTTTGACTTTCGGTTGACTTGAGTTGACTTTCTAAATTTGGAAACTTTCTAAAAATAGAAACTGACTATAAAAAGAAACTTTCTAAAAATAGAAACTTACTAAAAATAAAAATAGAAAGTATACTTAATGCTTTAATTTGATCTAATCTTTTAATCATACAATCGAAGTCACTTCAAGAGATAGGACTATCATGCATTGACCTGACCTAAGTTAGACTATATTCTTACCTACTTTCATAATTAGATTAGAGTCTAGATCATCTTTGATCTCTATTATTCGTGTATGTGTGGTATATTTTTTATGTACTCTGAGGTGAGTTGTAGTCCCACCTTTTAAATCTTTTCAATCTTTTGAAAAAATTTGGGATGAGAATACATGCAATTATCTTTATATGTTAGACACAAGTGTTCCAAATTATTCTTTATGAGTTGTAACGAAAATATCCCCTAATTTGGTAACTTTTAACTACTGGTTTCTGACATCGGTATGCGCGAATTCTATTGATAGATCTATCGGACCTGACCGCCCCCTCTGTGCTAGTCTCGCTAGTTTTTAATGAATGCATAGTACTTCGAAGAAGATACACATGTTATAGTGTATATTTATATAGCCAAGGGTAAATACAAATGAGTTAAGCTAAGTTACCGAGTGCTCATGGAAAATAGAATCATATTTTATAATGTTTCCAAACATATAAATCTTGTGGTCTAAAATAAAAATTTATGTATCCAAACATAAATTTCGTGGTCAAAATTATATATTTATGTTTCCAAACATAAATCTCGTGGTTTAAATATTTATGTTTCCAAACATAAATCTTATGGTTTAAATTAAATATTGTCTACAACATTAACATATAACTCACCCACATTATTTTTGACATTTTCTCGCATATTTTATTCTCAGGTTTATGATTGATTGCTTCCGTTGTGTTTAGAGGTATGGATATGGAGTTGGAAATTTAAAAACTATATTTTTACATTCAGTTTTATTACATTATCAATGTTATGGTTATAGTTGGCGTTTGTGTCAACGTGTTTTAAATATGGGTTTTATCTAACTTTCTATCTATGTTGGTTCCATCTTTGGTAACCTTTTCAATAAATGTTATTTCAAAATTTCATATAGAGGTAATAACCTCGATGTGGGACCAAAGTAAACATTGGTCTTCAAGTGGTATTTGAAGGGACGTTTCAGTTAGTATCAGCACTCTGGTTGTAGTAAACTAGGCTGCATTAATGTGGTTAATCCGAGTCTGTAGGATGCATTAGAGTTTAGTTTACAGCCCGACCTACAGATTTTATGTAGTGACCCGAACTTTTCCATGTTTATATATATATTAAATGAAATTGTTATTTACATGATTAAGTGTTTCCAACATGTTAAGCAATCAAACTTGTTAAGACTTGATTAATTGAAATAGGTTTCATATAGACAATTGACCACCCAAGTTGACCGGTGATTCACGAACGTTAAAACTTGTAAAAACTATACGATGACATATATATGGTTATATATATAGTTAACATGATTTTATTATAAGTATGTATCTCATTAGGTATTTTAACAATGAGTTATATACATAAAAATGAGACTATTAATTTAAGAAACTCGAAAACGATATATATAACGATTATCGTTATAACAACGTCTTACTAGGTACATATGAATCATATTAAGATATTGATACACTTGGTTAATTATGTTAAATGATAATTAAATATATTATTAAGTGTATTAACAATGAAATACATATGTAAAAATAAGACTACTAACTTAATGATTTCGAAACGAGACATATATGTAACGATTATCGTTGTAACGACATTTAACTGTATATATATCATACTAAGATATATTATATTTCATAATATCATGATAATATAACAATTTAACATCTCATTTGTTATAATAAACAATGGGTTAACAACATTCAACAAGATCGTTAACCTAAAGGTTTCAAAACAACATTTACATGTAACGACTAACGATGACTTAACGACTCAGTTAAAATGTATATACATGTAGTGTTTTAATATGTATTCATACACTTTTGAAAGACTTCAATACACTTATCAAAATACTTCTACTTAACAAAAATGCTTACAATTGCATCCTCGTTCAGTTTCATCAACAATTCTACTCGTATGCACCCGTATTCGTACTCGTACAATACACAGCTTTTAGATGTATGTACTATTAGTATATACACTCCAATGATCAGCTCTTAGCAGCCCATGTGAGTCACCTAACACATGTGGGAACCATCATTTGGCAACTAGCATGAAATATCTCATAAAATTACAAAAATATGAGTAATCATTCATGACTTATTTACATGAAAACAAAATTACATATCCTTTATATCTAATCCATACACCAACGACCAAAAACACCTACAAACACTTTCATTCTTCAATTTTCTTCATCTAATTGATCTCTCTCAAGTTCTATCTTCAAGTTCTAAGTGTTCTTCATAAATTCCAAAAGTTCTAGTTTCATAAAATCAAGAATACTTCCAAGATTGCAAGTTTACTTCCAAGTTTTCTAAATCCATTCCAAGTAATCATCCAAGATCAAGAAACCTTTGTTACTTACAGTAGGTTATCTTTCTAATACAAGGTAATAATCATATTCAAACTTTAATTCAATTTCTATAACTATAACAATCTTATTTCGAGTGGAAATCTTACTTGAAATTGTTTTCGTGTCATGATTCTGCTTCAAGAACTTTCAAGCCATCCAAGGATCCTTTGAAGCTAGATCTATTTTTGTCATTTCCAGTAGGTTTATCCAAGGAACTTGAGGTAGTACTGATGTTCATAACATCATTCGATTCATACATATAAAGCTATCTTATTCGAAGGTTTAAACTTGTAATCACTAGAACATAGTTTAGTTAATTCTAAACTTGTTCGCAAATAAAAGTTAATCCTTCTAACTTGACTTTTAAAATCAACTAAACACATGTTCTATATCTATATGATATGCTAACTTAATGATTTAAAACCTGGAAACACGAAAAACACCGTAAAATCAGATTTATGCCGTCGTAGTAACACCGCGGGCTGTTTTGGGTTAGTTAATTAAAAACTATGATAAACTTTGATTTAAAAGTTGTTATTCTGGGAAAATGATTTTTATTATGAACATGAAACTATATCCAAAAATTATGGTTAAACTCAAAGTGGAAGTATGTTTTCTAAAATGGTCATCTAAACGTCGTTCTTTCGACTGAAATGACTACCTTTACAAAAACGACTTGTAACTTATTTTTCCAACTATAAACCTATACTTTTTCTGTTTAGATTCATAAAATAGAGTTCAGTATGAAACCATAGCAATTTGATTCACTCAAAACGGATTTAAAATGAAGAAGTTATGGGTAAAACAAGATTGGATAATTTTTCTCATTTTAGCTACGTGAAAATTGGTAACAAATCTATTTCAACCATAACTTAATCAACTTGTATGGTATATTATGTAATCTTGAGATACCATAGACACGTATACAATGTTTTGACCTATCATGTCGACACATCTATATATATTTCGGAACAACCATAGACACTCTATATGTGAATGTTGGAGTTAGCTATACAGGGTTGAGGTTGATTCCAAAATATATATAGTTTGAGTTGTGATCAATACTGAGATACGTATACACTGGGTCGTGGATTGATTCAAGATAATATTTATCGATTTATTTCTGTACATCTAACTGTGGACAACTAGTTATAGGTTACTAACGAGGACAGCTGACTTAATAAACTTAAAACATCAAAATATGTTAAAAGTGTTGCAAATATATTTTGAACATACTTTGATATATATGTATATATTGTTATAGGTTCGTGAATCAACCAGTGGCCAAGTCTTACTTCCCGACGAAGTAAAAATTTGTGAAAGTGAGTTATAGTCCCACTTTTAAAATCTAATATTTTTGGGATGAGAATACATGCAGGTTTTATAAATGATTTACAAAATAGTCACAAGTACGTGAAACTACATTCTATGGTTGAATTATCGAAATCGAATATGCCCCTTTTTATTAAGTCTGGTAATCTAAGAATTAGGGAACAGACACCCTAATGGACGCGAATCCTAAAGATAGATCTATTGGGCCTAACAAACCCCATCCAAAGTACCGGATGCTTTAGTACTTCGAAATTTATATCATATCCGAAGGGTGTCCCGGAATGATGGAGATATTCTTATATATGCATCTTGTTAATGTCGGTTACCAGGTGTTCACCATATGAATGATTTTTATCTCTATGTATGAGATGTGTATTGAAATATGAAATCTTGTAGTCTATTGTTACGATTTGATATATATAGGTTAAACCTATAACTCACCAACATTTTTGTTGACGTTTAAAGCATGTTTATTCTTAGGTGAATATTAAGAGCTTCCGCTGTTGCATACTAAAATAAGGACAAGATTTGGAGTCCATGTTTGTATGATATTGTGTAAAAACTGCATACAAGAAACTGATTTTGATGTAACATATTTGTATTGTAAACCATTATGTAATGGTCGTGTGTAAACAGGATATTTTAGATTATCATTATTTGATAATCTACGTAAAGCTTTTTAAACCTTTATTTATGAAATAAAGGTTATGGTTTGTTTTAAAAATGAATGCAGTCTTTGAAAAACGTCTCATATGGAGGTCAAAACCTCGCAATGAAATCAATTAATATGGAACGTTTTTAATCAATAAGAACGGGACATTTCAGTTGGTATCCGAGCGTTGGTTTTAGAGAACCAGAAAATTTGCATTAGTGTGTCTTATCGAGTTTGTTAGGATGCATTAGTGAGTCTGGACTTCGACCGTGTTTACTTGAAAAATGATTGCTTAACAAATTTTGTTGGAAACTATATATTTTTAACATGTGAATATTATGTGATATATTAATCTCTTAATTTGTTTGATATTATGTGATAGATGTTTACCTCTAGAACAAGTCCCATTGACTCACCTAATAATAATGAAGAGTCAAATGTAAATTGGAATGATTCGTGGACTGATTCACAAGTTCCCGAAGAGGAACCGGAAGAAGAGTCGGAACCGGAAGAAGAATAAGAACCGGAAGAAGAATCGGAACCGGAAGAAGAAGTATAACCAGTGGGGGAAATAATAAAATGGTTAAGTAGAAGAAAATCCTCAACCAACTGACCAAAGTTAATTATGGTCAATGGTGTTTCCGCCAAGGAAGCAAAGTATTGGGAGGATTACCAATTCTCCGATGAATTGGATCCCGACAAGGATTCCGATGATGTTATTGAAATTACCCCAACACAATTTAATAAGGCAAAAGAGAACAATAAGGGAAAGGACATAAAAATAGAGAAATTTGATTCCAAACCCGATGAACTTTATATGTATCGTCAACACCCGTATTTCTTAAGTTGTGACAATAACCCGGGAACCTCTAAACCACCAGGTTTTTCTAAACCAATGTGGAAAACGACGGCTCGTATTAGGGGAACATCATATATCCCTAGAAACTTGGCAAAACGAACCAAAACCGAAGAAGAAGAAACCAGCGAGTCAGAATAAGATAGTTGTATTCGTGTGGTGTAATATATGTAATATAGTGTGCTTATGCTTTATGATATATGTAAAAATTGCTTGTATTAATAAGTAAATTTTTTTATGAATCTAACTCTTGTCTATTTTTACAGTTTAAAAACACAAAATGGATAGACAACCCAATATTTTAAGAGACCTACCCGGAGACATGATTGATGAAATCTTGTCTAGAGTCAGTCAGAATTCCTCGGCACAACTATTTAAGGCGAGATCAGTTTGTAAGACATTCGAAGAACGTTCCAAGAATTCCTTGGTTTATAAAAGGCTTTCGTTTGAAAGATGGGGGATATCACATTGGGAAACCCATAAGTTACGATGTGTTTACTTTGACGCATATATTGCGGGGAACTCAAATGCTATTTTACGCAACGGGTTAAGAAATTACTATGACTCAATGTATCCGAATATAGGACTTCATGATTTAGAAAAAGCGGCTAACATGCAACATAAAGAAGCATGCTATGCTTACGGGTTAGTAATGTTCGCTTCTCACCAAAGTGAGAAAAAGAACATCGGGCTACAACTATTAAACAAAACGTTCCTACAAGTGACGGAGTCGGTAATTGGGATAAGAAATGAGGTTTTTAGGTTATTACGAGACTGTTGGTCATTACGTAACCCTCGTCCCTTTGACGACGTTACAACAAGCTGTCTTATCAACGACCATAACGGTTATGTTCCACAAGACCAAGGATGGGAAGTAGTCCTAGTAAAACCAGAATGCATGGCTTGTTTCTGGACGTATGAATTACGTGTCTTTATTGCCTTTGCTGAACGACTTGTGTACTAGCTAGAATTATCTTCACAACTATCTTGTATCAAAGTTATTGTGTGCTATATTTCATGCTTTATGTAAAATAAGCGGTATTGTAAGTTTGTAAAATATTGTATAAAAGTTTGAACGCGAAATATTATTATAATCAGTTTTTCATATAGAATTGTAGTAGTTGAATTGTATATTAGCTACTAAGTATGAACTTAACGGGTAGGTACTACCCGAATTCAAACTTATAAAACGCTAATATGAAGAAAAAGCTTTTATAAATGAGTTCATATTATGCTACGAAATACTATTAACTACTCTTAATATTCTGTATGATTAACTTGTTCCATTTGACTATTTGAAGGAAATGGCACCGACTACTCGACATACCGTGAATATGAATGAAGAGGAATTCCGTACTTTTCTAGCTTCAAACATAGCCGCAGTATAGGCTGCGCTACATACCAACAATAACCTTGGATCTAGCAGTACAGGAAATCGTGTAGGATGCACCTACAAAGAATTCACTGCCTGCAAACCTTTAGAATTTGATGGAACCGAAGGACCGATCGGATTGAAACGGTAGACCGAGAAGGTTGAATCGGTGTTTGCCATAAGTAAGTATACTGAAGAGGACAAAGTGAAGTACGCTACGCATACCTTCACAGGTTCTGCGTTAACATGGTGGAATACCTATCTAGAGCAAGTAGGACAAGATGATGCGTACGCACTACCATGGTCAGCATTCAAGCGCTTGATGAACGAGAAGTACCGTCCCAGAACCGATGTCAATAAGCTCAAGCCAGAACTTAGAGGGTTACGAACCCAAGGATTTGATATTACCACGTACGAAAGACGATTTACAGAATTATGCCTATTATGTCCGGGAGCGTTCGAAGATGAGGAAGAGAAGATCGACGCATTTGTGAAAGGATTACCGGAAAGAATCCAAGAAGATATAAGTTCACACGAACCCGCCTCCATACAACAGGCATGTAGAATGGCTCACAAACTAGTGAACCAGATTGAGGAAAGAATTAAAGAACAGACGGCTGAAGAGGCCAATGTGAAGCAAGTCAAAAGAAAGTGGGAGGAAAACGGTGATAAGAATCACCAATACAACAACAACAGCAATTACAATAATAATCGCAACAATTATCCCAACAATCGCAACATCAATCGCAACTACAAAAAATGGCCCAACAACAACAACAACAATAACAACAACAACAGCAGCAACTACAACAATCATCCCAACAACAATAACAACCGCAACAACAACAACAATCAGAAGCAGCTATGCCAAAGGTGTGAAAAGTATCACTCGGGGTTCTGCACTAAATTTTGCAACAAGTGTAAAAGAAATGGTCATAGCGCGGCAAAGTGTGAGGTCTACGGACCAGGGGTTAACAGAACGAAAGGAACAAATGGTGTCGGAACGAGTAATGGCGGAGCAAGTAGTGTCGGAGCAAGTTATGCCAATGTAGTTTGTTATAAATGTGGAAAACCGGGCCACATTATTAGAAATTGCCCGAACCAGGAGAACACGAATGGACATGGCCGCGGAAGAGTTTTCAATATTAATGCGGCAGAGGCACAGGAAGGCCCGGAGCTTGTTACGGGTACGTTTCTTATTGACAATAAATCTGCTTACGTTTTATTTGATTCGGGTGAAGATAGAAGCTATATGAGTAGAGATTTTTGTGCTAAATTAAGTTGTCCATTGACGCCGTTGGATAGTAAATTTTTACTCGAATTAGCAAACGGTAAATTAATTTCAGCAGATAATATATGCCGGAATCGAGAAATTAAACCGGGTAGCAAAATATTTAAGATTGATTTGATACCAGTAGAGTTAGGGAGTTTTGATGTAATAGTTGGCATGGACTGGCTGAAGAAGGTGAAAGCAGAGATCGTATGTTATAAAAATGCAATTCGCATTGTACGAGAAGAAGGAGAACCCTTAATGGTGTACGGAGAAAAGGGCAACATGAAGCTACATCTTATTAGTAATTTGAAGGCACAAAAACTAATAAGAAAAGGTTGATATGCTATTCTAGCACACGTCGAGAAAGTACAAACTGAAGAAAAGAGCATCAATGATGTTCCCGTCACAAAAGAATTTCCCAATGTATTTCTGAAAGAATTACCAGGACTACCTCCACATCGATCTGTTGAATTTCAAATAGATCTTGTACCAGGAGCTGCACCAATAGCTCGTGCTCCTTATAGACTCGCACCCAGCGAGATGAAAGAACTGCAAAGCCAACTGCAAGAACTATTAGAACGTGGTTTCATTCAACCAAGCACATCACCATGGGGAGCCCCTGTTTTGTTTGTCAAGAAGAAGGATGGTACATTTAGGTTGTGTATTGACTACAGAGAGTTGAACAAACTTACCATCAAAAACCGTTATCCACTGCCGAGAATTGACGACTTATTTGATCAACTACAAGGCTTGTCGGTTTATTCGAAGATCGATTTACGTTCTGGATATCATCAAATGCGAGTAAAGGAGGATGATATTCCAAAAACTGCTTTTAGGACGCGTTATGGTCATTACGAGTTTATGGTTATGCCGTTTGGATTGACTAGCGCACCAGCTGTGTTCATGGACCTTATGAACCGAGTGTGTGGGCCATATCTTGACAAGTTTGTCATTGTTTTCATCGATGACATACTTATTTACTCAAAGAATGATCAAGAGCACGAAGAACATTTGAGAAAAGTGCTAGAAGTATTGAGGAAAGAAAAACTGTACGCTAAGTTTTCAAAGTGTGCATTTTGGTTGGAAGAAGTTCAATTCCTCGGTCACATAGTGAACAAAGAAGTTATCCAGGTGGACCCGGCAAAGATCGAAACCGTTGAAAAGTGGGAAACCCCAAAAACTCCGAAGCATATACATCAATTTTTAGGATTGGCTGGTTACTACAGAAGATTCATCCAAGATTTCTCCAAAATAGCAAAACCCTTGACTGCATTAATGCATAAAGGGAAGAAATTTGAATGGAAGGATGAACAAGAGAAGGCGTTTCAATTATTGAAGAAAAAGCTAACTACGGCACCTATATTGTCATTGCCTGAAGGGAATGATGATTTTGTGATTTATTGTGACGCATCAAAGCAAGGTCTCGGTTGTGTATTAATGCAACGGACGAAAGTGATTGCTTATGCGTCTAGACAATTGAAGATTCACGAGCAAAATTATACGACGCATGATTTGGAATTAGGCGCGGTTGTTTTTGTATTAAAGACTTGGAGGCACTACTTATATGGGGTCAAAAGTATTATATATACCAACCACAAAAGCCTTCAACACATATTTAATCAGAAACAACTGAATATGAGGCAGCGTAGGTGGATTGAATTTTTGAATGATTACGACTTTGAGATTCGTTACCACCCAGGGAAGGCAAATGTGGTAGCTGATGTCTTGAGCAGAAAGGACAGAGAACCCATTCGAGTAAAATCTATGAATATAATGATTCACACTAACCTTACTACTCAAATAAAGGAGGCGCAACAAGGAGTTTTAAAAGAGGGAAATTTAAAGGATGAAATACCCAAAGGATCGGAGAAGCATCTTAATATTCGGGAAGACGGAACCCGGTATAGGGCTGAAAGAATTTGGGTACCAAAATTTGGAGATATGAGAGAAATGGTACTTAGAGAAGCTCATAAAACCAGATACTCAATACATCCTGGAACGGGGAAGATGTACAAGGATCTTAAGAAACATTTTTGGTGGCCAGGTATGAAAGCCGATATTGCTAAATATGTAGGAGAATGTTTGACGTGTTCTAAGGTCAAAGCTGAACATCAGAAACCATCAGGTCTACTACAACAACCTGAAATCCCGGAATGGAAATGGGAAAACATTACCATGGATTTCATTACTAAATTGTCAAGGACTGCAAGTGGTTATGATACTATTTGGGTAATAGTTGATCGTCTCACCAAGTCAGCACACTTCCTGCCAATAAGAGAAGATGACAAGATGGAGAAGTTAGCACGATTGTATTTGAAGGAAGTCGTCTCCAGACATGGAATACCACTCTCTATTATCTCTGATAGGGATGGCAGATTTATTTCAAGATTTTGGCAGACATTACAGCAAGCATTGGGAACTCGTCTAGACATGAGTACTGCCTATCATCCACAAACTGATGGGCAGAGCTAAAGGATGATACAAACGCTTGAAGACATGCTACGAGCTTGTGTTATTGATTTCGGAAACAGTTGGGATCGACATCTACCGTTAGCAGAATTTTCCTACAACAACAGCTATCATTCAAGCATTGAGATGGCGCCGTTTGAAGCACTTTATTGTAGAAAGTGCAGGTCTTCGATTTTTTGGAGTGAAGTGGGGGATAGACAGATTACGGGTCCGTAGATAATACAAGAAACTACCGAGAAAATCATACAAATTCAACAAAGATTGAAAACCGCCCAGAGTCGACAAAAGAGCTACGCGGACAGTAAAAGAAAAGATATAGAGTTTGAAATTGGAGAAATGGTCATGCTTAAGGTTTCACCTTGGAAAGGCATTGTTCGATTTGGTAAACGGGGGAAACAAAATCCAAGGTACATTGGACCATTTAAGATTATAGATCGTGTCGGACCAGTAGCCTACCAACTGGAGCTACCTCAACAACTCGTGGCTGTACATAACACTTTCCACGTCTCCAATTTGAAGAAATGTTTTGCTAAAGAAGATCTCACTATTCCGTTGGACGAAATCCAAATCAATGAAAAACTTCAATTCATTGAAGAACCCGTCGAAATAATGGATCGTGAGGTTAAGAGACTTAAACAAAACAAGATACCGATTGTTAAGGTTCGATGGAATGCTCGTAGAGGAACCAAGTTCACCTGGGAGCGTGAAGATCAGATGAAGAAGAAATACCCGCATTTATTTCCAGAAGATACGTCAACACCTCCAACTGCTTAAAATTTCGGGACGAAATTTATTTAACGGGTAGGTACTGTAGTGACCCGAACTTTTCCATGTTTATATATATATTAAATGAAATTGTTATTTACATGATTAAGTGTTTCCAACATGTTAAGCAATCAAACTTGTTAAGACTTGATTAATTGAAATAGGTTTCATATAGACAATTGACCACCCAAGTTGACCGGTGATTCACGAACGTTAAAACTTGTAAAAACTATACGATGACATATATATGGTTATATATATAGTTAACATGATTTTATTATAAGTATGTATCTCATTAGGTATTTTAACAATGAGTTATATACATAAAAATGAGACTATTAATTTAAGAAACTCGAAAACTATATATATAACGATTATCGTTATAACAACGTCTTACTAGGTACATATGAATCATATTAAGATATTGATACACTTGGTTAATAATGTTAAATGATAAGTAAATATATTATTAAGTGTATTAACAATGAAATACATATGTAAAAATAAGACTACTAACTTATGATTTCGAAACGAGACATATATGTAACGATTATCGTTGTAACGACATTTAACTGTATATATATCATACTAAGATATATTATATATCATAATATCATGATAATATAACAATTTAACATCTCATTTGTTATAATAAACAATGGGTTAACAACATTCAACAAGATCGTTAACCTAAAGGTTTCAAAACAACATTTACATGTAACGACTAACGATGACTTAACGACTCAATTAAAATGTATATACATGTAGTGTTTTAATATGTATTCATACACTTTTGAAAGACTTCAAGACACTTATCAAAATACTTCTACTTAACAAAAATGCTTACAATTACATCCTCGTTCAGTTTCATCAACAATTCTACTCGTATGCACCCGTATTCGTACTCGTACAATACACAGCTTTTAGATGTATGTACTATTGGTATATACACTCTAATGATCAGATCTTAGCAGCCCATGTGAGTCACCTAACACATGTGGGAACCATCATTTGGCAACTAGCATGAAATATCTCATAAAATTACAAAAATATGAGTAATCATTCATGACTTATTTACATGAAAACAAAATTACATATCCTTTATATCTAATCCATACACCAACGACCAAAAATACCTACAAACACTTTCATTCTTCAATTTTCTTCATCTAATTGATCTCTCTCAAGTTCTATCTTCAAGTTCTAAGTGTTCTTCATAAATTCCAAAAGTTCTAGTTTCATAAAATCAAGAATACTTCCAAGATTGCAAGTTTACTTCCAAGTTTTCTAAATCCATTCCAAGTAATCATCCAAGATCAAGAAACCTTTGTTACTTACAGTAGGTTATCTTTCTAATACAAGGTAATAATCATATTCAAACTTTAATTCAATTTCTATAACTATAACAATCTTATTTCGAGTGGAAATCTTACTTGAAATTGTTTTCGTGTCATGATTCTGCTTTAAGAACTTTCAAGCCATCCAAGGATCCTTTGAAGCTAGGTCTATTTTTGTCATTTCCATTAGGTTTATCCAAGGAACTTGAGGTAGTAATGATGTTCATAACATCATTCGATTCATACATATAAAGCTATCTTATTCGAAGGTTTAAACTTGTAATCACTAGAACATAGTTTAGTTAATTCTAAACTTGTTCGCAAATAAAAGTTAATCCTTCTAACTTGACTTTTAAAATCAACTAAACACATGTTCTATATCTGTATGATATGCTAACTTAATGATTTAAAACCTGGAAACACGAAAAACACCGTAAAATCGGATTTACGCCGTCGTAGTAACACCGCGGGCTGTTTTGGGTTAGTTAATTAAAAACTATGATAAACTTTGATTTAAAAGTTGTTATTCTGGGAAAATTATTTTTATTATGAACATGAAACTATATCCAAAAATTATGGTTAAACTCAAAGTGAAAGTATGTTTTCTAAAATGGTCATCTAGACGTCGTTCTTTCGACTGAAATGACTACCTTTACAAAAACGACTTGTAACCAGCGACGGAGGATTGTAAAGGCAGGGGGTGCCATGGTCCCCCCAAAAAGTTATATCCTTACTAGCGATTTATATAATTTTAAGGACTAAATATGTTAAAGTTTAAACCGTGGCCCCATTAAATTAAAATTTGAATATCTACTGGTTTATTAATCATTTTTTGTTATTAAATGTTAAAATAAATTAATTAGATTATTAAATCACAATCCCTTACCATCTCGACTTTTCATTTTATTCGTATCCTAACTTCCGTGTTCAGTCTCTCCTCTTCGTTTCCTAACATTTCTGCGACTCTTAGTTCTACTTTAGTCCCTGGAAAAGCTTCTGAAATATTAAATATTGACCAAATTACTCTCTTGTTGAGAAATATTATCCCATGAATTTTACTGAACAAGAAATGATTCTCTTGAGTTATGTATTTGAGCTGTATAATGCTGAGAAGTCAAAGAACCGAAAGCTGAGTCGCATTTCAACTATTTCTGGGCTATGTAGGTTCCTTGTAGAAAGTAAAATGTGAAGCGTATCGTTTGATTGAAAGATTAACGCGACTAATTTTGACACTTCCGGTTTTCACTGCAATAACTGAGAGGGGATTTTCAGCAATGAACATTATTAAGAATCGGCTTCGTAATAAAATGTCAGAAGATTTTCTCTCTTCTAACTGTAGTGACCCAAACTTTTCCATATATATATATTTATATATATATATATATAATAAAATTGATATTTACATGATTAAATGTTTCCAACATGTTAAGCAATCAAACTTGTTAAGACTTGATTATTTGAAATGAGTTTCATGTAGACAATTGACCACCCGAGTTGACTGGCGATTCACAAGCGTTAAAACTTGTAAAAATGACATGATGATATATATATATGGACATATATATGGTTAACATGAAATTATGATAAGTAAGTATCTCACTAAGTATATTAACAATGTGTGATATACATAAAAAAAATGAGAATATTGAATTATAAAGCTCGAAACGATGTACATAACGATTATCGTTATAACAACGTCTTACTAAATACATATGTATTGTATTAAGATATTGATATACTATATTTAACATGATAAAATGATAATTAAGTATATCATTGAGTGTATTAACAATGAACTATACAAATAAAATGAGACTACTAACTTAAGGATTTCGAAACAATATATATATGTAACGATTATCGTTGTAATAGTATTTTAACATATGTATATGATGTTAAGATATATTCATACCTCATGTTATCATGTTAACATAACAATTTAACATCTCATTTAAGTATAATAACATTGAATTAATTACATTTAACAAGATCGTTAACTTAAAGGTTTCAAAACAACACTTACATGTAACGACTAACGATGACTTAACGACTCAGTTAAAATGTATATACATGTATTGTATTTAGATGTATTAGTACACTTTTGAAAGACTTCAAGACACATATCAAAGTACTTCTACTTAACAAAAATACTTACAATTACATCCTCATTCATTTTCATCAACAATTCTACTTGTATACACCCGTATTCGTACTCGTACAGTACCCAGCTACTAAATGTATTTACTATTGGTATATACACTCCAATGATCAGCTCTTAGCAGCCCTTGTGAGTCACCTAACCATTTGGGAACCATCATTTGGTAACTAGCATGAAATATCTAACAAAAATACAAACTAAATGGAACCTTACATGGCATGCATATTCACGTTTTCATCTACCACCATTATCACTTTCATTTTTCAACATTCATGCATCAAACACATCTCTCTCTTGTTTTCTCTTGATGTTCTAAGTGTTCTTCATCATCTTCATCAAAATATAGCTCAATCTAGCTCATAAATCCTAACCTGGATCAACATACAAAACAACAACTCAAGAACACATCAAGAACACTTTCAAGTTTACTAGTTTACTTCCAATCTTGCAAATCCATTTCAAGTGATCATCCAATCTCAAGAAATCTTTCTTATTTACAGTAAGATATCTTTCTAATTCAAGGTAATACTCATACTCAAACTTTGATTCAATTTCTATAACTATAACAATCTTATTTTGAGTGGAAATCTTACTTGAACTTGTTTTTCGTGTCATGATTCTACTTCAAGAACTTTCAAGCCATCCAAGAATCCTTTGAAGCTAGATCAAATTTTGTCACTTCCAGTAGGTTTACCTACTAAACTTGAGGTAGTAATGATGTTCATAACATTATTCGATTCATACATATAAAACTATCATATTCGAAGATTTAAACTTGTAATCACTAGAACATAGTTTAGTTAATTCTAAACTTATTTGCAAATAAAGTTAATCCTTATAACTTGACTTTTAAAATCAACTAAACACATGTTCTATATCTATATGATATGCTAACTTAATGATTTAAAACCTGAGAACACGAAAAACACCGTAAAACCGGACATACGTCGTTGTAGTAACACCGCGGGCTGTTTTGGGTTTGATAATTAAAAACTATGATAAACTTTGATTTAGAAGTTGTTCTTCTGGAAAACTGATTTTTCTTATGGACATGAAACTATATCCAAAAATCATGGTTAAACTCAAAGTGGAAGTATGTTTTACAAAATGGTCATCAAGACGTCGTTTTTCGACTGAAATGACTACCTCTTACAAAATTGACTTGTAACCTATTTTTCTGACTATAAACTTATACTTTTTCTGTTTAGTTTCATAAATTTCAGTTCATTATGAAACCATAGCAACTTGAATCACTCAAAACGGATTGAAAACGAAGAAATTATGGGTAAAACAAGATTGGAAAATTTTACTTATTGTAGCTACGTGAAATTTGTAACAAATTTATACAAATCATAACTTAACTAACTTATATTGTATTATACATGTATTCTAACATATTGTAGCGACCCGACCAAAACATCATTGACGGCGCCGTCTACTTAGGTCCCGTTACGTGGTCATAAGTCTTTTAAAACAACGTTTGACCAAAAGATATGTCGCATTCATTTCAAATGTAAAGGTTGTTCAAGTTTACAAGAATAGTTCCACCACAAGTTACGATACGAAGTTTTAAGTACAGATGAAACTTATGCGACACAATTTAAAAGTATTCAAAAGACGCTCCATGTATGCATATATACTCGACATCCAATGCAAGTATCAAATAGTGAGCGGAAGCATGTATCATGTATCGTTCAAGGACCTGAGAAAAACATAGAAATCTGTCAACGAAAACGTTGGTGAAATCATAGGTTTAAGTAAGTAAGTACAAGTGAACCACAAGATTTGCATCAAAGAAATAATAGTATACATTCCAAAAGTTTGTTTCACGAGCACCCAATTATCAAAGCTTAACATTCCTTCCATTGTATACCCCATCACTTAGTGCTAGAACAAACACTGATTCTCGAAAATATATTTCATCCGTAGACGGTAGCGAACCGTCAAGGATGAGGGTTGTCAACCCATATGGCCATATAACATAAGTTCTCGCTTACACCCGGCAAGTGTAACTAATGATAATCGAATTGAGGATTTTGTTCTAAACTCGTATGTAGAATGTTTGTTTTCCTGTACTTGTGTTCACTTAGTAAAAGAAATGTTTATGTTTTCTCATCCCAAATGTAAGTTCAAAAAGAGTAAAAGTGGGACTATGATCTCACCTTGAGTGCACGTACGAAAAGTACTTCACAAAATAACGTGTGCGAAGGATAGTGCTAGTCTTGACCTAAACAAATAGGTCGTATCAATAACGGTAAACACGATAGGTCAAAGATGTTCAATTAGTCCTATGGCTCGTTACGACTCGATTATTTAGCATGTGAAATCAAATTGTCAAGTTTCATGCAAGATACAAGTATATAAACAAGTTAGGAAGGTTGCAAAATCATTTGGTTAAGTTTGACAAAAAGTCAAACTTTGGTCGGTCAAAGTCAACGAAAAAGTCAACACGTTCGGGTCGTGTCCCGAACTATTTTTCTGAGGTTTTTAATCATGTATGAGCATGCTAGGACAAGTTACATGTGAATCGGAGGTGCGTAGCATAGCAAACATTATTCGAAAATTGACCAAGTTGGACAGACCCAAACGGCGCGCCGCGCGGGTATATGGCGCGCCGCGCGGGTACCTGGGCAGTGAATTCTGGCAGTTTTTAAGTTTTATGCACGAACCTAACTTCAAACAATCACCATTTATGATCCGCAAACAATCAAGACAAGTATCTTATACCGTTGGGAAGGTAATTTGACGAGGAAAACAACTAAACACATTTCATCAATCAATCTACCTATTACAACAACCAAAACCGCATCTAATGCTTAAAATTAACCGCATACAAGTTCATAAATGCAATTCAATGATTCGGGCAACCAATTTACATGAATGATATGCCGTTTCGAAGGTAATCAAGCATACAATCCAACTAAACACTTACCAATAATAATCCATGGCATTCAATGCATCAAAAGTCCATTTCAAGTTCATCAAACCCTAACCCAAATTCACCAAAATCACTAATCGAGTTCATGAAGTTTTTCTAAGGCAACCTACACATCAAATTGAAGCTAGTGATGCTAGTAACACAATTAAAACATCAACTTTTAACATCTAACAACATATGATCATCCAAAATTCAAGAACAACACACCAAAATTCAAGTTCATGCTAGTTACACTAAAACAACGAGATCGAGCATATAAATCATATATTCATGTTAGACTTGAGCCATAGACACTAATTAACACTTTTATAAGTTAAAAACATCAAGAACACAAAATCTAGTGATTTTAGAAAGTTACCCAAATGAGATGAAGTTGGTACCAAAACGAAGAGGATGAAGAGAGGATCACGAATATGTAATTTATTTTGTTGTAAGCCTCCTAGATCGAATTTAGATGATGATTGAATGAATATGGTTTTGGGTGTGTGTGTTCTTGCTAGAGAGAAAGAGAGAGAGATGAAGATGAAATGAATGGGTGAAAGGGGTTTGACCCTTTGACCTAGTCAAGGGTTTGATCCCTTGTCAAGTTTAGTCCCTCAACTTTCGTTCGGGTGCGGGAATTACCTAAACGAGATAATTTAAAACGCGTATCAACGGGAGATGTTATAAACATATAACGGACTTTATATTAGTATAACGGAAAAGTAAATGGAAAAGGCGGGATGTTACACATATATTATGTAATCCTGGGATACCATAGACACGAATACAATGTTTTGACATATCATATCGACCCATCTATATATATATTTCGGAACAACCATAGACACTCTATATGCAGTAATGTTTGAGTTAGCTATACAGGGTTGAGGCTGATTTCAAAATAATATATATACTTTGAGTTGTGTTCTAGCCTGAGACTTGTATACACAGGGTCGTTGATTGATTCAAGATAATATATATTGCTTTATTTCTGTACATCTAACTGTGGACAACTAGTTGTAGGTTACTAACAAGGACTGCTGACTTAACAAACTCAAATCATTAAAACGTAATAAAAATGTTGTAATTATATTTTGATCATACTTTGATATATATGTACATATTTGTTATAGGTTCGTGAATCGACCAGTGGCCAAGTCTTATTTCCGGCAAAGTAAAAATCTGTGAAAGTGAGTTATATTCCCACTTTTAAAATCTAATATTTTTGGGATGAGAATACATGCAGTTTTATAAACGTTTTACAAAATAGATGCAAGTAATTAAAACTACATTATATGGTTGAATGATCGAAGTTGAATATGCCCCTTTTAGCTTGGTAGCCTAAGAATTAGGGAACTGGCCCCTAATTGACGCAAATCCTAAAGGTAGATCTACGGGAACTAACAACCCCCATTCTGGAATTTGGAATACTTTAGTACTTCGAGTTTATCATGTCCGATGGGTGTCCCGCAATGATGGGGATATTCTATATGCATCTTGTTAATGTCGGTTACCAGGTGTTTACCATATGAATGATTTTTATGCAGATTGCATGTTATTGAAAAATGGAAAGGAAAATCTTGTGGTCTATTATTACGAATTGATAAATATATAGGTTAAACCTATAACTCACCAGCATTTTTGTTGACGTTTAAAGCATGTTTATTCTCAGGTGATTATTAAGAGCTTCCGCTGTTGCATGCTAAATTATGGACAAGAGTTGGAGTCAGCATGCTTGTATAATATTGTTTAAAAACTGCATTCGAAGATTTAAATTGATGTGTAATATTATTGTAAACCATTATGTAATAATCGTGTGAAAACGCTATATTTTAGATTATCATTATTTGATAATCGTCGTAATATTTTAAACCTTTATCGATAAAATAAAGGTTATGGTTTGTTTTAAAATCGAATGCAGTCTTTGAAAAACGTCTCATATAGAGGTCAAAACCTCGCAACGAAATCAATTAATATGGAACGTTTATAATCGATATGAACGGGACATTTCACTAACTTGGTGGTTTATATTGAAAGAGAAATTGCAGAAATGTTTGATTCTGAGTCTGTAATTGATGAGTTTAAGGACCTTAAGGGTCGTCGAGCTGAGTTGTAGTTTTTTCCTATATCAACCATTAATCATCATGTCTTCGTTATTTTGAATTTTATGGATTTTATTTATATATAAGAGATTACATGTTTTGATTGAGTTTTTATGGCCCCCTCATTGTTAGTGTTCAAGCTCCGTCGCTGCTTGTAACTTATTTTTTCGACTATAAACCTATACATTTTCTGTTTAGATTCATAAAATAGAGTTCAATATGAAACCATATCAATTTGATTCACTCAAAACGGATTTAAAATGAAGAAGTTATGGGTAAAACAAGATTGGATAATTTTTCTCATTTTAGCTACGTGAAAATTGGTAACAAATCTATTCCAACCATAACTTAATCAACTTGTATGGTATATTATGTAATCTTGAGATACCATAGACACGTATACAATGTTTCGACCTATCATGTCGACACATCTATATATATTTCGAAACAACCATAGACACTCTATATGTGAATGTTGGAGTTAGCTATACAGGGTTGAGGTTGATTCCAAAATATATATAGTTTGAGTTGTGATCAATACTGAGATACGTATACACTGGGTCGTGGATTGATTCAAGATAATATTTATCGATTTATTTCTGTACATCTAACTGTGGACAACTAGTTATAGGTTACTAACGAGGACAGCTGACTTAATAAACTTAAAACATCAAAATATATTAAAAGTGTTGTAAATATATTTTGAACATACTTTGATATATATGTATATATTGTTATAGGTTCGTGAATCAACCAGTGGCCAAGTCTTACTTCCCGACGAAGTAAAAATCTGTGAAAGTGAGTTATAGTCCCACTTTTAAAATCTAATATTTTTGGGATGAGAATACATGCAGGTTTTATAAATAATTTACAAAATAGACACAAGTACGTGAAACTACATTCTATGGTTGAATTATCTAAATCAAATATGCCCCTTTTTATTAAGTCTGGTAATCTAAGAATTAGGGAACAGACACCCTAATTAACGCGAATCCTAAAGATAGATCTATTGGGCCTAACAAACCCCATCCAAAGTACCGGATGCTTTAGTACTTCGAAATTTATATCATATCCGAAGGGTGTCCCGGAATGATGGGGATATTCTTATATATGCATCTTGTTAATGTCGGTTACCAGGTGTTCACCATATGAATGATTTTTATCTCTATGTATGGGATGTGTATTGAAATATGAAATCTTGTGGTCTATTGTTACGATTTGATATATATAGGTTAAACCTATAACTCACCAACATTTTTGTTGACGTTTAAAGCATGTTTATTCTCAGGTGAATACTAAGAGCTTCCGCTGTTGCATACTAAAATAAGAACAAGATTTGGAGTCCATGTTTGTATGATATTGTGTAAAAACTGCATTCAAGAAACTGATTTCGATGTAACATATTTGTATTGTAAACCATTATGTAATGGTCGTGTGTAAACAGGATATTTTAGATTATCATTATTTGATAATCTACGTAAAGCTTTTTAAACCTTTATTTATGAAATAAAGGTTATGGTTTGTTTTAAAAATGAATGCAGTCTTTGAAAAACGTCTCATATAGAGGTCAAAACCTCGCAACGAAATCAATTAATATGGAACGTTTTTAATCAATAAGAACGGGACATTTCATTTTAAGTGTTATTATACATTTTATGTTTATCTCATGATTATTCATATTTGTCTTACACTCCCCCTATATCTATACTTGTGGGTGTATAGTATTCTACATCTATTTCTGCTGGTACCCCTGATCTGAGCATTAACTCAGCTACAATCATATTCCATGATCTTATGGTCAAGGTTCTCTAGAGCCTACTGAGGAACCACACTCCGTCTTATATATCCTGCTCATCGTTATCCATAGTCTATACTTTAGCCATGTTATGAATCATTTCATTAACATTTAAGGCTATATTGTTTTAATTTGTGCTACATATTGCGTGAATATATACTTCGACTTTCAAGTATTCGAAACTTTTAGAAAACACCCAGTTAGTGAAAACTGGGAAACGTCATCCATGACTTCTGAAATTCTTGGCATTACTATATCATCTATTATGGTTATGTATATAACGTTTGTGTTATAATATGTGAGATGTCATCCATGACTTCTGAAATGCTCGACATTCCAATGTCAACTATTACATTTATGTATATAACATCCTTGTTATATTACGTGCCTATGTGCTTCGGTTCAGAAATTCTGAAAAACATCTTGGTTTGCGATTCAGGAAACATCGTTCTTGACTTATAAAGATTCTTAATGATTCAAAGACATTCTCGTGTAATCATTATTCATAATTATCATT
Source organism: Rutidosis leptorrhynchoides (assembly GCF_046630445.1). Classification (NCBI taxonomy): domain Eukaryota; kingdom Viridiplantae; phylum Streptophyta; class Magnoliopsida; order Asterales; family Asteraceae; genus Rutidosis; species Rutidosis leptorrhynchoides. The sequence goes on from NC_092336.1 coordinate 421,785,135, forward strand.
CTTAATGATTTTTGTTTCTTCGTACTATCCTTGGTGCGCCATTTAAGAAATCATTTTGGTTTGTGGATTCAGTAGATGGCAATTAAGTTTTAAGTCCTTAGAAAATTTGCTAGCACGAACGTAACATCGGGTAGATAGAATTGTGTAGAAACTCTAAGTTGATCACATATCCTGACCTTAAGGGATAATATTGAAATGGAAGTATGAATTAGTAGAATATAATGACGTCTGGTCAATGGGATTTTATTACGGTAATTCATATAGAAATTCTAGTATTATTACATGATGAATAGAAAGTGAATCAAAGAAAATTTTCACGCTCGTGCATTCAGTAATAATAGATTGCTTGGCACCATGTGAGTAATGATGTCATACCTAAATGATAATCGACTACTGCCAACTCAAAATCTGGGGTTAGGATACACCATCTGAAGTTCCTTTATTCGCCTGTGGGCTACGTCATGAGCTAAATTCATCTTAATCGCATCAGAAATCTACTATAGAAATTATGGAATTCCATAATACTCTAACATATCCCCTTCTCGGGCTCGTAAAGGCTGAAGTTTAAATGTGTTTCTATCACTACATTGGAATCATGTGATCCTTCACACACTCAGTATGATCAAGGGTAGCATTGATAAAATTATCATTATGTTACTTAAGGTCAAACATCGTGCAATTTGTTGTACTTATACAGTAAGTCGCGACCTTTGAGTCGTTAACCACTTCCTGAAGATCTTGCGATACATCATTTCACCTAGGTGTTAAAAGTATGAGTTGTACTAATCAACCATTACTAACTCCTTAGAACTGTGCTGCTTACGTTTAGTAACAGACATACCGCTCGCAACACCACATTCCCATTATGTCGTGTTGCCTAATCTCATGTTGGGATTGGCACCTTCTCATTAACGAAATTGTGTGTTGAATATCATAATCTTCTCACAAAAACTTGCACATGGATTAAAGTTTTGATCATCAGTTACACACCGTAACCCTACCAACCGAACACTCACTTTAGTGAGTCAACCTCATGCTCCTTAGTACATAAGAGCAGCAAGATTTACTCATCACGATAGATCCGTCTACGCATGTTAGCTATTATCATTAAGTGGCCATATATAAATGGTTCTAACAATCATAAATGACATCATGTCTCTACATCACCATTACTCATTGAGGAAATTCAATATCGTCCTAGCATAAATCTCAGATTTAATGAGAATTTGATAAATTGATTTTCAATAATCATCACATAGTCAAAAGTCACTCCTTTAGCATATCTTCATACTTATCTATGCGAATGTCGGATTATTCATATCCAAGTTATTATGAAATCTTTACAATCGTCGGAATCAAGCGATTCATGAGCATGTATAATAAAGGCACTTACTGCCACGTCATACAGAGTCCCTTGACATCCACTATCACTTGAACGATTCAAATTCTAAGTTACAAACCAACCAAGGATTTTATCTTCGGTGCCTGTCAGAATGATACTCTTTCTTAAGTAACTCTAAATCTTAACTAATTCCAAGAGATAACTCATTTGGTGATATTAGTACCTACAACCTTCCAACTTCAATAATAGTCATAATTGGTTCGACACTTTCCTGAGTTAGCAGACAATTGAATGTCTCATCCTCATACTCCACCATTTCTTAACTCATTTATCAGAAACACCTCCACCCATGAATATTTTTGGGACGGGAGACTTGTATTATGATAACAGTCAAAACCACATTTAATTCATTGGTTTTCATTACCTTGTAACATGTGTTGCTCAAATATCACCCGATAATTAAATGTTCTTCACTCGCTCTTCCTTGATCTTTCTTTAACTCATGACCTCTGAAATAAGAATATTCTGTTTATCAAAATTTCTTACACCTTATTGCATTGTGTGGTTCTCTCAAAATTTATAGTTAATAGAATTACTAAAATTTATTGTCACTAATGCAATTTATAAATCGTTATATATATATATATATATATATATATATATATATATATATATATATATATATATATATATATATATATATATATATAATCAAATAAATAAATATACCATTACATATTTTGGTTAGTACATATTAAATTATACCTTCACTTTTTAAACAAATCAATTCTTTTGTGAGTTGTTTATCTAATTCAAATTGTTTTATGTACATGGTACACATTGTACATACCTCTTGTTCTACTAAAAACTTTGTTCCGCTTATGTTGTCACATCAAAAGTTTAAGACTTTTTCAAAATTTCTTTGATTGATCTTACAAAAATTTTCATTTATTTCTACGCCATGTATGAATCACAGTTCCTCTCATCCTCTGTGCAAGGACAGAACTTACCATTAAGTTCATCGTTAAAAACTCCTACGCCACCTTCTATGCGATCCCATAGAATTAGTTGGGAAGTCTCTGCTCTCATCAACTCTTCCTTTTTAGGCTTGGTCGTGGCGGATATGCGGACTGTAAAATCAGTGTCTGAGGTACGTTCAGTGTTCACCCTGTTTGTAGGAAAGGCACTAGGTGGATTTCTACCCCAAATGTTATTACAGTTACTATCCCGGATAGAGATTACTAAACTCATTTAGGAGGTTTCTATTGCCGTTATTTCATGGCTAACCGTAATACTGTAACACCCCGTTTTCCCGTACACGTTTAAAGGTACAACCTTAACTATTAGCACGCTTATAACTTGTTCGTTTGTGTGATTAAATGAACTAAAGTGTTAGTTTTTGTGTAAATACATGTATGTATATGTATATATATATATATATATATATATATATATATGAGAATGCGTGCATGTACGTGTTTTTGTATGTGTCGCGATGGTGTTAAGTCGTGTGAGACTTAAGGGCGAAGCTTAGACATGCATTGGAATAGTGAACGAGGAGTGCTAGTTGTATGAACCTTCATTTTATGATTTGTTGATAAAGTGACCAGGAACAGGCCTATGTCGCGCCGTGGGGAATGGGGCCACGACGCGACAAACAAAGAAAATTCAGATCAGAACTTGAGTTAAGAAGGGTTGTTTTTCCTTCTTTATGTCGCGCCGCGACAAAGGTGCCGCGCCGCGGCAATTCTGCAGTTCTGACTCCGAATTCCACTCAAATTAAATAGGGTTTAGGGGCAATTTGGTCTTTTTGCCTCTAGATCTGATGGGAGCTTTTAATATCAACCACTTATCCTATATTCTCATTTCTTTTCCATTTTCTTTCATAAATTCCTCTCAAAACTTAAAATCCACTTAGTTTATACTTGAGATTTGAAGAAAGAGTTTTGTGAATCAATCCTAGAAGCAAGAATTAAAGTTGTTCTCCTTGCTATTAGCTACAAGAGGATAGTTTTGGTAAGTCTCAACTTTAAGTTTCGAGTTTTATTTAGTTATGCTAGGGTTTGGTTCATATGGGATTTGTGTGACCCATTTGAGGGTTAAATGGGTGGATTTTGGGTTAGATTGTTGAAAGGAAACCCTAATTACAATAATCTAGGGTTTGGTCTAATGAAATGGGGTTTGTAAGTGTTAATGGTGTTGTAAGCATTAAATACACTTGTTAAATGTTGGTGAGATTGTGAATAGGTCATATATGACAAAGTTTGATTGTGTAAGTGTCAAAATGGGTCATATGAGTCAAAGTTAAACTAATTGGGTAAAATGGGTATGAAATACACCAAGTTTATGTTAGTTGATGTTAATAGACCCTAATCACTAGTTTTTAGTGATTTATGACAAGAATGGTCATTTATGGGCGGTTTTGGTATAGTTGAGTCATTTAATGCGATAGGGTAATTAAATGCTCAAGGGTTAGAGGTTGGCATTTAATTCAACTAGATTGTATGTTAATAAATGCATAATGTAATAGGTACGTTACATTGAAGAGTTGCAAGCTCGGTTAGCTTTCACAAGGGACTTGAGGTGAGTGGAAAATCTATATATGTATGTATATGATTTACGTGCCGTATTAATGGTGTCACATAGCCGTTTTGTGACCATAGTTGTGAGACATAGCCGTTTTGTCCACGTTTTATATTTATGCACATAGCCGTGTTTGTGCATATAGTGGCGAGTAATAGCCGTGTTTTACTCCCACGTTATTATCCGTGTTATTGTGCACATAGCCGTGTTTGTGTACATGATTGTGAGTAATAGCCGTGTTTTACTCACATGTTGATCAAGTGATGCCATAGCCATTTTTGGGAACACTTGGGGGTGATGCCATAGCCGTTTTTGGAACACCTCGGGGGTTAGTATACCATAGCCGTGTTTGGGAGCTAACGGTTGTTACATCGATGACTTGTTTCGCGAAGTCATTCCCCTGCGAAGAATTGGGTTAACCATGGGTTATAGTTTTTAACGTTAACATTTCAATTAATGCTATGATTACTATGCTTTTAATGTTGCTAGTTGTACAATTTGATGATACTAGCTTATTTATCGAGATGTTATGTGATTGTGTGCGTTATATGATATCGTGGATGCGTGTGGGTAAGTCTTATATGCATGTATAGATTTATTCTTCTCACTAAGCTTTGCTTACCCCTCTCGTTGTTTATCTTTTTATATGCAGGCGCGGACAAGGGCAAGGGGGTCGTTGGGCACTAGGTGTCCCTTGTTGTTGTTATGTTGGAGCTTTTGGAAGTTGGCCTAGTTTTGGGTAGTTTAGTCCCAAACCATGCTCGGAACGTCGTTTGGTTTATAAATTATCATTTGTAATGGGTCAAAATTGTACTAAACTTTATTCGTGGCCTTTGTGCCTTTTGCAAACACTTGAATCGTTGTACGTTTAATGGAATGGTTTACATATTTAATTGGCGCGTAACTGTGTATTAAAAAAAAATTATCGTATGGATTACGAGTTGGGTTGTTACAATTGGTATCAGAGCATGGTCAAAGGGATTTAGGTGACTTGAGATAGGCGCCTAGACTTATACTTTTGTGTTGTGGAATTATATGCGGGACTTGTAGGATTACGGGTCAGTGCGGGGTTTGATTAGTTCTTTGATGCATAAGTGGACAACTATGCTATGTTATGATATTACTAATCGTGTGATATTGTTTTGAACATCGAGCAAGATGGTTGTGATACGTTTGAGCATGGCACGGCTTGTGAGCGTAATAGTGAGTCGCGACCACTATTACGGTTGCAAGTCAAGTCAAGCAAGGATGTGCGACAAGTATCGAGCTAGATGTGGTGTGTGTGCGGTCATATGCATAGGTATATTTGTGTATTAAATTGTTGGTGATGTCTAATCCATTTTTAATCTTTAGAATGAAGACGAGAAACGGAACGAATATGAATGGCAATGGTGGTCCCTCTCATGTGGAGGAAGATAAGATGACTACCAAGATTGAGACCGCTTTAGAAAACTATGTTTCGGTTTTCTCACGAAGGGTTAAGCAAATATTCGAAGAGTCGGTTTCGGAACAAATTGTCGATATGATTCAAGAACGGATGACTAATTCCGTTAAAGAAGAAGTTGAAAGGAGGTTTCCTAGACCTCAAAATGTGGGCGAGTTGGATTTTAGCTACAAGAACTTCTTGGCGACTAAGCCTCCTCACTTTCACGGGGATCCCGACCCCATGAAGAGTGCGGCTTGGATTTCCGATGTTGAAGATTGTTTTTGCACGACCGAGTGCCCTCCCGAAAAGAAAACAAGGCTTGCTACTAGTTTGTTAAGGGGCCATGCTAAGGATTGGCTCGATGGCAAGATTGATATGGTGGGTGATGCGGCTTTTGTAGGTTTATCATGGGCGGAGTTCAAGAAAGAGTTTTTCCTTGAATATCGTACGCAAGCGGATCTTTCCAAATTGCGCAACGAGTTAAGGAACATGCGTCAAGGGTCTTTGGACCTAAACACTCTTAAAACCAACTTTCTCGCCAAGGCACGTTTTTGTCCCGAGTATGCGGGAAATGATCAAATGCTAATGGAAGACTTTCATGCAACCCTTAGAGATGATTTAAAGGGTAAAATTAGTATCGGTCATGTTGAAACTTTTGCTAAGATTTTGGCGGTGGCAAAAGGGCTTGAAGCTCAAGCTCCGAGTCCGGTTCCGGTTAGTTATGGGTCGAGCAAAAGAAAATTTGGAGCGCCTAGTTACCCCAACAAGAAGAGAAAGGGTGTGACCGAAAGCGTCGGAAGTATGAAGAAGGGTGGTTCGAATACTTTTACGCCTACTTGTTATAGTTGTGGGAAGCCGGGTCATTACGCTCGTGATTGTTTGATCAAGACGGTCACGTGCTTTAATTGTCAAAAGACGGGGCACCGGAAGGCGGAATGTCCCGAATTATCAAACGACCAAGTAAAGAGGCTAGAGAAGGTGGCAGGGTCGGCTAGGGGGCGTAACTACTTGATGACGAATGATGAAGCCAAACAATCCAACGAAGTCGTCTCAGGTACTTTCATGGTTAACTCTAATCCGGCACGGATACTTTTTGATAGTGGTGGTAATTTGTCTTTCGTGTCCCCAAGATTTGTGCCTAAGTTAAATAAACTGCTAGTGAAGTTGAGTCGTCCGATAGAAATTGAAATAGTGGATGGCAAAACGGCGCTAGTACTTGATGTGTGTAACGATTGTAATGTGGTGTTTGGTTCCGAGAACTTTAAAATTGATCTCATTCCGATGACCTTGGGCGATTTTGATATTGTCGTTGGTATGGATTGGCTCGATCGTTATAGATCCGATATTGCATGCCATGAGAAATCTATTCGTGTGAAGACCCCTAGTGGGGGAGAGCTAATTATTCATGGTGATAAACGAAGGAGACCGGTGCCGATATGCACTTTTTCACGGGCACGTCGTCTCGTTGTTACCGGTGGCATGGCTTTCCTTGCTCATGTTGTTGATACTCGTGATGAGCCACCACCTATTCGTGAAATTCCGGTGGTAAGTGAGTTTGATGATGTTTTTCCGGATGAGTTACCGGGTGTTCCGGCGCAAAGACAAGTCGAATTTCGCATTGAGTTGGTTCCGGGAGCTACTCCCATTGCTAAAACTCCTTATCGTTTAGCACCGATGGAAATGCAAGAATTGTTGAATCAAATTCAAGAGTTACTTGAGAAGGGTTTCATTCGACCGAGTGCTTCGCCATGGGGTGCTCCGGTTTTTTTCGTGAAAAAGAAGGATGGAAGTATGCGGATGTGTATCGACTATCGGGAGTTGAACAAGGTGATGATCAAGAATCGTTATCCATTGCCTAGGATTGACTATTTGTTTGACCAACTCCAAGGTGCGATGTATTTCTCAAAAATTAACCTACGGTCCGGCTATCACCAAATGCGGGTCCGTGAGGAAGATATTGAGAAAACGGCCTTTCGAACGCGTTACGGGCATTTTGAATTTATGGTTATGCCTTTTGGTCTTACGAATGCACCGGCGGCATTCATGGATCTTATGAACCGAGTATGCCAACCTATGTTGGACAAGTCGGTAATTGTGTTCATTGACGATATCCTTGTATATTCTAAGAGCATGACGGAACATGAACACCACTTGCGCGAAGTGTTGAAGACGTTGAGAAAAGAGAAGTTGTATGCTAAATTCTCAAAATGTGAATTTTGGCTAAAGGAGGTTCAATTCCTTGGCCATATTGTGAACAAGGATGGTATTCAAGTAGATCCGGGGAAGATAGAGACGGTGAAGGATTGGGGACGACCGACTACGCCTACGGAAATCCGAAGTTTTCTCGGATTGGCCGGTTATTATCGTCGATTTATCCAAGACTTTTCCAAGATTGCTTCGCCATTAACTAAGTTGACAAGGAAGAATACGAGATTCAATTGGGAGAACGAGCAAGAAATCGCTTTTCAATTGTTGAAAGAGAAATTGTGTAAAGCTCCGGTCTTAGTATTGCCGGAAGGTGTAGATGATATGACGATCTATTTTGATGCTTCTTTGAATGGGCTCGGGTGTGTTCTAATGCAAAGAGGTAAAGTCATCGCTTACGCCTCTCGCCAATTAAAGGAACATGAAAAGAGATACCCGACTCATAATCTCGAATTAGCAGCGGTGGTCCATGCTTTGAAAATTTGGCGTCATTACTTGTATGGTGTCAAGTGTAAGATTTATTCGGATCACAAGAGTTTGAAACATCTTTTTGATCAACGGGATTTGAATTATCGTCAACGTAGATGGATGGATGTGGTGAAGGATTATGATTGTGAGATACTTTATCATCCGGGCAAGGCGAATATGGTCGCGGATGCGTTAAGCCGAAAGAGTCACCACCCGGCGTTACGATTGGGATTGTTACGTATGATTATTACTAACGATTTTCTTGAAAAACTTGGTGTGATTCAAATAGAGGCTTACGTTCACAACAAGCATGCGGAACGAATTGTGGGGCAATCGGAATTCATTACGATGGGTTCACGTGGTTTATTGTCTTTTCAAGAAAGAGTGTGGGTGCCTAAGTTGGGTAATTTCTGAAAGGTGCTTCTTGATGAGGCGCACAAATCTAAGTATTCCATACATCCGGGTGCGACGAAGATGTACCATGATTTGAAGAAAGATTATTGGTGGCCGGGCATGAAACGCGACGTTGTTAAGTATGTTGAGCAATGCGTCACGTGTTTGCAAGTTAAAGCCGAACACCAAAAGCCGTATGGTAAGTTGCAACCGCTAGAAATTCTGATGTGGAAGTGGGAGAATATTACCATGGATTTTATTACCAAGTTGCCGAAAATGGCAAGAACCCAATTTGACACTATTTGGGTGATTGTCGATAGATTGACGAAGAGTGCGTTGTTTCTTCCTATTAAAGAAGCAATTTTGTTGGAGGCACTCGCAAAGATGTTCATTAAAGAGGTGATATCAAGACATGGCGTTCCCGCATCTATCGTTTCGGATCGGGACACGCGTTTTACTTCTCGATTTTGGAAGAAATTTCATGAAGATATGGGTACGAGAGTAAATATGAGTACGGCGTACCATCCTCAAACGGACGGTCAAACCGAACGTACGAATCAAACATTGGAGGATATGTTACGTGTGTGTATCATTGACTTCGGTGGTAGTTGGGATGAACATTTACCTTGGGTGGAATTCTCGTACAATAATAGTTTTCACTCTAGTATTGGAATGCCACCGTATGAGATGTTGTATGGTAGAAGGTGTCGAACCCCGATTTGTTGGGTAGAAGTGGGACAAAGGGAAGTCAGGAGTTCTGACTTGGTATTGGAGACAAATGATAAAATCGTTATGATTCGGGAACATTTGAAAAAGGCGCAAGATAGGCAAAAGTCTTATGCTGATAAGCGTAGACGTTTGATCGAATTCCAAGAAGGTGATATGGTGATGCTCAAGGTTTCGCCATGAAAGGGTATTATTCAGTTTCGGAAACGAGGAAAGTTAGCTCCTCGGTTTATTGGGCCGTTTAAAGTTTTAGCTCGTGTTGGTGAAGTCGCGTATCGTTTGGAATTACCTGAAGAACTTGCGGGGATCCATAATACATTTCATGTTTCCCATCTCCGAAAGTGTCTTGCGGATGATTCTTCATGGATGCCTTTAGACGAAATTGAGCTAAACAACAAGTTAGAATACGTTGAAGAGCCGATTGCTATACTCGATGAGAAGGTAAAAATATTGCGTAACAAAGAGGTGAGGACCTTTAAGGTCCAATGGCGTCGTAGTAAAGGTTCCGAGTTTACTTGGGAGCCCGAAGAATTCGTGATGGTTTACCTTCCCTCGTGTCATGCGGCTTGGATCACGAGGACGCGCTCCGATTTAAGTGGGGGAGAGTTGTAACACCCCGTTTTCTCGTGCGCGTTTAAAGGTACAACCTTAACTATTAGCACGCTTATAACTTGTTCGTTTGTGTGATTAAATGAACTAAAGTGTTAGTTTTTGTGTAAATACATGTATGTATATGTAAATATATATATATATATATATATATATATATATATATATATATATATATATATATATATGCGAATGCGTACGTGTACGTGTTTTTGTATGTGTCGCGATGGTGTTAAGTAGTGTGAGACTTAAGGGCGAAGCTTAGATGTGCATTGGAATAGTGAACGAGGAGTACTAGTTGTATGAACCTTCGTTTTATGATTTGTTGATAAAGTGACCAGGAACAGGCTAATGTCGCGCCGCGAGGAATGGTGCCGCGACGCGACAAACAAAGCAAATTTAGATCAGAACTTGAGTTAAGAAGGGTCGTTTTTCCTTCTTTATGTCGCGCCGCGACAAAGGTGCCGCGTCGCGGCAATTCTGCAGTTCTGACTCCGAATTCCACTCAAATTAAATAGGGTTTAGGGGCAATTTGGTCTTTTTACATGTAGATCTGATGGGAGCTTTTAATATCAACCACTTATCCTATATTCTCATTTCTTTTCCATTTTCTTTCATAAATTCCTCTCAAAACTTAAAATCCACTTAGTTTATACTTGAAATTTGAAGAAAGAGTTTTGTGAATCAATCCTAGAAGCAAGAATTAAAGTTGTTCTCCTTGCTATTAGCTACAAGAGGATAGTTTTGGTAAGTCTCAACTTTAAGTTTCGAGTTTTATTTAGTTAAGCTAGGGTTTGGTTCATATGGGATTTGTGTGACCCATTTGAGGGTTAAATGGGTGGATTTTGGGTTAGATTGTTGAAAGGAAACCCTAATTACCATAATCTAGGGTTTGGTCTAATGAAATGGGGTTTGTAAGTGTTAATGGTGTTGTAAGCATTAAATACACTTGTTAAATGTTGGTGAGATTGTGAATAGGTCATGTATGACAAAGTTTGATTGTGTAAGTGTCAAAATGGGTCATATGAGTCAAAGTTGAACTAATTGGGTAAAATGGGTATGAAATACACCAAGTTTATGTTAGTTGATGTTAATAGACCCTAATCACTAGTTTTTAGTGATTTATGACAAGAATGGTCATTTATGGGCGGTTTTGGTATAGTTGAGTCATTTAATGCGATAGGGTAATTAAATGCTCAAGGGTTAGAGGTTGGCATTTAATTCAACTAGATTGTATGTTAATAAATGCATAATGTAATAGGTACGTTACATTGAAGAGTTGCAAGCTCGGTTAGCTTTCACAAGGGACTTGAGGTGAGTGGAAAATCTATATATGTATGTATATGATTTACGTGCCGTATTAATGGTGTCACATAGCCATTTTGTGACCATAGTTGTGAGACATAGCCATTTTGTCCACATTTTATATTTATGCACATAGCCGTGTTTGTGCATATAGTGGCGAGTAATAGCCGTGTTTTACTCCCACGTTATTATCCGTCTTATTGTGCACATAGTCGTGTTTGTGTACATGATTGTGAGTAATAGCCGTGTTTTACTCACATGTTGATCAAGTGATGCCATAGCCATTTTTGGGAACACTTGGGGGTGATGCCATAGCCGTTTTTGGAACACCTCGGGGGTTAGTATACCATAGCCGTGTTTGGGAGCTAACGGTTGTTATGAACATCGATGACTTGTTTCGCAAAGTCATTCCCCTGCGAAGAATTGGGTTAACCATGGGTTATAGTTGTTAACGTTAACATTTCAATTAATGCTATGATTACTATGCTTTTAATGTTGCTACTTGTACGATTTGATGATACTAGCTTGTTTATCGAGATGTTATGTGATTGTGTGCGTTATATGATATCGTGGATGCGTGTGGGTAAGTCTTATATGCATGTATATATTTATTCTTCTCACTAAGCTTTGCTTACCCCTCTCGTTTTTTATCTTTTTAGATGCAGGCGCGGACAAGGGCAAGGGGGTCGTTGGGCACTAGGTGTCCCTTGTTGTTGTTATGTTGGAGATTTTGGAAGTTGGCCTAGTTTTGGGTAGTTTAGTCCCAAACCATGCTCGGAACGTCGTTTGGTTTATAAACTATCATTTGTAATGGGTCAAACTTGTACTAAACTTTATTCGTGGCCTTTGTGCCTTTTGCAAACACTTGAATCGTTGTACGTTTAATGGAATGGTTTACATATTTAATTGGCGCGTAACTGTGTATAAAAAAAATTTATCGTATGGATTACGAGTTGGGTTGTTACAAATACCTAAACAACGTCCATTCTATGTTCAATACTTGGAGGCAGAAGAAACCATTTACGAAAATTTCGCATCTGGGGTCAACTATTCTTTATAACCAATGATCTACATTTTTTTTCATCTGCACATAATCCTATGAATGAGGATGAATCCTAGATTTGCTAGCCCGTCTGTGCGAGGGGCTCTTTCTTGTTAAGAGATCACACCTTTCGCGCAGTTTCCTTTTGGAAATGTAATGTAAATTATTTTAAAAGTCTATGATCCTCGTTATCCTTTCCGAAGGAGTTACCTTAAAGGCCTATGGCACTGGTGTAGTTACTCTACACATTTCTTCCTTCGTTGGTTGATACTAGATGTAATCCTAGTCGGGTTTCGACCTCCGTTTCGACACGCAACTGAAATCATGATCATATAATTACATTTTGCAAATGTGCTTTCAAAAATTTCTTCCAAGGATAAGCTCACATGTATTATAATAAACTGAACGATATCTTCCATTGATCACTCCGACCATTCTGAGCGCATTTTAAGTAATTATGACTTGCCTTGCATATAAGCCTGGTTAGTGACTCTTCAGCTGTTATCTCGATTTATTGGTTTACATCGGTCAATCCTTGAATACTAGGGGCATCATGTCTATGATTATCTTCCGAAATTAAAAAGTTAGTAACATCCGTAGCTAACACGAGACAGACATCAAACTACATGGCTGTGATCATCATGTACTCCACTCTGTTTGTCTGCCCTAGTTTTGTGATAATAGATGCTCAATGTTTTAAATGAGCTTAGTAATGTTCATAACGCACTTCATGCATTCACTGAAATGCTTGTATGGCTAAAACATCATCATCCCTTTTTGAGGAAATCAAGTCAGATGACACATTCATGTTATCAAGAAACAATATCAATTTGTTGATCATGGGATCAAGAAACTGAGTTAACATCGTATACCTATTATTATTATACGCCGGAGCACCTCCAAAAGTCAGTAGTTCACTTCTGAACACCAAAGTCTCTTGGGACATAGATACTCTCATCCTTTCTCCAACTTCGTACCGTTGATGGTCACTACTCAAAATTTCGGGACGAACTTTTCCTTAACGGGTAGGTGTTGTAATGACTCTACTTTTTCCGTTATCTTTTACGTTAAATATTTAACCTTCGTTAATTGGTATCCTTGCCATGTCATTTCAATGTGATTAAATATATTCTAATAATTTAAATGATATTCCAATATAATTTATTAAATGAAAATGTGTGATTATGTGTTATTACGTTCCTACGTATAACGATTATATATTTCTATCGTCTCGGTTTCCAAACCGACAATCTTCATTTATGACTTTTGTAATTTCCATCACTAGTAAGGAATTCCTATGTCAAGTGATTTTAATTAATAATTATTTCTTAATAATTATGACTTTCTTTATTTGTTCTATACGCGATTTATCATTTATTGCGTAATCTGAAATACACGTCTTTCGTTCTCGAGAATCACCTGCTAACAATTAATCTAATAAGTTGATGAGGCCCAAAAACCCACTCCAAGCACATGGCCGATCGGCCCTTTCAAAGAAAAAGAGATGGGCGTGACGCGTGCATTTAAATGTGCATTTTTCTTAACCCTAATCTCATGAATCACAAGATCACAAAACCTAATCCTCCCTCCTCAAAACTTCGGTCAAGACACCTCCTCTGCTCCTCCCTTCCATTTTGGCCATCGACATCCACCATTATCATATCATGATCATCCAAGCTTGCCTCTTATCAATTGCTTGCATAATCAAACTCACCTTTCGCGATCTTCAATCTCCATCTTTCAATTTCTCAATTTGGGTATATCTAAAAACCTAGCCTTTTCAATTCTTGTTTATTTTGATGTTATTATGCATGTTATATAGTTACTAGTGCTTATAAATTGTTGTGGTGAAATTTGGAATAATTAATGGTATCAAAAAGCATATTTTCAGTTTAATGAATTCGTACAGCAGCTAATTCAGTGATTTCAAGACCGATGCCATGAGTTTTTGATATGGTTTTGTAGCTCATTGAGTTCCTCTCATGGAGTAGTGCAATTTTCATATAGGATTCTTGTTAAACGAATGAACGGATCAAAAAATACGAATTAAACAAGTTTTGATAAAAAAAATCAAAAATATATATACATATACAGCAGATATGACCTCAGTTTGCAAGCCATTTCTAGAAAATATAAACTAGTCCATCATGTCGGGATCATTGTTTTGACAAATTTATATGTTTGGATCATCAAAATCCGACGAACGATTGAAAAGTTATGAATAAAACAAGTTTGATAAAATTAAAATTCTATACAGAATTAACAGCTGGTTAACCTCGGATTTTGTGCCAATTTTGGACTATTCTTGACTTGTCCATGTTGTCGGGATCATCTTTTAGATGAAGATGCATATAAGGCTCGTTAAAAAACCGATACCCGAGTAACAAGTTTATAAAAATTTATAATAAAAAATAAAGTTTATGATATAATAATATTTCTTAATATTATTAAAAATACTTAAGTTATATTAATTAATAATAATAATTAAATACTTATGATATGTATTTATTAGATCATTAAATGAAAACTTATGTTATAATTTAATTATTCCTTTAATTAAACTTATGATATTAATATAATTATTACTAATAAATACCTATGTTAGTAATAATTAATACTTATGATATTAATTAATTATTTAATACTTATGATAATAATTAGTTAATTAATTGTTAGAGAATTTAATAATGTATTTAAATACTTAGGATATAGTAATATAGTTAAAGACTTATGATATAATTAGTATTCTAATATTAATTAAAAATACTTATAACATAATTGATATTTAATTATAAATTAAATACTTATATCATAACTATTATATGATTTAACTTATGATATCTTAATTAAATTAATGCAATTGAATTAAACTTATGATATAACAAATTAACTTATATTATATACCAAATAATAATAATATAATGTATGATATTAAAATTAATTCTACTTTCAATATCAAAGTTGACTTAGGTTGACTAGAGTTGACATTTTGGTTGACTTTCTCGATCAACTTTCTCGTTTGACTTTCGATTGGCTTGTGTTAACTTTCTAAATATGGAAACTTTCTAAAAATAGAAACTTACTATGAATATAAACTTTCTAAAATTGAAACTTATTATAAATAGAACATTTCTAAAAACATAAACTTACTAAAAATAGAAAATATACTTAACGTGAAAGGACCCGTCCTAATCCACCTGGACGAAGTCATCAACATTTGGTCCCATTGCGATGATCGGCTCCAAGTAATGTCCTTATATTGAGCAAATGCACAGCGGAAGACTTAATTCGTACCTGAGAATAAACATGCTTTAAAGTGTCAACCAAAAGGTTGGTGAGTTCATAGGTTTATCATAACAATTATTTCAATATGTTAATAGACCACAAGAGTTCATAGGTTTATCATAACAGCCCCCATTATAACCTCGACCAAATTCCGACGATTCACGAACCGTTATATAAATAGATATGTATATGTATATATATATTATAACTTGAGAATATTAATAAAGTATTAAACGTATAATACTTTACACGAACGTATTTGTTTCAATATGATTTTCGACGAAATTAAAAAAATATATATTAAATGACTGAATTATCAGAAACATTAAATTATGATTACAAGTCTCTGTTGAGAGGTCCACTATGATTTGAGAAAATCTATTCCTCTTAACGATATTCAGAATAATTTGTAAAGCTATTTATAAATAAAAACAAAAAGTGTCATTTACGAAAGTTAGACAAAAGTTAGTGGAGAATTGGTTTCCATAATATTCTATTAATCTATTTTCAAACGTACAAAGACGTTTTCAGTTTAAAAAGAACTTTATTATTAAAACGTATATAACTTTTATAAATATCTAGAATCACTTTTGACAACTCATTACTTAACCAGCATAATAAATATAACGATATTTATATTTTATTTTATTAAATATATATAATGATTTAAATTAATATTATATATATTTATACGCGTATTATACGTATATAGTTTTATACTTTTACTATACTTTAACTTTACTTTTACTTTACTTTAACTTTAATAATTCATACTTTAATAATTCACTTTAATAATTCATACTTTAATAATTCACTTTAATAATTCATACTTTAATAATTCACTTTAATAATTCATACTTTAATAATTCACTTTAATAATTCATACTTTAATAATTCACTTTAATAATTCATACTTTAATAATTCAATTTAATAATTCATACTTTAATAATTCACTTTAATAATTCAAAAATCTATTATAAATAGAATTCAATGGGTTTCATTATTTGATAGAAACTTGAAAATATTTTCTTTAAACTCTGTCAATCGATTTACATATATATATTTACTTCGTATTATTTCAAGATATTATCAGTATACATAAAATATTACGACGGAGTGCTGTCCGAGTGATTTCAAAATTGTTTTTTTCGAGCGGGATAGAGCTAAGGAAATTATGGGTTAAAGCTATGGAGGTTATGGGTATGGTTCGGGAGTATTGCTCGTGAGTCAAACTAGTGTTTATCATCTCTGTTGTGTCTACATACTTTTCCTGCAATATTGAATCTCAATATTGATACGTTCGTGAATCCAAGGCCAACATTGCACTTGTTCAATGACGTCATATGTATTTTTACTATAAAATACAGTATTGTGAGTTTCATTTGCTCCCTTTTATATATATTTTTGGGACTGAGAATACATGCGCTGTTTTTATAAATGTTTTACGAAATAGGCACAAGTACTAAAACTAATTCTACGTGGGTTTTAAACCAGAAATATACCCTTAGCTTGGTAACATTAAACTACTTGTCTATGTACGGTAGGCGCGAATCCTAAAGATAGATCTATTGGGCCTGACAAACCCCATCCTGACTATGGGATGCTTTAGTACTTCGAGGTTATTTTAAACACACCTGATCTGGTGTACTTCAGAGGGTAAAACATGAGCGTTAAGACTTGTTACCGGGTGCCTACAACTTATAGAATACTTTTATACACTTACGAGTGTACATATATTTATAAACGGAAATCTTGTGGTCTATTAATATATTGAAATGATTGTTATGATAAACCTATGAACTCACCAACCTTTTGGTTGACACTTTAAAGCATGTTTATTCTCAGGTATTAAAGAAATCTTCCGTTGTGCATTAGCTCATTTTAAGGATATTACTTGGAGTCATTCATGGCATATTTTGAAAGACGTTGCATTCGAGTCATTGAGTTCATCAAGATTATTATTAAGCCAATTATAGTTGGATGTATTATGAAATGGTGTGCATGCCGTCAACTTTCGTTGTAAAGAAAGTTTGTCTTTTAAAAATGAATGCAATGTTTGTAAAATGTATCATATAGAGGTCAGATACCTCGCGATGTAATCAACTATTGTGAATCGTTTATAATATATATTAACGGGTCCTTTCAATATACCAATCGTAAATACGTATAGAAGCTGGGTATGATACGGGTACATATACCCTAGATATACGTATAGAAATCTTGAGGAAACGGAACGAGAATTCAAATATAGCTATCTTTTGTGAATATACTTATATTGTTTTATGTATTTAAGTCCTTAAAAAGTGATTAAATACATTATATATACGATACATGTATAAGCATTATAGATTATAAGTATATATATAAAAGAATGTTACGTATAGTTATCATTTTGAAAACTTAAGTTAGTAGTTTCAAAATATACTTATAACTCATTGTCATTAGTACACAATGAGAATTTAAACCATCCTTAAATCATGTTAAATATATATAAATACATATATATATACAAACGTATAATTATCGTATGTTATATAGTTTGTGATATCATCGGTCATATTGGACGGTCAAACGTTGTGTAAAACTCTTTTCAAAAACACAAGTCTCAACAATTTGAATTGCTTATCATGCTGGTATGGTTTAATTTATGTAAATATTAATCTCATAAGTATAATTTGGTCGGAAAATTCTGGGTCATTACAGTACCTACCCGTTAAAGAAATTTCGTCCCCGAAATTTGATAGAGGTTGTTATGGATAACAATAAGAAGGTTTTCATGACAAATATAAGGTAATAATGGAGTTTTATCATCATTGAGTAATGTAGATAAAACGATTCGATTATGCGAAGAATATAAATGAGACTATCGTAAAAGAGTGAGATGAGTAAAATATATTCGTCTTAACCGATGACGTAGTTATGATTGATTTTCGGGATTTAAGGGATTTAAAGAGAATCTTACGTAATAAGATTTGGTTCTTTGGTGATTAAGGAAATCAGGATCTTCTTTGATTATATGCAATAATCTGTTTCGATTGCTCTGTCGGATATTTCACTATAAATTCACCCCTTCGTTTCCTTATTTTCCACGACTCACACCTTCTATTCTTTCTCCCTTGATTCTTACTTTAAAGCATTCATCAATATGCTCCATCCAGTCCTGATTCTTGATATACTCCTAACTTTTATATCTGTCATTCTTCTTTTTCATCTACCACCAGAAGAATCTATTTACTTCTACTATACTCTTGTGTTTATAGTGTTTCTGATTCTCCCGTGTCTCTATATTGCTATCTGCATCGATATACACGGTTTGTAATTTCGGGGTTATTATCGAAGTTTATATTCTTCCTTATTTTTCGGAGCTTCATGCTTTCGTTTTCTCTTCCCGACTTCGAGTCAAGCGAGTAATGGTCCGGAATTCGTAGATATGAAATTCAGAATGAACATAGCTAATGCTCTAAGAAGAAAATGGTAATAGAACGATTTTGATTTGTTAAATTACCAGAATACCCTGGAGAAGACCGAGTCATCCAGAAAAATATTCTCTTGATATGTTTAGAGATTAGATAGAATGTAAGAGTCGTGTAAATGGCACATGATGACGATACTGTGAATCATCATGCTTCATTAGAAACTCAGCATGACTTACTGTAATATAATGACGTTGATCAAGTGTCATTATATTATACTAATCCATGCTTCAGTTCCCAACACTACTTCAAAACATTCATATTTTAAACTCGAAGGTTTCAGAATTTAGAAACTAACACAGTTTCTTTTATGTTGTAGATATTACGGAGAGATAAATGATCTCAGATAAGAATAGTTGTGAAAATATCGCCAGAAATATGGAGGATATTTATAATAGAATATACGAGAATATCTTAGAATTTCTAATATCAATGGATGATGAAGAATATTTGTCTGTGAAGGTTTAGAATGAGAAATAAGATGTTTTCTAATGATTTTAGCAGGCACAGAATCATTTGGATTCTTTGAAGGCAAACTTATTCTTTGTGATTTGTCCACGGCTTTCTTCATAGTTTCGCATAATCCGCTTTTCGGTACTAAATTTTCTATCGAGCGTTCCTAACACTCCTTTCTTTATCATCAAACTTTTGGCCATTAAGATCATCTACAACATGTTGCTTCGTCAGCATTTTCAAAGTTAACTGATCTGAGTCATCGGTTATCAAACCGAGGTAGTTTCAGGAGAATTGTGTTTTTTTAAAATGATTAATCGCTGATGGTAATATTGTGGAATATAAAAGGTTCCCCAGTAACAATAAAGAGTACGCATATATATCGCGGTTATAATAAAGTTGTTTTGGATGAAAAGTCGGAGTTGACTTGCTGGAGCTGTGACAAAATTAGCTACTTTGGAAAGGGATTGCAAAACGATCTTCGGTAATAACAATGTCAAAGGAACTAGAACAGATACGTGTCAAACGTTTACTCAGTTTCCGAGGGTTTTTCAGGTGCATAACTATATGCATCAATCTTTTCTTCCGTAGATGAAGTGCGGTTGGTTTATCCTCTCGGTTGAGTTGTTTTTAAGAATCATGATAGATTTGAACGCTGATTGTAATCGTCGAGATACAATGAGGTTTAAGATGAAATCAAGTGGCAATCTTGAAGAAATGTTTAGTTTCCTATGTTATAATCAATATTTTAATTCATTTTAATTGTCCAATGTCATTAGTCCACAGTCGATAGTCCACGGTAATAGTCCAATAATTCATATATAGTTTAATATATAATATACGAATTAATTAATACGTGTCGTGACCCGTATACGTCTCAGACTCGATCACAACTCAAACTATATATATTATTGTAGAATCAACCTCAACCCTGTATAGAGAACTCGATCATTACTGCATATAGAGTGTCTATGGTGATTCCAAATAATATATATAGATGCGTCGATATGATATGTCAAAACATTGTATACGTGTCCCGATATTTAAAGTGCGTAAAATAATTACATAAATTAAATGACGATAAATAAAAGTGCGATAATTAAATTGCGATAAATAAACTGCGATAAATAAAATGTAATCAGTTAGCTAGGAACAATTAGCTGGAACAGTTAGCGTGGATTCTTAACAAAAATTTTCATAGTTAATTTGTTTGTTTCTAACAGATTTTATTTTGTCATATGTTTTCTTCATATGCCACTTGTTGGATTCTGGGAAGTCAAAATCCAAATATGAAATTGAATGAAAATGGTTATTCTGCGGTGAACGGATACGTATATCGGTGGTTGTAAGTAGGATAGTAAATGACTGTTGAATCAGCTTCGACGAATGTACAATGTAACTTATTAAGATGAAATCTAATTATTCCTCGGGTATTACCTACGCGTTAAAAAAAAATTTTCACCATTAATATTTTGTACAAAAGAACTTTTAATTACAATCTTTATGAAAACATATATACATATATATTTTCTTCAGATGAAATCATGAATTTAATGAGTTAATATGATATTAATCTCATTTGCTTTTCGGTTTGAGCTAGAATAAGAAATCTCTAAAACTTTTTGAAACCACATATTCTTCGCAGAATATCAATGAAGTTATGGATCAATACTTCATCGTTCATTATTGTTGGTACTCCTTAGTATCAATGGTGCGTATGATATTGATGTTTGTGGGACAGATTATGATCTCGAGACGTGTGATGCGGATGTTGTTTGTTAGTGGTGATGATGGTATTGTTAATGTTATTGATGGTGGTGCTGATTATGCTGCTGGTGCTGCTGCCGGTGTTTGCAACCTTCGCACCATGTTCTCCAAAGCCGTCACGCGAGCGCGAAGTTCGTTAACTTCTGCTAGTACACCGGGATGATTGGCCGTTTGAGCGAGCGAATGAACAAGATTTGTAATATGGGATAGTATATAATCGTGACGAGATACTCTAGAAATGAGAGAGAAAATGGTGTTTCGAATAGGTTCGCCGGTAAGTGCTTCAGGTTCATCGCCAAGAGGGCAATTTGGTGGATGGAATGGATCTCCTTCTTCTTGTCTCCAGTGATTTAGTATATTACGAACCCATCCCCAATTCATCCAGAATAGATGATGGGAAATTGGTTGATCCATTTCGATGACGCTGCTTTCGGAGCCCGAATGGAAATCCATATCGGCATAACTGTCGGAATCTGAAGAATTTGAACTAGATGCGGAATCCATCTTGTATAATGGGGAAAATGAATTTTTGGTATGGAATAGATTATAGGAGTTAGATTTGGTACTCTTCAATACATAATTTACATATGTATATATAATACCAAAATCCCGTAAATTACGGAGAATCTTTGAAAAGATATCAGTCAAAGTTCGCAATAACAGATATGCTAAGATAAGAATTCGTCTATACACTATCAATACAGTAAATGTAGTAAAACGTGTCTAGACTTATGAATGATAAGCAGGTAATTTCCTAAGGATGATAAGCAGATGATTTCCGACTAGAAATGATAAGCAAAACTTTTGACATGTAGACACGGTCGAAGTCCAGACTCATTAATGCATCCTAACAACTACTAGTTAGACACACTAATGCAAGACCTGATTCGCTACCACCACCGCTCTGATACCAACTGAAAGGACCCGTCCTAATCCACCTGGACGAAGTCATCAACATTTGGTCCCATTGCGATGATCGGCTCCAAGTAATGTCCTTATATTGAGCAAATGCACAGCGGAAGACTTAATTCGTACCTGAGAATAAACATGCTTTAAAGTGTCAACCAAAAGGTTGGTGAGTTCATAGGTTTATCATAACAATCATTTCAATATGTTAATAGACCACAAGATTTCATATTCATAAATATTTTAATAAAAATATTCTAAGTGGTTGAGCACTTGGTAACCATACTTAACATTTAATCAACGTCGCATATTCCCTTTATTATGAAATCTCACTACACTGTACCAAGTGTAGTCATGAAATGAAGTACTGTGCAACCGTTGAATACTGGTCGTCCAGTCCGGTTGGGGTTGTCAGGCCCGATAGATCTATCAACAGGATTCGCGTTTACAATACCACATGTAAATAGTAGTTACCAAGCTATTAGGGAAGATATGCAGGGTGGTACAACTCAACGTAGAATATATTTTAAATACTTGTGTCTACCTCGTAAACATTTATAAAAGCAGCGCATGTATTCTCAGCCCAAAAATATATATTGCAAAAGCAATTAAAAAGAGAGCAAATGAAACTCACCTTTACCTTGAAGGTATTTAATTCGACTTGGTCTCCGATAGATATCACGAACCTAACCATATATATAATATATCAACATATTTTCTTTTTAAGTAATCGTTACATATATATATATATATATATATATATATATATATATATATATATATATATATATATATATATATATATATATATATATATATATATATATATATACTTTTAATACTTTTAATATTTTCTTAGTCCGTAGTTAGCAGTCCGATGTTAGTGGTCCACAATTAGTTGCTTAAATAAAATAAATAAAGACCCCATCATATTCGTATTGATCAGAATTAATCTCGACCCATGGTACCATGTAGTCAAATGACGTGTTGCGTACATAAAGTACCGTGTTGTCAAATGACGTGTTGCGTACAATCATGAGGTCTTATGATTAATCTTCTCGTGTTGTTTACGGGTGGTCCTGAAATATATAAAATCAAATCATAAGTAATTATATATAAAATATCATATTAATTAGAAAAGATATGATTAATTTACTTTTTATCCAAATATTTTCGTAGCTAAACTAGCTACGGATACCCAATCTTGTTTTAGTCGTAGTTTCTTCATTACAACTCCGTTTTTGTTGGTTCAACTTGCCACTTCCTTGGATCGAGTCAAATTTTAAGAATATAAACTGAAAATACCTTAGTTTGTATTCAAAATCATAGGTTATAGGTCAAACTTTGGTGAAACTTATGAAAGTGATCATTTTCCATCATAAAAACAACATTTAATGATCATTTTTCTAAAAATACTTACACTTTGAGTTAAACCATGAAATTTTTATGTGTTAACATATTCATAAAAAATATCATTTTTCCAGAACATGAACTTCCAATTCAAAGTTCAAGATGGTTTTTAATTATCCAACCCAAAACAGCCCCCGGTTGCACTCCGACGACGTAGATTCAGTTTTTAAGATGTTCTTTGTAAAACCAAGTTATATCTTGTTAGGTTAGCATATCATTATGATATATTACAGGTATTGAAGTGTTTTAAAAGTCAAGTTAGAAGGATCTATTTAGTTTGCGAACAAGTTTGAAATCATTCAAACTATGTTCTTGTTGTTAAAATTTTATACCACAAAATAAGATAGCTATATGAATATGAATTGAATAAGATTATGAACAAGGTTACTACCTCAAGTTACTTGGACAAAGTTACTGCAAAAGATAATAAATAATCTTGAAATCAAAGAGTGGTGGAGTTAGATCAAAAGGTTGGAAGTAAACTTCTTCAAATAGGTGGTTATTTTGATATGTTCTTGAAAGAGTTTTCTTATGGTGTTTAAGGCTTGTAATTGAAGCTAAATGATGGAAAAAATGCTTGGAGATGATCAAGTATGAAGTTAGGAGTATTTTGAGAGAAAAATGAGGGTGTAGGTATGAGAAAATGGAGTGAAGAAATGATGTTCATTTATAAAAACGTTTTTAGTTTATAAAGAAAGAAAAGGATTCCTAATTTTGTTTTCTTACTAATAATTCATACTACTTGACAAATCCTAGTTACCTCATATCTAGGGCAGTAATAATGTTGATTAGGATGTTGATTTGATGTGTATATACCAATAGTAAATACGTATAGAAGCTGGGTATGATACGGGTACATATACCCTAGATATACGTATAGAAATCTTGAGGAAACGGAACGAGAATTCAAATATAGCTATCTTTTGTGAATATACTTATATTGTTTTATGTATTTAAGTCCTTAAAAAGTGATTAAATACATTATATATACGATACGTGTATAAGCATTATAGATTATAAGTATATATATAAAAGAATGTTACGTATAGTTATCATTTTGAAAACTTAAGTTAGTAGTTTCAAAATATACTTATAACTCATTGTCATTAGTACACAATGAGATTTTAAACCATCCTTAAATCATGTTAAATATATATAAATATATATATATATATATATATATATATATATACAAACGTATAATTATCGTATGTTATATAGTTCGTGATATCATCGGTCATATTGGACGGTCAAACGTTGTGTAAAACTCTTTTCAAAAACACAAGTCTCAACAATTTGGATTGCTTATCATGTTGGTATGGTTTAATTTATGTAAATATTAATCTCATAAGTATAATTTAGTCGGAAAATTTCGGGTTATTACATAACGCTTTAGTTTAATCAAATCTTTGAATCATACAATCAAAGTCACTTCAAGCACTAGGACTATCATGCAGTGACCTGACCTAAGTTAGATTATATACTGACCTACTTTCATATTTAGGTTGGAGTCTAGATCATCTTCGATCTCTATTGTTTGTGTACGTGTGGTATATCTTTTGTGCACTCTAAGGTGAGTTGTAGTCCCACATTTTAAATCTTTTCAGTCTTTTGAATATTATTGGGATAAGAATATATGCAATTATCTTTATATATTAGACATAAGTATTTCAAATTATTCTATATGAGTTGTAACGAAAATATCTCCTAATTTTGTAACTTTTAACTACTTATTTCTGACACCGGTAGGTGCGAATCCTATTGATTAGGTGGTCATTGGTCGTCAAAGTAAACGTTGGTCATCAAGTGGTATTTGACGGGGCGTTTCACAATAATGTCATGACGAGCATGAAATACAGGAAAGCACGCACTGTTACGATAGTTGAACATTAGTTCAATCACGACGTCACCCATCACGTTAATTGAACAATATTTCAATCACGATACCTATGGTTAAATATATTCACCACATATCTAACGACGAACTACATATTAGTGCATCGAAAACACAGGCACTTATCCATGTGAACAAATATTCGTCAGTTTGTCGACACATCACCACATACAATTTATGCACACAT
This sequence comes from Rutidosis leptorrhynchoides, assembly GCF_046630445.1. Taxonomy (NCBI): domain Eukaryota; kingdom Viridiplantae; phylum Streptophyta; class Magnoliopsida; order Asterales; family Asteraceae; genus Rutidosis; species Rutidosis leptorrhynchoides. Next base: position 421,810,610 of record NC_092336.1, read on the forward strand.
ACATATACAGTTATTACACTCACCTTGTATCTTCACCTGCAATACACTATCCAATTCTCGTAATTCGTTAAAGTAATTCACCGATTACATTAACCCAATTGCAAACTAAATTCAACAATTTAGCTATTCAACCAATTCTTACAACCCATAACCCCTAAAAGTGCAAGTTTGACCCATTTACACTTGACACCCAAATCACCAATCTAGGTATACCCATAATCACTAGTGATGTAGTGATTATACTTCTCAAAATACTCTTGACACAATAATCATCATTCATCCAAGTACTATATCCAAAAATATTCAACACCCCATTTACTAGACTCAATAAACCCAAAATCTTAAGATATAAGGGTTTATTAGTTTTACATTAACCTAATTGCAAACTAAATTCAACAATTTAGCTATTCAACCAATTCTTACAACCCATAACCCCTAAAAGTGCAAGTTTGACCCAATCAATCATTCAACCCAAAATCTATATTCAAGGGTTACACACCCCATTTACTAGACTCAATAAACCCAAAATCTTAAGATATAAGGGTTTATTATCATCATCAACCCAAACCCTAACATAAATTTAAGATTACAGACTTAAAATTCAAATTTAAGGTTTAACTCAAGACTAAGATAGATCCTAGTAGCTGGAACATGAACGATGCGCTCTAAAATAAATCACTACCTTCTTCAAAAATTGCTGATTCTCTCTATACAATCACACTAGAACAAGAGGTACCCCGTGGAAGTGTTCAGAAGCCTAAATGAGACTTCCAGATCAGTCTCAAGGCTTAAAACACGGTCATGACGAATTTACAATTAGGTCCCTCAAGTTATAAAAGCTGATGGATTCTGCCCCAGATTCCTTTTATGTTGCGCGGCGCACAACATTACTGCGCGGCATACAGTATCACTGGTTTGCAGACCAGTGGGCATTAAAAATGTTTAGGGTTTGAAAATAAATGGATTAGGTGGATTATGGCATGTTTGTCTGATTTCTATATCGGTCCTAGTAAACGGTTTCCAGTGGCGGAGCTACGTTAGAAACAATGGGTGCAATTGACACCATTAAAATTTTGATTTATGTTGTTATATTTTCTGATTTTAAATTGAAATTGCTAGTGAGTTGAGTGTTTGCACCCATTTGTATAGACACTTTGTTTTAAAGGGTGCAAGTTCAGTTCCACTTGCTTGCTATTTTTTTAATTATAATTTATTTTCTTTCGTATATTTCAATTGTCAAATTCAACTTCATATTTTTTTGTCTTTTTTAATTGTCTAAAAAGACAATTAGTTACAATAAACATACACTTGGAGATTTAAAGTTGATAATGTTTTTACGTAATTGACAAAATAAACATTACAAGTTACATGTTGGTTGATGTTATTTTGTATTGTAAAACCGGTAAAAACTGAACTAGTAAAGTAACATTTGTATTAGAAGATAATTTTATTTTCTTTTTATATTTTGCTAAATTTTATGACTCGGTATATTTCGAATTTAAATTATTTAACAACATTGATTTATAATCCTGACTTCACCTCTGACAGTTTGCACACTTTAGATTTCAAACTGGAGAAGGGTGTAAGACAAGGAGATCCAATCTCTCCATTCTTATTCATTATTTTCACAGAAGGACTCAATATACTTTCGAAAAAGGCCATTGAAGTGTATGTATAAAGGGGATTGAGGTGGGAAAGGATAAAGTCATAGTATCTTACTAGTAGTGCCTCCCTCTGTCACAATAGAAATCGAGAATAGAGGGACATTTACAATATGACGTTGACACGATTTTTCTTGGAGATTGGAGTTGAAGAAATTCATCTAACATCATGAAATTAATTAAGTGTTTCGAGAAAATATCGGGCCTTAAAGTTAACTATCGGAAAAGAGTTGTGCTTATCATATAGGCTGTCGAAGGAAGGAAGAGAATGTATGGCCTCTAAAATGAATTGTACATCCGGGAATTTTCCTTTTACTTACCTCCAGGATGCCTCTCGTTACCAATATGAAGAAGGTCAATGCTTGGCAACCGGTAATAGAAATGCAAGTGACAAATGGAAATGGTCTCTAGATAGTGATGGTACGTTCACGAAAAAGAAACTTACAACAATCTTAGACAAATACAAACTAGTGGCCAGAATGCCTCTAATCGAAACCATAAGAAATTCTAGCATCCCTCAAAAGGTTGGAATTTTTGTATGGAGATTGATTCAAAAACGAATTCTGGTGCATGCTGAGTTTGATAAACGGGGTATTGATTTGGACTCATTACTCTGTCTGATCTGCTCGAATGGAATTGAATCTATAGAACACGCTCTGTTATTCTGTCCGGCAGTAATGGAAGTCTGGAACTTATTTTTGAGATGGTGGAATATACATAATAGCAACCTACAAACTTTCGATTCTATTTATGATTCTACCATGTTGGGGTCATTCTCAAAACATGGTAAGTGTATATGGTAATGTACCAAGTGGGTTTGCTGCTATTTAATTAGGAAGGCTCGTAACGTAAAGTTTTTTCTGGAATGGAATGGAAAGCTTCGAACATATTATCAAACATCCAAGCTTCGAGTTTTAAATGGATATCATTCGAGTGGCATCAATGGTTGATTAACCAGGGGTTTTATGTTTCATATCAAAACACGAGAAGGGGGATTAGATAACTTCATTCTTTGGTTTCACTCTTGTATATAATTCGAGGTTGTGGCAGTTTTCTTCTATTAGAATGTACTTGGTATCGATAGCTTCATTATATAGCTCGTTGTCTTATAGCGGTAGTGTAGTTTTTTCGGTCTTAATATTCCTATAAATACGTTTTGTGCATATTTTTGATATCAATAAAATGCATGAAAAAAAATCACATAATGCGACCCTATGCTGAATTTAAGAAAAAAGGGGGCACAAACCCTTTAATTTTATAAACCTATTAATTATATATGTGAATGTGAATGCCCTACCCTTTAGATCTATTTATGTTATATTATTACTTACTATTAACATTTAACATCATACTAGCTGAATACTCACGAATTGGCGAGGCTTTGTGAGGGTTTAATCACGAGCCATGTTTATAATTAATTTATTAAAGTAAATGTATTAAATTAATGTATTAAATTAAAATTAAAGTACTAGTAGTAGTAATAGTTGTCTTACATTCAATCTAGGAAGCTAAAATAAAAAAATAAAACATATATATATATATATATATATATATATATATATATATATATATATATATATATATATATATATATATATTGAAATTGAAATTTTGAACATTGAAAGTTTAACATTGTAAAAAAACTAAACATTGACATCACAAATTTGTTAGTCCATACTTTTTTTGAACGGTGATAACATCGAATGATCTTATTTGTCACTCACACACACGTTAAGAGGAAACCCAACTCGCGATGATGCTGGTAGTACCATCAAAGTTTGATAAAACCCCCCATAGACCTTCCCAAATAGCATTGATATTGGCAGTACAATCAACAGTTGGAAACTCCCTGCTTGGAGTGAGAATCGAACCTGGGTTTGCAGTACCTCAAATTGGATCTCATCCCCATACCACTTAAGCCAAGCTTCGATAGTAATTTGTTAGTCCATATGCAGCCCTGATTATAGTGTTAGTAGTAAGTTTCCCAACAGTACACTTCTGAACAACATCGTCTTTTGCCACTTGAATTTGTTCAACATTGTTTACATATATAACTCTAATTATCATATTGCAAGCTGAAAACAGATCATGGTTTTTTGTTAATAATTGTAATTAACTATTACCTGGAGATTTCAAAACTAATAGCACAAGTAATGGTGTGTAATTACTGTTAAAATGCAATGCAAATTTGATATTTTAAAATAATATGGAATTTGTAGATGTATATATGTAAAATATCTAGATATTAATATGTATAAGAAAATATCTAGATATTAGAAAATAAAAGAAAAATCTAGAAAAGAAAAATATAGATATTTGTATAGAAATATCTAGATATTTATTTATCCATGGAAATATCTAGTTTCTAGAAACTTCCATGGAGTAGTATAAATATAGGTGAGGATTTCATTTGTGTGTAAAGTGTGAGTAAGTTGTGAAAAGAGTGAGAGTTGTGAGGAAGTAAGAAGTGTGTGAGTTAGAGAAGAGAAAACTTATAAGTAAGTAATATTGTAATTGTATTTTGTATTAATAAAAGTGTTATTTGTTAAGTTTCCCAATCAAGCCTTAGTTTGTGTTTAAGTTCTTAGTGCACTTTTGTTGTTCTTATTATATGGTCGGCTCTGCCGCCTAAGTAATACATGGTCGGTTATACCGCCTAAAGATATATGGTCGACATTGTCGCCTAAGTACATTGTGCACTAAGGATTTATAAAATTAAAGGCTAACCAACGTCAAAGTGTTGGTGTAGTGAGTCTAGTATAGTCTAGGTCCTCTATAGTGGGTGTGTTGGGCTCGTCGAAGCTTCCAACAATTGGTATCAGAGCGGGTCGTTCGGGACCATTTCTAGTGGAGGAAATCGGTAAACGTTGGACGTTTACATCGACTTGTTTTCACCAAGGCTCTAAGGGAGATTCTGTCGGAGCATAGTTAGGAACTGTGAAAGCTCATCGGTCAGGGACCAAGCTTATTGGACGCTGGACGTCATGATGGCAGATCTTGCAAGTACGAGCAGTGGAATCAAGAGTCTCAATAACCACAACTATGGTTATTGGCGGACTTGTATAGAATCCTACCTACAAGGACATGATTTATGGAAAATAGTTGCTGGCAGTGACACAACGCCTCCACCGAAAGAAAATGCTGAAGCCTTAAGAAAATGGAACATCAAGGCCGGGAAGGCTTTATTTATATTGAAGACTACAATCGAGGAGGATCTATTGGAGCACATCCGTGACGAGAAAACACCAAAGGCCGCTTGGGAAACTTTTGAAAAATTATTTTCAAAGAAGAATGAAGCACGCCTCCAGCTCTTGGAAAATGAGCTCGCAGGTATCTCACAAGGAAGTCTATCTATTTCTCAGTATTTCACCAAGGTGAAATCTATTTGTCGTGAGATATCTCAACTTGCTCCTGAAGAGAAAGTGAGTGATGCAAGGATGAAGAGAATTATCATCCATGGCTTAAGATCCGAGTATAATGGATTTATAGCCGCTGTGAGAGGATGGCCTACTCAACCATCATTAATAGAGCTGGAGAATTTATTGGCTAATCAAGAGGTATTAGCCAAGCAGATGAATGAAGTAACCATAAAAGACGGAGAAGATGCACTCTTCACAAATAAGAAGAAAGCAACATCTCGAAAACAAGAGGCGATGAAAGAAAGTAAGACATATGGGTGGAAGGGTCACCCAAAATCAAAAGGCAACGCTTCAGGGGGAACTCAACAAGGAAGAAGAGATCATCGCCAACAATACGATGAAAATGATAAGAGAAAGAATGGTGAATGCTTCAATTGTGGCAAGAAGGGTCATTTTGTTCGAGATTGTAGATTCCCCAGAAGGCGAACTTTCGAAGGAAATGTGGCCGCTGCAAGAGATGAGAAGAAAGATGTCACATTCGAAGCAACCATTAATGAGGAAACATGGGATGCAGAAGCTGGACTCTCTGTTGAAGCTGACATAGATGATCAAGCTCTTACAACAACTTTAAAGTCAAAAATAAACTACAAAGATGATTGGATCATCGATTCTGGGTGCTCAAATCATATGACCAATGATGGGACAAAGCTGCAAGAAATGGAGGATTACAAAGGAAAGAGAGTCGTGTTGACAGCCGACAATTCAAGGTTATCTATTTCTCACATTGGAAAGACAATAATTCCAAATGAAGGAGGCTCTCATAAGCTCCAACTCGAGAAGGTGTATCTTGTCCCTGGCCTAAAGAAGAATTTACTATCAGTACCACAATTGACAGCAGAAGGGAATTATGTGCTCTTTGGACCAGAAGATGTGTCCGTATTCAAGAGAGTGAAGGTGGTTGGCAATCCAATTATGCAAGGAAGAAGAATAGAGTCGGTCTATGTACTATCTGCTGAAACGGAATATGTCGATAAGACTCGAAAGAATGAGACGGCTGATCATTGGCATGAACGTCTTGGGCATGTGGGCTACAACAAGTTAAAAGAGATGATGGTGAAACACATAGTAAATGGCCTTCCTCAAATTGATATCCGAACAGATACAATATGTGCTGGATGTCAATTTGGCAAAGCTCACCAATTGCCATTCAAGGAGTCAGAGCATCAGTCCAAGACACCACTAGAGCTCATACACTCAGATGTCTTCGGCCCAGTGAAACAAACTTCACTTGGAGGTATGAAATATATGGTGACATTCATTGATGACTTCTCAAGATATGTGTGGGTTTACTTCATGAAGGAGAAGTCGGAGACTTTTCTGAAGTTTAAAGAGTTCAAGAACAAGGTAGAAAGTGAGCTCAATACTAAGATCCGGTGCTTACGCACAGATAATGGAGGAGAATATTTATCGACTGAGTTCAATATCTATCTTGAGAAGCACAAGATTAGAAGACAGTTAACTTGTCCCAATACTCCACAACAGAATGGAGTCGCAGAACGCAAGAATCGTCACCTTGCCGAAACTTGTAGAAGTATGCTTCATGGTAAGAATGTACCAGGAAGATTTTGGGCCGAATGTATGAGGACAGCTTCATATGTGATTAATAGGCTTCCACAAACAAAGTTGGGGCATATCTCACCATATGAAAGATTATGGAAGATCAAGCCGACCGTCAACCATCTCAAGGTTTTTTGATGTGTATGCTACGTCTTCGTGCCAGATCATCTACGAAGAAAATTTGATAAGAAGGCAATTCGGTGCATTTTTGTTGGTTATGATGAATCAAGAAAAGGATGGAGATGTTGTGATCCAAATACTGGAAAGTGCCATACTTCAAGAAATGTGGTATTTGATGAAGCTTCTTCATGGTGGTCACCTCAAAAGATAGAGCTTCTAGAATCTCATGGATTAGAAGAAGGTCCAAAAGAAAAAGAAGAACATAAAGAGCACATATCGGATCCAATTAAAGAAGGAGATGGATCGTACTCTAAGGAAACGAGTCCATGGAAAACTGGGGTACATCAATCTACATCCGAAGAGGTTCGTCCAAGCCAAATGGATGCCGAGGAGCATGTGCAAGAATTACGGAGATCAACAAGGCCGAGGCAACCTAATCCGAGGTATGCCAATGCTGCTCATGTGGATGAATCAATACCTATTAAGCCTTCTACTTATGAAGAAGCAGCACAAAGTCGAGAATGGCAGAAAGCGATGGAAGAAGAAATTAATGCACTAAAAGAAAACCAGACATGGAGTTAAGTTCCAAAGCCAAAAGATGTGAAACCAATATCTTGTAAGTGGGTTTACAAGGTGAAGACTCGATCCGATGGCTCCATTGAAAGGTATAAAGCTCGACTTGTTGCTCGAGGTTTTTCTCAATGATATGGGCTAGATTATGAAGAAACATTTAGTCCGGTGGCAAAGATCACAACAATTCGAGCTCTACTAGCTTTAGCCGGTAGCAAATCTTGGAAGTTGTGGCTGATGGATGTCAAGAACGCTTTCTTACATGGAGAACTTGACAAAGACATTTATATGGAGCAACCAAGAGGCTTTGAGAACAAGTTCCATCCTGACCATGTCTGCAAATTAAAGAAAGCACTATACGGCTTGAAGCAGGCTCCAAGAGCTTGGTACGGGAAAATTGGTGAGTTCTTGGTACAAAATGGTTTCACAGTTGCTCCTTCAGATTCTAGTTTATTTGTGAAACAAGATCAAGGAAAACTAGCCATAGTGCTAGTATATGTGGATGACTTAATCATCACGGGAGATCACTATGAGGAGATCCAAAGGACAAGAGAGAATCTGTCTATCAGATTTCATATGAAGGAGCTTGGAGAACTCAAACATTTTCTTGGACTCGAAATAGAGCAGAAAATAGAAGGATTATTTCTTGGACAACAGAAATATGCGCGAGATCTTTTAAAAAAGTACGGAATGCTTAATTGCAAACCTATCTCAACTCCGATGGATCCGAATACAAAACTACGAGCAGATGAAGGAAAAAATCTTCAAGATGTTACCTTGTATCGAAAGATGGTCGGAAGTCTTATTTATCTCACACTAAGCCGGCCAGACATATCTTATGCAGTTGGAGTGGTTAGTCGATACATGAGCAATCCGAAGAAGCCTCACCTTGATGTTGTACGACGCATCTTAAGGTATGTTAAAGGCACTATCAACTTTGGTATTTTATACAAGAAAACAAAAGAATGTCATGTGACTGGATATTGTGACGCCGATTATGCTGGAGACTATGATACACGACGGTCAACAACTGGATACATGTTTAGTCTTGGATCAGGAGTAATATCATGGTGCAGCAAGAGACAACCAACAGTATCCTTGTCAAGCACCGAAGCAGAATATCGATCGACATCATCAGCAACACAAGAAATTACATGGTTGAAACAACTAATGGAAGATCTTCATCAATCAACAGACTATCAAGTAGAGCTTTTCTGCGATAACCTATCAGCTATACATCTAGCAGAGAATCCAGTCTTTCACGTAAGAACAAAACATATAGAAGTACACTATCACTATGTTCGCGAGAAGGTCCTTGAAGGGGAGATCAAGATGGTGCCAACAAAGACAGATGAACAAGTTGCAGATATATTCACCAAGAGCCTAAGTAAACCAAAGTTTGAAAAATTCAGAGAAGCACTTGGAATGATCTGCAAGTCATCAACGGAAGAAAATTTGCATTGAGAGGGAGTGTTAAAATGCAATGCAAATTTGATATTTTAAAATAATATGGAATTTGTAGATGTATATATGTAAAATATCTAGATATTAATATGTATAAGAAAATATCTAGATATTAGAAAATAAAAGAAAAATCTAGAAAAGAAAAATATAGATATTTGTATAGAAATATCTAGATATTTATTTATCCATGGAAATATCTAGTTTCTAGAAACTTCCATGGAGTAGTATAAATATAGGTGAGGATTTCATTTGTGTGTAAGGTGTGAGTAAGTTGTGAAAAGAGTGAGAGTTGTGAGGAAGTAAGAAGTGTGTGAGTTAGAGAAGAGAAAACTTATAAGTAAGTAATATTGTAATTGTATTTTGTATTAATAAAAGTGTTATTTGTTAAGTTTCCCGATCAAGCCTTAGTTTGTGTTTAAGTTCTTAGTGCACTTTTGTTGTTCTTATTATATGGTCGGCTCTGCCGCCTAAGTAATACATGGTCGGTTATACCGCCTAAAGATATATGGTCGACACTGTCGCTTAAGTACATTGTGCACTAAGGATTTATAAAATTAAAGGCTAACCAACGTCAAAGTGTTGGTGTAGTGAGTCTAGTATAGTCTAGGTCCTCTATAGTGGGTGTGTTGGGCTCGTCGAAGCTTCCAACAATTACCATATTACACTGAAATTGGAGATTTCAAAACTAAGAGCACAAGTATTGGTGTAGCTCGAAAGTGTATGTCATTATTATATATGCATTGTATGGGATTTGGTATCAAATGGATTAGTTTCATTAGGGCTTGCCTTTCTTCCTCTTCCATCTCTATTCTAATAAATGGGCCCCCCACCAATGAATTCAAACCGAGTAGAGGAATAAGACAAGGTGATCCATTATCACCTTTTTTATTCATTATCGCGGCCGAAGGCTTAAACCTTCTAATCAAACGTGCTATTTCTAATGGTCAATTCAACGGTATTAAAGTTGGTCAAGACAATGTTGTCATTTCGCATCTCCAATATGCGGATGACACAATTTTTTTCGGTGAATCGAATAAAATAAATACAAAATATATATCCAAACTTCTCAAATGCTTCGAACAACTTTCCGACCTTAAGGTTAGCTTCAAAAAGAGCAACTTATATGGAATAGGAGTATCCAAAGACGAAGTTGAGTCCATGGCTAATGCCATGGGTTGTAGCGCGGGCTCAACTCCATTTACCTACTTGGGTCTTCCTATTGGAATACCGTCGACACGTGCTTCATCATGGCAACCCATATTAGAAAAATTCAACAAGAGACTCTCCGATAGGAAGGCAAAATCTATATCCTTTGGTGGTCGTTTAATTTTAGTTAAATCTATTTTAAGTAGCATTCCACTTTACTATTTTTTCTTATTCCACGCCCCCGCTAATATACTAAATACACTTGAATCTAAAAGGAGAAAAATTTTTTGGGGTGCTTCCGATTCGGATAAAAAAATCAGCTGGATTAAATAGGATAGTATCCTCCTATCCTACGAAAAAGGAGGTCTAAACGTAGGTTCACTTTTCAGTAAAAACCTGTCACTACTATGTAAATGGTGGTGGCGTTTCAAAAACAAAAACAACGCTTTTTAGGTAAAAATTATAACTAGTATATATGGGTCGGGGGGCCGGCCTAGATCCTAATCTTTCTTGTAGGAACATCCCGGGACGAACAATCTGGAACGAGATAATTAAAGCAAGTTCAACTGCGGACAGCTTAGGGGCTGATTTCACAGGCTCTATTTCGAAAAAAATAGGGAACGGAAACAACACCGCTTTTTAGCTAGAAAAATGGCGTGGAAATACTCGTTTTTGTGATTTATTCAGGCGCCTCTTTTTGTTAGAATCTGATAAAAATGCAACAGTTGCTGAAAGAATCAAATTTAACAACTCAACATCAATCGGGTCTTGGAACTGGACAATACCGCCTAGAGGCTGAGGCCCACGGGACTTATCTGAACTTAATAATTTAATTTCATCTTGTCTTTTATCTGACAGGGCTGACTCTTGGAATTGGTCAATTGATCCATCCGGAACTTTTACAACGAAGAAACTTGCTTCTTTAATTGATGATCTCAAGCTCGGTTCATTTAGTTCATATTCAGAAACGATCTGTATCAAAAGTGTACCGCAAAAGGTTAATATCTTCATATGGCGGCCCTACAAGGCAGGATCCCTACAAGAGTCGAACTTGACAAGCGTGGAATTGATCTTGACTCCACCCTCTGCCCACTTTGTAACTCCAATATCGAATCGATTGATCACATTCTTGTGCAATGCAATTTATCCTCTCAAATATGGACCCTCTTACTACAATGGTGGAATCAACACAATACCTCCATCACTAACTTGGACGAAGCTTTCAAGTCAAATCACCCCTTCGCGAGTAATACAACAAGTTCTAATATTTGGCAAGCCACCAAATGAATTTGTGGCTACATATTATGAAAATATAGAAATCTCAAGGTATTTTCAAAAGAGGATTGGATCCCAGCGGCCATCTTAACCGAAATACAAACTCAAAGCTTCACTTGGATATCCAAACGATTCAAAAAATCATCCCTCGAGTGGCACCAATGGCTTATAAACCCCTCCTATTTCGGTGTATCTCCACAACACAGAACTGGAATCGGCTAAATACACCTAGATCCTCTTCTTCCATCCTACCGTTTTATGTTATTTTTTCGGTCAGTTGCGCGCCCTTCAACTGGGTTTTATGGTTAAGGTGGTAAAAGGGTTGGTCATGGTTGCTTTGTCGCTGCTCGATCAGCACTGCCATCTATGCCCTCCCCAGCTTGTTCTCAAGTTTTTCCTCTGATCCATTCCCCTTGTTGTTTTGGCTTGTAACTTGTAATATTCTCGGTGTATAGTGTCTACTTCTGTGTTTCCATTGTATAGTTAGTATACCGTTTTATTCTAGGATTTCTATGTAACTATATATTAGTTTAATGAAAATTACTTTCTTGCTTTTCAAAAAAAAAAAAAAAAAAAAAAAAAAAAAAAAAAAAAAAAATGAAATAAAATAAAAAAAACTCATGTTGTCTACCAAAGTGTATTTCTTTTTTTAACAAAGATAACCGATATCTTAAACAATGGTTGCAACTTTAAAACTACATACAGCTTAAAAGTTTAAATATTCTCAGCGAAGAGTATATATAGATGAAGCGTCCATATGTAAAGTAATTTACAAATGTTCAAGCAATGAATAATATACCCGTGAAATGACTCCAAGTACTCCAAGAGAAACTTCAACCCTCTTCATTTTACTCGATCTTCAGTATGGTCCGATACATAAGTAATTGGGTCAAATTATATACGTGTTTTTTTCAACTTAAATAAATATACGTGTGGAAATTAGCAACATCCTCCTACTAATACATACAATATTTAATTTACAAATACTTTAAAGTTTAACTTGTGGAACAAAATATCTGATATCCGGATTCAGATGTTAAGATTTCTTCTCTTACTATGCTTCATTTGAATGCAATGTAACTTTTATAGAACACACGATCAGTTATAAAACACTTAGGTCCGTAATTTACAATAGTTATTATACTTGATGATGATGATTTTTCATTTCTTTCAAACTCATCCTGTAAAAGTAGAAGCATGATATCAGACATGTAGACGTAATGTGTAACACCCTGATTTTTTTTTTTAAACACAGCGGAATTAATACTTAATTATCAAAATAGCTTTAATTAACGTTTACATAACTTTGTTTACAAACCAACTTTATACAACAACAGTGTTACGTGAAAGCATCATTAGGATAGAAAACATCAGAGTAAGCTTGTAGTCAAACATGTCTTCTGACCCGTCCGCAACACCCGTCCTAAGCAGCAGTACCTAAACCTGCAAGGGGTGAAAATGTGGGGGAATTAGCACAACTGCTAAGTGAATGGATACTATCTAGCAGATCAAGCATAAGCAACTAAACATGCAAAGGTCACAGATATGCTAAAGTCTGGAACTAGCATACAACAACAACTGACAATATGAGGATCGGCGGCTTGTACGAGCACACGACTTAGCTGATCAAACTACAGTCTACCGATAGTCTGCTTTACTGATTCCACTGCATAACCGTCCGAACGCAACACATGCGTCCTTCTATGCTATACTGAACAATCGGTAACATCATGACCCGACCAGGCTACCACAGTCGACCTCACATCAACCCTACCTTGCCGCCTCGGTGGGTTCCCAACCTTGCCGCCTCGGTTAGTGTCCAACTAACAGTGCGCACATAATATCACAGATATTCAGTCATGTAATCGTCCTAACTAGCATGACAATATCTAACTACACATGGCAATCATACAAGGAATAAACATAATAATAAAGAGTCTGAACAAGTAGCTTGTCAGCTACTTAATACTCTATCCAGAGATAGACCCATTCACCGAATACCAGCAATAAGCTCAGATAATCTATCACTGGGCGACTTTCTTATCCTTATCACCTGAACATAAGGCAAACCAAGTTAGTTTCTGTCTGTTAACACAAAACAGCACAATACAGAAAATCAGTCACAAAAAGCACCGCTAAAAGTCCACCTAACACTTATGCATTTTCAGAATTTACATCCTGATAATCATAAGTCACACGGACTGTATAACGGCTAGAAAACAGCTAAATTAAACAACAACTACAGATCTGATCTGCATCCGTACGGTTGCACATGCATCCGTACGGTTGCATCATCCATCCTTACGGTTGCACACTTCTGCCCGGTTGCACTAACACCACTGCATCCGTACCGTTGCACCTGCACCCGTATGGTTGCACCATGTACCCGTGCGGTTGCAAGCTGCAACCGTACGGTTGTGTTCTTCGTGCAGCAGCAGAAACTGTCGGGTTTCGCACTAAAATCACCCAAATCTCAATCTTGAACCTGTTTTTGACCTCAAAAACACTTATAACTTGTACATAAAACATTTAGAAGTATAAACCCACAAGTTTTGAGCCAAAACAACATCAAATTAAGCATTAAGACACCAAAATCACTTTTATCAAAAAACCTAGCTTTTATCTCAATTAAAACACTGATTTGGACATGAAATCGAACAAATCTTACCTTGATAGACTCACAATGACACAAGGAAATCGATTTCAAACACAATTCAAGCTCCAAATCAAGATCTAGAGATTAGGGTTTTCAAGTAGTAAGAGTTAAGATACGAAGTAATTAGAAGTTTCAAGAAAAAGATAGAAATGAGTTGTAACAAGCTTATATATGTGAGTTAAATAACATACCCCATCACACACGTGTATTTACCAGTTATCTGATAACTTTCGTACTTAATTTGACTGCCTTAACAGAGTCCAAATTAAATAAACGAACATGTTCTGTGACCCTTATCACAAACTGGTCTTAACCAAATAATAAAATAACAATAAACATTTAATTAAAATAAAAGCATAATTAACCACACAATTATGCTTAAGGGCAAAAAGGTCATCTTACATCTAGGTCCGATCTGAGAATGTTACATAATGAAGCATACTAAGAAAAGAAATCTTAACATCTGAATCATGGATAATGGATATTTTGTTCCACAAGTTAAACTCTGAAATATTTGTAATTTATAATCGTTTGTAAATCAATATCATAAAAAACCTAACGGAGAGTAGTTTGCAAAAAATTGATAATAAAATTACTCATGCAAAAAAATAAAATCCCTTCAAGGACTTTATACCATATCGTCCTTTCTACGATTACTCGTGAAGTTTAGCATAAAAACAGTATAAAAAGAATAGAGGACACGAATAATTATTCATATTCACCTGAATTATGTCTGCAAGAAACCAAAAATAATTATGTTGTCAGTGTTATAATTCAGTAGGCTTATAACTACCTTTAGTGGTTTGATTCTTGATGTTATAATTCAGTAGGCTTATAACTACCTTTAGTGATTTGATTCTTGATTTAGAATACTAATAATGAAGTGTAAGAACAAAGATGATAATGGAGAGAAAGAAAGAAACACTTTGTAAGTGTGAGAAATGGTGCAAGTTTAATGCTTGCATTCATGGCTATTTATAGCAAAAATATCACAAGTTTAGGTAATACAATAATATTACTTTTGTGTATCAATAATTGACTATCCATTTATATATATATATTTATATATTATAACACTCCCCCTTGGATAACAATTTTGTTTGTTGAAGATCAACTGTAAGTTACTGCCTCGTTAAAAACCTTGCTAAAGAAAACCCAGTGGGAAAAACTTTAGCTAAGGGAAAAAGAGTGCAGCATGGAGTTGACTCCCCCTCAAGTAGACATCGCTTCGGTTGTTACATCTTTTGAACATGTCTCATGCCAATGTTATGAACGTGTGTTCTGAAAATAGCAGTTGGAAGTGCTTTCGTGAAAAGATCAGCAGAGTTTTTGCTGGATTGAACATATCTCATTTCAATCTCGTTGTCCTTAATGAGATTTTGAGTGTATGAGAAGAATCTAGGAGGTATGTGTTTGGTTCGGTCACTTTTGATATACCCTTCTTTCATCTGTGCTATGCAAGCTGCATTATCTTCATAGATAATTGTTGGACTTTTATCGCGTTCTAGTCCACAAGAATCAGTAATGATTTGTGTCATTGATCTCAACCAAAAACATTCCCGAGTAGCTTCATGTAATGCAATCACTTCGGCATGATTTGATGATGTAGCAACAAGTGTTTGTTTTTGAGAACGCCATGATATTGCAGTACCTCCATTTAGGAATACATATCCAGTTTGGGATTTAGCTTTATGTGGATCAGATAAATAACCTGCATCAGCATAACCAACCAAATCTTGTTTTGATTCGTTAGAATAAAATAATCCTAAATCAGTAGTTCCTCGAAGGTATCGAAATATGTGTTTGATCCCATTCCAGTGTCTTTTGGTAGGAGCAGAGCTGAACCTTGCCAACAAATTAACTGCAAAAGAAATGTCAGGTCTTGTACAATTTGTAAGATACATAAGAGCTCCAATTGCACTAAGATATGGTACTTCTGGTCCAAGAATATCTTCATGATCTTCACATGGACGAAATGGATCAGTTTCAACATTGAGTGATCTAACAACCATAGGAGTACTTAATGGTTTTGCCTTGTCCATATTGAAATGTTTCAAAATCTTTTCAGTATATGTTGTTTGATGTACAAGTAAACCATTAGGCATATGCTCAATTTGTAAACCAAGGCAATACTTGGTTTTTCCGAGATCTTTCATTTCAAATTCTTTCTTTAGAAGTTGAATGGCTTCATAGATCTCTTTATTTGTACCTATGATGTTAAGATCATCAACATAAACAGCTATGATCACATATCCGGATGTTGTTTTCTTAATGAAAACACAAGGGCAAGTAAGGTTATTTGTATACCCTTTGCTTATCAAGTAATCACTTAATCGGTTATACCACATACGTCCCGATTGTTTTAACCCATATAAAGATCTTTGTAATTTAATCGAATACATTTCTTTGGGTTTTGCATTTGATGCTTCTGGTACCTTAAATCCTTCAGGTATCTTCATATATATATCACTATCAAGTGATCCATATAGGTAAGCAGTCACAACATCCATGAGATGCATTTCTAAATTTTTAGAAACTGCCAGACTGATTAAGTACCTAAAAGAAATTGCATCCATAACAGGGGAATAAGTTTCTTCATAATCAATTCCCGGTCTTTGAGAAAAACCTTGAGCTACAAGTCTAGCTTTATACCTTGTAACTTCATTTTTCTCATTTCTTTTTCGGACAAAAATCCATCTGTATCCTACAGGTTTCACATCTTTAGGAGTGAGAATGATGGATCCGAAAACTTTTCTTTTATTGAGTGATTCTAATTCAGCTCGTATTGCCTCTTTCCATTGAGCCCAATCATGTCTATTTTGACATTCAACCATAGATGTTGGTTCTGGATCATCATCATTATTCATGATGTCATATGCAACATTAAATGAAAATTTCTCATCAAGATTTTTCATTTCATTTCGGTTCCATAATATTTTTGAATATGCATAATTGATTGCAATTTCTGTATTGACATCATCAATCTCCTCTGCAGTAGGAGTACTGATTTGTGGTTCTTCTTGAACACTTTCTTTTACTTCATTATCAGCTGATTTTATTTTTCGAGGATTTTTATCCTTTGAACCAATTGGTCTTCCACGTTTCTGATGTGGCAAAGATTCATGAGTGACGTTATTGCCAGCTTTTGGAATTTCAATTCGAGCTGGAGTATTTACTGCTGGTATATATGATTTTGTCACCGTTTTTGTATCTGTAAATGCATCAGGCAATTGATTTGCAAGTTCTTGTATATGCATTATCTTTTGAACTTCTGTCTCGCATTCTTTTGTGCGAGGATCAAGATACTTTAATTGAGGTTCACACCATGAAACATCATTTTCTTTATTTTTCATTTCTCCCCCTAATCTAGGGAACAATGTTTCATTAAAATGACAATCAGCAAAACGTGCTGTAAAAACGTCACCTGTCATAGGTTCAATATACCTTAATATTGAAGATGTTTCATATCCAACATATATTCCCAACCTCCTTTGAGGACCCATTTTTGTACGTTGTGGTGTCGCAATTGGAACATACACTGCACAACCAAATGTTCTAAGATGGGAAATATTTGGCTCTTGACCAAAAGCAAGTTGTAGGGGGGAATATTTATGACTTGCACTTGGTCTGATGCGAATCAATGCAGCAGCATGTAAAATTGCATGACCCCATATAGATACAGGGAGTTTTGTTCTCATTATCAATGGTCTAGCGATTAACTGTAAACGTTTAATCAATGACTCGGCTAAACCATTTTGTGTATGCACATGAGCAACAGAATGTTCAACAACAATTCCTATAGACATGCAATAGTCATTAAATGCTTGAGATGTAAATTCACCAGCATTATCAAGTCTCACCCTTTTAATGGTGTAATCAGGAAAATGAGCTCTCAATTTAATAATTTGGGCAAGAAATTTTGCAAATGCCACATTACGGCTTGATAACAGACAAACATGAGACCATCTGCTAGATGCGTCTATTAGAACCATGAAATATCTAAATGGTCCACATGGTGGATGAATTGGTCCACATATATCACCTTGAATTCTTTCAAGAAACATTGGTGATTCTTTCTC
Source organism: Rutidosis leptorrhynchoides (assembly GCF_046630445.1). NCBI lineage: Eukaryota > Viridiplantae > Streptophyta > Magnoliopsida > Asterales > Asteraceae > Rutidosis > Rutidosis leptorrhynchoides. The sequence goes on from NC_092336.1 coordinate 421,828,557, forward strand.
AACCTTAAGTGGTGAGGGTCTAGTTATCAATTTTCCAAGAGAGCAAGATGTACATGGAACCATTGTATCATGATGGATTTTTCTATCCTTTAGTGGATGTCCATGAGTACATTCAATAATCCTTTTCATCATTGTTGATCCTGGATGGCCTAATCTGTTATGCCATAAACTGAATACACCAGGATCAATATATTTTTCGTTAACTACCATATGTATTTCTGGTACATTTATATGTGTATAATGTAATCCAGAACTAAGTCTTGGCAGTTTTTCAACCACATGACTCTTGTCAGTGATACTTAAATATTTCTCATTTTTTGTTGTCACTGACTGATAATCATACCCGTTAAGGTATATGTCGGAGAAACTCAATAAATTTCTGCTTGACTTGGGAGAAAATAAGGCATCATTTATTAAAAATTTTGTACCATTTGGTAGTATGAAATTTGCCTTTCCTATCCCTTTTATCAAGTTAGCAGGTCCTGATATTGTATGTATAGTTCCTTCCGTTGGTTTTAGATCAATAAAATATTTCTCGGATTTAAGTATAGTGTGTGTAGTTCCACTGTCTGCTATACAGAGATCTCCACCACTTGATTGATGTTGTATTCCAGCAAAATTCATATTGAACTTCATATATAAGAAATAAATAGTGAGTACATTAATATTACACAATATTTTAAACGCAAATAGATAGTACTGAAACATTTAGCAAACATAATGACAAAGACAGACGATATTAAATCGTTTATTTTTCGAAAGACACACAACTTAAACATTCAAGAAATCTTCATATAAATCAGATGGTTTCTCAGTGACTGTTGGATCGACGTTATCCACAAAGTTTACTTCCTTTTCTTTATCTTTCAGCGAATCCTGATACATCTTAACAAGATGTTTAGATGTTCGGCAAGTATTAGCCCAGTGGCCCATTCTACCACATCTGTAGCAAGATTCTTCAGAATTTTTAGAAGAATTTTCTTCAACATCTTGTTTAGTGGACTTGTTTTGTGGTTGATATTTATATTTTCGTGGATTATTATTTCTTTGACCACCATGGCAACGACCACGACCACGTCCTCGCCCATTACCATTACCATAAGGATGGTTTCTACCATAGTTATGGCTTTTGGCATGATGATGGTGATGGTTATTATAACCACGACCTTGCCCGCGTCCTTGTCCCTGTTTATAATTATTTGCAGTATTTGCTTCAGGGATTGCAAGTGTACCAGTAGGACGGGATTGCTGATTTTTCATTAATAGCTCATCATTTTGCTCTGCAACTAAGAGATATGAATTAAGTTCAGGATATGTTTTGAACTTTAGCATTCTCAAATTTCTTTGCACTGTGATGTTTGCAGCATTCATTGTGGAGAAAGTTTTCTCCATCATGTCTGCATCACTTATTTCATGTCCACAGAATTTAAGTTGTGAACATGTATTATACAGAGCTGAGCTATATTCATTTACTTTCTTAAAGTCTTGGAACCTTAATGTTCTCCATTGTTCCATAGCAGCTGGAAGTAAAATTTCTCTTTGATTATTGAATCTGCTTTTGAGACCTTCCCATAAAACATGGGGATCTTCTACAGTCACATAATTATTTTGTAAGCATTCATCAATATGTTGATGAATAAAGCAACATGCCGTTGCTTGTTCTTTTTCAGAACAAGTGTTGTTTTCATTTATGGCTTCAAGAATACCCATTGATTTAAGATGCATTTTTACTTTTATAACCCATGGCATGTAGTTGTTTCCAGTTGATTCTAAAGGAGTAAATTTAAGCTTTTCCAGATTCGACATTTTCTATTAAAACAAACAACATGATAAATTATAGTCACTTTATATTCATAAGTATATAAAAATTAAACATAAATTTAATATAACATAAATGATAAGTAGGTGACAGTGTCGACCATATGTAAGCAATCATTAATAAATGTTATATAACATAAATATAAATATTAGTAAACATAAATGATAATTAGGCGACAGTGTCGGCCATATAAATGTTAGATAATAGAAATATAAATGTTAGTAACATAAATGATAATTAGGCGACAGTGTCGGCCATATAAATGTTAGATAATTGAAATATAAATGTTAGGCGACAGTGTCGGCCATATAAATGTTAGATAATTGAAATATAAATGTTAGTAACATAAGTGATAATTAGACGACAGTGTCGACCATATATTATTCAGGTGGTATAACCGACCATATATCATTTAGGTGGCAGAGCCAACCATAATTAGTATTAAGATTATCGTGCTGATAACGTGTTATAATTCAGTAGGCTTATAACTACCTTTAGTGGTTTGATTCTTGATGTTATAATTCAGTAGGCTTATAACTACCTTTAGTGATTTGATTCTTGATTTAGAATACTAATAATGAAGTGTAAGAACAAAGATGATAATGGAGAGAAAGAAAGAAACACTTTGTAAGTGTGAGAAATGGTGCAAGTTTAATGCTTGCATTCATGGCTATTTATAGCAAAAATATCACAAGTTTAGGTAATACAATAATATTACTTTTGTGTACCAATAATTGACTATCCATTTATATATATATATTTATATATTATAACAGTCAGCTTATTTTGCTGCGAACAAATCATTGGTATTGAAAAATTGCACTAAAAAAGCACTTACATTGGGAAAAATAAGGTATTTAAACAAATTTCTCTCTAACTAGCTAAAATCATTATTATTATTCCTTTGACCCATTAATCAACCCGTCCATTTTCTACCTGCCATGTATAGTAATGGAAAAAACAATGACTAACCATTATAGCACGGACAAAGAGTTTATTATCTGTTTGCATAACCACAACCACTTTGATGTGCACTTCACGAAACCTATAGATATCATCAATTGGACACATTAAACAACTCCCCCATCTGTAAATTTGTATCACTTTTCACTTTAAAAGGCTATGAAAGCTGAAACATTTTCTTTTTTGGGAAGTTTTGATGATAAAAACATATCAGCCGGCCACTATATCCTTGCCATGACGAAAAACACATTTGTACACTGTGATTCGTTTTGAATATACTTTATATGATTATAAAATCAAAACTTATAAATATCCAACTATTTACGGGTCAATTACCACTTTTGGATAATTAATTTTATACCAATTCGCTACTACAGTTAATAAACCATCAAAATTTTCAATTATAATCATTAAGGATTTAAGGAACACGAACAAATAGGGCTGGCGAAAGTCCTTAACTTAGTGACCACCACAGACCTTTCATCATTCATGTATCACCATAGCATGTTGTGCTAAATTTGTATCATAATGATTATTATCATCATACCATATATAGAAGACAACCAAATTTAGTTAGCTTATAAACACTTTTGTTTGCTTACTGTCTTTTTAAGGATTTTTTCCGCCCTCATTAAAAAATTTCCGCTTCCAAGTTGACATTTTGAACTAGAATCTTTTTGAGCTTCTATTATTGGGTCTCTGTAAGAACATTTAGTTTAAATAACCGGCTCTGGTGAATTTTTTAATTTTATCATTGTTAACACCTATTTCCTTATGAGGTAAGGCTTAGTATGTCAACAAGAGACTAGAAGTGATCTAGCTTTAGGAGGGCGGAGTGTTGCCGATTGATTTTTACCCTCGAGAAACAATCCCTGCAGACCCGGTTCACAAGTGTAGAAACTTGTGGGGTGGCTTAATCAATCTGTCGTCCGTAGAGCGTAAGAGTGCTAGCCGGATGACTTCTAGTGAGAGAAAGTAGAGAGAGAAAAAGAAGTGAAGTCTCAGCTCTCAAAGTTGTCAGAATATCTGAACTTGTGTAAAATGACAACCCAAGGGGTCTATTTATAGTGTCAGATCTACCAGATTTGTTTGGGGACACGTGTCAAATGATGATACGTTCTGCTACATGTGCTCCGAAATTTATGCTAAATGTGGCGCTCTCCGGCCAGGGCTTATGCGCTAGGCGGCCTTCAGGGCTTACGCATGACGGAGCAGCCTGTACAGCGGAGAACGCTGGACGGACAATCTCCACAAAACTGTTGTTTCCAGCCTTCCTGATGCTACTTTTATGCAACCGTTATGCCTTTTATGCGTGTATACGATAGGATACACCATTAATCATATTATAATTATATTGATTGATAATTGTTGATTGATTGACTTATTTGTAAACTTTTAATATAGTGCTTGACTTGCAACTTGGAATGAAGTCTAATGAGGATAATATCAAAAGTTTGAAATGTTTCTGGTGGAGAAGATTATGTATTGTTGTTTTATGGGTTATTATGTACGTCATTTGTAGTTAATCTTTGATTCACATGACCTACTGTTGCTTTTAAAGTACTCCGTATTAGACTAACTTTTACATCTTTCTTTAAGTGCAAAACTTCGCTTGTGTTTACAATATATCTATTAAAAGAATGTAGTTGAGTAGTAAATGGGTCAAATGAGTCAAATGGGTCAAAGAATGTAGTTGAGTAGCAAATGGGTCAAAGAATGTAATCGGTAAAATCTATAACTATGGCATGTAGTTGAGTAGCAAAAATATAGTATTAAAAGGAAAATGAGTCAAATGGGTCAACCCGATACACCCCTTTCTGCTACAAAGAAAGATATAGTTGATTTTTTTTGCTTCAGTTTCCTCATCTCCAAGACTGTTCTAATAGTTGCTGCATTAGTTAACTATTATATCTAATTTCTTAATAAAATCTTTATATGTGATTGATAATCAAGTTACTATTCTATTTCTTATACTCCCTAAAATAGTTTTATTGCTAATGCATTAAATCTATCACGTATACAAAGCACAGAATGTTCTATAATATTAAAAACTAATAAAAAATTTTGCAGTCACCGTGGCCCACAATTCGCAACTCCAACCACCATGATTGAATTTCGGATTCAACTTGAACAGTTTTGTTTGAGGCGTAATATACAGAACAGTACTCGTGAACCCACGTTTCGGTTGCAGACCAAATTTCGAGTCCATCTACTGTGATAGGTAATCCTCTATGAGTAGTTTTAAACCGTGTGGTTGGCTTTCGTCCTTAACTGCAATACCTCTATAAATAATTTGAAAAATTCACATTACAGATTGTTATGGTGGTTAAAGTTACAAATTAAGTCAAACATATGTCGAAAGTGAGTAAACAGGTTAAATCAGCCCATTAATCAATAAATGGGTTAAAATAACCTCTTGAGAAGATCAGCAAGCAATGCATGCTCGGTGAAGACCCAGTTATTAGAAATAACAGCAGACATTTCCATGGCGTATCTAGCTGGAAATACGGTCATTTCAAGCACACCGCAAGCGTTAATGAGTATTTTCCTAGCTAATGCATTTACGTTCATCGTATCACGAAAATGTGGCAGCAGAAGCATGAAAATCGGATGAACCACACTTAATTGTCGATTAGTAACTAATAAAAATGGCTCTATCACTGCATGAGTGTTCAGCCTACACAAACAAAATTAACAGTTTTTAACATAATACGACTAAATAGAATACACTAATTGCAGACTCCATGCTTACTTGTTCTACTGTTACTCCATTCATGTTTGGTTCAAGATGTTCCTTTTTCATCGAGCTCGTTTGGTCACAATATTCTGCCGGATCAAGATTGCTCGTTGGTGGGAACACCTGACTGAAAGAAAAAAAAAAAGGAAAAAAAGATTATATGCCATTGCAGAACTCAAACTACGTAATCCTTAGATTTCAATTAAACTTACTTCAAGTCGACGAATGACCTCGGAGTTTACTGCAAGCATTTCTCTCCCAAATTCTTCAACTGTTTCGCGGTTTCGCAATGCAGATTTGTCCATTGTGAGAAAAGATGTTTCAAAACTTGAGCATAAATATTACTAATTTAAAACTAAAATAAAAAAAGGCCAACAGAAGTAGCAATATGGACAATTGGACATACATTAAGTTACTATTTTTAAAACAGCAAGGTATAATAAGTTAACAAATTTCTAAAGATGTTTTATCAAAGTATGTACATTTGATAACATCAGGCAATGGGAATGTAAGAGGTTTTTCACCATCTGAGCGCACCTGTTCTTTAAGCAATTCCATATTAATGTTTTTTCTGATCTTGCGTAGTGAGCGTTTAGGTATTAGCCCAATCGCGCCTGCATAAAGCTTCAATGCATCTTCAAACGAATCAAATTCATTTGGAGTTTTATCAATCACCCCCTTGATCTCAGAACGAACCACTTGACCTATGGATTTGGCAGCGTAAGCTAAAGAGTTCTACTATATTTCACTACTTCAGTTATTAGGTTTTATTTCTCATTATGAGCAAGTGGAAAACTAAAAAAAAAAACCCATAACTAATTAGCGGATCATTATCCTACTCTCAATTCCCATCATGAAATGTACAATAATCATAATCGATAAGTGTAAAAATTTAAACTAACATCGTTGGTCTTTAATAAAAATCGAAACCAAACAAAATCTAATTACTGCTACGAAAAATTGATAATCGTTTTCCATCAAAACGAAATTGTAACTGAAATTGAAATCAAATCTCACCTTAGCATAAATTAAGTGGTTTAAATGAGCCCTTGAAATAGTAAATGAGCCCATATTGCCACCTGCTATGAATCACTGATTGTTTTTATATTTGATTTAATTTAATAGCATCAAAACATAGAAGAGGTGACTCAGTTTACAAATTTTAACGGAAGCATAACTGACTGATACTTCATAAATCACTGATTATTATACTACTTGATTTAATAGCATCAGAACACCAACACGCCATACATTATATTTGAGGCATCCATGAAAAGGATTAGATATGCGGTATAAAAACATGGGCTAAAGATTAGAAAACAGGTCTAAAAAACTTATTCAATTGGACGAATACTCATCTTCACCATGGTTAATTGCTCAAATCTTCAAATAATCTATATCGGCGATGGCTAATCGACCTACAACGATGATTAAGAGTCTCTGAATGTATTACGCGATTTGTGATGATGAAGAATGGAGCGTGGATATGTCAATGGCGTGTCATCTATTAAACCCTAATTTCATTTGCTAATCCCGTATGTTTTTGGTTAAGGAGGGTTATTAAAGACAACTTAACTCCTAGACATAGATTTATCACGTGATTAGCGAAGATTAAATGAATGAGTGTCTGAGATTTAGAGATTAAAAATTGATGGATGGTTAAGATTCGTTTTTAACTTCACTTATCATTCATTTAGCTCTTTATTAATAGTGTAATATAAGGAGTACTAGTTAAAGACTCGCGGTTTCGTAAAGTTTGGGTCTAATCATTTAAGCTATAAAATTAAAAAACTATTATTATGTCTAGATGAACATTAAATCAAATGTTTTTTAAGGGTTTGAAAATTTTAAAGTTTCAAAATGTACTAATGAACTATTATTAAGTCTATGATGAACATTAAACCAAATGTGTTATTGGGGATTCAAATTTTTAAGGTTTCAAAATGTACTAATGAATAGATAAAAAAATAAAATTTTGATTCAAATTAAATAAATCATCTTCGATATTCGTGATGTACTTTTATGCGATTGAATTAAAAATTGTGGGTGGTTATCTCAGATCTTCGTTATATTTTCCCACATATTCGACAATGTAGTTATTCTTGTTAGATGATCATGAATTGTGAATAATGTTATAACTCTTTATCTAGTTGTTAGTACTTTGTGCATCCTTGAAAAAGTTTCTTTCTTAATTCCCCAGCCTATAATTAGTTGAAACATTATACTTGTAATAAAATGCATAATATTATGATATTTTTGTTAATTATTTAGAAGATGTATTATTCACTTACCATTTTAAAGAGTATGTTTTTTATCTTTTTCATATTTACAACAAATGATAACTATAATTCGTGTGATGAATACTTGAAGTACATGATCAATTGAATTTGTCAGTATTTTAAAGCTTTATATTAGTGTTATTTGTGGTTTAATCTTTTGTTTGCAATTGCTATGCTTTTGATAAATTGATTATGTGCAGTGGGTATTGGTACTTCCAACGAAGTCAACTTAGATAAGGTTTTAGCTATGGTATTCTCTCTTTAAAGTCAAAATCCGGATGTATTAATTATTTCTATTTGAGTTGCCCATTTCCTCTCTTTCCCTTTGATCACCGACCCTTACTTTCAATCTTGGCCCTGTGATCCCTCCCCATCCCTCCCTTCCAGTGACTCGTACCTGAAGCTAAGCCGGACTCAAGGAGGCTTCAAAGCCAGATCTTCGTCTTTCATATAGAAAGGAGACCTCTCCTTCTCAGGTTATCCCATTTTTTGCTTGAATCCGGCCGTCAAATTCTTCAACTAAACTACAATTGTTCATCTATATCAGTTGATACAAACACTCCTCTTTTGCACTGTTTTCTTAAAGTGTTTGGACAAAATGTTTGGCAAGTTGTTGTAGATTAATTATTCAGCAATATAACGTTCATCAATATGTGAACTTTGAAGGTGAACGATTGTTCTTTTTTTGTCAACGATGTCGCGAACAAAGGAATGGGGCCTTCCGTACTTAGTCATATCTTTACAAAAATTAGGAAACTCCATTCCTTTTGTCTTAATTTTAACCCTAAATGAAGCTTCGTATCAAGAGGTAATTGAGTTTTAATTCTATATAGATGTTTGTAATACTTTTTTAATGTGTTTCCTTATACTAAAATTCTTATCTTTGTAAAAAATATACAATCTTTATGGCTTTCTTTCTTTTGTGTAATTTAATTTGAGATCAAGTTCAATATTTATGCTTATGATTTTATGATCCATTTATTCACCACACAATAAGCGTATCAAAATCACATTAGATATAAACAAAACATCAACGATTGTAGCAAGATAGAAAATATACAGATTCGAATGTTTTAATTGGCTAAATGGATTTAAACTTCCAAAGTTCATTTAAAATGTTTGAAACCTCATAAACTCTCTTAGCAAGCAGCTTAATATATTCTAAAAAGCATAGATAATAAATGCAGCCAAAATTAAATAAACTTTCAACTTCATCAACATATCTCGCTACCTAAACACTAAGCCCTAAACCTAAACCTAAATTCTAAATCTAAACCTTAAACATACTAAACCCTAAACCCTAAATCCTAAAACCTAAACCCTATACCCAAAAACTTAAACCATAAATTCTAAAATCTAAACCCTAAACCCTAACCTGTAAACCATAAACCGTAAACACTAAACCCCAAACTCTATACACTAAACTCTAAACCCTAAACCCTATATCTAAACCTTACACCTTAAACTAACACTAAACCACCAACCATTTACCCTACACACTAAACTCTAAACCCTATATCTAAACTCTAAACCCTATATCTAAACTCTAAACTTTAAACCTTAAACCCTAAACCCTAAATCAACCATAAACCCTAAACCCTAAACCACCAACCCTTAACCCTACACACTAAACCCTAAACCATAAATTCTAAAATCTAAAGCCTAAATTCTAAAACCTAAACCCTATACACTAACCCTAAACCCTATATCTAAACCCTAAACACTAAACCCTAAACTCTATACTATAAATTCTAAAAACTAAACCCTAAACTCTAAAGCCTAAACTCTAAACCCTTAACCCCAAACCTTAAACCCTAAACACTAAACCGTAAACCCAATACACTAAATCCTAAACCCTAAACCCTAAACTCTAAAGCATAAATTCTAAAATCTTAACCCTAAACCCTAAGTCCTAAATTGTAAATCATAAACCGTAAACCTAAAATATCAATTCCTAAACATTAAACCATTAATTCTCAACGTTAATCCTTTTTATCCATTAAGCTTATATTAGTTGTCAGAATGAATTTAGTTTGTACTATAAGCATATATAATTAGAGATGTACTAAAAATATTCAAAGGATATTTAACCATAGAACATTTTCATCTCAGTCAAATACGTCTCAAGACTTTCTTATAAACAACATTCTTGGTGGTATTTGAATCATTCTCATTGTCATCCAATATGATTGATTTTAATCCGTTTTTTGTAGTCAAATAAGCATGTATGCAATGATTGTTTATTCATTTTGTTGAATGAAGTAAATACATATTAATAACTTTTGTAATATGATGTATATGCTACATGAAAAATGTAATATGTCTTTTTTTTTTTTTTGGCATCATAATGTAGTTAGGAAAGTATGGTGTAGGAAAATGTTCTGGCTTGAACAATTCAGATTGAGAAAAATGTATTCAGTCATATGAAACACAACACCAGGTTGAATGTGTTAATGTGGGTAAAAAGTCATGTTGAATTGGGAAAACTCATTGATTAGGTCATTAGACCAAGATGTAAACTAATGAAAAGTATGGTCGACTATTCCAGGTGTTTTTTTTTTTGTACTGTTGGACTTTGGTTTGTATTCGATCGTTATTGTGTAATTTTCAGAAAAAAATTGTATATTTGTTAGGAAAAATGTAATCTGTAACTTTTGGGTTGTAATGATAATTTTTGTATAAACATGATTTTAGATGTTTATATAACTACATTTTTTTATACTGTTAATGCAGAAATATAAAATTGTATATTATAATTGACTAACATTGAACAAATTATAATATATTACATTGACAAAAGTTTGATGAAATCTTAAACAAATGACGTTAAAGAGGTAGTTGGATAAGTAACATTGTTCTAAGTACAAAATAACTGACGTACATACATGTCAAGAGATACATAATCATGGATTTAGTGGAATTAACAAAATATAGTACCAAAAGAGATGTTGACATTAGCCATTAGTCACTTAACGTCCTCGGCTCCTTTTCAAGTTTGTGAGATAAAACTTTGAATTAGTGCAGTTGTAGTAAATCTCACATTCATCACCATCCTCCGGGTCATGATTCTTCTTAAAATCACACTCAGCAGCCTCAATATACTTTGGTTGTTCTTTACCCATATCTTCTTTAACATCCAGTTTCACTTCATTGCCTTGTAGATTAACAACGGATATGCTTGCACCATGTAATATGGAAGGTATTTCAATAAACTCCAGCGAAATCCACTAAACATAATATGATACATGTATAACATTAGTATTTCTAATTATACATACCTTTGGTACTGGCTTACAATAGTTTTTGTTATTAAAAAAGCATTAAATGTCATGAAAAATTATGAAAGGAAAACATGGTAAATGATGTAAATATCAAAATAATGTATTGAAAATACCCAGACGTTGCATTTTGTGGTTTTAATCGAGAGCATACGGTCACCAACATTAGACATTGTAATAGCCTCGTCAACCAATATTTCCTTTTCACGAACAGATGATATGGTGTCTTGATTATCAGATTTTGTGTCTTGATTATCAGATTTTTGAGTAGATTCGTATGCCAGTTCATTGTCAATTTTTTTTGCTTCGGTGCAGGCAAGTTTTCTTGATTGTCTGAAGTTGCAGATGTTGTGTACATTAAGGTATAAACATAGTTGGTCAACCTATTTCTCATTTGGCAAAATCTCTATATCATTAAAAAAAAAAATCAGCTAAAATTTCGACCTTATGTTTTTTCATGGATATCAAACAACACGGACTCTATATGAAGTATGCCCATTTTATTCCTTTCTCATAATAATTATGGTTTCATAAAAGATTAAAAGCTACATAATAGACATAAACTTACAACATTGAAACTATTGGTTTCTTCCTTTCTCCAACTATGTTAGACTATCTGAACTTTCCCAATAATTCTCCACGCATTTGCAGTGACCTTTGGTCATTATAGATGAGAGATTTCATGCTTGTTGTAAACTCTGTTTGCTTAATGCAAGAATACATAAACTATAAATTTTACCCTATAATAAGAGAGTAAAACATATAGCACATACTTACAAAAATAGAAGTAGAAACCGATATTGGCAAAAAAAAAAAAAAAAAAAAATTAAAAAAAAAAATAAAAAAAAAAAAAAAAAATTTAAATACAACCTTTGAAATATCAAGTTTTAACATCATTTACTAAGCGTAGAATCAGCTCTCCACTCAATGGATCTTGCTCAGTACTAACATATGATCCACCCAGCCAAGCTTCCTGAATTGACAAACAACATAATTTCGGAAAAGGACAAACGGGAGGAGTTAACCTTATCATACCACATGTGAATGATAATTTAGTTAATACTAATAATGATGTTAATTTACAAAGAATAACATTTTAATGAAACATCTAGTTAAGTTTAATATAACATTTTAAGGGTTGTGTTAATTTAATATTTCATCATACAAATCATTCACTATATTAACGGTATAGAAGATGTTGTGATTTAGGCACGATTTAAGCATTAGCGACAAGTCACATGTTTGATCAGCCTTCAAGACTCTGTGATCATGTTTAAGCGTTTTAATCTTCATCTCACACTCACGGACGAAACTATTTGGCGGCAGGGTGGGGCGCCCGCCCCCAGTGGATTTGCAATTTTTAGTGTAAAAATTTTGGGTTTTCGACTTTGCCTTCGGTGAATTTTTCTTTTTGCCCCAAAACCTACATATTTTGACTCAAAACCTTCAAATTTTGCCCAAAATTCTTCAACTTTTGCTTCAAAACCTTCAAATTTTGCTCAAAAATCTTTAAATTTTGTCCAAAAACCTCCATAATTTACTTAAAAACCTCAATTTTTTGTCCCAAAACCTTCATATTTTGCCAAAAAATGCTACTGTTTTAAAATTTATTTTGCCCCCGGTAAAAAAAAAAATCCTAGTTTCGCCACTACTCACACTCATATATAGTATCATACACGACTAATCACTAAGAAGAATATAAGCATGTGAAATAAGCATGTGAAGTAAGTCACTGTACCCTTAAACAAATTCCACTTCGGAACTGAAGATATTCCTTGCTTCCGATACGCCTTAATAGAATACTAGGTTTCTAAATTCTACACCTAGTATTGGCCTTGAATATGTATTACAAAGTCTATCATTAAATAGCGTGTTCTCACGCCTCAGGTGTCGGTAATAGATTTAGTGCATCAATAGATTAGTCAGCAGCAATCAATAGAGGGATCCTTACTCAAATTTTAGTGTTTACCATGTAAAATATGATTATTTGAACTTAGAGGCGAAATCGGCCTGTTTATGTAACCAAACTGAACTGTGTTTCTAGACTTTTGGTTACCAAATCAGTCTTCCTTACTCAAATTTTTTAAGTATATTGTGCACTTTAATCAATTACCTATTTGAGAAAATCAGTACCAAAAGCTCGAGTGACTTTTAAAGAGCCTTAAAAACGATCATCCATCACTGCAGAGGAAACATGCCTGACTATTTTATTAAGTGAACTTCCTGCAAAAAAACAAACACTATATGGATTGTGAGAGCATATCTAGAACAATACTAGGGATGGATGTAAAAAAGTCCGAGATCCGCTGGTACCCGCACCCGTGATGGGCGGATTAATCTAAAAAAGTTCACCCGCAGTTACAGAGTGGGTAAAATTTTCAACCCGTTGACGGGTTGCGGGCGGGTGGTGGATGTATTAGATTCGTGACGGGTAAAATCCGATCCGAGAGTCGGTAATACCCGTTTGAAGGATCCGCGGATATACCCGTCAAAAATCCGTGAATCAACATGGCATATAGAAGTTCGGTTAATTGAAAATTTATTATGTTTATATTTTCAATACAATTATTATTTTATTATTAATATGAATATGAATATGAATATTAATATTAATAATAATTACCATCATTGAATATTCTGCTGCTTCGTGTTACTATTTGTCTATACATTTCTACTAAACTCTATTAAAATGGCTAATTGATGACATCATGAAATAATTTACATTTATTGACGTATTATCTAAAAGACAAAACACTATTTCACTATTCATCAATAGTAACTAGGGGTATTTTCGTCATTTCACTTTTTCCCCTTTTTTACATATTATCTAAAAGACAAAACACTATTTCACTATTCATCAATAGTAACCAGAGGTATTTCCGTCATTTCACTTTTTTTTTGTCTCCAACGATAAAAGAAGCAACTTTCGTAAAAGAACCAACCCTTCAATGTTACCAAAAGATATCGAAAAAAATTCTTTTTTATAAAAAAATCAACTACTTTTTTTTCCCTCAACGATAAAAGAGGCAACTTTCATAAAAGGAACAACCCTTCAATGCTACCAAAAGATGTCGAAAAACATTCCTTTTTACAAAATAGATAAACTAACTTTAAAAAAAAGGAACGCTAAAAGAAGCAACTTTCGCAAAAGAAACAACCCTTCAATGTTAGATGTCGAAAAAAATTCTTTTTTATAAAAAAATCAAGACTTTTTTTTTACTCGGATTCAAAACGGAGCCCCCGGCACGAAGCGAGGGCTCCTAGTTAAAACTATAGGTAAAAAAAATCAAGGAACACATGTCACCTTCTAAGGCTCTTCTCACGACATCATTTCATTATTAATTTATTTTACAATTAAAAAAATACAAACAATTTACTTTAAAAAACGTTTTTATAATAAATATTTAAAATAATTATTTAAACTAAATACTGAATTCAAATTTACCACATCATTATTAATCTTGAGAGGGTAAATACAGATATCAAAAAAGCACGCTTCTTCTCACATACACTTTAATTCAAATAATTTCTTCTCAAAAAATTCCCATAATCAAAACACCACCACTACCCATCTTCATCCTTCATCCTTCATCAACCAACATCAACCACCATCAACCACCACCGTTGCCGCTGCTCTTACCACTATCGTCGCTGTTGTTGCTGCTACCACCACCGTTGTCGCTGCTCTTTCTGCATTGTTTTCTTTTTCCGTTTCTACTCTGCTCTTTTTCGCTGAAACTTCACGGCTATACAGGTAAAAAAAAAATTCAGGTTCAATATATTTATGGCTTTATGCTACTTTTTTGTATATATAAATCTGTGTAATCGACTATATTTAATTTCTTATTTCTAATTCAAATCATGAAGCAAATCACGAGTGTATGATGATATGGCTAACAGAAAAGGCCATTGAATGTATAAATATTGGTGTTAAATTGGTTGAAATGGGTGTAAACCACTAGGGATTGAGTTATGTATTTGCATCGCAAGTATTCATGATTGTAATTCTAATTTCTGTTTTAATCTCTTTAACTAATTATTGAATTGAATTTTTTTATTTTTTTTTTATCATTTGAGGATACGTATAATTGAGACTGAAGCTATACAATTTGCTCGATAGGGTTTTGCAGGATTGAAGAATAAGACTTTGAAACCTTTTGTTTGGTTAGAGGTATTGATCATAAGCTGTTAATCTCTACTTTTTATAACTAATATTATCTTTTTTGATTATGCACATTAACTGTTTGCTATAATGCTTGAATGAACTAATTTTGAAGATTTTTTCTCTTTTGAAGTTCATAAATAAAAACTGTAAGATGGGCAGTGTTAGTCCAGTATACTTTAAAATAGGTTGGTGGCGTTGAACTCGAGCTTATGGCAATAGCAACTGGTTTGTGCTTATTCATTATCTAACTCATTATATAATTTGATTTTTATATACTTTTTACAGAATACTAAGTTTTAAATGGTCACTATTTTACCTTTTTTTTTTTTTTTTTTTTTTTTTGCAGGTGGTATCGTTGTTCCGAGGTTCCAGAAACTTACACCTGACAAGTTAAGGAAGGTAATTTACAGCTCTTGATTTTTTTGTTCATCTTTATACCTTTATTGATTATATTTGAAATCATGATATATCATTAAATTATGTTTGGACAGGCTGGTTTGGTTAGGGAAAAGGCGTTTGGTACAACAAAAGATCGGATGCTTTATATTGAGCATTGTGCAAACTAAAGGGCTGTTACCATATTTATTCGTGGAGGTAAGTTATCATAATGGAATCTAGCTTTATGGAAACATAGTTTTTTATACCATATGTACATCTAAAATATGTTATTTTTGTGATGAATTCAGGTAACAAAATGACGATAGACGAGACAAAGTGTAGTCTTCATGATACATTGTGTGTTGCTAGGAATCTCATACGTAATAACTCGATTGTGTATGGTGGTGGTGTAGCCGAAAGTGTTAATCCCTTAACATGTGAGTTTTTAACATGACTGTTTATAGATAGAAGAACTGATAAAGATGGTTTGCTCAATTTGAATGAACTATAATGTTCAAACTCTTTTCTTTGTTTTTGATTTTTGAAGTTTGATTATTTGGATTGATTCGTATCGATGAATTACTTAATTACAAATCATTCTGAATTCAATCAATTTGAACCATTTATCAGTACAAATTCATTTATTTGGTACCATACTTTTGTTTTTGACTTTTATGACCCTTTTGTTTGTTTAATATTATGTTGTTGAATATGATGCAGGTATCGATGTCTTCAGAAAATTGCATCAAGGTAAATTTTTTGTTTGTTTGTTTTGTTTATAAGAGTTACATGTAGGCTGTTAAGTTGAATTCGGATTTGTTAAGTTTGAGCTTTGCGTTTGATAATTTTAATTAAAAAAGTTCTCCAGTTTTTTATTCTATGCAGATTTTGTTAGTTTGTGTGGTGATTACAACTCAATACACTGTACAAAATACAAAAAATTGAAAACTAACTCATGAAACTGCATTGCTGGACCTTCAACGACTGCTGAAACCCTTTTCAACTGAGTACCAACTTTAGTTTATAATTTGTGTATCGTTTTTATTTGTTGTTTTTTTCTAAATATGATAAATATGATTTGATTTGTTTTGGTGAATTTTAGGTACATAGCACCCGAGTTGGTTCCGGTTCAATATGGCGGGCTTAGCCGTGAAGGAGAGCAAGAATTCACATCGAGTGACTCGGTTACTGAAGAATCATTATAGTTTTATAATCCATCTTTTTATCAGTAAAATTTTGCTTTTTATAGTTTTTTAATTGTTTCTTGCAGTCGCATATTTTTTTGTTGAACTGTGATGTGAGTTGCAGCTTTCCTGTACCCGAAATGCTTGGTTAGCCACTGTATTATATACAATTATTAATTGATAATGTTTTCTTTTTATAATATGCAATGGATCAATGATGTAATGTGTGTTCTGTTGTAGGTGCTCATAAAAGGTATGGTGGGATGGGGACATTGTTAGTTATAAAGGTAATTAAGCTTTTTGTAATAATACTTTGTGCTCGGTATTTTGGTACTAATACTAAATTTAAGATTGAATCGGGTGTAATACTATTTGAGCAGGTTTCTGCTGAGTCTGCTAACGAATTTGGTGAATTAGTTGCTGATACAGTTACCAAGGAACTTTTGCATCACACAGACAAACTTTTGTGCATCTTGAGTAGTTTTACCACCCTTAGTTATATGTATATCATGAATATATTCTTATGTTGCAGTTAAAAGGATATAGAGCAATAGGTTCATCATGGCTGTTGAAGCAACCAGTGTCTCAAATTTCCGACAACAGTTGCATTCATTAATTAAAGGTTTTGATATATCGATTTCATAACTCAATTCTATTATTTTTCTACCTTGATTTGAATTTTCTGACATATTTTCATTTGTTTTATTCGCTTTTTAAGATTAACAAATTAGACTCGGTGGGTTTCCTATAAATGTTTCAGAAATATGGTAATGGTTATTCTCCTTGGTTTAATTGAATGATGATAATAAATAATGTTTTATTAATTATTATAATACAAATTTGTATTTGTATTTGTATATACTCTGTGCCCTATTTCAGTAATTGTGTACTATTGATTGTATAGCATTTGTATTAAGTTAGCTCAAAGAACGGTAGAGTGGGAAAGAAGCTCGAGAAAAGTGGAAACAAATTCAGGAAGAATGCTGGCAATGGTTATATGACAACATAAGAGGCTACTTAAGGTATTGTTTATATTATATTTGTATGCTTTGACCCAACATAGGTTAAGGCGTTAGAAATCCTACACTTTTAATTAGGTTTTGAGTAGTTGGTTAATGATGCTTATTTTAAGTTTAGGAAACTTATTTACAACCTTATTGCACATAAAAATAGGTTATAATCGTTACATCCATGCATGAACATGAATGTACATCCATGTATGAACATGAATGTACATCCATGTATGAACATGAATGTAGGTGTATGTTTTGGAAAAACATATTATATATTATAATATAATATATTTATTATTTATTATATTAATCTATTTACTCCTACATTTGGGATTTTGAAGGTGGACGAGAATTGAAGCAATTGAATCTGTTTCGTTACCTGCACGTTTAGCTTTAGTAGGTCTGTAGGTGGTTTCATTTAGATGGCCGACTGACATTTAAAATGGCGATTGAATATGTTATGTTACCTGCACGTTTAGCTTCCGTAAGTGTATTTAATAAGTGAGTTGATATGTTTAATAAGTATATAGACGATGTCGTCTGTTATTTGTGTAATGTATCGTTTTTTTTCTTCTCTCAAGCTCGCACCTGGCGAGCTTTGATTGTAAGGTGTTTTGTTGTTGTTATAATACAATTCCCAAATTTTCCACACAAAAAAAGTGAGTTGATATGTTTGCATATTTAGCTTCATTTGTAAATTTAGAGGAGTGAGTGCATATTTGTTATAATACAACAACAACAACACCAACAATACCCAATCCTACAAAAGTGGGATATGGAAGAGGTGGGTGTAGACAATCATTCCCCGTACCCTAGATTAGAAGGAAGTCACTACTCCACCCGCGAGTATAGAACCCGCGCCTAGATAAGGTCGTCCCTCCCTCTACTCTAGAGCAAAAGAGATTGCTTCCAAAAAGGACCTCCGGCCAGAAGTGCTCATAAAAACGAAATAGATAGGGCAAAACATACGTACCTGTAAGAGTTATGTGCGCCTAGCAAGATGCAACCAAACACAGTAACCAAAAAAGGAACACATATAGCAGTATTAACAGTAGGGCAAATAGCATGAATCATATAGAGCACAAAACCATTTAAATTCAAGTAGACATACAGACAAACAAAATAAATACATATACATATATATAAATACATACATATATACATATATATATATACACACACACACACACACACACACGCACCACACATAAGCATGGATAAAAACCCATGCTTAAACATATATACATATAGATAAATTCGTAGATATATATACCTAGGTACAGAAACAAGACAGACAATCATACATACACCAATACATGTTACTTAGATACATAGATACATATATAGATACACACATATGCAACGGTACATGTATATAGCCTAAATACATATAAATAGATACAGGTGCATATATACTATGTGGAGGGGTATATATAGTGTAACTATAGAATAACTAGTTATAGTTATGTAAGTAGTTGTACAATAAATGTAATAAAAACATTGAAAAAAAAAAGAAAAAAAAAAGAAAAAAACAACAACTACTTACTCAATTATCCTAATTCTACTCCTCCACAGGCTCCTATCAAAAGTCATGTCCTCCGTCAGTAGAAGCTCTTTCAAGTCCAGCTTCAATCTATCCTCCATCCTACGTCTAGGTCTACCCCTTCTCCTTACGCCGCCAACGGCGAGGGTCTCGACTCTCCTAACCGGGGCTAAAAGTGGGCGCCTCCTGACATGCCCAAACCATCTAAGTCGTCCTTCCCTAAGTTTGTTGATGATGTTCCCAACTTTCAATTTCTCCCTAAAAACTCCATTTGGTATCATATCTAGCATGGTCTTACCACACGTCCATCTAAGCATCCTCATTTCTGCCACCTCCATTCTCCTCTCTTGGGCCTTCGTCATTGGCCAACACTCCGATCCGTACAACATGGCTGGTCTGATTGCCACCTTGAAGAATTTCCCTTTCAGCTTAAGGGGCACCTTCTTGTCGCACAACACCCCTTTCGCAGTCCTCCACTTCAACCATCCTACACGTATACGATGCGTCACGTCATCATCTATCCTTCCCGAATTGTGAAGCATCGAGCCTAAATATCTAAAGGACCCTTGCGGGGGTAAAATCTGATCCCCAATTCGGATATCCACTATATCGTCGTGTTCCTCTTCACTCTTCTTGAAATCACATCTAAGGTACTCCGATTTAAGTCTGCTAATCCGTAGGCCATTTGATTCTAAGGCGATCCTCCATTGCTCAAGCCTTCTGTTAAGCTCATCCTGGAAATCCGAAACTAATACAATATCGTCGGCGAAAATCAAGCACCATGGGATGTTGTCTTGAATCCTATGAGTCAACTCGTCTAGGATCAAAGCAAAAAGATAAGGGCTAAGGGCAGATCCTTGATGTAGACCTACCTCAACAGGGAAAAACTCTGTGTTTCCTACCGTCGTGCGTACACGAGTCTTCGCCCCCTCGTACATATCTCTAATAGATCTTATATATCTACTTGGGACACCCCTAACATTAAGAGTCTTCCAAATCAGCTCACGCGAGACACAATCATAAGCTTTTTCCAAGTTTAAGAATGCATATTTGTTATAATGTTACTCATAAACTTTTATACACTTTATCTAAATGTTGATTATATAACATACTATTCAAAAAAATTCCTTTAAATTCTCGTGAATCCACGGGTCTCTGCACTAGTAATGGACTTAAATTCTCAATGTATACGACATATATATGAAATATATTTTTTTCTTCATTGTATAACTTATACGAGTAATTTTTCACATGTTCACTGACTTCACTCTTCAATTATTTAAAGAATATCACTACTTCATGCTTGCTTGTAATAGTGTAAGGTCAAATCAAATGTTTTTATTTTCATGTTTTTCATCAAAATATATTACGAAGTGTAGAAAAATAAAAAACAATCAAACACAAACAAAGTGTAATTATAATATTGTAACCTTAAAACTTGTTTTTCATCAAAATATATTACGAAGTACTTGTTTTTGGCTCATATATATTTCATGATTAAATCCGCGGGTACGCCCGTAATTCGTGGATATCCGCGGGCACGGGCATGGATCTAAAAGTAAACCCGTCAATAAAGATCCGCGGATTAATGTAGCCATCATTAATGGGTTGACAAAAAAACCGTGGGTATGGATGGTGGATCTGATGGATCCGCACCCACGACCCGCGGGTGCCATGAAGGTTTTTCGTATGCCCGAGAGACATATTAAATTAATGTGGCTAATATGTTTTGATCCAAGTCGGGTCATACCCAATAACAAGCTTACCGACACCTTGTTCGTATTTGATCTTAACGATTGGATCATTGATTAAATACGCGACACTTGAATTTTAAGGAAAAGGTTTCTTAAATAATATTACTTGATATGTTTATATATAAGTTATGGAACAACTTATATAACAAGGATTTAATTATTTATAGGTTAAATAATTTATTAAAGTTATGTTACATTTTATAAAATTGGTTTTACAAAATATACATAACAAATAATATACAAGTTTATAAAATGTGTTTTATAAATCATGTTAAAAAAAAACTGATTTTATAAATTCAGTTTTTATATTCCACAAGTATATTATATGTGTTTAAATGGTAGTGGCATGGGGAGTTTAAGAGCATGCACAAGATTCTTCATTGAAGGTGCAATACTTTTCCAAGTCTCTATAAGCATGCTCCTTGACAAAATACCACAACACACATGCAAAGATATCAAGTATTAGTGCAAAAAAAACTGGTTCTGCAGCTGTTTTGGAGCCGTGGCCTTTGAGGGTCAAAAGGGAGCTCATTTTGTTCTTTGCAAGCTAGTTTTTCAAGTGTCAATTAATCCTAACATAAGTACTAAGTGTTGGTCATAAGTTTGGGGTATAATCTCTTGAGATTTCATGCTTTTGGAACTCCATTCATCATCATCTTTTATGGTTGCTGCTGTCCAAAATCAGTGAGCATATTAAAGGGGTCTTCAAGCTTGGTTGGAAGGTGATTAAGTGTCTAAAGTCTATTTAACTCAAAAGGTGGTGTTGGTGCATCAAAGGTTTGGAGTTCTTTACACTTGTTCATCATCTTCATCATTAATTAACCTCCTAACTTGGAGTAGGTACATCCCTTGAACTAGCTCTTTTAGGTTTGAGCATATTTTCTAGACTTGATCTATTTTGGGATTCATGTTTAAATGGTTAAACTTTGTAAAGATTGTTTTAATATGCTTCCGCTTTCTATGTTTATAAAAATGATTTTAGACATATACATATATGGATATGGAAACTTGGTAATCTTTTGAATCCTTACACGCCATACAATAGAGACACCATAAGTGTATATATATATATATATAGAACAATAAGGAGCATTTGTGAAACATATTATAAGCAACGACATCATAATTAGTTCTACATGTTTAGTTCTATTACAATCTCATTAAAATAACCCTCCAGTAACATCATGCAAATAAAAAAAAATGAAATAAAAAGGACACTCACTAAGCACTTAAGCAGGTTGTGCAGTTGGAACAGCCACAAGGGTTGTTGGTGCTCTCTCTTATGGACCCTGAAATCATAGAAAATACATGCTAAAAGGTTTATAAGATGATCTATAATAGGATTACGCCTACTGAATGCAATTTACCGATTACCCTGTCCCATCACCCGTCACTAATGCAATTTACTGAAATCAAATCAAATAATTACAGTATCTTGCGAATCCAGATGAATTATGAATTGATGCTTTGTATATCTGTATACACATTATTACAAATCTACTGAAACAGATTCTTCAACTCAATTGTTACCTGGATTCGCCAACACT
This sequence comes from Rutidosis leptorrhynchoides, assembly GCF_046630445.1. NCBI lineage: Eukaryota > Viridiplantae > Streptophyta > Magnoliopsida > Asterales > Asteraceae > Rutidosis > Rutidosis leptorrhynchoides. The sequence continues at coordinate 421,851,217 of NC_092336.1, forward strand.
TCCGATTCACTCTCAATTTCAGTCGAAGGAGAGCACCCTTTAGATTTCATGTATTGTCCTGTTGAATGAAACCCCTAATAAAATTAGAAGCTCTCGTGTTTTTATTTTTGATTTAGGGTATTTTAGGCACCTGATGACATTTTTTTGATTTATTACTTAATATTTTTATTAGATTATCAATCATCGTTGAATTAAGGGGTATTCTAACGTAATTTTTTAATCTAACTGTGATTAAAGGGGTTTTACGAATGATTTATTATCTAATAATGACTCTCTTTTAAGGTATAGTAGAGTGAATTGATAGAGATAGAAGATAAGCTAAAATTTAAGAATTCATATCCAACTTTTTTAAACTTAGAAGCCCAATATATGTTCTAGTAATTGTTTGGACCGAAAATGTCTTTGGCCTCAATAAGAATTTAAAATCACCCAATTAAATAGAAATCCTTCTCTAACCATAATAACTAGAATATAATCTGGTCGCGCTTTGCTGCAGTCATAATTATTTTCGTGATACGGTTATGTTTTTAAATTTTATATTTAGTATAACATAGTGGCTATTAGTCATTTCCATGTTCATAATTATTTATATTGCCAAATTTTCTACCGTAGTGATATTTTATGGTGACCATCGAAATTGTAGAATTTATTATATACATATACTAGATTTAAGAGCCCGTGCGTTGCACGGGAACTCTTTAGCAAAGGATCGAGAATCTTAAAATGATATATCAACTAACCATATCATATATTCATTGTCACAAATGATTTAGTGGGTGAGTTCGTCAAGCATGATTTTTTAAACTAAATACATAACCAAAAGTTGGATAACATAGACTATGGGTTAGTACTTGAAGGAAATAAAAGAACATGTTCATTACTTATTTCTGAATAGAAATTGAAAAATGCATAACAGCATTTTTTGCATGGCATAATCAAACTTTACTATTACACAAAGTACTTATCTATATGACATAACTTGAAAAAGCAAGAATTCAACATATTAAAACCTAAATCAAGCATAAAGTAAAACTATTGATTTGTTCACCTAATTAGTAAGTTTTACACCTACTGTAAATTTGTATCGTTTTGCATGGATAGTAAAAAATTGTATCGTCTTACTTGCATATTAGAGGATATCGATTATTGATCAGAAATATACATTATTTAAAATGTAATTGAAATAGTTATAAACGGGAATCATTAACAATTTTTCTAAAAACATAAAATATATAACCTGTGTCTTTTACGAAGGTCAAAAACCATATTTTATCAATCATTTATGCATATCAAGATGAGTAATACGATTATAATATCTGAAAACTTACATTTACCTTCAAAGAACAACATTTGAAATTTACCAGTTTAGTCGATTTACAATGCTATTAAACAATAAAAAATCCAGAGTTAACATCGTTTGCTGATGTCGTTAATAACGTACCTGCAAGGAAATCGTTCAACTTCAAAAGTGAATTCGATTGTTATGCATTGTTTAACATTAAAGTGGCAAAATGGCAAAATGGGTACCGTATCAAGACAGGTTCGGGATTAAAAATATGTCATTGTTTAGTATGGGCCGCATCGGCTTCAAATCGTAGCAATTTAGGAGCCTATATGTATGAAAAATAGTTTATATTTGCTTGCAAAAATAAGTACAAGCCTGCATCATTCCACTTAAAAGTAAGTCTACAATGAGAGCTACAAAAACTATTACTCCGTATCTTAAAGGACCTTTTTAATTCAACCCAAAACTTCCATCTTAACAGTTCTTATTTACTTTCCTTCAGTCCAACATTTACCCAAAACTTCAAAAACCAAAAAAAAAGTGGCTCTAAATAAAGGTATGTACCACAATGTACTAATATGAGAAATATAACTGTTTTCATCAATTTTAAACATTATAACTATTAATTTTCCATTGTCAAACACAACTATTTTCATCAATTTTAAACATTATAACTATATCGATAATCGTCAATGCAACTAATTCAATAGTTTGATAACACAAGTAAATTAAAGTAGAACCAAAGATCGAAATAAAGTAGGAACAAATAAGGTCTTTAACAATTCGATCAAAAACCCTTCAAAATTTCAATATTAATGACGTTATAAGAATTCGATGTCTGCAGTAAGAAAATCCAAAAACCTAAATAAAAAAAAATCGAATATTAATAACATTATAATTAAAATTGAGACTTACACTGCTAGTTCATTAGGAGATGATATCATCAAACGAACTGCAATAGAAGGTGGAAAGATAAATCGAAGGAGATGATATCATGTGATAGGATGCAATCCACCTATCAATTTTGATAAAATTAAAATTTGCAGTTTGTTGATTAACACCTAGAGTAAACCCTAATCAAATTTGCGTATTGCTAGTATTGGTTCAAATCTCGTCGTCTCGCCTAACGGATGATTGATAAACGGTGATTAAAAGTCGAAGTAACTTAGAAAAATCTGCCGAATTGCATTTGTATTTGACAGATTATGCCCTCTACTTATAAAAAAATGGGTCAAGATTGTGCCCTCTACTTATACACGAACAAAAAAGGGCCAACCACATTAGAGTAGTAATTTTCCTGTCCGGCTGAAATAAATAAATGTAGTTCACAATACAATCACAAATTTAACATACATACTGTTAAGCCAAAAACTAACCTCAGATGCTAGGTGTCTGAATGCAGCTTCTTCAAAAGTGCAACTTCATCGGATTAACTCAAGAATACAATAAACATATTTTTTTATGTACCATAAGGTAAACAAACACCAATCTTCTAAGATCTTTTTCATTCATTGGATGATTTGTAGCTTTCAAGCCTAACTGTATTATATAAATTGGTGCAGGTAGTACATTCCCCTTGAAATGTCAACTGCACCATCATTATTTTGATTCTTGAGAATGAAAGTTAGTTCACTAAAGGAGCTGAATTTGTAGAAGCATTTGCTTGTTTGCTATAGTTATATAGGTGTATTAGTACACGTGTTCCTTTATGTCGGTTAAGGCGAATATGTAACCAATATTTGAAACATTTAGTTATAAACACGTACCTACTCGACAAAAGTTGAGCACTGTTTGATATTACGACCAACTTTAATCTAGTTTAAGCTCAAGCCCATTTCCATATTGACTTATGAAATACATCGGGGCTTGTCTTTTATGCTCTAGATAGATGATAGTTATACTAAAGCTAATCAAACTCATTGGTAACTATAATTTCAGACGTAATTGTTTTTTCAACTTCAAAATAAATATGACGAAGAAACCTGGATACATCCAACGAAGCGTACATACAGTCATTTTCCTAACCCCAACGCAACTACTGAAAAACCAAATAAAAGCATAACAATTTGTGCATTGTTAAGCATTATAATGCTGACAATTAACACTAACTTACTCAGATGTCGAATAGCAGGAAGCTGAAAATCAAACGAAAAGGAACCATTGTCAGGTTCTTTCGTAGTTGCGTTTGCGTCGAGTCTAAAATCACTCCATAAGCATCCGCCATCAGCCTAAAATTGATACAAAATCAGATTCCATATATAAACAAATTAAATTCAAAATTGAATCATACACCATCACCATTTATAGGAACCATTCGGCTGAAACTGCACCATCATTGGATGAATTGGTAAAACAGATGTGACGGTGATAGAAGTGACTAAACTTTTGATATCCAATCGTAATTGGATGTGTGTCATCTAACGTTTGATTTAGCGATGAGTAATCGGTTAAATAGAAGGCCACATAAAAGTGTGGATTTATCATAGATGTTATAAGAGTATAAAGAGTGAATGGTTGGGGATTTGATGTTGGATCGTAGATTTGATTTTGGGAATTGGGGAAGACGCTAAAAGTGAGGCATACGGGTTTTGTTAGGAACCCTAATTTAGAAATAACAAAAGAACGTATGAATGATTTACAGATGCCAGGGTGTAGGTTAACTAGTGATAATTAGGATTAACTTTATGATTAACATGTCAGCAGTAGTAATTAAGGGCTGATTAGAGACTGACACGTCGGATATAGCTTCACGATTTATACAAGTTAATAGATAGATTTTACTTGATTATCATTCACATTTGCATCTTTTCTTTTTAGCGTCATTATCTTTTATACAGTGGAATAGCATTCTCTTGATTACATGATGCCATGAAAATGGTGGAATCAAATTTTCATGGGTTTTAGAACATGCCTGGAGTTCAATTTAGACACTAAGCGTCAGTTAAGTCGTTAATAAATCGACGCTTGCTATTGCCTCACTTAATAGAGTCGTAATTAAAAAATATATATAAAAAAATAAAATAATAATAATAACACATGAAGTATCGTTTGAGGGGTAAAGGGGAGGGGGTTTTATTTGGCCGTGTCCTTGGATCGGTTTCAAGGTTTCCTCCCGGGCAGCGATGGGGGCGGGGTTATTATCGCTGCATCGGCATAGTCGAAACGAGAAATGATCGCAACGGGTGATTTAGTCCTCCTCGGGTGATCCCAATCGCTGTTCAAAAAAATAATAATTAATAAATAAAAAGTGTGTGTGTGTGTATATATATATATATATATATATATATATATATATATATATATATATATATATATATATATAATATTAAAAATGTAATATAATATATAGTAATATAAATCTGTAAATAAAAATCATAAGAAGTTGGGGCAACCAAGAATCGATCTCGAGTTGCATGTGTATCTAAAATTTTATAAAAGACACAGCCAACCTGACTACAAAACATTTAATTATTTGATTGAATTCTTAATATATTCGTATACTAAGCTTACAATTAGGTTAAACGCAAAAACTACAGCGTAAAACGGCATTAATCTCCGTGCTTTTTAGTATATCTTGAAGCTTCCTTCGTAACTTCCGAAACTTCTTAGTAGTGGCTCCCTTCCATGCCTCATGTTAATTTTAGGGTGTGTTTGGCGCGTAGCTTATTGGAGCTTATGGAAGCTTATGGGAGCTTGAACTTATGATTTTAATAAGCTTCAAGTCATAAGCTTCGTTTGGTAGACAAAAAAAGTAGAGCTTATGAAAATCATATGCTCTGAAAAAATAAGCTACTTGTAGTAGCTTATGAAAAAAAGTAGAGCTTATGAACTGAAAAATATGCTCCAGCTAGTTTACCAAACATTTATAAAAAATAATAAGCTCCAGCTACCAGCTTCAAAAATAAGCTCCAGCTCCTCTTGCTCATAAGTTCCAGCTCCAGCTATAAGCTCCAGCTCCAGCTACTTTCGTCCAAACACACCCTTAGTATTTAGTATATAAGATGTAATTGAAATCCATTTATAATCTTCTAATTAAATAAGAAAAATGTTAATTAATGTAGAATTTATTCAACTTCATGAGGCTTTCATCTTGATTCATTCTTACTCATAAGCTTTTTATAGAAATTTTATCTATAATAATGCTACTTACTTAAAAATAACTTTTCAATTCATTACAAAAGAAAAAAAAAAAATACAAGAAAACAAAAGCAAAGAGTCATACAATCCTTTAGTATATTATTAGACTAAAACACAATTAAGAACAACATATAATACATAAGCACTCTTAAAACCATTAACTGCAGCGAGAAAATAAGAAAGATAATTATAATCTAGCAAGAACTAATAACTTGTGTTCTTGAAGAACTTGTTCGTTGTGGTCTTGAGCCAACATCTTATCCAACTCTTTAACGAATTTATCCATGGCCACACTCGGCAAACATATCGGTAGCACAATTCCAGACTCACCTTTGTGATTTGTAAAAGGTATATAGAAACTAGCGACACCCGGGATAGCACCTACTCCCCCTTTTGCGGGTCCTCCATAGGCCGCTTTCCCCCACCCAAAATCAACAACATCAAATCCAGCATGAGTTACGTCAGAGACAAGGTAGCTTCTAACAACCGTAAAATGGGGGCGTCCTTTTATTACCATTAAGTCAGCTATTGATCTCATGTACTCTTCGGTGACATCAGATTTAGCTTTCATCACTAGCTCTAACGCGTGACTTAATGGTTTGTTGGACAGGTCTCCAGCCGTTGAGATAGCCACTGGGAAAGCGAAACCATTTCCGTAATATCCTTTGGGTAGTGGAGGATTAAACTTTCCACGTGCGTTAACAATGCAAATTATGCGCATCTCTTCTTCGGGATCTGGTTGGAGTGCAATGGTACGACAACGCCATAAGCAAGCGGTTAAGACCTCAAAAGTGGAACATTTTTTGAGATATGATGGAACAAATCTTCGTAGCGCTGATATCTCGGAAGGACCAAAGAAAAATGATCTATGAGCCATGTCATCTAGTGGAATGAGTGTGCCTTTAGTGTCTTCCACTTCAATATACTCATTATGAGTACATGTCACGCGTGGTGGGTCCCTTGCAAAAAGCAACTCCCTTTGCCACACGGGCAATGTTGATGGTCTTGATGCACCTTGTGCCATTTCACCAAGCCCAGTCATGAATTGAACGATGCCTGGGGCGTCGCTCATGGTATGGTTAAGTCGTAAAGCAAAGATAAAACCTCCACATAACAATTTTGTGACCTACAATCAATATACACAATTTAATCTATGTTAAAATATATAATTCGTTATGAAAGTACTAGTGTAGTTATTTGTTCCTGGGTATGATAAAATTATAATACTTCTAGACATGCAAGTTACATTGTATGATGTGACATGACGGACCTTTGTTTTTGTAGTATATGAGGACAACTGTGGGTTGATTAATATAAGATTTTATATAAATGGAAAAGAGTTGTATCAACCACTACATGATTTCTATAAATAAATGTCGGATAAAGTTTCACACCTATTTAATTGCAAGAATATTATTGGTGTTATAAATTATATCCAATCATGCCAGAATGGCTATCAAATTTATATTTTATCCTCTTCGTATTCTTCACTCAAACATTAGTACCCTTTAAAAGTCTGAACTAATACATGATGCAACTAATAAGTTTGATTAAATCTAAAAATACAGAGTAGTAACTTTCACTCAAACTTGTTTTATATGTCGTGTTATATTTGTAGAAATTATATAAAAAAATCACATTTAAACTCAATTCATTCATATAAATTTTATCAAATATTATATAATACAAATAAATATACGTACGGTCAAAGTTAAAGAATAAAAACTTTAAAAGTTAAATATGGAGACTTATAGTGGACGGAATGAGTAATATATACGGAGTACATGTATGTTCATGCATAAAAATAAAGCACAAGACCAAGGCAAAAAAAAGTTTAAAAATCAATAATTTTCATATTTTTAATTTTCTAATAAAATATTAAATAAAAGGATTATTAATTAGATAACTATGATTAATGGTCAATGTAAAGTACATAGTAGATTATAACCTTACTTTGAATAACATTTACTCGTATTAACTAAGTTTGCCTTAATAGAACTCTAATATTTACAGTAACAGTTTAGCGTGCAATTAAGTTTTATATATGCATGATGACTCGATTAGTCTTCGGTGGGACTAGTTAATAAGATAGTGATGGAAATGTAAAATATAGTTGAGTCATGGATCATGCGTATAATCACTAAAACATGTAAACTGTTTTTTCAGTCTAAAGTTATAAACTAAGAGAGAATTTTGATATAGTAAGTTTTTTGCTTCAGTTTTGTTTTTATATCATACATAAATCTATTACTTATTTTTCACCTGAATCAGCAATAACGGTGAATCTAGAACACTACTTGATCCTGGAACATCGTAAAGAAGCTCTTCCAAACAAGGAAACGGCGGTTGAAGTGCATCACCAAATTGTTTCAACGTGACATCAGCTTCCGCCTCAATAAACAACACACCTTCACCAGTACAATCAACCATCAGTTTCCTGGCTGACCCTTCTTTGAGTCGGCCAGCAAACGGATAATAAAACACCAACACCTTAGCTAAAGCCTCTCTAATCACACTTGCTGGATTCTTATTTATCATTTTTGGGTCGCTACGATAAAATTGAAGCCCTGGGATATGAAACCGAAGGCCATCTTGATCATCAATGTCGGATAGAGGTTTTAGTTCTCGTGGTGTGGGTTTCGCTGGACTAATAAGCTCTGGTGCACGTCTACGGACATTGAAAGTTAAGGGAGTGTCGATTTGTGCCATGCTTGTGTTTTGTTGTGTTTGGTGTTTGTGTTTGAATAATTTGTAAAAGGTGTGAATTTATAGAGGTTTTGAGTGGTGATGAGTGTATTGTTACAAGAAGTGTCCCCACGTACATGGACCGAAGATTCCTTGCATTTGATGAGAAAAATATATATTTATTTGATTAATATAATTTTATTATTTTAGTATGGACTTATGGTGATTTTTCATGGAATAGTTTGAATAAGTTGTAAGACCAAAAAAGGCCAATCAGGTAAGAAAATTCGCAAGGACTGTAATTTACACGAAATATAATAAAAAAAACGACGTACCGAGTTATGTATTTTCCTACATACTAAACTCCATCGGACTTTTCGTTCGGTTGATAAACTCAAAACGACAAAGAAGAAAAACAAAAAATACCCCCAAACTTTGAACAAATTGCAATCTCAACCCTCAAAATAGGGGTACAAAACGTAAACTCGTTATTTTAATTATCAACTTCCACCCAAATTTTTAACAACATATATCTTCTCGTTCGCCGTGCGCTAAATTTTTTCAAGACCACCGTTCAACTCGAAATAATTTTACGAACCCGTCACAACTAACTATACACGAAATGGACTTTTTTCAATAAATGCTAAATAATTCGGACCATCTTTCATACATATACATACACATATAATAAACAACATAAACTACCTACCTACATACTAAACTCCATCGGACTTTTCGTCGTTTGATAAACTCAAATCGACAAAGAAGAAAAACAAAAAATACCCCCAAACTTTGAACAAATTGCAATCTCAACCCCAAAATAGGGGTACAAAATGTATACTCGTTATTTTAATTATCAACCTCCACCCAAATTTTTACCAACATATATCTTCTCGTTCGCCGTGCGCAAAATTTTTCCAAGACTACCGTTCAACTCGAAATAATTCTGCGAACCCGTCACAACTAACTATACGTTAAACGGACCTTTTCAATTAATGCTAAATAATTCGGACCATCTTCCATACATATACATACACCTATAATAAACAACATAAACTACCTATATCATATCGATGGTTTTGTTTCTCTTTTTTAATGCAATCTTCCTGGCTTTAAAACGTACAGGCCATTAGGTATACTAAGTACTAGCCACGTGTATCCAAATACACCCGTAACAAAGCGTTTTTAATTCTGTAAATCCAAAACGTTGCGTTAACTATGAATATGCAACCCGAAAGGCCCTGCGGCATCGTGTGGGTCACTTTTACTAGTTTATGTAAAAAGGCAACATTTATTACTTCTTTTTTTAGATTATCTCTTCTGGTTATCTAGAAAAAAAATTAGAAGCGTTCTTTAATTAGTTCTACGCAGTATTATTATTTACTCCATCCGTCTCAAATATATTGTCTTCAGATAAAAAATACACAGTTAAAAAAAAATACATGTTACATATACCCTTTTGTTATCATTCGAGTCTTATCTCTTACTAATTATCTCTCTTTTTGTCCTACATGAATATGAATATGTTAGACGACACTAGGCCAGGCTAGGCCCATTTTATCTAGTTTGTCATGTAACGGTTTAGACCCGTATTTGTTACGGTAAATTCCCATATATTATCCATTGTATCCACATTATGATGAATGAAATATACAACTCTTTATACGTTAACAGAATAAAGTAAGGGCACAAAAGATTTTATCACATTATTTATCTATTTATAGGAGTGGATAATTGATTTGGGACATCTTAAAATGAAATAATAAACAATACATTTAAAATGGAGCTATTTCTAATAAGTTTTGATCATTTCTCTAGTCATTCAAAATAGTTAATAAAGTTTTGAACTTCAAAAACTTTTTATAATGATAACAAAATTCTTACCACTCTAAGGGTGAAATCACATACTTCTATTTTTCAGAATAATGAGAGAGAAATTAAGGAAAGAGAGAGTTGCACCCTATGGTTTGACAATGAGTGTGGCGGCGGCGCATGGAAGCTACAACGGCAAGGAATTTGGGTACCGATCGATCAGGTTTAACAGATAACAATCACATCCTTCTTGTTCTTCAATTTTCTGACAACTTGGATGGTAATTGACCCATGGAGACTATTAAAAAAACATGGCAATGTTAAAGAAATATACATGGCGAGGTAGACAATTGCAAATGGCAATAGATTTGGTTTCGTGAGACCCGAAGGCATACATCACGCAAGACTTTGTAAATAATCCCGGTAACATTCAGATTGCCTACTCTAGTTTGAAAGTTTAAAAAGCGAGGGAGAGAAGCATTTCATATCTAAACACTAACAAAGTTCCATTGCTTGAAAAGGGCTACACCAACAACATACCATCGAGTAGAAGAAAGGAAAGGAAAGGAAGACAAACACAGTAATCATCGGGTTTCAAATGAATCTCTTCGTGATGGAAGAAGTTTCACTGATGTAGTCGGCAAAAACTTAAGGGATATCCCTAATTATCAATAGGCTGACACGATGAGAACTATAAACCTTGGAAGCGAAAAAGAAAATGAATAAATGCTTAGTAGAGCTCTGATAGGAGAAGTATCATCTATAAGTTCCCTTGAACAACTACCAATCTTGTGTGAGGAAAAAGGTCTGAATAATTTCTCGATCAAATACCTGGGAGATTATCTAACACCCTGGTTGGCCTGATAGGATTACGACGCTCCGGGACGAGAACCTACGCGCCACGCAGTGTCTTTGTAAGTTATGTGCAATTTTTGTAGAGTTTGAAATTAAGGGGTGTTAAGTGTAAATTATTCATGTGTCGGGTACACGACCCCAAAACAGATCTGGAGCTTCATTTTTATCTTCAATCTTCATAAAAGCACTCTCATGTGTGTAAAATGTGTGTGCTTATAGTGCTTAGCTTTGTCTCAACTTATAGAGTTATATTATCTTAATTTACTGTACACTTTAACACCCTTACGAGCAACAAAACTCGAACAAGGTAGTATAGCAATCAGTAAGTTAAGGATCTTCCCAAGAGACTACTGGGTAGCAGATATAAGTGGTCTTTATTCTAATTCTTATTAAAGAATTAAGAGTAGCTATTATTATTGTGGATTATCTTGTTTTAACTTTGATAACACTATCTCAAGAAATATAGAATATGATTTAAATTGAATTAAATATATTAAGAAGGAAGTAGTTACTTGGACTTATGAATTATGGGGGATTCATTATTAGATAATTTCATTTATCATATTGATAATTAGCAAAATAATAATCATAGACCAATTATTATTCCTTAAACAAGATTAAACTAAATATCACATAAAGTTTACAAAGTAGGACCTAAAGCACATACTAACTAAGTGGGTGCTCAAAGTTAATATCCTAACTTATAGTATTCATATAATCACATGATAAATGTCACCTTAATCTTGTGGGAGGACTAAGCCGACATTCAATTAGGCTGACAAATAGATTTGCTAATAAGCCTAACCAGATTAACTCAAGTTACTAGCTGAAAATCAATCTTTGACTAAGTTTTCATGCAGTTGACAATTGAATCCAAATAACTAGGGTTCTTTGATTAAGGATAATAATAGTGAGTTTATTATATGAGTATAATTAATGTTTATCTAATTTATTACTACACATGATCCTTAGCTAAATTCCATACAATCCAAATACTTAGTTCGATGTGATTATCTTAAAAGTTAGATGAATCGAGTAAAAGAATACTTAGAATTAGTTACTAGTTAATTCTAATTCTTATTACCGAATCATTAAGCATGCAAATAAAGATCTAGAATATGGTAGCAATAAACAGATAAAACAGCAATCACAGAAACAGAATTACACAGTTCTAGAAAAACCATAAACTGCATAATTTGAAGCCCGAAGTCAGCGACTCTGTGAGATCCAGCTGGCGGTCAAGATCATCATAGCCGGCGGCTTCATCTGAAATCCCAGATAATTTTAGTTTTCGTCCAAAAAAAATCACTATGAACGTTTAGTTCATAATAGTAGACGGGCAGAAACATGAATAATTAAAGGTAAACATAATTAAAAAGTCGCAAGTAAGATAAATAAGAATTGTACCTTAAATTAATAGAAAACAATACTTTAATATAAATCTTCAATTCAAAAGCATAAAAGACTTGAAAATAAACCCTAAAACCTAAATTATTTGTAACTTGAAAGTGAATAATGAAAAGTACATTGAAAAACTGTGAAATTCGACCTCAATTTATAGTTTCGAAAACCGACACTTTAGCCGGCGGCTAAAATACGTTTAGCCAGCGGCTTTGGTTACTTGGGCTTGAAGTACACGATACAAATCTTTCAGAGAAAGATATGATGGACTCCAATCCATAGCATGTAACCAAGAAAGTAGTCATCAAAGTAGCGGAAACTTATACCTCTAAGAACCTGAGATTAAACAATGAAAACAGTTAATAAAATTGTTGAGTGAATCTACAAGTTTAGTAAATCTTTTATCGTTTGTTAGACCATGATATTTCGTTCAAATCATAGTATAAATTATACATTTGTTATGAGCACTTGAATATAAAGCTTTAACCTGTGAATAGCTAAAGTGCTACATGACTTCCTTTACCCTATATGGCATACACTGATCAAGTGTACAAGTTACGATGTAGTGTAACCTAGACAATCAATATATAGTTACATAAGTCTATTTCAATATAGAAGTTAATTCACAATACAGTTGTCCTATTTGCTCAGACCGACGCGCTTGTAAAGTAAAAGTCAAAACAAAGTCAACTAGTTCATGCAAGTTAAACAAAAGTCAAACTTGGTCAAGTTGGCCAACCTAAGTTAACTACATCAGTAAGTCATGTCAATGATGTTACAAAGTCAAAGCAAGGTCAAATCATTAGTTTCAAACATTCGTTCGTCAATTTCACGTTTACTAGTTCGGTTACCGTAAGTGTTCACGAAAGTCATGCAAACGAACAAGCATTAATCACAAATTACAAATCAAGAAATTATGATAAACTCAATATCACAAGTACATGTCATAAGATTTATAAAAAGACCAAACACGTTATCATACGATTCCTAGAACTCATGTAGCATGCAATTCTTTCTAGTTCAGTTTCTGCTCTCGCATCAGTTTTATAAAAATTCTCATTTAATCTAGAGAAATGTAAATCATACTAGACCACTGGGAGAATTTCATAAACATCCCAAAGTTTAATCAGTCAAAAGATTTAAGAAATTCATGTAGCCAATTTGTACAGTTTTGCCAATCAATTCGGACTTTCTGATTTAGACAGAATTCAGACCTATGGTTTTAGCACACATAAAGCACATAGCATATAGAGTTTTTGGAGGTTAACATGTGAATAAGATATGCTCCTTAAATTTCAATTAACAACATATCAGAAGCTTAAGTTCCAAATAAATTTCTACTTTATGCTAAGCTAATATCTATGCATATAAGACAGTTTCGACTCTGTTCAGGTAGTCATTTTTGGGTGCGATTATCCGGACATCTAGAGACAATTAGCACATAAAGTATACATGAAAGATTAATTAATCATCATGAAATTTTCAAAATACGTAAGCTTAATTTCCATAAATCATGTTAAGTGGTCGTTTATCTCAATTCAAAAACGTTGTTTAGCAAGTTTTATCGTAAACGGTTAAGTAAGCATAAACTGAGTTTTAAAAATCCAAACAACATGATATCCTAGTCCAAATTGAGTGTTTTTAAATTATTTGTCAAATAGTAATCAGTTCATGAATCAGTTCATAACACACAAATTGCAGTTTTATGATTTAAGCACAATAACATGTCAAAAATTCAAACAAGCATATCTAGAGCAATACATAACGAAATCAAGCGATTCTTGCGAGCAAAGTTATTAATTTTTTGATATATTTCATCTAGATACTTTTTATTTACAGAAAACTTGATTACAATATCAGTAGAATGCCAATTAAATTCGTGATTTAACCTAAACATGTAAACCAAGCATTACAACGACTAGTAACGCATACAATCGCAATCAATTAAGCAATAATACATATAATACGATGTAATCATAATAAAATTCAGTTTTATAAATCTAGGGTTATGAAATTATACCTCTAAAACACAATTAATTGGTACTATCGCGTAGAGGACGATCAAGGGAAACGCTTTCGTGTTGAAGGTTCAAGCAAAAATCAAAAGTTGATGGTTGTGACGACCCAGAAATTCCCGACCAAATTTAAACTTAATCTCTATATGATTTCAAAATGATAAGCAAAGTCTGTAATAGTGAGTCTCAAAAATTTTGGAACTATGTTCATGTAATCAATTACCCTTTGACTGTGCTCGACGATTCACGAATAATTGTGTATGAATAAATATGTAAACATATGTATATAAATATAAATATAAATATAAGTACATATATAATATTAATAACGTATACTTTAATCAATTAGAATTAAAAATGTAAAATAACAAGCTAAATAGGTTACCATTAGAATAAGTATATATAATTAGATATATGATATTATTATGAATCTATATATATATATATATATATATATATATATATATATATATATATATAAAAGATTTCTAATAATAATTATTATATTATAACATTTATAAAATACATAAGTATTAAATATTCAATAGATGTATTCACATAATATAGGATATATTTATTAGTAAATGTAATCACAAGTTGAATTATCAATATGTATATAACTATAAGATAAAATATAGTTACTATATTAGAATATTAATTATTAAAATAAATATTAATATTAATACCGGTATTATGAATATCATTATATTATATAATATATATATATATATATATATATATATATATATATATATATATATATATATATATATATATATATATATATATGTGTGTGTGTGTGTGTGTGTGTGTGTGTGTGTATAAAATTTGATACAATTGAATCGATATATTATAATAACCATTTTCATTTAAAATTATTATCATTATTACTTTTATCATTAATCTTATTATTATTTGTATTATTTCAATATTATTATTAATATCATTATTAATCTTAACATGGTTTTATTAAGTAATACTTTGATTATTAATAGCATTATTATTACTCTCATTACTATTATTAGAATAGATATTTAATATAAATATCAGTGTTATTATTATTAAGTAAAATACATAATTATAAAAATTGATACAATGGTTTTGTTATAGTATTATTATTAAACTTATTATTGTTATCATTATTAATACTCTTATTAATATTGTTAATAATAATATTATTATTAATATTAGTAATATTATCATTTTTATTATAGTTATTGGAAAATAATACCATCTATTATTATAATCATTAATAAATATAATTACTATCGTTTTTATATCATTATTATTTATTTTATTTTATTTTTATTTTTACTAGTAATATAAAAATTAATATTATTAATATAATTATTAAATATTAATATTAATTATATAAATTACATAAAAATTCATGTGTACGATTCTGTGATCTTTTGATATCTGTTTTTTTTAAAAAATTTTGTTTTCTTCTACTTGGAATTGTCGACTACATTATTGCTATAACATCTTCATCTGAAATCAGAATTGAGGAGGAGAGTTCTTTTTTTTTTTAACCTACGGTCCTCCGTACTACACACTTTTTGGCCAAAATTCATTTTTGAAACAATCATCAAATTCTATTAATGCAGAAGTATTAGGAATCATCTAATTAATATATCTGTAAGTTTTCAATTCTTAACTCTTTCTATAAATTTCCAATTTTGAAGTTAAAAATAAATTTCAAAAAGTCAACCTATTTGTTCATCTTAAAATTCGAACTCATAGTGATGTTTCTGGATCCATTGATGATTCACAAAGTTTCTATGAATGGTTTAGAACACAATTCATGTTATAATTAAAGTCTAAAACAAGCTAAAATTCAAAAGTCAATTTAGTGTTCATAGTATTGTTGACTGAGATGAGCATTAGCTCAAATTCGAATGAATTGTTAAAATGTAAAAGTACAGATATGTTAGAAATTTTATGAACGAACTTTCTGCAAAAATTTAGGTTTCAATTCGTTTTGTTGAGTTGTAATTTCTAAGTCAAAGATTATAATTCAAAAAGTCAAACCCGTGTTCATCACAAAATTTGAAATCGTTTCAATGTTTTTTGTCAAATTGAAGATTTATAAAGATTATAGGATCTATTTGAAACAAATTTTGTGTTGTAACATTTGTCCAAAACTTCCTAAAAATCAAAATCACAATTTTGTTCATATATATATATTTTTTTTCTTTCAGCGAACTGCAACAGCAGTTGTGCTTATTTTTTTTATTTTTTTCGATTGCTAATTATTTTAGACATCCATTATAGATCAGTTACGTTCCATTAATAATTACTGAAACCAACGAAATATATTTTGGAACCTGTTCAAGTGATTCAATGGTCGACCTTGGGAGTTTGAGTGAAGAAGAAATTGTAACAGATTTATATCGGGTTAAATAAAATTACTTTATGAGTTATAACAGAAAAAGCAGGGCAATCAGATGGTTAGGGTGCGTGTTGTATGAGCTAGAGGTCCCGGGTTCAATCCTTGTTGGGTGCAATTCTATTTAAAATGAGCTTAAGGTAGTTTATTTATCATTTATTGCTTTTAATTATTATTATTATTATTATTATTATTATTATTATTATTATTATTATTATTATTATTATTATTATTATTATTATTATTATTATTATTATTATTATTATTATTATTATTATTATAGATTGTTATTGTTATTGTTATTATTGTTATTATTGATTGATATTATTATTAAGTATTAGTAACTTTGTAACGAAATCGAATCAAATATCACCCAAATCGAATCAAATTGGGTTCTCGCCGTCTTTGGTAACTTTGTAATGAAATCCATGGTAATGTGCTCCCATTTTCATTTCGGGATTTCTAACGGTTGTAACATACCATACGGCTTTTGGTGTTCGGCTTTAACTTGCAAACACGTGACGCATTGTTCAACATACTTAACAACATCACGTTTCATGCCGGGCCACCAATACTCTTTCCTTAAATCAAAATACATTTTCGTCGCGCCCGAATGAATGGAATACTTTGACTTATGTGCTTCATCAAGTAGCACTCATCGATAATCCCCCATCTTAAGCACCCACACTCTTCCTTGAAAGGACAATAAACCATACGGGCCTAAGGTAATAGACTCTGTTTGCCCCACGATTCGTTCCTCATGCTTGTTGTTAACAAAAGCTTCAATTTGAATTTCACCAAGCTTCACAAGAAAATCGTTAGTAATAATCATGCGTAACGATCCTACTCATATCGCCGGATGTTGACTCTTTCGACTTTACGCATCCGCGACCACATTCGCCTTACCCGGATGATAAAGTATTTCACAATCGTAATCTTTTACCACATCCATCCATCTACGTTGACGATAATTTAAATATCGTTGATCAAAAAGATGTTTCAAACTCTTATGATCCGAGTAAATCGTACACTTAACACCATAGAAGTAATGGCACCAAATTTTCAATGCATGCACCACCGCCGCCAACTCAAGATCATGAGTCGGATATCTCGTTTCGTGTTCCTTTAGTTGTCGAGATGCATAAGCGATGACTTTACCTCTTTGCATTAGAATACACCCGAGCCCATTTAAAGAAGCATCGCAATAAACCGTCATGTCTTCTACCCCTTCCGGCAACACTAACACCGGAGCTTGACATAACTTCTCTTTTAACAATTGAAAAGCAATTTCTTGCTCATTCTCCCAATTAAATCTCGTGTTCTTTCTCGTCAACTTCTTCAATGGAGAAGTGATCTTGGAAAAGTCTTGGATAAACCGACGATAATAACCGACCAATCCGAGAAAACTTCGGATTTTCGTAGGCGTAGTTGGTTGTCCCCAACTCTTTACCGTCTCTATCTTCCCCGGATCTACTTGAATACCTTCTTTGTTCACAATATGTCCAAGGAATTGAACTTACCTTAGCCAAAATTCACATTTGGAGAGCTTAGCATACAACTTCTCCTTCTGCAACGTCTTCAATACACCGCACAAATGGTGTTCGTGTTCCTTCATACTCTTCGAATAGACAAGTATGTCGTCAATGAACATAATTACTGACTTGTCCAATATAGGTTGGCACACTCCGTTCATAAGGTCCATGAATGCTGCCGGTGCATTCGTAAGGCCGAAAGGCATCACTACAAATTCAAAATGCATTCAAAAGGCCGTTTTCTCAATATCTTCCTCACGGACCCGCATTTGGTGATAGCCGGACCGTAAGTCAATTTTAGAAAAATACGTCGCACCTTAGAGTTGGTCAAACAAATCGTCAATCCGAGGCAGTGGATAACAATTCTTGATCGTCACTTTGTTCAACTCCCGATAATCGATGCACATCCGCATACTACCATCCTTCTTCTTCACGAATAAAACCAGAGCACCCCATGGTGAAGCACTCGGTGGGATAAAACCCTTTTCAAGTAACTCTTGGGTTTGATTCCACAACTCTTGCATTTCCGTTGGTGCTAAACCATAAGGAGTTTTAGCAATGGGAGTAGCCCCCGGAAATAACTCAATGTGAAATTCAACTTGTCTTTCCGCCGGAACACCCTGTAACTCATTCGGAAAAACATCTTCGAATTCATTTACCACCGGAATTTCACGAATGGATGGTGGCTCTTCGCGAGTATCAACTACATGGGAAAAAAAGCCATACCACCACTACTAAGAAAACGACGTACCCGTGCAATAGTGTATAATGGCACAAGTCTTCTCCGTCTCTCGCCATGAATAATTAGCTCTCCCCCGCTAGGGGTCTTCACCCGAATAGATTTTTCATGGCATGCAATATCGGCTCTATAACGATCGAGCCAATCCATACCAACGACAATATCGAATTCACCCAACGTCATCTGGATAAGATCAATTTTTGACGTTTCGGAACCAAACACAATATCACAATCATTACAAACATCAACCCCTAGCACCGTCTTACCATCCGCTATTTCAACTTCTACCGGATGACTTAACTTAGCTAGCAGTTTATCAAGCTTAGACACAAAACGCGGAGACACAAACGATAAATTAGCACCGCTATCAAATAGTATCCTTGCCGAATTAGAGTTAACCATGAAAGTACCGGAGACAACTTCGTTGGATTGCTTGGCCTCATCATGGGTCATTAAGTAATTTCGTCCCCTCGTCGTCCCCGCCGCCTTTTCTAGCTTCTTGACTTGATCATTGCTCAAATCGGGACATTCCGTCCTTCGGTGACCTTCTTTATTACAATTAAAACAAACAATTTTGTTGGAAGATGAGTTCGTACAATCATGGGCCATGTGCCTTTGTCACCCACAATTGTAGCACGTGGGTCCAAAACTCTTAGAAGCCCCCTTTATCACACTACCAACGCTCTCGGTCACACTCCTACTCTTCTTGTTCGAGTGGCTAGTAGCTTCAAATTTTCGTTTGCCAAAGGTGAAGTCACTCTTTCTCAGAGCAAGCTACTCAAAACCCTTAGCAATATCAAACAATTCATCAAAAGTTTTCACCGAGTTCCTACTAATCCTTTCTTGATAGTTATCATTTAAGGTTCGGTAGAAATCTTCTTTCAACATATGATCATTCCCGACATACCCAGGGCAAAATTGGGTCTTTGATAAGAAAGTGGACTTGAGAGTGTTCTAATCCATTGACCCTTGCTTTAAAGTACGCAACTCGTCCTTAAGCCTCGAAAGATCGGTCGAAGTTCGGTATTCCTTGAAAAATTCCGCCTTAAACTCGTCCCACGTCAAACTCATACTTTGTTCTTCGCCATAAAGTCGAATTTTCGCATCCCACTACAACTTGGCATCACCCCTCATCATGCTACTACCATACCTCGTCCTCTTATCGAGAGGGAACTCACTAGTACGAAAAGCCCCTTCATATCGGAGATCCAACGAGCACTCTTGAGTGGGTCTCGTTCACCCTCAAAGGTAGGAGGTTGAGCATCTTTGAAATTTTTATAGTGGAAGTCTCGCCTTCCGAAGTTATCCTCTTGAAGAACAATCTTAACTTGTTCCTTGACTAGATTGACTACTTGCTCGTTAATCGAATATAAGAACATCTTCTTAACGTCCTCTAAAAAGGCCGCATGATGCCTTTGCATAATGGCCTCAACCTTGGCCGTAAACTCGACGTCCTCACTCGTATCCCCGTTATTGTTCTCGGGTCCATTTCTCGTCTTCATACTATAAAACGGAAATAGGTTAAACAATGAAACGAAAGGACATAACATAATTTTCATATGCACCTCACCACCCCATCTTGCTCAACAATCATCGTACATCACTTGTTTGACACATTTTGAGCCCGTAACAATGGTAGCTAATCATTGTTACGCGAGCACGTCGCATTAACTTGCTAGTACAACATCTATCTCGCTTGATGATTGCAAACACAACACAATATAATTAGCGCATAATTAGTTTACCTAAACCTAGGCACTAACCAATCCCCGGTCCGACCGGTCTGCTACAAGTCCCGCATAAAGCGCATACACAATAAAGTCTAAGTCTAGGCACCTATCTCAAGTCGCCTAAATCCCTTAAACTTGGCTCTGATACCACGTGTAACGACCCAACCCGTTCACTTAAGAGAAACGTGCATATATAATTTTTTTTGCAATAGATAACAATTCGTTAAACACATCGAACCATCGCATCATTAATTAATTGTTTCATGTGCAAAAGGCGCATACAACTTCAATAAAAGTTTACATCAACATTCGGGTTCAATGACCCATTTTACAATCTCCAAAAAAAAGTAAGTTTTGACCGATTAGTTTAAGTTCCAAACATCACTAGAGCATGGGTTTGGGGTTAAACTACCCAAACATTAGGTCGAACTTCCAAAAGCATCCACAAGGCACTAATGGGGAAAGCCTAGTCCACAACTTTACCCTTGCCACGAACCGCGCCCGCATCTAAAAATAGAAACAACGAGAGAGTAAGCTAAAGCTTATTGAATGCAATAATTATACACATACATATATAATATACCTACTTTCTAACACTTACTCACATACCGCATACATGCTAGCAATATAATTAGCATACCATCTCGAGTACGAAGCTAAAATATCCAATACCGCAACTAACATAATCAATAGTATATAATCGACATAATACAATATGCTACAATACAACACACAACCATGGTTAACCATACTCGCGTCATGGTTCTACCGGCTCTTTGGTTCACACCATACGCATCGGTTATGACGCTACCGGCTCATTGGTTCACATCACAACCCGAGTCATACTTGCGCTAAGTGCTACCGGCTCTTTGGTTCACACAACAACACACGTACTACGATGCTACCGGCTCTTTGGTTCACATCATAGCATAATCGCACATATTATGGCACTACCGGCTCTTTAGTTCATACCATATCATGCAAATAAATACATTATATACATATGCATGCAATTATTCCACTCACCTTATCACGTCGGTGATGATTAAACACTTCTGTAAGCTTCAAAGCAAAGCACCTAATACATTAAATACACATTCAATACACAAACTAGTTGGACTAGACACCAACATTTAACACTTGAGCATTTAATGACCCGATTGCATTAAATGACTCATTTACACCAAAATCGCCCATTAAAGGCCAAGACTCATCCTTAATCACTAAAAGCTAGTTATTAAAGTCTACTAACACCAACTAACACAAATTATGGGTATTTCATACCCATCTTACCCAACTAGGTTAACCATTACCCATTTAACCCATTTTAACACTTAGACTTACAATTTTGGTCAAACTTAAACCCATTAACAATCTTTCATCATTACACAAGTGTATTAGTGACTAACAACACAATTAACACTTACAAACCTTAAATTACATGACCAAACCCTAGATTATAACCATTAGGGTTTCCTTACATCAATTTAACCCAAATTCACCCATTTAACCCCCAAATGGGTCTTACATGTGATGACCCGGGAATTTCCAACCAAATTTAAACTTAATCTTTACATGATCTCGATACGATAAGCAAAGTCTATAATGTTGAGTCTCAGAAATTTTCAACTCTTTCATTTATGCAATTACCCTTCGACTGTTCTCGACGATTCACGAACAATTGTTTGAAAATAAATATATATGTATATATATATATATATATAAGTATATATAATACACTTTAATCAATTGGGATTAAATGTAAAGTAAAAATACAGAAGAATTAAGTTACTATTAAAATAAATATGATACAATAATAATATTTTCCATATATAATTATTCATGAATAATTTATAAACATTATATGTAGAAATTTATAAAATTTATGAATATGTAAATAATTATAAATTAAAATATATTTGTTATATTAGTATTATTATTACTACTTTCATTATTTTTATTAATAATAAAATTAGTATTATTATTATTGATATTATTATTATTTGTAATATATATATAAATATAACATATAAATATCTTTAAAAGGAAAGAGTGCCGTTAATATCATAATTAAGTTGTATAGTGAACTAGTGTCTGCATTGTTTTAGTTAACTGATCCGTGAATGAATTTGATTCAAAGAATCACTATACTTAATTGATTTAAGTGGGGTACATGTTGTTTTTTTTTTGTCTGAATTCAATTTACATAAAACACATATGCATATGCATATACACCTACCACCATCTCAATCTATATCTCTTCTTTCTCTCTCCCTCTCCTACTTCTATATTTTGTTTTCACTTCAAATATATGCTTCTGTCGACCGAAACAAACCGCAAAAACACAGCTATCATAATTGCAGTGGTGTAGCCATGAAACTCCCAAGAATCACCCTCAACCTCCGATTAAATCAACACGACCACCACACCCATGAACCCATGTGAACTAAACCGTATTATGATGTTTATGTTAAACCCACCCACGTTTATTTTTCTCTATGCTTGCTTACTATCTATTGAACATTAGCTATATTTTTCTGTCATGCTACAACCTCCTAATACCACCTTCGTCACTCTACATAACCACCACCATGTTTTTCTTTAAACCGACACCACTTCACCAATCACTACCACAACCAAAAACACCACGATCATCCATCTATCTCTCTATCCATCTCGCTCTTTCTTATTTTTCTTCGTAAACCTCTATAAAAAAACGGCCATCAGTCCTTCATCGTATATTATTTTTTCTATTTCCTGTCATACTCAAACCAAACTCAACTTAACCCAATTCTCGATTATTACTTCATGATTCTGTTTTCGTTCTTCTGTTCAAAAACAGTCACCCATTTGATCACCACCATGATCACCACAGTTAACTCATTTGGTGGAATTCCATGCAAATCGAAACCCATACTGTTTTCATACGTTCGATATTTTTTTTTTTTATTATTTTATGAAACCCATTCGGTGGAACAATTGAGTGGAACATTTTGCCACTATATGGCCGACAAAGTATAATTGTGGGACGTGTTATATTTTTTTTCTCTTCCACCGACAGTCAATTGCACTCATCTCATCTGGCAACTTGTATTACGGGACCACCATCGAATACATAAATTGAAACAAGTTGGCGGGTTAAAGAAACTATTGTGGGCCAAGTTCTTTGATTTATTTTTGTGTTGGGCTGCTGTTCCAATTATCTGTTTTTCTTTTGCTCTCAAAGCCCAAAAGTTGCAGCCACTTGCATATTCGAAGCCTGGTTGCTGCAACTGCAGTGTTTCATATTTTTTTTTTAAAACACAATCGAAGGAAGTAGGTAATAAGGTATAACAGTGTCGATGAGGTTAACACAGGATAGATTATGATGAATAGGCGAGGGTGATGGTAAGGATTGATATAAATGGTGATGATATTTGATTATAATTAAGATACAACGATGATGATAAGGTAGTTATAATAATTAATGTTTGAATGATGATGAAACATGAATATGTTTAACACAGTTTATATATAATGATGATGATGATTAATTTATGTAGATGATGTATTAATTTGATACATGAATTCATAAGCAAAGGTGATGTATATGATAATGATTATGATATATATTCGTATATGATTTATGATGATTAAGGATGATAGTGATTATGGTGAACTAGATTAATTTTGGAGGAAAAAGAGAAGAAACAGGAACAGTGTAAGTAGAATTAATATCTGAAATAAAACAGAAAGAAAAGGGTGGAAGAGTGGTTTGGATTGTTGGTGTTTAAGCAAGAGGTCCTGGGTTCGAACCTAGGCCACTACAATATTTTTTTAAGGTATCAGGAGAAGCTGTTGGGCTGAAAGTTGTTGGGCCAAGTGTAATGACCCGCACTTTTTCGATCGTTCTATACTTATAAGATTAGTATTTATATAAATTAAACCTTACCAACATGATAAGCAATCCAAATTGTTAAGATTTATGTTTTTGAAAAGAGTTTTACACAACGTTTGACCGTCTAGTTTGACCGATGATATCACGAACTATACAATATATGATAATTATACATACATATTTAACATGATCTAAGGATGTTTTAATATCTCATTTTGTATTAATAACAAAAAGTCATAAGTATATTTTGAAACTACTAACTTAAGTTTTCAAAACAATAACCATACGTAACGTTATTTGACATAAATATTGATGATTTATAATGTTTATACATATATCGTATAAGTAATGTATTTAATCATTTTTAAAGGGCTTTTATACATAAAACAATATAAGTATATTTACAAAAGATAGTTATATTTGAATTCTCGTTCCGTTTCCTCAATAATCCTATACGTATATCTAGGGTACTATACACATCTTCTAGAAGTATTTACTATTGGTATATACCAATAGAAATCTTCAATTATTGGAATAATATGTCATTCATGACATAATAAATTTTAACTTATCTTAGATATTTTCACTAAAAACTAAATTTTCAAGCCTATAAATAAGCACCATTTCTAACTCATTTTTACACATTCATTTTCCAAATTTTACTTCCAATTTTCACACACACTTGCAAGAACTCTCTCAACTTTTATTTTACTACTTCTTTCCAGCAACTTTACATTTTAAACTTGAGGTAAAAACTCTACTTCAACTCTTTTTCAATTCATATATTTATAGCTATATATATAAGAGTTTATAAACTAGAACATAGTTTGAATGATTTCAAACTTGTTCGCAAACTAAATAGATCCTTCTAACTTAACTTTTAAAATACTTAAAGACCTGTAATATAACTTAAAAATATGCTAATTTAACAAGGTATAACTTGGTTTTTCAAAGAACACCTTAAAAACTGTTTTTATGACGTCGGAGTGCAACCGGGGGCTGTTTTGGGTTGGATAATTAAAAACCATCTTAAACTTTGAATTGGAGGTTTATTTTCTGGAAAAATGATTTTTACTATGAATATGATAACACATAAAAATTTCATGATTTAACTCAAAGTATAAGTATTTTTAGAAAAATAATCATTTAAGGTTGTTTACATGATGGACAATGATTAACTTCATAAGTTTCACTAAAGTTTGACCTATGACCTGTGATTTCGAATACAAACTAAGGTATTTACAGTTCATAGTCTTAAAGAGGGACTCGATCCAAGGAAGTGGCAAGTTGAATCAACGAAAACGGAGTTGTAACGAAGAAACTATGACCAAAACGAGATCGGATATCTAAGACTAGTTTGGCTACGAAAATAATTGGAGAAAATTAAATAAATCACATCTTTTTAAAATAACATGATATTTTATATATATGTACTCATAATTTAATTTTATATGGTTCAGGATCACCCGTAAACAATACGAGAAGATTAATCATAAGATCCCATGATTGTACGCAACACGTCATTTGACAACACCGGTACTTTATGTACGCAACACGTCATTTGACAACACCGGTACCATGGGTCAAGATTAATCTCGACCAATACATATACGATGGGGGTTTTTATTTATTTCATTGGGGGTTTATTAAACACCTAAAAATGAACCATTAAAATTGAATTACTAACATCGGACTGCTAACTACGGACTAAGAAATTATTAAAACTATTAAAAGTATAAAAAGTATATATATGTGACGATTGTTTAAAATAGAAATATATTGATAAACTATATATGGATAGGTTCGTGATATCAATCGGAGACCAAGTCGAAATTACATATCTTCAAGACGAAAGTGAGTATATAGTCCCACTTTTAAACTCTAAATATTTCGGGATGAGAATACATGTATTTTATGTTTTACGTTATGGACACAAGTAACTGAAAAATATATTCTACGTTGAGTTGTACCACTGGCATACTTCCCTGTAGCTTGGTAACTAATATTTACAGCGGTATTGTAAACGCGAATCCTGTTGATAGATCTATCGGGCCTGACAACCCCAACCGGACTGGACGACCAGTATTCAACGGTTGCACAGTACTTCGTTTCGTGACTACACTTGGTACGGTGTAGTAAGATTTCATAATAAAGGGAATATGCGACGTGATTAAATGTTAAGTATGGTTACCAAGTGCTCAACCACTTAGAATATTTTTATTAAACTGTTTATATATGAAATCTTGTGGTCTATATATATATTGCTGCCGGCACTAAACCTATATCTCACCAACTTTATGTTGACGTTTTAAACATGTTTATTCTCAGGTGATAATTAGAAGTTTCCGCTGCATTATGTTGAATTTGAGCAGGATCTTGCGTACGCATATTTGTGTCAAAAATAAAACTGCATACCCGAGGATTTGTGTTGTAAAATATACTAGAAATCGTGTTGTTATCATTATTTGTAAAGTTTGTAAGTCGAAGATTATCGCTAAACGATAATCATCTTTATTTCGTCCAAAGCTTGTATCAAAAATAAGAATCATGGTTTGTAATGTATAATATATGCAGTTTTTCTTTTAAAAATGTCGCATATAGAGGTCAATACCTCGCAATGAAATCATACGTTATCTAACACGTTCTTACGGTTAAGGACGGGTTATGACATGTGGTATCAGAGCGGTGGTCTTAGCGAACCAGGTTTGCATTAGTATGTCTAACTGATAAGTCGTTAGGATACATTAGTAAGTCTGGACTTTGACCGGGTCTGATTTCAAAAACCATTGCTTATCACTGTTGGTTAAAATTTATATGTAAATATTATGTAGTACTAATGAGTTAGTTGTGGTGTGATAGATGTCGGGCTCAAAACTTATTATCACATTCAGCGACTCCGAATCAGAATCTTCAGATGGTGTTCCAGTCATTAACCTATCCGATGACGAAAATAATATCTTTGGGGAAGACTCACAAATTCCGGATGAACCAACTATAGAAAATCTGGAAAGTGAACCCGAGGAGGAAAGTGAACCCGAGGAAATTACGAAAGACAAGTTCGAACAAGGAAAGAAACGAAAAGCTAATGAATTAGAAAATTCAAATCCCGAGTTTAGGGAGGATGATGTGGCACCAACTCCACTAAACACTACCACCCCTATTCCCGCTATTCCTATTCGTGCTGTCCCGGCATCTAGTTCTTCAGCCCCACCGCCAAAATATAGGCAGACAGCTAGGATAAGCGTTAGGCCATTCATTGGAACTAAACGTCCTAGAAAATAGACCAAACGATGCGCTGCCGTATTAAACCATGGGATCATATAATGTTTTGTATAATATTATTAGTGTGGTTTGCTTAATGTTCGATGTAAGATAAGCATATGTAAAATAGTGAAGTGTGAAATGCAATAATTTTCCATGGTTAAGTATTATTTAGATTGTAGTAATTGGATCGGTACTAAGCTATTAAGTATGAACATTAACGGGTAGGTACTACCCTAGATATAATTATAAAACGCTAATAAGAAGAAAAGGCTTTTATAATAATACCTGGTTCATATTATTAATAAGCTATAATGTACTGTAAATATACACTACATCTATAATATTCCATGTGAATAATTATTTTCTTTTCATTCTTATAGAAGAATATGGCGCGATTGAACCGAATGACGGAACAAGAAATCCAGGAACTCATCAATCAGCGAGTGAACGACAGAATGTTATGGGTCGAGGCTGCAAGAGGTGCTGCAGTTAACCCAAATCCTCGTGTGGGGTGCACTTACAAAACTTTTCAAGCTTGCAAGCCCTCATCATTCAGTGGAACAGAAGGACCGATCGGTTTAACCCGGTGGATAGAAAAGATGGAAACTGTGTTCAAAATCAGTGGTTGTGTTGAAAAGGACATGACCAAATACGCATCGTGCACTTTACAAGATAGTGCACTCACGTGGTGGAAAAATTATGTGAAGGCTGTAGGAGGAGATGTAGCTTATGATACTCCGTGGGAAGAATTCAAAACAATGTTAATCAATGAATATTGTCCAAGGAACGAGGTTAGGAAGTTGGAAGATGAATTACGAAGTCTGAAGGTTATTGGTACTGAAATCACCAACTACAATCAGCGATTCATGGAATTAGTTTTGCTATGTCCTGAATTGGTTCCAACCGAAGAACGGAAGATTGAAATGTACAAAGATGGTTTGCCCAAAAAGGTCAAGGCAAATGTTACAGCATCGAAACCTAAGACAATTCATGAAGCTATAACCATGGCAAACGAGCTAATGGATCAGGTCATCATGGATAAGAAAGTATCCAATACTGATGTGAAGGTATCAGGTAACAAAAGAAAGTGGAATGGAAATTATGATCGAGGTAACCAACAACAATCTTTTAAGAAACAAGAAACCCCGAAAGGTGCGGGTAGTGGTTCAGGTTTTGGTTACAAAGGACAAAATCCTTTATGCAACCGATGCCACAAACATCACTCTGGTTACTGTAATGTGGTATGCAACAAATGTAATCGACAGGGTCATCTTGCTGAAGATTGTAGGGCTCTCGTTACGAATACAAATGGTGCCAAGACTCCTGCCACCAACGCAAATAGAACTGCTTTGGCTACCATTACTTGTTTTGGGTGTGGAAAACAAGGTCACTATAAGAGCCAGTGCCCGAATCCAGAGAAGAATATCGGACCTGCACGTGGGAGAGCATTTGTTATTAATGCTAGAGAGGCATGTGAAGACCCGGAGCTTGTTACGGGTACGTTTACCATTAATAACTTATCCGCATCTATTATATTTGATACTGGTGCTGATAGAAGTTACGTGTGTAGAGACTTTCACGCTAAATTGAATTGTTCATCATTACCTCTCGATGCTAAGTACATGATTGAGTTAGCTAATGGTAAACTAATTAAAGCCGATAAAATTTGCCGTGATTGTAAAATAAATTTAGCCGGAGAAACGTTTAAAATTGACTTGATACCCGTAGAATTAGGAAGTTTTGATGTAATAGTCGGCATGGACTGGATGTCCAAAATAGGAGCTGAAGTTGTGTGCGCCAAGAAGGCAATTCGCATTCCTCGTAAGAATAAAACGCCAGTAATGATTTATGGAGAGAAGGGTAACTCAAAGCTAAAACTCATTAGTTATTTGAAAGCTCAAAAGTGCTTGAAGAAAGGGTGCTATGCTATCTTAGCACATGTTAATAAAGTCGAAACAAAGGAAAAAGTGAAGAGCATCAATGACGTGCCTGTGGCAAGAGATTTTCCTGAAGTCTTTCCGGAAAAGTTGCCGGGATTACCTCCATTTAGATCTGTAGAATTTCAAATAGATTTAGTACCAGGAGCTGCACCAGTGGCTCGTGCTCCATATAGACTTGCACCGTCCGAGTTAAAAGAACTTCAGAGTCAGTTAAAAGAATTACTGGATCATGGATTCATACGACCAAGTACTTCACCGTGGGGAGCTCCGATTCTATTTGTTAAAAAGAAAGATGGATCTTTTAGGATGTGTATAGATTATCGTGAATTAAATAAGTTAACTATCAAGAATCGGTATCCACTACCGAGAATTGACGACTTATTTGATCAACTCCAAGGATCATGTGTGTACTCAAAAATTGACTTAAGGTCGGGCTATCATCAATTACGTGTCAAAGAAGAAGATATACCGAAAACTGCTTTTCGGACACGTTATGGTCATTACGAATTTTTGGTTATGCCGTTTGGATTGACGAATGCGCCAGCTGTATTCATGGACCTCATGAATCGAGTTTGTAGTCCGTATTTAGATAAGTTTGTTATCGTTTTCATTGATGATATTCTTATCTATTCCAAGAGTGAGCAAGAGCATGAAGAGCATTTAAGGTTGATATTAGAGTTGTTGAGAAAAGAACAACTATATGCTAAATTTTCTAAGTGTGCTTTTTGGTTGAAAGAAGTTCAATTTCTTGGCCACGTTGTTAGTAGCAAAGGAATTCAGGTTGATCCAGCAAAAACTGAAGCCATTGAAAAATGGGAGACTCCTAAGACACCAACGCAGATACGTCAATTTTTGGGTTTAGCCGGTTATTATAGAAGGTTTATTCAAGATTTTTCCCGAATAGCTAAGCCGTTGACAGCGTTAACGCAAAAAGGGAAGAAATATGAATGGACTTCTGAGCAGGAGAGTGCATTTCAATTACTAAAGAAGAAGTTAACTACGGCGCCTATTTTATCGTTACCAGAAGGGAACGATGATTTTGAAATATATTGTGACGCTTCGCGACAAGGTTTTGGTTGCGTTCTTATGCAACGAAAGAAAGTTATTGCATACGCATCCCGACAATTGAAGATTCACGAGCGGAATTATACAACGCATGATCTAGAACTGGGAGCAGTCGTGTTTGCATTGAAGATATGGAGACACTACTTGTATGGGGTTAAATGCACTGTGTTTACTGATCATAAAAGCCTTCAACATATTTTTGATCAGAAACAGCTGAACATGAGACAACGTAGGTGGGTCGAGTTAATAAACGACTATGATTGTGAAATTCGTTATCATCCAGGGAAGGCGAACGTGGTGGCCGATGCTTTAAGCAGAAAGGAACGAGAACCAATTCGAGTACGAGCGATGAACATAAAAATTCGCATGAATCTCAACTCACAAATCAAAGAAGTTCAACGAGAAGCACTTACTAAAGAAAATATAGGAAATGAAATAATGAAGAAGTATGAGAAGCAACTCGTTATGCGGGAAGATGGAATTCGATATTTTGCAAATCGTATTTGGGTACCGAAGTTGGGTGGATTAAGGAAGTTGATATTAAATGAGGCACATAAGACAAGATACTCGATACATCCTGGAGTTGGAAAGATGTACCAAGATCTTAAGACACATTATTGGTGGCCTAATTTAAAGACAGACGTTGCAACATATGTTGGGGAATGTTTAACTTGTTCCAAAGTCAAAGCTGAACACCAGAAGCCGTCAGGGTTACTTCAACAACCAGAAATCCCAGAATGGAAATGGGATGGTATTACCATGGATTTCATCACGAAGTTACCAAAGACTGCCTGGGGATACGACACCATTTGGGTGATTGTTGATCGTCTCACCAAGTCTGCACACTTCTTGCCTATAAAGGAAACGGATAGAATGGAGAAACTATTACGATTGTATATAAAGGAAGTTGTTTCAAGGCATGGAATACCTATTTCCATTATATCCGATCGTGATAGTAGATTTACATCAAAGTTCTGGCAATCACTACAGGAGGCCCTAGGAACTCGTTTGGATATGAGTACCGCGTATCATCCGCAAACCGACGGGCAGAGTGAAAGAACGATTCAGACTCTTGAAGACATGCTCAGGGCATGTGTGATCGATTTTGGAAACGGATGGGATAAATATCTACCATTAGCAGAATTCTCGTATAATAATAGTTATCATGCGAGCATTAAAGCTGCGCCATTCGAAGCATTGTACGGAAGGAAGTGTAGATCTCCTATTTGTTGGAATGAAGTAGGAGATCGACAATTAACTGGTCCCGAGATCATACACGAAACGACTGAGAAGATAGTACAAATCAAGGAGAGATTGAAAACAGCCCGTAGTCGCCAAAAGAGCTACGCCGATGTTCGAAGGAAACCATTAGAGTTTCAGATCGGTGACATGGTTATGTTAAAGGTGTCACCTTGGAAAGGTGTAATACGTTTTGGAAAAAGGGGTAAACTAAACCCAAGGTATGTAGGCCCGTTCAAGATCATCGAACGCATTGGACCGGTAGCTTATCGACTCGAGTTACCGCAACAACTCGCCGGAGTACATAATACCTTTCACGTCTCAAACCTTAAGAAGTGTCTTGCAAAGGAAGACCTCACCATTCCTCTTGAAGAAATCCATGTCGACGAGAAACTACAATTCATCGAAGAACCAATCGAAATCATGGATCGTGAAGTTAAACGGCTCAAGCAGAGCAACATACCGATCGTTAAGGTTCGTTGGAATGCTCGAAGGGGTCCCGAGTTTACTTGGGAACGAGAGGATCAAATGAAACAAAAATATCCACACTTGTTTTCCGATGACGCAAAATAGGTACAATTTTAAAATTTCGGGACGAAATTTATTTAACGGGTAGGTACTGTAATGACCCGCACTTTTTCGATCGTTCTATACTTATAAGATTAGTATTTATATAAATTAAACCTTACCAACATGATAAGCAATCCAAATTGTTAAGATTTATGTTTTTGAAAAGAGTTTTACACAACGTTTGACCGTCTAGTTTGACCGATGATATCACGAACTATACAATATATGATAATTATACATACATATTTAACATGATCTAAGGATGTTTTAATATCTCATTTTGTATTAATAACAAAAAGTCATAAGTATATTTTGAAACTACTAACTTAAGTTTTCAAAACAATAACCATACGTAACGTTATTTGACATAAATATTGATGATTTATAATGTTTATACATATATCGTATAAGTAATGTATTTAATCATTTTTAAAGGGCTTTTATACATAAAACAATATAAGTATATTTACAAAAGATAGTTATATTTGAATTCTCGTTCCGTTTCCTCAATAATCCTATACGTATATCTAGGGTACTATACACAGCTTCTAGAAGTATTTACTATTGGTATATACCAATAGAAATCTTCAATTATTGGAATAATATGTCATTCATGACATAATAAATTTTAACTTATCTTAGATATTTTCACTAAAAACCAAATTTTCAAGCCTATAAATAAGCACCATTTCTAACTCATTTTTACACATTCATTTTCCAAATTTTACTTCCAATTTTCACACACACTTGCAAGAACTCTCTCAACTTTTATTTTACTACTTCTTTCCAGCAACTTTACATTTTAAACTTGAGGTAAAAACTCTACTTCAACTCTTTTTCAATTCATATATTTATAGCTATATATATAAGAGTTTATAAACTAGAACATAGTTTGAATGATTTCAAACTTGTTCGCAAACTAAATAGATCCTTCTAACTTAACTTTTAAAATACTTAAAGACCTGTAATATAACTTAAAAATATGCTAATTTAACAAGGTATAACTTGGTTTTTCAAAGAACACCTTAAAAACTGTTTTTATGACGTCGGAGTGCAACCGGGGGCTGTTTTGGGTTGGATAATTAAAAACCATCTTAAACTTTGAATTGGAGGTTTATTTTCTGGAAAAATGATTTTTACTATGAATATGATAACACATAAAAATTTCATGATTTAACTCAAAGTATAAGTATTTTTAGAAAAATAATCATTTAAGGTTGTTTACATGATGGAAAATGATTAACTTCATAAGTTTCACTAAAGTTTGACCTATGACCTGTGATTTCGAATACAAACTAAGGTATTTACAGTTCATAGTCTTAAAGAGGGACTCGATCCAAGGAAGTGGCAAGTTGAATCAACGAAAACGGAGTTGTAACGAAGAAACTATGACCAAAACGAGATCGGATATCTAAGACTAGTTTGGCTACGAAAATAATTGGAGAAAATTAAATAAATCACATCTTTTTAAAATAACATGATATTTTATATATATGTACTCATAATTTAATTTTATATGGTTCAGGATCACCCGTAAACAATACGAGAAGATTAATCATAAGATCCCATGATTGTACGCAACACGTCATTTGACAACACCGGTACTTTATGTACGCAACACGTCATTTGACAACACCGGTACCATGGGTCAAGATTAATCTCGACCAATACATATACGATGGGGGTTTTTATTTATTTCATTGGGGGTTTATTAAACACCTAAAAATGAACCATTAAAATTGAATTACTAACATCGGACTGCTAACTACGGACTAAGAAATTATTAAAACTATTAAAAGTATAAAAAGTATAT
This sequence comes from Rutidosis leptorrhynchoides, assembly GCF_046630445.1. Lineage (NCBI taxonomy): Eukaryota > Viridiplantae > Streptophyta > Magnoliopsida > Asterales > Asteraceae > Rutidosis > Rutidosis leptorrhynchoides. The sequence continues at coordinate 421,885,565 of NC_092336.1, forward strand.
ATATGTGACGATTGTTTAAAATAGAAATATATTGATAAACTATATATGGATAGGTTCGTGATATCAATCGGAGACCAAGTCGAAATTACATATCTTCAAGACGAAAGTGAGTATATAGTCCCACTTTTAAACTCTAAATATTTCGGGATGAGAATACATGTATTTTATGTTTTACGTTATGGACACAAGTAACTGAAAAATATATTCTACGTTGAGTTGTACCACTGGCATACTTCCCTATAGCTTGGTAACTAATATTTACAGCGGTATTGTAAACGCGAATCCTGTTGATAGATCTATCGGGCCTGACAACCCCAACCGGACTGGACGACCAGTATTCAACGGTTGCACAGTACTTCGTTTCGTGACTACACTTGGTACGGTGTAGTAAGATTTCATAATAAAGGGAATATGCGACGTGATTAAATGTTAAGTATGGTTACCAAGTGCTCAACCACTTAGAATATTTTTATTAAACTGTTTATATATGAAATCTTGTGGTCTATATATATATTGCTGCCGGCACTAAACCTATATCTCACCAACTTTATGTTGACGTTTTAAACATGTTTATTCTCAGGTGATAATTAGAAGTTTCCGCTGCATTATGTTGAATTTGAGCAGGATCTTGCGTACGCATATTTGTGTCAAAAATAAAACTGCATACCCGAGGATTTGTGTTGTAAAATATACTAGAAATCGTGTTGTTATCATTATTTGTAAAGTTTGTAAGTCGAAGATTATCGCTAAACGATAATCATCTTTATTTCGTCCAAAGCTTGTATCAAAAATAAGAATCATGGTTTGTAATGTATAATATATGCAGTTTTTCTTTTAAAAATGTCGCATATAGAGGTCAATACCTCGCAATGAAATCATACGTTATCTAACACGTTCTTACGGTTAAGGACGGGTTATGACACCAAGGATTAAGTTAACTGTTGGGCTCGCGAAATTGTGTTGGGCTCTTTAAATCGGGTCAAATAGTGGTGGGTAGCAGATTAAATCAGAAGAACAATGGTAGTTGTATGGTTAAGGTTGTTTGCGAGTGAGCGGGAGGTCGTGGGTTCGAGACCGGGCAAGGGCACTTATTCTTTGAGGTAGTTATCTAATTTAATTATTTTTATTATTATTATTATTTTTCTTATCATTATTATCATTGTAATTATTAAAATAAATATTTCTATATAAGGGGTATATATATTACAACTACCATAATATTACATATAATCGTATATATTAAGATTACTTATATAAATTTACATATAACAAATTATTGATTTTAAATATGATAGTAAACTATATAAATATTAACTATTTTAAATATATACAAATTAAATATATAAGATATAATATATGAATTTATTTGATTACAACTATATATGTTAATATATATAAATGATATAGGTTCGTGAATCCGAGGTCAACCCTACTCTTATTAAATGAAATCATATGTATTTTTACTACAAAATACAATAGGTGAGTTTCATTTGCTCCCTTTTACTTATTACATTTTTGGGCTGAGAATACATGCAATGTTTTAATAACTGTTTTACAATATTTATATGTGTGAGTTTCATTATTTCCTTTTTATATACATTTTTGGGCTGAGAATACATGCAATGTTTTAATAACTGTTTTACAATATTTATATGTGTGAGTTTCATTATTCCCTTTTTAAATGCTTTTGCAATATATATTTTTGGGACTGAGAATGCATGCGCTTTTATAAATGTTTTACGGAATAGACACAAGTAATCAAAACTACATTATATGGTTGAATGATCGAAATCGAATATGCCCCTTTTTATTTAGTCTGGTAATCTAAGAATTAGGGAACAGACACCCTAATTGACGCGAACTCTAAAGATAGATCTATCGGGCCCAACAAGCCCCATCCAAAGTACCGGATGCTTTAGTACTTCGAAATTTATATCATGTCCGAAGGAGGATCCCGGAATGATGGGGATATTCTTATATGTATATTGTGAATGTCGGTTACCAGGTGTTCAATCCATATGAATGATTATTTTTGTCTCTATGTATGGGACGTATATTTATGAGGACTGAAAATGAAAATCTTGTGGTCTATTAAAATGATAGAATGATTATTTATGTTAAACTAATGAACTCACCAACCTTTTGATTGACACTTTAAAGCATGTTTATTCTCAGGTACGAAAGAAATCTTCCGCTGTGCATGTGTTCATTTTATAGATATTACTTGGAGTCATTCATGGCATATTTCAAAAGACGTTGCATTCAAGTCGAGTTCATCAAGATTATTATCAAGTCAATTATAGTTGGATGTATTGAAATGGTATGCATGCCTGTCAACTTTCGATGTAATGAAAGATTGTCTTTTCAAAAACGAATGCAATGTTTGTAAAATGTATCATATAGAGGTCAAGTACCTCGCGATGTAATCAAATGTTGTGAATCGTTTATAATCGATATGGACTTCGTCCGGATGGATTAGGACGGGTCCTTTCAGTTGGTATCAGAGCGGTGGTCTTAGCGAACCAGGTTTACATTAGTATGTCTAGCTGATAAGTCGTTAGGATGCATTAGTGAGTCTGGACTTCGACCGTGTCTGCATGTCAAAAGTTTTGCTTATCATTTTTGTCAAAAATCATCTGTTTATCATACTTAGGAAATTACCTGCTTATCATTCTTAGTCTAGACACATCTTACTGCAATGATTACATGAATAGTGTATAGACAAAATTCGTATCTTGGCGTATCTGCAAATTCATATCTTAGCATATATGTTATTGTTATCTTTGTCTGACAGCTTTCGTAGATTCCTTCGTAACTTATGGGATTTTAGTAATATATGTATATGAAAATTATGTATTGCAGGGTACTAATCTACATCCTATAATCTATTTCTTATCGAAAATCCTTCATCTAATCGTACGAGATGAATCCTGCAACCAGTTCGAATCCCTCAGATTCTGATAGCTATTTCGATAGTTATTCCGACAGCTATTCCGACATAGATGTTTACCTAAGCTCCGAAAACAGCGTCATCGCCATGAATCAACCAATCAGCCATTATCAATTCATCTGATGGGATCGTAGACGACTTAATTAATGGAAATGCGCAGAAAGCAATCCCTTCCACCAACCGAATTCATCTCTTGACAATGAACCTGAAGCGTTTACCGGCGAACCTGTTCGAGACACCATTTTCAGTCTCATTTCCAGGGTAATTCAACAAGATTATATTCTATCCACAATTCTGAACCTTATTCATCCGCTCGTTCCGACCGACAATCATCCTGGAGTAATAAGTCAACGAACTTCGCGCTCGAAAAATCTATTCGGAGAATATGGTGCAAAATGTACCAGCTTCAGCAACATCACCGGCACCAACAGTACAATCAATAACAGCACCAGTACCATCAACAATCCATGCTTTAATATCATCATATGTACTTTGGGTATGATCTTCATTCTACGTATCGCTCTACCTCATTTATCTTCGTTCGACATGGCGAATATGTAATCTCTAAAGTTTTAGAGATTATTTATTCTAGTTCCAACCGAAAAGTAAATGAGTTTAATATCATATTAACTCATTAAATCCATGAATAAATCTGAAGAAAATATATATGTAGATATGTTTTCATAAAGATTGTAATTAAAAATTCTCTTGTACAAACTGTTAATGGTGAAAATATTTTAACGGGTAGGTAATACCCGAGGACTATTTAAATTTCACATTAATAAGTTACATTGTACGTTCTTCGAATCTGTTTCAACAAGTCATATACTATCCTACTTACATCCACCGATATACAAATCCGTTCACCACAGAATAACCATATTCATCCAATCACATATTTGGATTTTGACCTATCAGAATCCAATAAGTGGCATAATGAAGAAATAATGGACACAATAAAAATTGATTAGAAACAGATTAATTAACAATATGAAATTCTATTAAGAATCCACGCTAACAAAATCCTAGCTAACTGTTCCTAGCTAACTGTTAATTCCGTATTACCATTTAATTATCGCAATTTACATTCTCGCAATTTTATTTATGTCATTTAATTTCTGTTATTTACTTTACGCACTTTAATATTCGTCATTTATTTTTTTTTATTTTTTTTGTTGTTATTTATTTTACGCATTTTAAATATCGGGACACGTATACGATGTTTTGACATATCATATCGACCCATCTATATATATATATAGTTTGAGTTGTGATCGAGTCTGAGGCGGATACGGGTAACGATACGTATTAATTAATTCGAATATTATATATTAAACTATATATGAATTATTAGACTGTTACTGTGGACTATCAACTGTGGCCTACCAACACCGGACAATTAAAATGAATTAAAATATTGATTATAACATATGAAACTAAACAATTCTTCAAGTTTGCCACTTGATTTCATTTTAAACCCCATTCATATCATCACAATTACAATCTGCGTTCAAACCTTTCATGATTCTTGAAAACACCTCAATCGAGAGGATGAACCAACCGCACTTCATCTACGGAAGAAAAGGTTAATGCATATAATTATGCACCTGAAAACACTCGGAACCTGAGTAAACGTTAAACACGTATCTGTGTTAAATTTTTGGCATTGTTATTACCAAAAATAACTTTGCAATTCCTTTTCAAAATTAGTCAATTTTGTCACAGCTCCAGCAAGTCAACTTCGACTTCTCGTTCAAAACAACCTTATTATAATCTTGATATATACGCGTGCTCTTTTATTGTTACCAGGGAACCTTTCGTATTCCACCATATTACCATCAGCGTTTAATCATCTAAAAACACAATTTTCCTGAAACCACCTTGGATTAATAATCGATGATTCAGATATCAAAGCATTAAATGCAGAGGAAACAGAAAAATGGTAGATGGTCTAAACGACCAAAAGTTTGATGATAAAGAAAGGAGTGTTGGGAACGCTCGATAGAAAATTGAGTATTGAAAAACAAATTGAGCTATCTATGAAGGAGACCAAGGACAAATACAAGGACCATACCATATATTCAAAGAATCCAGATAATTCTGGATCCGATGAAACCTTCAATGAATATCTTGCTCCGTACTCATGTTAAAATCTTGCGGAAAGTCTTTCCCCATCAACCATCGAACTTAGAAATTTCAAAATATCATCATCAATATCTTTGATATTTCTAAGGATATTTTCATAAATATCCTCGTCCGAAATTATATACCTCCTCGTGCTTCCTGTGTATCGTTATATTGAAAACATTCAATAGAAATTTAGTACTGAAAAGCGGATTATGCAAAACTATGAAGGAAATCACAAAGAATAAGTTTGACTTCAAAGAATCCAAATGATTCTATTTCTGATGAAGTCTTTAGCAAATACCTTGCTTCCGAATCTAAACCCTTACGAATAAATCTTCTTCATCATCCATCGATATTAGAAATTCCAAGATATCATCATATCTTTCGTCATAAATATCCTCCATATTTCTGAAGATATTTTCATAACTATTCTTATCTGAAATCATTAATCTCTTCCTGATATCAGTGTTACATCATATAGAAACTGTTAGTTTCTATATTCTGTAAACTTTCGAGCTTAAAAATATGAATGTTATTGGCGTAATGTTGGGAACTGATGCATGAGTTAGTATAATATAATGACACTTGATCAACGTGATTATATTACAGTAAGTCATGCTGAGTTCTAACGGGACATGATGGTTCACAGTAGATCATACCACCATCATGTGTCATGTTACGTAACTCTTTTATTCTAATTAACTTCTGAACATATCAAGAAAGTATATTCTTGATAGCTCTATTCTCAATGATCCTGGTAATTTGACGAATCAAATCGTGCTATTACGTTCTTTCTTGATTATAACATTAAATTCATTCGAAACTCCATACTTACAAATTCTAGACCATCACTCGTTTTACTAGAGATCGAGAGTAGATTAAAAAGACGAAGAGCTTCGAAACATAAAGGAAGATATAAAACTCGACAACAACACCAAAATTACAATAATTAAAAATTTAAAACATCACGACAATTAAAAATTAAAAGATTACAATCAAACTACTCGTCATCGTCAATTGTCATCTGCAAAGTAGCGTTCACCAGTCATTTCACCATCCGTGAGGTACTCTGGAGACATCGGTATTTCTCTTGATGCCTCAACTACTGTTTCAGCTGATTCATCGAGGTAACGATAACCCAACGTCTCTTCATCTTCAAGAACCGCATACAAAGAAATGCATTTATCGCGATCTTCAATGGTATCTTTTATAAAGTACCATTGATCATCGGTACACAGAAAACTTGCCCTACAATCCACATCATAATCGTCTTTATAAAAGAACATAGACGTGAATTCACACGGAACTTTTTCCTTCAGAAAGGATAGCAAGTCTTGTAAACCAACATCACGAATGTCGATATCTTCAAACGAAATACTGTCGCCCCACTTATATTCCTTCATTTGATTACGGAAATCACCTCCGTAATGAACGTTGAATGAAACAATCATCGGGGGAAGTGTTAACATTTTTCAGTTTGGGAGTGTTTTGATTTTGATTTTGAGAAAGGTGGAAATATAAAAGAAATATATGTTTGAGTGTATAAAATGATGTATATGGTTGGTGTTTTTATAGTGTAAAAGTGACCGTTGGGATAGCCGTTGGAATTTTTTTTATTTTACTAACGGCTAAAAATTTGGGCAAGTTTTTGGGCGAAGGTGGACGATGCCCGTTGGGACCTCTCTCATGATAGTTTCATTCGTACTCTTTGAATAATCGAATTATTTTACCTGTATTATTCTGTAATGATGAAAACTCTATTTATCAGCTCATATTCGTCAAGAAAAACATATTTATTGTTAGTCATGACGACCTCACTCAAATTTCGGGACGAAATTTCTTTAACGGGTAGGTACTGTGATGACCCGGGAATTTCCAACCAAATTTAAACTTAATCTTTACATGATCTCGATACGATAAGCAAAGTCTATAATGTTGAGTCTCAGAAATTTTCAACTGTTTCATTTATGCAATTACCCTTCGACTGTTCTCGACGATTCACGAACAATTGTTTGAAAATAAATATATATGTATATATATATATATATAAATATAAATATAAGTATATATAATACACTTTAATCAATTGGGATTAAATGTAAAGTAAAAATACAGAAGAATTAAGTTACTATTAAAATAAATATGATACAATAATAATATTTTCCATATATAATTATTCATGAATAATTTATAAACATTATATGTAGAAATTTATAAAATTTATGAATATGTAAATAATTATAAATTAAAATATATTTGTTATATTAGTATTATTATTACTACTTTCATTATTTTTATTAATAATAAAATTAGTATTATTATTATTGATATTATTATTATTTGTAATATATATATAAATATAACATATAAATATCTTTAAAAGGAAAGAGTGCCGTTAATATCATAATTAAGTTGTATAGTGAACTAGTGTCGGCATTGTTTTAGTTAACTGATCCGTGAATGAATTTGATTCAAAGAATCACTATACTTAATTGATTTAATTGGGGTACGTGTTGTTTTTTTTTTGTCTGAATTCAATTTACATAAAACACATATGCATATGCATATACACCTACCACCATCTCAATCTATATCTCTTCTTTCTCTCTCCCTCTCCTACTTCTATATTTTGTTTTCACTTCAAATCTATGCTTCTGTCGACCGAAACAAACCGCAAAAACACAGCTATCATAATTGCTGTGGTGTAGCCATGAAACTCCCAAGAATCACCCTCAACCTCCGATTAAATCAACACGACCACCACACCCATGAACCCATGTGAACTATACCGTATTATGATGTTTATGTTAAACCCACCCGCGTTTATTTTTCTCTATGCTTGCTTACTATCTATTGAACATTAGCTATCTTTTTCTGTCATGCTACAACCTCCTAATACCACCTTCGTCACTCTACATAACCACCACCATGTTTTTCTTTAAACCGACACCACTTCACCAATCACTACCACAACCAAAAACACCACGATCATCCATCTATCTCTCTATCCATCTCGCTCTTTCTTATTTTTCTTCGTATACCTCTATAAAAAAAACGGCCATCAGTCCTTCATCGTATATTATTTTTTCTGTTTCCTGTCATACTCAAACCAAACTCAACTTAACCCAATTCTCGATTATTACTTCATGATTCTATTTTCGTTCTTCTGTTCAAAAACAGTCACCCATTTGATCACCACCATGATCACCACAGTTAACTCATTTGGTGGAATTCCATGCAAATCGAAACCCATACTGTTTTCATACGTTCGATATATTTTTTTTTATTATTTTATGAAACCCATTCGGTGGAACAATTGAGTGGAACATTTTGCCACTATATGGCCGACAAAGTATAATTGTGGGACGTGTTATATTTTTTTTCTCTTCCACCGACAGTCAATTGCACTCATCTCATCTGGCAACTTGTATTACGGGACCACCATCGAATACATAAATTGAAACAAGTTGGCGGGTTAAAGAAACTATTGTGGGCCGAGTTCTTTGATTTATTTTTGTGTTGGGCTGCTGTTCCAATTATCTGTTTTTCTTTTGCTCTCAAAGCCCAAAAGTTGCAGCCACTTGCATATTCGAAGCCTGGTTGCTGCAACTGCAGTGTTTCATATTTTTTTTTAAAACACAATCGAAGGAAGTAGGTAATAAGGTATAACAGTGTCGATGAGGTTAACACAGGATAGATTATGATGAATAGGCGAGGGTGATGGTAAGGATTGATATAAATGGTGATGATATTTGATTATAATTAAGATACAACGATGATGATAAGGTAGTTATAATAATTAATGTTTGAATGATGATGAAACATGAAAATGTTTAAGACAGTTTATATATGATGATGATGATTAATTTATGTAGATGATGTATTAATATGATACATGAATTCATAAGCAAAGGTGATGTATATGATAATGATTATGATATATATTCGTATATGATTTATGATGATTAAGGATGATAGTGATTATGGTGAACTAGATTAATTTTGGAGGAAAAAGAGAAGAAACAGGAACAGTGTAAGTAGAATTAATATCTGAAATAAAACAGAAAGAAAAGGGTGGAAGAGTGGTTTGGATTGTTGGTGTTTAAGCAAGAGATCCTGGGTTCGAACCTAGGCCACTACAATATTTTTTTAAGGTATCAGGAGAAGCTGTTGGGCTGAAAGTTGTTGGGCCAAGGATTAAGTTAACTGTTGGGCTCGCGAAATTGTGTTGGGCTCTTTAAACCGGGTCAAATAGTGGTGGGTAGCAGATTAAATCAGAAGAACAATGGTAGTTGTATGGTTAAGGTTGTTTGCGAGTGAGCGGGAGGTCGTGGGTTCGAGACCGGGCAAGGGCACTTATTCTTTGAGGTAGTTATCTAATTTAATTATTTTTATTATTATTATTATTTTTCTTATCATTATTATCATTGTAATTATTAAAATAAATATTTCTATATAAGGGGTATATATATTACAACTACCATAATATTACATATAATCGTATATATTAAGATTACTTATATAAATTTACATATAACAAATTATTGATTTTAAATATAATAGTAAACTATATAAATATTAACTATTTTAAATATATACAAATTAAATATATAAGATATAATATATGAATTTATTTGATTACAACTATATATGTTAATATATATAAATGATATAGGTTCGTGAATCCGAGGTCAACCCTACTCTTATTAAATGATGTCATATGTATTTTTACTACAAAATACAATAGGTGAGTTTCATTTGCTCCCTTTTACTTATTACATTTTTGGGCTGAGAATACATGCAATGTTTTAATAACTGTTTTACAATATTTATATGTGTGAGTTTCATTATTCCCTTTTTATATACATTTTTGGGCTGAGAATACATGCAATGTTTTAATAACTGTTTTACAATATTTATATGTGTGAGTTTCATTATTCCCTTTTTAAATGCTTTTGCAATATATATTTTTAGGACTGAGAATGCATGCGCTTTTATAAATGTTTTACGGAATAGACACAAGTAATCAAAACTACATTATATGGTTGAATGATCGAAATCGAATATGCCCCTTTTTATTTAGTCTGGTAATCTAAGAATTAGGGAACAGACACCCTAATTGACGCGAACTCTAAAGATAGATCTATCGGGCCCAACAAGCCCCATCCGAAGTACCGGATGCTTTAGTACTTCGAAATTTATATCATGTCCGAAGGAGGATCCCGGAATGATGGGGATATTCTTATATGTATATTGTGAATGTCGGTTACCAGGTGTTCAATCCATATGAATGATTATTTTTGTCTCTATGCATGGGACGTATATTTATGAGGACTGAAAATGAAAATCTTGTGGTCTATTAAAATGATAGAATGATTATTTATGTTAAACTAATGAACTCACCAACCTTTTGGTTGACACTTTAAAGCATGTTTATTCTCAGGTACGAAAGAAATCTTCCGCTGTGCATGTGTTCATTTTATAGATATTACTTGGAGTCATTCATGGCATATTTCAAAAGACGTTGCATTCGATTCGAGTTCATCAAGATTATTATCAAGTAAATTATAGTTAGATGTATTGAAATGGTATGCATGCCTGTCAACTTTCGATGTAATGAAAGATTGTCTTTTCAAAAACGAATGCAATGTTTGTAAAATGTATCATATAGAGGTCAAGTACCTCGCGATGTAATCAACTGTTGTGAATCGTTTATAATCGATATGGACTTCGTCCGGATGGATTAGGACGGGTCCTTTCATTACAAGTCTCACATGAATAAACCCTAGCCATAAATCAACTAAAACTCAAAACACAGAGTTAAGACTTACCAACACTATCAAATCGTAGCTAAGATCGAGGAGAACAAATTTTCTTCTTACTCCAAAGATCGAAGCACAAGTCTTCACCTTTGAATCTCACTTTGAATCTAAATGGGTTTTATGTTTTGAGAGGAAATAGAGAAAGAAAAGAGAAAAGAAATGAAGAAAATGAGATAAGTGGATGGGATTTGAGCCACAATCTGATCCACGTGCGAGAAGACAAAAATACCCTTGAACCACCCCTTTTAAAATCTGAAATTGGAATCAGTTCGGCAGTGATGTCGCGGCGCGGCCGTAGACCCTCGCGGCGCGGCGTTTGACTAATTTTTTGAGCTAAAAAACATGGATCCTGATCTTGGTTTACTCGCATTCTCGCGGCGCGGAGGTGCACGTCGCTGCGCGGCCCCACACCCATTTTTTGATCAGTTTTTTTTTTGGTTAACACACCCGAAGGTCATAATCCGACTCGTACACCCCATTCTCGCTTCGTATATACACCTAGACTTCACCACAAGGTCTCACTTGACTTAATATCAACATAACCCATGCACATACTTACACATGTATACATTCTCACGCGTATATATATACATATATATCTCGTATACATCAACTAACGCTTTAAATCGTTTAATCACATATACAAACGAACTATAAACGTTCTAATGATTAAATATGTACCTTAAGACCCGTAAGAAGAAAATGGGATGTTACAATTGAGTATCTTGACTTGTGTGCCTCATCTATCACGAGTTTCCTAAGTCTGCAAATTTTCGTACCCAGATTCTATTAGCAAAGTAGTGAGTTCCATCATCTCTAATGACAAACTATTTATCTGGGCCCTTGAGAGATTCAGTAACAAAATTCTCTTGCGTTAAAACATCGAGTTGTTCATCGCGAATTTGAGAAGTAAGATTCATTCTTACGGTCATGTTCAACGCTCTAACTCTGAGAGGTCTATCTTCCTACTCAAGGCATCTATTACAACATTAGCCTTGCCAGGATGGTAACGAATTTTACAGTCGTAGTCGTTCAATAGTTCCACCCAACGTCTCTGTCTCATGTTGAGTTGTTTCTGGTCAAAAATATGTTGCAGGCTCTTATGATCGGTAAAGATTGTAAACTTAGTACCATATAAGTAGTGTCTCCACATTTTTAGTGCAAAGACCACAACACCAAGTTCTAAATCATGTGTCATATAGTTCTGTTCGTGAATCTTCAACTGTCGTGATCCGTACGCAATCACCTTCTTTCGTTGCATCAACACGCAACCAAATCCTTCTCGTGAAGCATCGCAATAAATCACGAAATCTTTGTTTCCCTCGGGTAAAGATAAAATCAGAGCAGTAGTCAATTTCTGTTTCAACAACTGAAATGCAGACTCATGTTGCTCGGTCCACTCATACTTCTTACCCTTGTGAGTCAATGCGGTCAATGGTCGGGCTATAGTAGAAAATACCTCAATGAATCTCCTGTAATAACCGGCGAGTCCTAAGAATTGTCAAATCTGCGTTGGCAACTTAGGAGTCTCCCACTTCTTGACTTTTTCTATCTTTGCAGGATCAACTTGAATTCCATTGATACCTACAATATGACCCAAAAATTGAACTTCTCGTAACCAGAAGTCACACTTCAAAAACTTCACATACAGCTGCTCTTTCCTGAGCATCTCTAGTACCAAATGTAGGTGTTGTTCATACTCTTCAGTGTTCATGGAATATACCAAAATATCATCAATGAACACAATTACAAACTTGTCTAGGTATGGCTTACACATACGGTTCATGAGATCTATGAACATTGCTGGTGCGTTCGTCAAACCAAAAGGCATTACTCCAAATTCATGATGTATGTAGCGTGTTCTGAATGTTATCTTCGGTATATCAGTCTCTTTTACTCTCATATGATGATAACCTGACCTCAGGTCAATCTTAGAGTAACATCCAGATCCTTGGAGCTGATCAAACTGATCATCGATTCTCGGTAGCGGATATCTATTCTTGATAGTCAGTTTATTCATTTCTATGTAGTGGATACAAAGTCTCATAGATCTATCCTTTTTCTTAACGAAGAGAATCGGAGCTCCCCACGGTGAAGAACTCGGTCGAATGAATCCCTTGTCCAAAAGCTCTTGTAACTGACTAGATAACTCTTGCAATTCAGAAGGTGCAAGCCTATACGGTGTGCGGGCTACAGGTGCCGCTCCAGGAATTAAGTCAAACTGAAATTCATCGTCTCTACGTGGTAGAAGACCGGGTAATTCTTCCAGAAAAACATCGGGAAAATCTCTAACAATCGGTACATCTTCGAGTTTCTTGACTTCAGGTTTAGTTTTGCTCATGTGAACTAACATTGCAAGACAACCCTTTCTAATGTGCTTCTGCGCTTTTGTAACAACCCAAACCAACCCGCGAACAAACCACGTGAAAATACAAAATAATAAAAAAAAAATTGCTGAACTGCCACCTGGCGCGGCGCGCCATATAGGCCGCGCGGCGCGCCAAACCTGACTGTCCGGAAAGTCTTTAAATGCGAAAATGTTTGACTAGTTCCCGACGTATTTAGACAAAACGCTTTTAACCGCATGTTCAATACATAAAAACTAGCGCGTTCCATTAATAAAATTTAGTTTACGAAGCGGGGCCCACATTGACCCAAATTACCCCTTAAGTACCAAAATACAATTTTCGACCATACGACTTTTAATACAAAGCAAAGCCGAGCATGGCGATTGGGGATACGCTACCCAATCCTAATAAATCCAAAAGCAAGCCTTTTACGCAAACTATGCAAGTCCTCTAATCCTCGCGCTTACCCGAGCCACCATCCGCATGCAATCTATAAAAAGAGTCAACAACGAGAGGGTAAGCTAACGCTTAGTGAATGATAATATACTACATACATATAGATGTATAAAATGGACACGCCACAAAATAACAAATACCGCATACCGAGGCATCCATATAAGGCACTACACTAAGCATACCGTACGATCTCTAAGCAACGAGCTAAAGATACAACAACAATATAAGTTCACCAACGACGATGTGAACAACGCCAAATAGCTACACCCGGAGGGTTAGCTACAACACAACAATACATTAATATATAACAATATAAACGAATAAGGTTAACACCTTAACCCAATACAGAGAACCAAATACCACAATGAAGATTGGCCGAACTACACGAGCCTTAGTAATCCGAAACCACACGAGATTACTATCTTCACAACATCGAGGTTGGCCGAACTACACGAGCCTTAGTAATCCGAAACCACACGAGATTACTACCTCAATAAGATGACCGAACTACACGAGTCACTATGAATCCGAACTACACGAGATTCATTTCCACAATACAATAAGATGACCGAAACCACACGCGTCATCGTGAATCCGAATACACACGCGATTCACTTCTCAATATTTTACCCTTCGCCATTGGGGTTATATCAACCACATCACAACCACGTGTGATAATGTACACGCGAACGCGTACTTCGCCAAAGATGGTCAACCAAAACGCACAACCGTGCCAATTGGACTCATACAAAAGTCCATCAAATCCATCTATATGTGAAGTGAGCTCTATAGCCGAGAATCACTTCACCTGACCCGCACCCATCCTACACATACATATGCACATAGGATATTATCACTCACCTTGAAGTCTTGAAGAAAGCTTCCAAGTAAACCGCAACTCGCCAATGGAAAATACCTATTCCATTATCACAATTACAACAATACACTTAGAGTGGATTTACAAATCAACCCAATTCGTCACTTAGTGCAATTGCGACCCAAATGCACTTCCAAGCACAAACCGTGCCCAAAACTAACCAATAATCACTAACACAAGTGAGAATGGTCCTAATACGCCAATTAAACCCGAACTCAAGTGTTAAACACGTGTCATACCCATTTTGACACTTAAACCCTAATTTTGACCCATAAGGTCAAAATCTCACCATTTACAAGTTTTGACACCAAAACACATTTAACTTGGTTTTATACTTCAACTTAATCCATTTCAAGTTTATAAACCTCATTAAATCGCCAAATGGGTCATAATCACCACCAAACCCTAATTTGACCCAAAGTCACAATTAGTCAACCAAATAACCTCAAATGGGTTTCAATACTTCCATAATCACTAACTTAAGTGATTAAACTCAATTTCAAGTCCTAAACATGGCCAATTAGTTCACCAACCCAAAATCCACCAACAATTAACAATAAACCCAATTACTAGCATCACTAAACCCATTTCATCATCTAAAAGGGTTTTTCATCAAACTAACTCAAACCCTAACTTGAATATCAAATCAAATAGATGAAATTCGGAGTTTGAGCTTACCAATACTATCACCGCGTAGCCAAGAACGAGAGGAACAACTTTAGAACCCGAGCTTTTGATCCAAACGGCCTCCTTCTTCTCCAAAACCTCAAATCTCTCTCTAGAATCTCTCTCTCTCTCTCTCTAGATAGTTGGGAGTGATGGATGGATGTGAAAATGATCCAAAACTGATCCAAACCAGCTAATATGGCTCACAAATCCGGCCCCAAGTGAAATTACCCAAATACCCTTCATTAAAACCAATTAAAACAAAGGATTCTGTCATCGCCAAATGGCGCGGCACGCCCCAAACCCGCGCGGCGCGCGATCCTACCGGAACAGTTTCTTTTGCATTTTAATTTATATACAATAAAACCCACACCCTTGAACACCATAATACACAAGTATACAAGATAAATATTCGGGTCTTACAACTCTCCCCCACTTAAACTCGATCACGTCCTCGTGATCCTCGTCACTTAACCAAACGGACCACACTCCACGGTCCTTAAACATACGTCCCAATCCGACTTTCCTAGGCAACTCTTCCCAATGAATCACCTCTAACAACCAAAATCGTCACACGCGATTTAACAAATCACAATCCGAGCACTAAAACCATGCTCAATCCCTCACATCGGGAAACTCAATCAATCTCGAACCGAGATATCAACCCTATAGTGTACCCTTTCCAAGTACAATGCTAAAAAAAACAACCAAATATCGACCTAAGGTCAACAACCCGAAACGATGAAGACCGAACCAAACGAACTCTTACGGATTACACCAATCACTAAACATCCCTTGTAGTGCGCCATACGACCAATACACAACTACTGTAACATCATAATCCAACAGCTAGAACCGATAGCGCCCAAAACGACTATGGAAACGCAAAACCCAAGGTGTACGAAATCAACCATCGTCACACCCGTAACAAACATGTGAGCGAAACATGGCTATCGCCTCACTAATCCCACAACATGGTCCTCACGACCCCACCATCGACGTATAAAACGACCGATAGTTCCCGCAACATGGTCCTTACGACCCTACCATTGGTGTATCAAACAACCAATAGATCACACGACACGAAGGCTGACCGAAAACACACGCGCCCTAGTGAATCCGAACTACACGCGACTCACTACCTTCACCACAACAACAATCGGGAATGGCCGAACTACACGCGCCATAGTGAATCCGAACTACACGAGAGTCACTATCCCGGAGGAATGACCGAACTACACGAGTCATTTGTGAATCCGAACTACACGAGACTCACTCCTCAATACAATGACCGAAACCACACGAGTCATTTGTGAATCCGAACTACACGAGATTCACTTCCACAACATCGAGGTTGGCCGAACTACACGAGCCTTAGTAATCCGAAACCACACGAGATTACTACCTCAATATGATGACCGAACTACACGAGTCACCATGAATCCGAACTACACGAGATTCATTCCAATAAGATGACCGAACTACACGCGTCATCGTGAATCCGAAAACACACGCGATCCACAATCTCAACACAGGAATGGTACTCGCATTTCCCACCGGTACTCGCATTTCCCGATAGTGTTACACCATACCGACATAACACTACTCCCTTGATGAAGTCAGCGAACCCCGAAGGTCATGCTCCACCAATCACAACACCGGATGAAGTCAGCGGACCCGAAGATCATGCTTCACCGATATAACACCACGCTCATGATGAAGTCAGCGGACCCCGAAGGTCATGCTCCACCAATCACAACACCGGATGAAGTCAGCGGACCCGAAGATCATGCTTCACCGATATATCACCACGCTCATGATGAAGTCAGCGGACCCCGAAAGTCATGCTCCACCAATCACGTATTCCCATGATGAAGTCAGCGGACCCTAAAGATCATGCTTCATCAAACAACCATACCATAATCGAGCAAGAACCACCTATACCAAACATAGGTACCAAACAATAATTCTCCACAAGAGAACCCGACACACACCTCCCTTAACTGGAGGATTTCACCTTGCTCGCCAAACACGTCCATTATCTCTCAACGAGATTTACCACGTTACCACCTTGGTGATGATTCAAATCCAAACCATAAGTACAATTTATCCAAAATTGTACTCTACCACAAATCGACCAAACCAGGTCTCGACAACATTTTCCGGATCTACCAAAAGCATCATCCGAAATCTCACACTAAAACTTCCTCGTGCGGGAGTGTAACTCCCCCACTTAGAACCACGTTCCATATCCACAACTCGTACAACCGTACAATGCTACCACAGGTAGACTTTACCAACAATTTGGGCTCACACGACCCATTACCACATCTTACTCCAACCTTGAGCACACGAAGGATTTTAACCAACCCTTAAACACTTTGTACGAAAAGTGTACCGCAACACAATCGGAGTCGAACACCACGCTAGTAGGTATAAAAGAGGCACCTAATGTCGCGTCATAAAGACTCCATTACCAACACACATTGAGATTTAAAACACTCGATCTCAAGGGTTCCAACCAACCGACGAACCACATGATTCGTCACTTCAACATCAAAGCGAACACGCGCTTAACAACCAAACACCAAAACCATTTCCGTGGCTAGGTAGAAACGTTTCCCAAATACTAAGGAATGCTTGGTTGCACCAAGTCTTACGCCCTTCGCCCGTCAATCAATCATCAACATAGGGTACTTCCATTAGGAACGTCACCCATTGCATAACATGCACAACAAAGGCACGCAACTCAAACTCAAACGGCATTTAATAAATAATCAAAAGACATATTTATCAAAATTAAACGTACCTTAACGTCTCCTGGCCGCACCCGTCCCCGCTAACTTGGGACACTCCGACTTACGATGTCCTTCTTTTTGGCAATTGAAGCACACCATACCATCACCCTTTGGTTCCGAACATTCCCAAGACTTGTGACCCCTCACGCCACAATTATAACATTTAGCCGCACTAGAATCCGACATACCCTCTCGCGTACCACCCGTGCTCACACTCGGACTCTTAGCCCTCTTACTCGGAGCACCATAAGAAACGACCCTTCGCTCACTTGAAGGTTCACCCTTTTTCGATCGTGAATACGACTCGAAACCTCTAGCCAAGTCGAATAATTCCGAAAACGATTTCGCTTGACCCCGGCTAATTTTACTTTTCAAGTCATCATTCAAGGTCCGATAGAAATCTCCCATCAACAAACGATCATTCCCCAAATACTCCGGACAAAAACGAGCCTTCACCATGAAGGTCGTCTTGAGAGTACTCAAATCCATAGATCCTTGTCGCAAATTTTGCAACTCATTACGCAATTCCCACAAATCGGCCGAAGTTCGGAACTCCTCGAAGAATTCCTCCTTAAAGTCGTCCCACGATAAAGCCATAAACGTCTCGCCACCGACAAGATCAATCTTACCATCCAACCAATCCCTTGCCCTACCCCGTAACAAACTCGTAGCGAGTCTCGTCTTTCTCTCGGGAGGGCAATCAATAGTACGGAAACACCCTTCGACGTCCGAAATCCAAGTTGTGCTTACCAAAGGATCCGGCTTCCCGTCATACATCGGGGGTTTAGTCCTCATGAAGCTCTTAAGATAACGCTCCATTTCACCACTACTTTGAAGTTCGGAATACCTCCTTTCCATTCTTTCTTCTAACGCACCCATTTGCTCCGCAACGGCGGCCGCAACCCTAGCGTTAAACTCCACGTCATTCGCCTCGGTCTCGTTTCGCGTCGTCATTCT
Source organism: Rutidosis leptorrhynchoides (assembly GCF_046630445.1). Taxonomy (NCBI): domain Eukaryota; kingdom Viridiplantae; phylum Streptophyta; class Magnoliopsida; order Asterales; family Asteraceae; genus Rutidosis; species Rutidosis leptorrhynchoides. The sequence continues at coordinate 421,904,566 of NC_092336.1, forward strand.
AAAGAATGCAAAACGATTAGTCCACGAACGTGTAAAACCGTACGCACGACACAGCCCCATCTTGCTAAACACTCATCGTACATCACTTGTTAGACACGATTTGCACCCGTAATAAGTTTTGCAAGTTCTTATTACGCACACATGCCGCATCGACTCGTTAGTACAACGACCGTCTCGCTCGATGATATACACAAACACAGCCAAAATTCTACGCGGTACAAACACACGCGATAATTATTATCACAACACAACAACATATTAATAATATCCGCATTACTAATATAAACGTTAGTCAACCTATAGCCAAGGCACTAACCAAACCCATTCCGACCCGTAATCCTACAAGTCCCGCAACAATTTAAGCACACACAAGTCTAAGTCTAGGCACCTATCTCAAGTCACCTAAATCCCTTAGACCATGCTCTGATACCACTTGTAACAACCCAAACCAACCCGCGAACAAACCACGTGAAAATACAAAATAATAAAAAAAAATTTTGCTGAACTTCCACCTGGCGCGGCGCGCCATATAGGCCGCGCGGCACGCCAAACCTTACTGTCCGGAAAGTCTTTAAATGCGAAAATGTTTGACTAGTTCCCGACGTATTTAGACAAAACGCTTTTAACCGCATGTTCAATACATAAAAACTAGCGCGTTCCATTAATAAAATTTAGTTTACGAAGCGGGGCCCACATTGACCCAAATTACCCCTTAAGTACCAAAATACAATTTTCGACCATACGACTTTTAATACAAAGCAAAGCCGAGCATGGCGATTGGGGATACGCTACCCAATCCTAATAAATCCAAAAGCAAGCCTTCTACGCAAACTATGCAAGTCCTCTAATCCTCGCGCTTACCCGAGCCACCATCCGCATGCAATCTATAAAAAGAGTCAACAACGAGAGGGTAAGCTAACGCTTAGTGAATGATAATATACTACATACATATATATGTATAAAATGGACACGCCACAAAATAACAAATACCGCATACCGAGGCATCCATATAAGGCACTACACTAAGCATACCGTACGATCTCTAAGCAACGAGCTAAAGATACAACAACAATATAAGTTCACCAACGATGATGTGAACAACGCCAAATAGCTACACCCGGAGGGTTAGCTACAACACAACAATACATTAATATATAACAATATAAACGAACAAGGTTAACACCTTAACCCAATACCGAGAACCAAATACCATAATGAAGATTGGCCGAATTACACGAGCCTTAGTAATCCGAAACCACACGAGATTACTATCTTCACAACATCGAGGTTGGCCGAACTACACGAGCCTTAGTAATCCGAAACCACACGAGATTACTACCTCAATAAGATGACCGAACTACACGAGTCACCATGAATCCGAACTACACGAGATTCATTTCCACAATACAATAAGATGACCGAAACCACACGCGTCATCGTGAATCCGAATACACACGCGATTCACTTCTCAATATTTTACCCTTCGCCATTAGGGTTATATCAACCACATCACAACCACGTGTGATAATGTACATGCGAACGCGTACTTCGCCAAAGATGGTCAACCAAAACGCACAACCGTGCCAATTGGACTCATACAAAAGTCCATCAAATCCATCTATATGTGAAGTGAGCTCTATAGCCGAGAATCACTTCACCCGACCCGCACCCATCCTACACATACATATGCACATAGGATATTATCACTCACCTTGAAGTCTTGAAGAAAGCTTCCAAGTAAACCGCAACTCGCCAATGGAAAATACCTATTCCATTATCACAATTACAACAATACACTTAGAGTGGATTTACAAATCAACCCAATTCGTCACTTAGTGCAATTGCGACCCAAATGCACTTCCAAGCACAAACCGTGCCCAAAACTAACCAATAATCACTAACACAAGTGAGAATGGTCCTAATACGCCAATTAAACCCGAACTCAAGTGTTAAACACGTGTCATACCCATTTTGACACTTAAACCCTAATTTTGACCCATAAGGTCAAAATCTCACCATTTACAAGTTTTGACACCAAAACACATTTAACTTGGTTTTATACTTCAACTTAATCCATTTCAAGTTTATAAACCTCATTAAATCGCCAAATGGGTCATAATCACCACCAAACCCTAATTTGACCCAAAGTCACAATTAGTCAACCAAATAACCTCAAATGGGTTTCAATACTTCCATAATCACTAACTTAAGTGATTAAACTCAATTTCAAGTCCTAAACATGGCCAATTAGTTCACCAACCCAAAATCCACCAACAATTAACAATAAACCCAATTACTAGCATCACTAAACCCATTTCATCATCTAAAAGGGTTTTTCATCAAACTAACTCAAACCCTAACTTGAATATCAAATCAAATAAATGAAATTCAGAGTTTGAGCTTACCAATACTATCACCGCGTAGCCAAGAACGAGAGGAACAACTTTAGAACCCGAGCTTTTGATCCAAACGGCCTCCTTCTTCTCCAAAACCCCAAATCTCTCTCTAGAATCTCTCTCTCTCTCTAGATAGTTGGGAGTGATGGATGGATGTGAAAATGATCCAAAAATGATCCAAACCAGCTAATATGGCTCACAAATCCGGCCCCAAGTGAAATTACCCAAATACCCTTCATTAAAACCAATTAAAACAAAGGATTCTGTCAGCGCCAAATGGCGCGGCGCGCCCCAAACCCGCGCGGCGCGCGATCCTATTGGAACAGTTTCTTTTGCATTTTAATTTATATACAATAAAACCCACACCCTTGAACACCATAATACACAAGTATACAAGATAAATATTCGGGTCTTACAGCTTTCAAACAGTTAATGAAATGCAATGGCGTGTTGCTCCTCTCTCTATACACCATCAAAGGTTCGCTATCAGCGATAGGAATTCGAATAGCTTTCTGGTAGCATACGATATTGCTTCTATTATCGGATAACCAGTCCATTCCGACCACTAAGTCAAAACTTCCCAATCTTATCGGTATCACATCAATACAAAAAGATTTCCCAGCTAAGTTCAAAGAACACTCGCGATAGATTTAGTTAGCTTTCATTAGATTACCGTTCCCTAGTTCTATAGAGTACAAGTTTTCTAATGATGATACAGGATTCCTAATATTACGACAGAAATCCTTAGACACAAAAATTCTATCAGCACCAGAATCAAAAAGTACATAAGCATGATGATTGTCGAATAAGAACGTACCCGTGACTAATGTCGGATCATCACGAGCTTCGCTTGAGTTGATGTTGAACGCTCTACCTTTAGCAGGCATGGTAGTCTTGTCCGCATTAGGGCAATCCCTTCTATAATGACAAGTCTTGCCACATCCAAAATAGGTCTTTTATTCAATCTTGCAGTCTTTCGCTAAGTGCCCAAACCTCTTACACTTATCACAAATTAACTTATTACAAATTCCCGAATGATGTCTATTACACTTAGCATAAACCGGATCCTTTCCCTGATATCCTGAACTAGCATTCGGGTAAGTAGTAGCACCCTTAGCAGTTTCCTATTTCTTGTGGGATTGTTGGTTGGGGTTCTTATCATGACCATGATTCCACTTCCTCTTACCGTCTCCAGAACGGCTTTCATTATTCACTGCGCAACTATACTATCACTCACACCTTGATCAATCAACAATTTAGCCATATCTATGGCTTCCTGCACAGTCTTAGGTTTCGAAGTAGTTACACCACTTTGGATAGTTCCAGTCAAACCCTTGATGTACTGCTCCACCTTCCGGTTCTCGATTGGGATCAGTTCCAGTCACATCAAAGCTAACTCAAAGAATCTCTTGTTATAACTAACAAGATCAGTACCCACAAGCTTCAATTCTCGAAACTCTCAGTCCATCCTCTTAACTCATTACGGGGGCAATACTCTTTAATCATACGCTGCTTAAAAGTCTCCCATGGAGTAGCAAACACCTGATCAAGTCCCACCGATGATGCATAACCATTCCACCATGTCAGTGCACTATCAGACATCGTGCACGAAGCAAATTTCACCTTGTCCACTTCCCTACCTCGCTTATCCGAAACACTATTTCTAATTTCTCAAACCATCTAGTCAGACTGACTAGTCCTTCGGTTCCGCAAAAAGCATGAGGTTTGCAGTTAGTGAACGTTTTGTACGAGCACCCTCCTTGGTTGTTGTTGTTGCTATTAGTACCGTTGGTGTCGTTGCTGGTGTTCCCCTAATTATTTTGTTATTACGGGCCATCTCTGCTCGCTCGACTGCTATACCCTCAGCCATGAGTCTTCGGATCATAGCGGCTATCGATTCCTTAGGAGGCATAATCTTCAATACAAAATAATACACCGGATCAGTTCAATGAAATCAACACCTTAAAAGTATACTAGCAACGAGTAGTGATGCATAATAAGTAGTAGTAAATTGTAGAGATTTATTAGTGATAGGAGTGAATAGTAGTGAGTAGTGTTATCACGTAGTAATAGTAAACACTAGTATATATATGACAATAATTAAAGTAGTAGATTATCATGCATCATAACAATGTATAAATATATCACCACACAACACATAATATGTTACTAAGTAAAATATTCATCATGCCATAAGTAACTAATCCATTATTCATATATAAAAGAAATAATAATCATCCGCAAATATGTATGTAAAAATAGCCGGCAAAAGCCACACCGGTAAGTCTAGGATAAATAAATAAGTAGTAAAATATCCAGAATAGTAGAAGCAAGCACGACGACGCAAGACGATTCTACTTGGGAACACGCTCCTTCTCAAGTAGACGACTGATGATCTCCTCCACCAGAGTAAGCCTCGCGTTCATACTCCTAAGAGTAACCTCTTCAGTGCTGAGGTAGTAGGAGTACTAGGCGTGGTGCTAGTGGATGGACGGTTAGAATCATGTAAGGAAACCCTAGGAGCAACCAGGTTATTACTCGACTCAAAAACCATAATTCAGGCATTACGTCTCCTCCACCCGCCTACCACATGAGGGATAGGAAGAGTTTCGGGTGAGCGGGGCCTCTTACCCAAAGTGCTAGGTTGCACCGGGGTAGGTTGTTCGGGTTTGGACTCTTCTTCGGGCTCTTCATCAGGGTCATCTTCTGGATCCTCTTCCAAATCCTCTTCAACATCCTCAGTACCTGCCTCAGAGGGCTCAGTCTCCTCCGTATGCACGAACTCGACCTCATCTTCAGTGCCAGGTGTCCAGTTTCTTGGTGACTGAACAATATCTTTAGCTTCAGATTCGGAGTCGCTAATGATAATAGGGTGAGAAGCAGACATCTAAAGATCAAAGAAAACACACCAAGTTAGTACACATGTAACATATAATGCAATATAAGTAGCAGTGTAAGTAAATCACCAAAGTCTATGTTCGGGTTGTAGTCTAGACTCGCCTATGTGTCCTAATGACTCGGACGGACACACTAATGCTAATCCAAGTTCCCTGCAACCATTAGCTCTGATACCAAATGTAACACCCCATCAAAATCCACTAATGGTGTATTAACCTCCGGTCCCACAGTTAACGGTCACGCCCTCTATATGAGACGTTTTCTGAAAACCATTCCCATTAATTTTAATAAACGTTGTCATTAAATGTAAAGTAATTCAAAACAATTTAGCATTAATGACCAAAGTAAATAAACTCAAACATTATTTAAAGTAAAAAGTTTTCAATACGAATATAAATGTCTTTGAAATAAGATATGATGGGCTACAATCCATAACATGCAAACAAGCAAGTAGTGATCAAAGTAGCGGAAGCTTATACCTCTAAGAACCTGAGATAAAACACGAAAACAGTCAACAAAATTGTTTAGTGAATCGTTTATCGTTTGTTAGACCACGAGATTTCATAAATCGTTTATCGTTTGTTAGACCACGAGATTTTGTTCAAAGCATAGTAAAATTTATACCTCTGTTATGAGCACTTGAATATAAAGCTTTAACCTGCGAATAGCTAATGCGCTACACGACTTCCTTTACCATATATAGCATGCACTGATCAAGTGTACAAGTTACTAAGTAACAAGCACCCGTTCGTTAGGTGAGGCTGTCAGACCTAACGGATCAGTCCCTATGATTCGAGCTTAGAAATGTAATTAAGATATTCAAGCTAAGGGCTTTTTGATCAAACTCATATGTATATTCGTTTTATTACTCGTGTCGAATTCTTAAAGCAGTTTAAAGTAGCATGTCATCTCATCTTAAAAAGTTAAAGTGTATGGGACTGTAGACTCACCTTGAGTGCACTTGAAGTTTTGCACAAGCACGAGTTGGTGGTTAATTAAGTTTTAGTAAAGTAACCTAGATATATCAATATATAGTTACATAAGTATATTTCAATATAGAAGTTGATTCACAGTACAGTTGTCCTATTTGCTCAGACCGACACGCATGTAAAGTAAAAGTCAACACAAAGTCAACTAGTTCATGAAAGTCAAACAAAAGTCAAACTTGGTCAAGTTGGTCAACCTAAGTCAATAAATCAGTTGCTCATGTCAATGATGTCACAAAGTCAAACCAAGGTCAACTCATAAATTTCAAACAATTTCACGTTTACTAGTTCGGTTACCATAAGTGTTCATGAAAGTCATGCAAACGAACAAGCATTAATCACAAATGACAAATCAAGAAATTATGATAAACTCCAGATCACAAGTACATGTCATAAGCTTTCTAAGAAGACAAATCACGCTATCATACGATTCCTTGAACGCATGTAGTATGCAATTCTTTCTAGTTCAGTTTCTGCCCGTGCATCAGTTTTATATAAATTCTCATTAATCTAGAGAAATGTAGATCATACTAGACCAGTGGGAGAATTTCATAAACATCCCAAAGTTTAATCTATCAAAAGATCTAAGAAATTTGTACAGGTTTGCCAATCAAGTCAGACTTTCTGATTTAGACGGAATTCAGACCTATGATTTTAGCACACATAAAGCACATAGCATATAGATTTCCAGAGGTTAACATGTGAATAAGATATGCTCCTTAACATCTAATTAACAACATATCAGAAGCTCAAGTTCCAAATCAATTTCTACTTCATGTTAGGCTATTATCTATGCATATGAGACAGTTTCGACTCTGTTCAGGTAATCATATTTGGGTGGACATCTAGAGACAATTAGCACGCTGATATCGGCTAGAAATTCATATTTTTACCTCGATATTAAGGCACAAAAATAATAAAGTTCCAAACTTTATCGCCAAAATAATCAATTTGTCAGTTAATTTTGTAGATTTAGTTATTACGAAGACAATGCAAAAAGAATTAAGAGAATCGGAGCTAAAACGAAGATTCTCGAGTGAAAATGGTGAAAGACAAGTTACGATCCAGCATACGGCTTGCCATATGGCCTGACAGGTTGCAATACAGCCTGCTAGGGTGCCATACGGCTTACCAAATAGGCTGCCAATATGTAAAACAGCCTGCCAGCAAACGGGCACCAAAAACGGCTTTCCCTGGCATACGGCAATGGCATATGGCCTGCCATACGGCCTGCCAGCCGTATGCCAGGAAAATTTTGCCTATTTAATGAGCTTTTTACATTCATTTTAACACACACCTTCTTCACTTCTCTCTCTAAAACATCTCTCTATTGTCGCTCTCTAGTCATCAGTAGGAGATTAGTTCTCTTTACTTTCTCTCTCTAGATTCTAGAAAGAGAAAAGTACATAAATTAGGAAAATAATTCTCTCTATTGTCGCTCTCTAGTGATCAATAGTAGAATAGTATGTAGTTAGTAGTAGAAGCTATCGAGCATTGTAATGCTATGGATATTATGAAGCAATACAAGTGTTATTCTGCCGACATTATTCAGTAATATCTATCCTTTCTTTTATTAATTTATTATAATATTCTTCTTTGATGTTTGTGATTTATTAATATTAGAAATGCTTGTTGCCATGATGTGTGAGTAATTGCTTGATTGTTTGCCATGATTTATTAATGTTAGTTAGGGATGATTATCGTTTCGTACTCGCTTTCTGTCTATAATATAAAACCTCATTATTATCGTCCTTCCACCAATAAACGTGATTAAAACCTTTTATAAAGTCGACAATTATAAGGTAATTAATTATTTGTGTTTATACATTAGTTAAGGTATGAACCCATCATAAATAATATAAAGTACATGGGGAATTATGTAAGACCAGATCAAGACATTGTTCAAGTGTATAAGACTCGAGGAAATACTGTTGCAACAGTAGAGTACAGTGTTGATGTACTATAGGACCACTTGAGCATGGTCAAGGTAGAAGCTACGGAACCACTATAAGTGTAGTACATGGTGGATAACAAAGGGATTTATTGGGTAGATTTAAGTAAGGGCTGGTTTAAATCATAAATGGGAATTTACGCACTATAATTCAAACTAAGCTTATAAATCTTTAAGGATGACTGAGAACTATCAGAGGTTGTAATTTTTCTGCAAACCCTTTGATTTTACCAAACCATTGACAGAAAGGAATTTGAAACACAATCATAACTGCTCACTTGGGTGATACACTAAGGCGTTAAGAAAGGTTGGATATTATATATATGGATATGCTACTTTATTCGTGAGCCCAAGGTATGCATTGCATCTAAGATAGGCTGCTTATATCCTTAAACCGGATAAAGTGTAGGGAGTTGAGTATAGTCCATTCGATCAGAATCACGATAGCCTAGTTCCTCGTGACATTCTAATTGAGAAATCAATTAGTAGGGAATCTAGTGTTTATACAAGGTATATTTATCCAATGAGTGTCTCGCAACCATCTCGGCACTACGTTATCTTCAATCATGATGAACCACGTCTTCTCTTTTCTTAGCTGTTGCATGCTAGCTAGTTTATTTTAATTATATTTCTTAAATATTTTAAATACAATTATAAATCAAATCAACTCAACTATTGCCTTTACATAATTTGTAATTCCAGATAAAGTGGTGTCTAGAATAAATCGGTTGAACTTAGTTGTACGAATAATAGCCAATTTATTGGGACCAAAAGGATCCTGCCTCACCACACACGATGTACCTGGCCACTAGTATTGGATACTAAATTGTGTACAAGCCCAATCTTAATTACTAAATTATCTAAATAAGCTCCGTTTCAAATTCGACCGCTCAAGGAACGACCCTAGGTCATATTTACCCTTGCTAACCCATAGGAAGGAATAATAGATTTAGGCTCATCATATATAAATTAAACAATACACTTCTTCTGTTGATATCCTTAATTGACGTTTTGCGACCTAACGACACCGCATAAATAAACCGTCTGATTCGGGCATATCACACACAAAGTCTACATGAAAGATTAAGTACTCATCATGAACGTTTCAAAATACAAAATCTTATTTTCCAGAAATCATGTTAAATGGTCGTTTATCTCAATTAAAAAACATTGTTTAGCAAGTTTTATTGTAAACGGTTAAGTAAGCATAAAACGAGTTTTACAAATTCAAACTATGTGATATACTAGTCCAAATTGAGTGTTTTTCAATTATCTATCCAATGCTAATCAGTTCATGCATCAATTCATAACACACAAATTGCAGTTTTCTAGATTTAAGCACAATAACATGTCGAAAATTCAAACAAGCATATCTAGAGCAATACATAACAAAATCAAGCAATTCTTGCGAGCAAAGTTATTAATTTTTCAAGTGCCATTAACCGTACCGAGTTCTCGAAACATTAACCGATCGTTAAAACGCAATCCACCAAGTTTAATTTATTAAATAAATAATAAATTAAATAAGTTTTTCTTAAAGTTAATAATTATCTTATTAAAAATCAAACGTTTCGCAGTCCCGCAAGACATCTATTGCAGTTCTTAAAACCGTATCATTTTCTTTATATCTCAATACATGAAATAAGGTTTCTGATTAATATATTCATATATTAATTATAGTAGTTCTCCAAGAACTATATATGCATTTTGTCATAACCCGTCCAAATCCACCTGAACGAATACAATAACATCTGGTACCATCACGATGAACTGATGTATATATGCCGTGAATGACTCCAAGTAATGTCTCTAAAATGAGCAAATGCACAGCGGAAGATTTCTTTAATACCTGAGAAATAAACATGCTTAAAAGTGTCAACCAAAAGGTTGGTGAGTTCATTAGTTTATCATAATCAATCATTTTCATAATTTTAATAGACCACAAGATTTCATATTTCCATTTCTCATAAACATCATGCATGCATATAGCCATCTGCATAAAAATCATTCATATGGATTGAACACCTGGTAACTGACATTAACCTTAATGCATAGAATATCCCCACAGACATCGTTCGTCTGTATTATAATAATCTCGAAGTACTAAAGCCATCCATAGACATGAATGGGGGTTGTTAGGCCCAATAGAACTATCTTTAGGATTCACGTCAATTAGGGTCTATTTCCCTAATTCTTAGGTTACCAGACTTGAAGGGTGATATTCGATTTCGATAATCCAACCATATAATGTAGTTTTTGATTACTTGTGTCTATTTCGTCAAACATTTATAAAGCGCATGTATTCTCAGTCCTAAAAATATATATTGCAAAAGCATTTAAAAATGGAGTAATGAAACTCACAATACAATATTTTGTAGTAAAAATATTCATACGACGAAACTGAACAATGAAGGGTTGGCCTCGGATTCACGAACCTATATCATTATATATATATATATATATATATATATATATATATATATATATATATATATATATATATATATATATATATATATATATATATATATATATTAAAACACATGATGACAATTAACCAGTTTTTATTTATATTATTAATATACTTCTTAGATTAATAAATTTATTAGCTATATTCATTTATATATATTTTAAATACTTAAAATTTATATATAACAGATTTAAAGTAAACGATATATCATTTATTTTAAATATCCTATATTGATGTTTAGAAATATCATATTATGTATTAACACTTTATATTAATATATTTCTAATATTTATTTGTAATGTTAATAATAATAATATTTCTACACATTTTATTAATGATAATATATATAATGTTAATAATAATAAATAATAACTCATCATAACTTAAATATATTTATTGTCAGTAATTGAAATAATACTTAATATTATTTAAAAAAATAATTTATCAATGTTAATATACTAGAAAAATATTTTAGCTTTAGTATTAGTAATCATAAAATAATAATATTAGTATTAAGTTTAATAACTTCAATAATAATTGTAATGATAATACTATTAATGATAATAATAATACTAATTATAACGATAATAATATTAATAATAATAATATTCGTAATAATAATAATAACAATATTAATAATAACTAGATCATACTAATAACAAAGTGATAATGATATAAATTATATTAATGGTTATAATGAACCTCGTAATATTAGTATTAGTAATAATAACAATTACTCTAAATAATAATAACAACATCAATAATAATAATAATAATAATAATAATAATAATAATAATAATAATAATAATATTAATAATAATAATAATAATAATGATGATGATGATGATGATGATAATAAAAATAATAAAGTACAACCTTTGAAGACAAGCTTTTTAAAAAATATGCCACTGCCCGGGCTCGAACCCGAGACCTCTCACTTAAGCACAACACCCTTAACCATTTATGTACCTTGTATCTTTCTGATTAAACTGGTACCTTAAACCCTTTAACCTAAAATTACAAGTCCATGGCCCAACAAGAATAAACTCTTCAGCCCACCATAAAAACGGATGTTGGATCACGGTCCAATTAACTGACCCAACTAGGATACGGCCCAATAAATAGCATGACAAGATCATGGCCCAAACTTTGTTTCAATTTAAATTGAATAAGGGTTAATGGGAGGTGGGGTTCGGTAAGTAAAAAAAAAATATAGAAGAGGCAAGTTGCAGCCGATCACTTTTCATTATTAATATGGTCATAACATCTTATCATCATCTTTATCATATATATCATTACCCTTTAATCATCATCATTATCATCCTTCTTAATCATTATCATCACTATCTTGCAGCAATCATCTTCGTTATATATCCTCTCATGAAAACAGTAATAGAAACGGCTGCTGTAGCAGCGAACGTAAAATAGAAAACAGAAAAAATTTTGGGTTTCGATGGCTGTAATGTGAACGCTAACAAGCAGTAGCAATACGCAATGACGATGATGATTATGAAGTGGAAACGAAAAAGAAAGACACGCAATAGTAGTTAAGTGTTCATGGTGGTGCTCCGGTGATTATGTTGGTGGAAGTCCTTCGGTTTTGAACACAGAAGCATGGCAGCTGCAGTGGCTATAACAGGATCAGTAGTTTGGTATTGTTGAGATTAAGCATAAGACAGAAGAAAGAAAAGAAAATGAGCAGGTGATGATGTTTTCGATAGTTTTGGTTCTGGTTTGTGTTGGTTCGAATCATTAACAATAGAAACAAATACGGACAACGGTAACGAGTAACCAGAATTAGAAATGATGGTGGTTTGTACTTCTTAAATGGTTAAATGGGTGACGATTGATCAAATATGGTGTGGGTTTATGATGCTTGCATATATATATATATATATATATATATATATATATATATATATATATATATATAATATATATATATATATATATATATATATATATATATATATATATATATATATATATATATAGAGAAAAATATAGGTGGTGATCAAGGCCATTTGTGGCGGGTTTTAAAGTGAGAAGAAATAGAAAAAGCTAGAGAAAAGAGAGAAGAGAGTGATGATTCAATGGTGGTCGTTCATGATGGTTAAATGGGTGATTCCCGGTTGTTCATAATAGTTTAAGGGTGTAAGGTTTTCGTATGTATGTATATATATATATATATAGAGAGAGAGAGAGAGAGAGAGAGAAAGATGATGAAGGTGATGGCAGTTTTTAAGTGGTTAATCGCTGGTGGTTGTGGTAGTTGCTGGTGAAGTGGTGGTCTCGATGGTGTGAAGTGAGGAGGTGGCTCACAAATGAAGGGGAAGGTTGAGGGTAGATACATATAGATCTTTATATTATAATTTTAATTTAATATTAAATGATTTAATTATAATATAATAATAATAATAATAAGAATTCTAAAGTGTTGTGAATTGAATGAAACGAATAAGTACAGTAAAGCAGCCACATATATTGGCTCTATCCTACCGACAATTTTTATTAGATATAGTATCTCGTACTCCGTTGTTAATCAATGACGGATAAAAGTACTCAGATAAATTCCAACCTTTTAAATTAACTGTATTTATTTATTTTGGTCTGTTAGGGTGTAAAATTGTTCATTAATTATTAAATAAATCATAAATCACTATCCGCGCTCAATCCTAGGTAAAATATAAAAAAAAATTTAAAACTTAATAAACTCCTAAATACATATTTAATATGCCTATAAATTATATAACTCATTTTCGAATCACCATTTATTTTTAAAATCACATAAGTTTGTTTTTAACTTGTTTACTATCAATTTAATGACAATTGAGTGCTACTATCGTTTATTAAATAAATTCGAAATCAAATATATATATTCAATACACTTTATTTATATATGTAGATATATTTTAAGTTATAATATTATTTATTACTTTATTTTACATAATTAATTCAAATAACTAAATTTTGCAACATTACAAATTATATATATATATATATATATATATATATATATATATATATATATATATATATATATATATATATATATATAATATATTTTTAAATAAATACATTTCTACTTGCAAATAAAAGTTCGTGAATCTTCGGGAATGGTCGAAGGTCAATTGAATATATGAAGCAGTTCAAAATTTTTGAGACTCGGCATTACATGCTTTGCTAATCGTGTCGAAATAATATAAAGATTAAGTTTAAATTTGGTCAAAAATTTCCGGGTCGTCACAGTACCTACCCGTTAAAGAAATTCCGTCCCCGAAATTTGATCGAGATCGTCATGGCTAACAATACGAACGTTTCCTGAAGAATATGAGCTGATAAATAGAGTTTTATTACTGTTGAGTAATATGGATAAGATAATTCGATTACTCGAAGAGTACCAGTGAAGTTATCATAAAAGAGTGAAATAAAGAAGTAAAGATTTAGCTTTTAACGTAGTCAGGGTTGAATTCCGAAATTCAAGGGATTTAAAAAAAATCTTGGAAATCTATAAGATCCGATTCTTTGGGAGTTAAGGAAATTAGGATCCTCTTTAATTAAATACGATCATCTGTCTTGATTGTTCTGTCTGGTATTTCTACTATAAATGAAACTCTTTCGTTCCATTATTTCATCACTTCTATACTTTTCTTTCCTTGATTTTAAGCACAACAAGTAATGGTCCAGAATTCGTAGATATGAATTTCGGAATGAACATAGTTAATGTTCTAAGAAGGATATTGTAATGGCACGATCTTGATTTGTCAAATTACCAGAATATCCGGAAAAATAGAACTATCAAGAAGATATGTTCATAATATGTTTGGAGATTAGGTAGAATATAAGAGTCATGTAAAATGGCACATGATGACGGTATGGTCTGTGAATCATCATGTTTCATTAAAAACTCAGCATGACTTACTTTAATATAATCACGTTGATCAAGTGTCATTATATTATACTAATTCATGCTTCAGTTCCCAACACTACTTCAAAAACATTCATACTTTAAACTCAGAGGTTTCAGATGTTTAGAAACTAAAATAGTTTCTATTATAATGTAACACAGATAGTGCGATGAGATTAAAAATTTCAGATAAGAATAGTTATGAAAATATCTTCAGAAATATGGAGTATAATTGTAATGAAAGATATGATGATATCTTAGAATTTCTAATATCGAAGGATGATGTAGAAGATTTGTCCGTAATGGTGTAGAGTCAGGAGCAAGGTATTCGTAAATGACTTCAGCAGATACTGAATCATTTGGATTCTCTGAAGGCAGGTTTAGTCTTTGTGATTTGTCTACGGCCGCCTTCATAGTTTTGCATGATCCGCTTTTCGGTACTAAATTTTCTATTGAGCGTTTCCAACACTCCATTCTTTATCATCATACTTTTGACTGTTACGGTTGTCTACAGTTTCTGCTGCTTCATTCAGCTTTCTCAAAATTCAGTGTATTGGTTTGTAGACTGGTGCTTTTCAGAGTTTCAGAATTGAAGATCAAAATTTCCAGGAGTTACACATTATATGTATATATAACTGTTGAAGTGAAAATGTTGCGAGACCCGAGATTGATGATTGATGATTCCCAGTAATTGGTATGGCAATTATTGTTACAGGATGTAGATGATTACATGATGGGGTTTCAATGAATCAATATAGTGGTTTTTCGGAGAGATTTAAGTCAAAGAGTGATGAAGTTGTTGGTACGTTTACTGCTAATGTGATGGGATGTAAAAGGTTCCCCGGTAACAATGATGGAAAGAGTAATCGTATATATCAGGGTTATAATAGAGTTACTCTGGAGGAAAAGTTGAAGTTGTCTTGTTGGAGCTGTGACAAAATTGTCTAATTTGAAGAGGGATGGTAAAGTTATTTTTTGGTAATAACAACGCCAAGGGATCATAAATTCGTTTCAAACTTCTACTTAGGTTCCAAGAGTTTTCTGGATGCATGACTATATGCATAAGTCCTTCTTTTGGCAGATAACGTGTGGTTAGATCATCCTCTCAGTTGTTTTCTTAATTGAGGGGTTTCAAGAATCATGAAGGGTTTGAACGCAGATTGTAATCGTCAAGATACAAATGAGGTTTAAGATGAAATCAAGTCGCAAACTTGAAGAAATGTTTAATTTCATATGTTATAATCAATATTTTAATTCATTTTAATTGTCTAATGTTAGTAGTCCATAGTTAGTAGTCCACAGTTAGTAATTCAATAATTCATATATAGTTTAATATATAATATTCGAATTAATTAATACATATCGTGACCCATTGTATACATGTCTCCGACTCGATCACAACTCAAAGTATATATATTATTTTAGAATCAACCTCGACCCTTTATATGCTAAATCGAGCATTACCGCTATATAAAGTGACTTACGATTATTCCAAATAATATATATAGATGACGTCGATATGATATGTCAAAACATTGTATACGTGTCCCGATTTTATCCGACGATATTTAAAGTGCGTAAAATAAATAACAGAAATTAAATGATGATAAATAAAATTGCGAGAATTAAAATTGCGATAAATAAATTGCGATAAATAAATTGCGATAAATAAAATGTAATAAGGAATTAACAGTTAGCTAGGAATAGTTAGCTAGGATTTTGTTAGCGTGGATTCTTAACAAAATTTTTCATAGTTAATTT
The DNA here is from genome assembly GCF_046630445.1 of Rutidosis leptorrhynchoides. Taxonomy (NCBI): domain Eukaryota; kingdom Viridiplantae; phylum Streptophyta; class Magnoliopsida; order Asterales; family Asteraceae; genus Rutidosis; species Rutidosis leptorrhynchoides. The sequence goes on from NC_092336.1 coordinate 421,920,936, forward strand.
GTTTATTTCTAACAAATTTTTTTTTTGTCCAATGTTTTCTTCATTATGCCACTTGTTGGATTCTGATAAGTCAAAATCCAAATATGAAATTGAATGAAAATGGTTATTTTGTGATGAACGGATTCATATATCTGTGGATGTAAGTAGGATAGTAAACGACTGTTGAATCAGATTAAAAGAATGTACAGTGTAATTTATTAATGTGAAATCTAAATATTCCTCGGGTATTACCTACCCGTTAAAATATTTTCACAATTAACAGTTTGTACACAGAATTTTTAATTACAATCTTCATGAAAACATATATACATATATATCTTCTTCAGATGTAATCATGGATTTAATGAGTTAATATGATATTAATCTCATTTGTTTTTCGGTTTAAGTTAGAATAAATAATCTCTAAAACTTTAGAGATTCCATTATCGCCATGTAGAATGAAGATAAATGATGTAGAACGATACGTAGAATGAAGATAATCGATGTAGAATGATATGTAGAACGAAGATCATGCTTGGGGTATAGATTGTGATATTGTGGAGTGTGGTGTTGATGGTACGAGTGTTGTTGCTCGTGGTTCTGTTGATGTCGGTTATGTTGCTGAAGCTGGTAAGTTTTTGCACTATATTCTCCAAAATCATTATTTTGGGCGCGAAGCTCGTTGACTTCTTTGATTACTCCGGGATTATTGGCAGTTCAGACGAGCGGATGAATAAGATCTAGAATTTGAGATAGTATATAATCATGACGAGATACTCTGGAAATGAGAAAGAAAATGGTATTTTGGATTGGTTCGCCGGTAAGTACTTCAGGTTCTTCGCCAAGAGTGCAGGTTGGTGGAAAGGATCGCCTTTTTCTTTCCTCCATTGGTTTAGTCGACCATGAACCCATCCCCAATTCATCCAGAATAGATGATGGCTAATTGGTTGATCCATTCTGGTTACACTGCTTTCGAAGTTCGAGTGAAAATCCATATCGGAATAGCTGTCGAAATTCGAGGAACTTGAACTGGTTGCAGTATTCATCTTGCATGGTTAGATAAAGGATTTTCGATATGAAATGATTTTTGCATATCAGATGATATTCTAATTACATAGAATACCTAATACCTATATATAGTACATAGGATCCCGTAGATTACGGAGGAAATTAAGGAAACATGTCAGACAAGGTCTAATGTGATGGGATATGAATTTGTCTGTACACCATCTATGCAATAATTGCAATAAGACGTGTCGAGACTGAAAATGATAGGTAGATATTTTTTGTCAAAGAATGGTAAACAAAACTTTTGGCATGCAGACCAGGTCCAAGTCCAGACTCATTAATGCATCCTAACAACTACTAGGTCGAAGTCCAGACTCACTAATGCAAGACCTGGTTCGCTAAGACCACCGCTCGGATACCACATGTCATACCTCATCCAAATCCACCTGAACGAATATAATAACATCTGGTACCATCGCGATGAACTGACGTATATATGCCATGAAAGACTCCAAGTAATGTCTCTAAAATGAGCAAATGCACAGCGGAATATTTCTTTAATACCTGAGAAATAAAAATGCTTAAAAGTGTCAACCAAAAGGTTAGTGAGTTCATTAGTTTATCATAATCAATCATTTCTATAATTTTAATAGACCACAAGATTTCATATTTCCATTTCTCATAAACATCTTGCATGCATATAGCCATCTGCATAAAAATCATTCATATGGATTGAACACCTGGTAACCGACATTAACCTTAATGCATAGAATATCCCCACAGACATCGTTCGTCTGTATTATAATAATCTCGAAGTACTAAAGCCATCCATAGACATGAATGGGGGTTGTTAGGCCTAATAGATCTATCTTTAGGATTCGCGTCAATTAGGGGCTATTTCCCTAATTCTTAGGTTACCAGACTTGAAGGGCGATATTCGATTTCGATAATCCAACCATATAATGTAGTTTTCGATTACTTGTGTCTATTTCGTCAAACATTTATAAAGCGCATGTATTCTCAGTCCCAAAAATATATATTGCAAAAGCATTTAAAAAGAGAGTAATAAAACTCACAATACAATATTTTGTAGTAAAAATATTCATACGACGAAACTGAACAATGAAGGGTTGGCCTCGGGATTCACGAACCTATATCATTTATATATATATATATATATATATATATATATATATATATATATATATATATATATATATATATATATATATATATATATATATATATATATATATATATATATATATATATATATATATATATATATATATATATTAAAACACATGATGACAATTAACCAGTTTTTATTTATATTATTAATATACTTCTTAGATTAATAAATTTATTAGCTATATTCATTTATATATATTTTAAATACTTAAAATTTATATGTATAACAGATTTAAAGTATACGATATATCATTTATTATAAATATCCTATATTGATGTTTAGAAATATCATATTATGTATTAACACTTTATATTAATATATTTGTAATATTTATTTGTAATGTTAATAATAATAATATTGCTAATCATTTTATTAATGATAATATATATAATGTTAATAATAATAAATAATAACTCATCATAACTTAAATATATTTATTGTCAGTAATTGAATGAAGTACTTAGTATTATTTTAAAAAAATAATTTATCAATGTTAATATACTAGAAAAATATTTTAGCTTTAGTATTAGTAATCATAAAATAATAATATTAGTATTAAGTTTAATAAATTCAATAATAATTGTAATGATAATAATGTTAATGATAATAATAATACTATTTATAACGATAATAATATTAATAATAATAATATTAGTAATAATAATAATAACAATATTAATAATAACTAGATCATAAGTTTTCTACCAATGATAATAATAATGATAATAATATTAATAATAATGATAATACTTATAACAATGTGATAATGATATAAATTATATTAATGTTTATAATGAACCTCGTAATATTAGTATTAGTAATAATAACAATATCTCTAAATAATAATAATAACATCAACAACAATAATAATAATAATAATAATAATAATAATAATAATAATAATAATAATAATAATAATAATAATAATAATAATAATAATAATAATAATAATAATAATAATAATAATAATAATAATAATAATAATAATAATAATAATAATAATAATGATGATGATAAAAATAATAAAGTACAACCTTTGAAGACAAGCTTTTTAAAAAATACGCCACTGCCCGGGCTCGAACCCGAGACCTCTCGCTTAAGCACAACACCCTTAACCATTTCTCTACCTTGTATTTTTCTGATTAAACTGGTACCTTAAACCCTTTAACCCGAAATTACAAGTCCATGGCCCAACAAGAATAAACTCTTCAGCCCACCAGAAAAATGGATGTTGGATTACGGTCCAATTAATTGACCCAACTAGGATACGGCCCAATAAATAGCATGACAAGATCACGACCTAAACTTTGTTTCAATTTAAATCGAATAAGGGTTAATGGGAGGTGGGGTTCGGTAAGTAAAAAAAATATAGAAGAGGCAAGTTGCAGCCGATCACTTTTCATTATTAATTTGGTCATAACATCTTATCATCATCTTTATCATATATATCATTACCCTTTAATCGTCATCATTATCATTATTCTTAATCATTATCATTACTATCTTACAACAATCGTCTTCATTATATATCCTCTCATGAAAACAGTAATAGAAACGGCTGCTGTAGCAGCGAATGTAAAATAGAAAACAGAAAAAATTTTGGGTTTCGATGGCTGTAATGTAAACATTAACAAGCAGTAGTAATACACAGTGACGATGATGATTATGAAGTGGAAAATGGAAAAGAAAGACACGCAATAGTAGTTAGGTGTTCATGGTGGTGCTCCAGTGATTTTGTTGGTGGAAGTCCTTCGGTTTTGAACACAGAAGCATGGCAGCTGCAGTGGCTATAACAGGATCAGTAGTTTGGTATTGTTGAGATCAAGCATAAGACAGAAGAAAGAAAAGAAAATGAGCAGGTGGTGATGTTTTCGATAGTTTTGGTTCTGGGTTGTGTTGGTTCGAATCATTAACAATAGAAACAAATACGGATAGCAGTAACGAGTAAACAGAATTAGAAACAATGGTGGTTTGTACTTCTTAAATGGTTAAATGGGTGACGATTGATCAAATATGGTGTGGGTTTATGATGCTTGCGTATATATATATATATATATATATATATATATATATATATATATATATATATATATATATATATATATATATATATATATATATAGAGAGAGAGAGAGAGAAAAAATATAGGTGGTGATCACGGCCGTTTGTGGCAGGTTTTAAAGTGAGAAGAAATAGAAGAAAGCGAGAGAAAAGAGAGATGAGAGTGATGATTCAACGGTGGTCGTTCATGAAGGTTAAATGGGTGATTCCCGGTTGTTCACAATAGTTTAAGGGTGTAAGGTTTTCGTATGTATATATATATAGAGAGAAAAAGATGATGAAGGTGATGGTGGTTTTTAAGTGGTTAATCGCTGGTGGTTGTGGTAGTTGTCAGTGAAGTGGTGGTCTCGATGGTGTGAAGTGAGGAGGTGGCTCACAAATGAAGGAGAAGGTTGAGGGTAGATACATATAGATCTTTATATTATAATTTTAATTTAATATTAAATGATTTAATTATAATATAATAATAAGAAGAAGAATTCTAAAGTGTTGTGAATTGAATGAAACAAATAAGTACAGTAAAGCAGCCACATATATTGGCTCTATCCTACCGACAGTTTTTATTAGATATAGTATCTCATACTCCGTTGTTAATCAATGATGGATAAAAGTACTCAGATAAATTCCAAACTTTTAAATTAACTATATTTATTTATTTTGGTCTGTCAGGGTAAAATTGTTCATTAATTATTAAATAAATCTTAAATCACTGTCCGCGCTCGATCCTAGGTAAAATATAAAAAAAAATTTAAAACTTAATAAACTCCTAAATACATATTTAATATGCCTATAAATTATATAACTCATTTTCGAATCATCATTTATTTTTAAAATCACATAAGTTCGTTTTTAACTTGTTTACTATCAATTTAATGATAATTGAGTGCTACTATCATTTATTAAATAAATTCGAAATCAAATATATATATTCAATACACTTTATTTATATATGTAGATATATTTTAAGTTATAATATTATTTATTACTTTATTTTACATAATTAATTCAAATAACTAAATTTTGTAATATTACAAATTATATATATATATATATATATATATATATATATATATATATATATATATATATATATATATATATATATATATATATATATATAATATATTATTAAATAAATACATTTCTACTTACAAATAAACGTTTGTAAATCTTCGGGAATGGTCGAAGGTCAATTGAATATATGAAACAGTTCAAAATTTTTGAGACTCAACATTACATGCTTTGCTTATCGTGTCAAAATAATATAAAGATTAAGTTTAAATTTGGTCGGAAATTTCCGGGTCGTCACACATTTGATTCGATTAAATACACCAAACGCAAGTAAGTACCGTTAAATAACTTAACTAATAATTAACGAAGCTTAACGAAAATAGCAGGGTTGTTGCAAATAAGGGATAAGGGAACAAAAATAGAGATTTATAGTGGTTTGGGAAGATGTTAACTAATCTTCCTTAATACACTCCTCAATTTTAACGAATTGAGAGTTTGTTTCACCATGATACCCCAAACTCGGTGGGGGGTCCGGATACAATACTAGCTCCTCTATAAGCCGCAACTTATGAAACCTTACATCCCTTTGAAGAATTCACAATCACCAAATGCTCTTACCAAAAGACCCTAATGCTCCAACTAAGTGTAACCCTTAACTATCTTCTAGATCCATTTAAGAAGATAGTTTACAAATAAACTTATAACAAGTTTACAATCACTCTTGATAAAATCACTCTAAATAGATTACAATAATATTTGAATGATATCAGTAAATAAATGAAAATGTAAGTGCAAGAGGTGAGCCTTCAAATTCTCCAAGGCTTGGCTTTTATAGGCAAGAAAATTCAAAACAGGTATCGTGCGGCTCACCTCACGGTCGACCGTGCAGGTCTCTGATCTCTAAATTTGTAGCCATTTGAGACCTTTAATTTTGTCATTTTCCCCTAATGGATGGCTGCAATTAGAAGCCAAAAACATCTTAAAAGACTTGCATTACCCCTATTTTAATCTTTGATGCATTCTAGGAAGTTGACATTGACTTGAAAGAGGAAAGCCCCATTATACTTCTTGTGTGTCATTGATTTCCTTTTATGACGAATGCAGAATTTTGATCCTTTGACAAACCACAAGCTTACAAACCTCATATCACTTGTCTTCAAGGCTTTTGTCAACATTTGATTGCAAGTATATGCATTCATTAGTCACTTGCAACCCTCCAAATAAGGCCTATTTTTTTACATGAAAACTTCTAGGAAGTTACACTAATCACTTATTAAGCAAAGTAATCCTTAATGATTACTCAAGTGGAGAGCATCTCTTTAGTTGGGACTTTAATGATCATCATAACCATGTCTACATTTATTTTAGATTTAAAAAGGATGACTTGCAAAAGGACATTTAGCAACACTTATGTGTTAAACACTAATCACAAGCTAAAGTGTCATTAAGACGTCATTAGATGTGATCAACCAAGATTAGTGTTCTAATGACCAAAACTCTTTTGGATATGAAGGGGGCAACTATTTTAATCATGTTGAACATGTTTCATGAATTATAGATGCCTCGAATTGATCAAACTTTATTTGGTCAAAAATTTGAACAGAGAGAACTGCGGTCGACACACGGTTGACCATGGAGTCGACCGTGCACCTTGTTTCTAAGAACCAAGGTGCAGGGCATCCACGGTTTGACCTGCGATTGATTGTGGACCCAGCCGTGCATATCCAGAGTTTTTCAAGTGACTCTTTTGACTTGTTTATTAATTGTATTGGTCGTTTGCTAGAGATGACGTAGGCTTGTGAACTTGTGTTGTTCTATACTTTTCAAGCACATAAGACTTGGTGTAATTGTAAAAAAAGTGATTAACATTTGAATATTATCATTGAATCATTAACCAACAATCTGCATTTCTACATTTCTCAAATTGTTTCTAAATCAGGCTGAAGACTAAATCACCTTGACTTTTGAGGAACGAAGAACACAAAATGGAATTCTTCAAATTTGTTGATGTTAAGGTAAATTGATGATGAACGAAGCTTAGGATTTAGATGTAGATAACATTTCTAAGCTCAATTTGTACTTAGAAACATCATTGAATGATTTTGAATTATTGAGCAAATGAAGATGATGAACAACTTCTAACAGTAGCAGAAATCATGAATCTGAATTTTGAGTTTTCAGATTTTGAATCTGAAATCTATAAATGATCTTGATAATGATCAATGTTTTTTATTTGATGCTTTCAATTGGATAGATTTTGATAGATTTTGGTTATGTCCGTTAATAGAAAACTGGACGGATTGATAAACGGGCAAAAAATTATTATGATCTTCATATGATGTTCATCGAGTTCATGAGGATCTCCATTGATTCATTAAAGGTTTGGCTATGATACCAATTGTAATTTGTAAGGACCTTTAGACTTATGAACTCGTATGAACATGGTGAATAACCATAGAAATCTTGAAGAAGAAAGTCAGTCGGTCAAGATTGACTTCCATGGCTCTCTTCAACTCTTTACAATGTGTGCCTTTTACACTAAACTAAGGAGCCTTGGGGATCTATATATAGCACTTACTATAGATACCACGATACGAGGCATTAACACATAATTAGCTCATTCTAGAGTTCTAACAGATGCAATCTTTTATGAAAATTGATTTTCGTCTATACCTAGACCAAAGGACATGCTTCCAAGTAACAATTGAATCAATAAGGATTGTAATGATGAAGTCTCTAAAAAGGCTATTAATCAGTCATTTGAGCTTCGGAAACACAAAAGAGGAAAAAAAAAACTAAATCATTTGGACCAGATTTTCAATTATAGTTAGTTGAAGGTTCCAAAAATGATGTTTCTGCCCAATATTCCTACAGTTTCAATGTTGAGAATGATCCAAAAATATATGATAAAGCAATGAGGTCTCAGGATGTAGCATTTTAGGAAAGAAGCAATTAATTATGAGATGGATTCAATCATGGGCAATAACACTTAGGTGTTAGATGATCTACTGAAATGTCCCGTTCATATTGATTATAAACGTTCCATATTAATTGATTTCGTTGCGAGGTTTTGACCTCTATATGAGACGTTTTTCAAAGACTGCATTCATTTTTAAAACAACCATAACCTTTATTTTATCAATAAAGGTTTTAAAAACATTACGTAGATTATCAAATAATGATAATCTAAAATATACTGTTTACACACGACCATTACATAATGGTTTACAATAGAAATATATTACATCGACATATGTTTCCTGAATGCAGTTTTTACACAATATCATACAAACATGGACTCCAAATCATGTCCTTATTTTAGTATGCAACAGCGGAAGCTCTTAATATTCACCTGAGAATAAATATACTTTAAACGTCAACAAAAATGTTGGTGAGTTATAGGTTTAACCTATATATATCAAATCGTAACAATAGACCACAAGATTTCATATTTCAATACACATCCCATACATAGAGATAAAAATCATTCATATGGTGAACACCTGGTAACCGACATTAACAAGATGCATATATAAGAATATCCCCATCATTCCGGGACACTCTTCAGATATGATATAAATTTCGAAGTACTAAAGCATCCGGTACTTTGGATGGGGTTTGTTAGGCCCAATAGATCTATCTTTAGGATTCGCGTCAATTAGGGTGTTTGTTCCCTAATTCTTAGATTACCAGACTTAATAAAAAGGGGCATATTCGATTTCGATAATTCAACCATAGAATGTAGTTTCACGTACTTGTGTCTATTTTGTAAATCATTTATAAAACCTGCATGTATTCTCATCCCAAAAATATTAGATTTTAAAAGTGGGACTATAACTTACTTTCACAGATATTTCCTTCCTCAGAAATAAGACTTGGCCACGGATCGATTCACGAACCTATACAAATATGTACATATTTATCAAAGTATGATCAAAATATAATTACAACCATTTTTATTATGTTTTAAAGATTTGAGTGTATTAAGTCAGCTGTCCTCGTTAGTAACCTACAACTAGTTGTCCACAGTTAGATGTACAGAAATAAATCGATATATATTATCTTAAATCAATCCACGGCCCAATGTATACATGTCTCAGGCTAGATCACAACTCAAAGTATATATATTTTTGGAATCAACCTCAACCCTGTATAGCTAACTCCAACATTACTGCATATAGATTGTCTATGGTTGTTCTAAATAATATATATACATGGGTCGATATGATATGTCAAAACATTTGCATACGTGTCTATGGTATCCCAAGATTACATAATATATTAGAATACATGTATAATACAATATAAGTTAGCTAGGATATGATTTGTATAGATTTGTTAAACATTTCCCGTAGCTAAAAAGATCAAAAATATCGAATCTTGTTTTACCCATAACTTCTTCATTTTAAATCCGTTTTGAGTGAATCAAATTGCTATGGTTTCATATTGAACTCTAATTTAAGAATCCAAACATAAAAAGTATAGGTTTATAGTCGGAAATTTAAGTTACATGTCAATTACTAAAGAGGTAGTCATTTCCGTCGAAAGAACGTCATCTTGATGACCATTTTGAAAAACATACTTTCACTTTGAGTTTAACCAAGTTTTTTGGATATAGTTTCATGTTCATATGAAAAATCATTTTTCTAGAAGAACAAATTTTAAATCAAAGTTTATCATAGTTTTTAATTATCCAAACCAAAACAGCCCCCGGTTTCACTACGACGGCGTATATCCGATTTTATGGTGTTCATCGTGTTTCCAGGTTTTAAATCATTAATTTAGCATATCATATAGATATAGAACATGTGTTTAGTTGATTTTAAAATTCAAGTTAGAAGGATTAACTTTTGTTTGCGAACAAGTTTAGAATTAACTAAACTATGTTCTAGTGATTACAAGTTTAAACCTTCGAATAAGATAGCTTTATATGTATGAATCGAATGATGTTATGAACATCATTACTACCTCAAGTTTTCTGGATAAAACTACTGGAAATGAGAAAAATGGATCTAGCTTCAAAGGATCCTTGGATGGCTTGAAAGTTCTTGAAGCAGAATCATGACACGAAAATAGTTCAAGTAAGATTTTCACTCGAAATAATATTGTTATAGTTGTAGAAATTGAATCAAAGTTTGAATATGAATATTACCTTGAATTAGAAAGATAACCTACTATAAATAACAAAGTTTCCTTGATCTTAGAAGATTACCTGGAATGGATTAGAAAGCTTGGAAGTAGACTTGCAAACTTGGAAGTATTCTTGATTTTTATAAAACTATACTTATGGAATTTATGAAGAACACTTAGAACTTGAAGACGGATCGTGAGAGAGATCTATTAGATGAAGAAAATTGAAGAATAAAAGTGTTTGTAGGTGTTTTTGGTCGTTGGTATATGGATTAGATATATAGGATATGTAATTTTGTTTTCATGTAAATAAGTCATGAATGATTACTAATATTTTTGTAATTTTATGAGATATTTCATGCTAGTTGCCAAATGATGGTTCCCACATGTGTTAGGTGACTCACATGGGCTACTAAGAGCTAATCATTGGAGTGTATATACCAATAGTACATACATCTAAAAGCTGTGTATTGTACGAGTACGAATACGGGTGTATACGAGTAGAATTGTTGATGAAACTGAACGAGGATGTAATTGTAAGAATTTTTGTTAAGTAGAAGTACTTTGATATGTGTCTTGAAGTCTTTCAAAAGTGTAAGAATACATATCAAAACACAACATGTATATACATTCTAATGGAGTCGTTAAGTCTTTGTTAGTCGTTACATGTAAGTGTTGTTTTGAAACCTTTAAGTTAACGATCTCAATTAATTTTGTTAACCTAATATTTATTATATCAAATGAGATGTTAAATTATTATGTTATCATGATATTATGATGTATGAATATCTCTTAATATGATATATACATTAAAATATCGTTACAACGATAATCGTTACAGTTCATTGAGTTAGTAGTCTTGTTTTTACATATGTAGTTCATTGTTAACACACTTAATGATATATTTAAATATCATTTTATCATGTTAAATATAGTGTATCAATATCTTAATATGATACATATGTATTTAGTAGACGTTATCATAACGATAATCGTTATATATATCATTTCGAGTTTCTTAACTTAGTAATCTCATTTCTTATGTATATCACACATTGTTAATATAATTAGTGAGATACTTACTCATCATAATCTCATGTCAACCATATATATATGTCTATATATACCACAACATGTAGTTTTTACAAATTTGTAACGTTCGTGAATCGCTGGTCAACTTGGGTGATCAATTGTCTATATGAAACTTATTTCATTTAATCAAGTCTTAACAAGTTTGATTGCTTAACACGTTGGAAACATTTAGTCTAGTAAATATCAATCTCAATTAATATATATAAACATGGAAAAGTTCGGGTCACTACAGTACCTACCCGTTAAATAAATTTCGTCCCGAAATTTTAAGCTGTTGAAGGTGTTGACGAATCTTCTAGAAATAGATGCGGGTATTTCTTCTTTATCTGATCTTCATGCTCCCAGGTGAACTCGGGTCCTCTACAAGCATTCCATCTAACCTTAACAATCGGTATCTTGTTTTGCTTAAGTCTCTTAACCTCACGATCCATTATTTCGACGGGTTCTTCAATGAATTGAAGTTTTTCATTGATTTGGATTTCGTCTAACGGAATAGTGTCTTTAGCAAAACATTTCTTCAAATTCGAGACGTGAAAAGTGTTATGTACAGCCGCGAGTTGTTGAGGTAGCTCCAGTTGGTAAGCTACTGGTCCGACACGATCTATAATCTTGAATGGTCCAATGTACCTTGGATTTAGTTTCCCCCGTTTACCAAATCGAACAACGCCTTTCCAAGGTGAAACCTTAAGCATGACCATTTCTCTAATTTCAAACTCTATATCTTTTCTTTTACTGTCTGCGTAGCTCTTTTGTCGACTCTGGGCGGTTTTCAATTGTTGTTGAATTTGGATGATTTTCTCGGTAGTTTCTTATATTATCTCCGGACCCGTAATCTGTCTATCCCCCACTTCATTCCAACAAATCGGAGACCTGCACTTTCTACCATAAAGTGCCTCAAACGGCGCCATCTCAATACTAGAATGATAACTGTTGTTGTAGGAAAATTCTGCTAACGGTAGGTGTCGATCCCAACTGTTTCCGAAATCAATAACACATGCTCGTAGCATGTCTTCAAGCATTTGTGTCGTCCTTTCGCTCTGCCCATCAGTTTGTGGATGATAGGCAGTACTCATGTCTAGACGAGTCCCCAATGCTTGTTGCAACGTCTGCCAGAACCTTGAAACAAATCTACCATCCCTATCAGAGATAATAGAGACGGGTATTCCATGTCTGGAGACAACCTCCTTCAAATACAATCGCGCCAACTTCTCCATTTTGTCATTTTCTCTCATTGGCAAGAAGTGTGCTGACTTGGTGAGACGATCAACTATTACCCAAATAGTATCATAACCACTTGCAGTCCTTGACAATTTAGTAATGAAATCCATGGTAATGTTTTCCCATTTCCATTCCGGGATTTCAGGTTGTTGTAGTAGACCTGATGGTTTCTGATGTTCAGCTTTGACCTTAGAACACGTCAAACATTCTCATACATATTTAGCAATATCGGCTTTCATACCCGGCCACCAAAAGTGTTTCTTGAGATCTTTATACATCTTTCCCACTCTGGGATGTATTGAATATCTGGTTTTATGTGCTTCCTTAAGTACCATTTCTCTCACATCTCCAAATCTTGGTACCCAAATTCTATCAGCCCTATATCGGGTTCCGTCTTCCCGAATATTAAGATGTTTCTCTGATCCTTTGGGTATCTCATCCTTCAACTTTCCTTCTTTTACAACCCCCTGTTGCGCCTCCTTTATTTGAGTAGTAAGGTTAGTACGAATAATTATATTCATAGCTTTTACCCGTATAGGTTCTCTGTCCTTTCTACTCAAAGTGTCAGCTACCACATTCGCCTTTCTCAGGTGGTATCGAATCTCAAAATCATAATCATTCAACAGTTCAATCCACCTGCGTTGTCTCATATTCAGTTGCTTCTGATTAAATATATGTTGGAGACTTTTGTGGTCGGCATATATAATACTTTAGACCCCATATAAATAATGCCTCCAAGTCTTTAATGCAAAAACAACAGCACCCAATTCCAAATCGTGAGTCGTATAATTTTGCTCGTGAATCTTCAATTGTCTAGACGCATAAGCAATCACTTTCGTTCGTTGCATTAATACACAACCAAGACCTTGCTTTGATGCATCACAATAAATCACAAAATCATCATTCCCTTCAGGCAATGACAATATAGGTGCCGTAGTTAGCTTTTTCTTCAATAACTGAAACGCCTTCTCTTGTTCATCCTTCCATTCAAATTTCTTCCTTTTATGCGTTAATGCAGTCAAGGGTTTTGCTATTTTAGAGAAATCTTGGATGAATCTTCTGTAGTAACCAGCCAATCCTAAAAATTGACGTATATGCTTCGGAGTTTTTGGGGTTTCCCACTTTTCAACGGTTTCGATCTTTGCCGGGTCCACCTGGATACCTTCTTTGTTCACTATGTGACCGAGGAATTGAACTTCTTCCAACCAAAATGCACACTTTGAAAACTTAGCGTACAGTTTTTCTTTCCTCAATACTTCTAGCACTTTTCTCAAATGTTCTTCGTGCTCTTAATCATTCTTTGAGTAAATAAGTATGTCATCGATGAAAACAATGACAAACTTGTCAAGATATGGCCTATACACTCGGTTCATAAGGTCCATGAACACAGCTGGTGCGTTAGTCAATCCAAACGGCATAACCATAAACTCGTAATGACCATAACGCGTCCTAAAAGCAGTTTTTGGAATATCATCCTCCTTTACTCGCATTTGATGATATCCAGAACGTAAATCGATCTTCGAATAAACTGACGAGCCTTATAGTTGATCAAATAAGTCGTCAATTCTCGGCATTAGATAACGGTTTTTGATGGTAAGTTTGTTCAACTCTCTGTAGTCAATACACAACCTAAATGTACCATCCTTCTTCTTGACAAACAAAACAGGAGCTCCCCATGGTGATGTGCTTGGTCGAATGAAACCACGTTCTAATAGTTCTTGCATTTGGCTTTGCAGTTCTTTCATCTCGCTGGGTGCGAGTCTGTAAGGAGTACGAGCTATTGGTGCAGCTCCTGGTATAAGATCTATTTGAAATTCAACAGATCGATGTGGAGGTAGTCCCGGTAATTCTTTCGGAAATACATCGGGAAATTCTTTTGCGACGGAAACATCATTGATGCTCTTTTATTCAGTTTGTACTTTCTCGACGTGTGCTAGAACAGCATAGCAACCTTTTCTTATTAGTTTTTGTGCCTTCAAATTACTAATAAGATGTAGCTTCGTGTTGCCCTTTTCTCCGTACACCATTAAGGGTTCTCTTTCTTCTCGTACAATGCGAATTGCATTTTTGTAACATACGATCTCTGCTTTCATCTCCTTCAGCCAGTCCATGCCAACTATTACATCAAAACTCCCTAACTCTACTGGTATCAAATCAATCTTAAATATTTCGCTACCCAGTTTAATTTCTCGATTTCGGCATATATAATCTACTGAAATTAATTTACCGTTTGCTAATTCGAGTAAAAATTTACTATCCAACGGCGTCAATGGACAACTTAATTTAGCAGAAAAATCTCGACTCATATAGCTTCTATCCGCACCCGAATCAAATAAAACGTAAGCAGATTTATTGTTAATAAGAAACGTACCCGTAACAAGTTTCGGGTCTTCCTGTGCCTCTGCCGCATTAATATTGAAAACTCTTCCGCGGCCTTGTCCATTAGTGTTCTCCTGGTTCGGGTAATTTCTAATAATGTCGCCCGGTTTTCCACATTTATAACAAACTACATTGGCATAACTTGCTCCGACACTACTTGCTCCGCCATTACTCGTTCCGACACCATTTGTTCCTTTCGTTCTGTTAACCCCTGGTCCGTAGACCTCACACTTCGCCGCGCTATGACCATTTCTTTTACACTTGTTGCAAAATTTGGTGCATAACCCCGAGTGATACTTTTCACACCTTTGGCATAGCTTTTTCTGATTGTTGTTGTTGTTGCGGTTGTTATTGTTGTTGGGATAATTGTTGTAGTTGTTGTTGTAGTTGTTGTGACGTTTGTTGTTGTTGCGATTGATGTTGCGATTGTTGGGATAGTTGTTGTTGTATTGGTGACTCTTATCACTGTTTTCCTCCCACTTTCTTTTGACTAGCTTCACGTTGGCCTCTTCGGCCGCCTGTTCTTTAATTCTTCCCTCAATCTGGTTCACTAGTTTGTGAGCCATTCTACATGCCTTTTGTATGGAGGCAGGCTCGTGTGAACTTATATCTTCTTGGATTCTCTCCGGTAACCCTTTCACAAACGCGTCGATCTTCTCTTCCTCATCTTCGAACGCTCTCGGACACAATAGGCACAATTCTATGAATCGTCTTTCGTACGAAGTAATATCGAATCCCTGTGTTCGTAACCCTCTAAGTTCTGACTTGAGCTTATTGACCTCAGTTCTGGGACGGTACTTCTCGTTCATCAAGTGCTTAAATGCTGACCACGGTAGCGCGTAAGCAGCATCTTGTCCCACTTGCTCTAGATAGGTATTCCACCATGTTAACGCAATATCGTGAAGGTATGCGTAGCGTACTTCACTTTGTCTCCTTCAGCACACTTACTTATGGCAAACACCGATTCAACTTTCTCGGTCCACCGTTTCAATCCGATTGGTCCTTCGGTCCCATCAAATTCTGAAGGTTTGCAGGTAGTGAATTCCTTGTAGGAGCATCCTACATGATTTCTTGCACCGTTAGCTGTATTGCTAGATTCAGAGTTATTCTTCGTATGTAGCGCGGCCTGTACTGCGGCTATGTTTGAAGCAAGAAAGACACGAAATTCCTCTTTGCTCATATTCAAGGTGTGTCGAGTAGTCGGTGCCATTTCCTTCAAAATAGTCAAATGAAACAATTTAATCATACAGAATATTAAGAGTAGTCAATAGTATCTCGTAGCATAATATGAACTCATTTATAAAAGCTTTTTCTTCATATTAGCGTTTTATAAGTTTAAATTCGGGTACTACCTACCCGTTAAGTTCATACTTAGTAGCTAATATACAATTCAACTACTACAATTCCATATGAAAAACTGATTATAATAATATATCACATACAAATATTCTTCAAACTTACAACTTCGCTATATTACATATAACATGAAATATAATACACTATGATACAGGACAGTTTTGAAGATAAATCTAGTTAATACGCAAGTTGTGATAGTGCTCCAAATGAACATATATTTAGTCACAATATCATCCCAATATGTAAAGTTTTCAGTTGCAATTGTTCTATTTTCAAGTAATATTCGTTTAAATAAATAAGTGTGAAGACAAAAGGCGAAAACGAAGAATTGAAGAAAAAGTGCCACTAAAGCTGAAAAAGTGTCACTAAAGCTATAGTGCACTCAAAAGTGCCACTAAAAGTGAGTTAAAAGACGTTCGAAAATCCGAAACCGGTACCCGAGCCAACTATCAACGCCCGACTCAACGGACCAAAAATTACAAGTCTACTATGCACAAGAATATAATATAATATATATATAATTATATAAATTATATATATATTATATATATATTTATTAATTATGTCGACAAGAAAGTGGCCAAACAAATGTGAGCTGGATCCAGTGGCCATGCGATCGCATGGCCTGGATGCCTATAACTCATGCGATCGCATGGCATGAAAAGTCAGGCCAGGTCCTATAAATAGCCAGCTTATTCGACGAGTTAAACACACACAAAAATATATATTACTCCCTCTGTTTAAGTATAATATATATATATATATATATATATATATATATATATATATATATATATATATATATATATATATATATATATATATATATATATATATAGTATAGGTTAGTTTTATATTAGATTAGTTTGGGTTATGTAAAGGTTATTTTACGGGTTTTGAAGTCGAAGCTCTATCCATGTAACACTACGCGATAAATAATCAATGTAAGCTATGTTCTCCTTTTTAAATTAATGTCTCATACTTAAGTTATTATTATGCTTATTTGAGCGAAAGTAATCGTGATGTTGGGCTAAATATTAAGATGGGGTAATTGGGCTTTGTACCATAATTGGGGTTTGGACAAAAGAACGACACTTGTGGAAATTAAACTATGGGCTATTAATGGGCTTTATATTAAATTAACGATACCTCGTTAATTTAATATAAAGGTTACAATTTGACGTATCTATATATAACCACACACGCTTAATCGGATACGATGAGCGAGATATTTATAAATACGAATTATTGTTCATTTGACCGGACACGGGGATGGATTAATAGTCAATGGACTCATTAAAATAGGGGTGGATTACATTCAAGGGTAATTGGTGTAATTGTTAACAAAGTAATAAAACCTTGGATTACACACAGTCGATAACCTGGTGTATTCATTAAACAAAGTATTAAGACCTTGTTACAGTTCGAATCCCCAATTAGTTGGAATATTTGACTTCGGGTATAACGTTAAATTTGCCAAGCATTTTATAATTATGACCGATGAACTATTATGGACAAAAACCAGATAGGTTTCAATTACATCCAGGACAAAGGACAAATAACCCAGGGTAATAAATTAAAATCAAAACGTCAAACATCATGATTACGGAAGTTTAAATAAGCATAATTATTTTATTTTATATTTCATCGTACCTTTAATTATCGTCATTTATATTTTGCATTAGGTTTTAATTGTGACTTTAGATATAAAACCGACAAACCAGTCATTAAACGGTAAACCCCCTTTTATAATAATAAATATTATTATATATAAATATATATATTTGTACAAATATAGTTATATAAAAATATAGTGTAACCGTCTCCCTGTGGAACGAACCGGACTTACTAAAAACTATACTACTCTACGATTAGGTGCACTGCCTATAGTGTTGTAGCAAGGTTTAGGTATATCCATTCTATAAATAAATAAATATCTTGTGTAAAATTGTATCGTATTTAATAGTATTTCCTTGTAAAAATTAATAGTATTTTATACCCCTTCGCTTTAACATCAAGTTTTTGGCGCCGCTGCCTGGGAACTCGGCGAAAACGCTATATTTTTAATATATATTTGTATAAATATATTTATATATCATTTTTAGAAAAACAATATAAAAAAAAAACCTGTAACCCAGGCCCATGCGATCGCATGAGCCGGGTGTTATAAAACCATGCGATCGCATGGGTTAACCTGACAGCTCTGATCCAGCATTAATTACGAAATTAGGTTAAAATATTTAATTATTATTATTATTATTATTAGGGTTTAATTATTATATAGTTTTAATATAATTTGTAATTTAAGTTTTAGTTATTATTATTTACATATTTATATTAATACTTTTATATAAATAATATAAAAATAATATTTTTATAAAAATTGTTCTTTTTACAACTTTAAGTATATTTTTATATTTTGTATCTTTTTATTTGTTTTAGCGTAATATTTGTATTTTTCGCTCGTACTTAGTTTTAAACTTAGTATTTTGCCATAGTTATTTTTATTTTTAGATTTTTAGGCTTTGCCGTAAAATCCCTTAAGTGCTTTTTCTTTAAACTAAGATTTAAGTGCTTCAGAATTTTGCGACGTCGTTTTAAGTTTTTAGTACCTTTTAAGTTATTGCCGTTTTAGTTATAGAATTCCTTTTAAGCTTTAATATTTTTAGACGCAACTTTTAATTCTTAGTTTTTGGTTCCTTTTTAAATTTCGACGCGCTACTTTCTTATTTTTATTTTTCGACGCCTATTTTTTTCAACTTTTTGTTTTTCAACATTTTTTGACGCGCTCTTTTTCTTTCTTATTTCTCGCCGCTCTAGTTTTTAGGACATAGAATTTTCTATTTCTTCTCTAAAATTTCTTTAAATTTCAACGAAAAATTATTTTAAGCGGTTAAATTGATAGACATCCAAAATTTTCTGGTTCGTAGTAATAGTTGGATTTGTTAGTGGCTGAGTTGTGAGCTTCCGATTTAAAGGGTTCTGGCTCCCTGCTGCATCTATTGGCTATTCGAAACGTGGGCAAAATCAGAAAAGTCTATTCATTTAATAACTTATATAATTTTTAGTTTTATAACTAATAGGATAATTAGTAAATGCACCACATTGTAGCTAAAATTTGGTAATAAGTGTATTATGAAAATTTTTGAGAATATGTTGGAAACTCTTTCTGACATGTGAAATCAATTAAATCAATACTCTCAAATGAGTGTTGATGAAAATTCATTCGGTCAATCTTGGATCACGAATGACGAAACAATAACTGGTTGTGAAATCTGTGGAGATTATCACTCAACATGGGAATGTTTTTATTACGTTCCTATGGAAAATTACGCACCCACGGAACCTGAATGGAACGATTATGGAGAATACAATTCAAATTGGGATTATTCCCAAGAATATTTCCAAACTCAATAACCAGAAGACGAGGAAAATTATGTGTCTGAAAATCTTTTAGACAATATGAAAATCAAACTCGAAGAACTCAATGCTCAAAATGAACAAATGAGAGAGTTTGTAAATTGACAAGCTGAAACTCTATCAGATTACACACCTGTTGATCTGAGGAGTCGTGTGCAAGAAAATCTCATATCATCGAATTTTGATGAATTCGAGAGCTCCGAAATCACCAATTATCCCGATGATACTTTTTATTCAGCTTTACCAATTTCACAACATATCGACACATTAGCCTCTACCGACGAACTCATCGATCAATCAATGAATGAAGAAGAAGTAAGGGTGACAAATTCGTACTCTTGGGAAAACGATAACGTTGAAAATTTTACCCCCGAGACCAAAGTGGTGGGACCGATAAGTACTGTTAATGAAGAAGAATCTACTTCGATCCCGAAATTCACCATTCCACAACCTTCCAACCCAATATTCTCAATAGATGAGTCATCTACCGAAGATGAACTACGAGCTGTAATAGATATTGACACCTCGGATTTCACCCAATTGGGTAATAGAGGTGAAAACTTTGATCCCGAGAATAAACGGAAGGAAATGTTAGGAATTGTCCACCCGATAGAAATATGTATGTCGGTATATATCGATCCATTTGACCAAGAACCAGAAAAGAGACATATCCATTTACTAAAAGCTACACTTAAAAAAGAATTAAGTAGTAATGATCGGGTGGTTCTAAACTTTAAACCCATTGATATAATATATACCACCCGAGATGTAAATAACTGGCTCACTATTCTAATTCTTGGAACTTATTCTACCTACTTCACATGTCGTCAGCTAAGTGTGGGGAAGTCTAACCCCACTTAACGTTAAACTAGGGGTTCGGGTTAGTGCATTACTCGTTAATAAAAATGCACGATTAGGGTAAAAGACGCATTTTCAAAAATTAGCAAACAGTTCAGAAAAGCAACCGTTTTTGAAGAAAAACATGTGTGATAAAACAAGAAGGAATGAACGATGAGGCGTGCCATCTATCATTCGACGAGCTTTGTAATTACAAACTGGGTATTTTTAATCACTTTTCTACACTTATCACCCTCGTAAATTTATAATTATAGTCTGATTTTATGTAAATGAGGGCATTGCATGATCTCAAGTGTGGGGAAGGGTTATAAATTCTCTCGGGTTTTGCACTTGGTTTATTTGCCAAATTTTGTGAAAATTTTAAAAATTTTCAAATAAATGAATTCAAAATCATGTTTATACATATTTATGAACGATGAAAACTAGGTGTTAATACCGAAATTATTGTTACCTCGGAAGGGACATAAATTGAGAAACACCCTAAAACACTTAAATTCATTTAAAATAGAATAAAGGAGAATAAAAAGGGAAAGAAAGAAACTAAGTGTGGGGAGAATGTACCAAGTTATTCAATTAAAAAACTATTTATCACATGTTTCTGTAAAGTTATTGCAGGTGCTTTTGTTTTGGACTAAATTGACTGTTTTACCCGCAATATTATAATAAAGATAAAAGAAAAGATGGATCTACACGATGAATCAATTCCATCATTAAAAGGAAGTAAAGTCTTCCGAAAAAGATACGCGCTTCTTGATTTAGGTCAGGAAGTTGTCGTCCAGACCAGCTGTAGGTTGACGAAAAATCTAGAAAAGTCATCTCTAAAATCAGCAGGAAATCCACGGACCTCAGCATCAAACAGGGTCGCCATGTGGTCAGACTTATCCTAACCATGAGAGGATCTGTCTCGTAAAATAGGGAGGGCGCCGTGCAAATTAGCTTGATAAGACTAATGAATCAGACCCCCAGAAAGGATAATCTCCTTAAAGATTAAAAATCAGCTTTTAAGCCTGATATTACTCAATCCTTGAGATTGACCTTAAAGATTGAGAATTACAAACTCATGGAATTCGATGATATCTAAACTCGAGCTTGAACGAGAAAATATTTTGATCAAATTAAAACCGATTTGTTTTCTGAAAACCTATTTTCAATGCGTTCATTACCATTGAACGTAAAATCCTAGGAATTCACCTGGAATTCATTAGGTCACCTGAACCAAATCGGGTGTCAACCATAAGAACGGTGGTTACATAGCATGGTTGAAGACAGGACCTTGTGCCAGAACGAAAAACTATAGGGTGATCTTTACTATTGCTCCTACAAAGGATAGTAATTGCATCCGACACGTTTTAGACCATGAACATCTGCATGTCATTAGACATCGCCTCAACAGTTGCTTGTTCAACGCTTTCCTTTACAACCGGATGGTAGTTTACCGAAAGGTAATATACGGAGCAAGTATACTGGACGTGTTGCTTTCCTAATACAAGATTAGCAAGTGGGTGACACAAAACCATAAGTTTTGAGCTAAAATTTCCAAATCTGAAACCCACAAAACCCACAAAAATATTTTGCAAACACCGGTGAAGGGTTATTCCGGAAAACTTATCTAGGGTAAAAGCTAGAATGAATTTTCAAAAGATCAAATTTTTTCATAAAGATCCAATTTCCCTAAGGATCTAAATTTTTATAGTCATGTGGGACTGTAAACCACATCGTTACTATCATTGTTTATACCGCCGTATCAAAATCACTAATGTATAAAGTGTGAAGAATAAAGAAGTGATTCGTGTGATTTAATTTCAAGTTCTGTATTGCTTAAGGACAAGCAACGTTCAAGTGTGGGGATATATGATAGTGCTCCAAATGAACATATATTTAGTCGCAATATCATCCCAATATGTAAAGTTTTCAGTTGCAATTGTTCTATTTTCAAGTAATATTCGTTTAAATAAATAAGTGCAAAGACAAAAGGCGAAAACGAAGAATTGAAGAAAAAGTGCCACTAAAGCTGAAAAAGTGTCACTAAAGTCATAGGGCACTCAAAAGTGCCACTAAAAGTGAGTTAAAAGACGTTCGAAAAGACGTTCAAAAATTACAAATCGCGGAACGCAAAGTACAAGATATCTACGCGTACGAAAAGACGTTCGAAAATCCGGAACCGGTACCCGAGTCAACTATCAACGCCCGACTCAACGGACCAAAAATTACAAGTCTACTATGCACAAGAATATAATATAATATATATAATTATATATATTATATATATTTATTAATTATGTCGACAAGCAAGTGGCCAAACAAATGTGAGCTGGATCCAGTGGCCATGCGATCGCATGGTCTGGATGCCTATAACTCATGCGATCACATGGCATGAAAAGTCAGGCCAGGTCCTATAAATAGCCAGCTTATTCGACGAGTTAAACACACACAAAAATATATATTACTCCCTCTGTTTAAGTATAATATATATATATATATATATATATATATATATATATATATATATATATATATATATATAGGTTAGCTTTATATTAGATTAGTTTGGGTTATGTAAAGGTTATTTTACGGGTTTTGAAGTCGAAGCTCTATCCATGTAACACTACGCGATAAATAATCAATGTAAGCTATGTTCTCCTTTTTAAATTAATGTCTCGTACTTAAGTTATTATTATGCTTATTTGAGCCAAAGTAATCGTGATGTTGGGTTAAATATTAAGATGGGGTAATTGGGCTTTGTACCATAATTGGGGTTTGGACAAAAGAACGACACTTGTGGAAATTAAACTATAGGATATTAATGGGCTTTATATTAAATTAATGATACCTCGTTAATTTAATATAAAGGTTATAATTTGACGTATCTATATATAACCACATACGCTTAATCGGATACGATGAGCGGGATATTTATAAATACGAATTATTGTTCATTTGATCGGACACGGGGATGGATTAATAGTCAATGGACTCATTAAAATAGGGGTGGATTACATTCAAGGGTAATTGGTGTAATTGTTAACAAAGTATTAAAACCTTGGATTACACACAGTCGATAACCTGGTGTATTCATTAAACAAAGTATTAAGACCTTGTTACAGTTCGAATCCCCAATTAGTTGGAATATTTGACTTCGGGTATAAGGTTAAATTTGCCAAGCATTTTATAATTATGACTGATGAACAATTATGGACAAAAACCAGATAGGTTTCAATTACATCCAGGACAAAGGACAAATAACCCAGGGTAACAAATTAAAATCAAAACGCCAAACATCATGATTACGGAAGTTTAAATAAGCATAATTATTTTATTTTATATTTCATCGTACCTTTAATTATCGTCATTTATATTTTTCATTAGGTTTTAATTGTGACTTAAGATATAAAACCGACAAACCAGTCATTAAACGGTAAAACCCCTTTTATAATAATAAATATTATTATATATAAATATATATATTTGTACAAATATAGTTATATAAAAATATAGTGTAACCGTCTCCCTGTGGAACGAACTGGACTTACTAAAAACTATACTACTCTACGATTAGGTACACTGCCTATAGTGTTGTAGCAAGGTTAAGGTATATCCATTCTATAAATAAATAAATATCTTGTGTAAAATTGTATCGTATTTAATAGTGTTTCCTTGTAAAAATTAATTGTATTTTATACCCCTTCGCTTTAACAACAAGTTGTTCAGCAAAGGAAATAAAGACACGTAATTCATAAGTCCAGAAACAAGTCATGCATTCTGGTTTTACTAAGACGACTTCCCATCCTTGGTCTTGTGGAAAATAACCGTTATGACCATTAGCTAGGAAGCATGTGATGGAATTTAATAACCTTATAAACAACATGTTCTTAAGATTTACATGTTCATAAAACCATTTTTATGATTTAAAGAAAGCGGAAGCATAAATATAAGTTCATGTTTATTTGTTTAACCATTAAGTTAAATTCCATGTAAATATCAAGTCTTGAATATATGCTTACAAATAAGAACAAGTAGAGAAGATTCATACCTCCTCAAGCTTGTTGAGGGTAGTTTACAAAAGTGCAATATGATGATGAAGATGATGGCAAGAAAACCTCTAACTTGAAGCCTCAAGTGTGTAATACCCAGAAGCAATAACCCCAACACCTTTGTAATTAGTTAGGATTTGATTGACACTAAATATGAGCTTGTAAAAAAAATTTAGAACTCCCTTGAGTCCCCAAAAAGGCCACGGCCTTCAGCAAGCTGCAGCAGAATTTTTGGCAATTTTTTTACAAGTTTAAAATGCTAGTATTACTTGAGAGAAAATGAGTCAAGCCTTGGTTCAAGTATATGACATGCACCTATGAAGTTGTGTATATGGGAAGTAGCAAAACTAGCATGTGTGGTCTCTCTTGGAGTCCAAAATTCTGCACACATGATGGGTAATATAATATGTGAATTGTTTTATAAAACAATGTTTATAAACCCATGAATATATATATACATATATTTTGTTACTTATACACTTTATAACCTTTTATAAAATATAACACAACATAATTATTTAAACCTATAAATAATTAAATATAAATTATCCAAATAATTTATCTCAAGTAATAATACTTTAGAAAACCGATTTTCCAAAGTTTAAGTGTTGCGTATTTATTTAACGATCTAATCGTTAAGATTAAATATATATAAGGTGTCGGTAAGCTTGTTATTGGGTATGACCCGACTTGGATCATAACACATTAGCCACATTAATTTAATATATCTCTCGGGCATACGAAATACCTTCAATCTCCCACTTGCACGAGAAACATAAGAAATTAATGCAAGTGATGGATACCACCTAACGACCGTCCATCACCCCTAATATGTTATGAGTTTGTGCCATTCAATAACATCATCCCTTTCGAGTTCCCATCTCGAATATGAATAGGTGAATCTTTCATTATATCCTTTCGTCCTAGATGTCATGTTAAATCCAAGAGACACAGAGTGATCACTCTCTTCTAGAGTTAACTTTATCAGGCCTTAGACATCTGACTCTCAACGAATAAGAGGGACAAATTCCATCTTGACTACATACGTCCTAAATATATACCTTGCATTATACCTGAGCTCTTCCTTATGAACTACCATATTTCAGAATAGTGAAGGAAAGAATCAAGGCATAATACTTGGTAAATATCCGAACCCAATATGTATCTCAGGTCAGAGGATACAATGATATTTGCCTTTACTCAAGATTACATGTGATCAACCACAAAGGCTCCAATTAGTAAGTCTTGAGGGCGGGTCTTCCAATATTTGTGTTCCACAAATATCTATGAACCTTGGTTGCAACCTTGCCCCACATTCATCCCGTGAATGTATACCAATCCAAGTTCATAATAGTCTAAACCTCACACTTGTTCCCACAAATGTGATCGACTACGGAATTTAGAATAATTACTCATTCATGGATAAAATATGCAAAATAGGAACATGACTCAAAATAAATTAGTACCATAATTATATTAATGAGTTTGAACAATTTCATTCTGTTACAATACTAAAAACAGATCATGACCAATCACTAGAATATCGAAGCCCTAAAGCACAAACATGTCCTGCATGTTTTGATCCATGTAAGATCTTCGTGAGTGGATCCGCTATGTTAAGATCTGTGTGAACTTTGTGAATACATATATTTCCCTTTTCAACTTCATCCCTTATGTAGTTGAATCTCCGCTCAATGTGACAGGTCTTTTGGTGAGCACGAGGTTCCTTGATTTGAGCAATCGCACCCTCGTTGTCACAAAAGATCTCAAGAGGGTCCTGAATGGAAGGGACTACTCCTAAGTCGTCGATGAATTTCTTCATCTATGCAGCTTCCTGAGCTGCCAATGAGGCGGTAATGTACTCCGACTCTGTAGTGGATAATGCAACAACATCCTGTTTTGAACTCTTTCAAGAGACCGCACCTCCATTTAATGTGAAGACATAACCAGACTGTGATCGAGAATCATCTCGATCAGTTTGGAAACTCGCGTCCACGTAACCTTTTACAGCGAGTTCCTCCTCACCAGACCCATATATTAGAAACATATCCTTAGTCCCCCTAAGGTATTTCAATATACTTTTAACAGCAATCCAATGACTGTTTCCTGGGTTATTCTGGTATCTACTTGTCAGGCTAAGAGCGCATGACACATCCGGTCTAGTGCATATCATTGCATACATGATTGACCCAATGGCAGACGCATATGGGACTTTCTTCATTCTCTCCTGTTCATCTTTCGTGGTGGGGCACTAAGATGAACTGAGAAGTGTTCCCTTTTGAATAGGTACCAAACCTTTCTTAGAGTTATCAACCTTTTCAAGATCTTTTCAATATATGCACTTTGATTCAAACCTATCAGTTTCTTGGATCTATCCCTGTAGATCCCAATCCCCAAAACGTATTGTGCTTCTCCAAGATCCTTAATGGAGAAGCATTTACTTAACCAAGTTTTAACTCCTTGCATTGCCGGAATATCGTTCCCAAATAATAATATATCATCCACATATAGTACAAGGAACATGATAGTGCTCCCACTAGCTTTCTTGTATACACATGCTTCATCACCATTTTTAATGAAGCCAAATTTCTTGGCCTCCTCATTAAATCGATGATTCCACATTCTAGATGCTTGTTTCAATCTGTAGATTGACTTCTTTAACTTGCATACCTTTTTAGGATATTTCGGATCAATAAAACCTTCAGGCTAAACCATATAGACATCTTCCTCAAGATGTCCATTTAGGAAAGCGGTCTTGACATCCATTTGCCATATTTCATAATCATAATGAGCAGCAATGGCAAGTAATATCCTAATAGACTTTAGCATTGCCACAGGCGAAAAAGTTTCATCATAGTCAACCCCTTGAGTTTGAGTGAAACCTTTTGCTACAAGTCTAGCTTTATATGTATCCAAGTTTCCATATATGTCGGTTTTCATTTTGAAAAACCATTTACAATCAACTAGCCTAGAGCCAGGAGGTTGCGCAACAAGTTCCCAAACTTGGTTGTCATACATGGATTGCATCTCAGCGTTCATGGCTTCCTGCCATTTATCTTTATCAATCCTTGATAAAGTATCTTGGTAGTTTATTGGTTCATCCAAATCAACCACATAGCAACCATCCATGAGAAACCCATATCTCTCAGGAGGATTACTAATCCTACCAGATCTGTGAACGTCTTATGTATTTTGATCATCCATTTGATCACTCTCAACATTTTCATGTTGAGTGCTAGTGTCAACCAATTGTGTATTATCTACTTGATCTTGAACCTCTTCAAGATCTATCTTCCTTTCACTATTTCCTTCCATTAGGAACTTAGTTTCAAGGAATTCAGCCTTTCGAGCAACAAATACATTATGCTCGGATGGATCATAGAAATAGTATCCCATATCATCCTTGGGATATCCTATGAAGATACACTTCGTGGATCGAGCATTCAACTTATTAGGGACATAACGCTTAGGATAAGCTTCACATCCCCATACCTTTAAGTATGATAGAGATGGAAGTTTTCCAAACCAAATCTCATGAGGAGTTCGTTCCACTTTCTTGGTCGGGGCCATATTTAGAATACGAGCCGCGGAGCACATACAATAACTCCAAAATGATAGAGGTAACGAGCTTCTAGCCATCATAGATCGAACCATATCCATTAGGGTTCGGTTCCTCCTTTCGGAAACTCCATTAAGTTGGGGTGTTCCAGGAGGAGTGAGTTGCGAGATAATCCTACAACTTTTAAGATGATCTTGGAAAGCATCACTTAGGTATTCACCTCCTCTATCGGTACAAAGTACCTTAATTGTCTTATTGAGTTGATTTTGTACTTCGTTTTGATATTCCTTGAATGCTTCAAAAGTTTCGTCCTTGTGTCTTAATAAGTAGACATATCCGAAATGACTAAAGTCATCAATGAAAGTAACGAAGTATCTTTCACCATTCCTAGTTATGGGCTTAAAGGGTCCATATACATCCGAGTGTATTAATCCCAATAAGTCCTTAGCCCTTTCATAGGTCCCTTTGAAAGGTGCTTTAGTCATTTTGCCTTGTAAACAAGATTCACATACATCAAATGAGTCTAGTTCATTTGATTTCAAAAGGCCATTCTTTTGAAGTGTATGCATTCGATTCTTGTTTATGTGACCAAGGCGACAATGCCATAAGTAGGAATCACTCAAATCCCTTTTGAGTTTCTTGGTGTTTGCATGGTATATTGAGCTATTGTATGATGTGTCATCATGAACCAATTCATAAATACCATTCGAAGGCGAAGCCTTAAAATAGAACACATTATCTAAAGAAACATGGATATCATCATTAATAAAATTAAGATTAAAACCATATTGTTTCAAACGGGATACAGAAATAATGTTTCGAGATAAATCGGGTGCATACAAAACATTTTTCAAAATAAGCTCCAAACCACTTGGAAGCTTTAAAACAAAGTCTCCATGAGCTTTCACTTGCACCCTTGCTCCATTTCCCATGAAGAGATTTGTTGTTCCCGCATCTTGATTACTTCTTTTGAACCCCTGCAAAGGATTGCAAATATGAGTTCCACATCCTGTGTCTAATACCCATGTATTATAAGAAGTAATACTAAGCTCAATGTATACCATATATACATTACCTGAGGTTTGCCCTGCATCCCTCTTTTCCTTCAACTCCTTAAGGTAGACTGGGCAGTTGCATTTCCAGTGACCCATTTCACCGCAACCAAAGCACGGATCTTCCTTGGGGTTAGCCTTTCCAGCAACTTTTTGCTTTTTGTTGTTGTTGATTGGGGTAACCATCTTCCCTTTTCCTTTTCTCTTGCCTTGGAAGGCGGGTCCTTTCCTCTTAGCCGCCTTCGGCTTAGAAGTGTTATTGTTTTTGGACCCGCCTTCATTGATCGTAAACACGGGTGAAGCCCTTTTACCCATGCTTGCTTCTGCCGTCTTAAGCATGGCGTGTAATTCGCCAATGCTCTTATCCCATCCATTCATGTTGTAATTCATTACAAATGTGTCAAACCTCTTTGACAAGGAATTTAGGATAAGGTCCGTGGCAAATTCATTAGACACGTTGCAATTTAGACTTTGCTCGATCAATTAGGCTTTTCATCTTAAGGACATAAGATGAAATGGATTGGGAGTCATCCATCTGACATGCATGAAGCGCTCGGACCGTTTCAAAGCGCTCGACACGAGCTTGTTGAAGGAACATCTCCTTTAACTGTGTGATCATGTCGTATGCACTATGATGCTCGAAATCCTTTTGGAGTTCGGGTATCATAGTCCCAAGCATTAGGCAAGAAACTTGCAACGAATCGGTGCAATATTTCTCCCAATAAGCCATGCCTTCCGTATCATCCTCGTCCGGTTGATCGGGAATGGGGTCTTCCAACACATACGCCCTATCCTCAAGTTTGAGGACAATTCTTAGATTGCGAAACCAATCCATGAAGTTCGTATGGTTGAGTTTTTCCTTTTCGAGGATTGACCTCAACGATAGGTTGTTAAAGTTTATTGGTGCGTTTGGAATGTTGTTATTATTGGTGGCCATCTACAAAATTTAACAAAGTTATTTAAGTATTAATTTTAATTTAACAATCAATACCCTTTAAATCCAATTGATATTTATTAAATTTTAGAATCCAACGGTAAACCAAATTTCGGTTAGGTGACCTTTATCCCGTCATTTGATTTAGCTAGGTAGTCATTATATAACAATTGCAATCCTTTTGCAACTTCTAAGTTATGGTATCATGCAATCCTTTTGCATGGCATATTTATCCCATCAACGCCTATTTGTTCCTCATGCTTCGGTGACCCTAAGTTCATGATTCCCAAATCAAGTCGTCCTACTTGTGTAAACGTGTACATTTAACATACAAGTGGTTAGGTGACCTTTATCCCACAAGTGTGCGAAATTCACCTTAATCGTATTAGTTTGCTCATAACGGTTAGGTGACCTTTATCCCATTATGAGTTCCCTAATATTTTCAAGTGTCACACAAAAGGATGACGTTTAACTTGTTTGCCTTGTTAATAAGGGATTTTAAGTTTTCATTATTTCTAGTTTAAGAAAACTATTATACCATACACCAACATGCATTTAGTGTATGGTTCATTTGAAATCCATTTTCAGGTCTTGTAATTTTAGCCAATTACTTGATATAAACCATTTTATATATATGATCCTTATCATGTTCTTAATAACCGTTTATTAATGTCCTTTTAGCCATTTTTAATTTAACCATTTAAATTGACGTTTTGCATGTCGTTAATAATGTTTAATTTAACCAATTAAATTGCCATTTCGCTTGTTGTTAACTTGTGTGATTAACTTGTAGCATACAAACATACAATCCACAATCATACAATAAACAACCATGCATGCAAAACAAATATGTTCACATTCAAGCCAATTTGGTGGACATTTGTTTAGCCGAAAACAAATGTCACCGGTGAAGGGGTTATAACACAAAGTAGGAGATTTTAAATCTCCCACTTAATCTTGCATCCAAATGCTTCTTCTTGTGTTCTTCAAGTCTTCATTATCTTCATCATTTTACAAAATATATCCTAATACATTTTGTCTAAAAAAAATGAAATTACAACCTAATCTATTTTACATACCAAATATAAAATAAATTACATAATCAAAATAATATTATTACAAACCAATTGAATAAATATTATTACAAACCAAATGAATAATAAATAATCATCAAACATGCAACCAAACAAACACAAGGTCTAGGCATTGATTGTGAACATTAGCATACAACAAAATATGAAAAAATGGAAGCACCCAAAACCCATTTTGGGTCTCCAAATTTTCGGCCAAAATACATACCCACCCAAACCCGATAATTTTTGTATTCCATTTTCATGCATGTACTTGGAATGCAAATATAGTGGGTTTTAAAGACAATATAAGAAGCATAATCCATAGACCTCGGCTCTAGATACCATTGATGGAATTTAATAACCTTATAAACAACATGTTCTTAAGATTTACATGTTCATAAAACCATTTTTATGATTTAAAGAAAGCGAAAGCATAAATATAAGTTCATGTTTATTTGTTTAACCATTAAGTTAAATTCCATGTAAATATCAAGTCTTGAATATATGCTTACAAATAAGAACAAGTAGAGAAGATTCATACCTCCTCAAGCTTGTTGAGGGTAGTTTACAAAAGTGCAAGATGATGATGAAGATGATGGCAAGAAAACCTCTAACTTGAAGCCTCAAGTGTGTAATACCCAGAAGCAATAACCCCAACACCTTTGTAATTAGTTAGGATTTGATTGACACTAAATATGAGCTTGTAAAAAAAAATTAGAACTCCCTTGAGTCCCCCAAAAAGGCCATGGCCTTCAGCAAGCTGCAGCAGAATTTTTGGCAGTTTTTTTACAAGTTTAAAATGCTAGTATTACTTGAGAGAAAGTGAGTCAAGCCTTGGTTCAAGTATATGACATGCACCAATGAAGTTGTGTATATGGGAAGGAGCAAAACTAGCATGTGTGGTCTCTCTTGGAGTCCAAAATTCTGCACACATGATGGGTAATATAATATGTGAATTGTTTTATAAAACAATGTTTATAAACCCATGAATATATATATACATATATTTTGTTACTTATACACTTTATAACCTTTTATAAAATATAACACAACATAATTATTTAAACCTATAAATAATTAAATATAAATTATCCAAATAATTTATCTCAAGTAATAATACTTTAGAAAACCGATTTTCCAAAGTTTAAGTGTCGCGTATTTATTTAACGATCCAATCATTAAGATTAAATACATATAAGGTGTCGGTAAGCTTGTTATTGGGTATGACCCGACTTGGATCATAACACAGTAACCACATTAATTTAATATGTCTCTTGAGCATACGAAATACCTTCAGCATGTTGTAATGTCGTCAAAAGGACGAGGGTTTCGTAATGTCCAACAGCCCCGTAATAATCTAAAAAACTTGTTTCTCACCCCAACCACTGAATCCGTCACTTGTGGGAAAGTTTTATTTAAAAGCTGCAATCCGATGTTCTTTTTCTCACTTTGGTAAGAAGCGAACATCACTAACCCGTAAGCATAACATGCTTCTTTATGTTGCATGTTAGAAGCTCTTTCTAATTCACGAAATCCTATGTTGGGATATGTTGAGTCAAAATAGGTTCTTAAACCGTAGCGTAAAATTGCATTTGGGTTCTCCGCATTTAACGCTTTAAAGAAAACACGGCGTAACTTAAAGTCTCCCCAATGTGATATACCCCACCTATCAAAGGAAAGCCTTTTATAAACTAAGGCATTTCTGGAAAGTCTTTCAAATGTTTGACAAGTTAATTTCACCATAACTAAATGTGCTGGTGAATTCTGACCGACTCTAGACAAGATTTTCTCAATCATATCCTCTGGTAGGTCTTCTAAAATATTTGATTGTCTACCCTTAACGTCCATTTTGTTTTTATACGGTAAAATAGACAAGGATTAGATTCGTAATAACAAACAATACAAGAAATTTTTACATAGAACATAAAAGTACAAGCATACTACAATACATTTATTACACAACATGCTCACACCCCTCTAATCTGAATCACTGGTTTCTTCTTCTTCGGACTTGGTTCTTTTTCCTAATTTTCTAGGGATATATGATGTTCCTCTAATACGAGCCGTCATTTTCCACATTGGTTTAGAAAAACCTGGTGGTTTAGAGGTTCCCAGGTTATTGTCACGATATTGAAAATACGGGTGTTGACGGTACATATAAAGTTCATCGGGGTCGGAATCAGATTTCTCTATTTTGATGTCTTTTCCCTTATTATTTTATTTTGCCTCATTGAATTGGGTCGGGGTAATTTCTATAACATCATCGGAATCCTCATCAGGATCCGATTCATCGGAAAATTGGTAATTTTCCCAATATTTTGCTTCCTTAGCGGAAACACCATTGACCATTATTAACTTTGGTCCATTGGTTGAGGATTTTCTTTTATTTGACCGGTTTTCTGTTGTTCCTACTATTCCCCCCTACGGAACCTCTTCTTCTTCCGGTTCCTCTTCTTCTGGTTCCTCTTCTTCCGGTTCATCTTCTTCCGGTTCCGTTTCCTCTTCTTCCGGTTCTTCGAGAACTTGTGAATCTTGCCAATATATATTCGACTCTTCGTTATTACTAGGTGAGTCAATGGGATTTGTGCAAGAGGTAGACATCTATCATACAATATCAAACATGTTAAGAGATTAATATATCACATAATATTTACATGTTAATAATATATAGTTTCCAACAAATATGTGAAGCAATCATTTTTAAAGAAAACACGGTCGAAGTCCAGACTCACTAATGCATCCTAACAAACTCGATAAGACACACTAATGCAAATTTTCTGGTTCTCTAAGACCAACGCTCGAATACCAAATGAAATGTCCCATTCATATTGATTATAAACTTTCCATATTAATTGATTTCGTTGCGAGGTTTTGACCTCTATATGAGAAGTTTTTCAAAGACTGCATTCATTTTTAAAACAACCATAACCTTTATTTTATCAATAAAGGTTTTAAAAACATTACGTAGATTATAAAATAATGATAATCTAAAATATAATGTTTACACACGACCATTACATAATGGTTTACAATAGAAATATATTAATTTGACATATGTTTCCTGAATGCAGTTTTTACACAATATCATACAAACATGGACTCCAAATCTTGTCCTTATTTTAGTATGCCACAGTGGAAGCTCTTAATATTCACCTGAGAATAAACATACTTTAAACGTCAATAAAAATGTTGGTGAGTTATAGGTTTAACCTATATATATCAAATCGTAATAATAGACCACAAGATTTCATATTTCAATACACATCCCATACATAGAGATAAAAATCATTCATATGGTGAACACCTGGTAACCAACATTAACAAGATGCATATATAAGAATATCCCCATCATTCCGGGACACCCTTCGGATATGATATAAATTTCGAAGTACTAAAGCATCCGGTACTTTGGATGGGGTTTGTTAGGCCCAATAGATCTATCTTTAGGATTCGCGTCAATTAGGGTGTCTGTTCCCTAATTCTTAGATTACCAGACTTAATAAAAAGGGGCATATTCGATTTCGATAATTCAACCATAGAATGTAGTTTCACGTACTTGTGTCTATTTTGTAAATCATTTATAAAACCTGCATGTATTCTCATCCCAAAAATATTAGATTTTAAAAGTGGGACTATAACTCACTTTCACAGATATTTCCTTCCTCGGAAATAAGACTTGGCCACGGATCGATTCACGAACCTATATAAATATGTACATATATATCAAAGTATGATCAAAATATAATTACAACCATTTTTATTATGTTTTAAAGATTTGAGTGTATTAAGTCAGCTGTCCTCGTTATAACCTACAACTAGTTGTCCATAGTTAGATGTACAGAAATAAATCGATATATATTATCTTGAATCAATCCACGACCCAGTGTATACACATCTCAGGCTAGATCACAACTCAAAGTATATATATTTTTGGAATCAACCTCAACCCTGTATAGCTAACTCCAACATTACTGCATATAGAGTGTCTATGGTTGTTCCAAATAATATATATACATGGGTCGATATGATATGTCAAAACATTTGCATACGTGTCTATGGTATCCCAAGATTACATAATATATTAGAATACATGTATAATACAATATAAGTTAGCTAGGATATGATTTGTATAGATTTGTTAAACATTTCCCGTAGCTAAAAAGATCAAAAATATCGAATATTGTTTTACCCATAACTTCTTCATTTTAAATCCGTTTTGAGTGAATCAAATTGCTATGGTTTCATATTGAACTCTAATTTAATAATCCAAACAGAAAAAGTATAGGTTTATAGTCGGAAATTTAAGTTACATGTCAATTACTAAAGAGGTAGTCATTTCCGTCGAAAGAACGACATCTTGATGACCATTTTGAAAAACATACTTTCACTTTGAGTTTAACCAAGATTTTTGGATATAGTTTCATGTTCATATGAAAAATCATTTTTCTAGAAGAATAACTTTTAAATCAAAGTTTATCATAGTTTTTAATTGTCCAAACCAAAACAGCCCCCGATTTCACTACGACGGCGTATATCCTATTTTATGGTGATCATCGTGTTTCCAGGTTTTAAATCATTAAGTTAGCATATCATATAGATATATAACATGTGTTTAGTTGATTTTAAAATTCAATTTAGAAGGATTCACTTTTGTTTGCGAACAAGTTTAGAATTAACTAAACTATGTTCTAGTGATTACAAGTTTAAACCTTCGAATAAGATAACTTTATATGTATGAATCGAATGATGTTATGAACATCATTACTACCTCAAGTTTTCTGTATAAAACTACTGGAAATGAGAAAAATGGATCTAGCTTCAAAGGATCCTTGGATGGCTTGAAAGTTCTTGAAGCAGAATCATGACACTAAAACAGTTCAAGTAAGATTTTCACTCAAAATAAGATTGTTATTATTGTAGAAATTGAATCAAAGTTTGAATATGAATATTACCTTGAATTAGAAAGATAACCTACTATAAATAACAAAGGTTCCTTGATCTTAGATGATTACTTGGAATGGATTAGAAAGCTTGGAAGTAGACTTGCAAACTTGGAAGTATTCTTGATTTTTATGAAACTATACTTATGGAATTTATGAAGAACACTTAGAACTTGAAGATGAAACTTGAGAGAGATCAATTAGATGAAGAAAATTAAAGAATGAAAGTGTTTGTAGGTGTTTTTGGTTGTTGGTATATGGATTAGATATAAAGGATATGTAATTTTGTTTTCATGTAAATAAGTCATGAATGATTACTAATATTTTTGTAATTTTATGAGATATTTCATGCTAGTTGCCAAATGATGGTTCCCACATGTGTTAGGTGACTCACATGGGCTGCTAAGAGCTGATCATTGGAGTGTATATATCAATAGTACATACATCTAAAAGCTGTGTATTGTACGAGTACGAATACGGGTGCATACGAGTAGAATTGTTGAACGAGAATGTAATTGTAAGCATTTTTGTTAAGTAGAAGTACTTTGATATGTGTCTTGAAGTCTTTAAAAAGTGTAAGAATACATATCAAAACACAACATGTATATACATTCTAATGGAGTCGTTAAGTCTTCGTTAGTCGTTACATGTAAGTGTTGTTTTGAAACCTTTAAGTTAACGATCTCAATTAATGTTGTTAACCCAATGTTTATTATATCAAATGAGATGTTAAATTATTATGTTATCATGATATTATGATGTATGAATATCTCTTAATATGATATATACATTAAAATATCATTACAACGATAATCGTTACATATAAGTCTCGTTTCGTAATTCTTGAGTTAGTAGTCTTGTTTTTACATATGTAGTTCATTGTTAACACACTTAATGATATATTTAAATATCATTTTATCATATTAAATATAGTGTATCAATATCTTAATATGATACATATGTATTTGGTAGACGTTATCATAACGATAATCGTTATATATATCATTTCGAGTTTCTTAACTTAGTAATCTCATTTCTTATGTATATCACACATTTTTAATATACTTAGTGAGATACTTACTCATCATAATCTCATGTCAACCATATATATATGTCTATATATACCACAACATGTAGTTTTTACAAATTTGTAACGTTCGTGAATCGCCGGTCAACTTGGGTGATCAATTGTCTATATGAAACTTATTTCATTTAATCAAGTCTTAACAAGTTTGATTTCTTAACACGTTGGAAACATTTAGTCATGTAAATATCAATCTCAATTAATATATATAAACATGGAAAAGTTCGGGTCACTACATCTACCTCCTGGTTTCAAACATATGGGTTGCAAGTGGATCTTTAAAAGGAAGATGAACATAGATGGAACTATTGAAAAGTTCAAGGCGAGGTTAGTCATTCAAGGATTTAGACAAAATTCTGGAATATACTATTTTAATATTTATGCTCAAGTGGCTCGTATCACTACCATTAGACTGCTGATTTCATTGTCTATAATTCACAATCTGGTTATTCACTATATGGAGGTGAAGACATCATTCTTGAATGGTGAATTGGATGAGGAGGTTTATATGAACCGATCTCAGGGCTTTGTCATACCAGTTAATGAAAACAAGGTGTGCAAACTTGTAAAATCCTTATGTGGTTTGAAACAAGCACCCAAGAAATAGCATCGGAATTTTGATAAGTGGTTTTATCTGGTGGTTTTAGATTAAATCGTACTGATAATTGTGTATGTAGCAAATTTGATGATTCTGGTAAAGGATTTATCATTTTTCTATATGTTGATGACATGTTAATCTTTGGCACAGAACAAAGGCATGTTGACTTAACAAAAGATTTATTTTAATCAAAGTTCTCCATGAAAGATATGGGGGAGGCTGACGTTATCCTTGGTATTAGAATCAAACGTGGAAATAAAGGAATTTTGATTTCTCAATCTCATTATATTGAGAAAGTGTTGAGAAATTTCAATTGCTTTGATTGTGCTCCTATAAATACACATGTAGATCCAAGTGAGAAGCTTATGCCTAACCAAGGTGAAGCTGTATCATAACTCAAGTATTCTCATCTGATTGGTTGTTTGATGTATTTCATGACTTGTAAAGGCCGGATATTGCTTTTGTTGTGGGCAAATATAGTAGATATACTAGTATTCCTAGTACTCATCATTGGCAAGCAACTAGGTGGTACTGAAGTATTTGAAGAAATTCTGGACTAAAGTTTATCTTATAGTGGGTTTCCTTTGGTAATAGAAGGATACACTGATGTGAGTTGTATAACCAATGTTGAAGATCATTTTTCAACAAGTGTTTGGGCCTTCTTGCTTGTGGGAGGTGCCACCTCATGGACTTCCAAGAAGAAAACATGTATAACCAAATCAACGATGAAATATGAGTTTGTTGCATTAGCTGATGCTGGTAAAGAAGCGAAATGGCTTAGAAACTTGATTCATGAGATTCCATTATAGCCTAAACCTATAGCACCCATGTCTATCCATTGAGATAGTGCTACTACATTGGCAAAGGCATATAGCCAGATGTACAATGTGAAGTCTAGACACTTAGATGTCAGACATAGCATGATTCGTGAATAGATTTGGACACATGACTTGTAAAGTGTCAAGATAGCTTTAGAGTATTTGAAAACCTTTGTTTATGTTATTTTCGGTTATTCAAATGAGTTGAAGGGTTCAATTCTTAGACCATCCTGATTCTCGAATATTTGGAATGTGTAATGTACTAAGGTGGAAATCCAATCTTCAAGATATTTTTATTTATGCATGAGTTTTGTTTTAATTGTTTAATTCTCATGAAATGAATTGCACTAAATTGGGGAGGATTGTTGGAAAACTAGTGTAATTGAGTGATTTAGTCGACAGTTGTAAACGGGTTAGGAGGTACGGAGTGTACACCCATTAAGTGATAGATTACCCAGACCCAAAAGTGATTTTCCATTGTTTACTATCATGACTTGGTTTACTTGAAATTTGACTAAGTGTTTGGTGCTGGTCCTTCGAGGCATCACTGAAGGCATCACAAGTATTTGGTGCTGGTCCTTGTAGGCAGCACAAGTGTTTGGTGATGGTCCTTAGAGGCAGCACTGAAGGCAGCACCAGTATTTGGTGTTGGTCCTTGTAGGCAGCACTAAAGGCAGCACAAGTATTTAATGCTGGTCCTTATAGGCATCACAAGTATTTGGTGATGGTCCTTAAGAGGCAGCAATGCTGGTCCTTGAGAGGCAGCAATGCTGGTCCTTAAGAGGCAGCAGTAAAAAGACTTATTAAAATTCATTGCGTTTTGCTACTCCCTATGCAACAAGGTTTTGCTACTCCTTGGGCCGCAAGGTTTTACTACTCCCTGGGCAGCAAGAATTTGCTACTCCCTAGGCATCAAGGATTTGCTATTCCCACTTAGAGGCAGCAAGGAAAACACTTAGCATTTATTTTGAGATTTAGCGTGATGTCCAAGTGTTAGTAAAACACGGAAAATTATTTATAACCACATATGCTATAATTGTGGAAATGATAATTCTTGTTTATGGAAAACATTTTTTATCTTAACCACTTTGAATAATATGTGAGATATTTAGAGAGAGTCAATCGGCCAATTGACTCGAATGTATCTTCTTCCATAATTACGGGTGCCTATATATACATAGATGATTATTCATGGAGAAAAACAATACAAAACCCAAAATACTCTTCTTTAAACGGTTCTTGTTTTCTGCCAAAAACAAGAACATAATCTCCGTCTTATTCTAAAGTCATATTCGTGTAATCCATTCAATAAGGGTCGAATAATTACTTTTGAAAAATGATAACCACGATTCAGTGATATATCAGCTGTCGGTTATTTTACACTACACGAAACCATAAAACCTTTAATATTGACCGCAATCTTGTAATAGCTTCCAATGAGGTTAATAGGATGATAGTGATTAAGAACCATCGAATAGGACTTTTTAGGAATCAAGGTGGTAAATTATCAACCATGAGAGGATTTCATATTGGCCCAAAACCTATCAAAATTGGATGTTTTGGTTTATAATATTTTAGGTATGTATATACTCCGTAAATTACGTGACAAAATAGCATGTATGTTTTTGTAACGAGGAATCCTCCTATGAACGAAAACATTGAATCCCACATACTAACAGGTAAACTTCGAACATCGAAAACACGTGTCATCATACCTTCTTCTGTTTTAAAGTAATTCTTTATTATATGTAATAGTAATAATAATAATAATAATAATAATAATAATAATAATAATAATAATAATAATAATAATAGTAATTATTATTATTATTATTATTATTATTATTATTATTATTATTATTATTATTATTATTATTATTATTATTATTATAATCATAATAATTATAACCAGGCGTATTCATATTTAACGTAGCGTTGTGTATTTATAGAGGGGAACACGGCCCGTGTGTTAAGCGCCGCTTTAGATATCGTTGTGTTAAGCGTTTTTTAAAAAGTATTCGTTTCGAACGTAGTTAGTTTTGTTTTGTTCAATAAATTTTTTCGAGTGTAATGGTGCTGTCGAAAAAATTTAACTCGCGGCGAGCAGAAAGATACGGGCTGTCGTTGTGTTAAGCATTTTTTAAAAAGTGTCCGTTTCGAACGTGGTTAGTTTCGTTTTGTTCATAAAATTATTTCGAGTCTGACGCTGCCGTCAAAAAAATTTAACTCGTGGCGAGCGGGAAGATACGGGTTGTCGTTGTGTTTAGCGTTTTTTAAAAAATTGTCCGTTTCGCGTATAGTTAGTCCCGTTGGGTTCGTAAGATTTTTTGTAATTGAACGGTGGTCTCGAAAAAATTTAACTCGCACTGAGCGAGAAAATTCGTTTGGAATTAGTTTCTTTTATTTTAATACAATTAAATATTTACACTTTTAACCCCTGAGAAAGTGTAAACTTAAGGGGTCGTCGTGTAAATATAGCCGAAGTTGAGGGGCCGTTTGTAATGTGAACGCAAACGCAAAACTACAATCCCTAAAACTACAAACATTTCCACCACATTTAGTATGTAAGGGTTAATTAATTAATTATAATAATAATAATAATAATAATAATAATAATAATAATAATAATAATAATAATAATAATAATAATAATTAATAATAAAATAATATATAATGCAGATTAGATTGATTAGCTTTTGATTATATTGGTCTACCAACCCCACCAATACTTAAGTTAAACAAACTTATCGAAAAGCAACAAGTTTCTCTTGTTGAAATTTTTTAATGTGATATAACAATTTGTGACGTTTTTTGAATCGGAAATCTTTATTAAATGAATAAAGCTTTTTCGTATTTAGAATATTTCAAAAGAGCAAACATTTTTATTTCAACGTACGCAACATAACATAGTTATTACATGATTCTTTCTAACTCTTTATCGCCACTCATAAAATAGTGCCTAGTGAGTTTTGAATGTAAGATATATAATCATTATACATAATCTTAACCATTAGAGGACTCTTATCGGTTCGCGGTTGGGCCGCAGTTGCCTCAGCCGTTGAACCGCACCGATATTAACGCCTCGTATACTCCCCGCCATTGACTGACCGTGAGAGAAATATTCGTTGCATGAAAATTTAGTTCACGGATGAAATACACTTTAATTATCAAACGTCTCTTTTTTTTTCAGCGGCTACTTTTTTTTTCAACTCGCTCTCATTTATATACACCCAACAACTATCATTTTTTCACCAACATTCAACTCTCATTTTCATCAAACTTCATCATCTCCATCTCATTCATCACCATGTCTTCCAACAAAAAAAAATCAAAAACAAAAATAGCAACAACAAAATACTACTGTCGATGAATATATATGGAATTCGATCCTCCAAAATACGCTTCATCAAGCTCCAAAAAATCTCCATCAACAATCTCGCATGGATATGCAACATCAATCTCCCATGGGCTCAGCTTCTAACCCCCATTATCAATCTCAATATCCTCAACTAAGCAATTGGACCGTGAATCTATTTTCCATACCTCATTACATGAATAACCCCCACTATCAATCTCAAACGCATCAATATAACAACTCACAAACACCTCAATTTAACTAACCTCACACGCCTCAATATAACCAACCTCAAAGCCCTTACATACCAACGTTTGACACACCACCCGAAGAAGACGAACTCGACGAAGTGCAAGAAACAAAACCCGAATTTGAGCAAGTAGAAGAAACACAAGATGTAGTCACGGCTAAAAAAGAAAAAAGTGAAAGGACCCGTTCATATACATTATAAACGATTCACAATAGTTGATTACATCGTGAGGTACTTGACCTCTATATGATACATTTTACAAACATTGCATTCGATTTTAAAAAGACAAACTTGCATTTCATCAAAGGTTGACGGCATGCATACCATTTCATAATATATCCAACTATAATTGACTTAATAATAATCTTGATAAACTCGACGACTCAAATGCAACGTCTTTTGAAATATGTCATGAATGACTATAAGTAATGTCTCTAAAATGAGCAAATGCACAGCGGAAGATTTCTTTCGTACCTGAGAATAAACATGCTTTAAAGTGTCAACCCAAAGGTTGGTGAGTTCATTAGTTTATCATAATCATTCATTTTCATCAATTTAATAGACCACAAGAATTTCAATTCCAATTCTCATAAATATACGTCCCATGCATAGAGACAAAAATCATTCATATGGATTGAACACCTGGTAACCGACATTAACAAGATGCATATAAGAATATCCCCTATCATTCCGGGAAATCCTTCGGACATGATAAAAACGAATTCGAAGTACTAAAGCATCCGGTACTTTGGATGGGGTCCGTTAGGCCCAATAGATCTATCTTTAGAATTCGCGTCAATTAGGCATGCACTAATTCTCAAAATTAGTGATGTTCCCTAATTCTTAGGCTACCAAGCAAAAGGGGCATATTCGGCTTCGATCATTCAACCATATAATGTAATTTCGATTACTTGTGTCTATTTCGTAAAACATTTATAAAAACTGCGCATGTATTCTCAGCCCAAAAATATAAAGGGTAAAAAGGCAAATGAAACTCACTATACGATATTTTGTAGTAAAAATATGCATTCGACGAAACTGAGCAATGCAAGGTTGGCCTCGGATTCACGAACCTATATTAAGTATATATATATATATATATATATATATATATATATATATATATATATATATATATATATATATATATATATATCAATACACGTACTCGTAATCGAATAAGTTTAATGATGTTATTTTTTTTTATAAACAAAACATTTTGTTATGTTATATATGTTGAATATATATATTTATGTATTTCATTCGTTTACCCAAACAGTAGTTCTAATTATACTAAGTTAATATTAGTAATGATGAAAATACTGATAATAACCTTATTAACATACTTATTAACATACTTATGTTAATACTAATAGTTATATTATTTTAAAATGATAATAATACTAAGTTTTATGAAAGTAATAATAAATTGTATCATTTTTATAATAACATTAATAATACTAATAATAATCGTAATATCGATAAAAATATTAAAATGGTAAGATTAATAATATTAGTATTTACTTTTAGTAATGCTATTGATAATATTAATACTAATGTGATATTACTAGTAATGATAATGATAATAATAATAATAGTAGTCATATTTGTAATTTTTACTTGTTAGTAATAATAAATGGTAACTTTTATTAGTAATAACAATAATAATAATCATAATCTTAATAATAATTATTATAATTTCATTTATAATTATGATAATAATAAAAGGTAACTAATACTTATTAGTAACAATAATGATAATAATAACTATAATTCTTAGCAATAATACTAATAATAATAATAATAATAATAATAATAATAATAATAATAATAATAATAATAATAATAATAATAATAATAATAATAATAATAATAATAATAATAATAATAATAATAATAATAATAATAATAATAATAATAATAATAAAAATGGTAACCATAATGATAAAAGTAATAAAGAATTTAGTTAACTACCTCAAAGAAGCCTTTTAAAAAAAATTGTTGCAAACCGGACTCGAACCCTCGACCTCCCGCTCACCCAAACATTACTCAACCATCTGAGCTGTTTCACGTTTCTGATTTAATACCCAACAGAAATATATTTAACCCGTATCTATTGTGTTCATCTTCTTCTTCTTCCTCTCTTAATTCAATCCATTCAAAATCATCTTCTAATCTTACTAATTATTACAGAATCGAGTTTAGGGCTTAACATCCAACCTAAAGATACTTATTTGTGATTGATTGTGTTTAAAAAAAAATAAATGAAGCAGCATAGCTGCTGTTCTGCTCGTCGACATGTTATAAAAAAAATTTGATTTTTGATTTTTATTACGTTATAGAAAGAAATTATAACACGAAATAGTTTTCT
The DNA here is from genome assembly GCF_046630445.1 of Rutidosis leptorrhynchoides. Taxonomy (NCBI): domain Eukaryota; kingdom Viridiplantae; phylum Streptophyta; class Magnoliopsida; order Asterales; family Asteraceae; genus Rutidosis; species Rutidosis leptorrhynchoides. The sequence continues at coordinate 421,965,705 of NC_092336.1, forward strand.
AGTACTATATAGAAACTATTGGAATCCTTAATTGAACTTGAAACATCAAAATACTTACGAATTTCACTATGAACACAATATTTGACTTTTTTGAAAAATTACTTTGACTCCAAAATTCGAATTCTAAAACTTTTCAGATAGTTTAACTAAACGATTTCTAATAACACTACATTTCTACTTTTTGAAAATCGTTGCAAAATCAAGCTTTTGACAAAATAAATCAATAACAGGGGTATTCGACAGTTTTTATAAAATTTTTGTTAAATTAACAATTATAACTTGTTTTAAAATTGTTGTAATTGATAATGAGAGTATAAAACTGAGTGAGTTCGTTAATAACATTGAATAATTATTTGTTTTATAGGAATTTGGTTGTCGACAGAATATAGCATAACAGGCAGAAATTAAATAAAAAAATGAAACTGATATAGACCTTAAACAGATTTCGTTTGCATTCAGATATGATTTTTGGACGTATAGCACAATCAGAGACATGTAGTACCAATTATGTACAGGTTGAGAGTAACCCCTAACTGATTCGTACCCTTTTTATATAATTTATATAATTAATAATAAATAATACATTAATAATATTATTCATATTAATTAATAATAATTATATTAAATATTATTAATAGTATACTGATAATAAAAAAAATATAATGATATTAATATGAGGATATTAATAATAACCAAAATGATGTATATATTTTTTTTAAGTTTGTTAATAATAATTTATAAAAATGATAATAATAATATTCTTAATGATATAAATACTAAATTGTATTATTTTCTAACGATATTAATAATTATGATTCTTAATGGTAAAGGTAATAATAATATCTGATAATTTTACAATTAATAATTTAGATATAACATGTTATATGTATCGAATTTCATATATAACAACATTAATAATACTGATATTACTGTAAATATTAATACATAATGATAATAATGAATGTGATAATAACATGATAACTATATTGTAACTTGTAATTAAATTTAATATTTTAATATTACATATTATTAATTATGTATCATTTGATAATTATATCTATATACAATAACATATGATATATATATATATATATATATATATATATATATATATATATATATATATATATATATATATATATATATATATATATATATATATATATATATATATAAAATTCAATATATATATATTATAATAATTATTTATAGAATCCATATACCTTTATATATAGTTTTATTTTAATAATCATATATTATATAATAACTTTTATTGAATATTTACATTTTATACAATACTATAATAATCATATATATTTATATATAACTTCATTTTAAGTTACACTTAATTATTGTATATCTTATCTTACATATTTAATTCTAATGTTTAAATTATATTTTATAATTTCAATTTATTGTTTATACTACATTATGTATATATACAGTTTTATTTACAAACAATAGTTCGTGAATCGTCGGAGATGGTCAAAGGTTAAATGATTGTATAACAACAGTTCAAAATTTTTGAGATTCAATTAAATAGACTTTGCTTATCATGTCGAAGTTATTTGAAGATAAAGTTTAAATTTGATCGAAAATTTCTGGGTCGTCACAGTGCCTACCCGTTAAAGAAATTTCGTCCCGAAATTTGAGTAAGGTCGTCATGGCTAACATTAAAAGTGTTTTCATGACGAATATGAGTCGATACATAGGGTTTTATCATTATTGAGAAAATATGGATAAAACAATTCGATTACGCGAAGTGTACGAGTGAAGCTATTACAAAAGAGTGAAATGAGTAATTGCATATTTGACATAACCGGTGATGTAGTCACGGTTGATTTAGAAAAATAAGGTGTGTCTTAACCTTTGATGTTATCTAGGTTGAATTCCGAACTTCCAGGGATTTTAAAGAAAATCTTCGAAATCTAAAAGATTTGATTCTTTGGCGAATAAGGAAATTAAGATCTCTATAATTAAATTCGATGATCTGCCTTGATTTCTCTGTCTGATATTTCCATTATAAATTAAACTCTTCCGTTCCATTATTCTCCCCATTCCTATACTTTCTTTCTTAGTTCATACATCCAAAAGATTGTGAAAATGCTTAATCCAATACTGATCCTTGTCCTTATCCTTACTATCGCAACAATCCTTCTCCTTTTCCAACTTCCATCCGAGGAATCTGTTTACTTCTGCTTCATTCTTGGGGTTATTGTGTTTATCATACTCCCATGTCTTTATATTGCTATTCGTATTAATGTACACGGTTTGTGATTTCTGTGTTGTTGTCGAGTTTTATATATGTTTCGGAACTCTTTGCCTTTTTATTCTCTTCTCAACCTCTAGTAAAACGAGTAACAGTCCAGATTTCGTAATTATGAAGTTTCGAATGAACTTAATGTTCTAAATGAGAAAGAACGTAATAGCATGATTTGATTTGTCAAATTACCAGAATCACTGAGAATAGAACTATCAAGCATATATTTTCTTGATATGTTCAGAAGTTAAGCAGAATGAAAGAGTTATGTAACATGACACATGATGACATTATGATCTGTGAATCATCATGTGCCATTAGAAACTCAGCATGACTTACTGTAATATAATCACGTTGATCAAGTGTCATTATATTATACTAATTCATGCATCATTTTCTTTACATTTCTCCAGGATTCATTCATAAATTAAACTTAGATTTTACAAAAGTTTCCAATATAATGAAACACAGGAAGCACGAAGAGGTATATAATTTCGGACGAGAATATTTATGAAAATATCCTCAGAAATATCGAAGATATTTATGATGATATTTTGGAATCCCCAAGTTCGAAGGTTGATGAAGAAAAATTTTCCGCAAGATTTTAACATGATTTCGGAGCAAGATATTCTCTAAAGATTTCAACGGATCCAGAATTACCTGGATTCTTTGAATATAGGGTATGGTCCTTGTATTTGTCCTTGGTCTCCTTCGTGGTTAGCTCAATCCGTTTTCCAGTTCCAACTTTTCTGAGTTTTTCCAACACTATTTCAAAATCATTCATAATTTAAATTCGAAAGTTTACAGAATATAGAAACTATAGAGTTTATTTTATGCTGTAATACTGATAACGCGAGAAGATAAATGATTTCGGGTAGAAATAGTTATGAAAATATCTTCAGAAATATCGAGGATATTTATAATGAAAGATACGATGATACCTTAGAATTTCTAATATCGATGGATGGTGAATAAGATTTTTCCGTAAGGATTTAGAGTCAGAAGCAAGGTATTCGTTAATGATTTCAGCAGATACTGAATCATTTGAATTCTTTGAAGGCATGTTTAGTCTTTGTGATTTGTCCACAGCTTCCTTCATAGTTTCGCATAATCCTTTTTTTTTTCGGTACTAAATTTTCTAATGAGAGTTTTCCAACCATCCATTCTTTATTATCATACCTTCTACGGTTAAGGTCGTTTACAGTTTTTATTGCTTCCTTCAACTTTTTCAATGTTCGGAGTATTGATTCGTAGACTGGGTGCTTTTCAGAATTTCAGAATGGAAGATCATAATTCTAAGAGATGAATGTTATACATATAACTGTTGATATAGACATACTGTGAGTTTTCAAAGTACTGATTATTGATTCCCGGTAATTGATATGGCAGTTCTCGTTACAAGATGCGGATGAGTATATGATAGGGTTTCAATGGATAAATATAGTGATTTATCGAAGAGGTTTAAGTCAAGGAGCAACGAGGTTGCTGGTTAGTTTACTGCTAATGTGGTGGAATATAAACGGTTCACCAGTAACAATAAAAGAGCACGCATATATATCAAGATTATAATAAGGCTAATCCGAATGAAAATCGAAGTTGACTTGCTGGAGCTGTGACAAAATTGGCTAATCTGGAAAGGGATTGCAAAGTTATTTTCGGTAATAACAACGTCAAAAGAGCTAGCACAGATACGTTTTAAACGTTTACTCAGGTTCCGAGTGTTTTCAGGTGCATAACTATATGAATCAATCTTTTCTTCCGTAGATGAAGTGCGGTTGGTTCATCCTCTTGATTGAGGTGTTTTCAAGAATCATGAAAGGTTTGAACGCAGATTGTAATCGTCAAGATACAAATGAGGTTTAAGATGAGATCAAGTGGCAAACTTGAAGAATTATTTAGTTTCATATGTTATAATCATTATTTTAATTCATTTTAAATGTCCAATGTCATTAGTCCACAGTCGATGGTCCACAGTTAACAGTCCAATAATTCATATATAATTTAATATATAATATTCGAATTAATTAATATGTATCGTGACCCGTGTACATGTCTCAGACTCGATCACAACTCAAACTATATATATTATTGTAGAATCAACCTCAACCCTGTATAGCTAACTCCTGCATTACTGCATATAGAGTGTCTATGGTTATTCCAAATAATATATATATATATATATATATATATATATATATATATATATATATATATATATATATATATATGATATGTCAAAATCTTGTATACGTGTCCCGATATTTAAATGCGTAAATAACAGTATTTAAATGACGATAAATAAAATTGCGAGAATATAAATTTTGATAAATAAAATGCGATAAATAAAGGTAATACGGAATTAACAGTTAGCTAGGAACAGTTAGCTAAGATTTTGTTAGCGTGGATTCTTAACAAGATTTCTCATAATTAATTTGTTTGTTTCTAACAAATTTTATTTTGTCCAATGTTTTCTTCATTATGCCACTTGTTGGATTCTGATAGGTCAAAATCCAAATATGAAATTTGAATGAAAATGGTTATTCTGTGGTGAACGGATTCGTATATCTATGGATGTAAGTAGGATAGTAAACGACTGTCGAATCAGATTCGAAGAACGTACAGTGCAACTTATTAATGTGGAATCTAAATATTTCTTGAGTATTACCTACCCGTTAAAATATTTTCACCATTAACAGTTTGTACAATAAAACTTTTAATTACAATCTTTATGAAAATATATATACATATATATTTTCTTCAGACGTAATCATGGATTTAATGAGTCAATGTGATATTAAACTCATCATATTTACGGTTAGAACTAGAGTACATAATCTCTAAAACATTAGAGATTACATAATAGCCATGAAGGACGAAGATAGTTTATGTAGAACGATTCGTAGAACGATGATTATGCTTGAGGTATAGATTGCGAGGTTGAGACGTGCGATGATGTTGTTGTTGGTACTGGTTATGCTGCTGGTGCTGCTGATGGTGGTACTGTTTCTGTCGGTGCTACAACTGTTGTTGTTGCTGAGGTTGGTGATGATGTTGGTGTAGTAAGTATAGCTTGTAGATCACGCACCATCCTTGTCAGGGTTTCTATCCTACCCTCTATCATTTCTATTCATCCAATCATCTGATTCGATAGATCTTGATTATCAATTCGAAGTTCCCTAACTTCTTCTAATATTCCCCTTCTATGGGTATTCGGAAGTAGAGGTTGAATATTTTCTGAGATTGCAGTAATGCGACCTTCGAGGTGGAAAACTTTAGTAAGAAGGGTGAATACAGTGTTGCGCATAGGTTCACCGGTGAGTAAATCATTTTCTTCGATGTTAGGAGGTAAGTTTGGTTCGCGGTAGGGCTCACCTTCTTCATTTCTCCATCGAGTGAGTAAGTCTCGGACCCACCCCCATCTCCTCCAGAAAGAAAAATAGCTAAACGGTGGAGACACTTCGGGTTCATTGACTTCGGAGTCTACTTCAATACGCATCTCGAAATTGCTTCTGGAACTAATAGAATCCAAACTAGGTGTAGGATCCATCTCTTATGATCAGTTAGAGGATTTTCGATATGAAATGATTTTCGGTTATCGGATAATATTCTAATTATATAGAATATCTAATATAGTACAGAAGATCCCGTAGATTACGGAGGAAATTAAGGAAACGTGTCAGATAAAGTCTACAGTAACAGATACGCTAAGATATGAATTTTCTCTATACACTGTTCATGCAATCAATGCAGTAAGATGTGTCTAGACTAAGAATGATAAGCAAGTGATTCTCTAAGAATGATAAGCAGGTAATTTTCGACACGAAATGATAAGCAAAACTTTTGACATGCAGACACGGTCAAAGTCCAGACTCACTAATGCATCCTAACGACTTATCAGTTAGACACACTAATGCAGACCTGGTTCGCTAAGACCACTGCTCTGATACCAACTAAAAGGACCCGTTCATATACATTATAAACGATTAACAATAGTTGATTACATCGTGAGGTACTTGACCTCTATATGATACATTTTACAAACATTGCATTCGATTTTAAAAAGACAAACTTGCATTTCATCAAAGGTTGACGGCATGCATATCATTTCATAATATATCCAACTATAATTGACTTAATAATAATCTTGATGAACTCGACGACTCAAATGCAACGTCTTTTGAAATATGTCATGAATGACTCTATGTAATGTCTCTAAAATGAGCAAATGCACAGCGGAAGATTTCTTTCGTATCTGAGAATAAACATGCTTTAAAGTGTCAACCAAAAAGTTGGTGAGTTCATTAGTTTATCATAATCATTCATTTTCATCAATTTAATAGACCACAAGAATTTCAATTCCAGTTCTTATAAATATACGTCCCATGCATAGAGACAAAAATCATTCATATGGATTGAACACCTGGTAACCGACATTAACAAGATGCATATAAGAATATACCCTATCATTTCGGGAAATCCTTCGGACATGATAAAAATGAATTCGAAGTACTAAAGCAACCGGTACTTTGGATGGGGTTCGTTAGGCCCAATAGATCTATCTTTAGGATTCGCGTCAATTAGGTGTGCACTAATTCTCAAAATTAGTGATGTTCCCTAATTCTTAGGCTACCAAGCAAAAGAGGCATATTCGGCTTCGATCATTCAACCATATAATGTAGTTTCGATTACTTGTGTCTATTTCGTAAAACATTTATAAAAATTGCGCATGTATTCTCAGCCCAAAAATATAAAGGGTAAAAAGGCAAATGAAACTCACTATACGATATTTTGTAGTAAAAATATGCATTCGACGAAACTGAGCAATGCAAGGTTGGCCTCGGATTCACGAACCTATATTAAGTATATATATCAATACATGTACTCGTAATCGAATAAGTTTAATGATGTTATTTTTTTTATAAACAAAACATTTTGTTATGTTATATGTGTTGAATATATATATTTATGTATTTCATTCGTTTACCCAAACAGTAGTTCTAATTATACTAAGTTAATATTAGTAATGATGAAAATACTGATAATAACCTTATTAACATACTTATTAACATACTTATGTTAATACTAATAGTTATATTATTTTTAAAATGATAATAATACTAATTTTTATGAAAGTAATAATAAATTGTATCATTTTTATAATAATATTAATAATACTAATAATATTCGTAATATCGATAAAAATATTAAAATGGTAAGATTAATAATATTAGTATTTACTTTTAGTAATGCTATTGATAATATTAATACTAATATGATATTACTAGTAATGATAATGATAATAATAATAGTAGTCATATTTGTAATTTTTACTTGTTAGTAATAATAAATGGTAACTTTTATTAGTAAAAATTATAATAATAATCATAATCTTAATAATAATAATAATAATTATAATTTCATTTATAATTATGATAATAATAAAAGGTAACTAATACTTATTAGTAACAATAATGATAATAATAACTATAATTCTTAGCAATAATACTAATAATAATAATAATAATAATAATAATAATAATAATAATAATAATAATAATCATAATAATAATAATAATAATAATAATAATAATAATAATAATAATAATAATAATAATAATAATAATAATAATAATAATAATGGTAACCATAATGATAAAAGTAATAAAGAATTTAGTTAACTACCTCAAAGAAGCCTTTTTAAAAAAAATTGTTGCAAACCGGACTCGAACCCTCAACCTCCCGCTCACCCAAACATTACTCAACCATCTGAGCTATTTCACATTTCTGATTTAATACCCAACGGAAATATATTTAACCTGTATCTATTGTGTTCATCTTCTTCTTCTTCCTCTCTTAATTCAATCCATTCAAAATCATCTTCTAATCTTACTAATTATTACATAATCGAGTTTAGGGCTTAACATCCAACCTAAAGATACTTATTTGTGATTGATTGGGTTTAAAAAAAAAATGAAGCAGCATAGCTGCTGTTCTGCTCGTCGACATGTTATAAAAAAAATTTGATTTTTGATTTTTATTACATTATAGAAAGAAATTATAACACAAAATAGTTTTCTAATACTATATAGAAACTATTGGAATCCTTAATTGAACTTGAAACATCAAAATATTTACGAATTTCACTATGAACACAATATTTGACTTTTTTGAAAAATTACTTTGACTCCAAAATTCGAATTCAATTCGATGAATTGAATTCTGAAACTTTTCAGATAGTTTAACTAAACGATTTCTAATAACACTACATTTCTACTTTTTGAAAATCGTTGCAAAATCAATCTTTTGACAAAATAAATCAATAACAGGGGTATTTGATAATGCTAAAAGCGAACATATATTTCATAGCATTATTCCTCAAGAAAGACAAGCTTTTAGTTGCAATTGTTCTATTTACAAGTGATATTCGTTTAAATAATAAAAGGTAAAGACAAAAGACAGATTCGGAATTGAAGACGCAAAGGTCCAAAAAGCTCAAAAGTACAAAATACAATCAAAGAGGTTCCAATTATTGATAAGAAACGTCTCGAAATCACAAGAGTACAAGATTCAAAACGCAAAGTACAAGATATTAAATTGTACGCAAGGACGTTCGAAAATCCGGAACCGGGACCAGAGTCAACTCTCAACGCTCGACGCAACGGACTAAAAATTACAAGTCAACTATGCATATGAATATAATATAATATATAATTAATTCTTAAAATTAATATATATATTATATTATATTTATAAAATGTCGGCACAAGGAAACAAGCAACATGTGAGCTCTCCCAGCTGGCCATGCGATCGCATGGTCAGGAAGAAGAAAGTCCATGCGATCGCATGGCATGAAAAGTCAGGCCACATCCCCTATAAATTCGCAGTTTGGTGAGCGCAAAAAAAGATACATCTTTCTTCTCTTCATCATACGTAAAGTATATATATATATATATATATATATATATATATATATATATATATATATATATATATATATATATATATATATATATATATATATATATATATATATATATATATATATATATATGTATTTTAATTTTAATTTTAATTTCTAATAATAAGGGTATGTTAGCGAATGTTGTAAGGGTGTAAGTCGAAATTCTGTCCGTGTAACGCTACGCTATTTTTAATCATTGTAAGTTATGTTCAACCTTTTTACATTAATGTCTCGTAGCTAAGTTATTATTATGCTTATTTAATCCGAAGTAATCATGATGTTGGGCTAAAAATATTAAAATTGGGTAATTGGGCTTTGTACCATAATTGGGGTTTGGACAAAAGAACGACACTTGTGGAAATTAGACTATGGGCTATTAATGGGCTTTTTATTTGTTTAACTAAATGATAGTTTGTTAATGTTAATATAAAGATTTACAATTGGACGTCCCTATAAATAACCATATACACTCAATCGGACACGATGGGCGGGATATTTATATGTACGAATAATCGTTCATTTAACTGGACACGGGAATGGATTAATAGCCACTAGAATTATTAAAACAGAGGTGAAATTATGTACAAGGACACTTGGCATAATTGTTAACAAAGTATTAAAATCTTGGGTTACACTCAGTCGACATCCTGGTGTAATTATTAAACAAAGTAATAAAACCTTGTTACAGTTAAGTCCCCAATTAGTTGGAATATTTAACTTCGGGTATAAGGATAATTTGACGAGGACACTCGCACTTTATATTTATGACTGATGGACTGTTATGGACAAAAACCAGACGGACATATTAAATAATCCAGGACAGGACAATTAACCCATGGACATAAAACTAAAATCAACACGTCAAACATCATGATTACGGAAGTTTAAATAAGCATAATTATTTTATTTCATATTTTATTTCCTTTATTTTATATTTAATTGCACTTCTAATTATCGCATTTTATTTATTGTTATTGTATTTAATTGCACTTTAATTTTCGTACTTTTTAATTATCGCAAGTTTATTTTATCGCACTTTTATTATTCGCAATTTCATTATCGTTATTTACTTTACACTTTAAATTAAGTCTTGTATTTATTTATTATTTACATTTGGTTTTAACTGCGACTAAAGTTTTAAAATCGACAAACCGGTCATTAAACGGTAAAAACCCCCCTTTATAATAATAATCTTACTTATATATATATTTGTATTTTTATAAAAGTAAACTAATATAGCGTTAAGCTTTGTTTAAAGATTTTTCCTGTGGAACGAACCGGACTTACTAAAAACTACACTACTGTACGATTAGGTACACTGTCTATAAGTGTTGTAGCAAGGTTTAAGTATATCCATTCTATAAATAAATAAATATCTTGTGTAAAATTGTATCGTATTTAATAGTATTTCCTTGTAAAATTTAATAGTATTTTATACACCTCGCATAACATCAGTATTCGACAGTTTTTATAAAATTTTTGTTAAATTAACAATTATAACTTGTTTTAAAATTATTGTAATTGATAATGAGAGTATAAAACTGAGTGAGTTCGTTAATAACATTGAATAATTGTTTGTTTTATAGGAATTTGGTTGTCGACAGAATATAGCATAACAGGCAGAAATTAAATAAAAAAATGAAACTGATATAGACCTTAAACAGATTTCGTTTGCATTCAGATATGATTTTTGGACGTATAGCACAATCAGAGACATGTACTACCATTTATGTACATGTTGAGAGTAACCCCTAACTGATTCGTACCCTTTTTATATAATTTATATAATTAATAATAAATAATACATTAATAATATTATTCATATTAATTAATAATAATTATATTAAATATTATTAATAGTATACTGATAATAAAAAAAATATAATGATAATAATATGAGGATATTAATAATAACTAAAATGATGTATATATTTTTTTTTTAAGTTTGTTAATAATAATTTATAAGAATGATAATAATAATATTCTTAATGATATAAATACTAAATTGTATTATTTTCTAACAATATTAATAATTATGATTCTTAATGGTAAAGGTAATAATAATATCTGATAATTTTACAATTAATAATTTAGATATAACATGTTATATGTATCGAATTTCATATATAACAACATTAATAATACTGATATTACTGTAAATATTAATACATAATGATAATAATGAATGTGATAATAACATGATAACTATATTGTAACTTGTAATTAAATTTAATATTTTAATATTACATATTAATATTATTAATTATGTATCATTTGATAATTATATCTATATACAATAACATATGATATATATATATATATATATATATATATATATATATATATATATATATATATAATTCACTATATATATTATAATAATTATTTATAGAATCCATATACCTTTATATATAGTTTTATTTTAATAATCATATATTATATAATAACTTTTATTGAATATTTACATTTTATACAATATTATAATAATCATATATATTTATATATAACTTCATTTTAAGTTACACTTAATTATTGTATATCTTATCTTACATATTTAATTCTAATGTTTAAATTATATTTTATAATTTCAATTTATTGTTTATACTACATTATGTATATATACAGTTTTATTTACAAACAATAGTTCGTGAATCGTCGGAGATGGTCAAAGGTTAAATGATTGTATAACAACAGTTCAAAATTTTTAAGATTCAATTAAATAGACTTTGCTTATCATGTCGAAGTTATTTGAAGATAAAGTTTAAATTTGATCGGAAATTTCCGGGTCGTCACAAAAGGGCGAAGGTTTTGTGGTCGGACGAGGAAAGTAGAATTTTGAACGAGTGTTGGATGCGCGAATCCCGAAGTCAGAAACTCCCAAACACATAGTTCTTTTTGAGGGAGCGTCCGAGAAGATTACAACTCTCAAGTAAGGGAATAAAGGCTTATGGATTAAATAACTGGCAAGTGGAGCAAGATGTCCAAATATATCAAGTTGTTTATCGCTATTTATGAGAAACTTGTTAAGCATTGGCCTAGTGGACACAACTGCTTGGATATCATTTTGCAAGTTAATAAGGCGTTTCATGATCAACAAAAGAGAATCTTCGTATACGAAGAAGCGTGGAGGTTTGTTAAAGAGTGTCCTCAATTTTTAACGTATGAATGTGTGGTGACCGCCAAACATCGACAAACCGAGCCTGACCCAGTCAATTTGAGAGATGCCTACCAGACTCCGACTCCGACCCCGACAATCAATTTGGAGAATTTATTTCGAGGTCCACCAATTCGTAGTCCACCGGGTCGTGCAAAGAGTCAAAACAGTTCTTGTTCGTCGGATGCGGCATCTCGTTGTTCTTCGGAGGTGCTAGAGCATCTATTTATGAAAGTGTGACGGCTACACGTGAGACCATGAGGGCGAAAAGGGCGAGGCTAAAAAAGGACAAGAAAGTTGGAGGAGCAAATCGACACTCATGTGATGTTGGGAAGTTTGAAGTTTATATCGCAACCGGTGTCTTTCGACATTCCACCCGAGCAATACGACTTGTTGATGCGAGCAAAGAGTAGCATAACGAAGAAGTATGCGAGCAAGTTTACCGATGACGAATAGTGTTTATTGTTTTTAACTTTGATATAATCGTTTTTATATTTTCATGTATTGTATTGTAGTCTTTTTTAAGTCAATAAAATGTTATTTTGTTTGACGTAATTATTTGACAAACACAAATAATAATAATAATAATAATAATAATAATAATAATAATAATAATAATAATAATTATTATTATTATTATTATTATTATTATTATTATACAAAATACAAATAATAATATCATAATTTTTTATAAATAATACTAGTAATAAATAATAATTAAGTTTAATATTAAATATTAGAAGTGGGGTCAAGTTGTGGTATTCATTGTTATTAGCAGTTAGTGGTTAGTTAATGACAATAAGAAAGTGCTGATGTAACGCTAATGTGATAGTCAATGATACCATGACATAACATCATGATTAAGAATGATCTTACACTATGAAATTAGATTTATTTTCGAATGTTTGTGCATTGCGGAGTAACTTTTTTTACGAAATTCAAGATGATAATAAACATAAAGATGAAAAATCAAAAGTAAAAACACTATAATTGAATATAAAAGTTTTGTTTTAATCATTTACTCATTAATTTTCCATTGTGTAGTCCAATGACTTGGTCAATGAATGTTGACCACTAAAAGATCGATATAGTGTCAATATACCATGACCAAAAAGTCTTCTGTGCCCATTTCAAAGTAATTTCAGGCAGCCATCTTCTTTTTCTAAATAAAGCTATTGTGCGTTGTGCCTTTTCAACATTTCATTTATAATTATAAGTAATATTAATATTATAAATATTCACACCATAACAACTTAACCATTTTCTAACCTTCTAAAAACAAGCCTTCCCACCTACTTTTACATAGATATCCTTTTCAAATATTTTAAATTCCAATTCCAATGAAAAGAAAGTTATACTAAAAAAAACGTTTTTACTAAGAAACTTTTTTTCTTGGAAAAGGTTTTCGTACAGTTATAGTTGTCATTAAGATGAATAAAATCATATACTCCATAATTATTAATTGTTAGAGTTTTTTTAAATATAGTCTCAAAAACTATGCTAAAAATAATAATTTAAGCACAAGTGGTGGTACATTTTAGTTAGTGAAGGGGTTATTAAGAAATTATTGTAGTGGCTATGTATTATTGACAACAAAATAAAACATGTTCTAAAAGCTTATGCATTGGTTTTAGTGCTATTGTTAATTTTAAAATGACCATTATTTATGTGGACAATACTTTATAAAGGATAATTAATTTTGACATTTTTTTCAGAGTAGCGGACCATATAAGAAAGTGTTTATTGATTATTTAGAGTTATTAACCTATGTTTCAAAATAATTATATACCTTAGTATTTTGATTTATCTCAAATATATTATCTCTTACTTTAAATAACGATAAAAAATAATTTAATTTTTAATTAAACCCTTTTTATAGTTGAAAATGTAACATCTAATATAGAATTTACTTTATTAATCCATAGTTTCTATTAAAATTCTAAATGATAATGTCATTATTAGGCTAATTTTTTTATTAAAAAAATTAAAAAACAAAAAAAAAATCTAAGCACAGTGGGTGATGTCATTAATCTAAATAATTTTAAAGTAAAATCAAATCTTATTAATTACTTAATTATTATTAAATCTTATTACTAATTATTTTAATCATTAAAATTAAATAATTTTGAATTATTTTAATTAACTATTTTGAATTGAGTACGAGAATGTATAAAAGCTAGGCAGAAAGAAAAAAAATTCTAAATTTATATTTTAATTTACACTTTTAAAATAAAATGACAAACAATAATATCTCTTATGATTGGATGTTGATTGTTTAATATGCATTTTAGGCGTTTGATGAAATGTTCAGCTGACGAGTTTCTTAGTCGGACTCTGTGGTTCCACCGGTCATTAAACTAAATGACTTTAACATTTACGTTCACTTAATACCTAAAACATATCATTAAACTATTTCGTTAAACAAACTCGTGGTTTCACGGGTCATTTCACTAGTTACTTTTTATAACAAATTCATTTACTTAAGATAACTCATTCAACTAAAGATATAATAGATAACTCACAAAAATATTTTAAATCTAACGAAAATTAAACCGAGACACTAATTCAAGGATGGAAGGAGCATTAATCTTCTTAAAATGTTAGTGTATTGAGAGTGAAGTGGCTTTTCAGAAGGGATGTAGGGGGTTCAACTTTAATGCTTAGCAAAAATATTTCCCAAAATGTTAAACCCCCCCCCCCCCCCCCCCCCCCCCCCCTCCAAAAAAAATTCATAGACTTTGGAGGTCTCGAACGTCTTGCGTTCGAATCTCACTCGAGGGAATTTTACTACACGCTATGCACGTATGAATTCACCGTGAGGGTTTTCTCTCGATGGTTCGTCCCAAGAACTGGTCGATTGGGTGGGTACTTATATCGTGTTCGGACCCTGTTAGTAATTCATAACCGCCACTAAAAAAATATGATTTTCAATTATTTATTTGAATGATGATGTCACTCATAATTGACTCTCTCTTTAAATCAATCATTGATTTAAAATTTTAATAATAAATTTAAATTTCAACCATTAATTCATAACAAACTCAAATATATTTTAGATCTTTTATCTTTTATATAAAAACAAAACAAACTCAATTATTTTTATTCTATTATATACATTAAAATGAAATTTTATTTTTGATATATTTTTATTTTTATTATTAATATTAATTATAATTATTATTTATTTCTCGAAATCAAAAATATAATAATTTTGCGAATTACGGATTTACACTAGTTTACACTAGTAATTAAAACATGATAAGGAAAATAACAAGTTATCCTCAAAAAGTAAGGTAGCAAAAGGCAAAATCCATCAAGTGATATTTAAATCTAAATATATTAAACGATTATTAGTGAACCATCTTCGTCTTCGTGAGAAATGAGTATCAACTAACAGACTCAAGGCGTTTTTAACAATATGGTTGTTAAGGTGGGAACATGGCATATGGCATATATACTTTAAAAAGAAAGAAAAAAAAAATACACTTCACAAGTAATTCTGTAATTGTCTTTTTCTTCTTTTCGTTATGTTGACCTCTTTTTGCACTTTTTTATTCTGTGATAACAAATCACATAATAATTAATTAAATTATGTCGATATTAAAAAAAAAAAAAAAAAAGAGAAAAATTAGGTTATTAACCTAAACCTCAAATAGGAGAACTAAAAACGTGAGTGCATGTAACACGATTAAATATTGAAAAAAAAAGGTTTTGTTAATTACAACTTTTAAGGTTGTCGTTAACATACATTATATGATTGTATATAGCGCTTACTAGTCACTTTTTAACTGACAGTTATTGTGACGTCCCGTACAAAACCATCGTGTATGATTCGTCAACAACAGGATCTTTACACGGTTGAATACTACATGCTGTTTGAAAACCAGTTTGCATTCATAAAAAAATTAGTGCTTTACAAAAGATAACGTGCATCCTACGAATAGGAGCATAAACATAAGTTTTTGACCCTAAGGTCGTTACAAAGCCATTGTTTGAAATTAACATAAACTACGAATGCAACAGAAAAGTTCCATGAATGAGACATCTCTAGTAATGCAGCGGATAACTAATACAGCAGGTCCTTAACAGCAATTCAATAACAGCATGACAGCAAATCTAACAGCGGAAGCAAGAAACCTCTAGGCACCTGAGAAATACACGCTTAAAAGTCAACACGAATGTTGGTGAGCTATAGTTTAAGTTGTAACAGTAACGTAAGGTAGGCCACGAGATTTCAGTGTAACAAAACAGTATGAAAAGTATATGTATAACCGTGGGCACCCGGTAACTAGACTTAACGTTTATAACCCCCTGAAAGTACACTTGACGAGTGCGTATGTTCACGAAGTATTAAACACCCGTTAAATGCTAGCGCAACTAGCCCGAGTGGGGATGTCAAACCCTATGGATCCATATCTAAGATTCGCGTTCACCGGTTCAAAAACCAATGACTAAACGTTACCGTGCTAAGGGGAATGTTTATGCCGTTGTATAACCCACACACATATAAAGTTTAAGTACTCGTGCCTAGTATGTAAAACAAAAAAAAAGCGAATGTATTCTCAGTCCCAAAATAGTTAAAGTAAAAAGGGATGCTATAACTCACAGTGATAAAAGCGGTAAAGTCGGTAATGAAAGTACGCAAGTAGTAAGTCGGTCCGAAAGGTCGTCAACCTAAATCAAAGGTTACTAGGTCAGTAGGTTGTCTTTATAAATTTTAATAGTGCATAAAATAAGTTTAAGTGTCATCATCATCATCATTCATCATCATAAAAGCTAAGTAAGTTCGACAATAATAGAGATCGAAACAATAGGCTGATTTCGGTCAGCTGCTGCGACCTCTTAGTGAATCGAAAAGACGCATAGTCAGTGGCTATGACTCCGTATATGAGTTCCCTAACAGCTGACCAATTTCCAGAACCTAACTCGTCTTCGTTTGACCGTGGCGACGGTTTAAGTGCGAGTAGGTCAGAAATTTCAGCACAACGTTAATAGGGTGTAGTGACTCTCGGAGGGCCATAAATCCTAAACCGTAACTCGGATTAAGACGAGGTCTAAACGGAAAATCATCTACTCGAACCGAACTAACTGAAAATAAACTTTCTAGTAGCCCGGGTGGTCTGATCAGATACTAAAATCAGTGGACAAGTGCTCCGGTGGGGTTCTTGGTGCTTGATGCTCATCACGGTTCTCATCTTTGATGCTTGTAGCTTCAAGTGTACAACTCGTTGATGGTTTAGCATCACTTTTGACCAAGATTATACCATCAATACACAATATGTTAAGACCAAGTGGTAACACAACTCATTTAAGAGTCTTAGATGGATGATGAACCAAGGTTACATCATATCCTTAGTCTTAACACAATTACAAGTCCTATTTACAACAAAGTTACAAACATTACATCAATCAAACAAGTATGAACATAATCTAAGTCAAATGAAGTGATGGAACCCTAAGCTAGAGAGCTTGGATCCCTTTCACACAATTTATAAGGTCACAAAGCTAGAAAGCTTGAACCTTTAGTGTTCTTGAAGATCTTGAAGCATAAAGCTTGGATCTTTAAGTTTCATGAAGACCATAAACACAAGTTTTGATCTTTATAACAAAACAACAAGATCATAAGCTAGAAAACTTAGATCCAACAACAAGATATGAAGATTCAAGCTAGAAAGCTTGCATCTTGGTTGTTCTTGAAGATCTTGAAGCATAAAGCTTGGATCTTTAAGATATATGAAGATAACAAACAAAAGTTTGAATCTTTATCATAAAATACCAAGATTAAAGCATAAAAGAAGTAGATCTACAAAGTTGGTGAAGATTCAAAGCTAGAAAGCTTGAATCTTCAATGTTCTTAAGGATTCATGCTTGAATCAACAAGATATAATCAAGATCAAAGTTAAAAGAACTTGATCTCCATGAAAGGATGATGATGATACACGAAATTGGAAGGAAAAGAAGAAGAGAAAGAAACTTACAAGTAATACTAGAAAGGAAGGAAAAAAGAGAGCAAATGTGTGTGAAAACCAAATGAGAGCAAGTGTTGAATGAGAGGTAAATGGCTAGTATTTATAAGCAAAGTTTTGACAAGGATTGATGAGGTGGAGGCCCTAGTGGCCGTAGGTTTTGAGGGGGAGGGGAGGAGACACCATTTTACTTTTTGGTTAGTGGTTGTCTAAAGCATGTACTTATGCTAGAATCCCATGTAACAATATGGATAATCCTTATCCAAATGCAAGTATGACTCATTAATTAATTTATTTTATTTATTTTATTTATTATGGGTCACTAGTAATAATACTTGGGCTAATTAATTGGGCCACTAGCTAGTGTAGGGTGGGCTAAGGTCCAATAAGGTAGAAAGTCCAACAAGACTAACTATTGTGATCTAGTAAGTAATTAGTTAAAATTAAGCATCCAAAAACCCATGTAATTATTATTATAATATAATAATTAATATTTCGCAGTCATAATATTCCGATTACGACAAAAGTCAAACGTGCGCGCAGTTCGCGGTTTAATCGAAACGTCAAGTAACGCTAACGGTTATAAAGGCTTCCGTTGAACAAGTTAAGTATCCTACGTACTCTAAGGCACGTTTTAACATATAAATGGAAGTAAACCATGTATATCAAGTTTTCAGAGTATAAAGTAACACAGTACGCACAAAAATGCAGTTTCGCTAAAATACAAAGCATAAAAGTAAGTCGAAAAAGTCGGGTCGTTACAGTTATCAAATTGTCCAATAATATGAAGTATTTTAACGACAACTTTAAAGGCGTTCGTTAACAAAATTCTAATAAATATAATTTATTTAGAGCTATGTTTAAAATTGTAACCAACATAAACTAACTATATTATTAAACTTCTTTGTAGTTAAAACCGACAACCATTTCCAGTTAAATGGTGGAGATAAACTAAGTTATTCATACTCCTAAGAGCTATATAGCACAATCCTAACTAATATTATAAACTAGTTGCGGAGCCCTCGCTGAATGCGAGTTAAAAAAAAAAGTCTTGATCTATTTTGTAAAAAAGAATTTTTTTCGACAACTAACATTGAAGGGTTGTTCCTTTTGTGAAAGTTGTTTTTTTAAAAAGTTAGTTGATATATTTTTTGTAAAAAAGAATGTTTTTCGACATCTTTTGGTAGCATTGAAGGGTTGTTCCTTTTATGAAAGTTGACTCTTTTATCGTTGAGGAAGAAAAAAAAAGTAGTTGATTTTTTTGTAAAAAAGAATTTTTTTCGACATCTTTTGGTAACATTGAAGGGTTGCTTCTTTTACGAAAGTTGCTTCTTTTATCGTTAAAAAAGTGAAATGACGAAAATACATCTGGTTACTATTGAAGAATAGTGCTACATGATTTTGTCTTTTACATAGTATAGTAATATGGTGCTCTTTTTCTGTATTATACAATCGGCTTTATTTTATTTTATTTTATTATTCAAGTAGAAAGCAAATTGTAACAATCAAACAAACCGAATTGTAGTTTGACTCGACTGGGTTTAATTTCTGTTTGGACCAAAAGTATTTAGTTTTTTGTTCGGTTTATACCAAAACTACCGAATGAACACCCGTTGTTTGTACATGTTGATAACTATTCTCAGCAAGCGACTTAAAAGTATCAGTACAGGACTAAAATTATTTAGTGAGATGATATGATTTACCGATTGATGTTTACCATCAAGATAAAGTCCCTGCAAACCCGGATCACGGTCTATTACCATGGGGTGACTTACTCAACAATCTTGCGGAACCAAACTGAAAGTTGGTCCGTCTAGCGATATGCGACAAAGTGTTCAAGTTCTAGAGTAAGAAAGTATTGTGTGTGAGAGAGAGCGTTTTTTCTTCCACATTTTCGAGTGTCCGAAAAGTGATGGTCCATGTGGCCTATTTATAGGCGTGGGTGCTCCATAATGTTCGGAGACACATGTCACGCTGTCATTGATTGATTTATGCGTATAGTACGTAATAGATTTTGTGTTTTACGTTGGTGTGGCATGTGTGATGCTCATGTGTTCTTTTTAAGGTTTAAGCATAAGTAGCGGTCTGCAGGGATTATGCAAAATGTTGGGCTGCCTGATTTGTATTTATGTTCTTCTTGACGAAAAATATTGAAAGGTTGTAAATCAAAAATGCCTTTTAATACCAATTTTATGCCTTTTTTTTTTTTTTTTTTTTTTTTTTTTGAAAGGCAATGTTAGTGGTTAGCTCACGAAGTTAATTCACGAAAATCCCCCCCCCCCCCCCCCCCCCCCGAGACTCGAACCCTGGTCTCCTCGAACACCATGTTAACATGGTGACCAATGAGGCAAAGCCCCATTGGCAATTTTATGCCTTTTAAGCGTCTTCTCTGTCTTGAAGTGATGATTTTATGCGTGCAAAAAATATGACGCACCATTAAGTCCTTTCAGTTTGATGTCTTTATTTTAAAAACTAAGAACATTAGACTAAAAAAGAAACCCTCTTATATTCTCTCTGGGAAAGTATCTCTGTTACTGCTGTCTTTTACCGAATAGATTTGATTTGTAATCATGAGTTTTGGCGGTTGATTTGACAATTAAAACGTTTCAATTTTGAATCAACTTTTTTGAAATTTAAACTGTATTCAAGAGACTTCTTCTGCTAATCCGAGCCTTACACGTGTTCACATCTTAACCATTCACTTTTTTCAATTGACCCTATATATACTTCTCATACCTTTTTATTATCACTTTTTACAGATCTTCATCTTTATTACTCTTTTGTCATTCATTCATCTTTTCATTGCTTCATATCTCTTCATTAAATTGCTCACCTTCACTACGCTTAGCTTCTTCGCTACGCTTAAGGTTAGTATTATTCGTTCTTGCATTTTCAAAATTGTTTTATAAATACTATCATGGTAGAAACATCGAGTACTGTAGACACGATAGATATTAAAGATTTTAGTACTATTGCTACTTCAATGACCTAAGAAAGATTAGATTCACTGCGAACGACATTAAAAAATCTCGAAGGTTTAATCAAATAGTTCCAACTCCTACGGATAGAGCCGATGACCCTCTCGATGATAGGATTATCCTTTAAGCCCTTCAAATAACCGTTGGTAATCTTCGAATTCCAATTTCTCCTTTTTTTTAAATGTTCTCAAAAAATATACCGTTAGTTTGAGTCAAATGCATCCACACGACCTATAAAAGTAATCCTTTTTAAAATTTACTTTAATTGTATCAAAAACTCTTCAAAAGTTAAAATTTTTAATGCTCTCTTCCGCATACATTGCGTTCACAAGTGCTGGAACACTTTTGATCGTAAAAAAGGGAAAGCCTTTACTGGGGACATGTGTTCTTCTCTTCATGAATGGAAATAGCCCTTCTTTTTAGTTGATGACAACAACATTGGTGACGACTGGGCATGCATCCGGAGGTGGTCACTTGCTGACGTTGGCTCTGGAAAAGCTGAACGTCTCAAGAAAAAGGATTGCGACCTTATAGAGGAGATTAGCCAATTAAAATTTCCTCGGAGGCCTTGTCTAGAAGGTATACTTGTGTTTGCAGGTGTAAGTACTGAGTGGTCAACTACTGATACGGTTTCAGTACTCTGCATGTAAAGCTGTGGTAGGATTGTTATTAATAATTAATAATTTACAATGATTTGTTTTAAAAAATTGTGCATAATTTGTTGGAAATCATTTTGTCAGAAAATATGAAGGTTGTCAAGACATTTAAAGTTCGTGATCTGAATAAAGGTAAAAAATTTTGAACATCAAAAAACTACTGAAGAAATTGCAGCTAAAAAAGTAAGTATTGCAGCCAAAGAAGCTAATGAGAAGACACATGAACGGAACACGAAGTCATCCTCTGGTCCTACTCCTGAGATTGACATCATTGCTACTCCCCCATCTGAAAAATTAGTGTTAAAATCCAAGAAGAAAGAAAGCAAACGTTCTGTTAAAAATCCTTCTGACCCCACTCCTTCCGAACGTAGAAAAAATATATTTCTTGACTTCTTAGCTTTTATCATTTTTCTTTAGACTAACATTTGTCTCTCTCCCTCTTTTTCTATTTCAGTTGTTGTTTTAACTGATGACGATGATGCTAAAGATAACAATGATATGATGATGATATTGATGATGACATGTCTTCTTCAACTACTCCTCTAGAGCCATTCAATTCTACCAATTCTTGATTCACAGAAGTCCTATTTAACAGAAGGTTTTCTTGTGATTTTATTCAACATAAAAGTTTTACATTTTTTAAAATTCATGTCAGTACTAGTCAATACTAGGAATTAAATCTATCTTTATACATTTCATACATTCTTCTATAATTTTTATGTCCTAAACATTCATGCTATAAACATGAATCATTTGAATTAGAACTAGAACTAATCATACAAGTAGAATTATCAACAACAAGAACATTGTTGAGATTCAGCATAAACATATCATTATTATAATAGCCAAATCCAATGAATACATCACCTTTTGACAAGATATACTTGTGAGATTCGAACACTTGTTTATAACCACACTTATTAAATATCAGGTTGGAAATCAGATTTTTCTCAATCTGGGAACATACATTACATTATTTAAAGTACTTGTCTTTCCAGGACTAAATTCTAAAACAAAATTTCCACGACCAAGCACATGAGCGATTGATTTGTTTCCTATGTGAAGTACATCATTGTTCGGTTGAAATGACTTGAACCAACAACGATCTTTACTTGCATGGCATGTGGCCCCTGAATCAGTCCACCATGCAATATTATTATCATGTCATAAAATGCTTCAGAAATATGTGACACATAATTCTGGACAAAATTTACAGTACTATCAAAGTTCTGACATTAGTTAGGAACTTGGTCCTTAGACCCTTGTCTGGCACCCGAAATGCTTGCTCCACCATTTTTCTTTCCAACACATCAATCTCTCTTGAAATAATCAGATTTGCACACAAATCCAATAAGCCTTTTTATCTTTCTTGTTAAAACCATTGTTTTTACCTTAAAACTTACATTTCTTTCCATTGAACTATGTTGTTTTTATTTGCACGTTTACCATCCTCAATCATATATACAGAGGATGATCAAACGTCATTTCCCTTACTCTCACTACTCCCTTGAATCTGTATTGATTCATTAATACTTACGTAGTTTCCCAATTAATTCAAAGACAATTCTTCCTCCTTATATTTTAACATGTGTTTGAAATCCTGTGATGATGGTGGCAGTTTATCTATAATCGAAGACATTGAATTGGATTCATTCATTTTCAAATTATGTTGTGTAATGTGATGACCCGAAAATTTCTGACCAAATTTAAACTTAATCTTTGTATGATTAACATTTCCGACACGATAAGCAAAGTCTGTAAAACTGAATCTCAAAATTTTTGAACTACTTTTATATATTTAAGTACCCTTCGGTTGTTTTCGACGATTCGCGAACAATTATATGTAAATAGATACATATATACTATAACTTGAAAAGGTAACAATGTATTAATTATTTGATACCGTACATTAAACTTATTGGTTTAAGTATCTATTTGAATATATATGATAAGTTGAAATATTTATTATTAAAATTTATTTATAAATAACTTCCAATGTGTATTTAAAAACTGATTTATGTATATTAAAAAGATATATACATATATATAATTTCAAGTTATTTAGTAAACGATAGTAACATTTTCAAATTGCTACAGTACCCAAAATGCTACAGTGTTTTCGAAAATCACTATTTGCTACAGTGAAATGGACTTTGCTACAGTGAATTGCTACAGTGGTATAGTTTATGGATGATTTAAGACTATATTTTGACAAAGGTACGATTCACGAAACGTAAAGTACAAGTTTTCTCAGTATACGATAGGACGTTCGAAAAATCGGAACCGGGACATAAGTCGAGTGACGACGTACGACTTATCGGAACGAAAATTACAAGTCAACTATGCATGTGAATTTAATATAATATATAATTAATTATATAAATTAAATATATTATATTTATAATTAAAAAATATGTCGACAAACTAGAAGTTAAAAGATCATGAGCTGGAAATCCATCCCATGCGATCGCATGGGAAATGGTCTTGGAGGCCATGCGATCGCATGGCAGCCCTGGACAGGCCACACCTATAAAAGCTCGAGATATCTACCTCTGTTTTAATTTAAAAATTACTCCGTATTATATTTATCAATTATATTATTATTATTATTATTATTGTTATTATTATTATTATTATTATTATTATTATTATTATTATTATTATTAAGATTAATATTATTATTAATCTTATTATTATTAGTAGTATTTGTATTATTATTAGTATTATACATAAAATACTACGACGAGGTCATGAGCGTGTCACTTTCAAAATAGTTTTATGAGCGGGATAAAGCTAAGGAAATTATGGGTTATTGCCAAGGAGGTTATGGGTAATATTCATGGGTATTATTTGCAAGTCAAACCTAGTGTTATCATCTCCGTTACGTCTACGTATTTTTTTACAATATTGAATCTCAATATTGATATGTTGAGATCTACGGTTATTTGGTAATCCGTGTTTCGATCACATTTTGGTGAACGACTTTATATGCTGCTAAGGTGAGCTCATTTGCTCCCTTTTTATTTACATTTTTGGGACTGAGAATACATGCGAATGCTTTTATAATCATTTTATGAAATTGATATAAATGCTAAACTGATTTGATGTGAGTTTCATATGATCCCTTTTACTCAATATATTTTTGGGCTGAGAATACATGCGACTGTTTATAAATACTGAAAATACTGGATTTATATGCGTGAGTTTCATTTGCTCCCTTTTTAATTGCTTTTGCAATATATATTTTTGGGCTGAGAATACATGCAATTTATTTTAAACGCAATGGATACAAGTACATACTTAATTCTACACTGAGTTTGAACCGAAAATCCCTTAGCTTTGGTAACTAGTAGCTGCCAGTACATAGGATATGGACTGGTGGGCGCGAATAACAGTATATGGATCCATAGGGCTTGATATCCCCGTCCGAGCTAGAGCACTAGCCTTTTAACAGATGTATGCTATTTGAGAAGCGTACACGTTGGTTTGCGTGTATTATTAAGATGATTATACAAAGGGTACAAATTATATATACGTTAAGTTTAGTTACCAGGGTGCTCAATTTCGTAGAATATTTTGATAAACGTTTCTGGATTGAACAACTAAAATCTTGTGATCCACCTTTATATACAGATTATGCGCAACATTAAAACTATGAACTCACCAACCTTTGTGTTGACACTTGTTAGCATGTTTATTCTCAGGTTTCCTAGAAGTCTTCCGCTGTTTGCTTAGATGTTAAACAAGCTATGTGCATGGAGTCTTACATGACATATTTTTCAAGGAGACGTTGCATTCACCAAATCATCACCATGTATCTTATTTTGACTGCATTGTCAACGGAAATACTGTTGTAAACTATTATTTATGGTGATTGTCTATATGTAAAAATCATCAGATGTCGAAAACATTTTGATTTAAATATTCATTTATGGTGTGCCTTTTCAAAAGAATGCAATGTTTACAAAACGTATCATATAGAGGTCAAATACCTCGCAATGAAATCAATGAATGACGTGTTCGTCCATATGGATTTGGAGCGATCGTCACATGTAAACTGTTCCAAAATTTTAAGAATTTCATGGAAATGTTCCATAACAAACCTTGAATCCACCATTTTGTAATTATTAAAATTACTCACAAGAAACTTCTTACTTGAAGCATTCTCGACCACGTATGTGGATTCAATTTAATTGAATCCCATAATTCCTTTGTAGATTCAACATATTGATAAACATCAAAGAGGGTATTAGACATACCATTAAGAATAGGACCACGACAATTGTAGTCATCATTATCCCACTTGTTTCTTTTTCTTTATTTGTTTCAATGTTTTGTCTTCGGTAATTTCTAGCATGGGGGTCGACAGAACATAAACAACCTTCAATTTAGTAAAAATAAAATGCATCTCCTGTTGGCATCTTCGAAAATTAGCACCTTCAAAGTTATCCAATTTTCCAAACTTGGCTGTCATCTCTTTCACCGATTCACCGGACATGATTATCATCAAAAACTAAATTGATTTGTTAGAAAACGGGGTTGTAATTGATAATCTGATTGTTTCTTGAATCGTGTAATCACTTTCTTAATTAAGTATTTCGACCCTACAAGCATTGGGTATCACAAAATCCTAATTTGGATAATAGAAGAACGAGATTTAACTTCACGCAAGAAGATTCAAATCTAAAACGTAAAAAAGAAAGTGTGTGTTTCCGTTATTCGTATGTGAAAGCATGTAAATGTTTTCTGGAAAGAAAACACATTGAATTAGGTTGCCATTCAAAAAGGTGCAATGATAGGGTGTAATGAAAGAATGCAACTTTTCGTTATTGGTAGGAAAAACTTTACCCGAAAAGGTGTATCAGTTAGTGGAAAAATTCGTTGGGATGCGATTTTCGATATACAATGTAGTACCCAAAATTTTCGAGCACGGGGCACTGCACCTCGACCCTGCCAGGTGCGTTGCCCCTAAGACCCTGCAAGGGGGCGCAGTCCCCTTAACCCCCGTAATATCTGTAACGGTATCTGGTCAACTCTTACGGGCGTGCACTCCACACTCTCCAGACCCGTTTATAAGTATAACTAGTCAACTTTCGTTTTCAAGTAAATCTCAATTAGCTAAAATAATTGTGAGATGACACTAAAATCACCAACAACGTTGTGGAGACTATTTCTTATCGTGGAACACTATCTATGGCGGTGGTTTGTGCACAAGGGTGTTTCGAAGCGCGAAACACATTTTGTTTCTATCGTAAGTGTTTAAGAATATGAAATGAGTCTTAATTATTAGTGTAATCATATCAAATAATATGGATTTCTATTGGATTTCGATGTGATGCTAATTGGCAGAACCATGCCGAATTGAGTGTTACCATTACATGTGTTCTGTTCATCTGAATGCCCTTCTTTTGTGTTCTGTTTTTTGTCCCCCTTTTATTGTTGTTGTGTACTTGACTCTTTTTAATTGAATATCTCCAAAGAAGTACTTAAGTCTCCACCAGCAGTTGCTGAAACCTTGAAGTTGATACCTCATGCCCCACCTCAATCAGCATGAGATGACAATTTGGAATAACAGGTTTCCTGATAAACGTTTATGTGTTATTGACTAAAGAATAATTAGGAAGTTATTGTATGCATTTACTTGGATGGTGTGCTATTGAATTCACACTGACATTTACTTAGTTGGTGTGCTATTGAATATACTCTGCAAAACTTATTTACTTAACAGCTTCATAATGATACGCATACCCGATTGGCTCGTGTTGCGCATCACACTTGCACCAAAGGCGCGCAGATCTCACACTCTGGCATTCCAGGCGCAAGTAAATGTGCGCTAGGATAGAATAGTGTGCTAGAAGAGGATGACGTGTCTCGTACTTGCCACGATCTCTGCAAAAGAACCGGCAGTCAGCAGAGAGCAACAATACTGTCCTCTGGTCCCCGTCCCCTGAACGGCCAGGCAGTACCGACAAGAAAGCAACATGGAACACGTGGATCCAATAAGCAAATGACACTGTAGCTATAAATAACGGACTCGAATCACAAAACAAAGCATCTGTTCTCGGAGGACTTACACACATACTATTTTAAGTATCCATGTACGGACCTTCCACGCTATCTGAGATAGCGCAATTTTCCCCGCGCTACCGGACTTAAAGCATTTCACTAGACACTCTTGATATACAGGTAACGTGCTATGAACATAAACCCTATAACCCAGTGCGAGCCATCGCTGACCGGACTACCCGTCGATGGTGGGTCTATGTTTAACCACCACCGCTGAGATCCTCATCTCGCAGGGGGTTATTCACGGTACTCAGGACCGGAGAGTTAAACTTAGTTGACCCTTAAATCCCCTTTTTTTGATGTCAAGCATGGACCGAACCCGACCCGAATATTTTATGCTTGATCATTTGGCGCCATCCGTGTGACATACAAGTTAAAAGGTTTTGATTTGATCTTTTTTCTACATGTCCACTACTCATTTATTTTTTCCATACAGGCACCTGTTGAGAAAAGATAAGTGCATTCAATGGCCAGCTGCCGACCACAGCTAGGAACAAAGTGCAAAGCTGGCGCTGGCAAAAGCTCGGGGATGACGGAGTTATCGTTCCCCGCCATCCAGACATTCCAACACTTCCTGCGTGCCCATTGTAGTGCAGGGATATCTGCCCGAGTCAGGTCATGGCGTTAATCGCCTTCATATGGACAACGGCAGTAGCGTTGACATCATGTACGAGCATTGCTTCCGACAGTTACCCACAACGGTGAGGTGAACCATCAAGCCCCCGACTACGGCCTTATCCGGATTTTCAGGAGAATTAGCGTGGCCTATTGGAACTTTAGATTTGAAGCTGGAACTGAGAGACAGCAAAGATAAATTAAAAAAGCGTACTGAGAGCATAGAATTTTGTGTGGTGCGCTCATATTCTAGATACAATGCTATACTAGGAAGGACCTCCATTCAAAAATTCGGTGCCATACCATCCACAATCCACGGGATGGTCCAATTCCTGACAGATCAAGGAGTCGCCACCCTCGAGTCAACACCATTGGACGCCTTGTGCGCATTTGTTACCGACAAAGGAAGCGCTACTCCCAAGGAAAGGGGCACGAATGAGTGGTGGGTTATAGTTAATCCCGAGTATCCGGAACAGAAGGTAAAAATAGAGGGAGCCTCAAACACGAAACTAAGGAAAAGCTGAGGAATATCCTCATTTCCAATTCTGACATGTTCTGTTGGCGCGATGCTGATATGACTGGAGTACCGCGAGAAATCGTGCATCATTACCTTCGCGCTAGCATTAATTTGACCCCTATCAAACAAAAGAAGCGGCTAATGGCACCCGAAAGGAGTGAATGGTTGCGGAGAGAAGTGGACAAGCTGGTTAAAGCTAACATACTGTGCAAAGTGAACTACCAGACATGGGTAGCTAACCCTGTGCTGGTGGCCAAGTCCGATGGAACGTGGCGGATCTGTATCAATTTTAAAGACATCAACAAAGCTTGTCCCAAAGACAACTATCCTCTGCCAGAGATAGACTGGAAGGTTGAGTCGCTCGCTGGTTTTAGGTTTAAATGCTTCCTAGACGCCTATAAAGGATATCACCAAATATAAATGGCGGAAGAAGATGAAGAGAAGACCGCGTTCCACACAGACCAAGGGATATACTGTTACACCAAAATGCCCTTCGAACTGAAGAACGCAGGTGCCACCTATCAGCGCACCATAGATACAGTATTCGCTAAGCAAATCGGGCGCAACCTTGAGGTGTATGTTGACGACCTCATCATTAAAAGCAATACTGAGGAACAGTTGTTGGCCGATATACTCGAAACGTTTAACACACTCAGGAGCATCAACATGAAGCTCAAACCTGCCAAGTGTAGTTTTAGGGAAGAAGAAGGGAATTTTCTAGGGCACATCGTGACTCTGCGTGGAATCAAGGCTAACCCGAAGAAGATAGAAGAGACTGAAAAGATGCCCTCCCCTAAAACAAAAAAGCAAGTTCAAAGCCTCAATGGAAAATTAGCCGCATTGACACGATTCCTATCTAAGTCCGCGCTGAAAGATCGCTCCCGTTCTTTCATACCTTGAAAGACTGTGCTAAAAAGTCGGATTTCAAATAGACAGGCGAGGCAGAAAAGGCATTCCAGGAGATGAAGACACTCCTCAAAGATCTCCCCACACTAACAGCGCCGATTGCGGGTAAAACCTTGATACTTTACCTTGTGGTGTTTAAGGAAGCAGTTAGTTCCGTCTTAGTTGCTGAATGGGGAGACGCCCAAATGCCAATATACTTCGTCAGCAAAGCGCTATCAGGAAGCAAGTTGAACTATCTCCCCATAGAAAAACTTGTGTACGCGCTTGTCGTTACTGCCCGACGTTTACGCAGGTACTTCCAAGCACATCCGATTAAGGTAGTCACTGATCAACCTATTCGGAAGCTGCTCTATAAACCAGAGATATCGGGTAGGCTAACCAAATGGGCGAGAGAGTTAGGCGAGCATGAAATTGCGTAATGTGCTAGAGGCGCTATCAAGGGGCAGGTGATGGTCGATTATTTGGCTAAAACGGCCGCTGATATGCTGGCAATATGTGACCCTGAGCAACTTCCCGTGCCTCCTCTCGAACTATGGGAGCTCTATACCGATGTCACAACAAGCTCTGAGGGTGCTGGCGCAAGGTTAATCCTCACAGGTCTGCATCAGGAAGATCATACTTATGCTTTGCGGTTCAGCTTTAAGGTGACAAACAACGAGGCAGAGTACGAAGCGCTATTAGCAGGGATGCGTATAGCCCAAGAGTTGGGAATAAAAAAGCTACAAGCCTATGTGGATTCACAATTAGTCGCTAATCAGATAAATGGCACGTTCGACGCCAATGAAAAATCCATGCAATCATACTTGGCTCTGGTCCACTCTCTGGCCGATACATTTATCGACTTCAGGATCAGTCAAATCCCCAAGAGTCAAAACAAACAAGCGGATGTACTTAGTAATCTAGCAGCTCTCACCTTCAACCATCTGGAAAAGAAGATATTAGTGGAGCAAGTTTTCAAAAAATCCATTGAACCGGAGATAACGGTTGCATCTGTAGAGGAAGAAGAAGCAACTTGGATGACAGAAATTATAGAATTCCTGTGCACTGGATCCTTACCCGAGGATGAGAAGGAAGTAATGAAGATTAGAGTGAAAGTGCCAAATTATGAAATGAGAGGAGAAATCCTATATCAAAAATCTTATTTGGGCGCATCACTACGCTGCATAGGACCTAAAGAAGCCATTGTGATTATCGATGAGATTCACAAGGGATCGTGCGGGTTACATTCTGGATCAAGGATGGTTACTGAGAGGATTAAGTGACTAGGGTACTATTGGCCCCGAATGTACACTGATACGGTAGAACGGATAATAATTTGCCAAGAATGCCAACTGCATGCACCCTTTGGTAGGGCGCCACATCACCCTATGATACTTATCACATGGCCGTGGCCATTTTGCAAGTGGGCTATTGACATTGTGGGACCTTTCCCAAAGGGCGCGGGAAATGCTGAATATCTAGTGGTTGCTATCGACTTCTTCACCAAATGGGTAGAAGCAAAACCACTGCGTACCATCACCAGTAAGCAGATTAAAGATTTCTTTTTGGAAAAGCATCGTATGCAGATTCGGTGTACCTAACGAAATTGTTAGTGATAACGGTACACAATTTGAAGGCAACCCCTTCCACAGCTGGTGTCAGGATTTGAATATCAAACAGCGCTTCACCTCCGTCGCGCACCCTCAGGCTAATGGCCAATGTGAGGTCACGATTAGGGATATTGTGCACGCCATTAAGGCGAGGTTAGGAATGAAGCGTAGTGGATGGGTTGATGAATTACCTAAAGTCCTATGGGCGCACAGAACAATACACAAGAGGAGCACAGGAGAAACACCGTTCAGTTTAGTGCGGTTTGGAAGCGGTAATCCCGGCAGAAATAACCGTCCCAACAGAAAGGATTCTGTCCTACAACGAAGGCGAAAATGACGAAAGGTTGCGCACCAATCTGAATTACGCGGAGGTGTGCAGGGAAATGGCGGTGATCTGCGAAGCTGCCAAAAAGCAGCGCATAGCGAAATATTACGATAAGCACGTGCGAGCAAGGACATACAAGGTATGAGATCTTGTGTGGCACGACAACCAGACGAGTAGAGCCCAAAACACTGGAAAGTTGGGGCTAAATTGGGAGGGACCTTACAGGGTCATTGGAATTAGTAACATTAGAGCTTACAAACTGGCAGAGCTTAAGGAAAATCCAATCAAGCGGACCTGGCATGCTACCTGATATCGGCCAAAAAGTAACGTTTTTACCCCCGATACTGGGCCCCAAGACCCATAAAATTCCAAAATTTATCACAAAAATAATTGCTTTGTCGGTTGATTTTGTAGATTAAGTAATTACAAAGGCGATGCAAAAAGAATCAAGTAAAACGTAGCTAAAACGAAGAATCTAGAGCGAAAACGGTGAAAGACAAGAAAACAAGTTACGATCCAGGAAATCAGGCTGAGCAGGTAAGCCAAACGGCTTTCCAAACAGCTTGCCTGGCTCGGAAATGGCCTGCCAAATGGGCTCAGCAAACGGTCCCTGCAAACGGCTGGCTTGGCAAACGGCCTGTGCAAACAGCCTGCCAAATGGCCTGCCAGCCGTTTGCAGGCAGAAATCCAAGTCTATTTATAGGGCGTTCTCCATCCATTTCAACACACACTCAATTTACAATTATTTTTAAGTTTTAGGTTAGTTTTTAGTAGTAGCTAGCTTAGCTTTTATTTTCCGGAGGATATCCCGGCGAGTCCCTGTGATCTCGGGCAGATTTCTTCGGCCTTTTCAGGTTTTTATCTGAAACGCTTGTCTTTTGTATTAAACATGTATTCTCACTTTTTATGTTTAATAATGCATTCCGATATTGCCATGATAGCTTAATTAATCTGTATGTTGCCATGATAGAAGTTTGGGTTAGCGTGGTTATGTTAAATTAGTACGGTTATCATTATTATGCTGAACTAGAAAGTCTGATAGATTTGTATGCTAGCATCTTAAGGATTGACCAACCTAGGTTGTGATCAGGACTTGTCCACCTATATGAACTTAGCCACTTCATAGGATTAAGACCCCTAGTTATACTGTATCTGAAGATTCTATGAACTCGGTATGGCCGGAGTTCCTGAGAGGCATCCAATGCGCTTTTAGGACACGGAACTTAGGAATTGAGACATGAATGACCTAGTATGCCTATTGAATGTTCTGAAGAGACCTCTTAGGAGCTGTTAAGATCTAGCTAGTGCCCTGACCATATGACCCAAACCTATTGCATGTTCTTGTTTGATTGTTGCCCTAAGATTAAGTCATATCAACTGTTTAGGTACCTGTTAGGTTTCTATCTGCTTTACTTTCAGTATATTAACTTTAATGCTGTATAATGTTTGTCTTGGTTTGATCTCATTAGTATGATGAAATGGTTGTTAGTTTTCATTTAAGGTTTTGTCAACTTAACCCGAGGGACTCCTTCCGTTTGTGATCAGTGTTCAATCAACACGGCACGTTGTTATTCAGTTAACCAAACTGATAACGAGGGTTAGGATTAGAACTCAACTCACTAATAAACCTAGTACTTTACTAAGGATAACCTCCGAGGTATAGTCACATTTCAATTATACAACCACGTGACATACTTTTCGCTACTCAACGAGAACTCTGAGAGTCTAGAGATAAGTTGGTCTGTGTAATTGGCTCATCCCACCAGATCTACACCACTTCAATCATAAGTCTTAATACCAACATAATTACCTTTCCCTAACCCGAACTGATATCTTGGTCAACATTTCCTTGATCTGCACACTCCGGACATCCTCTCGTTTTATTTACTTTTCTGCAATTAAGACTTTTAGCTTAAACCAACTACTATCCTTTATCCAGCTAATTTAAATAAAAGACAATTATCCACTTGATCTTCAATTCGTTAAACCATTCAAAAGCACAACCCTAGGTTAACTTACACCTTCTACTTTAGAAAGTTAAAAGTAAATTTAGGCCCCGCACAATATAAATTAAAACGAAACCCTCTGAGTGCTGTACCGAATCTGAAGCTCTGCGACCTAACGACATCGCACGAACAAAACCGTCCGTTTTGGCTATATCATAAGGAGAAGTATTCTTTTTGGCACCATTGCCGGGGATCGAATATTTTGATTAAGAAAGATTTTAAGCAGACAAAAGTATTGTTTGGTGGTGTCTAAGAAAGACATTTATACACGGACTTAGTTGTTGGATTTTCCAAATAGTCTCCAATTATATTAGAACCAAAAGGATCCTGCCTCTCCGTAGTCGGCCTGGCCACCTAGATACCGAATAATCTATAAGAAATCCTATCAATTAGAATATCGATAAGGTTAGCGACCGAATTTCAAGAATAATTGTTTTTTTTTAAATTATCGATCCTTTTAGTCATTTAATATTTTCTAAAAGTTACTTTTGAGTCTTTTTAAATAGAAAATCATAAAAATGTAACAACAAAACACCCTTGCTTCTATGCAAAAGTCATGCTTAGAGGAAAGAGGAGGACCAATCACCTTAAAAACCGAAGGAACTCCTGAAATCAGTTCACATATGATCAAGCTGGTCAGTATGATCTATAAATTTCGAGGATTAACGACTGATGATCCGAACTTTCACTTAAACAAATTTATCAGTCTGGTTGACTCTTTTAAGAAAGAAGAAAACGAGAAAAACCTTTTAAAACTTCATCTTTTCCAATATTCTTTGCCTTCACACGCTTTAACATGGTTTGATGAGCTTAACCTGAATTCAATACATTCATGGGAAGAATTAGCCACTGAGTTTTTGAACAAATTTTATCCACCTTCCCTGCAAACCTGCTTAAGAAATGACATCACCAACTTTTCTCAAAAAGAAAATGAGTCATTGTGTCTAGCATGGTATAGAGTAAAAGTGATGCTTTAAAGATGTCCGAATCATTCGTTAAGTCGGGCAGACATAATCTGCACACTTTACAATGGTTTGACCAAGGATGATAAGTCTCTCCTAGACATGGCCTCGCAAGACAATTTCATGTCACAAACAGCAGACGAAGCATGATATCTTTTGGACACAATAGCTGCACAGCAGGAAGATTGGAACAATGAAGCTGCTGAGAAGGATGGCATCTTCGATCATATGGTACAAATGCTGGAAACCAGGTTACAAGATCTCACCCTCACTCTTCAAAGTTTATCAATTCCTAAAAGCACCGATGCTACTAGAACCAATATAAGGTATCCTTACCTTAGATGGGCATACAAACAGCATAATAGCTTGGACTTTAATATACTCCTCCCACTACACCAACCTGCTACCCTCTCTAAGGAAGCTTTAGTTGAATTTATGAAAAAGCAATACACGATAAACCTTCAAGTCATAGATTGCCAAAACAAGTTTGATACCTTGATTAAGACTTTTGAAGAATTAATAATCAATTTTCAGCTTACGCTTAAACAGTTAACCACTAAATTTGAATTAGAGAGTAGTAAGTTTGATGCCCTAGTAGTAACTAGAGGTGGGAAGGAAACAATTGTTAACATACCCATACAAGATTTTTCCGATAAGGAACCTGTGCTAATTGACCCAGTTGTCAATCCACCGGAACCTATCTCTCCTAAGGCCCCGAAAATTATTCTGCGCACCAACATTTTAAGCAATCAAACTTGTTAAGACTTGATTAATTGAAATAGGTTTTATATAGACAATTGACCACCCAAGTTGATCGGTGATTCACGAACGATAAAACTTGTAAAAACTATATGATGTCATATATATGGATATATATATAGTTAGCATGGTATTATGATAAGTAAACATATCATTAAGTATATTAACAATGAACTATATATGTAAAAACAAGACTACTAAATTAATGATTTCGAAACGAGGCATATATGTAACGATTATCGTTGTAACGACATTTAATTGTATATATATCATATTAAGATATATTAATACATCATAATATCATGTTAATGCAATAATTTAACATCTCATTTGATATAATAAACAATGGGTTAACAACACTTAACAATATCGTTAACCTAAAGGTTTCAAAACAACACTTACATGTAACGACTAACGATGACTTAACGACTCAGTTAAGATGTATATACATGTAGTGTTTTAATATGTATTCATACACTTTTGAAAGACTTCAAGACACTTATCAAAGTACTTCTACTTAACAAAAATGCTTACAATTATATCCTCATTCATTTTCATCAACAATTCTACTCGTATGCACTCGTATTTGTACTAGTACAATACCCAGCTTCTAAATGTATTTACTATTGGTATATACACTCTAATGATTAGCTCTTAGCAGCCCTTGTGAGTCACCTAACACATGTGGGAACCATCATTTGGCAACTAGCATGAAATATCTCATAAAATTATAAAAATATTAGTAATCATTCATGACTTATTTACATGTAAACAAAATTACACATCCTTTATATCTAATCCATAAACCAACGACCAAAAACACCTACAAACACTTTCATTCTTCAATTTTCTTCATCTAATTGATCTCTCTCAAGTTCTATCTTCAAGTTCTAAGTGTTCTTCATAAATTCTATAAGTTCTAGTTTCGTAAAATCAAGAATACTTCCAAGTTTGCTAGCTTACTTCCAATCTTGTAAAGTGATCATCCAACCTCAAGAAATCTTTCTTATTTACAGTAAGATATCTTTCTAATACAAGGTAATACTCATATTCAAACTTTGATTCAATTTCTATAACTATAACAATCTTATTTCGAGTGAAAATCTTACTTGAACTTGTTTTCGTGTCATGATTCTGCTTCAAGAACTTTCAAGCCATCCAAGGATCCTTTGAAGCTAGATCTATTTTCCTCATTTCTAGTAGGTTTATCCATAAAACCTGAGGTAGTAATGATGTTCATAACATCATTCGATTCATATATATAAAACTACCTTATTCGAAGGTTTAAACTTGAAATCACTAGAACATAGTTTAGTTAATTCTAAACTTGTTCGCAAACAAAAGTTAATCCTTCTAATTTGACTTTTAAAATCAACTAAACACATGTTCTATATCTATATGATATGCTAACTTAATGATTTAAAACCGGAAAACACGAAAAACACCGTAAAACCGGATATACGCCGTCGTAGTAACACCGCGGGCTGTTTTGGGTTAGTTAATTAAAAACTATGATAAACTTTGATTTATAAGTTTTTCTTTTAGGAAAATGATTTTTCTTATGAACATGAGACTATATCCAAAAATCATGGTTAAACACAACGTGGAAGTATGTTTTCCAAAATGGTCATCTAGACGTCGTTCTTTCGACTGAAATGACTACCTTTACAAAAATGACTTGTAACCTGTATTTACGACTATAAACTTATACTTTTTCTGTATAGATTCATAAACTTAAGTTCAATATGAAACCATAGCAATTGGATTCACTCAAAACGGATTTAAAACGAAGAAGTTATGGGTAAAACAAGATTGGATATTTTTGCTTGTTGTAGCTACGTGAAAATTGGTAACAAATCTATATTAATCATATCCTAGCTAACTTGTATTGTATTATACATGTATTCTAATATATTATGTAATCTTGGGATACCATAGACACGTATGCAAATGTTTTTACATATCATATCGACCCATCTATATATATTATTTGGAACAACCATAGACACTCTATATGCAGTAATGTTGGAGTTAGCTATACAGGGTTGAGGTTGATTCTAAAAATATATATACTTTGAGTTGTGATCTAGCCTGAGACGTGTATACACTGGGTCGTGGATTGGGTCAATATAATATATATCAATTTATTTTCTGTACATCTAACTATGGACAACTAGATGTAGGTTACTAACGAGGACAGCTGACTTAATAAACTTAAAACATTAAAACGTATTAAAAATGTTGTAAATATATTTTGAACATACTTTGATATATATGTACATATTTGTTATAGGTTCGTGAATCGACCAGTGGCCAAGTTTTACTTCCCGACGAAGTAAAAATCAGTAAAAATGAGTTATAGTCCCACTTTTAAAATCTAATATTTTGGGATGAGAATACCTTTCGGACGTCGTCAAGAAAATCCTTCTTTAGCCTTTTAAAGATGGCCTCAACCTTGGCAGTGAGTTCAACGTCCTCACTCGTACTTCCATCATTGGTGTTGATAAGGCTAAAAAGGAACATATATTTCATAGCATTATCCCCCAAGAAAGACAAGATTTTAGTTGCAATTGTTCCATTTTCAAGTAATATTCGTTTGTATTAAATAAGTGCGAAGACAAAAGGCGAAAACGACGAATTGAAGACGGAAAGGTCCAAAAAGCTCAAATGTACAAGATACAATTAAAAAGGTTCAAATTATTGATGAAGAACGTCTAAAAATGACAAGAGTACGAGTTACAAAACGCTAAGTACACGATATAAAATAGTACGAAAGGACGTTCGAAAATCCGGAACCGGGACATGAGTCAACTCTCAACGCTCGACGCAACGGTGTAAAAATTACGAGTCAACTATGCACAAGAATAAAATATAATATTTAAATAATTCATAATAAGAATAATATTAAATAATAAAAAGTTGTTAATTGAGCATAGTTAAGGGGTCATAAGTGAAAGTTAGAATTCAAAATTCGTGTATAAAAGAACGAATTCTGATCGATTATAGATGCATCCCAATTCTCTCTTTCTATCTTTCTGTAAACATATTTATATATATTATAATTTTAATTTTAATTTTAGATAATAATAATAATGGTATGTTAGCGAATATTGTAAGGATTTAAGTCAGAACTCTGTCCGTGTAACGCTACGCGATTAATCATCACTGTAAGCTATGTTTTTCCTTTTTAATTTAATGTCTAGTAGCTAAGCCGTTATTATGCTTATTTAATACCGAAGTAATCGTGATGTTGGACTATATTAAGACGGGACTATTGGATTTTGTACCATAATTAAGGTTTGGGCAAAAGACCGACACTTGTGGAAATTGGACTATTGACTATTAATAGATGGGGGGTATTGTCTAATTGAGTGACAACTCATTGGAGTCTGTCGAACCTATCTTCAAATTAATTATCCTAATAATTAATAATGATTATGGTTGTCCTATTTAGTGACGTTCATATGGAATCTATTATAATCATTTAATTAATTATTCGGGTTGGGTAATTGATTATTCAAACTGATCAAGTAGGTAAATTAATATTCATATCTAATCAAAACAGGGGTGGATTACATACAGTGATAACTGGTGTAATTGTTGACAGAAGTGATAACTGCGTCACAGTTTAAATCCTTAATTAGTTGGAATATTTGACTTCGGGTATAAGGGTAATTTGACGAGGACACTCGCACTTTATATTTATGACCGATGGACTATTATGGACAAAAACCAGATAGGTATCAAATAAACCATGACAAAGGACAATTAACCCGAGTAACAATTAATTAAAATCAAAACGTTAAACATCATGATTACGGAAGTTTAAATAAGCATAACCCTTTTATTTCATATTCTATCGCAATTTTATTTATTGTTATTTTATTTATCGTCATTTATATATTTTACGCACTTTAATTATTGTCATTTATCTTTACGCGTAAAAATATAAAATCGACAAACCGGTCATTAAACGGTAAAAAACCCCCTTTTATAATAATATTACTACTTATATATATATATTTATATAAATATAGTTTTATAAAAATATAGTACGTAATCACTAGCTCCCTGTGGAACGAACCGGACTTACTAAAAACTACACTACTCTACGATTAGGTACACTGCCTATAGTGTTGTAGCAAGGTTTAGGTATATCCCACTCTATAAATAAATAAATAACTTGTGTAATTTGTAACGTATTTTGTATTAAAAATAATACTATTTCGTACCCTCACGCTACAACATCAAGTTTTTGGCGCCGCTGCCGGGGACCGCTAAAACGCTATATTTTTAATTTATATTTGTAAAAATAAAATTATATAAAACAAAGTAATTTTGGGGACACGTTGTGTCTAATAGATTTTTTTTTAATTAGTTTTTATAGATTTTCACTAGATTTTCACCCTTCTTTTTCTTTGTTTCTATCGTGACCACCAAAAGCAAAAGCAAAAGCAATGGGTCCCACTTCTTAATTGCCTACTAAAAATACCTTATTCATTTTCTTGGATGCTGTGCTTTAATAAAAATCAAAAAAAGAACGAAATGAGATTTGGTACAAGTTAATGACTGTAATTAATTTAATTGTTAATAAATCTAGTCGCAGATCATTTATATGAGATTTGGACTTATTTCATTTTAAAAAAAAAAAAAAATGTAAAAAAAAAAAAAAAAAAAAAACGTAAAAAAAAAAAAAAAAAAAACGAGTTTTGAGCCTGCATCAATTTTGAATCTGCATTATTTTGAGCCTGCATATATAAAAAAAAAAATATTAAATTTTTTTTTTTTTAAGATTTTGTCTATAAAAAAAATGTTTTTTTTTTTTAGTTTTATTACCTTTAGATTTTTAGACTATAGTCGCAACTTTTAGTATTAAGTTTAGTTTTGCCATAGTTATTTTCTTATTTTTATTTTTCGATGCCTTTTACCTATGTATCAATTACAATTCCAATTAGTAATCTCTATTTGTAGTTTTAATTTTAAGATAGTGATAGTTATAAGGTTGGATTAATCGCGTGTTTTTAAAGTCTTATAAGCCACTCTTCGCCTTTTTCGTTTTTCGACACTTTTCGACGCGCAATCTATTTCTTCCTTATTTCTCGTCATTCTAGTTATAGGACATAGAATTTTATCTACATCTAATCTAATATTTCTTATACGGAAAGAGAAATTATTTAAGCGGTTAAGTTAATAGACGTTGACATTTTTCTGGTTCGTAGTAATAGTTGGATTTGTACGTGGACCGGGTTGTTGGAGCCAAACAGTCCTCAATTATATTGAGACCAAACGAATCCTGCCCCTCTGCTGCATCTTTTGGCTATTCGAAACGTGGGCAAAAATCAGAAAAGTCTATTAATTGGATAGCTTATTTAAGTTTTTCTTATTATTTTTATAACTAATAGGATATTCTGTGAATGCACCGAGCAAGACGTTCACCGCCTGTCATACGATCACCGCCTGTAACTCGATCAAGGCATTTAGCAAATATCGCCGCCGTTGATTTTTCTTTAGAATCGTCATCTAGTCGACCAAATACTCAAATTTCCGATAATCCAGTTTTTGAAACCAACCTCACAATTGAGAATCCGGAGATTGCTGAGGAAGAAACCATTAAATCAGAAACCTCTAGTGATTCGGATACAACACTTCCAATCATGGAAAATCTAGAACCTCTAAGTATGGAAGACCGAATGAGAGCCAAACGCACTGGCCAAGGTCATGCAATTACTCAACGAAACATTAATGCACCAGATTATGAAATCAAAGGACAAATTCTACATATGGTGACTAACCAATGCCAATTCAGTGGTGCGCCGAATGAAGATCCAAACGAACATCTTCGTACGTTTAGCAGGATCTGTACACTATTCAAAATCCGAGAAGTGGAGGATGAACAGATCTATCTCATGTTGTTTCCCTGGACTTTAAAGGGAGAAGCCAAAGATTGGTTAGAATCGTTACCTGAAGGGGCGATTGACACATGGGATGTTTTAGTTGAGAAATTTCTTAAAAGATTCTTTCCGGCATCTAAAGCCGTGAGACTTCAAGGAGAAATTGTTACGTTCACACAAAAGTCAAATGAAACTCTATATGAGGCGTGGACAAGATTTGGAAAGTTGTTGAGAGGATGTCCTCAACACGGTTTAGACACTTATCAAATAGTACAAATATTCTACCAAGGTGTCAACGTTGCTACACGAAAAGACATCGACATAACAGCTGGTGGTTCCATTATGAAGAAAACCGCAACTGAAGCTTACAAAATTATTGATAACACAGCCTCCCACTCTCATGAGTGGCACCAAGAGAAAGATATATATCGTTCATCTAAAGCGGCTAGAGCCGATTCTAGCCATAACTTTGATTCCGTTTCCGCAAAAATAGATGCTTTCGAGAGACGAATGGAAAAGATGAATAAAGATATTCACGCAATACGAATCAGTTGTGAGCAATGCGGTAGACCACACTTAATGAAAGACTATCACATTGAACAAACGATGGAACAACGTGAGAATGTTGTCTACATGAACCAAAGGCTGGAAAATAGTTATCAGAATAATTATCAACCGCCAAGGCCAAACTTCAATCGAAATCAAAACATTCTTTACAATCCAAAAGGACCCGACAATAACTCGTATAACCAACAAGATCCGAATAACCAACCAACTCAAAACAACACTGTCAATCAACAAAGACCTGGCTTGTATAAACCACCACAACAAACCGAAGAGAAAAAGTCAAATCTGGAAGAAGTGGTATTTAAGCTAGTTGAATCTCAAACACAATTTATTGAAACTCAAACTCAAACGAATGAGAGGTTTGATCAGTCATTTAGAACTCAACAAGCTTCTATTTTGAATCTAGAAAAACAAGTAGGTACTCTTGTTAGATTGATGAGTGAAAGGAAACAAGGAAAGCTACCGAGTAATACTGAAGTAAATCCTCGGAATGAAAATGTTAATATGGTTTCAACAAATTCTAAAAAACCAGCATCAGAAGATGGGAAGGTTTTAGATGAGAGTAACAATGAAGAAGTTACACCACCACCACCCGAGTATGTAAAGCCAGTGGTGGCACCATACAAACCACCCATCCCGTTTCCAAGAAAAGGAGTTGAGTATGAGCAAGTGATAGGTAATAAAGATTGTGATACCTCTGGAAAGAAGAAGAAGAAAAAGAATAAGAAAGTACAAGAAACAAAAGCCGTAGAAGTAAACCCGGTGAAGACAGTTCCACCAAAACCTCCTCCTAGGATAGGTGATCCGGGTGAATTTATTGTTCCTTGTCTACTTAGTGATTGTGTCATGTATGATGCACTAGCAGATTTAGGTGCAAGTGTAAGTGTTATGCCTCTTTCATTATATAAGAGATTAGGAGTAGGTAAGTTAAGTCCAACGGATATGAGTGTTCAACTCTTTGATCAAACCATTAAACACCCAGTTGGAATTGCTAACAACCTACCCATTCAAGTAGGCAATTTAACCTTTCTAGTCGAATTCATTATCATTGACATAGAAGAGGACCCAAACATTCCTCTAATTTTAGGTCGACCATTCTTAGCGTCCACCAAGGCGTTATTTGATGTAGGAAATGGTAGAATGACACTTAGTAGTGGTGACAAATCGATCACCTTTATGATTCGAAAGACTAAATCTCCACCAACCAAAACCGTTGAACCAGCAAAAACGATTGGTAAGAACCATGTTGTTTTACCAACTCCAACGGTAATACTTAGCAATAATGAAACGCCTAAGTGTGGGGAAAATGAAGTAACACCTAATGATGACATGATAACAAAGAACCCCGTTGTTGATACGAAATTAAATGATCCC
Organism: Rutidosis leptorrhynchoides; assembly: GCF_046630445.1. Taxonomy (NCBI): domain Eukaryota; kingdom Viridiplantae; phylum Streptophyta; class Magnoliopsida; order Asterales; family Asteraceae; genus Rutidosis; species Rutidosis leptorrhynchoides. Next base: position 422,009,257 of record NC_092336.1, read on the forward strand.
GTTATTAATAGTTCAATGAAGAAACTTATTAAACGGATTCGCGATGCTAGAACCAAGGGGAACTTTAAGTTATGTAACCGGTTAGTATCCAATCTATCACCTAAAGAAAAGGAGAAACTAGTTGAAATTGTGGATATTACACAGGAATCCGACCAATGGCTTAAAGAAAAAGTCACGGATATGCAAGTTGATTATGGACCAAGAGAAATTAACGATGAAGTTAATCACAATTTTGACACCACGGCTACCTAAGTGTGGGGAGATTCAAATGTTCTAAAAAGAAAATGCTATCTAGAGTTAGTTGTTCTGTTCTCTTGTAGTTCCGAGAATGGAACCCGATTGGTCTTTTCCGCTAGCAGACACTAAAGAACTAGTTTTCTCCCTCCATTCTGAATTTTTGTTTTGTAGGTTTTTTATGAAATTAATATGCATTTTAATTTAAGTTTTTAAAAACAAAATTTACTTTAATTCATTAAGTTGAAAAAATGATTTCTAAAATTCGTCGTGAGTTGAAGACTAGGTCATTAAGCCGAAATTACTTTACCCGAGGGCGGGGCGACAAATTTTGTTATCATTATTTTTAATTTTATTGATTTAAAGTATGCCAAAAATATTATACTTTATAAATTTTTGAAAAGTGGGGTTATAAACCAAACTTCAAAAATATATATATATATATATATATATATATATGTTTGTATTTTATCTTATGTACAAAACAGGGTAAAACAACGCACTTTCAAAGACTGTCATTAAAGTTCAGCAAAAGGTACTAATTTTGACGACAAGACGCAAAACAACAAATATGATATAACAAATGAAGGAATGAACGATGAGGCGCCATCTATCATTCGACGAGCTTTGTAATTACAAACTCGGTATTTTTAATCACTTTTCTACGCTAATCACCCTCATGAATTTAAATTATAGTCTGATTTCATGCAAATGAGGGCATTGCATGATCTTAAGTGTGGGGAAGGGTTATAAATTCTCTCAGGTTTATACTTGGTTTATTTGCCAAATTTTGTGAAAATTTGAAAAATTTTCAATTAAATGAAGTCAAAATCATGTTTATACATATTTATGAACGGTGAAAACTAGGTGATAATACCGAAATTATCGTTACCTCGGAAAGGACATAAATTGAGAAACAACCTAAAATGCTTGAATTCATTTAAAATGGAATAAAGGAGAATAAAAAGGCAAAGAAAGAAACTAAGTGTGGGGAGAATGTACCAAGTTATTCAATTAAAAACTATCTATCACATATTTTTGTACAAGATTATTGCAGGTACTTTTGTTTTGGATGATACTAATCAGTTTTACCCGATTTATTATAATACTTTTGAAAGAAAGATGGATCTACACGATGAATCAATTCCATCATTTGAAGGAAGTAAAGTCTTCCGAAAAAGACACACGCTTCTTGATTTAGGTCAAGAAGTTGTCGTCCAGACCTGCTGTAGGTTGACGAAAAATCTAGAAAAGTCATCACTAAAATCGGCTGGAAATCCACGGACCTCATTATCAAACAGGGTCGCCATGTGGTCAGATTTATCCTAACCATGAGAAGGATTTATCTCGTACAATGGGGGGGCACCGTGCAAATTAGCTTGATAAGACTAATGAATCAGATCCCCAGAAAGGATAATCTCCTTAAAGATTAAAAATCAGCTTTTAAGACTGATATTACTCAATCCTAGAGATTGACCTTAAAGATTGAGAATTCAAACTCATGGAATTCAATGATATCTAAACTCGAGCTTGAACGAGAAAATATTTTGATCAAAATTAAAACCGATTTGTTTTCTGAAAACCCATTTTCAATGCGTTCATTACCATTGAACGTAAAATCCTGAGAATTCATCAGAATTCATTAGGTCACCTGAACCAAATCGGGTGTCAACCGTAAGAACGGTGGTTGTATAGCATGGTCGGAGACAGGACCTTGTGCCAGACCGAAAAATCATAGGATGATCTTTACTATCGCTCCTACCAAGGATAGTTCTAGCATCCGACACGTTAAAAGACCATAATCATCTGCATGTCACGGGACATTGCCTTAACAGTTTCTTGTTCATCGCTTTCCTTTACAACCGGACGGTAGTTTGCCGAAAGGTAATATACGGAACAAGTAAACTGGATGTGTGCTTTCCGATACCGGGATAGCAGTGGATTACACGAACCTAAATGTTTTTAGCCAAAATATTAATCCACAAATATATTTTGCAACACCAATGGTGGATCAAATCAGAAAACTTATCTAGGGTAAAAGCTAGATTGAATTTTCAAAAGATCAAATGTTTTCATAAAGATCCTATTTCCTAAAGGATCTAAATTTTTATAGTCATGTGGGACTGTAAACCGCCTTTCAAATGTGCACTTTGCTTTGGAAACCGAAAGTAAATCGGCTATTTGATTGCAAGTGTCGTTGACCTAAACCCGAGGCAACTGTGGATGACACACCCACCTTTAACCACATTGTTACTATCATTGTTCATATCGCCGTATTGAAGTCACTGATGTACAAAGTGTGAAGAATAAAGAAGTGATTCAAGTGTTTTTCAAGACTATATTGCTTGAGGACAAGCAACGCTCAAGTGTGGGGATATTGATAAGGCTAAAAAGGAACATATATTTCATAGCATTATCCCCCAAGAAAGACAAGATTTTAGTTGCAATTGTTCCATTTTCAAGTAATATTCGTTTGTATTAAATAAGTGCGAAGACAAAAGGCGAAAACGACGAATTGAAGACGGAAAGGTCCAAAAAGCTCAAATGTACAAGATACAATTAAAAAGGTTCAAATTATTGATGAAGAACGTCTAAAAATGACAAGAGTACGAGTTACAAAACGCTAAGTACACGATATAAAATAGTACGAAAGGACGTTCGAAAATCCGGAACCGGGACATGAGTCAACTCTCAACGCTCGACGCAACGGTGTAAAAATTACGAGTCAACTATGCACAAGAATAAAATATAATATTTAAATAATTCATAATAAGAATAATATTAAATAATAAAAAGTTGTTAATTGATCATAGTTAAGGGGTCATAAGTGAAAGTTTGAATTCAAAATTCGTCTATAAAAGAACGAATTCTGATCGATTATAGATGCATCCCAATTCTCTCTTTCTATCTTTCTGTAAAAATATTTATATATATTATAATTTTAATTTTAATTTTAGATAATAATAATAATGGTATGTTAGCGAATATTGTAAGGATTTAAGTCAGAACTCTGTCCGTGTAACGCTACGCGATTAATCATCACTGTAAGCTATGTTTTTCCTTTTTAATTTAATGTCTAGTAGCTAAGCCGTTATTATGCTTATTTAATACCGAAGTAATCGTGATGTTGGACTATATTAAGACGGGACTATTGGATTTTGTACCATAATTAAGGTTTGGGCAAAAGACCGACACTTGTGGAAATTGGACTATTGACTATTAATAGATGGGGGGTATTGTCTAATTGAGTGACAACTCATTGGAGTCTGTCGAACCTATCTTCAAATTAATTATCCTAATAATTAATAATGATTATGGTTGTCCTATTTAGTGACGTTCATATGGAATCTATTATAATCATTTAATTAATTATTCGGGTTGGGTAATTGATTATTCAAACTGATCAAGTGGGTAAATTAATATTCATATCTAATCAAAACAGGGGTGGATTACATACAGTGATAACTGGTGTAATTGTTGACAGAAGTGATAACTGCGTCACAGTTTAAATCCTTAATTAGTTGGAATATTTGACTTCGGGTATAAGGGTAATTTGACGAGGACACTCGCACTTTATATTTATGACCGATGGACTATTATGGACAAAAACCAGATAGGTATCATATAAACCATGACAAAGGACAATTAACCCGAGTAACAATTAATTAAAATCAAAACGTTAAACATCATGATTACGGAAGTTTAAATAAGCATAACCCTTTTATTTCATATTCTATCGCAATTTTATTTATTGTTATTTTATTTATCGTCATTTATATATTTTACGCACTTTAATTATTGTCATTTATCTTTACGCTTAAAAATATAAAATCGACAAACCATTCATTAAACGGTAAAAAATCCCCTTTTATAATAATATTACTACTTATATATATATATATTTATATAAATATAGTTTTATAAAAATATAGTACGTAATCACTAGCTCCCTGTGGAACGAACCGGACTTACTAAAAACTACACTACTCTACGATTAGGTACACTGCCTATAGTGTTGTAGCAAGGTTTAGGTATATCCCACTCTATAAATAAATAAATAACTTGTGTAATTTGTAACGTATTTTGTATTAAAAATAATACTATTTCGTACCCTCACGCTACAACATCAGGTGTCGTGTCCATTCTCATCTTCATTCTATAAAACGATGTAAATTAAGTAACAAAACGAAAGGACTTAACACATATGTATATACATATACGCCACACTACCCCATCTTGCTCAACAATCGTCGTACGTCGCTTGTTTGACACGATTTGAACCCGTAACAATTGTAGCTAATCATTGTTACGCGAGCACATCGCATTAACTCACTAGTACCACGTCTATATCGCTTGACGATTTCAAATACCACACAAAATAATAGCGCATAATTAGTTCACATAAACCTATGCACTAACCAAACCCGATCAGACCCGAAGTCCTACAAGTCCCGCATAACGCGCACACAAAAAGTCTAAGTCTAGGCGCCTATCTCAAGTCCCCTAAATCCCTTAGACTATGCTCTGATACCACTTGTAACAACCCCAAACCAAACCACGAACAACCCGCGTTAAATATCAAAATAAAAAAAAATCCTTGTTGAAACAGGGGTGGATTACATTCAAGGGTAATTGGTGTAATTGTTAACAAAGTAGTAAAATCTTGGTTTACACGCAGTCGATAACCTGGTGTGTTCATTAAACAAAGTATTAAGACCTTGTTACAATTCGAATCCCTAATTAGTTGGAATATTTGACTTCGGGAATAAGAATAATTTGACGAAGACTTCCGCATTTTATGATTATGACTGATGAACTATTATGGACAAATCCGTATGGACATATTGAATAATCCAGGACAAAGGACAATTAACCCATGGGAATAAACTAAAAACAACACGTCGAACATCATGATTACGGAAGTTTAAATAAGTATAATTCTTTTATTTCATATTTAATTGCACTTTTAATTATCGCACTTTTATTTATTATCATTGTATTTAATTGCACTTTTAATTATCGTACTATTTAATTATCGCAATTTTATTTTATCGCACTTTTATTTATCGCAATTTCATTATCGTTATTTAATTTACGCTTTAAATTAAATTATATTTATTTTTAATATTTTACATTAGGTTTTAACTGCGACTTAAGGTTTAAAATCGACAAACCGGTCATTAAACGGTAAAAACCCCCTTTTTATAATAATAATATTACTTATATATTTTTTTGTATTTTTACAAATATAGTTTTTAAAAATATAGCGTTAAGCTTGTTTAAAAGATCCATGTAGAACGAACCGGACTTACTAAAAACTACACTACTGTACTATTAGGTACACTGCCTATAAGTGTTGTAGCAAGGTTCAGGTATATCCACTCTATAAATAAATAAATAACTTGTGTAAAATTGTATCGTATTTAATAGTATTTCCTTGTAAAAATTATAACTATTTCATATACCCCTCGCATAACATCAAGTATTTTTGGCGTCGCTGCCGGGGACACTAAAACGCCGAAAGCGCAACGATATAAATTTTTTTATTTATTAAGTTCTTTGTATAAAAAAAATATACGTTTTAAATATTAAAAATTCAAAAATATAAAAAGAAAAGAAAAACAAAAATTATATATTTTTAATAGTTTGTTAAATATATATACAATTATAAAGTTTTTATTTTTATTTAAAAATTTATTTTTATTCAAATTATATATATATTTTATATAAATAAATATAAAACAGAAAAAAATAATAAAAACACTCGAGGCCCGGTACTGTAGCAGCCCATAACCTGGCCCGAAACCCTAGCTCATGCGACCGCATGAGCCCGAAGACAAAAATTCATGCGATCGCATGAAGTGAACTGACACGCCATAGTTGACCTGGTACTGCATTAATTACAGAGTAATAATTATTATTATTATTAAACCCTAATTAGGGTATTATTATTATATTATTTAGTTTTAATTTTATTATTTTGTATTATTTAGTATTAATCCGTTTTAATAAATTATAAAATTAATAGTTTTATAAAATAAATAATATAAAAATAATATTTTTATAAAAATTGTACTTTTTACAACTTTAAGTTTATTTTTATATTTTGTATCTTTTTATTCGTTTTAGCGTAATATTTGTATTTTTCGCTTGTGTTTAGTTTTAAGTCATAGTTTTTGCCATAGTTATTTTTATTTTTAGATTTTTAGGCTTTGCCGTAAAATCTCTTAAGTGCTTTTTCTTTAGCCTAAGATTTAGGTGCTTTAGAATTTTGCGACGCCGTTTTTATAATTTAGTACCTTTTTAAGTTATTGCCATTTTGGATATAGTATTTCTCTAAGCTTTAATATTTTTAGACGTAACTTTTAATTCTTAGTTTTTAGTCCCTTTTTAAGTTTCGACGCGCTACTTTCTTATTTTTATTTTTCGACGCCTATTATTTTTTTCGACCATTTATTTTTCGACGTTTTTCGCTACGCTCTTTTTCTTTCTTATTTCTCGACATTCTAGTTTTTAGGACATAGATTTTTTTTTTTTAAATTTCAAAACGAAAAATTATTTTAAGTGGTTAAATTGATAGACATCCATTTTCTGGTTCGTAGTAATAGTTGGATTTGTACGTGGACCGGGTTATTGGAGCCAAACAGTAATCAATTATATTGAGACCAAACGAATCCTGCCCCTCTGCTGCATCTTTTGGCTATTCGAAACGTGGGCAAAATCAGAAAAGTCTATTAATTTGATAACTTATATAATTTTTCTTATTTTTATAACTAATAGGATATTCAGTGAATGCACCGAGCAAAACGTTCACCACCTTTTGTACGTTCACTACCTGTAACTCGATCAAGACATCTAGCCAATATTGTCACCGTTGATTTTTCTTTAGAATCGTCATCCAGTCGACCAAGTACTCCAATTCAAATTTTCGATAATCCATTTTTTGAACCCGACCTCACAATTGAGAATCCGGAGAATATTCAGGGATAATTCAGAGATCCTGAACCATTAATCTTTCCTCTGGAACCACAAATCATTCAAACAGAGATTGTTGAGGAACCTACCATTAAATCAGAATCCTATAGTGATTCAGATTCAACAAATTCAATCATGGAGAATCTGGAACCTCTAAGTATGGAAGACCGAATGAGAGCTAAACGCACTGGTCAAGGTCACGCAATTACTAAACCTGACATTAATGCGCCAGATTATGAAATCAAAGGACAAATCCTACACATGGTAACTAATCAATGCCAATTTAGTGGTGCGCCGAAGGAAGATCCAAACGAACATCTTCGTACATTTAATAGGATCTGCACTTTATTCAAAATAAGAGAAGTTGAGGATGAACAGATATATCTCATGTTATTTCCCTGGACTTTAAAGGGAGAAGCCAAAGATTAGTTGGAATTGTTACCTGAAGGGGCGATTGATACATGAGATGTTTTAGTTGAAAAATTTCTTAAACAATTCTTTCCGGCATCTAAAGCCGTAAGACTTCAAGGAGAAATTGTCACGTTCACGCAAAAGCCAAATGAAACTTTATATGAAGCTTGGACCAGATTTGGAAAATTATTGAGAGGATGTCCGCAACATGGTTTAGACACCTGTCAAATAGTACAAATATTCTACCAAGGATGCGACATCACTACAAGAAAAGACATCGATATAGCAGCTGGTGGTTCCATTATGAAGAAAACCGCAACTGATGCTTACAAAATTATTGATAACACTGCTTCCCACTCACATGAGTGGCACCAAGAAAAGATATCGTTAGATCATCTAAAGCAGCTAGAGCCTATTCTAGCCATGACTTAGATTCCATTTCCGCAAAGATAGATGCTGTCGAGAGAAGAATGAAAAAGATGACTAAGGATATACACTCAATAAGAATTAGTTGTGAGCAGTGTGGAGGACCACATTTGACAAAAGATTGTCTCAATATTGAACTAACAATGGAATAAAGAGAGAATGTTTCATACATGAACCAAAGGCCTGGAAATAATTATCAGAATAATTATCAACAGCCAAGACCAATCTACAATCAAAACCAGAATTATAACCGAAATATTCCATATAACAACCAACAAGGTCCTAGTAATCAACAAGTATCCAATAATACTTACAATCAGCAAAGACCTAATTTTCAAAATAAACCACCACAAATCGATGATAAAAAGCCAAATTTAGAAGATATGATGTCAAAGCTAGTTGAATCTCAAACACAGTTTTTCACATCTCAGAAACAAACCAATGAACAAAATGCTCAAGCACTTTGAAATCAACAAGCTTCTATTCAAAATCTGGAACAAGAAGTGAGCAACCTAGCAAGGTTGATAGGTGAAAGAAAACCGGGAAGTCTACCTAGTGATACAAATGCTAACCCCCGAAATGAAACAGCTAAAGCCATTACCAAAAGAAGTGGTATTACACTTAAACCACCTGAAATACCTGTAATTTCTGATGATGCTATTCCTACTCCATATGAACCACAACCTGAGCAAAATAAGGAAACAGAACCGGTAGTTGAAAAGGTTAATGAAGATAACACAGTTAAGGCTAAACCTTATGTTAAACCATACCAACCACCACTTCCTTACCCGAGTAAAATGAGAAAAGAGAGACTTGAAGCCGAGCAATCCAAATTTTTGGATATGTTTAAACAGATAAATGTCAATCTTCCTTTCATTGATGTGATTTCAGGAATGCCTAGATATGCTAAATTTCTGAAAGATTTAATCACAAATAGAAAGAAAATGGAAGAACTCTCGGCTGTTACTATGAATGTTAATTGCTCTGCAGTACTGTTGAATAAGATACCAGAAAAATTATCAGATCCAGGAAGTTTCACGATTCCATGTTTTCTGGGTAGTCTTGGTTCAATAGAAGCATTGGCAGATTTAGGTGCTAATATAAATCTAATGCCGTATTCACTATACGCTAAACTAGACCTTGGAGAATTGAAACCAACACGAATAAGCATACAACTAGTCGATCGATCAGTAAAATATCCTAGAGGGATAATGGAGAACATGCTAGTTAAAGTTGGTACTTTAGTATTTCCAGTAGATTTTGTTATTTTGGACATGGAAGAAGATTCTCGAGTTCCTCTCATATTAGGAAGACCATTCTTAAACATGGCTAAGGCAATAATAGACGTGTTTGGAAAGAAACATTTTGAGGACGAGAGTGTTACCTTTTCAGTTGATAGAGACATGCAACAACCGCAATCTGCAGATGATACATGTTATTATATTCAAACTATAGATTCACATGCAGAATTGTTAGAATAATTTCCAGAATTACATGGAACAGGAGAATGTTCTTTAGGAGAAGGAACTGAACCAATTGATGAAACTGAAATGTTAGCTACACTTATGGCTAATGGATATGAACCAACAACAGAAGAAATTCAAATGCCAAAAGAAGAAGACTTATATCGATATAAATCATCGATAGAAGAACCACCAATATTAGAGTTAAAGCCACTTCCAAACCATTTAAAATATGCTTATTTACATGGTGAATCTGAATTACCTGTAATAATATCGTCTTCTCTTACGGAAAATGAAAAATCTCAACTCATTTCTGTGCTAAAAGCTCATAAACCAGCTATTGCATGGAAGATTCATGACATTAAAGGCATAAGTCCTTCGTATTGCACACATAAAATCCTTATGGAAGAAGGCCATAAAACGTATGTGCAACGCCAATGAAGACTAAATCCTAATATGCAAGATGTTGTTAAGAAAGAAATTATTAAACTGCTTGATGCAGGTTTAATTTATCCAATCTCTGATAGTCCATGGGTAAGCCCAGTTCAATGCGTACCTAAGAAGGGTGGCATGACTGTCATCACAAATGAGAAAAATGAGCTTATTCCTACTAGGACTGTAACAGGATGGCGTGTTTGTATTGATTATAGAAAATTAAATGACGCCACCAGAAAAGATCACTTTCCCTTACCTTTCATTGATCAAATGTTGGAAAGATTAGCCGAAAACAGTTACTATTGTTTTCTTGATGGTTTTTTCGGATATTTTCAAATTCCAATAGCACCCGAGGACCAAGAGAAAACCACATTCACGTGCCCTTATGGTACTTTTGCTTACAAACGCATGCCATTTGGACTTTGCAACGCCCCTGCAACCTTTCAAAGGTGCATGATGGCGATTTTTCACGACATGATAGAAGAATGCATGGAAGTTTTCATGGATGACTTTTCAGTCTTCGGTGATACATTTGAAATATGTCTACTTAATCTTGAACGAATGCTTATTAGATGCGAACAATCAAATCTAGTTCTTAATTGGGAGAAATGCCATTTCATGGTTAAAGAAGGCATCGTTCTTGGACATAAAATCTCAAAGGAAGGAATTGAAGTGGATAGAGCTAAAGTAGATGTAATTGCTAAACTTTCACATCCCACCAATGTTAGAGGAGTTAGGTAGTTTTTTAGGGCTTGCCGGTTTTTACCGACGTTTCATAAAAGATTTTTCTAAAATTGCCACTCCTATGAATAAACTCCTAGAAAAAGATGCTCCATTTATCTTTTCAGATGAATGCATCAAATCTTTTAATATTCTTAAAGAAAAACTCACTAATGCGCCGATCATGATAACTCCAAATTGGAATCTACCGTTTGAACTAATGTCCGATGCAAGTGATTTTGCAATGGGAGCCGTTTTAGGACAAAGGATTGAAAAATGATTTCAACCTATTTATTACGCTAGTAAGACGTTACAAGGAGTACAAACGAATTACACAACTACTGGAAAAAAACTCCTTGCTATTGTCTTTGCTTTTGACAAATTTCGTTCATATCTCGTTCTAGCTAAAACGGTCGTCTATACTGACAATTCTGCTCTTAGATACCTATTTTCGAAACAAGATGCCAAACCAAGATTAATCCGTTGGATCTTACTCTTACAAGAGTTCGATATTGAAATTCGAGACAAAAAGGGAGCAGAAAATCTCGCCGCTGATCATCTTTCTCGTCTTGAAAATCCCGAATTAGAAGTTCTAAATGAATCGGCCATACAAGACAACTTTCCTGATGAATATCTATTGAAGATAGATTATAATGAAATTCCATGGTTTGCAGACTATGCAAACTACTTAGTATGTGGATTCCTTGAAAAAGGATTATCGTATCAAAAACGAAAGAAATTCTTCAGTGATATAAAACACTATTTCTGGGAAGATCCACATTTGTTTAAAAGTTATCCTGATGGAATAATACGCCGATGTGTATTCAGAGATGAAGCCAGTCAAATATTAAACCATTGTCACACAGGACCAACAGGAGGGCATTTTGGGCCTCAGCTCACAGCAAGAAAAGTTTACGATGTTGGATTCTATTGGCCTACAATTTTCAAAGAAGCACACTTTCTTTGCAAATCCTGTGATGCTTGTCAAAGGACAGGAAAAATAAGTCAACGTGATGAAATGCCACAAAATGTCATTCAAGTATGTGAAGTATTTGACATTTGTGGTATTGACTTTATGGGTCCATTTCCAAAATCTCATAATAATCTCTACATTCTCGTTGCCATTGATTATGTATCTAAATGGGTGGAAGCACAAGCTCTCCCAACTAACAATGCACGAGTTGTAGTCAACTTTTTAAAACGTCTTTTTGCTAGGTTTGGAACACCGAAAGCTTTAATAAGTGATCGGGGTACTCATTTTTGTAACAATCAACTTGAGAAAGTTCTCAAAAGATATGGAGTAACTCATAAAATCTCAACTGCTTATCATCCACAGACAAGTGGACAAGTTGAAAATACCAACCGAGCATTAAAACGTATTCTAGAGAAAACCGTAGGATCAAATCCGAAGGAATGGTCCATGAAATTGGAGGATGCACTCTGGGCTTTTAGAACAGCCTACAAAACTCCAATTGGAACCACACCTTTTAGACTCATTTACGGAAAAGCATGTCATCTTCCAGTAGAAATTGAACACAAAGCATTTTGGGCTTTGAAGACATGTAATCTTGATTTACATGAAGCTGGACGTTTACGATTAAGTCAACTAAATGAATTAGAAGAATTGAGACATGAAGCATACAAAAATTCGTTAAACTATAAAGAAAGAACGAAGAAATGGCATGATAAAAGAATCAGAAGTTCAAAAGAATTTAAGGAAGGAGACAAAGTTCTTCTTTTCAATTCAAGATTCAAGCTATTTCCTGGAAAATTGAAATCAAGATGGTCTGGACCATTCATAGTCAAAAGAGTTTTCCCATACGGAACAATAGAGTTAATAAATTCAAATGGGATTGAATTTAAAGTTAATGGTCACAGAGTTAAACATTACATACATGGTCCGATGGAAGTTGACAACAAAGTTAATCACAATTTCAACACCACAGCTAACTAAGTGTGGGGAGAATCAAGCCTTTAAAGGATAATATGTATTTCTGTTAGAGTTAGATATTCTGTTTTCGTGTAGTTCTCGAGAATGGAACCCGAATGGTCTTTCCCTAGCAGACCCTAAAGAACTAGTCTTCTCCCCCCATTATGAATTTTTTTTTTCTTAGGTTTTACGAGATGAAGACTTCCTGTGAACTAAACCATGGTCTAATGCTACAAGCTTTAATCACTAAACGGAATAATGACACCCTTCCAAGTGAATTGGTATCATTAATCAGAGGCAAATTGGACGGAGTAAGAAAATAATCCAGGAACGAACATAATAAGTTACTTTTTGGTAAAGGAAAATCAAAATCCGCAGCGAAAAGAAGAGCCCGACACCTTGAAAGATGTCACAAATGCAGAAAATGGTCACACGAAGGAAAATGCTCGACGAATCAGACATATTCCAATACCGAGTTCGTTACTTTATGCAGAGAAGGACCGTTCATATGTTTCGAAGAAAAATCGTTGAATGCTCGAGGTTACGCCTATGTAGCTATGGAAAACCAATTAGTCCGACTATCTTATGAGTGGGCTAAAGCAGGTCACTGAGAATTCTATCTCACAGGTAAGTATGTACAGTTTTTATTTTTATTTTATTGCTTTTAACTTTTTGATAATAAACGCTAAATTGTTCGCTATAAAGTATTAAATTGGTATTCAATAAAATTAGGTTTTGCGACTGAAATTATTGATATCATACAAAAATTTATTACATCACTGCTAAATTTACCGTTTATTCTTAAGGTATAAATATCTTTAATCAATCAACCCAAAATATTTCAAAAATTCGTCATGAGTTAAACTAGGTTTTGGAACCGAAATTACTTTACTGAAAAGAGGCGTATATTTTTGATAATATTTGATTGATTAAAGTGGGATAAAAGACCAAAAAGATTTTTAATTTTTATTTTTACTTTGTTTTTAAAATAAATGTTAAATTATTATTGTAAACTTTTTAAAATCGATATATTTAAATTTGTAAATATTTGAAAAATTAATATTTTTAATATAAGTTTGTATGTATAAAAACAAAAATATAATATGAATTTGGTGTGAATTTTTAATAATATTAATATGAATTTTTAATTTTATGCATTTTAAATTTAAGTTTGGTGTGAATTTAAAAACAAAAATTTACTTTATTTCGCTAAGTTAAAAATTTGATTTCTAAAAATTCGTCGTGAGTTGAAAACTAGGTCGTTGAACCGAAATTGCTCTACCCAAGAGAGGGACGAGGACTTTTATTATCATTATTTTTAATCTTATTGAATTAAAGTATGCCAAAAACATTAAAAAACCCAAAAATCTTTATTTTTAAAACCGCGCTTTGAATTGACAAATTTTAAAATTTTGTCGAGAGACGGACTAGGACAATGATCCGAAACGCCCTCATCCTAAAAAGAAATAAATTTTTAAAATTTAATTTAATTATATGTTTTAAAAAGTGTAAGGTTTTATAAAAAAAAAAAAACAAAAAAAAAAGAAACACTATACCCGAACCCCTTGCGATCGCATGGTGCTGGATTTCAGGCCAGGAACAAAAAGGCAGCGAGTTCTGCTCTCCACACAACACACACACATATTCACGAACTTACACCCCAAAACCTCTCAATTTTCATCAAATTTTCTCCAAATTCAACCAAATTTCTCACTACAATCCGCTCTAAACATGAAATTGTTCAGAAGTTTATCAAGAAAGGTAACAATTACATCCCTAAACCTCTTTAAATTTGATTTTTAGTGTTCTTAAGCTATATTTTTACTAATTTGATTTTGTTAATTTCTAGTGTAATTAGAGTTAAATTGTTAGTATTTTATGCATGTATAACATAGATTGATGCTATTTAACATGATTTGAAGCCAAAAACTTCAAAAATTTTAGGAATCTAGGGTTTGTGTTCTTGAGCAATTTGGGGCTTTTTGATATAAACAGGTTATGACCGATTTTTGTCATGAATTATTGCTAAATTAAGTAGTGTAACATGTTTAGGTAGCTAAATGATCCAAACTTTGATCCTAAACATGATTTTTGAGAATTAAAGTGGACTTTTTAGGTCCAAAATTCATGAACTTGATTAATTTGATATAATTGCCATTTGAGACTTGTTTAATTGCTAGTAATGGATATTTTAACATGTTATTTGAGTTGAATACTTATGAACTTTGTATACATTTTCATTTATGCTTATTTGAAAAAGTGTAGAATTGTAAAAATTGTGAAAATGTGTATAAGTTTAATTTTGATTTAACATGTTATTGTAATTGTTTCAATTTGTTATTTTGCTAACACTAATGCATATTTGGATGCACAAATTTTGTGTTTAATGTGTTTTGTAGAGATTTAAAGATACCGATGGTGCAACCTCATCATCCAGGCAACCTGCTCCAGAACCTGAACCTGAAATGCAATATGAACCCGAACAGGAGCAACAACAGGAACCACAACAACAACCTGATCAACACGTACCTTATTATGATCCGCTACAATTTGTTGATGCCTTCATAGTATTTCCAATACATCCACCAGTAGAATACCCAACGAATCCTGATATGACTGACGTTGCATCCTAATCTGAGATTCGATAGAAGCTGGAGGGATTACCCGGCATATCAAAGTAACAAATTCAAACTGATACCGAAAAATGTAGAAGTGCCAAGGGTAATAGATTGGGATCCTTTGGAAAGGGTCCAACTTGCTAACTCAGTTAGACAGCATTTGATCCAAAAGTATGGCATCACTTCTTTTCACGATTGGGAACGTTTATTCACCATTCGTAGACCTGTATATAAGGAATGGTGTATAGAACTTATGAGTACTATAGCATTAAATGCAGATGTAGATAGGTTAGATGATAGAAGTTTTCTTAGGTTTATACTTGGCCGTAGGATGTACAGGATGTCCATGCCGGACATGGCCAGGGCATTACAGATTTACACTCCTAGTGAATTGTTACTACTCGATTGTATGAATTTGATTTATCGTGGTGAAAGGGTATATAGAAATTTTGACGCGAACGCCGTCTGGAGGCGTATGTCAAACTATAATGTTTTTACACTGGGAGGAAAACACTCCTACTTACATATTAACAAAGCTGAGCTACGTATAATTCATAGATTTCTGGCTAACTCGATTACACAGAGAGGTCACAACAAGGAGAAAATGACCTTACATGATTTATTTTACCTTAAGTGTATTCGAGACCCAAGAAGCTTTGTTAATATCCCCTACTGTGTTGGTTTTTATTTGTCTAAGATGGTGGAAGGAATACAGGAAGGGGGGATTATAGAAGGAGGTATTTTTGTTACTCTCATTGGAGAGTATTTAGGTATAGATATGAACCAAGGGGGTCCACTTTTGGAATGTAGGGAATAGGTTGAGCCTTTAGGATTGAAGGTCTATCAGGGTGCTAAGGTATTAAAGAGCAGATGCAACCAGGCAGTACCCTATGAAGGTAGTCATCCTCAGGTAGAGAGAGTTTCAAATGAGGAAATGGAGGAAGCGGATGACATTAGGGATGTCATTAGGGAGGCTATGACTGACGTCTACCTGCTTGTAGATGAGGTAGATATGACAAACGCGAAGAGATTTCGTCGGATGGAGCAGTGGCAAGCCCAGAATGATTACGAGCATTCCAGGCAACGACAGCATGATAGATGGGACTATCATCAGCGTCAGATTATGAGCCGGCTGTCACCTCAGGATCACTACGTTCCGACCCGACCCGCTTACTATCCTCCACACCAGCCCGAGATGAGACCACCGTATACTCTCTACAACCCTAACTAGGCTTACCAGTACACCTATCACCAACCATGGAACCCGGACGACGACATGAACTGGAACCCCTATCCAGATTGATATAGTTCTGTTGGTGATTTCTATGATTTTTATCTTTTTATTATTTCTATTTATTTATGTTTAAACATATGATATTGTGATACATTAATGTATTGTTTAATATTTTTATTATTTTGTACTAATATTTCATATTTGATTTGAAAGTGGGATTTTAAGTCCCATTTCAAATGACCATGCATGTTTATATTTGTATGTATGTATATTGTCAATTGTACACAACAGGGTAAAACAGCGCATTTTCAAAGACGGGCATTAAGTTCAGCAAAAGCTAGTACTTTTGACGACAAAACGAAAAACAAATGTGATGTAACAACAAGACGGAATGAACAAATGATGTGCACCATTTATCATTCAGCAAACAAACGCCAATATGTTTGAAAACTTTGGTAAAATTTAATCATTTTTCTACGCTAAACACCCTCAATAATTTAAATTGTTACTGATTTCTTGCAAATGAGGGCATTGCAAGATCTTAAGTGTGGGAAGGGGTTAAATTCTTTCGAATTTTTAAAATTTTTGACTTATACACTTGGTTACCATTAAAAATACTAGTAACGCAGTAGTTGTATTAGAATCTAGTGCTCTCTGATAATAAAGAACAGCCATAGTCTTATATACTGACTACCCAATTCTAGTAAAATTTTCAAAATTTTCAATTAAATGAACTCAAAATCATATTTATACATATTTATGAACGATAAAACTAGGTGTTAACACCGAAATTATTGTTACCTCGGAAAGGACATAAATTGAGAAACAAACCAAAATATTAGAATTCATTTAAAATGGAATAGAGGACAATAAAAAGGCAAAGAAAGGAAAATAAAATCTAAGTGTGGGAAAAATTTACCAAGTTATTTTGAACATATATTACATATTTTTGTACAAATAACTGAAGATGCTTTTGCTTTAAACTAAACTAATCAGTTTTACCCGAATTGAAGATGCAAACGACCAAAAAGCTCAAAAGTACAAAATACAATCAAAGTGGTTCCAATTATTAATGAGAAACGTCTTAAAATTACAAGAGTACAAGACACGAAACACAAAATACAAGATATTAAATTGTACGCAAGGACGTTCGAAAATCCGGAACCGGGACCAGAGTCAACTCTCAACGCTCGACGCAACGGACTAAAAATTACAAGTCAACTATGCACATAAATATAATATAATATTTAAATAATTCTTAAAATTATTTATATATTATATTTATTTATTAAATCCGTCGGCAGAATGCAATCAAAGACATGTGAGCTGGAATCCCAGGCCATGCGATCGCATGACCTACATGAGATAATCTCATGCGATCGCATGAGCCAAAAAGTCAGGCCACATGCTATAAATTTCAAAGTTTTGAGCGATCTTTTACACATCCATATGCATCTTTTTCTTTCCTTTCTCTCATACGTAAATATATATATATATATATATATATATATATATATATATATATATATTAATTTTAATTTTAATTTTAAATTCTAATAATAAGGGTATGTTAGCGAATGTTGTAAGGGTGTAAGTCGAAATTCTGTCCAGGTAACGCTACGCTATTTTTAATCATTGTAAGTTATGTTCAACCTTTTTAATTTAATGTCTCGTAGCTAAATTATTATTATGTTTATTTAATGCCGAAGTAATCATGATGTTGGGCTAAATATTAAAATTGGGTAATTGGGCTTTGTACCATAATTGGGGTTTGGATAAAAGAACGACACTTGTGGAAATTAGACTATGGGCTATTAATGGGCATTATATTAACTAAATGATACCTCGTTAATTTAATATATAGACTTATAATTTGACGTATTTATATATAACCACATACACTTGACTGGGCACGGTGGGCGGGATATCTATAAATACCAATAATTGTTCATTTTACCGGACACTGAACTGGATTAATAGTTAATAGACTTGTTGAAACAGGGGTGGATTACATTCAAGGGTAATTGGTGTAATTGTTAACAAAGTAGTAAAACCTTGGTTTACACGCAGTCGATAACCTAGTATATTCATTAAACAAAGTATTAAGACCTTGTTACAATTCGAATCCCCAATTAGTTGGAATATTTGACTTCGGGAATAAGAATAATTTGACGAAGACTTCCGCATTTTATGATTATGACTGATGGACTATTATGGACAAATCTGTATGGACATATTGAATAATCCAGGACAAAAGACAATTAACCCATGGGAATAAACTAAAAACAACACGTCGAACATCATGATTACAGAAATTTAAATAAGCATAATTCTTTTATTTCATATTTAATTGCACTTTTAATTATCGCACTTTTATTTATTGTCATTATATTTAATTGTACTTTTAATTATCGTACTCTTTAATTATCGCAATTTTATTTTATCGCACTTTTATTTATCGCAATTTCATTATCGTTATTTAATTTACGCTTTAAATTAAGTTATATTTATTTTTAATATTTTACATTAGGTTTTAACTGCGACTTAAGGTTTAAAATTGACAAACCGGTCATTAAACGGTAAAAACCCCCATTTTATAATAATAATATTACTTATATATTTTTTTGTATTTTTACAAATATAGTTTTTAAAAATATAGCGTTAAGCTTGTTTAAAAGATCCCTGTGGAATGAACCGGACTTACTAAAAACTACACTACTGTACGATTAGGTACACTGCCTATAAGTGTTGTAGCAAGGTTTAGGTATATCCACTCTATAAATAAATAAATAACTTGTGTAAAATTGTATCGTATTTAATAGTATTTCCTTGTAAAAATTATAACTATTTCATATACCCCTCGCATAACATCAATCGTCAATTCGTACAACTAGCAACATCAATAGCATAATATTCATAATAATAATTAAATGCTAACGTCAACAACTATAAACCATGGTTAACCAAATTCTTCGCAAGGGAATGACTTCGCGAAACAAGTCATCGATGTTCATAACAACCGTTAGCTCCCAAACACGGCTATGGTATACTAACCCCCTAGGTGTTCCAAAAATAGCTATGGCATCACCCCCAAGTGTTCCAAAAACGGCTATGGCATCACTTGATCAATGTGTGAGTAAAACACGGCTATCACTCACAATCATGTACACAAACACGGCTATGTGCACAAAATAATACGGAATTCATCGTGGGAGTAAAACACAACTATTACTCGCCACTATATGCACAAACACGTCTATGTGCATAAATATTAAACGTGGACAAAAACGGCTATGTCTCACAACTATGGTCACAATACGGCTATGTGACACCATTAATACGGCACGTAAATCATATACATACATATATAGATTTTTCACTCACCTCAAAGTCTTGGCGAGAGATAACCGAGCTTTCAACTTCAATGTAACGCACCTATTACATTATGTACATATCAATCATTCATTCAAG
Source organism: Rutidosis leptorrhynchoides (assembly GCF_046630445.1). Classification (NCBI taxonomy): domain Eukaryota; kingdom Viridiplantae; phylum Streptophyta; class Magnoliopsida; order Asterales; family Asteraceae; genus Rutidosis; species Rutidosis leptorrhynchoides. The sequence goes on from NC_092336.1 coordinate 422,029,174, forward strand.
GTGGTCAACCACTAACTTCATTCTAGTGCCATTTTGACCTAAGGTGCAATTTCGACCCATTTGCACCCTTAACCCTAAAATTGGGTTAACTTACACCAAAACCCTAAAATTTGCCAAGATAGGTTTAAAACACATTTTAATACAAAGTTTATGCATCTTTCACAACCATTAACCAACTTAGATCCATTATAACCCATTTGACCATTTGAAAGTCAACATACCCATTTTGGGTCATCCACTAACCCACACAACACCCACTTACATATATATAGGTGTGCTAGCAATTTACTAACTAATTTAAGTTCATAAACATCAATCTAACACTTTGAAAACCCTAGTTAGTCATCTTTGAGTCTACATGACCCAATTTCACCCAAAACACCCAATTCACCCACAAATGGGTTTTAAGTTCATCATTTACCCCAAACCCTAACCCTTAATCAAATTAACAAGGAAATTAAGATTAAAGCATACCACTACACTCAAAATGTAGCTAGGAAGTAGGTGAACAACTTTAATGCTTGCACTTAGACCCGAAATCGGCTTCTTCTTCCTTGATTTGAGTTCTCTCACTCTAGAAAACACTTTCTCTCACTAAATTAATTTGGAAGAGGTGAATTAGGTGAAAATGGTGTTATGAGGCTCACCAAACTGAATCTAGAGCCTTAAAGTTGGCCCTTTAGTGAATTTACCAATTTGCCCTCTAAATATCTAATTAAAAGAGAAAGGAATCTGTCACAGACCATTGGCGTGGCGCGCCAATACCCTGCACGGTGCGCAACACCCCCAGATCAGAATCTTTCCCCTCTTTTTGAATATGTACAACAAAACCCCACTTCAAGTATCTTTATTACACTTATGTACACTACAAATAATCGGGTCTTACAACCTAGTTCCACCCGATCAGACCTAGGGATCTGCGAGTCATGACTATAAACAAAAAAGTGTTGGTCGCGCTTGACCACAGTCCAAATTAACATTTGGAAGACTCTTTGACGCGACTACAGGGGTGCGATCTAAGTATGTATTGAGTGCACATCAATACACGCAAAGGCTCGCAACGATACGCTAAGTGTATCAATCAAAAAAGGTTATCAATAACAAAAGTAGTCACTAGAGCGACTTATACGACAGAAACATCAAATCACGATAAGTGTACTTTTATTCCATAAAAAATGCACATGTTACAAAATATTACGTGCGCCGTGATGCATTATGATATTACAAAATAAACCTACAACTTAGAATCCACTAAGTCTTGCGCCGTCACCTGCGGATCACACAACAACTCCTCTAGACGAGGAATAGGAATATGGCGCAAAGCTTTACAAGCTTCCCTAGCTTTCTCACGCGCGTCAGGAATAAGGCAATCTTGAATAGCCTTAGGAAGAACGGCAGGCATCTGAATATGCCTTTTTATAATATCCCAAAAGTTAAGGTGTTCAACATCCTGTATAGCTTTCAAGGCATTCTCATATCGAACGTTTACGGTGTCGCTGTTCATAGTATGATCCACTATGCGGTGGAGGCCTGCCTTTAATACCCCTAACTCATGAACAGCGGACTTTACCCGTCGCTCTGAATCAGCGCACTGATCCCTAAGTGCGCAAATAGTTTTCTCATTATCATTATTTCGACGATTGGCGCGGTCTAGTTGCGTATGCACCTTTTTATTGGCCTGTTGCGCTCTCTCAAGTTTATCGCAAAGGCTCATCACTGTGTCCCTCATTATTGACATCTCGTCGCCAGAAGACCCATTTCTCGGCCCAGGACTCTGGGCGCTCTTACCCCTTGCAGAGTTCGCCGATGTAGGGCGATGTTTCTCAACGGAAGAGTCACTCTCCACCTGGATGGGGGACGGGCGAGATTGGTTCGCGCCCTCTTTCGCAGTAGACCCACGCCCAGCACCTGTCAGAAAAGGATAAGGGTGAATAACGATTAACACAAGCAAAGCAAACAACAAAGGAAACAATAACCATACCAGTGAGAGCGCGCTTTGACGAAGAAGAAGTGGTTGACCTCTTACGCTTCCTTTGAGCAGACGCGTCACCATGTAATGGAACAAGCTTCCCGTGAGGACACCCTTTGGCAAATCGGCATATTGCGCCATAGCTTTCTTCTTCTTTTTCTTGCACGAGCGCCAAAAGCGGAAACAACAGCAACATGACGCTTAGCTGAGAAGCCTTTCCCCAAAGGCATGCGGTCAACCGCCACAGACGTAGAAGAAGAAAATTCAAGAGACTCGGAAAAAGGAATTGCTGCCAAAATACAAAAAGCCGTTAAGAAAGAAGTAGATGGAGAAAAAATTGAAGGTTCTGCATACCTTGAAGATGGTGGCTAAATTGAGGATAATAGCTGGGGTCCGGCCAATGCTTGGATATTCCCCCAGCATACAGCACGGTATTACTGTACGTACGTAATGGAAGAGCGCAGCCCACACAATTGTCCAACATTGATTGCTCGCTTGAACTTAAGGGAGGCGCTGAATTTAAACTCTTGTCAAAACCATACTGCCAGGAAGCCACATTCGAAAACTCTGAAGGGATAAAGGTGTTATCCAAAAAAAAATAGCGCTCCTTCCAATCTGGCGGGCTTTCCCCCGTTGGTTCACCAGTGAAACGAATATTGTCGCGGAAAGCGAACCAGCCCGTATCAAGTCGCTCAAATGAAAATATGTTCTTAAACAGATTAATGGTAGGAATAAAATCATTCGCCTAGCACCACATCTGGAATGTAATGAGGCAACAAGCGCTATCTGGATCCAGCTGAACCATTCCTATATTGAAGTGTGAAAGTACGTGCATGAAGAAATTTGTAGGCGGAAGGCGCAGATTTCCTCGCTCAAAAACCACACTATACACGGCCACCTTCTCACCGGGAGAGCGGTTGGCTCGGTCTGAACGACCTGGAACCACATGCGACAAGGACCTCATGGGAGTGTAGTGTAACACCGGCCATTTTTTTTATAACATAACGGAAGTCTTATTTAGTAAAACCATAACCTTAATTACATTAGTACAAAAACTACTTAATTACATTTACTTTAATAAACGGTGTTACGTTATTACAAACACGGTTACAAAAGCCCACATCAGAGTTCCAAGTCAAACATGTCTTTTACATCGAGTTCCGATCCCAGTAGCAGTAGCTAAACTTGCAAGGGGAGGAATGTGGGGGATTAGCGCGCCGCTAAGTGAATGGAATCTATCTACAGATTAAGCTTAAGCAATCTATCATACAATAATCATCTAACATGCTTACAACCGACAAGCATACGAATAACGACAATATGAGGATCGGCGACTTGTACAGGCACACGAACCTAGCTGATCGGACTAGGATCTACTGATAGTCCCTCCTACCAAGTCTCTGCATAACTATCCAAACGCAACACATGCGTTCTTCTATGCTATACTAAACAGAATGTAGGACTTGGACTCAACCGCCCTTGGAATGGTTGGCCTCACATGAACTTCAACCGCCCTAGGAATGGTTGAAAGTCCCCAACCGCCCCAGGCATGGCTGGTGTCAAAAACAGTGCACATATACAACATACATAGATCACGTAACATGCAACTATCTATCTAGCATGGCAATCACTACACTACATAAGGTAATCAGAGTAATCTACAGTAGCATGATTTGCTACATAAATTCTATCCGAAGATAGACCCACTCACCAATTACCAGCAACTGAAGATTCTCAGAGGTCTAATCTTTATGAGTCATCTCTTTCTTTTTTCCACCTGAGAATAGACATAATCAAGTCAGTAATCATGTCTTGATATCATCCCAACAACAAGACAATAGCATCAATAAACAAGCACTTGAACACTTAATCAATCTGACCTGTCAACCGTACGAGTGACACTCATCCGCACGTCTAAGAAACCTCAACCGTGCGGTTGACACCTCACTCATACGTTTGATCCTTTGCCAAATATCTAATTAGACAACAGTAGATCTTTACAGGTGACCACATGAGTGACATATGACTCGTACGAGTCACATCTTAACCGTATGATATAACTAGCAAATATAACAGTTCAAGCAACCACTCACTCGTGCGATTCACCATGCGGTTGACCGCCTCAACCGTACGTATGAAGTTTAACTCCTTCGAGTGGAGAAGAACAGCAACAACAACTGTTATGACGGGTTTTTAACCCAAAACCACCCAAAGTCATAATATCAAGTACTAAACCACATTATACAATCATATTATCATTAATTGATAAGTCTATATCATAATCTCCATCAATAGTGACATATAAATGCATGCTAAGAAAGACATACGCACCAAAACCTATTTTTCTGACAAAAATAAATTTGATCCAGATTCTTAAAACCTTATCATTGGAAAGTAAACTTCAAGACGATTCTAACGATAGTTTATTCATTGAAAACGGAATTACGATTTGAAAGTTACGCCCTTTTCAAATTTACCAAAAGCTGACCAGTGCTCAACCGCGTGGCTGAGACCTCACACATGCCGTTGAGCCCTCAACCGCGTGGTTGAGCCCTCAAACACGTGCTCAACTGCGTGGTTGAGCCCTCAAATGTGTGGGAGCTGATGAACAGCTCCAGCTCGCTGTTTTCGTGTTTTGACTCCAAATCTTGATTTTGTAAGTTCTAAAACCAAAACCACTTCAAAAACATCATATAAACTATATAGCAACTATTACTAACAACAATTGACACTTACAAACACATAATCATCAAGATTCAAGTTTAATTTCATCAAGAACCCATTTTACACCCCAAACCCAACTTCTATGAATTAGAGCACGAATTCAAGCATGCTAACCTGGATAAATGCTTAAAAGGATGATATGATTCAGTTCCTAAAGCCTCTTGATTCAATTTCTAGCTTGGATTAGATTAGGGTTTGTGAAGGGATGAAGTTTAGGTACGTTCTTGTTTTGAGAAATATCTAGAAATGGGAAGAAAGAAGCAGGTTGCACTCTAAATGGGTTATTAAAACCCATACCCCACAACACACGGGTATTTAACAGTTATCTAATATCTTTCGTACTTAATTTGGCAATCCTAACGGAGTCCATATTCAACAAACAAACCATTTATGTGACCCTTCTCACAAACTGGTCTTAACCACATTTTCAATTAACAATAAATATATTATTAAAATAAAAGCATATTTTAAACACAAATATAAACCTAAGGGCAATTAAGTAATCTTACTTCTAACCCCGGTTTCAGTCTGTTACAGGTAGCGCTTCGCGAGATGCGCTACATATTCAGATGAGATGGATGAAGGAATGGAACCAACATTGGATGAATCAGCGCAATAAGCCATGCTAAAAAATGAAAATGAAAAAAGTAGAAAATAAATGTGGAAAGCTCTATTTATAGAAGGAGAAAGGACGACGGTAAATGATCTTGACTGTACACATGTCAGAACATGTACGGAAAAGAAAGATAGATTTAATGCAACGGAACAAGTGATGTGATGGTTGTCACATCACACCTGCTATGAAGTTAGTAGTAGCTGAGTTCGACACCATGCGCAATGCTTGCGCATAATATCGAACTGGGGGGACTTAATGATACGCATACCCGATTGGCTCGTGTTGCGCATCACACTTGCACCAAAGGCGCGCAGATCTCGCACTTTGGCATTCCAGGAGCAAGTAAATGTGCGCTAGGATAGAATAGTGCGCTAGAAGAGGATGACGTGTCTCGTACTTGCCATGATCTCTGCAAAAGAACCGACTGTCAGCAGAGAGCAACAGTATTGTCCCCTGGTCCCCGTCCCCTGAACAGCCAGGCAGTACCGACAAGAAAGCAACATGGAACACGTGGCTCCAATAAGCAAACGGCACTGTAGCTATAAATAACGGACTCGAATCACAAGACAAAGCATCTGTTCTCGGAGAACTTACACACATACTATTTTAAGTATCCACGTACGGACCTTCCGCGCTATCTGAGATAGCGCAATTGTACCCGCGCTACCGGACTTAAAGCATTTCACTAGACACTCTTGATATACAGGTAACGTGCTATGAACATAAACCCTATAACCCATCGCGAGCCATCGCTGACTGGACTACCCGCCGATGGTGGATCTATGTTTAACCACCCCCGCTGAGATCCTCATCTCGTAGGGGGTTATTCACGGTACTCCGGACAAGAGAGTTAAACTCAGTTGACCCTTAAATCTCCTTTCTTTGATGTCAAGCATGGACCGAACCCGACCCGAATATTCTATGCTTGATCACTTCAACTTGGTGGTTAAGTGGCTAACCCTAGCGGTTAGAGTACTAATATCCTCACTACAAGTCTCAAATTCGAACATCACCGACATATTTTTGAAGTGGCACATATTTTTTAAGTGGCGAGGGAAAAGGTCGAAAACAATTATGTGATAACCCGGGTACAACATGTATATCCGAGTAAAAATACTCATTATATCCCGAGTCTGAACAAAGAAATCCGTTTAGATTCAACTATGACATGCCATTTTGGTTGTGGGCTTGCCACATGAAATATCATCTTATAATTCTTATTCTTACACAGTTATTGATATGATGAGATATGATATGGTAAATAAAGTATGGTCTACCCTCTACATGGTGTGATATAATTACTACCCATATCTTTCATAAATATAACGTTTTGCTTATTTTGACTATGTCTATTATCAGCAGAGTTTCACCTTTAATTTGAAAGTTGTATCGTACTCAAGTGATAAATAATAAATGATCTTTTTATACATTACAATTAGGTAAACCCGACATGTGCTTTTTATTCTTGCAAAGAAAAGATAAAATACGAATTAACCCTAACTTTACATTCTTGAATAATATTTAGATGGAACCAATTAAGAGCATAAACTTCAAAAGTTAAAGTCTCTACACTTTGAATTATAACCCTAACAACCATGTTTGAATTATCATTTTTTTTTTTTTTTTTTGGTTAGACATTGTAAACACGTCATGATTATATTATCACAATAAGGTATTTATAGAGTACATAGTCCTTAAACCTAGATAAACCCTAATGGACCCGATCACAATTGAACTTGGGCCAATCTATTAATAATCCGTCTAACAAACCATTCTATACAAAAACCACTACAATTCATCCAACTTTCTTCACTTAATTTCACCGAAAAAATGCTTCCGCCCATCAACAACAATTCATCAAACGATTTTTGCAACCATACGATAAACAATCATATCCCGCCAGCCGATCATTCGTCTTTCAATTAAGCTAGCAATTCGTCTCAAAGTCAGACAAGTTTTACACAATTTGCACATAATTTAAACTCATTCTATCAACAACAGTTCATGCGACGACTACGACGACGACATTTAACCCACAACACAAACCATACAACATACTTTTCACAACATCGATCATTTTCATTTAACCAAGAACAATTTTTTTGACAACAACAAATGCCATACATTCTATAACTACCAACACAACCAACTATTGAATCCATACCCAAAACCGAACAACAACAAACAAAAAGAAAAGGAAAGAAAAAAGTAGGAGAAACAAGTGAACGCCCAAAACGTTAAGTTACGTATTAGGCACCGAACGAAGAAAAAATATTAGCGGAACGTTAGCGCGATGCTTCAGAAAATTCGTCAATCGAAAAGTCACAAACGTCGGATTCTTTTTGGAATACGATTTTAACCAACTATAATCATTTAGTTAATCACAAAATAAAATGTTGATCAACTAACGGGAAAGTTAGGGAAAATATAAAAGACATTAAAGTTTTTTATTTTATTAGCGATATAAAAAGGAGTGGTGTAGTGGGGCTAGCGACATGAACATCATGGAAGTTTCAAATGCGGGATTTCGAGAGACGGTTACACTCATGAAGATGCATGAAGAGTTGTTTGTGAGTGCCTAAAGTTAACCAAAGACGCCAACAACCGGAACCAATTCGGAAGATGACGAACCTTTAAGGGTTGATCAAAACCCGAATGTTGGTGATGTATTCGCGGACACCCGATCCGTCGTCATTCCGTTCGAGGACTTAGCCAAAAAAGTCATAATAGTTAGGGATAGTCCGACACCCTTGCATCACGTTGCTCATCCAATGACGTTCGTTCTCAAATCGTCATAGCCCAACTAAAAAAACATCAATCGGCAATTATGAAGTGAATAAGTCAGGCATTCAAGGTGGTCAACACCACCATCAATTCGAACTTGCCAACAAAAGAGCAAAGACTTCTTTCGTATTACCGTAAAAGTCTTAAATCACAATTGTCACAACCGCCACTCGATGATGATGACGATGACGAAGACGAAGAACACACTAATCTAGACTAGTTTTATTTTTATAAGTTTCTTATTATTTATTTTTGTCTTTAGATTTAATTATCGAAGTAATATTTTTTATGTAATGTTTTTTAAAAATTAATGTTATATTTATTTAATTAATGTAATTTTTATTTTTATTTAATATTGTATTATTATTTATTAATTTATTCATTATTTAGTACATTTAATAATTAATTTAAATAGTTTAGAGTTTGAAGTAAGAGTACAAAATATGAAAGGTTAAGTTATATAAAAAAAAAGGAATATAAAATAGGTTGGTGTAAATAAGAGAATTTTGAATTAAATGTGGCTATGATATGGAGATGTCTAAGAAGTTCTAATAACCAAACTAGAGAGAACCATGTCTAGTCTATTATATATTTGGTTCCCATATTTAGTTTTTTCCTTCTTGGAAAAAATAACGAAAATTATATTAATAGGATCTTCATCGAAAAATGAAGATCCATACCGATACAATGAAAGAGAAAATCGGGCCGGTTCGAACCAAGTAATCGTCACATAACGACTATAACTCCAACCGACCCAAGCCACTACCAACCGAGTTTAGTCACTACAAACTAAGTCAAACAATAAGACACTAGAAATACACAAACCTACCAAACAAACATCAAACATACAAAAAACCTACATAAAAAAGTCTAAGAAGGTTTTTTACCATATCTCGTATCCGGACGGTTCGTAAACCCATCCACTTTTTCAATATGAACTCCTTTACCTGACCGTGATTTAAAGTTAAACGTCATAACCTTGGAAGAACATCCAATACGAGACCGGGAACTCAAGGAAAGCCTTGATCCTTAAACTCTTGAAAAAAACCATTTTTCTCCCCAACCGACGAGCACCCCTCATTATCTTCCATGAACAACCTCTGTATCGCTTCACCACACTCCAAATCTTCCACGTTGTCTTTAAGAGAAAACGAACCCTCATCAAGCACATTTTCCCCCCTTCAAATTTGACTCCTTTCTTACGATCCCGAGTAGCTCTCTCGATACATGACTATTTAACACATACCAAGCTTTGCAAAACCCAATACAAGAATGTACCTCACAATCACAATAAACTCTTCCATATTTAGTTAGTCCAACAGAACTTTTTGCAAAGCCAATTAAATTAAGAAAAAGTTTAGTATTTTTATCATGTACACAACCAATCATACTTTACAATATTGTACATACAACATCCTATACTATCATATCCTACTATCCTACTATCCTACTATATATATTATAATAAAGTGTTAATATAGCAATTATTAAAGTTAAAATTAATTTTCAATCAATGGATTAGGAAAATTACAACCAATACTCCTATAATCTAGTCATTCATTTAAAAAATTTGAACTTATAGTGCTATATCAAAACTTTACACTTCGTCTAACAAAAATGCCCCTTAAAACAACTTATTGTATACTAATCCATATGATTATCTAAGTAGCCGTATTATAAATAAATCACGTGAAGTTAACTCTACTAAATATATTAAATCCATATGGACATATTAATATTGGTTAGTAATTATCCTATGTGGGAAAAAAGTTTAAAATATAAAAAATTTACGATACTGGAAAAGATTACATACAATACAATATGATGATGAATCTATATCTATCTATATATTTATCTATCTATATCTATATCGATATCTATATCTATATATCACTATCACTATATATATATACATTAAAAGAGAGTCTCGATTAGTTAATAATTATTTTCAAAACCCCTTAATTACCGTTAGATTAGAAAATTACATCATAATACCCCTTGATCCAACGGTCCTTAATCATCCCCTTCAAATATTAGCTAATAAATCATTCTTAATAAAGATTATACCCTTAATACCCTTTAAAAAAAATTATGCGGACCTATACCCTTAAAAATAAATTAACCGGACCTAAAATTTCTATTCGGATCCCTGACCAAACTACAGAGTAAACGCAGATGAATTCATCTTCTTCATACATCCAACGACTCTTCTTCGATACCTAATCGATACCTAATCCATTTCGTTTTCTCAATTCATCTTCTTAATCCATTATCATTGATAATACTAAAAACGAACATATATTTCATAGCATTATCCTTCAAGAAAGACAAGCTTTTAGTTGCAAATGTCCTATTTACAAGTGATATTCGTTTAAATAATAAAAGGTGAGACAAAAGGCAGATTCGACGAATTGAAGACGCAAACGACCAAAAAGCTAAAAAGTACAAAGTACAATCAAAGAGGTTCAAACTATTGATGAGAAACGTCTCAAAAGTACAACAGTACGAGCCGCAAAACGCAAAGTTCAAATTATTAAATCGTACAAAAGGACGTTCGAAAAACCGGAACCAGGACATGAACCAACTAATAACGCACGACGCAACGGACCGAGAGTTACAAATTAATTATGTATATAAATATAATATAATATATAATTAATTATATAAATTATATATATATATATATTATATTTATATATTAAAACCTTCGGCAGTCAAAAGAGCCAAGAATGTTAGCTGGAAAAGGAGGCTCCGCACTCGCGGAGTTCTAAACGGCAAAAGCTCCGCACTCGCGGAGCTGCACAGTAAAATGTGGGCCTATAAAAGCCATCGAATTCTGCACGAAAAATACACATCTTTTTCTTTTCCTTACTCTATCTCTCAATATATATATTTATATTTATAATTTATAATTTTAATTTTAATTTAATTTTAATAATAAGGGTATGTTAGCGAATGTTTTAAGTTTGTAAGTCAAAATTCTGTCCGTGTAACGCTACGCTATTATTAATCATTGTAAGTTATGTTCAACCTTATGTCTCGTAGCTAAGTTATTATTATGCTTATTTAATGCCGAAGTAATCGTGATGTTGGGCTAAATATTAAAATTGGGTAATTGGGCTTTTTGAACCATAATTGGGGTTTGGATAAAAGAACGACACTTGTGGAAATTAGAATATGGGCTATTAATGGGCTTTATATTAACTTAACGATACCTCGTTAATTTAATCTAAAGGTTATAATTTGACGTATCTATAAATAACCACATACGCTTAATCGGGTACGGTGGGCGGGATATCTATAAATACCAATAATTGTTCATTTTACCGGACATGGGACTGGATTAATAGTTAATGGACTAGTTAAAACAGGGGTGGATTACATTCAAGGGTAATTGGTGTAATTGTTAACAAAGTATTAAAACTTTGATTTACACGCAGTCGATAACCTGGTTTATTCATTAAACAAAGTAATAAGACCTTGTTACAGTTCGAATCCCCAATTAGTTGGAATATTTGACTTCGGGTATAAGGATAATTTGACGAAGACTCTCGCACTTAATATTTATGACTGATGGACTATATTGGACAAAACCGTATGGACTTATCGAATAATCCAGGACAAAGGACAATTAACCCATGGTAATAAACTAAAATCAACACGTCAAACATCATGATTATGGAAGTTTAAATAAGCATAATTTCTTTATTTCATATTTAATTGCACTTTTAATTAACGCACTTTAATTTATTGTCATTTTAATTATCGTACTTTTTAATTATCGCAATTTTATTTATTGTCATTTTATTTATCGCACTTTAATTTATCACACTTTAATTATTGTTATTTACTTTACGCTTTAAATTAAGTCTTTTATATATTTAATATTTTACATTAGGTTTTAACTGCGACTTAAGTTTTTAAATCGACAAACCGGTCATTAAACGGTAAAAACCCCCTTTTATAATAATAATAATAATACTTCTTATATTTATATATATATATTTATATACAAATTTAGTTTTAAAAAATATAGCGTTAAACTTGGCTAGTTCCCTGTGGACGAACCGGACTTACTAAAAACTACACTACTGTACGATTAGGTACACTGCCTATAAGTGTTGTAGAACGGTTCAGGTATTTCCACTCTATAAATAAATAAATAACTTTTGTAAAATTGTATAGTATTTAATAGTATTTCGTAGTAAAATATAAGCTATTTCGTATACACCTCTAAAAAAAAAGTATTTTTAGTTATAAAATACTAATAAGTAATTTTTATTCAAAATATAAGTTTTAGTTATATTATAAAACATTTTCTATAAAATAAAAACAGAAAATTAAAAACAAAATAAAAAAGTAAAAAAAAATATAACTGAACCTGTAATTATTCGACCTGCGCTTCAACTGAACCTGCATCCTCCGCACTCGCTGAGTTTTTGAACTGACGATATCCGCACTCGCGGAGGTGTCTGACAGGTCAACCATTGCAGCATTAATTATGAAATTAGGGTTAAATTATTTATTATTAATTATAATTAGGGTTTATATTTAATATTAATTAGTTAATTAAATTTGTATTTTTAAGTTTTATTTAGTTTTATTAATATATAAATTAATACTTTTATAAAATAAAAAATATAAAAATAATATTTTTATAAAAATTGTATTTTTTTTACAACTTTAAGTTTTATTTTTATTTCGTACCTTTTTAATCGCTTAATCGTAATATTTGTATTTTTCGCTCGTAATTAGTTTTAAGACTAGTATTTGCCGTAGTTTATTTTTATTTTTAGATTCTTAGGTTTTGCCGTAAAATCCCTTAAGTGCTTTTTCTTTAGACTAAGATTTAGGTGCTTTAGAATTTTGCGACGATGTTTATAAATTTTAATTCCTTTTTAATTTTCGACGCGCTACTTTCTTATTTTTATTTTTTCAACCTTTTATTTTTCAATGTTTTTCGACGCACTCTTTTTCTTTCTTATTTCTCGCCGCTCTAGTTTTTAGGACTTAGAATTTTCTCTATTACTTCTCTAAAAATTTTTAAAATTTCAACGAAAAATTATTTTAAGCGGTTAAATTGATAGACATCAAAATTTTCTGCTTCGTAGTAATAGTTGGATTTGTTAGTGGCTGAGTTGTGAGCTTCCGATTTAAAGGGTTCTGCCTCCCTGCTACATCTTTTGGCTATTCGAAACGTGGGCAAAAGCAGAAAAGTCTATTAATTGGATAACTTATATAATTTTTCTTTCTTTTTATAACTAATAGGATATTCTGTGAATGCACCGAGCAATACGTTCACCACCTGTAACTTGATCAAGACATCTATCCAATATTGTCGCCGTTGATTTTTCTTTAGAATCGTCATCAAGTCGACCAAGTACTCCAATTCAAATTTCCGATAATCCATTTTTTAAACCCGACCTCACAATTGAGAATCCGGAGGATATTCAGGGACAATTCAGAGATCCTGAACCATTAATCTTTCCTCCGGAACCACCAATCATTCAAACAGAGATTGTCGAGGAACAAACCATTAAATCAGAATCCTTTAGTGATTCAGATTCAACAAATTCAATCATGAAAAATATGGAACCTCTAAGTATGGAAGACCGAATGCGAGCTAAACGCACTGGCCAAGTTCACGCAATTACTCAACCAGACATTAATGCGCCAGATTATGAAATCAAAGGACAAATCCTGCACATGGTGACTAATCAATGCCAATTTAGTGGTGCACCGAAGGAAGATCCAAATGAACATCTTCGTACCTTTAATAGGATCTGTACTTTATTTAAAATCAGAGAAGTTGAGGATGAACAGATATATCTCATGTTATTTCCCTGGACTTTAAAGGAAGAAGCCAAAGATTGGTTAGAATTGTTACCTGAAGGGGCGATTGATACATGGGATATCTTAGTTGAAAATTTTCTTAAACAATTCTTTCCGGCATCTAAAGCCGTAAGACTTCAAGGAGAAATTGTTACGTTCACACAAAAACCAAATGAAACTTTATATGAGGCGTGGACAAGATTTGGAAAGTTGTTAAGAGGATGTCCGCAACATGGTTTAGATACTTATCAAATAGTACAAATATTCTACCAAGGATGTGACATCACTACAAGAAAAGACATCGATATAGCAGCTGGTGGTTCCATTATGAAGAAAACCGCAACTGAAGCTTACAAAATTAGTGATAACACTGCTTCCTACTCACATGAGTGGCACCAAGAAAAATATATTGTTAGATCATCTAAAGCAGCTAGAGCCGATTCTAGCCATGACTTTGATTCCATTTCCGCAAAGATAGATGCTGTCAAAAGACGAATGGAAAAGATGACTAAAGATATTCACTCAATACGAATTAGTTGTGAGCAGTGTGGAGGACCACATTTGATAAAATATTGTCTCAGTATTGAACAAACAATGGAACAAAGAGAGAATGTTTCATACATGAACCAAAGGCCTGGAAATAATTATCAGAATAATTATCAACCGCCAAGACCAATCTACAATCAAAACCAGAATTATAACCGAAATGTTCCATACAACAACCAACAAGGTCCTAGCAATCAACAAGTATCTAACAATACTTACAATCAGCAAAGACCTATTTTTCAAAATAAACCACCACAAACTGATGATAAAAAGCCAAATTTTGAAGATATGATGTCGAAGCTAGTTGAATCTCAAACGCAGTTTTTCATATCTCAGAAACAAACTAATGAACAAAATTCTCAAGCATTTAGAAATCAACAAGCTTCTATTCAAAATCTGGAACAAGAAGTGAGCAACCTAGCAAGGTTGATAGGTGAAAGAAAACCGAGAAGTCTACCTAGCGATACAAATACTAACCCCCGGAATGAAACAGCTAAAGCCATTACCACAAGAAGTGGTATTACACATAAACCACCTGAAATACCTGTAATTTCTGATGACTCTATTCCTACTCCACAAGAACAACAACCTGAGCAAGATAAGGAAACAGAACCGGTAGTTGAAAAGGTTAATGAAGATAACACAGTTAAAGCTAAACCTTATGTTAAACCATACCAACCACCACTTCCTTACCCCAAGTAAAATGAGAAAAGAAAGACTTGAAGCTGAGCAATCCAAATTCTTGGATATGTTTAAACAAATAAATGTCAATCTTCCTTTCATTGATGTAATTTCAGGAATGCCAAGATATGCTAAATTCTTGAAAGATCTAATCACAAATAGAAAGAAAATGGAAGAACTCTCGGCTGTTACTATGAATGCTAATTGTTCTGCAGTGCTGTTGAATAAGATACCAGAAAAATTATCTGATCCAGGAAGTTTCACGATTCCATGTTTTCTGGGTAGTCTTAGTTCAATAGAAGCATTGGCAGACTTAGGTGCTAGTATAAATTTAATGCCGTATTCACTATACGCTAAACTAGACCTTGGAGAATTGAAACCAACAAGAATAAGTATACAACTAGCCGATCGATCAGTAAAATATCCTAGAGGGATAATGGAGAACATGCTAGTTAAAGTTGGTACTTTAGTATTTCCAGTAGATTTTGTTATTCTAGACATGGAAGAAGATTCTCGAGTTCCTCTCATATTAGGAAGACCATTCTTAAACACGGCTAAAGCAATAATAGACGTGTTCGGTAAGAAACTGACCCTAAGTATAGAGGACGAGAGTGTTACCTTTTCTGTGGATAGAGCCATGCAACAACCGTAATCTGCAGATGATAAATGTAATTATATTCAAACTGTAGATTCACATGCAGAATTGTTAGAAGAATTTCCAGAATTGCAAGGAACAGGAGAATGTTCTTTAGGAGAAGGAACTGAACCAATTGATGAAACTGAAATGTTAGCCGCACTTATGGCTAATGGATATGAACCAACAACAGAAGAAATTCAAATGCTAAAAGAAGAAGACAGATATCGATACAAATCATCGATAGAAGAACCACCGACATTAGAGTTAAAACCACTTCCAAACCATTTGGAATACGCTTATTTACATGGTGAATCTGAATTACCTGTAATAATATCGTCTTCTCTTACGGAAAATGAAAAATCTCAACTCATTTCTGTGCTAAAAGCTCATAAACCAGCTATTGCATGGAAGATTCATGACATTAAAGGCATAAGTCCTTTGTATTGCACACATAAAATCCTTATGGAAGAAGGCCATAAAACGTATGTGCAACGCCAACGAAGACTAAATCCTAATATGCAAGATGTTGTTAAGAAAGAAATTATTAAACTGCTTGATGCAGGTTTAATTTATCCAATCTCTGATAGTCCATGGGTAAGCCCAGTTCAATGCGTACCTAAGAAGGGTGGCATGACTGTCATCACAAATGAGAAAAATGAGCTTATTCCTACTAGAACTGTAACAGGATGGCGTGTTTGTATTGATTATAGAAAATTAAATGACGCCACCAGAAAAGATCACTTTCCCTTACCTTTCATTGATCAAATGTTGGAAAGATTAGCCGGAAATAGTTACTATTGTTTTCTTGACGATTTTTCCGAATACTTTCAAATTCCAATAGCACCCGAAGATCAAGAGAAAACCACATTCACGTGCCCTTATGGTACTTTTGCTTACAAACGCATGCCATTTGGACTTTGCAACGCCCCTGCAACCTTTCAAAGGTGCATGATGGCGATTTTTCATGACATGATAGAAGAATGCATGGAAGTTTTCATGGATGACTTTTCAGTCTTCGGTGATACATTTGAATCATGTCTAGTTAATCTCGAACGAATGCTTATTAGATGCGAACAATCAAATCTAGTTCTTAATTGGGAGAAATGCCATTTCATGCTTAAAGAAGGCATCGTTCTTGGTCATAAAATTTCAAAAGAAGGAATTGAAGTGGATAGAGCTAAAGTAGACGTAATTGCTAAACTTCCACATCCCACCAATGTTAGAGGAGTTAGGAGTTTTCTAGGGCATGTCGGTTTTTACCGACGTTTCAAAAAAGACTTTTCTAAAATTGCCACTCTTATGAATAAACTCCTAGAAAAGGATGCTCCATTCATATTTTCGGATGAATGTATCAAATCTTTTAATATTCTTAAAGAGAAACTCACTAATGCGCCGATTATGATAACTCCAAATTGGAATCTACCATTTGAACTCATGTGCGATTCAAGTGATTTTGCAATGGGAGCCGTTTTAGGTCAAAGGATTGAAAAACGATTTCAACCTATATATTATGCTAGTAAGATGTTACAAGGAGCACAAACAAATTACACAACTACTGAAAAAGAACTCCTTGCTATTGTCTTTGCTTTTGACAAATTTCGTTCATATCTCGTTCTAGCTAAAACGGTGGTCTATACCGACCATTCTGCTCTTAGATACCTATTTTCGAAACAAGATGCCAAACCAAGATTAATCCGTTGGATCTTACTCTTACAAGAGTTCGATATTGAAATCTGAGACAAAAAGGGAGCAGAAAATCTCGTCGCTGATCATCTTTCTCGTCTTGAAAATCCTGAATTAGAAGTTTTAAATGAATCAGCCATACAAGATAACTTTCCTGATGAATATCTATTAAAGATAGATTATAGTGAAATTCCATGGTTTGCAGACTATGCAAACTACTTAGTATGTGGATTCCTTGAAAAAGGGTTGTCGTACCAAAAACGAAAGAAATTCTTTAGTGATATAAAACACTATTTCTTGGAAGATCCACATTTGTTTAAAAGTTGTCCCGATGGAATAATAGGCCGATGTGTATTCGGAGATGAAGCCAGTCAAATCTTAAACCATTGTCACACAGGACCAACAGGAGGGCATTATGGGCCTCAACTCACAGCAAGAAAAGTTTACGATGCTGGATTCTATTGGCCTACAATTTTCAAAGACGCACACCTTCTTTACAAATCCTGTGATGCTTGTCAAAGGGCCAGAAAAATAAGTCAACGTGATGAAATGCCACAAAATGTCATTCAAGTATGTGAAATATTTGACATTTGGGGTATTGACTTTATGGGTCCATTTCCAAAATCTCATAATAATCTCTACATTCTCATTGCCATTGATTATGTAACTAAATGGGCGGAAGCACAAGCTCTCCCAACTAACGATGCACGAGTTGTAGTCAACTTTTTAAAACATCTTTTTGCAAGGTTTGGAACACCGAAAGCTTTAATAAGTGATCGGGGTACTCATTTCTGTAATAATCAACTTGAGAAAGTTCTTAAAAGATATGGAGTAACTCATAAAATCTCAATCGCTTATCATCCACAAACAAGTGGACAAGTTGAAAATACCAACCGAGCTTTAAAACGTATTCTAGAGAAAACCGTAGGATCAAATCCGAAGGAATGGTCCATGAAATTAGAGGATGCACTCTGTGCTTTTAGAACAGCCTACAAAACTCCAATAGGAACCACACCCTTTAAAATCGTTTACGGAAAAGCATGTCATCTTCCAGTAGAAATTGAACACAAAGCATTTTGGGCTTTGAAGACAAGTAATCTTGATTTACATGAAGCCGGACGTCTACGGTTGAGCCAACTAAACGAATTAGAAGAATTAAGACATGAAGCATACGAAAATTCGTTAATCTATAAGGAAAGAACGAAGAAATGGCATGATAAAAAAATCAGAAGTTCAAAAGAATTTAAGGAAGGAGATAAAGTTCTTCTTTTCAATTCACGATTCAAGCTATTTCCTGGAAAATTGAAATCAAGATGGTTTGGACCATTTATAGTCAAAAGAGTTTTCCCATACGGAACAATCGAGTTAATAAATTCTAATGGGTTTGTATTTAAAGTTAATGGTCACAGAGTTAAACATTACATACATGGTCCGATTGAAGTTGACAATGAAGTCAATCATAATTTCACCACCCAAGAAAACCTTCAAAATGAAAACATAAATATGTTATCAACAACATATGAAAAATCAAAATTGAAAAATGGGGAGGATTCAAATTGGAGTGATGAAGAAGAATTTCTATACAAACCTCCCATTCCAAGAAATGAAGAAAAAGAAGTTCAAATAGAAGTGAAAGAACCAAGAAAAGAACATCCGAAAAAGGTTAACAAACCAACTCGACTTACTAAAGTAGGAGACCCGGGTGAATTTATCATTTCTTGCTTGCTTAATGATGGTGCTATATATAATGGACTCGTAGATTTAGGAGCAAGTGCAAATATTATGCCACTTTCCTTATACAAAAGATTAGGTATGGGTAAATTAAAACTAACCAAAATAGGTGTTCAATCATTTGATCTAACCATTAAACACCCGGTTGGAATAGCAAATAATTTACTTGTTAAAGTGGAAAATTTGACCTTTGTTGCAAACTTCATAGTTATTAATATGGAGGAAAACCTTGATATTTCTCTAATTTTAGGTCGCTCATTTTTAGCAACCACCGAAGCATTCATTGATGTAAGAGAAGGTAGAATGACAATTAGGGATGGTGATAAATCGGTCACCTTTGTGAACCAAAAGTTTAGATCTCCACCAACCAAAACTGTTAAACCAATAAAAACGCCTAAGTGTGGGGAAGATGAAGAAACACTTAATGATGATCCGATAACAAAGAACCCCGTTGATGATACGAAATTAGATGAACCCGTTTTTAACAATTCAATGAAGAAACTTTATAAACGGATTCACGATGCTAGGATTAAGGGGAACTTTAAGTTATGTAACCGATTAGTATCCAATTTATCGCTTAAAGAAAAGGCGATGTTAGTTGAATTTGTGAATGTTACGGAGGAAATCAATAAATGGATTGAAACAAAAGTCAGAGATATACAAGTTGTTGATAGTCCAATTGAAAATGAAGTTAATCACAATTTCGACACCACAGCTAACTAAGTATGGGGAGAATCAAGTCTTTTAAGGGTAATATGTATTTATGTTAGAGTTAGATTTTCTGTTTTCGTGTAGTTCTCAAAAATGGAATCCGTATGGTCTTTCCCTAGCAGACCCTAAAGAACTAGTCTTCTCCCCCCATTCTGAATTTTTATTTTTTTTAGGTTTTACGAGATGAAGAATTCCTTTGATCTGAACCATGGTCTAATGCTACATGCTATGATTACTAAACGTAATAATGACACCCTTTCGAATGAACTGGTATCATTCATAAGAGAAAAAATGGACGGAGTAAGAAAAGAACTCAGAAAAGATCATCATAAGAAACATTTTGGTAAAGGAAAATCAAAATCCGCAACAAAAAGAAGAGCACGACACCTTGAAAGATGTTATAAATGAGGAAAATGGTCACACGAAGGTAAATGTTCAAATAATCAAACATATTCAAATACCGAATTTTTTACTCTATGCAGAGAAGGACCGTTCATATATTTAGAAGAAAAGATATTGAAGAATCGAGGTTACGCCTACGTAGCTATGGAAAACCAAATCACACGACTCTCCTATGAGTCGGCTAAAGCAGGTCTCTGAGAATTCTATCTCACAGGTAAGTATGTATAGTTTTTATTTTTTTTATTGCTTTTAACCTTTTGATAATAAACGCTGAATCGTTCGCTATAAAGTATTAAATTGGTATTCAATAAAATTAGGTATGCGTAACCGAAATTATTGATATCATACAAAAATTTATTACATCACTGCGAAATTTACCGTTTATTCATAAGGTATAAATATCTTTAATCAATCAACCCAAAATATTTCAAAAATTCGTCAGGAGTAAAACTAGGTTATGGAACCGAAATTACTTTACCGAAAAGATGGACATTTATTTTTGATAATATTTGATTGATTAAAGTGGGATAAAAGACCAAAAATATTTTTAATTTTAATTTTTACCATATTTTAAAATTTAATATATAAATATTAAATTAATATTGTAAACTTTTTAAAATCAATATATTTAAGTTTGTAAATATTTGAAAAATTAATTTTTTTAATATAAGTTTGTATGTATAATAATATTTATATGAATTTTTAATTTTATGCATTTTAAATTTAAGTTTGGTGTGAATTTAAAAACAAAAATTTACTTTATTTCACTAAGTTAAAAATATGATTTTTAAAATTCGTCGTGAGTTGAAAATTAGGTAGTTGAACCGAAATTGATTTACAAGGAAAGGGCGAGAACTTTTATTATCATTATTTTTAATATTATTGAATTAAAGTATGCCAAAAACATTTAAAAAACCCAAAAATCTTTGCTTTTAAAACCGCGCTTAAAAATGACAAATTTTAAAATTTTGTCGAGGGACGGACTAGGACAACGATCCGAAACGCCCTCATTCTTAAAAGAAACAAATTTTTAAAATTTATTAATTTATGTTTTATTAAGTAAAGGTTTTTATTTTAAGTTTAAAAAAAAGGGTAAATCCGAACTCGCGGAGTTTGGAGTGGGACCACCTCCGCACTCACGGAGTTTAAAAATTCCAGAAAGGGATAACTGGTCGAACAGACCAGTCCCCAACACACCCCATCTCAATTTTTTGCAAAAAAATACCGAAAAACACTCCCAAATTCACAATTTTTCACCATAAATCATCAAATTTTTTGCTAAAATCACAATGAGGAGATTATTAACAAGGAGTTACTCAAGAAAAACGGTAATTTATACATCTAAACACTCTTTAATCCGGATTTTTAATGTTCTTGAGCAAATTTATACCTAATTTGATTTTGATAATTTTTAGTGTAATTGTGCTTAAATTGATTGTATATTATGCTTGTATAACCTAGATTGATACTATTTAACATGATTAGAAGCCTTAAACTTCAAATTTTGAGTAATCTAGGGTTTGTATTCTTGAGCAAAATTGGGGCTTTTTGATATAAACGGGTTATGGCCGAATTTTGTTATTAGTTTATGCTAAATTGAGTTGTGTAACATGTTTAGGTTGCTAAATGATCAAAACTTTGATCCTAAACATGATTTATGAAGATTAAAGTGGACTTTTTGAGCCAAAAATACATGAACTTGATCTAATTGATATGAATGCCATGTGGAACCTGTTTAATTGCTATAATGATTATTTTTGACATGTTTTAGAAGTTAAATGCTTAGGAATGTTGTATACATTTTCATCTAAGTTTATTTGTAAAAATATAGAATTGTTAGTATTATGAAAATGTGTATAAAGTTTAATATGGTTTAAACATGTCATTGTAATTGTTTTGATTTATGATTTTGCTAACACTAATGCATATTTGGATGCACAAAAATTGTGTTTGATGTGTTTTGCAGACTGAAAGGGGTGAATCTTCATCCCAGGCTCACAATGCTCCTCCTGAGACTGCGGAACAACAAGAAGTTAATGACTTTTATCGACAAAATGTACCGCATCCAATCGTTTCATTTTCAAATATCGATGTGCCGAATTTACACCCAAACTTGAAGTTTGACAGACTTTGGATAGACTATCCAAAATATCAGAGGAACTTGCACATCCTTCAGTCTAATGTTGTTGAGGTGCCTAGGACGATAGAATGGGATCCGTTAGAAGCAGTTGTATTAGCCGAACCAATCAGAGAATTACTTACACAAAGGTATGGTAATTCTACTTTTAATGATTGGGTACGTTTATTCAACATATATAGGCCTGTATATAGAGAATGGTGTGTGGAGTTGTTATGTAGTATTGAAATAAATGATCGGGTATCTACTTTAACCGATCGAAGTTTTCTTAGATTTTTATTAGGAGGTGAGATACGCCATATGTCTTTACTAGATATGGCTCAGGCTTTACGTATATATACGCCTGAGGAGCTAGCATCTCCTGATTGCCAGAGGTTGATAGTTCATGGTACGAGGGTTGATAAGAATTTTGATATGAATGGTGTATGGAGTAGAATGACTAGCCATAACCGATTCAAAGGGGGATCTTACTCTTATCTTGATATTGATAGAGCTGAATTAAGAGTAATCCACAGGTTTTTAGCCAACTCGATTACACAGCGATGTAGAAACAAAGAGAAGGTAAATGAACAAGATTTATTCTACCACATGTGTATTCGAGACCCACAGAGCGCTGTAAGTATACTTTATTGTGTGGGTTATTAACTATCGGCTATGATTAGTGGTATGCGGCCTAATAGCATAATAGGAGGTGGTATCTTCGTTACATTAATTGCTGAACATCTCGGTGTGGATAGAAGTCGGGGGGATTATTAATGGCAGAACTAGAACCCCGTGATAGGATAGATTTATGCGTGTATCATGGTGCTAAGGTTTTAAAGAAACGAAATAACGCTGCAGCACAATATGATGGCAGGCATCCACAGGTCGAGAGAGATCAACAGCAAGGTAATGCAGGAGGGGGTAATCAGATGACATAAATGCAAATTTTTATGGCTCATCATGAGTATGAAATGGCTAGACAACGAGCATTTCAAGATTGGCAGTATCATCAAAACCAAATCATAAGTCATCGTGCACACATAAATGCAAACTACATTGCTACTCCAATGCCCGTATTTCTTCCCTGGACTATACAGACCCGACCACCGTACCCTACATATGACCCAGCTCAAGCATTCTACAGCACATACGGCTATGAATGGGATCCCTACTGGCACCATCCTCATCAACCCTGATTTTCTTTTATGCTAATTTTTATTTATTTGGTAACTTGTAATTTTATACTTTTAATATTTCTTTTGATACTATAATAGTTTTTATAATTTTCTAACTCTTATTATTAGATCTTAATAATTTTTGAATGCGGGGTGATATACCCAACTTCAAAAATATGTATATATATGTTTGTAGTTTATCTCATGTACAAAACAGGGTAAAACAGCGCGTTTTCAAAGACTGGCATTAAGTTCAGCAAAAGCAACTAATTTTGACGACAAGATGCAAAATATATGTAAAATAACAACTGCAGGAATGAACAAATGATGTGCACCATTTATCATTCAACAAACAAACGCCAAATTGATGGGAAACTTTGGTAAAATTTAATCATTTTTCTACGCTAATCACCCTCAATAATTTAAATTGTACTGATTTCTTGCAAATGAGGGCATTGCAAGATCTTAAGTGTGGAAGGGGTTAAATTCTTTCGGATTTTTAAAAATTTTAAACATAAACACTTGGTTACCATTAAAAATACTAGTAACGCAGTAGTTGTATTAGAATCTAGTGCTCTCTGATAATAAAGAACAGCTCTAGTCTTATATACTGACTACCCAATTCTAGTAAAAATTTTCAATTAAATGAACTCAAAATCATGTTTATACATATTTATGAGCGATAAAACTAGGTGTTAACACCAAAATTATTGTTACCTCGTAAAGGACATAAATTGAGAAACAACTTAAGATGTTAGAATTCATTTAAAATGGAATAGAGAACAATAAAAAGGCAAAAAAAGGAAAATAAAAGCCAAGTGTGGGAAAAATTTACCAAGTTATTTAAAACATATATCACATATTTTTGTACAATTAACTGAAGATACTTTTGTTTTGGACAATTTTATCAGTTTTACCCAATTTCTTGTAATATATTTGAAAGAAAAGATGGATCTACACGATGAATCAATTCCATCATTAAAAGGAAGTAAAGTCTTTCGAAAAAGACACGCGCTTCTTGATTTAGGTCAGGAAGTTGTCGTCCAGACCAGTTGTAGAGTCTACGAAAAACCTTGAAAAGTTTTTTCAAAAATCAGCTGGAAATCCACGGACCTCGGCATCAAACAGGGTCGCCAAGTGGTCAGACTTATCCTAACCATGAGAGGATCTGTCTCGTAAAATGGGAAGGGCGCCGTGCAAATTAGCTTGATAAGACTAATGAATCAGATCCCCAGAAAGGATAATCTCCTTAAAAGATCAAAAATCAGCTTTTAAGACTGATATTACTCAATCCTTGAGATTGACCTTAAAGATTGAGAATTCAAACTCATGGAATTCGATGATATCTAAACTCGAGCTTGAACGAGAAAATATTTTGATCAAAATTACAAACCGATTTGTTTTCTGAAAACCCATTTTTAATGCGTTCATTACCATTGAACGTAAAATCCTAGGAATTCACCTGGAATTTATTAGGTCACCTGAACCAAATCGGGTGTCAACCGTAAGAACGGTGGTTGCATAGCATGGTCAAAGACAGGACCTTGTGCCAGACCGAAAAAACTATAGGGTGATATTTACTATTGCTTCTACAAAGGATAGTAATTACATCCGACACGATATAGACCATAATTAAAAGCATGTCACGGGACATTGCCTTAACAGTTGCTTGTTCAACGCTTTCCTTTACAACCGGACGGTAGTTTACCGAAAGGTAATATACGGAGCAAGTGAACTGGAAGTGTTGCTTTCCCAATACAAGGTTAGCAAGTGGGTAACACAAAACCATAAGTTTTGAGCTAAAATTTTCAAATCTGAAACCCACAAAACCCACAAAAATATTTTGCAAACACCGGTGAAGGGTTATTCCGGAAAACTTATCTAGGGTAAAAGCTAGATTGAATTTTCAAAAGATCAAATGTTTTCATAAAGATCCAATTTCCTAACGGATCTAAATTTTTATAGTCATGTGGGACTGTAAACCACATCGTTATTACCATTGTTCATACCGCCTTATAGAAATCACTGATGTACAAAGTGTGAAGAATAAAGAAATGATTCTAGTATTTTTATTTCAAGACTATATTACTTGAGGACAAGCAACGCTCAAGTGTGGGAATATTTGATAATGCTAAAAACGAACATATATTTCATAGATTATCCCTCAAGAAAGACAAGCTTTTAGTTGCAATTGTCCTATTTACAAGTGATATTCGTTTAAATAATAAAAGGTGAAGACAAAAGGCAGATTCGACGAATTGAAGACGCAAATGACCAAAAAGCTAAAAAGTACAAAGTACAATCAAAGAGGTTCAAATTATTGATGAGAAACGTCTCAAAAGTACAAGAGTACGAGCCGCAAAATGCAAAGTTCAAATTATTAAATCGTACAAAAGGACGTTCGAAAAACCGGAACCAGGACATGAACCAACTAATAACGCACGACGCAACGGACCGAGAGTTACAAATTAATTATGTATATAAATATAATTTAATATATAATTAATTATATATATATATATATATATATATATATATATATATATATATTAAAACCGTCGGCAGTCAAAAGAGCCAAGAATGTTAGCTGGAAAAGGAGGCTCCGCACTCGCGGAGTTCTAAACGGCAAAAGCTCCGCACTCGCGGAGCTGCACAGTAAAATGTGGGCCTATAAAAACCATCGAATTCTGCACGAAAAATACACATCTTTTTCTTTTCCTTACTCTATCTCTCAATATATATATTTATATTTATAATTATAATTTTAATTTTAATTTAATTTTAATAATAAGGGTATGTTAGCGAATGTTTTAAGTTTGTAAGTCGAAATTCTGTCCGTGTAACGCTACGCTATTATTAATCATTGTAAGTTATGTTCAACCTTATGTCTCGTAGCTAAGTTATTATTATGCTTATTTAATGCCGAAGTAATCGTGATGTTGGGCTAAATATTAAAATTGGGTAATTGGGCTTTTTGTACCATAATTGGGGTTTGGATAAAAGAACGACACTTGTGGAAATTAGAATATGGGCTATTAATGGGCTTTATATTAACTTAACGATACCTCGTTAATTAAATATAAAGGTTATAATTTGACGTATCTATAAATAACCATATACGCTTAATCGGGTACGGCGGGCGGGATATCTATAAATACCAATAATTGTTCATTTTACCGAACACGGGACTGGATTAATAGTTAATGGACTAGTTAAAACAGGGGTGGATTACATTCAAGTGTAATTGTTAACAAAGTATTAAAACCTTTGTTTACACGCAGTCGATAACCTGGTGTATTCATTAAACAAAGTAATAAGACCTTGTTACAGTTCGAATCCCCAATTAGTTGGAATATTTGACTTCGGGTATAAGGATAATTTGACGAAGACTCTCGCACTTTATATTTATGACTGATGGACTATATTGGACAAAATCGTATGGACATATCGAATAATCCAGGACAAAGGACAATTAACCCATGGTAATAAACTAAAATCAACACGTCAAACATCATGATTATGGAAGTTTAAATAAGCATAATTTCTTTATTTCATATTTAATTGCACTTTTAATTATCGCACTTTAATTTATTGTCATTTTAATTATCGTACTTTTTAATTATCGCAATTTTATTTATTGCCATTTTATTTATCGCACTTTAATTTATCACACTTTAATTATTGTTATTTACTTTACGCTTTAAATTAAGTCTTTTATATATTTAATATTTTACATTAGGTTTTAACTGTGACTTAAGATTTTAAATCGACAAACCGGTCATTAAATGGTAAAAACCCCCTTTTATAATAATAATAATACTTCTTATATTTATATATATATTTATATACAAATTTAGTTTTAAAAAATATAGCGTTAAACTTGGCTAGTTCCCTGTGGACGAATCGGACTTACTAAAAACTACACTACTGTACGATTAGGTACACTGCCTATAAGTGTTGTAGAAAGGTTCAGGTATTTCCACTCTATAAATTAATAAATAACTTGTGTAAAATTGTATAGTATTTAATAGTATTTCGTAGTAAAATATAAGCTATTTCGTATACACCTCTACGCACATCAATCATATTCAATTCCATCTCAATTTAACCGGTATTGCCATCTCGAGACCATCAAAATCGCCGTTAAATATTCATTACTTACTTATTGTTTGTTCAATTTTAATTTTGTTCAATTCAAATTAAAGATTGTTGATTGTAAAAAAAAAAAATTCATATCTCATGTATTTTAAATGTTACTGTAATTTAATTTTCATTGAACCACAGATTGTTGATTGTAAAAAAATAATATTTTCATTGATGCGCATTAGACAAAATCCCTAACCCTAATGCAAAGTTTTCTATAATTCGACCACAACTCTAATGCAAAGTTTTATTTTTGGTATTCTATATCTATATTGATAATAAGAAGGCCTTGCGAGGTATATAACTTATGTTAATTGTTTACTTTAGGTTCTATATATTATATATGTTGATATTGAATATTGATTTGTCTTAATGTTGTGCTTATTTTCTTTAACATGAATTTGGCATAGAAAATAGTTTAATTGCAATTGACCTTTTCTACTAATGTTAATTGTGTGAATGTGTGATTGGCATCCGTCAAACTTAGCTTGGTGAAAAATTGATGATGCTTATTGCTAGCTGCTTCTAGCTATATTCTTGAGTTTTTTATAGGGACATCATTTTTTATTATTTTTTTTGGCTAATATATAGATGCATTGTTGTGGGTTATAATGAAAACACTGTGGGGTTTTTAGTGTATTTAGTGAGTTTTGTTTTAGTGTAATTTGTGTATGCCAAACATCAAGAATTGCTACATGCAATTAAGTTTATGAAGATTGATGAATCTGTAGGTACATGGTCTAGGTAGATAGTTTATATTAGAACAGACGGGTGACTTTGGTGTACAATGATTTTAATTTGAATGTATTTGATGTTACAAAAAGGAAAATTGTATTTTTTTTTTTTTGAATGTACAAACAGCCCCGAATAAAGGAAACGGGCAGGACATGGAGAACTATTTATGGGTCCAGACTTTACATGGAGGTCAACGTAACTATTCCCGTTCCTCCAGGAACCCCGTCTAGAGCCATCGTATGTGACTAAATCGTGTCATAATCAAGCAAGAAAGACTTCTAAGTTTTTGCAAGAGAAGTGGAAGACTCATTTGCTTCTAACTCGAGGTTTACATGAGTATGGTGGAATCTTAGCCATCTACCTATCTCAAATATTTCCGACATTGCAAAAAGTCCAAACCCGTGTTTAAATTCCCATCATGGATTAACCATTTGGCAAGCCGTTGTTTGGGTTACTTCATACCATATTTGGGCTCATAGGAATGCCCGTACGTTCGGTGGCAACTGTTTTAGCTCCTCAAAGACCGTCGCAGATATTCAAAGCAAAAGTTTCGAGTGGATAAACGCTCGTTGGAAAAAAGGTTCTCTAAATTGGTTATCTTGGATCACTAATCCCAAAAGTTTCGATGCATCTCTCTCAAAAGTAGGTGTTGGTTAAGGTAGGTTTTTTATGCCGGATTCTGTTGAATTGCTTCTTAGAGAGCTCTAAGTGGTTTTAGGCTCGATTGCTTTGTCGCTGCTTGATCAGCACTGTATCTCGTGTCCTATTCCGGCTTGTCTTGGCACAAGTTGACCTCTCCTAGTAGTAACCGACGGATGAAGGCTTTTTCCTACCAACTTTTAACTATACACACTGTTTTATATATACGTGATCTTTGTTTAGTTTGTATCTTCCTTTTCGTGTTTAGATGTTTCTTCGTGCGTAGGTGTTTTCGCGTTTAGTTGTTTAGCTTAAGCTCTAGTTGCTATTTTTGTAATTTGGCCTAAGGCCCTCCTGGTTGTATCTTTTCCTTTTCTAATATAATTTTTGTTGGCTTTTCAAAAAAAAAATATATGTATCAAGTGTAATTTCAGGTGGTGAAATGGGCGGGCAGCCAGCGGCTTAGGGTTAGCAGGTCAAATTTGGTACATGCCACAACAATAGTTTCATTTTATCATTTTCTAATCTAGGCTAATGTGATTAGTTTGATGTATATTTATACAGGGCAATTAACACACGTGGTTACTTTATGTATGTGTCGAAACGGGTCAGTTGGGACCCAGACAGTAGCACGACTTCGAGCTCGTGAAGGTAGATATTTCTTTAAACCCGATTTAGTCTTTAAATTTTTAAATTTTAGTAACGTATCAAAAGTTACAATGAGTAAATGGAATGGTAAGTATTCGAATCCATTGTTTCACATTGTCAATGCGATCTATAAAAAAACATTTCTTAGTGTGTTCCATTTTTGTTTATATGAAAAATTTGATAAACTTTTTTCTGGCTCACATTAGTCATCACTTAATACATCTTTTAATCATAAATGGTACAAGATTATTTTTAAATGTGTTTTGGCCTGGGCATATACTTATATTTAGCAGATATAGTGGATACATGAATGATCATGATGATCTGTTTAAGGAGAGAATGCTCAGAGGTATATATTACACCTTTATGTACAATCATTTATTTTTTTTCTTTTTTCGTTTCAAAACTCTAATATAGCTACTTGAAATATCAAGGTTAAAGTATAAACATCTTAATGCAGCAATGCTTTGGTTTTTCTTATTATTCAAAGAGTTCATTTAAATGTTTGACTAATGCATATACTACTACAACAAAAACACAAATCAATCTAAATGTACAAGACCTGAGGAACTTTGACCATGGCACCCCTACGTTAGTAGTCTGGAGAATGTGGGATTGATGCAACAATGATGAAAACTCGTGTGATTATGTTAGAGTAGAACCGATGCATCGGATGATAATTGAAAAAGCAAAAGTAGAAAAAAAATCTTCTTCAAAGGTGGTGTTAATGCTTCTGGTGGCAAAGTACTACTTAAATGTTCACTTATTTCTATTTCTATAAACACTTTATGTTTTGTTGTACGTGTAAGTGTATAACTTTAACCAACGAATTATTGTACAAATTCCAACTTCCAACTTTGAATATTATTATTATTATTATTATTATACTGTATATACCAAAAGTTTCCCTGTTTCTGTTGTATGCGTCCAAACACTTCACTTATTAAGCAACATTTGTGCTTGTGTGGCATCCAAATAAGTAGTTGATGTGGTAGCAACAATTTCTTGATATTGAGTTTACATTTTAAAATTTTAATTTTAATTTTTGTAGTAACTTAATCATACGACTGGATTTTGCAAATTATGATACGTGGCTTGCATCCAACACATATATGTACAATTGTATTGGAATAAAAATTTATATTTATAAGTGCATTAAAATAGATTTTCTCTCATAAACATTTCCTTTATTCCAGTTTATCCAATACTCTATTTTGAACAATTTTTTTTATCTATATTTTTACACATTTAAATGTTTGGAATGTTTGATTGTTTATTTGTTTTATAATGGTTGCAAAATCCTCATCTCATTATTTATTTAGGTTTTTGATTTTCATGTTTATCGAATTGATGTTTAAATTAATTGGTTTGTTCATCTTAATCAATAGGTTTGTGGGATATGTTTGATATCTGCAGATCCAAATAAACTTGTTTTAGTATTAAATCTAGGTTAACAATCTTTATCTCATTCTGTTTCTAATTGTGTTTCTGTTGATGTATTGTGTATGTTTATATACTTTAAGCTTCTCTCGACTTGCAACTTTCTCTTTCTAGACCTATTGACGTAACTAAATTGAGAGACTTTGTGATGTTTTGTGGCGATGAATGGTCTTAATGTCTATGATTTTGTAATCGTCGATGTTATCGATTGCTGAAATCACATCCTGCACGTGGGTCTTTAACTAGGGTAATTTGGTTATGATTTAATCTTTCAGGGGTGTTTGAATTGCACATCCTGCATAGCAACTTAAGAGTAATCTTTGTATTTTTATGTGATGTCCATATGAAAGATAACGAGTTTTACATGATCAAAAGAGTGTCTTTTCTTGTTATCTTAAGAGTGTCTTTTCTTGTTGTCTATACTATTGTATTTAGGAGTTATGATTGTATAATTTTGAGGTGAAACTTGCAGTTATAATAATCATGTGATTCTAAGCACCCTAACAAACAAGATAACAATAATCCTAAGCACCATGACAAACAAGTTAACAAAAATCCTGGCTTTAGTCAGAATCAATGAGTATAATTAACAAAAGCCAGGATTTTTGTTAACTTGTTTGTCATGTAAGCTGTTGAGATATGTATGCTGTTGGCATATGTAAGCTATTGGCATATTGTTCAAAAAAGTTTTATTTATCATACTTACAGTGGTGGAACTTGAACCCGGATACAGATTGGGAAAGTGTAAAAATTTAATAAATATTTCAAAGTCAACAGGAGTAAACATTAAAAAAAAACTTTATTTTATTGGTAAAAAAAATCTTTTTAGTGTAAAATTTTTTTTTCCCGTTAAATCCGCGGATACCCCCTTTGAGATACACTAAGTTCTGCCCATACATACCTATTTAATTGAAACACGACATGAAAATGAAGTTGCTAGAAGGTAAGATGATACCGAGCCATCATCTCAAGTATCCATATGCATTATTAAGACCTTCAAAGGTATAAACTTCAGATTACCTTTGATGTTTTCTTAACCAGTATTGCCTACCTAATTCTTTTTGTATTCTAACAATCTCGGCAGGTTATTTCCAGCTGTTGTGATATTCGAATGACTTACTTTGATGGTGAACAATATTGGATATTGATAATCCTTTATCACTGCTAGTGCAATATAGTTCCTCTAAAAGGTTCATGATCGAGTAGTAGTACATCATTATAATCGAATATTAGTTTTGTTGTAGCAGAATCAATGTAACTTTATATTCATTGGCTTATGTGTATTGATTAATTGGAAGAATGATTATGTAATATGCACCTGTATATATTGTTAGTATGTATATTAAAGTTCATTGTCAAAGTTTAGTATAGTTAAGTTTTGATCGTTATTACGTTTGTGTTGTGATTTAATAATGCAAAGCCAAATTTAGTTGTATTGCTCCTGGAATGGTGAATTATACTATTAGACCGGTTGTAGTGTTATATAACCGCTCTATATGTATTTTGAACTCGCGCCATCTACCAACGCAAACGGTCTTTATATGGTTATCAAGACCGGTTAGGGAACCGGTCTATATAAGATTTCTCAATTACACATGTAAGATCTAGACGTGTTGAAAAACATGTCTAAATAGACTTTTAGATTCTAAGGTTTATATTTTAGGGCTTAGGGTTTAGAGTTTTTTAGGGTTTAGGTTAGGGTTTAGATTTAGGGTGTAAGATTTAGAGTTTTGGGTTTAGATTTAGATTTAGGGTTTAGGTTAGGGATTAGATTTAGGGTTTAGGGTATAGATTTTAAGATTTAGAGTTTAGGTTTAGGGTTTAGATTCTAGGTTGTAGGATTTTGGGTTTAGATTTTGAGTTTAGATTTTGGGTTATTGTAAGGTGTAGGGTTTATGTTTAGGGTTTAGATTCTAGGGTTTAAGGTTTATATTTTAGGGCTTAGGGTTTAGGGTTAGGCTTTAGAGTTTTGAGGGTTTAGGGTTTAGATTTAGGGTGTAGGGTTTAGAGATTAGGTTTAGGGTTTTGGGCTTAGATTTAGAGTTTAGGTTAGAGTTTTGATTTAGGGTTTACGGTTTAGAGTTCAGGTTTAAGGTTTTGGGTTTAGATTTAGGGTTTAGGTTAAAGTTTAGGGTTTAGATTCTAGGGTGTAGGGTTTTGGGTTTAGATTTAGAATTTAGGGTTTAGGTTTAGGTTTAGAGTTTGGACTCTACGGCTTAGGGTTTATATTTTAGGGCTTAGGGTTTAGTGTTTTTAGGGTTTATGTTAGGGTTTAGGATTTAGGGTTTAGGGTTTAGAATTAGGGTGTAGGGTTTAAAGTGTAGGTTTAGAGTTTTGAATTTAGATTTAGGGTTTATGGTTTAGATTTAGGGTTTAGGGTTTAAATTTTAGGGTTTAGAGTTTAGGTTTAGGTTTTTGGGTTTAGATATAGGGTTTAAGATAAGATTCTAGGGTTTAGATTTTGGGGCTTAGGGTTTATGGTTAGGGTTTAGATTTAGTTTTTAATTCAAAAGATTTAAAAGCGTTTAGGGTTTAAGGTGTAGGGTTTAGATTTTAGGGTGTAAGGTTTAGATTTATGGTTTAAGTTATAGAGTTTAAGGTTTAGGTTAGGGTTACCTAATAGTATCATACGAGATCTGTAATCTGTACATTGGTTTTACTAATTAAATCTGTAATCTGTATAAAATGATGTATTTTTACTATCATTTTAGGGTATGATTTAACTAATCTTAAATCATGTTGAATATTTAATGGGTTTTAAAAAGTAATGTAACCAGTACATGTAACCTATAGTTTGTGTTTGGTTCTACCTTCTAGCTTTTGCACAATAATTTTATCATCTGAACATTACCACGAGCAATTAATTTAGTAGTCATGATGGCGCGTTGAATGTGACTAATATATGATTCACGTTAATTGTATTTAATATGAGCTACTGGGTTTTGTCGACGCTTATCGTCATGTAAAAAATTATACAATAATTCATAACAAATAGCTCTGTCTCTACACTTATATCATTTCAAACATCACAAATTATTTGATGCACATAATTGAATTTAGTTACTTGTATTGAAAGAAGCAATGAGTTGGTGAATTGATACATGACACGAGTTTTGAATGAAACGAATTCATTAACCAATTTAGGATCCGCTTTCGATCCAAGAACTTGTTCAAGTTTGATGTTAACGGAAGCATGTATAAACTCAACACCTTCCAAATACAATATAATATGATATTAATAAATGATTTCAACTTTTAAAAATCCCGCAAAATCGCGAAACTTTAACTAGTACTAATATAAAAGACAGTTTTATTATGCCATCTGTCTATTCCACATGTCTATAGCACACAAATTTTGAATATTAATTAACGTATATTAATTTGATTATTCAATTAAATGAAATTAATCAAGTAAACGGGTTGAATCACACCCATTTTTAAGCTTTAAAAGTCAAAAAAGATTAGAAAAGTCAAAATTAATGCCATTATTTTCTAACAATGATCTTATCTCCATCCATTTATTCTCTTCAAAATTTCAAATCGATGATATTATATTCTTATTTCCAGGTTTTATTCAACGATACAACATGCACGTTTTAGGTATTTTACTCCTTGAATCTGAAATTATTAACTCCTTGAATCTGTATTTATTATTGTTGTTGATTACTTGTAATGAATACGTTGATTTACTTGCATTTGATTACCAGATTTGAAATATCAAGTTAATCTGATTAATTTAGTTTAAAGATCTGTTTATCTTAGATAGTTATGTGTCTGTATAGGTGCTTATGATTTATTATGTTGATATTAAATTGTTAGGTTATTTAAAGTGGGTCTGAAGATTAGTTTTATTTGGTAATCGAATTGGTTTAGTTTGATAAGTGTATTGTTGATTATTGCTTTTGATTGTTTTTATAATGAAACATAAACTAAAAAAAAAAAAGAATCATCTTTAAAGTCTTATATAGAATACTCATATTAGTTAAAATTCTGTGACCAAATGTGCTAACGTGTTTATTGTCTTCGCAAACAACCAGTAGGATTCGTGTATTCGTGTAAGTATTTTACCTTGAATATGTGGTGGGTATCATGGTCTCATTCATCTCATCTATTGTGAAGTTTCTTATTAATAATATATATTGTTTTTGCCTTTCAACAAAAAAAAAAAAATTCATATGTGCTTGATTGAATGACAAATTTTGTCCCTATCTATTACAAGTCCAATTCTGAATTCAAGAAGCGTGGTTTAGATTATGTTGACTTTATCGGTTTTAGAGTTGGATTGGACTTTGCAAAAAAAAAAAAAAAAAAAAAAAAACCTTATGTAAATTTAGCATATACCATTGAAATAACTAAATAATTACAATACAATATTAACTATTCGATATATTGACAATTGAGCTTTATCCTTTATCTTTAATAGGTGTGAAATTCACGGGCTCAAAATTTTATAACTATATTTATGACTGATTTGAAATGTTTTTTGAGCAGTCGTGCAACGCACGGGCTCAAAACCTAGTATTATATATAATTAATAAATTGGTTGCTAAATAAACATTTAAAATTTAGCATCAATTTTTAATATATGAATTTACAATAAAGTCATGAAAGTTGGGGATCGTCCGACGCCCTTTCATCACGTTGCTCATCCAATAACGTTCGTTCTCAAAATCATCATAGCCCAACAAAATAACATCAATCGACAATTATGAAGTGAATAAGGGCGTTCAAGGTGATCAACACCACCATCAATTCGAACTTGCCAACAAAAGAGCAAAGACATCTTTCGTATTACCGCAAAAGTCTTAAATCACAATTGTCACAACCGCCACTCTATGACGAAGACGAAGAACACGCTAATCTAGACTAGTTTTATTTTTATAAATTTCTTATTATTTATTTAATTCTTTAGATTTAATTATCGAAGTAATTTTTTTTATTTATGTAATGTTTTTAAAAAATTAATTAATGTTATATATATTTAGTTAATGTAATCTTTTTTTTTTTTTTGTTATATTATTTATTAATTATTTAGTGTATTTAATAATTAATTTAAATAGTTTAAAATTTGAGGTAAAAGTGTAAAATATGAAAGGTTAAGTTATAAAAAACAAAGATAAAGGAATGTAAAATGAGTTGGTGCGTAATCATGTAAAAAAAAAAAGAAGTTGAGTTAAATGTGACTAAGATATGATAAAAGAGAGTTTTACAAAAGTGAATTGTCATTAGCACCTTAATTATAAGATATTATGTCATCTGTCTATTCCACATGTCTATAGCATACAAATTTTGAATATTAATTAACGTATATTAATTTGCTTATTAAATTAAATGAAATTAAACAAGTAAACGAGTTAACACCCATTTTTAAGCTTAAAAAGTCAAAAAATATTATAAAAGTCAAAATTAATGCCATTATTTTCTAACGATGATCTTATCTCCATTCATTTATTCTCTTCAAAATTTCAAATCGATGATAGTATTTTCTTATTTTCAGGTTATATTCAACGATACAACATGCACGTTTTAGGTATTTTACTCCTTGGATCTGAATTTATTATGGGTACTTATAAATAAACCGGGCTAGTGAATAATTTATTTTATCGATGTACATGAAGTGTATAGAAATTCGAGTTAGCAGTAACAATTTGTGCTCATCCAATAATAAAATAGGAAAAGTGTTATAAAAGTAATAATTGGATGATAATTTTATTATTATTATAGATATTGCATAGTATATTTTATTTTGAGTATAAATAGGTGTGTTGAGTTAGAGTTTATTGTATGTATTTTTTGGTTAACAAAAACACTCTCTCTCTAGATTCCAAATGCCACCAAACTCTCATTGTACATTTTTCTATAAATAAAAAACCAATTACTCATACCTTTTGTTCAACCTTTGTTTTCTCCGTTTTACAGTATCTCTATCTCTATATACCTTCTACAGTCAAGAACCACTAAAGGTAGTTATAAGCCTACTGAATTATAACACGTTATCAGCACGATTATCTCAACATTTATACTAAATATGGTTGGCTCTGCCACCTAACTAATATATGGTCGGTTATACCACCTAAATGATATATGGTCGACACTGTCGCCTAATTTACATTTATGTTATCTAACATTTACATTTATGTTATCTAACATTTATTTATGTATACTAACATTTACAGTTATGTTCACTAACATTTATATTTATGTTATTTAAGTTATATATGGTCGGTTATACCACCTGAATTATATTTTCTGTAATCTAACTCTTATTAACTTCACTAACATTTATATTTATGTTATTTAAGTTATATATGGTCGGTTATACCACCTGAATTATATTTTCTGTAATCTAACTCTTATTAACTTCACTAACATTTATATTTATGTTAATAAGACCTCATGATTGTACGCAACACGTCATTTGACAACACGGTACTTTATGTACGCAACACGTCATTTGACAACACGGTACCATGGGTCGAGATTAATTCCGATCAATACGAATACGATGGGGTCTTTATATGTTATCTAACATTTATGATTACTTATGCAATTAATCATTATTTATTTCATGCATACTAATGTTTATTCTTAAATTTATAATCTTAAAAGTTAAAATAAAAAAAAAAAGTAGTTTGTATTTTTATTAAAAGTAAATCTTAAAAGTTAAAATAAAAAAAGTAGTTTGTATTTTTATTAAAAGTAAATCTTAAAAGTTAAAATAAAAAAAAAATAGTTTGTATTTTTATTAAAAGTAAATCTTAAAAGTTAAAATAGAAAAAATAGTTTGTATTTTTATTAAAAGTAAATCTTAAAAGTTAAAATAAGAAAAGTAGTTTGTATTTTTATTAAAAGTAAATCTTAAAGGTTAAAATAAGAAAATATATTATAATAATATATATTATAACTTAATATATATTATAATAATATCATTAATAATATAATATAATATGAACCTATATTCCCTTATGATTTTATTATTTGTAATCATACCATTATTCCTTTGTTTACTACTTATGAATCTAAACTAATTCTAATTGCATGTTGTTATTTATCTACGAAAAAAAAAATATTATGATTATGATTATGATTATGATTTATGTTGTTCATCTTTCTGAAAATAGAAAATGTCAAACTTATCAAAGCTTGAGTTTGATGCCTTAGACGTATCGGGAACAAACTACACATCATGGGTTATGGACGTAGAAATAAATCTTGGATCATTGGGTATTCTAGAAACTTTAAAAGAAAATAATACTTGTTCCGATCAAGATAAATTAAAATCAATTGCTTTTATTCGCAAACATATTGATAACACCTTAAAACATATGTTTCTCACTATCAAAGATCCACATGTTTTATGGGAAAGTATCAAGAGTAGATTCGATAATCAAAAGGAAATATTACTTCCAGCTGCGAGGGAAGAATGGAGAAATCTAAGGTTCCAAGATTTCAAAAAGGTAAGTGAATACAGCTCGGCCATGTTCAAGATCCGTCCAAAGCTTCAATTCTGTGGTCAAGAAATAAGTGATGCTGATATGATGGAGAAAACTTTCTCCACAATGCATTCTGCAAATATAACTGTGCAAGAAAATTTAAGATTGCAGAATTATAAAACTTTTTCCAAACTTCAAACTTATCTCTTAGTTGCAGAAGTTAATAAAGAATTACTGATGAAAAATCAAGAATCTCGTCCTACCGGTGCGCTAGCATTTCCTGAAGCTAATGCTATTAACAATAATAATAATAATAATAATAAAAGAAGAAATGCACATGGACGAGGGCGTGGAAGAGGTCGTAACCATATTGGCCAAAACCATCATCATGGAAATTACCATAACAATAATAAAAATCATAACTATGTTCGAAATCACTCTTATGGTAATGGTCGTGGTGGTGGCCGTGGTCGTGGTGGTCGTGGTCGTGGACAAAGAAATAATAATCCACAAAATTATAAAATCCAAACACCATACAATCCCACAAATCACAATGTTGAAGAAGGCTCTTCAAAGAATGTTGAAGATTCTTGTTACCGATGTGGTAAAATTGGCCACTGGTCTAAAAACTGCCGAACAAATCAGCATTCTGTTAATCGGTATCAAGAATCCCTAAAGGGAAAAGGAAAAGAAGCAAATCTTGTGGATGACCTTGATACAAAAATCACTGAGCCAACTTGTGACTACTTTAATGAATAAATTTCTAATATCTATATATATATATATAGATATCCTATTATATGTTCTCGTTAAATAAATGGTTGTAGATTTTCAATCTACACCATATCTAGTTTACTACATATTTCCTTATTATGTGCTATCGTTTGTAACATGTTTTGAATGTAATATATTGATGAATTATATACTCATTATTTGTTTCTCATATTTTTTTTGAAGTTCATGATGTATACTGCTGGAGTAAAAAATCAGTCAAATGGTGGAGATATTTGTATTGCAGACAGTGGTGCCACTCACACCATACTCAAATCTAAAAAATATTTCACAGACTTGAAAGCAACGGAAGGAACTATACATACTATATCAGGTCCTGTGGACTTAATAAAAGGAATGGAAAAGGCAAAATTCATGTTACCAAATGGTACGAATTTTCTGATAAATAATGCCTTATTTTCTCCCATGTCAAAGAGAAATTTGTTAAGTTTCTCTGACATATACCAAAATGGATATGATTATCAGTCAGTGACAACAGAAAATGAAAAATATTTAAGTATCACTGATAAGAATCGTGTAATTGAAAAACTACCAAGACTTCATTCTGGTTTACATTATACACATATAAATGTACCTGAAGTAAATGTGGTAGTTAAAGAAAAATTATGTGATCCTGTAATGATCAGTTTGTGGCATGAGAGATTAGGTCACCCAGGATCAACAATGATGAAAAGAATAATACAAAATACACATGGACATCCATTGGCGGATCAAAGGATCCCTCATGATGCACTTATCCCATGTACATCATGCTCACTTGGAAAGTTGATAATAAGACCATCACCTCTTAAGGTTGAAAAAGAATCACCAATGTTTCTTGAAAGAATTCAAGGTGATATATGTGGACCAATTCATCCACCATGTGGACCATTTAGATATTTTATGGTTCTAATAGATGCATCTATTAGATGGTCTCATGTTTGTCTATTATCAAGTCGAAATATGGCATTTGCAAAATTTCTTGCTCAAATTATTAAATTGAGAGCACATTTCCCTGATTATACTATTAAAAGGGTGAGACTAGATAATTACGGTGAGTTTACGTCTCAAGCATTTAATAACTTTTGCATGTCTATTGGGATTATTGTTGAACATCCCGTTGCCCATGTGCATACACAAAATGGTTTAGCTGAATCATTAATTAAACGATTGCAGCTAATAGCTAGACCATTGATAATGCGAACAAAACTCCCAGTATCTGTATGGGGCCATGCAATTTTGCATGCTGCATCATTGATTCGCATTAGACCAAGCGCAAGTCATACATATTCTCCTTTGCAACTTGCTTTTGGTCATCAGCCAAATATTTCCCACCTTAGAACATTTGGTTGTGCGGTTTATGTCCCTATCGCACCACCACAACGCACTAAAATGGGTCCTCAAAGAAGGATGGGAATATATGTTGGATATGAAACATCTTCAATAATAAGATATATTGAACCCATGCCGGGTGATGTTTTTACAGCACGTTTTGCTGATTGTCACTTTAATGAAACATTATTCCCTAGATTAGGGGGAGAAATAAAAAATAAAGAAAATGATGTTTCATGGTGTGAACCTCAATTAATGTATCTTGATCCTCGCACAAAAGAATGCGAGATCGAAGTTCAAAAAATAATGCATATGCAAGAACTTGCAAATAAATTGCCTGATGCATTTACAGATACAAAAAGAGTGACTAAATCATATATACCAGCAGCAAATGCTCCAGCTCGAATTGAAATTCCAAAAACTGGCAATAATGTTATTCTTGAGTCTTTGCCACGCCAGGAACGTGGGAGACCAATTGGTTCCAAAGATAAAAATCCTCGGAAAAGAAAATCAGCTGATAATGAGGTAAAAGAAAGTGTTCAAGAAGAACTACAAATCAATACTCCTTCTGCAGAGGAGATTGATGATGTCAATACGGAATTTTCAATCAATTACGCACATTCAAAAATATTATGGAACCGAAATGAAATGAAAAATCTTGATGAGATATTTTCATATAATGTTGCATATGACATCATGAATGATGATGATGATCCAGAACCAAAATCTGTCATGGAATGT
The DNA here is from genome assembly GCF_046630445.1 of Rutidosis leptorrhynchoides. NCBI lineage: Eukaryota > Viridiplantae > Streptophyta > Magnoliopsida > Asterales > Asteraceae > Rutidosis > Rutidosis leptorrhynchoides. The sequence continues at coordinate 422,070,666 of NC_092336.1, forward strand.
CAAAATAGACATGATTGGGATCATTGGAAAGGAGCAATACGAGCTGAATTTGAATCACTCAATAAAAGAAATGTTTTCGGATCTATCATTCTCACACCTAAAGATGTGAAACCTGTAGGATATAGATGGGTTTTTGTGCGAAAAAGAAATGAGAAAAATGAAGTTACAAGGTATAAAGCTAGACTTGTAGCTCAAGGTTTTTCTCAAAGACCGGGAATTGATTATGAGGAAACTTATTCTCCTGTTATGGATGCAATTACTTTTAGATACTTAATCAGCCTGGCAGTTTCTGAAAATTTAGAAATACATCTCATGGATGTTGTGACTGCTTATCTTTATGGATCACTTGATAGTGATATATATATATGAAGATACCTGAAGGATTTAAGGTATCAGAAGCAACCAATGCAAAACCCAAAGAAATGTACTCAATCAAGTTACAAAGGTCTTTATATGGGTTGAAACAATCGGGTCGCATGTGGTATAAACGATTAAGTGATTACTTGATAAGCAAAGGGTATACCAATAATCTTATTTGCCCATGTGTTTTCATTAAGAAAACAACATCCGGATATGTGATCATAGCTGTTTATGTTGATGATCTTAATATCATAGGTACAAATAAAGAGATCCATGAAGCCATTCAACTTCTAAAGAAAGAATTTGAAATGAAAGATCTCGGAAAAACCAAGTATTGCCTTGGTTTACAAATTGAACATATGCCTAATGGTTTACTTGTACATCAAACAACATATACTGAAAAGATTTTAAAACGTTTTAATATGGACAAGGCAAAACCATTAAGTACTCCTATGGTTGTTAGATCACTTAATGTTGACACTGATCCATTTCATCCCTGTGAAGATCATGAAGATATCCTGGGACCAGAAGTACCATATCTTAGTGCAATTGGAGCTCTTATGTATCTTACAAATTGTACAAGACCTGACATTTCTTTTGCAGTTAATTTGTTGGCAAGGTTCAGCTCAGCTCCTACCAAAAGACACTGGAATGGGATCAAACACATATTTCGATACCTTCGAGGAACTACTGATTTAGGATTATTTTATTCTAACGAATCAAAACAAGATTTGGTTGGTTATGCAGATGCAGGTTATTTATCTGATCCACATAAAGCTAAATCTCAAAATGGATATGTATTCCTAAATGGAGGTACCGCAATATCATGGCGTTCTCAAAAACAAACACTTGTTGCAACATCATCAAATCATGCCGAAGTAATTGCATTACATGAAGCCAGTCGGGAATGTTTTTGGTTGAGATCAATGACACAACTCATTACTGATTCTTGTGGACTAGAACGCAATAAAAGTTCAACAACTATCTATGAAGATAATGTAGCTTGCATAACACAGATGAAAGAAGGGTATATCAAAAGTGACCGAACAAAACACATACCCCCTAGATTCTTCTCATACACTCAAAATCTCATTAAGGACAACCAGATTGAAATGAGATATGTTCAGTCCAGCAAAAACTCTGCTGACCTTTTCACCAAAGCACTTCCAACTGCTATTTTCAGAACACACGTTCATAATATTGGCATGAGGCATGTTCAGAAGATGTAACAACTCAGGCGTTGCTTACTTGAGGGGGAGTCAACTCTATGCTGCACTCTTTTTTCCTTAGCTAAAGTTTTATCCCAAAGGGTTTTCTTTAGCAAGGTTTTTAACGAGGCAGTACTAGTTATTCACTAATAAAATTATCATCCAAGGGGGAGTGTTATAAAAGTAATAATTGGATGATAATTTTATTATTATTATAGATATTGCATAGTATATTTTATTTTGAGTATAAATAGGTGTGTTGAGTTAGAGTTTATTGTATGTATTTTTTGGTTAACAAAAACACTCTCTCTCTCTCTCTCTAGATTCCAAATGCCACCAAACTCTCATTGTACATTTTTCTACAAATAAAAAACCAATTACTCATACCTTTTGTTCAACCTTTGTTTTCTCCGTTTTACAGTATCTCTATCTCTATATACCTTCTACAGTCAAGAACCACTAAAGGTAGTTATAAGCCTACTGAATTATAACAAAAAGCACAATTATTAAGGTAAGAGAAGAAGATGCTGACACTATAATTATGGTAGTGGGACCCACCATGCTATTTCACATATACTCTCATTTTTATTTTACTCCGTATTAATTTCATGTAGAGGCTTTTATTTTTTATTTTTAATTGGAGTGCATATTAGGAGTAATAAATACTAATATACGGTACATAATATGATTTTCTTTTTCTTAACTTATATATTATACCTTACATCTAAAAGGCATAGCACAAATGAATAGTCACCTCACAAGTTTCACAAACTACCCTCACTCTTTTACTTACTTACATTTTAACCTCAAAAAAATTATATAAAAGGCATACCACAAACGAATAGTAACCTCAAAAGTTTCACAAAAATGAATAGTAACCTCAAAAGTTTCACAAACTACCCCACTCTTTTACTTACTTACATTTTAGCCCTTAAAAAATATATAATAGTTAACTTTATGGTTTTTTACAAACTTATCCAAAGCTTTTAACATTTTATACTTTAACCATTAAACTTCTCATTCATTATAAATCGACTACATATTTTATATACTACCTAATAGACAAAAACGATTAATAGTCACCAGGGGTGCTTTCGTTCTCACTTTTTCCCCCCCTTTCCCACTTTTTTTTTAAAAAAGCCCCCATAGTTTGTTCAAATATTAAAATTGACCCCCCAAACAGGGGGTAAAGTGTCAAATACTCATTTTCATAAAAAAATTTAAAAAACTACACCCAAATATTCAACAGGCCATATCTTCTCACTCGCACCGAGTTAAATTTTTCTGACACCATCGTTAAACTCGAAACAATTTTAGGAGCACATTGTCACTAACTATACGCAAATCAGACGCTTTTTAAAAAATGCTAAATATTTGAGGTACTTTTCATACACGTCGATTTTCCGTTAAATTTTTAAAAGTCGACAATTCCATAGTGAAACGCGGAGATGTATATATATTGTTAATTTAAAATAACATTTAAATCTTTCACGGATTATACCTTTTAGTTCGACTCGAGTTGCGCTTCAACGATATCATCGTTAGCCACGAAATAATTTTACAAACTAAACGCAATATAATACATTGAAAACCGAACCCCGGCGCGAAGCGAGGGTTCGAACACTAGTATTATCTAAAAGACAAAACACTATTTCACTATTCATCAATAGTAACTAGGAGTATTTTTGTTATTTCCTCTTTTTTTTGTCTACTAATATATAAAAGACAAAACACTATTTAACTATTTATCAATAGTAATTAGGGGTATTTTCGTCACTTTACCTTTTTTCAAAGGGATTATAGTCAAAGGGATTAATATTATATAGTAATATAATCAAAGGGATTTATGTTGAAGATTTAATTTAATATTAATTAATTTATATTACCAGTAACAATAAACATGTTATAATTCAGTAGGCTTATAACTACCTTTAATGGTTATAAGAACAAAGAGAGAAAAAGAGAGAAGAAGGAGAGAAGAAATATTGATATTGATATTTCAAGAGAAATGGTGCACCTTAAATGGTTACCATACATGTCTATTTATAGTATAAAATATTACTCTGCAAGAAATATAATAATAATAAAATTAACATCCAATCTAGATATTTTATAACACAATCTAGATATTTTATAACACTCCCCCTTGGATGACAATTTTATTAGAGAATAACTAGTACTGCCTCGTTAAAAACCTTGCTAAAGAAAACTCATTGGGATAAAACTTTAGCTAAGGGAAAAAGAGTGCAGCATAAAGTTGACTCCCCCTCAAGTAGGCAACGCCTGAGTTGTTACATCTTCTGAACATGCCTCATGCCAATATTATGAACGTGTGTTCTGAAAATAGCAGTTAGCAGTGCTTTGGTATAAAGATCAGCAGAGTTGTTGATTGAACGTATCTCATTTTAATCTGGTTGTCTTTTACGATATCTTGAGTATATGAGAAAAATCTGAGGTTTTCATCTGAAACTGTATCATCTAAATCTTTTATGTACAAGTTTGGCCCTCGTGATTTGTCTACAGTCTCCTTCATGGTTTGTTCAAACCGTTATTTCAGTTCCTATTCCCTTTCAGTCTTTTTCTGAGCCTTACCAATATACCATTCTTTTCCATCAAACTTATGACCGTTAAGACCGTTTATAGATTTAGCGCCTCGTCAGCATTTATGTTTTGTTCTGTCATTTTTGATACTCTTCTTTCATTTGTATTATGTAAGCTGTATTATCTTCATAGATAGTTGTTACGCTTTTATAGCGTTCTAGTCCACAAGAATCAATAATGATTTGTATCATTGATCTTAACTAAAATCATTCCCGAGTAGCTTCATGTAATGCAATCACTTCGGCATGATTTGATGATGTTGCAACAAGTGTTTGTTTTGAGAACGTCATGATATTGCGGTGCCTCCATTTAGGAATACATATCCAGTTTGAGATTTAGCTTTATGTAGAACGGATAAATAATCTGCATCTGTATAACCAAACAAATCTTGTTTCGAGTTGTTAGAATAAAATAATTATAAATCAGTAGTTCCCCGAAGGTATCAAACTATTTGTTTGATCCCATTCCAATGTCTTTTGGTAGGGGCTGAGCTGAACCTTGTCAACAAATTAACTGCAAAAGAAATGTCAGATCTTGTATAATCTATAAGATACATGAGAACCTCAATTGCACTAAAATATAGAACTTCCGATCTGTTAAAATTTTCATGATCTTCGCAGGGATGAAATAGATCAGTGTCAATATTGAGTGATCTAACAACAATGAGTTTGTCTTTAAAAAAAATGTTTTAAAATCTTTTCGGTATAAGTTTTTTGATGTACAAGTAAACCATTAGGCATATGCTCAATTTGCAATCCAAGGTAATACTTGGTTTTTTCAAGATCTTTCATTTCAAAATAATTCTTTAGAAGTTGAATGATTTCATAGATCTCTTTATTTGTTCATATGATGTTAAGAACATTGACATAAACAACTACGATCTCATATCCGAACATTGTTTTTATAAAACATACGTGCAAAATAAGTTTATATTTATACCCTTTTTTTTTATCAAGTAGTCATTTAATCGGTTATACCACATACGTCCCGTTTGTATAAACCCACTTAGAAATCTTTGTGATTTAATGGAATATATTCCCTTGGGTTTTACATTAGATGCTTATGATACCTTAACCCTTTAGGTATATTCATATATATCACTATTAAGTGATCCATACAGATAAGTAGTAACAACATTCATGAGATGCATTTAAATAACTACTAGGTTGATTAAGTATCTAATAAGTAATTGTATCCATTACAGGAGGATAATTTTTCCTCCTAATTCATTTCTGGTCTTTGTGGGAAATATTGAGTTACAAGTCTAGTTTTGCCTTGTAACTTCATTTGCACATTTCTTTTCGGATAAAAATTCATTTGTATCCCATACGTTTCACATCTTTAAAAGTGATAACGATTGATCCGAAAACTTTTCTTTTATCGAGCGATTCTAATTCAGCTCTTATTGCTCCTTTCCATTGAGCTCAATCATGTCCATTTTGTATATTCAATGACAGATTTTAGTTCCAGATCATCATCTTTATTCATGATGTCATTGTAACATTATATGAAAATATCTCATAGAGATTTTAGTTTCATTTCGGTTCCATAATATTGCATAATTTATCGCAATTTTAGTATTTACATTTATCAATATCCTCTGCAGAAGGAATATTGATTTGTGGTTCTTCTTGAACACTTTCTCTTACCTCATTATCAGCTGATTTTCTTTTTCGAGGATTTTTATCTTCGGAACCAATTGATCTTCCACGTTTGATGCGTGGCAAAGACTCAACAGTGACATTATTGCCAGCTTTTGTAATTTCAGTTCGAGCTGGAGCATTTATCGCTGGTATATATGATTTAGTCACTTTTTTATATCTGTAAATGCATAAAGTAATTAATTTGCAAGTTCTTGCATATGCATTATTTTTGAACTTTCGTTTCACATTCTTTTGTGCGAGTTCAATATACCTTAATTGATGTTCACATCATGAAGCATCATTTTATTTTTTATTTTTATTTCTCCCCCTAATCTAGGGAACAATGTTTTATTAAAATGACAATCAGCAAAACGTGCTGTAAAAACATCACCCATCATGGGTTCAATATATCTTATGATTGAAGATGTTTTATATCCAAAATATATTATCATCTTTCTTTGAAGAACCATTTTATTGTGTTGTGGTGATACAATTGGAACATACACTGCACAACCAATGTTTTAAGGTAGAAAATATTTGGCTCTTGGCCAAAATCAAGTATTAAGTGAAAATATTTACGACTTCCACATGGTATAATGCGAATTAATGTCGCAGCATGTAAATTTACATGTCCACATATAAATATTGAGAGATTTGTACTCATTATCAATTGTCTAGTTATTAGCTGTAAGCGTTTATCTATTGTTTCAGCTAAACCAATTTTGTGTATGCACATGAGCAACTGGATGTTCAACAACAATCCCTGTAGATATATAATGATCATTAAATGCTTGAGATGTTAACTCACCAGCATTATCAAGTCTCATCCTTTTAATGGTGTAATCAGAATAATGTGTTCTCAATTTAATAATTTGTGCAAGAAACTTTGCAAATGCCATATTACGGCTTGATAACATACAAATATGAGACCATCCGCTAGATGCGTCTATTAGAACCATGAAATATCAAAATGGTTCACATGATGGATGAATTGGTTCATATATCTTACCTTGAATTCTTTCAAGAAACATTTGTGATTCTTTTTCACAATATACTTTTCATTAATCACCATATGTGCTTTCCATTAATCACCATATGTGTTTTTTTTTTTTTTTTATAAATCACCATATGTGTTTTTTTTTTTTTTATCATATATCCTTTTCACCATATACGCTTTTAATCATATGCGCTGTATTTTTCACCATATGCGCTTTTAATCATATGCGATTTTCATCATATGCGTTGTGCTTTTCATCATATTCGCTTTTTATCATATGCGCTTATCATATGCGATGCGCTTTTTATCATATGCGCTTTTTTATGTGAATAGTAAATTAATTAATTTCGTTTTACTATTCATATGAATTAATTTAGATTTACTATTTTGTTAATTGAGTAATATATATATATACATCATATACTTGTGACTCCGAAGGCTCAAATGAATTTGACCATATAGTTATACGTTGTACCTTGCACATTAATTTTCAGTAGAAGCTTTAGATGCATATTATTTTCAGTAGAAGCTTTAGATGCACTTTTTTTTTAATCACCAAATACCACAAACACTTTGTTTGCGTTTGTTCATAGTCATCAATGAAAACCATTTTCTTTAATTTTATTTTATACAATAAAATTAACGCATCATTATTCTTTTCAAAAACAATAATCTATTGTTATTGTTCACTTGTGCCATGTTTAACAACAAAAGTCAACAACCTCTGTCTTGTTTGTTGTGGCAACCAAAAACAACCTTTGCTTTTGTTACCGAGAATCCAAGACCAAAAAACAATTAATTTTTAATTAATCTTTTATCAAAACCATAAATGATTTTATTGATCTACGTTGATATGGCCATAAAGAATTGACGGCTGACCTACTTTTGTAAGTGTATTTCGGCTATCATCCCGAAAACGCACAACGACCTTTTTTTTTTTTATGAACTATTTGTTTCATATCTAGCTTAGGCAATTATTGTGAACATTTGGTCCCTATAAGAGCATTTATTTTTTAGACTTTTAGTTGATTTGTACTTGTCACAATTAGGGATAGCACCCGCGGGTCGTGGATGCGGATCCATTGGATCCATCACCCGTACCCGCAGATTTTTTTTAAGAGACATCCAATTGAACCCTTGTTCGTTGAAACAATTTGACTATATTTTTACTCCCCGTTATTAAACGGGCCATTTTGATGCACACTCTTAAAAAAATAATTTGTTTTTTAAGTTTTATTATTCAACCTCCTTTTTTCAACGGTCACGTTTTTAACAAAACATTTGACAAGTTTGGAAAAAAGTTTTTTATTGATTATCATCAAAAGTTTTCTATTGTCACTCTACTGGATGGAATTATGGCATACAACCAAAATTGCAATCCAACACTACATAAGAACAAAAAGGTTGTTTTTAATTAACATATGTATATGTGTTAAACTCGGAATAATAATAACTTATTTTAGAAAATTAACATAAGACATGTTGAAACATTTTTGTCACATTTAGCTCATCAAGTCTAATACTTATCATTGATAGATTTTATCACGTCTAGGAGATGTTTACTTTTTTCTTGTATTAAGTCCTACTTTCATTTACCTTAGTTTGGAAAAAAAAAAAATTACTTTGCTTTCCCCCTTTCTGTAAAACTCATTTAAACACTTTCTTTGTTTTTTTTTTTTTAAAAAAAAAAACTTCCTTTTTTTTACGTTACCCGTAAATTATAAATATATAAAAAAAACTTTTTGTTTAAATTTTTTTTCTAGTTTTTAAAAGGCCACTTGACCAATTTTTTAATTCTTTCACAACACCTGATATCGTGATCGTGACCTTTCACCAAAGCAAGAGATATTCTTGATAAACTAAACACGGACTCGTGTTTGAAATTGTCGGCCACAAAAAAAATTCATTTGATAAAAGTATATATTTTTTTTTTAGTTATAGAAGGAGACCACTTCATTTTCAATACTTCATTTTTGACAAAAAACTATTCCATTTTACCATCCCCTTTTTTTTCTTACTTTAACTTTTAAGATATACTTTTAATAAAAATACAAACTACTTTTTCTTATTTTAACTTTTAAGATTTACTTTTAATAAAAATACAAACTACTTTTTGTATTTTAACTTTTAAGATTTACTTTTAATAAAAGTACAAACTACTTTTTCTTATTTTAACTTTTAAGATTTACTTTTAATAAAAATACAAACTATTTTTTATTTTAACTTTTAAAATTATAAATTTAAGAATAAACATTAGTATGCATGAAATAAATAATGATTAATTGCATAAGTAATCATAAATGTTACATAACATATAAAGACCCCGTCGTATTCGTATTGATCGGAATTAATCTCGACCCATGGTACCGTGTTGTCAAATGACGTGTTGCGTACATAAAGTACCGTGTTGTCAAATGACGTGTTGCGTACAATCATGAGATCTTATTAACATAAATATAAATGTTAGTGAAGTTAATAAGAGTTAGATTACAGAAAATATAATTCAGGTGGTATAACCGACCATATATAACTTAAATAACATAAATATAAATGTTAGTGAAGTTAGTAAAAGTTAGATTACAGAAATATAATTCAGGTGGTATAACCGACCATATATAACTTAAATAACATAAATATAAATGTTAGTAGTCCAAAATTTGATATATTCGAGTCTGAAAATTATTAATAATTTCATACCTTGATTAGTGATTCGTGATCGTTTGAGATATCTTTTAATTACACTAAGCTTTTCGTGCTGATAACGTGTTATAATTCAGTAGGCTTATAACTACCTTTAATGGTTATAAGAACAAAGAGAGAAAAATAGAGAAGAATGAGAGAAGAAATATTGATATTGATATTTCAAGAGAAATGGTGCACCTTAAATGGTTACCATACATGTCTATTTATAGTATAAAATATTACTATGCAAGAAATATAATAATAATAAAATTAACATCCAATCTAGATATTTTATAACACAATCTAGATATTTTATAACAAAACAAATATTATAGTCAAAGGGATTAATATTATATAGTAATATGGACCCGTGGATGTTACAATGGATATATGTTGAAGATTTAATTTAATATTAATTAATTTATATTACCAGTAACAATAAACAAATATTATAAAATTATTACTTCGTTTAATATATAAGTGTATATATATATATATATATATATATATATATATATATATATATAAATCTAATTATTAATTATTTGTAGTATATATAAAAATAATAAAATAATATGCTGTACGGAGTAATAATGTCAAATAAAAAACTAGGTGGCAATCATTATAGTTTGACTGGTTTTTTAATCTAATCACCCTGGTGTATTTATCTAAACCCTTTATTAACTCCTTGAATCTGCATTTATTATTGTTGTTGATTACTTGTAATGAATACGTTGCTTTACTTGCATTTGATTACCCGATTTGAAATACCAAGTTAATCTGATTAATTTATTTTAAAGATCTGTTTATCTTAGATAGTTATGTGTCTGTATAGGTGCTTATGATTTATTATGTAGATATTAAATTGTTAGGTTATTTAAAGTGGGTCTGAAGATTAGTTTTATTTGGTAATCGAATTGATTTAGTTTAATAAGTGTATTGTTGATTATTGCTTTTGATTGTTTTTATAATGAAACATAAACTAAAAAAAGAATCATCTTTAAAGTCTTATACTGAATACTCATATTAGTTAAAAGTCTGAGATCAAATGTGCTAACATGTTTGCTACCTTCGCAAACAATCACTAGGATTCGTGTGTAACGACCAGGAAAATTTCGACTAATTTTAAATCAAACTCTCGATACGATTTAATATTTTTGACACGATAAGAAAAGTCTGTTAGGTTGAGTCTCAAAAATTTTGAACTGTTTCATATATTCGATTGACCTTCGACCATTCCCGACGATTCACGAACAACTATATGTAAATAGATACATATATATTTAAATATGTATATATATATATATATATTTAATTTGAAATAAAATTTATAAATATTCAATATATGTTATTATACAATATATATTATATAATTTATAAATATGATATAATTAATAAATTATAATATTAATATATTAAATGTGATTACAAGTTGAAAGTATAGTTGATATAGTAATATTATTATTACCTTCATTATTACTATTAATATCAATATTAGTATTATTAATATTATTATTATTATTGTTATAATTATAACTAAAAGGTTATGATTATCAAAATAAAGATGTTAAATATAAATATTATTATAAGAATGACTAAAACTATAATTTAAATTATTATTATGATTATTTATTATTATTACTAAAAATTATCATTTTGTTTGAAATTATTATTTCATTATCTTTATTACTTTTATCATTATTTTTATTATTATTAACATTACTTTGATATTGTTATTATTAATATTATTATTGTTATTAATATCATTATTAACATTATTATTAATAATTATCATGATCCTTGTTATTTATATTAAAAGTATTATTATTATTAATATATTTATATTTATTAATTATTAATATTAATTATATAAATAAAATCAAACATACAGATATAGAATCTGTTTCTTATCCACATCACCTTTTATATTTTTGTTTCTTGTCCCTAATATGGTGACTAGTGGAATCAAACCACAGTTACAATCAAAATCAGTTACAAATTATTACCTGCTTTTTATTTGTTTTTCCATTAAACAAGGTTCCTTGTCGATAAACCAAAAATGTATGATCTATAAAGTCATTGTTTCTGTTTTAACAAATAACTCATTCAATGAATACATATACAATGAGAAAGATATGAGGCATCATTCTTCTCCTTCTTCTCTCATTCATTTTTTGCCTGAAGAACAAACACCCACAAACACCTTGCTTGATCCACCTTCAGCACAACCGCCTACCATCGACCTTCTTTCTGTTTCAAACACCAAGCAACACCACCCATGACCAACCACAATACCACCTTTTGAAACACCACCTTCTTCATTTTTCTTTTCTGTTTTCTCACAAACCAAAACCGCCACCAACACCCCACTTATTGTTTGTGTATCTTAATAACTGAACCATGTTAAAACTGTAGCTGTTACGAAGTTAAAGTGATGTCTGTTAACCACTCTACCATCATCTAGAACCACCACACGCTACTGTTTCTTATATATATTTTTTTCTTTTTCTTTCTCTATCGAACCTGCAACTATCTTAAATTATCACTGCTGCAGTTGCCATTAATTACTATTCCAGTCGAAGGACCATAGCCTGATGCTTCTGTTTTGATGTTCAAATCGAAATCTATTTAAGAAGAAAGTGAAACAGTGGTGGATTACTGTTGTTGTACAGCGTGTTTTCTACTGCAGTACCGTTTCTGTTTCTAATTCATTCCGACTACACTATGCTGCTGCTACAGTTTCTTTACTTTGTTTATTTAACAAACATCCACTATCGATAAAGAAGATGTTGATGGCTGTAAAAGACACGAGTATAATAATGATAGGAGGGGTCGTATATGGCTGCTACCACTTGCCTTTCCTGTTATTTTTTTTTATATAAACCGAATCCTAAATCCCAAAATTTAACTTTGTTAGGCCACCGTGTCTGCATATTTTGGCTTACGGTGATGGGCTTATAGACTAACCCACTAGTCCCTCAATCTAACTAGAATTAATTGGACCTCTGCAGCCCTCTTGCTTTGTTGGGCTCCGAATTGTTGGCCCTTGAAACAACGACTAGAATAATGATGATGTTAGATGAGTAATAAGATAGATGATTTAAGGATGATAGATGCTTAAGTGATGATATAACAACAATGATTACGATAAAGATTAGGTTAGATGATGGTCACGTGATGTTAATAATGATGGAAGTTAATGATGGGATTGATGATGATAAATGGGTGATGATAATAATTTGAGAGGATAATAAACGATTAGTATAGGTTAAGTAAATGATCGAACAGTGTATAACAGAAATGAACGAACGGTTCAGTGGTTAGGGATGTGGCTGTTAAGCGAGAGGTCTCGGGTTCGAGCCCGGGCGTTGGCGTATTTTTCTTAGGAGCTTGTTTCTTTAAAGATTGTATTCTAAAATTATTATTATCTTATCACTATTTTTATAATTAATTATTGTTGTTACTATATAATAATACCAATAACATGAATATTACTATCAAGAATATTATAATCATTTACAGTATTATCATTAAGTATTATTATTATTGTTATTATTATTAATTATTTTTGTTATATGATGAATATTATTATCATTAATAAGTATTAGCATTAAGTATTATAAGTATTATTATTATTATCATTAATATCATTATTATTATTATTATTATTATTATTAAAATAAGTATTATTAGTATTAATATCATTATTATTATCATTATTAGTAAAATTATTATCATTATTAGTAAAATTATTATTATTATTATTATTATTATTATTACTGCTATTATTATTATTATTATTATTATTATTATTATTATTATTATTATCATTTTTGTTATTAAAAATATTTAAATTATCATTTTTATTATTGTTATCATTTTTATTATTATTATCAGCATTAGAAACTTATCATTTTTATCAAAATTATTATTAATATTATCATTATTATTATTATTTTGTCATTAATATTATTATTTTAATATTATTAATATTATTATCATTTTTATTAATACTAGTATCATTATTATTATCATAATAACTATTATTATTATTATTATAAAATGAAATAACTTTTTATTTTATGATATAACTATTAATTATATAAAACTATATTTAATACAGCCATAGTAATATTTTTATATTAAATAGTAATTATTTTTTTAAGGTATATAAAGTAAATATAATTAATTAAGTTATTAATGAAACACATGATTTAAAATAACAATTAAATTCACTAATAATATATAAATTTGTTCAATTACAATTATGTGTGTTTATGTATATATATATATATATATATATATATATATATATATATATATATATATAACTGATATAGGTTCGTGAATCCGAGGCCAGCCCTACATTGTTCAGTTCCATCGTATGCATATTTTTACTACAAAATATCGTATCGTGAGTTTCATTTGCTCCCTTTTTACTAAATGCTTTTAATATATATTTTTGGGACTGAGAACACATGAAATGCTTTTATAAATGTTTGACGCGATAGACACAAGCAAAACATTCATCGAATGAATTATTATACAGACGAGAAAGTTCTGTCGGTTATTATACCGAATATTTCCCCCTTATTATTATAGCATGGTAACCTAAGAATTAGGTAACGACACCCTAGTTGACGCGAATCCTAAAGGTAGATCTACGGGCACTGACCAGCCCCAGTCAGAGAATTTGAACTGCTTTAGTACTTCGAGGTTTATATATTATACAGACGGAATGATTCTGTAATTATCATACTGATTGTTTTATGCCGGTATGTTTTGGGGATATTCTTATGCGCATTATATGTTAAGGTTGATTACTAGGCAAAGGTTATATATATAGAGAGAATGATTTTAGCAGATGAGTGTTCCTGCTTATGTTTTTGTACACGAGATATGTGTACGGTTATTAAGAATTTATGAAAAATGATTTTGTACACGAGATAAGTGTACTGTATTTAAAAGAAATTGCATGGACATTACAAGTGGGTATAGGATACGGACCCATTTATGCCAAGTAGTATTGAAATCTTGTGGTCTATCAAAATTACCGAATTTTATTGTTTATGATAAACTTATGAACTCACCAACCTTTTGGTTGACACTTTTAAGCATGTTTATTCTCAGGTATGAAAGAAATCTTCCGCTGTGCATTTGCTCATTTTAAAGATATTACTTGGAGTCGTTCATCGCAATGGGACCAGATGTTATTGGATTCGTCCATATGGATTTGAACGTGTCACGACATCGTGTATTCGTGTATGTATTTTAACTTGAATATGTGGTGGGTATCATGGTACCTATATCGTGGCCTCATTCATCTCATGTATCGTGAAGTTTCTTATTAATAATATATATATTGTTTTTGCCTTTCAACAAAAAAATTTGATATGTGCTTGACTTAATGATAAATTTTGTCCCTATATATTACAAGTCCAATTCTGAATTCAAGAAGCGTGGTTTAGATTATGTTAACTTTATCGGTTTTAGAGTTGGATTGGACTTTGCAAAAAAAAACAAAAAAAAAAAACAAAAAAACAAAAAAACAAAAAAAAACAAATAAAAACAAATGTAAATTTAACATATACAATTGAAATAACTGAATAATTACAATATTAACTATTCGATAATGACAACTGAGCTTTACCGTTTATCTTTAATAGGTGTGAAATACACGGGCTCAAAATTCTATAACGATATTTATGACTGATTTGAAATGTTTTTTGAGCATCCGTATAACGCACGGACTCAAAATCTAGTGTTATATACAATTAATAAATCGGTTGCTAACATATACATACAATAAACATTTAAAATTTAGCATCAATTTTTAATATATGAATTTACAATAAAGTCATGAAAGTTTGGGATCGTCCGACGCCCTTTCATCACGTTGCTCATCCAATGACGTTCGTTCTCAAAATCATCATAGCCCAACAAAATAACATCAATCGACAATTATGAAGTGAATAAGGGCGTTCAAGGTGGTCAACACGACCATCAATTCGAACTTGCCAACAAAAGAGCAAAGTCTTCTTTCGTATTACCGCAAAAGTCTTAAATCGCAATTGTCACAACCGCCACTCGATGACGATGACGAAGATGAAAAACACGGTAATCTAGACTAGTTTTATTTTTATAAATTTCTTATTATTTTTTTTACCTCTTTAGATTTAATTATCGAAGTAATATTTATTTTATTTATGTAATGTTTTTTAAAAATTAATGTTATATTTATTTAATTAATGTAATCTTTTGTTTTCGTTTTATTTTTGTTATATTATTTATTAATTATTTAGTGTATTTAATAATTAATTTAAATACTTTAAAATTGGAGGTAAAAGTGTAAAATATGAAAGGTTAAGTTATAAAAAACAAAGATAAAGGAATGTAAAATGAGTTGGTGCGTAATCATATAAAAAAAAGTTGAGTTAAATGTGACTAAGATTTGGAAAGGCCTAAGAAGTTCTAAGATTGGTTTTAACCTCGCGTCACTTTAGCCCGTCAAATTACGTGGAATCCATGTGTCACCTCTTTGACCCCCATGACGCCCCTAACGTGGCGTTAAAATTTGACGGAATGAGGCGTCAGTTATGTAAGTAACTAGAGGGGGTGAATAGTTACTTAATACGATCCTTAAAACTTTTTCGATGATCAATAAGATCTGAACAATCCTTGATCACATTAATCAACTCAAACCATTGTGTGGTGTGTTTATGTTTGTAATAGTACGGAATGTAAAGTAAAGAACATAAACACAAGGATTTATAGTGGTTCGGGTGGATGTTAACTAAACCACATTTATCCACTCCCCGATTCACTAATCGGGATTTTTGCTTCACTAAGAAACTTTCTCCAAATTCGGTGGAGATCCAATTTACAAGCCTTGTACTTCTCCTTAGACAACAAACCTAATCCTTCTATCCCTTTGAAAGATTACCTCCAACTTAGATCAACTTGTCTTAACTTTGGACAAGTATTAATCTCTAATGAGATTAATCAACTCCTTAATTTCCTTTAAGGAAGATGATAGCTAAGCTAGCACATGCTTCTAATTACAAAGTACAAAGACTCACCCTTTTCTAGTGATGACAATCCTAAGACGATTCTAAGGATTATTACAACACTAATCAAACTTACAAAGATAAGATTTTGAAAGTAAGTTTACAAACACCTCTTTTATAACCTATGAGATTATAAAACTTCTCTTGCTAGCATGATGAGTGAGAGGGAACAAGGAAAGCTACCGAGTAATACTGAAGTAAATCCTCGGAATGAGAATGTTAATATGGTGTCAACAAATTCTGAAAACCAACACCGAAAGATGGGAAGGTTTTAGATGTGAGTAACAATGAAGAAGTTACGCCACCACCACTACCCGAGTATGTAAAGCCAATGGTGGCACCATACAGACCACCCATCCCGTTTCCAAGAAAAGGAGTTGAGTATGAGAAAGTAATAGGTAATAAAGTTTGTGATACCTTTGGAAAGAAGAAGAAGAAGAATAAGAAAGTACAAGAAACAAAAATCGTAAAGATAAACCCGGTGAAGACAGTTCCACCAAAACCTCCACCCAGGGTGGGTGATCCGGGTGAATTTATTGTTCCTTGTATACTTAGTGATTGTGTCATGTATGATGCACTAGCAGATTTAGGTGCAAGTGTGAGTGTTATGCCTCTTTCATTATATAAGAGATTAGGAGTAGGTGAGTTAAGTTTAACAGAGATGAGTGTTCGACTCTTTGATCAAACTATTAGGCACCCACTTGGAATTACTGGCAACCTACCCGTTCAAGTGGGTAATTTAACCTTTCTAGTCGAACTTATTGTCATTGACATAGAAGAGGACCCAAACATTCCTCTAATTTTAGGTCGACCATTCTTAGCGTCCACCGGGGCGTTATTTGATGTAAGAGAGGGTATAATGACACTTAGTAATGATGAAAAATCGATCACCTTTGTGAGTCGAAAGTCTAAATCTCCACCAACCAAAACCGTTGAACCAACAAAAACGATTGGTAAGAACCACATTGTTTTACCAACCCCAACGGTAGTGCTTAACAATAATAAAACACCTAAGTGTGGGGAAAATGAAGTAACACCTAATGATGACCTGATAACAAAGAACCCCATTGTTGATACGAAATTAAATGACTCCGTTATTAACAGTTCAATGAAGAAACTTATTAAACGGATTCGCGGTGCTAGAACCAAGGGGAACTTTAAGTTATGTAATCGGTTAGTATCCAATCTATCGCCTAAAGAAAAGGCGAAACTAGTTGAATTTGTAGATATTACACAGGAATCCGACCAATGGCTTAAAGCAAAAGTCAAAGATATGCAAGTTGATTATGGTCCAAAAGAAATTGACGATGAAGTTAATCACAATTTTGACACCATAGCTACCTAAGTGTGGGGAGATTCAAATGTTCTAAAAAGAATATGTTGTCTAGAGTTAGTTGTTCTGTTCTCGTGTAGTTCCGAGAATGGAATCCGGTTGGTCTTTTCCACTAGCAGACACTAAAGAACTAGTTTTCTCCCCCCATTCTGAATTTTTATTTTGTAGGTTTTGTATGAAATTAATATGCATTTTTAAATTTAAGTTTTGTGTGAATTTAAAAACAAAAATTACTTTATTTCATTAAGTTTAAAATAATGATTTCTAAAATTCGTCGTAAGTTGAAGACTAGGTCATGGAACCGAAATTGCTTTACCCGAGGGCGGGGCGAAAAATTTTGTTATCATTATTTTTAATTTTATTGATCTAAAGTATACCAAAAAAATTTAAAAACCCAAAAATCTTTGCTTTAAAACAATCGCTTTAACGACAAATTTTAAATTTTGTCGAGGGACGGACTAGGTAAACATACCGAAACTACCTAAAGTAAAAGGAAACAAAATTTTAAAAAAATTATTCATTTAAATTGTTTTAATAAATAAAGGTTTTAAAATATATATATATATACATATGTTTGTAGTTTATCTTATGTACAAAACAGGGTAAAACAGCGCACTTTCAAAGACTGGCATTAAGTTCAGCAAAAGCTACTAATTTTGACGACAAGACGCAAAATATCAAATGTGATATAAAATAATATGTTTGCAAACTCGGTATTTTTAATCACTTTTCTACACTAATCACCCTCATGAATTTATAATTATAGTCTGATTTCATGCAAATGAGGGCATTGCATGATCTCAAGTGTGGGGAAGGGTTATAAATTCTCTCGGGTTTACACTTAGTTTAATTGCCAAATTTTGTTAAAATTTGAAAAATTTTCAACTAAATGAATTCAAAATCATGTTTATACATATTTATGAACGATAAAACTAGGTGTTAATACCGAAATTATTGTTACCTCGAAAAGGACATAAATTGAGAAACAACCCAAAACGCTAGAATTGATTTAAAATGGAATAGAGGAGAATAAAAAGGCAAAGAAAAATATAAATAAAAGCTAAGTGTAGGAAGAATTTACCAAGTTCTTTAAAACACATATCACATATTTGGTACAGAATATTGCAGGTACTTTTGCTTTGGACTAAACTAATCAGTTTTACCCGATTTATTGTAATACCTTTGAAAGAAAGATGGATCTACACGATGAATCAATTCCATCATTAAAAGGAAGTAAAGTCTTCTGAAAAAGATACGCACTTCTTGATTTAGGTCAGGAAGTTGTCGTCCAGACCAGCTGTAGGTTCACGAAAAATCTAGAAAAGTCATCTCTAAAATCAGCAGGAAATCCACGGACCTCAGCATCAAACAGGGTCGCCAAGTGGTCAGACTTATCCTAACCATGAGAGGATCTGTCTCGTAAAATAGGGAGGGCGCCGTGCAAATTAGCTTGATAAGACTAATGAATCAGACCCCCAGAAAGGATAATCTCCTTAAAGATTAAAAATTAGCTTTTAAGCCTGATATTACTCAATCCTTGAGATTGACCTTAAAGATTGAGAATTCAAACTCATGGAATTCAATGATATCTAAACTCGAGCTTGAACGAGAAAATATTTTGATCAAATTACAAACCTATTTGTTTTCTGAAAACCTATTTTCAATGCGTTCATTACCATTGAACGTAAAATCCTGAGAATTCACTCGGAATTCATTAGGTCACCTGAACCAAATCGGGTGTCAACCGTAAGAACGGTGGTTGCATAGCATGGTCGAAGATAGGACCTTGTGCCAGACCGAAAAACTATAGGGTGATCTTTACTATTGCTCCTACAAAGGATAGTAATTGCATCCAACACGTTATAGACCATAATTAAAAGCATGTCATTAGACATTGCCTTAATAGTTGCTTGTTCAACGCTTTCCTTTACAACCGGACGGTAGTTTACCGAAAGGTAATATACGGAGCAAGTATACTGGATGTGTGCTTTCCTAATACAAGGTTAGCAAGTAGGTGACACAAAACCGCAAGTTTTGAGCTAAAATTTTAAAATTTGAAACCCACAAAAACATTTTGCAAACACCGGTGAAGGGTTATTCCGGAAAACTTATTTAGGGTAAAAGCTAGAATGAATTTTCAAAAGATCAAATGTTTTCATAGAGATCCAATTTCCTTAAAGGATCTAAATTTTCATAGTCATGTGGGACTATAAACCACATCGTTATTATCATTGTTTATACCGCTGTATCAAAATCACTGATGTATAAAGTGTGAGAATAAAAAAAAAGTGATTCGAGTGAAGTGTGATTTAATTTCAAGTTCTGTATTGCTTGAGGACAAGCAACGCTCAAGTGTGGGGATATTTGATAGTGCTCCAAATGAACATATATTTAGGCACAATATCCTTCCAATATGTAAAGCTTTTAGTTGCAATTGTTCTATTTTTATGTAATATTCGTTTAAATAAATAAATGCGAAGACAAAAGAAGAAAACGACGATTTGAAGACGCAAATGACCAAAAAGCTCAAATGTACAAGATATAATTCAAGTGGTTCAATTTAATGATGAGAACCGTCTAAAAATTACAAGAGTGCAAGCCGCGAAATGCAAAGTACAAGATATCTCCACGTACGAAAGGACGTTCGAAAATCCGAAATCGGGACCTGAGCCAACTATCAACGCGCGACACAACGGACCTAAAATTACAAGTCTACTATGCACAAGAATATAATATAATATATATATATATATATATATATATATATATATATATATATATATATATATATATATATAATTAATATAAATTATATATATTATATATATTTAAATAAAACGTCGGCAAAACTAGAAAACAAAGTGATTGAGCTGGATCCAGCTGGCCATGCGATCGCATGGCCTGGCTGCCTTATTCCCATGCGATCGCATGGCAGGGAAATGGTGGCCAGGTCCTATAAATTGCAACGTTTTCAGCGAATGTAAAACACATCTTTTTCTTTTCCTTCCTCTGATCAATGTAATATATATTTATATTTATAATATTAAGTTTAATAATAATTGGGTTATTGTAAGAAATGTTTTAAGGTTTTTTAAGTCGGAACTCTGCCCGTGTAACGCTACGCGATAAATAATCACCGTAAGCTATGTTCTTTCTTTTTAATTTAATGTCTCTTAACTAAGTTATTATTATGCTTATTTGAGCCGAAGTAATCGTGATGTTAGACTAAATATTAAGACGAGGTTATTGAATTTTGTACCATAATTTGGGTTTGGATAAAAGACCGACACTTGTGGACATTGGACTATTGACTATTAATAGATAGGGGGTATTGTCTAATCGAATGACAACTCATTAGAATCTGTCGAACCTATCTTCAAATTAGTTAATCTAATAATTATTAAAATGATTATGTATGTCCTATTTAGTGACATTTATACGACATCTTTTATGATCATTTAATTAATTATTCGAGTTGGGTAATTGATTATTCATTCTGATCAAGTGGGTAAATTAATATTCATATCTCATTAAAACAGGGGTGGATTACATACAAGGATAATTGGTGTAATTGTTAACAAAGTAATAAAACCTTGGATTACACGCAGTCGATAACCTGGTGTAATCATTAAACAAAGTATTAAAACCTTGTTACAGTTCGAATCCCTAATTAGTTGGAATATTTGACTTCGGAAATAAGGTTAATTTGACGAGAATTTTATAATTATGACCGATGGACTATTATGGACAAAAAACCAGATAGGTATCAAATAAACCAGGACAAAGGACAATTAACCCGGGTAACAATTAATTAAAATCAAAACGTCAAACATCATGATTACGGAAGTTTAAATAAGCATAATACTTTTATTTCATATTTCATTGTACCTTTATTTACTGTCATTTTAATTACTGCAATTTACTTTATCGCAATTTAACTTCTGTCATTTATATTATCGTCATTTATCTTTACGCTTTATTTAAAATCGACAAACCGGTCATTAAACGGTAAAACCCCCCTTTTATATAATATTATTACTACTTTTATATATATATATATATATATATATATATATATATATATATATATATATATATATATATATATATATATATATATATATATATATATATATATATATATATATATATATATATATATATATATATATATATATATATAGTTGTTAAAAATATAGTATGTATCACTAGCTCCCTGTGGAATGAACCGGACTTACTAAAAACTACACTACTCTACGATTAGGTACACTGCCTATAAGTGTTGTAGCAAGGTTTAAGTATATCTGTAACATCCCGTTTTTCTTCATACATGTCTGAGGTACTTGATTGATCTTTAGAATGTTCATACTTGGTTGTATAATAGTATAAAGATGATTGTACGATGAGTGCATGAAGTGTACCAAGCGTACACGTGTTGCTTGTTCGAATGTCGAAGAAAACTGGACGTTGTTTGAGTTACATGATGTGTACGTACCTTTTCGATCCCAAATAAAGTTTGAGTTGACATTTCAAAACCTTACCATTAGAAAGGAAATCTTATTACGTTTCCAACGATATTTGATTCATCGAAAACGGAGTTACGGTCAAAAAGTTATGGCCAAAACAAGTTTGCTGAAGTTCGGATGAAACAGGCAATTGTCACGGCGCGACAAATTGCTCCGCGGCGCGACAAATGCCTATGTTGAAGGTCAGAAAGCTTGAAAAACATGTTCTAAAATCACCCTTTGGGCCACGGCGCGACAAATTGCTCCGCGGCGCGACAATAGGCACGATCTGGTGCTGTTCAGCCTTTTAATGAGTTAAATGAAGGGCAAAGTTGGTATTTCACATATGGACGGGTTTTTGGCCATAAAACTGATCCCAATCTTATCCAAACCTCATTCTCTTCATTCTCCTTCCCTCCCACTCACACACCAAACCCTAGAGAGAGAGTAAAGGGTTTAGAGAGAGAAAGCTCGAATCGGGGATGAAGAAGAGTGATTCGGGTCGGGTCTCAAGAGTTAAAGTTGTTCTCCTCGTTCACGGCTACGTTGTGGTAGTAATGGTATGTTCTAATTCCGAAATTCATCTTTATGATTTAATATTCAAGTTAGGGTTTTTAGATTTTTAGTTGTAAAACCCATTTAGATGATGAAGTGGGTTTATGGAAACTAGTTATTTTTGATACATGGCGGGTTTTGGGTTGATTGACGTTTTAGCCATGATTAGGCTTTGGTTTTGGGTGTACTCACTTAGTTTAGTGATTTTGGAAGCGTTGGAACCCTTTTTGGGTGTATTTGAGTTGACTAATTTTGTAATGGGTCAAAATTAGGGTTTATGTGTCAAAATGGGTTGTGAGTCAAGTTTTGGTGAATTAAGTATGTAAATACTTGTTTTAGGTGTTATTTGGTGTTTTGGTAATATAATCACTAGTCGTTAGTGATTTTGGGCGTTTTTGAGACTTAGGTCAAAATGGGTCGACTTTGATTGGGTCAAATTTGGTAATGACACTAAATTGAATTAAATGGATGTTAAACACTTTTTGTTAAGTGTTAAATGGCATTTTTGAATGAAAGTGAACGTGAGAAATGATTTCGGGTTGAAATTGGTATTTTAACCATAAAGTCAAACTTGGTCAACCATGAAACGGGTTTTTGGGCAATATACAAGATAGTATGCATTTAATGGCTAAAGTTGATGTATTTGGGTATTTCGGGAACGCGGGAACTAGTCTCGTTAGTTTTGGACCTTCGGGTGTCGTTAAATGTATAAAAAGGTGTATTTTGCACTTAGGTGTCTAAATGGGTGGATTGTGGAGGTAGGTATAAACCCTTGGTTAAGGGTGTTTGCGTCAAATTCTCTTGAAGGGAATGTGTGATGATTGTGTGAATACCTATATGTATATTATAGGTAAAAGCTTGCTCGGTTGCGTTTGGTGGCGACTTTACATACATGACTTGTGCATGCATCTCGAGGTGAGTGGAATAATTATGCGTGTACGTATATAATGTATTTATTGTTTGATTGACATGTGGTATTGTCGCGGTGTTCAAGACATCACATTGTCATGGGAGTGGAATTGTCGCGGTGTTCAAGACACCACTCATTGTTTTGATTGACATGTGGAATCGTCGCGGTGTTCAAGACGCCACATTGTCATGGGGGTGAGTTAGTCGCGGTGTTCAAGACATCACCCGGGGGATTAGTGATTACGCGGTGTTTAAGTAACACTAATGGATGTTATGAACTCCGATGGTCTTTCAAGTACCGTTCCCTTGTACGATTGGTTAACCATGGTTGAGTGAATTTGTATTTAGCATATTAAATTGTGAACTATATGCTATTGTTGTTGCTAGCTTCTTGTGAATTGTGGATAGTAGTTTATGCATGATGTTTGCATGGCTGTCGAATTGCTAGCTTGTATGCGGTATTGTGTAAGTGTTTGCAAGTAAGTAGATTATATATGTATATGTATAATTATTGCATTCACTAAGCGTTAGCTTACCCCTCTCGTTGTTTACCTTTTTACAGGTATTGTGATTGTGAAGCTAGCTAGTTGATAGACTAGTTGCGTAGTAGCGCTTGGGCTCTATGGGGTAGCTTTCGGATATGGATGTGGATTGGGGATTTTGTAGATCCTCGGGATTATGCTCTTGGTATCGGGTTGGGCTATTGTGTCTTAACCGTGGTGTTGTATAAATGTTTCGAGGCCGCATCGTTTGGTTGTGTCGAGTCAAACCTTGTATGTGAAATACATTCTCGTAAGGATGTATGGTGTCATTGTAAACCAAGAGTCGAGATAAAATGTTTAACGTGTTATTATGATAAATTGTATATGGATAACTATTTCGAAATGGTTTGTATACTTGGGTGATATTGGGACCTAACAAAAAAAAAAAAAAAAGTACTCCGTTTTTGGTTAAACGGTTTGGGGTTGTTTCAAGTGGTATCAGAGCATAGTCTAAGGGAATTAGGTGACCTTGGAATAGGTGCCTAGTCTTAGACATTTGACGGATGTGCGTTATTTGCGGGACTTGTAGGAATACGGGTCGGTTTGAGATTTGTTAGTGCCTTAGAGTAGGTGACTAACTAGGACTTGTGATTATCCAAAGCGTGATTATGTGGGGCCTTATTTCGTGTGTAAATTAGTGCCTTAGATAACTAGTGCCTAATGTAAGTAGGCGAACTTGAATGTTGTTAGTGATAGTCACCTAGGTTGTAGGTTGACTTGTGTTGCGGTGTACTTGTGTATATTAATTATTATATTGTATATATGTGTATATATATATACAGGAATCTAGTTGTGCGGTGTCCTAGGGACGAATCTATTGGAGAGATTCGAATAATTGGCGGTTTTGAGTGATCAAGTTCGCGGTAAGGACGTTGGTCATTCGGGTACTAGGAGTTATCGCGTGTTATTTTGTGTGAATGTTGCGTCAGTCCGGGTAAGGTACTTTGCGTGGACATGTGAAAATGGTAAGGTACGCATTTGTAATAATGACCGATCACCATTATTACGAAAGTGTATCTTGACACTAAGCATGACATGACAAGTACCGAACGGAGGAAACGTGGCATGGTTGGGGTAGAACGGGACGAATTAGGAATCTTCTATTGGTTCCTAGGGTATAGTAGTCTCGAGTGATGTGCTTGTTGTCACATCAGGTTCTTTGTGAGTCGGGAAGTGTACGATGGATTCGGTTAGTTAAGTGAGCGAGCCAACTCACGACTTTGGTGCGTGCTTAGTCACCCTAAGTAGTGGGTGCACTGTTGAGATTGTTATTGGTTTTAGTTACCCATCGTAACTGGGATGACGAAATTACTCTTGTGTGTGTGCGACGAGGACTTGAATTCCGTAATGGAATGCGACAAGTTTAATGATTGTAGTTTTGAGTTACACTCGGTAGAGTGTGTGGTTAGAGAATCGTGTTAGGATTCTTGTTGTGTGTGTCGCCTTGGAATTGGCGAATCGGGGAGTCCTTGGGTCATTAAACTCATGGGAGTGGGACCCGTATGACGATGGTTGCGTTAGTGTGTTGTTGATTATAGGGCAACATTCTTAAGGGAATACCCCTTGTAGTAGTGGTTTTATCGAGGTGTAGAAAGGATGTAAGACTTGGTGTTTCCAAGCATCCCCTTAGTGATTGGATGAAAGGTTTCGTTAGGCTATGTTGTTTTGGCCTTGTGGTGTGTGTAGCGTGTGATCGCTAGAAACTTTCAAGAAGACAATAAACTGTAAGGTTTGTCGGATAGGTGTGACTTCGAGTTATTATTGTGGTAAAATGGGTGACATCGGGTGTATGAAACCCAAAGATCGAGTTTCTAAATTTCGGTAGATTGTGGTGGGAGTCTGCATGACACTGCGTCAGGTGCCTTCTTATACCTGCTAGTGTAATGTTCAACTCCGGTGATGGTGTGATCACTCTGTGCTTAGGGTGCCCGTGAGATGCCCTTAGAAGTAGCGGAGATTACAACAGTGATCGACGAGTGATTGTAATTCGACGGTTAAGAAAGTCGGAGTTTAAGAGCATTTCGGTAAATACTTCTTGGGAAGTGACTGATGATCGAATCTTGTTGCTCTTAAGTGTTATATGGGTGAAGATAACCGGTGAGCTGGTAATGGAGTTCATGGACGGTTAGGCCGAAGGTTAAGATGAAGTGTTGATATTGCGGTCGATGCAATTATTGTGTCGGATTGGTCACTCCTCTCCATGGGAGTGAGCAATTGTTGGTAAGGGTTCGTTGCGTGGAAGGTCGGGCGATCTCGACTGAGATGTACGATTGATTAATCGGAATGACGTATGCTTAGGCATAGAGACGTATGTGGGACTTTGGCGGAGTTCGCCTTGCGAACGATTAAGGCAGTCGATTGTGATTTGTGGTATGAAGGTGCGAAGTCGTCGCGTGTACGACACCTCCGGTAATTTTGTATGACGGCTCTGAGAGCCTAAAGTGAATTTGCAGTGATTCGGTGTTTATGATTAGTGATGAGAATGATCATGTGTGTTGTGGAATGGTAATTCCGCGGGATGTTATCATCTTTGCGGTAAGAATGTGGAGCTAGATCCTAAGTGGGGGAGTTTTTACTGCCACCCGAGGAAGCTCCCGTGGTACTAGATCAAGTGAAGTGTAAGACCTCTTAAGTAAGGTGGTCGTGTAGTACCAAGGTGCAGTATGAGACCAAGTGTGAAGTTGAGATCACGGAAGTGAGAGAATGTAATTGTTATTGTGGGTGCTCTCGTGATAATAATTTGGGTAGATGTGAAACTCGGATAGTACTGTCAAGTGAGTACGAGTTCGAGATGACAGTGAATACTGTATTTTCCCTGTCGGGAAACGTGATCGTGAGAATTTTCAGTGGATTATTCCACTTTGTGGATGGTTGTGAGGAGGGGAGCGCCGGTTCTGTTTGTCTCACGTCGAGACACGCGGTTGTTGTTTGTTTGCGAGAGTGTGTTCCCTAGAGTGATTATTTTGGTGATACCGAAATTTCTTCGTTAAAGGAATAATCCGGTTGCGGAAATGAGGGAGGTTGGTTCTTGAAATAGAGAACATACTTGATTGACCGGTTGAGTGTTGCGTTATGGACTGTTAAAGTGCAGAGTTTTAATGGAGGCAGCTTGAACGTTGAGCGCGTGAAATATCGCTTGTTGCGGTAATGCACGCTAGGGATTATTAGCGTGTGGTGAAAACTTCGGATTAATGGAAATTGTTAATGGAATTGTTGCAGACATCGAGTTTGGATGTGTGTCGGAGGACTATAGAGTGTAGGTTCGGATTAGTTAAGTGACTAGGATCACGAGGACATGATTGAATTTAAGTGGGGGAGAGTTGTAACATCCCGTTTTTCTTCATACATGTCTGAGGTACTTGATTGATCTTTAGAATGTTCATACTTGGTTTTATAATAGTATAAAGATGATTGTACGATGAGTGCATGAAGTGTACCAAGCGTACACGTGTTGCTTGTTCGAATGTCGAAGAAAACTGGACGTTGTTTGAGTTACATGATGTGTACGTACCTTTTCGATCCCAAATAAAGTTTGAGTTGACATTTCAAAACCTTACCATTAGAAAGGAAATCTTATTACGTTTCCAACGATATTTGATTCATCGAAAACGGAGTTACGGTCAAAAAGTTATGGCCAAAACAAGTTTGCTGAAGTTCGGATGAAACAGGCAATTGTCACGGCGCGACAAATTGCTCCGCGGCGCGACAAATGCCTATGTTGAAGGTCAGAAAGCTTGAAAAACATGTTCTAAAATCACCCTTTGGGCCACGGCGCGACAAATTGCTCCGCGGCGCGACAATAGGCACGATCTGGTGCTGTTCAGCCTTTTAATGAGTTAAATGAAGGGCAAAGTTGGTATTTCACATATGGACGGGTTTTTGGCCATAAAACTGATCCCAATCTTATCCAAACCTCATTCTCTTCATTCTCCTTCCCTCCCACTCACACACCAAACCCTAGAGAGAGAGTAAAGGGTTTAGAGAGAGAAAGCTCGAATCGGGGATGAAGAAGAGTGATTCGGGTCGGGTCTCAAGAGTTAAAGTTGTTCTCCTCGTTCACGGCTACGTTGTGGTAGTAATGGTATGTTCTAATTCCGAAATTCATCTTTATGATTTAATATTCAAGTTAGGGTTTTTAGATTTTTAGTTGTAAAACCCATTTAGATGATGAAGTGGGTTTATGGAAACTAGTTATTTTTGATACATGGCGGGTTTTGGGTTGATTGACGTTTTGGCCATGATTAGGCTTTGGTTTTGGGTGTACTCACTTAGTTTAGTGATTTTGGAAGCGTTGGAACCCTTTTTGGGTGTATTTGAGTTGACTAATTTTGTAATGGGTCAAAATTAGGGTTTATGTGTCAAAATGGGTTGTGAGTCAAGTTTTGGTGAATTAAGTATGTAAATACTTGTTTTAGGTGTTATTTGGTGTTTTGGTAATATAATCACTAGTCGTTAGTGATTTTGGGCGTTTTTGAGACTTAGGTCAAAATGGGTCGACTTTGATTGGGTCAAATTTGGTAATGACACTAAATTGAATTAAATGGATGTTAAACACTTTTTGTTAAGTGTTAAATGGCATTTTTGAATGAAAGTGAACGTGAGAAATGATTTCGGGTTGAAATTGGTATTTTAACCATAAAGTCAAACTTGGTCAACCATGAAACGGGTTTTTGGGCAATATACAAGATAGTATGCATTTAATGGCTAAAGTTGATGTATTTGGGTATTTCGGGAACGCGGGAACTAGTCTCGTTAGTTTTGGACCTTCGGGTGTCGTTAAATGTATAAAAAGGTGTATTTTGCACTTAGGTGTCTAAATGGGTGGATTGTGGAGGTAGGTATAAACCCTTGGTTAAGGGTGTTTGCGTCAAATTCTCTTGAAAGGAATGTGTGTTGATTGTGTGAATACCTATATGTATATTATAGGTAAAAGCTTGCTCGGTTGCGTTTGGTGGCGACTTTACATACATGACTTGTGCATGCATCTCGAGGTGAGTGGAATAATTATGCGTGTACGTATATAATGTATTTATTGTTTGATTGACATGTGGTATTGTCGCGGTGTTCAAGACATCACATTGTCATGGGAGTGGAACTGTCGCGGTGTTCAAGACACCACTCATTGTTTTGATTGACATGTGGAATCGTCGCGGTGTTCAAGACGCCACATTGTCATGGGGGTGAGTTAGTCGCGGTGTTCAAGACATCACCCGGGGGATTAGTGATTACGCGGTGTTTAAGTAACACTAATGGATGTTATGAACTCCGATGGTCTTTCAAGTACCGTTCCCTTGTACGATTGGTTAACCATGGTTGAGTGAATTTGTATTTAGCATATTAAATTGTGAACTATATGCTATTGTTGTTGCTAGCTTCTTGTGAATTGTGGATAGTAGTTTATGCATGATGTTTGCATGGCTGTCGAATTGCTAGCTTGTATGCGGTATTGTGTAAGTGTTTGCAAGTAAGTAGATTATATATGTATATGTATAATTATTGCATTCACTAAGCGTTAGCTTACCCCTCTCGTTGTTTACCTTTTTACAGGTATTGTGATTGTGAAGCTAGCTAGTTGATAGACTAGTTGCGTAGTAGCGCTTGGGCTCTATGGGGTAGCTTTCGGATATGGATGTGGATTGGGGATTTTGTAGATCCTCGGGATTATGCTCTTGGTATCGGGTTGGGCTATTGTGTCTTAACCGTGGTGTTGTATAAATGTTTCGAGGCCGCATCGTTTGGTTGTGTCGAGTCAAACCTTGTATGTGAAATACATTCTCGTAAGGATGTATGGTGTCATTGTAAACCAAGAGTCGAGATAAAATGTTTAACGTGTTATTATGATAAATTGTATATGGATAACTATTTCGAAATGGTTTGTATACTTGGGTGATATTGGGACCTAACAAAAAAAAAAAAAAAAAGTACTCCGTTTTTGGTTAAACGGTTTGGGGTTGTTTCAATATCCCCTTTCATTTTAAGCGTTGTTTGGTTTTGGTCTTTTGCTAGAGTAAGTGTGGATTAGTGAACTTGTATATTTATGTCAAGATGTCTATCATCACCTTTATTTATGTACATATGTTATCATCAAAACACTTATTGTTATGGGTTAAGATTAGTATAGTCATTAAGTATAACTCCACATTAACCTACATTTTCCCCCCAACAAGTTACAAATCTGACAGAAGAAAAAAGTTGTGTCAAATTTTAATGGGCCAATCAGAGTTCACCATTAATTTTTATATATTATTAATTACTATATTGTATGCTCAACTACCAATAATATTTTATCATATCACCTTCTATAAATTTAACACTTAAATTTGACACTCCCTTTAGAAAATTTCACTTCTTGACCTTGTCACATCACCAAAAAGTATATCATTTGCCTTGATATTACAGTGACGGTTTGAAACAGTCTAATAACCAAACCAGAGAGAACCATGTCTAGTCTATTATAGATTTGGTTCCCATATTTAGTTAGTCCTATAGAAATTTTTGCAAAACCAATTAAATTAAGCAAAAAAATTTGAAAAGTGATATGTATACAATCAATTTTTATATGTATACAACTAATCATGTTTTACAGTGTTGTATATAATCAATCATGTTTTACAGTGTACAACACTGTAAAACATGATTGGTTGTGTACATAACAACAATATTTGAGTAATATCATCACCCAAAAGTTTTACAGAGTAGCTAGGTAGGTTGACCAAATATATTTTCATTATTAGCAGTCTTCAATATAACCCCGGACATAAATAATAAATAAAATCTATATAGTCTAATAAACCTCTAAAATGATGACATCATCATTAAGCTAAATTAGACTATACTTTTCATAATGATGATTTAATTATATATTAATTTAATTAAAAAAATAATACATAATCTTTTATAAAAGAAAATAAAAATCTCTCCTAAATTGTAATTTTATTTTTCTAAAAAAATTTAAAAGGCATTTATTATTATTATTATTAATTATTATTATTAATAATTATTATCATTAAAAATATAAATATAAATATTCAACTTTGAGCGAACTTTATGTTTGTAAAATCAACGACAAGTTTCTTAGTCGGAATCCGTGGTTCCACGGGGCGATAAACTAAATGACTTTAGTATTTACATTCACTTAATACCTAAAACATATCATTAAACTGTTTCGTTTAAACAAACCCGTGTTTTCACGGGTTATTTCACTAGTAAGATATATTCACTCTATACAGCAAAATAATCCTTGAAACACCAAAGCCCTCTTTGTATTTGATACCTTTAAACAGTTTTCTTATCTATGCAAGATGAAATATTGCTACAAGATAAAATACATTATTGACGTGGTCCAGAATCCAGTTTAGATTAGAAATTAGTAGGTGACTAACTAGGTAACCAACTAACAACAATAGTCTGACAGGCGGACGAGAAAGGTTGAAATATCATTGTCATCCGAAACTCAGTCGTCATGTGAGAGGTGAATCATGTTTAGTTTCACTGCTCGGACAGTGGTCCAAACCAACAAACTGAACCACTTCAAGAAGATATTTGTTTCGTCAAAACGAAAATACTTTCTGAAAGTCGTTACATAACCAACTGGCCTACACACAAGCATATCATGAGAGGAAACTAGGCTAATTGGTTATCAAACTCGAGTATCATCTAATGCATTGTTGATAAAGTTAAAAAAAAAAAAAAAAAAAAAAAAAAAAAAAAAAAAAAAGAGAAAAAAAAAGGAAACATAACTTAAGAAGAAATCGTTAACGATATCTATGAGTCCCTCAATCGCCTGATACGAGAAGCTTACATAGACAAAAGGGAGAACTTAGGGCTGTAAATGAGTCCCTACTCGCGTGCTACTTGAGATCGACTCGTTAAAAGCTCGAGCCGAGCCTAAGCGAGCTCGAGCCCGAGCTTGAACTTAATTTGAAGCTCGTTAAGTAAACGAACCCGAGCTCAGGAACCAGCTCGCGAGC
This sequence comes from Rutidosis leptorrhynchoides, assembly GCF_046630445.1. NCBI lineage: Eukaryota > Viridiplantae > Streptophyta > Magnoliopsida > Asterales > Asteraceae > Rutidosis > Rutidosis leptorrhynchoides. The sequence continues at coordinate 422,103,038 of NC_092336.1, forward strand.
CTAAACGAGCTTTTTATTTATATACACAAAATATTACTCCGTAACTTTTAAATAATATACTGTAATATATAAATATAAATTTATTATATATTAATAATAGTTGAAAAATAGTAAATCTTATTATATGTCGAAAAAAATTACAAAAGAAAAATGAATTTGAAATATTAAAAAATTAAATAATATAAGAAAAAAAGAATATATAACTAACGAGGCGAGCTTGAGCTTGTAAAATATCAAACGATCCGAGCTCGAGTTTAAACTATTATGCTTAAACCAAACCGAGCTCGAGCTCTATGAAATTTAAACGAACCGAGCTCGGGCTCGGCTCGTTTACGGCCCTAGTTACCGGAGAAGGAACTAAGCAAATAAGCCACTACAACACACAAAGTGAAATAGGTTTATTTTTTTGGGTTCACGTGTTCTAGGATTTAATGGAAATAGACCCCAACCGGTTTTCAATCGTAGATTGGTCCGCTAACCAGACCATAGCACACCACTTAGAGATGATTCAGTCAGGTTCCTAGTTCCCAAAGCCTAATGACAGGAGTTTGGGGTTGCTTATCTTTTTCAGTCTAATGCATTTTCCAAAAGGCTATAAAAGCTTGGATGGTGAAAGTAGCTTATCAATCTGTTCATTTTGGGCTCAAATAAACTCATTTCATAAGCACCATTGTAATTGGTAATTTCAGGTTTTAAATGGCTTATAAGATTTAACATAAGCTTCTTTCTTGTTTTGGGTCTAAGAATTAATGTCAATAAGTCCCAATTGTTCGGCATTGGGGTGAGTGATTCCGAGATTATGTCTTTTGCTAATGTGACAGGTACTCGTGTTGGTAATTTTCCTACCACTTACCTTGGTGTTCCCATTGGTTGCTATATGAAACGTATTTTGAGTTGGGAGTCTTTGGTAGATAAGTTCCGTACCAAATTAGCTTCCTGGAAAGCTAGCTTATTATCTGTAGGTGGCAGGTTAACCCTCGTGAAATCTGTCATGGGAAGTCTCGGTATATATTTTATGTCGCTATTTAAATGCCCGGAATCTGTTTTAAAAAGTCTTGAATCTTTAAGATCAAGGTTTTTTTGGGGCGGTGATATGTCGGGTAGAAAGATAAGTTGGGTCAAATGGGACTCGATTCTTGCTCCTTTTAATTATGGTGGCCTAAATGTAGGAAGTTTGAAAGCGTTTAATATTGCATTACTTATAACAAATGGTAGTGGAGGTAGGTTAATAAACCGAATGATTTATGGTTGAAAGTTATTAAAGCGATCCACGGGAATTCATTCAGCATTGTTTCAGGTCATGGGACCTCTATGTGGTCCAGTATTGTTACGGCTTGTTTGAAAGCTGTTAACGATAATATGGTGCCTGATAATTTATTTCGATTGGATATTGGTAACGGGAGAGATGTCCGGTTTTGGCATGACATTTGGTGTGATAATTCACCACTTTCTTCTCGGTTTAATCGCTTGTTTCATTTAGAAACCAATAAAGACGACTTGGTTGCTGATAAGTGGGTTGATAATGATTGGAAATGGTCTTGGTCCAGGGATGATATTTGTAGCCGAAATGAGCAATTAGTGAAGGAGCTTAGGAACTTGATCGGCAATATCCAAGTTTCTGATCGTTCGGATAAATGGATATTTACTGTTAATAATGATTGCTTATTTATTGTCAAAGGTGTTCGACTGGCTATTGATCGTAACATGCTTCCAAATTTACAATCCGACACTTTATGGTTTAAATTCTTACCGAGAAAAGTTAACATCTTCTTATGGCGTTTTAGACTCGATGCTCTTCCCGTTCGTTGGAACCTCTCCGCAAAAGGTATAGAGTTAAATTCAATTGTGTGTCCTATTTGAAATAATGGTGTTGAATCTCGTGATCATCTCCTTTTCGAATGTTCGATGGTTGTTGAGTTGTGGCGTATGTTTCGGGTTTGGTTAAATTGGGACATGCCTATTTTCGATTCGTGGGACTCGTTTTATTCTTGGGTTGAAGGGATCCGATTACCGTCTTCGAGCAAGAACCGGATCGTGGCGATCGTATGCACGTTACTTTGGGCTATTTGGAGATTTCGTAATGGTGTTGTCTTTGATAGTCCTTTTTGTCGTTCTAGTAGTCTTTTTGATGTTATTAGATTAGTTACTTTTCGTTGGATATTAAATAGGGGTCTTCTAGATTCAAATTGGAACTTGTGGCTCGCTATGCCTTTGTAATTCTCTCTTAGCGCCTTGCTAGAGAGCGTTTGTTATTTTTTAATATAATTGATTCTTTGGCCGTTAAAAAAAAAAGATTTAACATAAGCTGAAAAATAAGAATCCCAAACACCCTTCATTACAAAAGAATATATCATCATAAATTTATTTCGTCTTATAATTGCAACAAATAAATTATTTTATGTAGTCACCTCCTGTATTATACAAGTCGCAAAACATGATTTACATACTTATAGCATGAGACTGATTGTTTATGTAGCATTTCTTTTCCTATATGGTTTGAATTGTGTGTTTTATTTCCATTTTTCGTCACAAGGAAGTAAACAATGTGATCTAAAAATCTTGTCATTAGACGCTCAAATGCCAAATGTCATACGTGATACGAGTTATGAGGTACTATGAAATTAAGTATCCAGTAAGTTAGGTATTTTAGCATTATGTTTGGTATTTATAAAAAGTAAGTTATGTAGATGAACTTCAACCTGAAGCTCAATTGAGGCACTTGGGTTTAGCCCATTATCACTTGCATCTAAAAACCCAAAGTTTTTCACATACCACCAAGCAACTGCTAATTTTGAGTTCCATAAAATCAGGAATATCATAAGAAGATTATTAACTCCGACAGTTTTGGAGATGGGGATGTGTGAATATGAACAAAATCAACAATCAGAAATGTGATAGGATTAATATACATTTATGTAATTACATGGAAGAATTGATAAAGATAAGAAACTTGGGAAGATTTTCAAGAGCCAACGTGAAAACTGCCCCAAACACAAAGAGCAAGACAAAAGCGAACACCACTTTTGCAATGTACCCGACACCCATAACTGAAGGTAATAGTCCTTTGGTTGATTGTAACTCGTCCAAACCCTGAAAATAGCAAATATGATAAATTATTAGGCTGAATGCGATTCGTGCAAAGTTTAATCATAGAGCGAGATATGAAAAAAGGTCCATCCGATCCGTCTTCAAGATTCAAAAATACAGTGTCAAGGTAAGGTTTAGCTGGTAAAGTCCATGAACAAAAAATAAAGTCTATGTGGCATCATCCAATCCATTGCGAGAGCTGCCACCTCTTCACACGTCGAATGGGAGTGTGGGTATTTGGACAAGTGGATCATTAGACGTACATCATCAACTTTTTATTCAACAAAAGCTACTTCACGTCTATTAATTGGGGATTCGCGATGAGTCAGATGTCGACTTTAATAGTCTACTATGCTATTTTATCATGTATTATCTTATTATTAACTTTATAGAAAGAGAGCCACCATGACCCGTTGCGCAGCAGGCTAACTAACCCATTTTAGCAACACTAATGGCAGTCATAGATTGACAGAAGCCCCATTGGGGATATTATTACGAGTTTTACTTTCAGTGCTAGCCTATTAAACCAATGGAAGTACATAATGGAGCTTCAGTGCAAAAGTTATTGAGAAAACTTATATAACTGTACTAGTTAGGAATTGGTACCCATGAGATTTAAACGCATTCATATTTATTTAGATATCTAAATACGAGCACTATGATGTAAGCATAACTGTAAGTGCAACCAAGAAAACTATGGTCTAATGTGTGATGAAGACAAATGAGGTAACCTATATATATATATATATATATATATATATATATATATATATATATATATATATATATATATATATATATATATATATATATATATAGGGGCAGGATCAATGGGAAAGTAACCAATCGGGGGGAAGCGGGGGAAGCAAAAAAAAAAAATTCGTTTTTTTTTGGAATTTTTTTTTTCCGGCACCAAGATCACACGAAAATATGAACATTTAGAAGAGACACTTCGTGATGAATGTTATTATTTAGGCGGGAAAACGATCGACAAAAATAACATTCAAGATAATATTGTTCGTGAAAAATATGAACATTTTTTTTCATGTTTTGTGAAGTAAAATTTAGCCCGATTTAGAGTTTAGGGTTTATGGTTTGGTGTTTTGGGTTTTATCCATAAACCCAAAACACCAAACTCTAAACCCTAAACCCTGAACTCTAAACCGTTCGTGTTAAAAACTCAATCTAAACCCTAAATCTAAACCCTAAACCCTAAATTTCTAAACCCTAATATCTAAACCCTCTAAACCCTAATATCTAAACCCTAATATCTAAACCCCAATAGCTAAAACCTCAACATACGCTCGAAAAACACGATAATTGTTTTATATTACTTCTTCGAGCGTTTTCCCGCCAAAATAAAAACATTTATCACAAAGTGTCTCTGCTAAATGTTCATATTTTCATCCCATCTATAATGTTCGTGAACAAGGTTTTTTCAAAAAACGAAAAAAAAAAAAAAGTTTTTGCTTCCCCCCGCTTGGTTACTTCCCTCTTGATCCTACCACTATATATATATATATATATATATATATATATATATATATATATATATATATATATATATATATATATATATATATATATATATATATATATATATATATATAAGTAACCAATCAGGGGGAAGCAAAAAAAAATAATTTTTTTTTCGTTTTTTTTTTGGAATTTTTTTTTCAGGCATCAAGATCACACGAAAATATGAACATTTAGAAAAGACACTTCGTGATGAATGTTATTATTTAGGCGGGAAAACGATCGACAAAAATAACATTCAAGATAATATGATCGTGAAGAATGTTAACGTTTTTTTTTCATGTTTTGTGAAGTAAAATTTAGCCCGATTTAGAGTTTAGGGTTTGGTGTTTTGGGTTTATTCCATAAACCCAAAACCCCAAACCCTAAACCCTAAACTCTAAACTCTAAACCGTTCGTGTTAAAAACTCAATCTAAATCCTAAATCTAAACCCTAAATCTAAACCCTAAACCCTAATATCTAAACCCTAATAACTAAAACATCAACATACGCTCGAAAAACACGATAATTGTTATATATTACTTCTTCGAGCGTTTTCCCGCCAAAATAAAAACATTTATCACAAAGTGTCTTTATTAAATGTTCATATTTTTATCCAATTTATAATGTTCGTGAACAAAGTTTTTTCAAAAAAAAAAAAAAAAAAATTTGCTTCCCCCGATTGGTTACTTCCCTCTTGATCCTACCACTATATACATATATATATATATATATATATATATATATATATATATATATATATATATATATATATATATAGTGGTAGGATCAAGAGGGAAGTAACCAATCGGGGGGAAGCAAAAACTTTTTTTTTTTTCGTTTTTTGAAAAAACTTTGTTCACGAACATTATAGATGAGATGAAAATATGAACATTTAGTAGAGACAGTTTGTGATAAATGTTTTTATTTTGGCGGAAAAACGCTCGAAGAAGTAATATATAACAATTATCGTGTTTTTCGAGCGTATGTTGAGATTTTAGCTATTAGGGTTTAGATATTAGGGTTTAGATATTAGGGTTTATAGGGTTTAGATATTAGGGTTTAGAAATTTAGGGTTTAGGGTTTAGATTTAGGGTTTAGATTTAGGATTTAGATTGAGTTTTTAACACGAACGGTTTAGAGTTTAGGGTTTAGGGTTTGGTGTTTTGGGTTTATGGAATAAACCCAAAACACCAAACCCTAAACCCTAAACCCTAAACCCTAAACTCTAAATCGGGCTAAATTTTACTTCACAAAACATGAAGAAAAAAAACGTTCATATTCTTCACGAACAATATTATCTTGAATGTTATTTTTGTCGATCGTTTTCCCGCCTAAATAATAACATTCATCACGAAATGTCTCTTCTAAATGTTCGTATTTTTGTGTTATCTTGATGCCGGAAAAAAAAATTCCAAAAAAAACGAAAAAAAAAAAATTTTGCTTCCCCCCGATTAGTTACTTCCCCATTGATCCTGCCCCTATATATATATATATATATATATATATATATATATATATATATATATATAACACGTGTAAATCTGAATTGATCTTCTTCCTTTAAACAACGATCACTAAGACATGAAATAAACACCTGAAAACAAATTATATTTTTTGACAAATGAAAAGATTCTCTAAGTGGCACTATTTCAACTTATATCTTTATCATACGTGTTGAAACAAACCTTCAACACAAACACATTCTAAAAGGTAAGACAACATACCAGTGGAGACGATTCATGTTTCGTTGTTCTCCTGATACTTTCCGGAGCTCTTGTACGTCCTTCATGACCAAACATATATCAAGTTATAACAAAAATGTTTCTCAACAAACATAAGATTATAAGAAAAAAGAAATCAAATTATAAACAAATGTTTCAATAGTTATCATACAAAAATCAATTTATTAGAGTTTACTTGACTAATAGATTAATAATTTTACTTTCCCGTATATGTTCATTTAATTTCCAAATTTGGTCCAGGTATATTATATATATTGTATACAAACCGAATTGCTTTTAACAATTAGCCTATGCGTCCCAAATAATAGTCCACCTGGCCATTTCAGTCGATCCCAAAATCGCATACTAATAAAGGAAAACAAATTGTATTGACTCGACAGTATAAAAATATAAGAATTATGATGACATTTAGAGAAGCTTAAAATTAAGTGATAAGCACCACTCACAAAATTAGCAAATTTTGTGTTTTTCCTCTTTGATAAGTTAAATCGCGCTTGTATCCAAACACTTACAAAGATGCATATACCGTCGAACAACATAATAACTGTACACACTTGATATGTGCACTCCCAAACATCCCCCAACAGTCTCATTACAAACTTCAATGATTATGTTTTATAATTCTTGTGTTTTTGTGTTTAAACCTTTCAATCTTGCATTGCTCATAACACACGACTATTCAGATTAAAGTATTAATATTGATTTATGATTAATGATACAATAAATTCAGTAACCATCTAGTAACAAAACAAAACAATACCTTCAGTTTCCGTTACTGTTTGCAGCTTCCAACCATCACCATAACAAGTCAGAAGAGAATTAGGACCAAAATTGACTGCTTCTTCACCATCTTTTACAGATTCTATATACAAAGCAAGCGGTAATCCATTATCGAGTTTTCTATTGATCAAATTCACTGCAAATCCGGATTCAGTACCAATTGAAAACCTTCTGATTTTGTTTGAACTTGTGCAGTTGACTTCTACATACTGTATGTAAATATTTTAATCAATGCTATTATGTAATACTACTAATATGATAATATGATATAATTTGAATTGTGAATATTAGAAATTAGAGATAGATATACGTACCGATAATGGAACTGATGGTGAATCATTAACTTCAGAGTTTTCCCTTTCGACCGCCATGCGAGAACTTTGAAATTGAAAAAGAGATTAGGGTTTGGTTGACGTTCAATTGTTCATACGAGTAATTCTTTGACTTGGTATAATTGACTTTTTTCAAGGCATAACTAGTTTGGGAAAAAAGCAAATTTGGCACTTTTTTCTTTTTGTCAATATGCCCGTGGTATTAAATAATTGATAAAATTGACCATTTCGTCCCTGTGTTTTCTACTTTTTGCCCGTTTCATTCCTGTATTTTATTTTTTGCATTTTTCATCCTTAAAAGCATTTTAAAGTACCAATTTCATCTTTCACCCTAACGAAGGTTAACTGAGTCCGTTAAAACTATTCACAAGGACTATCCACGTAATCTTCAACTAATTAAACTACAAACATCAATTCATTTTCTAATTTAAAAAATTATAAATATTTAGATTCAGTACAACAGATTGACGCATTTTAACATAATCTATATAACTTTAAGTCTAAGTCATACTAAAGTGTATATAACTTTAAGTCTAAGTCCTTTATATTAACATCGAAAAGCCGGATTTTCTGTTTCGTCAACCTTGATTAGGGTCGGGTTGAAGTTTTTTAACTTATAAAACTACACTTGTACAAAAGGATGGCCAGATCCACCACCGGAAGCTTTGTTTATTGTCTTAGGCTTGTTTTTCCTTTCACTTTCTATATATTTCAGTTTAATATACTTATGAGCACTTATACAATGAAATGTGAGTCCAAGCTGAACATGCTTAAATATATCAATTCATTCATTTTGTACAGAGAAAAGGACCAAACACTGAGTGCATCAGTACGTACCCTAGTTAAGAGAATGGCACCAAATATAAGATTCACCATATTAAATGCTTTATACAGCAATCACAATACACAAGAATAATATATGTTCATGTACGATGATTATAAACCGTAGTAATTGGAACCTGCCTTCATAAGTTATGGGGCGTTAACGTTTTGTTTCACCGTTGTAATCATATATAATATCGCCCCGCAAAAGAAAATCAAAACAAACAGGCACCACAAAAGATGTGTACACCGTACACATATCATCTTAACCTTTTATAAGACCCCTTGTAGCGGATGAGTGCAACGTCGTGGGGTGGTGAGTTGGGACCAACCGCCGCCCCTTTTCCCCAGTATCAAGGCGTTGCCCAACCAAAAAAGTGTGGCGTTCCTTGCCCTGCAACGGGGATGGCAACGTGCGTTGGTGTTTTTTTTTTTTTTTTTTTTTAAAAAATCTTATTTTTATCCCCTTTTTAATACTTATCCCAATTATATTTTGACACATCATCACAATACGCTCGAAAAACACGATAATTGTTAGATTGTCGGAATCTGCGGGTTTGTATTTGTCCCCAGAAAATTTGTAACGACCCTGGATTTTCCAACGTTTAATTATTAATAATTTATTATTAATGCTTGTGTTTTAATAAACGTGTTCTTATACGTGTTACTTGTTACCGTATTTAACTTTTCATGGCCCGACTAGTCTTTGTGACACACGTACTTTACACGAATAATATTTCGAATATTATTTACGTTCATGATTAATTATTATTAATCATTTTTAATTAACGAATGTTAGTAGTTAATTACTTGGGCTTTGTTTATTTATTTGTTACATACTTACATACTTGGGCTTTATTAATGTACATGGATTTGGAAGCCCACTCTACTCTCTTAATGGACTAGTTAGCCCATTATTATGCAAGTATTACATTAAGATAAAACTAGATTAGTTAGTCATATGTAAAGACTTGTTACATGTATACTTACACCATTTCCCCACACCATTTAACTTTATTACTTCTTCTAGCTTACACCATTCTCCCACATATGAAAGTGCATTTGATTCCTTCCTCTTTGAGCTCCAAAAATCGTCCACCATGGTGTGTGTGGGGGAGTTCCATTTTCAAATTTTTGTTACTTATTTACTAGCCTTTCACTTCACTTTTCACACACACACAAAATACTTACACTTTTCTCTCATTTTTCTCTCTAACTTGTAAGTAACAAAGCTTTAATTTCTCTTCTTTTTCCTTTAACAAAACCGCCATCTTCATCATCATTTACTTGATCTTTGTTTGTTGTTTACTTACTTGTTACTTGTTTATGTTAAAGATCAAGTTTTCTAACTTGTATCTTCATGTAATCTTGGTTACTTCCATCTTTTGTTTGATGAAGAACCAAGAACAAGAATCTAAACTTACTAGTTTATGGTTCTACATTTAAATGTTTTCAAGATTTAAAGTTCATAAGTTTCATAATTATACTTGTGTTCATGTTTTGTAGACTTAAATCCTAAGATCCAAACTTTGATTTGAATCTTCCTAAGTATGAAACAAACATGAACATAATACTTGTACTTTAGTTTAATTCTTTCTTTTGTAAGTACTTTAAAGTTGTGATGTTGTTAAATTGGTCAAGTATTACTAGTTAATTTTGATCTCATATTTCTTGAAACTAAAAGTTAACTTTATAAGTTTAAGAACATGGAAGTATAACTTTCTAGTTATAACTTCACATACTTATGTTGGATCTAAGTTTATACAGCTTATGGTCTTCTAATTTTATTGTAAATAAGAGCTTACAAGCTTGCATACATTTTTTCAAGTTGAAAATCTAAGTTTCATAACTTATGGTTTCATTAAAGTGTAGATCCAAGTTTTGTAACTTAGGATCTAACTTAAGAACACTAGATCTAGACTTTCTAGTCTAGGATCTTTAAGATCTAACTAAGATCTAAGTTCTACAACTTAAGATCTTGTTTATTTAGTTTACTTTCAAGTTTGTAGCTTAATATTGTTATTAGAACTCATGTATGTGTCGGATCTAAGATCTTGATGTAACTTTGGTTCATCAAACTACATACAACTCTTAAGAGAGTTGTGCTACATATCTTAGACTTACACTAGTGTTATGATGGTCAAACCTTGGTTAAGTTGATGCAAATCCATCAACGAGTTGTACACTTGAGGCTATACGCATCAAGGATGAGAACCGTGATGCGCATCAAGCACCAAGAACCCACTGGAACACCTTTACTTACCGTTTTTGGAACTGATCGGACTACCTGGGCTACTGGAAATTTGATTTTCAGTTAGTTCGGTTTGAGTAGATGATTTTTCGTTTAGACCTCGTGTTAATCCGAGTTACGGTTTAGGATCTATGGCCTCCCGAAAGTCACTACACCCTATTAACGTTGTGCTGAAATTTCTGACCTACTCGCACTTAAACCGTCACCACGGTCAAACAAAGACAAGTTTGATTCTGGAAATTGGTCAGCCTCTAGGGGACTCATATACGGAGCCATGGCCACTAGTCTCACCCCATTTCAGTTTGTATAGAGGTCTTGGCGACTGAACTAAGTCAGCCTTTATTTCAAACTCTAGTCTTGACTTAAAACTTACTTTACACTTTTTGTTTAATGATGAATGATGATGGTACTTAAGACCTAATTTACATACATTTAAACCTTTGAGAACGATTTACTGACTTAGTAACTTTTGACTTAGGTTGAGGACCTTCCGGACCAAACTACTTGCTTACTATTCCCGCGTATCGACTTTTACTACTTTCCAATGTGAGTTATAGCATCCCTTTTTACTTTAACTATTTTGGGAACTGAGATGTAGTGACCTGAACTTTTCCATGTTTATATATATATTAAATGAAATTGTTATTTACATGATTAAGTGTTTCCAACATGTTAAGCAATCAAACTTGTTAAGACTTGATTAATTGAAATAGGTTTCATATAGACAATTGACCACCCAAGTTGACCGGTGATTCACGAACGTTAAAACTTGTAAAAACTATACGATGACATATATATGGTTATATATATAGTTAACATGATTTTATTATAAGCATGTATCTCATTAGGTATTTTAACAATGAGTTATATACATAAAAATGAGACTATTAATTTAAGAAACTCGAAAAAGATATATATAACGATTATCGTTATAACAACGTCTTACTAGGTACATATGAATCATATTAAGATATTGATACACTTGGTTAATTATGTTAAATGATAAGTAAATATATTATTAAGTGTATTAACAATGAAATACATATGTAATAATAAGACTACTAACTTAATGATTTCGAAACGAGACATATATGTAACGATTATTGTTGTAACGACATTTAACTGTATATATATATCATACTAAGATATATTATATATCATAATATCATGATAATATAACAATTTAACATCTCATTTGTTATAATAAACAATGGGTTAACAACATTCAACAAGATCGTTAACCTAAAGGTTTCAAAACAACATTTACATGTAACGACTAACGATGACTTAACGACTCTGTTAAAATGTATATACATGTAGTGTTTTAATATGTATTCATACACTTTTGAAAGACTTCAAGACACTTATCAAAATACTTCTACTTAACAAAAATGCTTACAATTACATCCTCGTTCAGTTTCATCAACAATTCTACTCGTATGCACCCATATTCGTACTCGTACAATACACAGCTTTTAGATGTATGTACTATTGGTATATACACTCCAATTGTAGTGACCCGAACTTTCCCATGTTTATATATATTAAATGAGATTGATATTTACATGATTAAATGTTTCCAACATGTTAAGCAATCAAACTTGTTAAGACTTGATTAATTGAAATATGTTTCATATAGACAATTGACCACCCAAGTTGACCGGTGATTCACGAACGTTAAAACTTGTAAAAACTATATGATGACATATATATGGATATATATATAGTTAACATGATACTATGATAAGTAAACATATCATTAAGTATATTAACAATGAACTACATATGTAAAAACAAGACTACTAACTTAATGATTTTTAAACGAGACATATATGTAACGATTATCGTTGTAAAGACATTTAATGTATATATATCATATTAAGAGATATTCATACATGATAATATTATGATAATATAATAATTTAAAATCTCATTTGATATTATAAACATTGGGTTAACAACATTTAACAAGATCGTTAACCTAAAGGTTTCAAAACAACACTTACATGTAACGACTAACGATGACTTAACGACTCAGTTAAAATGTATATACATGTAGTGTTTTAATATGTATTTATACACTTTTGAAAGACTTAAATACACTTATCAAAATACTTCTACTTAACAAAAATGCTTACAATTACATCCTCGTTCAGTTTCATCAACAATTCTACTCGTATGCACCCGTATTCGTACTCGTACAATACACAGCTTTTAGATGTATGTACTATTGGTATATACACTCCAATGATCAGCTCTTAGCAGCCCATGTGAGTCACCTAACACATGTGGGAACCTTCATTTGGCAACTAGCATGAAATATCTCATAAAATTACAAAAATATGAGTAATCATTCATGACTTATTTACATGAAAACAAAATTACATATCCTTTATATCTAATCCATACACCAACGACCAAAAACACCTACAAAAACTTTTATTCTTCAATTTTCTTCATCTAATTGATCTCTCTCAAGTTCTATCTTCAAGTTCTAAGTGTTCTTCATATATTCTACAAGTTCTAGTTACATAAAATCAAGAATACTTTCAAGTTTGCTAGCTCACTTCCAATCTTGTAAGGTGATCATCCAACCTCAAGAAATCTTTGTTTCTTACAGTAGGTTATCATTCTAATACAAGGTAATAATCATATTCAAACTTTGGTTCAATTTCTATAACTATAACTGTAGAGACCCGTCCTAATCCATCCGGACGAAGTCCATATCGATTACAAACGATTCACAACAGTTGATTACATCGCGAGGTAATTAACCTCTATATGATAAATTTTACAAACATTGCATTCGTTTTTAAAAGACAAACTTTCGTTACATCGACAGTTGACAGGCATGTAAAGCATTTCATAATATATCCAAATATAATTGACTTAATAATAATCTTGATGAACTCAACGACTCGAATGCAACATCTTTTGAAATATGTCATGAATGACTCCAAGTAATATCTCTAATATGAGCAAATGCACAGCGGAAGATTTCTTTCGTACCTGAGAATAAACATGCTTTAAAGTGTCAACCAAAAGGTTGGTGAGTTCATTAGTTTATCATAAAGAATCATTTCATAATTTTAATAGACCACAAGATTTCATACTTCCATTTCTCATAATCATACGTCCCATGCATAGAGACAAAAATATCATTCATATGAATTGAACACCTGGTAACCGACATTCACAATATGCATATAAGAATATCCCCATCATTCCGGGATCCTCCTTCGGACATGATATAAATTTCGAAGTACTAAAGCATCCGGTACTTTGGATGGGGCTTGTTGGGCCCGATAGATCTATCTTTAGAGTTCGCGTCAATTAGGGTGTCTGTTCCCTAATTCTTAGATTACCAGACTTAATAAAAAGGGGCATATTCAGTTTCGATCATTCAACCATAGAACGTAATTTCGATTACTTGTGTCTATTTCGTAAAACAGTTATAAAAGTTGCGCATGTATTCTCAGCCCAAAAATATAAAGGGTAAAAAGGTAAATGAAACTCACAATACTGTATTTTCTAGTAAAAATACATATGACGACATTGAACAATGCAGGGTTGGCCTCGGATTCACGAACCTATATCAAGTATTAACACATTATAGTATAAATCAATTAAGTTTATATATTTGTTATGTATTAATTATTCTTATAATATATTATGATACTTATTTGATATTTAATTAATGTTATATCAATAATATTAGTTGAAACATAATTTTATGTAATATTAGTATATTTTATGTAATAATATATTTACATATATATCTTTTATTTTGTAAAATTAATAATTGTAGAAATACCTAAGGATAATAATAATAATATTAATAATAATAATAATTTTTAAAAGTATAAAACTACCTTAGGAGTCAGTTTTAAAAAAATTGCACCAAGCCGGGCTCGAACCCGAGACCTCTCGCTCACTCATCAACACCCTTAACCATTCCTCCATTTCAGTTTTTCTGATTTATAATACAAACCCAAATACTTATCTATTACATGTTTCAACCCACTTCATCTTCTTCACCAAAATCTAAACAATCAAACAACTTCATTCTTAATAGTCAATCATCAAAATGGTTTTAGGACTTCTAAACAAACATGAAACAAAAAATAAAAATGTGTTCATGATATAAAAAAAATGAGAAAAAAAACAAAAAAATCCTACTGCTTGCTGGTAGCCAAGAAAAAAAAAATTTTATTTTCAATTTTGAGTTCGTTTTGGACAATCTTTACAACATGAAACATGTTTCAAATCATTCCTAAAAACTATTGAAATCGTCAATTGAACTTAAAACATCAAAACAAGCTCTAATTTCTCCAAGAACAAAACAGTTGACTTTTGACAATTTAACTTTGACTCGCAAATTCGAATTCGTTATCAAGAATTGGAACTTGAGATTTTGCAGGAAGTTTAAGTAAATGATTCCTAACAACTCTACATTTTTAGTTTTTGAAATTTGTTTCGAATTCACGTTAGTGTATATCACTGTGAAGAACTCAAGAACTCAAAAATTGATTTTTAGATTAAGAGTGTTATAGGTTATGATTACAACATGAATTGTGTTGCAAATCATTCCTATAATCTTTATGGATCATCAAATTAACTGGAGATATCAAAACAAACTCGAATTTGATTCAAGAACACTTAGTTGACTTTGAAAACCAAAACTTTGACTCTCAAATTAGAAATTAATAGAAAGAATTGAGGATTGAAAACTTACAGATAGTTTAGATAGACGATTCCTAACATGATTGCATTATTACATTTTGAAAATTTGTTCTAAATCAAAATATGGTGAAAAAGATGAATGTACAGAGTGTCGAGCTTATTTTCTGGGTTTTCTTTGTTTTCAACTCAAATTGCAGTTTGTAACTTATATAGAGTGATTAGGTACATGATTTAACAGTTAAATTGATTTCCAATTGATTTGTGAAGTAGACTTGTAACAAACTGGAGACATGAAGTACGTAAATTATTTTCATGTGAAGAAAAAGAAAAAAAATTGATAGTTACTTCTAACAGAATGGGATTCCCTATTTTTATTTTTAATAAATATTAATAGTAAATACCCTAATAATATTAATAATAATTCTAATAAAATAACTAAATAATATCATAAAAATGATAATAAATAAAAATAAGAATTCGTTTAAATCATAAATAAATTTTAATCTTAATTATCTTGTACATTATTTTACATTTTCAATTCAAATGATTATTTTGTATTTTATTAATACAACTTAATATGCACTCTTATATTTATATATGTATATATATTTACATATTTATTTACACACAATTGTTCGTGAATCGTCGGAAATAGTCACAGGTTAAATGAATCTATATAAATAGTTCAAACATTTCGAGACTCAACATTACAGGCTTTGCTTATTGTGTTGGAACATATAAAGATTAAGTTTTAATTTGGTCGGAAATTTCCGGGTCGTCACAGTACCTACCCGTTAAAGAAATTTCGTCCCGAAATTTGAGTGGAATGGTCATGGCTGACAATAAGTATGTTTTCATGACGTATCCGAGCTAGAAATTAGAGTTTTATCATCAGTGAGTAATATAGGTAAAAAAAAATTTGATTACGCGAAGAGTATAATCGAAGCTATCGCAAGAGAGGAAACTGATGACGTAGTTATGATTGATTTCCGGAATTCATGGGATTTAAAGAAAATCTTCGTAATGAGATTTGGTTCTTCGGCGATATAGGAAATCAGATCTTCTTTGATTAAATGCAATAATCTGTTTCGATTGCTCTGTCGGATATTTTACTATAAATCCACTCCCTTCGTTTCCTTATTTTCACAGCTCACACCTTCCATTCTTTCTCCCCTGATTCATATTTTTAAAGCATTCATTAATATGCTCCATCCAGTTCTGATCCTTGATATACTCTTAACTTTCATATCTGTCATTCTTCTCTTTCATCTACCACCGGAGGATTATATTTACTTCTACTATTATCTTGGGGTTATAGTGTTTTTAATTTTCCCGTGCCTTTACGTGGCAATACGTATTGATATGCACGGTTTGTAATTTATGTGTTGTTGTCGAGCTTTATATTTTCTTTATATTCAAGAGTTCCATACTTTCGTCTCCTCTTCCCGACTTCAAGTCAAGCGAATAATGGTCCGGAATTCGTAGATATGGATTTTGAAATGAACATAGTTAATGTTCTAGAAGGAAATCGTAATGGCACGATCTTGATTTTTCAAATTACTAGAATATCTGAAAAGATAGAACTATTAAGAATATATGTTCTTGATATACTTGGAGATTGGGTAGAATGTAAGAGTCGTGTAACATGGCACATGATGACGTTATGATCTGTGAATCATCACGTTCCATTAGAAACTCAGCATGACTTACTATAATATAATCACGTTGATCAAGTGTCATTATATTATACTAACTCATGCATCAATTCCCAACATTACTTCAATAACATTCATATTTCAAGCTCGAAAGTTTACAGAATATAGAAACTAACAGTTTCTATATGATGTAACACTGATAGCACAAAGAGATTAATGATTTCAGATAAGAATTGTTATGAAAATATTCTCGGAAATATCAAAGATATTTATGATGATATTTTCAGAATTTCTGAGATCGAATGTTGATGAAGAAAATCCTTTCGCAAGGATTTAGAATAAATAAGGAGCAAGATATTCACTAAAGACTTCATCAGAAACAGAATCATCAGGGTTCTTTATGTACAAGTTTAGTCTTTGTGATTTGCTCAAAGTCTCCTTCATGGTTTGCTCAATTCGTTTTTCAGTACCAAACTTCCTTTTGAGCTTTTCCAACGTATCTTTTTTTTTTATCAAACTTTTGACTGTTAAAATCATCCATAGTTTTTGTTGCTTCATTCAACTTTTCAAAATTTAGAGCATTAATTCACAGACTGGGTGCTTTTCTGAATTTCAGAATGGAAGATCATAGTTCTAAGAGATAAATGTTATATGGATACATATAACTGTTGATGTGGAAACGTTGCGAGACTCAAAATACAAATTTGCTGATTCCCGGTAATTGGTATGGCAGTTCTCGTTACAAGATGCGGATGAGTATATGATAGGGTTTCAATGAATAAATATAATGATTTGTCAGAGAGATTTAAGCCAAAAAAAAACAATGAGGCTGCTGGTACGTCTTCTGGTAATATGGTGGAATATAAAAGAATTCTCCGTTATAAAAAGGGTAATTGTATATATCAGAATTATAGTAAGGCTACTTCGAATGAAAAGTCGAAGTTGACTTGCTGGAGCTGTGACAAAATTGGCTTCTTTGAAAAGGGATTGCAAAGTTATTTTTGCTAATAAATGCCAAAGGATCTGATGCGGCTACGTGTTAAACTTTTACTCAGTTGCCGAGAGTTTCTCAGGTGCATAACTATATGCATAAACCTTTCCTTCCGTAGATGAAGTGCGGTTGATTCATCCTATCGATTGAGGTGTTTTCAAGAATCATGAAAGGTTTGAACGCAGATTGTAATCGTCAAGATACAGATGAGGTTTAAGATGAGATCAAGTGGCAAACTTGAAGATATGTTTAGTTTCATATGTTATAATCAATATTTTAATTCATTTTAATTATCCAATGTCGACAGTCCATATTTGATAGTCCACAATTAACAGTCCGATAATACATATATAGCTTAATATATAATATCCGAATTAATTAATACGTATCGGGACCCGTGTACATGTCTCAGACTCGATCACAACTCAAAGTATATATATTATTATAGAATCAACCTCAACCCTGTATAGAGAACTCGATCATTACTGCATATAGAGTGTCTATGGTGATTCCAAATAATATATATAGATGCATCGATATGATATGTCAAAACCTTGTATACGTGTCCCGATATTTAAAGTGCGTAAAATAAATAACAGGAATTAAATAACGATAACTAAAGTGCGTAAAGTAAATAACAGAAATTAGATGACAATAAATAAAATTGCGGGAATGTAAATTGCGATAATTAAATTGCAATAAATAAAATGCGATAAATAGAATGTAATCAGTTAGCTAGGAACAGTTAGCTGGAACAGTTAGCATGGTTTCTTAAAAAAATTCCATATTGTTAATTAGTCTGTTTCTAATCAATTTTTATTGTGTCCATTATTTCTTCATTATGCCACTTGTTGGATTCTGGTAAGTAAAAATCCAAATATGAAATTGAATTTAAATGAAAATGGTTATTCTGTGGTGAACGGATTCGTATATCGATAGATGTAGGTAGGATGGTAATCGACAGTTGAATCAGATTCGAAGACTGTACAATGTAACTTATTAATGTGAAATCTTAAATATTTCTCGGGTATTACCTACCCGTTAAAATATTTTTACCATTAACAGTTTGTACGAAAGAATTTTTAATCACAATCTTTATGAAAATATATTTACATATATATTTTATTCAGATGTAATTATGGATTTAATGAGTCAATGTGATATTAAACTCATCAGATTTACGATTAGAACTATGATACATAATCTCTAAAACATTAGAGTTTACATAATCGTCATGTCGAACGAAGATAAATGATGAAGAATGATTTGTGGAACGATAATTATACTCGAGGTACAGAATGAGATGTTGAGGCATGGATTGTTGAAACTTGGGTTGTTGGTGGTACTGGTGCCATTGGTGCTAAGGCTGGTGATGCTACTGGTGTTGGTGATACTGTTGATGATTGCAAATTGTATACCGTGCTCTCTAAAGTTAATACTCGAGCTCGGAGTTCTCTAACTTCTTCTACTAACCCGAGTTGTTTATCAATGTGAGGTAGAGGTCGGATAACTTCTCTAGTTCCATTAATGGTAGTTTCAAGACGAAAAATTCTTGCAAATAGGGTATAAACGGTATTGCGAACGGGTTCACCGGTGATCGGGTCAAGTACTCCAAGGTTAGGTGGTAGATTTGATTCATGATATGGAGTACCTTCTTCCTTTCTCCATAGGGTGAGTATGTCGCGAACCCATCCCCATTTTCTCCAGTAATCACGGTAGTTGATTGGTTGGTGTGCTCCTGTCACGCTGTCTTCGGAGTCAGAGGAACTTGGTCGATTCGTAGAGGCCATCTTAAACGATCTCAGGAAAGATTTTTGGTATGAAGAGTTTAGTGGCATCAATTGATAGTTAGATGGTATTCTCAATGCATAATTTGCATAGATATATATAGTACCAGGAACTCTTAAATTAAGGAGAAATTTACGAGATATCAGGCAAGGTCTACAGTAACAGATACACTAAGATATGAATTGTCAGATACGCTAAGATATGAATTTTGTCTATACACTATTCATGCAGTCAATGCAGTAAAATGTGTCTAGACTAAGAATAATGAGTAGGTAATTTCCTAAGGATGATAAGCAGATGTTTTCCGATAAAAATGATAAGCAAAACTTTTGACATGCAGACACGGTCGAAGTCCAGACTCACTAATGCATCCTAACGATTATCAGTTAGGCACGCTAATGCAAGACCTGGTTCGCTAAGACCACCGCTCTGATACCAACTGTAGAGACCCGTCCTAATCCATCCGGACGAAGTCCATATCGATTAAAAACGATTCACAACAGTTGATTACATCGCGAGGTAATTAACCTCTATATGATAAATTTTACAAACATTGCATTCGTTTTTAAAAGACAAACTTTCGTTACATCGACAGTTGACAGGCATGTAAAGCATTTCATAATATATCCAAATATAATTGACTTAATAATAATCTTGATGAACTCAACGACTCGAATGCAACATCTTTTGAAATATGTCATGAATGACTCCAAGTAATATCTCTAATATGAGCAAATGCACAGCGGAAGATTTCTTTCGTACCTGAGAATAAACATGCTTTAAAGTGTCAACCAAAAGGTTGGTGAGTTCATTAGTTTATCATAAAGAATCATTTCATAATTTTAATAGACCACAAGATTTCATACTTCCATTTCTCATAATCATACGTCCCATGCATAGAGACAAAAATATCATTCATATGAATTGAACACCTGGTAACCGACATTCACAATATGCATATAAGAATATCCCCATCATTCCGGGATCCTCCTTCGAACATGATATAAATTTCGAAGTACTAAAGCATCCGGTACTTTGGATGGGGCTTGTTGGGCCCGATAGATCTATCTTTAGAGTTTGCGTCAATTAGGGTGTCTGTTCCCTAATTCTTAGATTACCAGACTTAATAAAAAGGGGCATATTCAGTTTCGATCATTCAACCATAGAACGTAATTTCGATTACTTGTGTCTATTTCGTAAAACAGTTATAAAAGTTGCGCATGTATTCTCAGCCCAAAAATATAAAGGGTAAAAAGGTAAATGAAACTCACAATACTGTATTTTGTAGTAAAAATACATATGACGACATTGAACAATGCAGGGTTGGCCTCGGATTCACGAACCTATATCAAGTATTAACACATTATAGTATAAATCAATTAAGTTTATATATTTGTTATGTATTAATTATTCTTATAATATATTATGATACTTATTTGATATTTAATTAATGTTATATCAATAATATTAGTTGAAACATAATTTTATGTAATATTAGTATATTTTATGTAATAATATATTTACATATATATCTTTTGTTTTGTAAAATTAATAATTGTAGAAATACCTAAGGATAATAATAATAATATTAATAATAATAATAATTTTTAAAAGTATAAAACTACCTTAGGAGTCAGTTTTAAAAAAATTGCACCAAGCCGGGCTCGAACCCGAGACCTCTCGCTCACTCATCAACACCCTTAACCATTCCTCCATTTCAGTTTTTCTGATTTATAATACAAACCCAAATACTTATCTATTACATGTTTCAACCCACTTCATCTTCTTCACCAAAATCTAAACAATCAAACAACTTCATTCTTAATAGTCAATCATCAAAATGGTTTTAGGACTTCTAAACAAACATGAAACAAAAAATAAAAATGTGTTCATGATATAAAAAAAATGAGAAAAAAAACAAAAAAATCCTACTGCTTGCTGGTAGCCAAGAAAAAAAAAATTTTGTTTTCAATTTTGAGTTCGTTTTGGACAATCTTTACAACATGAAACATGTTTCAAATCATTCCTAAAAACTATTGAAATCGTCAATTGAACTTAAAACATCAAAACAAGCTCTAATTTCTCCAAGAACAAAACAGTTGACTTTTGACAATTTAACTTTGACTCGCAAATTCGAATTCGTTATCAAGAATTGGAACTTGAGATTTTGCAGGAAGTTTAAGTAAATGATTCCTAACAACTCTACATTTTTAGTTTTTGAAATTTGTTTCGAATTCACGTTAGTGTATATCACTGTGAAGAACTCAAGAACTCAAAAATTGATTTTTAGATTAAGAGTGTTATAGGTTATGATTACAACATGAATTGTGTTGCAAATCATTCCTATAATCTTTATGGATCATCAAATTAACTGGAGATATCAAAACAAACTCGAATTTGATTCAAGAACACTTAGTTGACTTTGAAAACCAAAACTTTGACTCTCAAATTAGAAATTAATAGAAAGAATTGAGGATTGAAAACTTACAGATAGTTTAGATAGACGATTCCTAACATGATTGCATTATTACATTTTGAAAATTTGTTCTAAATCAAAATATGGTGAAAAAGATGAATGTACAGAGTGTCGAGCTTATTTTCTGGGTTTTCTTTGTTTTCAACTCAAATTGCAGTTTGTAACTTATATAGAGTGATTAGGTACATGATTTAACAGTTAAATTGATTTCCAATTGATTTGTGAAGTAGACTTGTAACAAACTGGAGACATGAAGTACGTAAATTATTTTCATGTGAAGAAAAAGAAAAAAAATTGATAGTTACTTCTAACAGAATGGGATTCCCTATTTTTATTTTTAATAAATATTAATAGTAAATACCCTAATAATATTAATAATAATTCTAATAAAATAACTAAATAATATCATAAAAATGATAATAAATAAAAATAAGAATTCGTTTAAATCATAAATAAATTTTAATCTTAATTATCTTGTACATTATTTTACATTTTCAATTCAAATGATTATTTTGTATTTTATTAATACAACTTAATATGCACTCTTATATTTATATATGTATATATATTTACATATTTATTTACACACAATTGTTCGTGAATCGTCAGAAATAGTCACAGGTTAAATGAATCTATATAAATAGTTCAAACATTTCGAGACTCAACATTACAGGCTTTGCTTATTGTGTTGGAACATATAAAGATTAAGTTTTAATTTGGTCGGAAATTTCCGGGTCGTCACAGTACCTACCCGTTAAAGAAATTTCGTCCCGAAATTTGAGTGGAATGGTCATGGCTGACAATAAGTATGTTTTCATGACGTATCCGAGCTAGAAATTAGAGTTTTATCATCAGTGAGTAATATAGGTAAAAAAAAATTTGATTACGCGAAGAGTATAATCGAAGCTATCGCAAGAGAGGGAACTGATGACGTAGTTATGATTGATTTCCGGAATTCATGGGATTTAAAGAAAATCTTCGTAATAAGATTTGGTTCTTCGGCGATATAGGAAATCAGATCTTCTTTGATTAAATGCAATAATCTGTTTCGATTGCTCTGTCGGATATTTTACTATAAATCCACTCCCTTCGTTTCCTTATTTTCACAGCTCACACCTTCCATTCTTTCTCCCCTGATTCATATTTTTAAAGCATTCATTAATATGCTCCATCCAGTTCTGATCCTTGATATACTCTTAACTTTCATATCTGTCATTCTTCTCTTTCATCTACCACCGGAGGATTATATTTACTTCTACTATTATCTTGGGGTTATAGTGTTTTTAATTTTCCCGTGCCTTTACGTGTATGTATTGATATGCACGGTTTGTAATTTATGTGTTGTTGTTGAGCTTTATATTTTCTTTATATTCAAGAGTTCCATACTTTCGTCTCCTCTTCCCGACTTCAATTCAAGCGAATAATGGTCCGGAATTCGTAGATATGGATTTTGAAATGAACATAGTTAATGTTATAGAAGGAAATCGTAATGGCACGATCTTGATTTTTCAAATTACTAGAATATCTGAAAATATAGAACTATTAAGAATATATGTTCTTGATATACTTGGAGATTGGGTAGAATGTAAGAGTCGTGTAACATGGCACATGATGACGTTATGATCTGTGAATCATCACGTTCCATTAGAAACTCAGCATGACTTACTTTAATATAATCACGTTGATCAAGTGTCATTATATTATACTAACTCATGCATCAATTCCCAACATTACTTCAATAACATTCATATTTCAAGCTCGAAAGTTTACAGAATATAGAAACTAACAGTTTCTATATGATGTAACACTGATAGCACGAAGAGATTAATGATTTCAGATAAGAATTGTTATGAAAATATTCTCGGAAATATCAAAGATATTTATGATGATATTTTCAGAATTTCTGAGATCGAATGTTGATGAAGAAAATCCTTTCGCAAGGATTTAGAATAAATAAGGAGCAAGATATTCACTAAAGACTTCATCAGAAACAGAATCATCAGGGTTCTTTATGTACAAGTTTAGTCTTTGTGATTTGCTCAGAGTCTCCTTCATGGTTTGCTCAATTCGTTTTTCAGTACCAAACTTCCTTTTGAGCTTTTCCAACGTATCTTTTTTTTTTTATCAAACTTTTGACTGTTAAAATCATCCATAGTTTTTGTTGCTTCATTCAACTTTTCAAAATTTAGAGCATTAATTCACAGACTGGGTGCTTTTCTGAATTTCAGAATGGAAGATCATAGTTCTAAGAGATAAATGTTATATGGATACATATAACTGTTGATGTGGAAACGTTGCGAGACTCAAAATACAAATTTGCTGATTCCCGGTAATTGGTATGGCAGTTCTCGTTACAAGATGCGGATGAGTATATGATAGGGTTTCAATGAATAAATATAATGATTTGTCAGAGAGATTTAAGCCAAAAAAAAACAATGAGGCTGCTGGTACGTCTTCTGGTAATATGGTGGAATATAAAAGAATTCTCCGTTATAAAAAGGGTAATTGTATATATCAGGATTATAGTAAGGCTACTTCGAATGAAAAGTCGAAGTTGACTTGCTGGAGCTGTGACAAAATTGGCTTCTTTGAAAAGGGATTGCAAAGTTATTTTTGCTAATAAATGCCAAAGGATCTGATGCGGCTACGTGTTAAACTTTTACTCAGTTGCCGAGAGTTTCTCAGGTGCATAACTATATGCATAAACCTTTCCTTCTGTAGATGAAGTGCGGTTGATTCATCCTATCGATTGAGGTGTTTTCAAGAATCATGAAAGGTTTGAACGCAGATTGTAATCGTCAAGATACAGATGAGGTTTAAGATGAGATCAAGTGGCAAACTTGAAGATATGTTTAGTTTCATATGTTATAATCAATATTTTAATTCATTTTAATTATCCAATGTCGACAGTCCATATTTGATAGTCCACAATTAACAGTCCGATAATACATATATAGCTTAATATATAATATCCGAATTAATTAATACGTATCGGGACCCGTGTACATGTCTCAGACTCGATCACAACTCAAAGTATATATATTATTATAGAATCAACCTCAACCCTGTATAGAGAACTCGATCATTACTGCATATAGAGTGTCTATGGTGATTCCAAATAATATATATAGATGCATCGATATGATATGTCAAAAC
The DNA here is from genome assembly GCF_046630445.1 of Rutidosis leptorrhynchoides. NCBI lineage: Eukaryota > Viridiplantae > Streptophyta > Magnoliopsida > Asterales > Asteraceae > Rutidosis > Rutidosis leptorrhynchoides. Next base: position 422,128,320 of record NC_092336.1, read on the forward strand.
CTTGTATACGTGTCCCGATATTTAAAGTGCGTAAAATAAATAACAGGAATTAAATAACGATAACTAAAGTGCGTAAAGTAAATAACAGAAATTAGATGACAATAAATAAAATTGCGGGAATGTAAATTGCGATAATTAAATTGCAATAAATAAAATGCGATAAATAGAATGTAATCAGTTAGCTAGGAACAGTTAGCTGGAACAGTTAGCTGGAACAGTTAGCATGGTTTCTTAACAAAATTCCATATTGTTAATTAGTCTGTTTCTAATCAATTTTTATTGTGTCCATTATTTCTTCATTATGCCACTTGTTGGATTCTGGTAAGTAAAAATCCAAATATGAAATTGAATTTGAATGAAAATGGTTATTCTGTGGTGAACGGATTCGTATATCGATAGATGTAGGTAGGATGGTAATCGACCGTTGAATCAGATTCGAAGACTGTACAATGTAACTTATTAATGTGAAATCTTAAATATTTCTCGGGTATTACCTACCCGTTAAAATATTTTTACCATTAACAGTTTGTACGAAAGAATTTTTAATCACAATCTTTATGAAAATATATTTACATATATATTTTCTTCAGATGTAATTATGGATTTAATGAGTCAATGTGATATTAAACTCATCAGATTTACGATTAGAACTATGATACATAATCTCTAAAACATTAGAGTTTACATAATCGTCATGTCGAACGAAGATAAATGATGTAGAATGATTTGTGGAACGATAATTATACTCGAGGTACAGAATGAGATGTTGAGGCATGGATTGTTGAAACTTGGGTTGTTGGTGGTATTGGTGCCATTGGTGCTAAGGCTGGTGATGTTACTGGTGTTGGTGATACTGTTGATGATTGCAAATTGTACACCGTGCTCTCTAAAGTTAATACTCGAGCTCGGAGTTCTCTAACTTCTTCTACTAACCCGAGTTGTTTATCAATGTGAGGTAGAGGTTGGATAACTTCTCTAGTTCCATTAATGGTAGTTTCAAGACGAAAAATTCTTGCAAATAGGGTATAAACGGTATTGCGAACGGGTTCACCGGTGAGCGGGTCAAGTACTCCAAGGTTAGGTGGTAGATTTGATTCATGATATGGAGTACCTTCTTCCTTTCTCCATAGGGTGAGTATGTCGCGAACCCATCCCCATTTTCTCCAGTAATCACGGTAGTTGATTGGTTGGTGTGCTCCTGTCACGCTGTCTTCGGAGTCAGAGGAACTTGGTCGATTCGTAGAGGCCATCTTAAACGATCTCAGGAAAGATTTTTGGTATGAAGAGTTTAGTGGCATCAATTGATAGTTAGATGGTATTCTCAATGCATAATTTGCATAGATATATATAGTACCAGGATCCCTTAAATTAAGGAGAAATTTACGAGATATCAGGCAAGGTCTACAGTAACAGATACACTAAGATATGAATTGTCAGATACGCTAAGATATGAATTTTGTCTATACACTATTCATGCAGTCAATGCAGTAAAATGTGTCTAGACTAAGAATAATGAGTAGGTAATTTCCTAAGGATGATAAGCAGATGTTTTCCGATAAAAATGATAAGCAAAACTTTTGACATGCAGACACGGTCGAAGTCCAGACTCACTAATGCATCCTAACGATTATCAGTTAGGCACGCTAATGCAAGACCTGGTTCGCTAAGACCACCGCTCTGATACCAACTGTAGAGACCCGTCCTAATCCATCCGGACGAAGTCCATATCGATTACAAACGATTCACAACAGTTGATTACATCGCGAGGTAATTAACCTCTATATGATAAATTTTACAAACATTGCATTCGTTTTTAAAAGACAAACTTTCGTTACATCGACAGTTGACAGGCATGTAAAGCATTTCATAATATATCCAAATATAATTGACTTAATAATAATCTTGATGAACTCAACGACTCGAATGCAACATCTTTTGAAATATGTCATGAATGACTCCAAGTAATATCTCTAATATGAGCAAATGCACAGCGGAAGATTTCTTTCGTACCTGAGAATAAACATGCTTTAAAGTGTCAACCAAAAGGTTGGTGAGTTCATTAGTTTATCATAAAGAATCATTTCATAATTTTAATAGACCACAAGATTTCATACTTCCATTTCTCATAATCATACGTCCCATGCATAGAGACAAAAATATCATTCATATGAATTGAACACCTGGTAACCGACATTCACAATATGCATATAAGAATATCCCCATCATTCCGGGATCCTCCTTCGGACATGATATAAATTTCGAAGTACTAAAGCATTCGGTACTTTGGATGGGGCTTGTTGGGCCCGATAGATCTATCTTTAGAGTTCGCGTCAATTAGGGTGTCTGTTCCCTAATTCTTAGATTACCAGACTTAATAAAAAGGGGCATATTCAGTTTCGATCATTCAACCATAGAACGTAATTTCGATTACTTGTGTCTATTTCTAAAACAGTTATAAAAGTTGCGCATGTATTCTCAGCCCAAAAATATAAAGGGTAAAAAGGTAAATGAAACTCACAATACTGTATTTTGTAGTAAAAATACATATGACGACATTGAACAATGCAGGGTTGGCCTCGGATTCACGAACCTATATCAAGTATTAACACATTATAGTATAAATCAATTAAGTTTATATATTTGTTATGTATTAATTATTCTTATAATATATTATGATACTTATTTGATATTTAATTAATGTTATATCAATAATATTAGTTGAAATATAATTTTATGTAATATTAGTATATTTTATGTAATAATATATTTACATATATATCTTTTGTTTTGTAAAATTAATAATTGTAGAAATACCTAAGGATAATAATAATAATATTAATAATAATAATAATTTTTAAAAGTATAAAACTACCTTAGGAGTCAGTTTTAAAAAAATTGCACCAAGCCGGGCTCGAACCCGAGACCTCTCGCTCACTCATCAACACCCTTAACCATTCCTCCATTTCAGTTTTTCTGATTTATAATACAAACCCAAATACTTATCTATTACATGTTTCAACCCACTTCATCTTCTTCACCAAAATCTAAACAATCAAACAACTTCATTCTTAATAGTCAATCATCAAAATGGTTTTAGGACTTCTAAACAAACATGAAACAAAAAATAAAAATGTGTTCATGATATAAAAAAAATGAGAAAAAAAACAAAAAAAATCCTACTGCTTGCTGGTAGCAAAGAAAAAAAAATTTTGTTTTCAATTTTGAGTTCGCTTTGGACAATCTTTACAACATGAAACATGTTTCAAATCATTCCTAAAAACTATTGAAATCGTCAATTGAACTTAAAACATCAAAACAAGCTCTAATTTCTCCAAGAACAAAATAGTTGACTTTTGACAATTTAACTTTGACTCGCAAATTCGAATTCGTTATCAAGAATTGGAACTTGAGATTTTGCAGGAAGTTTAAGTAAATGATTCCTAACAACTCTACATTTTTAGTTTTTGAAATTTGTTTCGAATTCACGTTAGTGTATATCACTGTGAAGAACTCAAGAACTCAAAAATTGATTTTTAGATTAAGAGTGTTATAGGTTATGATTACAACATGAATTGTGTTGCAAATCATTCCTATAATCTTTATGGATCATCAAATTAACTGGAGATATCAAAACAAACTCGAATTTGATTCAAGAACACTTAGTTGACTTTGAAAACCAAAACTTTGACTCTCAAATTAGAAATTAATAGAAAGAATTGAGGATTGAAAACTTACAGATAGTTTAGATAGACGATTCCTAACATGATTGCATTATTACATTTTGAAAATTTGTTCTAAATCAAAATATGGTGAAAAAGATGAATGTACAGAGTGTCGAGCTTATTTTCTGGGTTTTCTTTGTTTTCAACTCAAATTGCAATTTGTAACTTATATAGAGTGATTAGGTACATGATTTAACAGTTAAATTGATTTCCAATTGATTTGTGAAGTAGACTTGTAACAAACTGGAGACATGAAGTACGTAAATTATTTTCATGTGAAGAAAAAGAAAAAAAATTGATAGTTACTTCTAACAGAATGGGATTCCCTATTTTTATTTTTAATAAATATTAATAGTAAATACCCTAATAATATTAATAATAATTCTAATAAAATAACTAAATAATATCATAAAAATGATAATAAATAAAAATAAGAATTCGTTTAAATCATAAATAAATTTTAATCTTAATTATCTTGTACATTATTTTACATTTTCAATTCAAATGATTATTTTGTATTTTATTAATACAACTTAATATGCACTCTTATATTTATATATGTATATATATTTACATATTTATTTACACACAATTGTTCGTGAATCGTCGGAAATAGTCACAGGTTAAATGAATCTATATAAATAGTTCAAACATTTCGAGACTCAACATTACAGGCTTTGCTTATTGTGTTGGAACATATAAAGATTAAGTTTTAATTTGGTCAGAAATTTCCGGGTCGTCACAATAACAATCTTATTTCAAGTGATGATCTTACTTGAACTTGTTTTCGTGTCATGATTCTGCTTCAAGAACTTCGAGCCATCCAAGGATCCGTTGAAGCTAGATCCATTTTTCTATTTTCCAGTAGGTTTATCCAAGGAACTTAAGGTAGTAATGATGTTCATAACATCATTCGATTCATACATATAAAGCTATCTTATTCGAAGGTTTAAACTTGTAATCACTAGAACATAGTTTAGTTAATTCTAAACTTGTTCGCAAACAAAAGTTAATCCTTATAACTTGACTTTTAAAATCAACTAAACACATGTTCTATATCTATATGATATGCTAACTTAATGATTTAAAACCTGGAGACACGAAAAACACCGTAAAACCGGATTTACGCCGTCGTAGTAACACCGCGGGCTGTTTTGGGTTAGTTAATTAAAAACTATGATAAACTTTGATTTAAAAGTTGTTATTCTGAGAAAATGATTTTTATTATGAACATGAAACTATATCCAAAAATTATGGTTAAACTCAAAGTGGAAGTATGTTTTCTAAAATGGTCATCTAGACGTCGTTCTTTCGACTAAAATGACTACCTTTACAAAAATGACTTGTAACTTATTTTTCTGACTATAAACCTATACTTTTTCTGTTTGGATTCATAAAATAGAGTTCAATATGAAACCATAGCAATTTGATTCACTCAAAACGGATTTAAAATGAAGAAGTTATGGGTAAAACAAGATTGGATAATTTTTCTCATTTTAGCTACGTGAAAATTGGTAACAAATCTATTCCAACTATAACTTAATCAACTTGTATTGTATATTATGTAATCTTGAGATACCATAGACACGTATACAATGACGCCCTAATTGACGCGAATCCTAAAGATAGATCTATTGGGCCTAACAAACCCCATCCAAAGTACCAGATGCTTTAGTACTTCGAAATTTATATCATATCCGAAGGGTGTCCCGGAATGATGGGGATATTCTTATATATGCATCTTGTTAATGTCGGTTACCAGGTGTTCACCATATGAATGATTTTTATCTCTATGTATGGGATGTGTATTGAAATATGAAATCTTGTGGTCTATTATTATGATTTGATATATATAGGTTAAACCTATAACTCACCAACATTTTTGTTGACGTTTTAAGCATGTTTATTCTCAGGTAATTATTAAGAGCTTCCACTGTCGCATACTTAAATAAGGACGAGATTTGGAGTCCATGCTTGTAGGATATTGTGTAAAAACTACATTCAAGAAACTTATTTTGTTGTAACATATTTGTATTGTAAACCATTATGTAATGGTCGTGTGTAAACAGGATATTTTAGATTATCATTATTTGATAATCTACGTAAAGCTTTTTAAACCTTTATTGATGAAATAAAGGTTATGGTTTGTTTTAAAATGAATGCAGTCTTTGAAAAACGTCTCATATAGAGGTCAAAACCTCGCAACGAAATCAATTAATATGGAACGTTTTTAATCAATAAGAACGGGACATTTCAGTTGGTATCCGAGCGTTGGTCTTAGAGAACCAGAATTTTGCATTAGTGTGTCTTATCGAGTTTGTTAGGATGCATTAGTGAGTCTGGACTTCGACCGTGTTTACTTGAAAAATGATTGCTTAACAAATTTTGTTGGAAACTATATATTTTTAACATGTGAATATTATGTGATATATTAATCTCTTAACGCGTTTGATATTATGTGATAGATGTCTACCTCTAGAACAAGTCCCATTGACTCACCTAATAATAATGAAGAGTCAAATGTAAATTGGAATGATTCGTGAACTGATTCACAAGTTCCCGAAGAGGAACCGGAAGAAGAGTCGGAACCGGAAGAAGAATCGGAACCGGAAGAAGAATCGGAACCGGATGAAGAAATAGAACCGGTAGGGGAAATAACAAAACGGTTAAGTAAAAGAAAATCCTCAACCAACCGACCAAGGTTAATTATGGTCAATGGTGTTTCCGCCAAAGAAGCAAAATATTGGGAGGATTACCAATTCTCCGATGAATCGGATTCCGACGAGAATTCCGATGATATTATAGAAATTACCCCAACTGAATTTAAAAAGGCAAAAGAAAATAATAAGGGAAAGGGCATAAAAATAGAGAAATCTAATTCCAACCCCGATGAACTTTATATGTATCGTCAACCCCCGAAGTCCTTAAGTTGTAACAATGACCCGGGAACCTCTAAACCACCAGGTTTTTCTAAACCAATGTGGAAAACGACGGCTCGTATTAGGGGAACATCATATATCCCTAGAAACTAGGCAAAACGAACCAAAACCGAAGAAGAAGAAACAAGCGAGTCGGAATAAGATAGTTGTATTCGTGTGGTGTAATATATGTAATATAGTGTGCTTATGCTTTATGATATATGTAAAAATTGCTTGTATTAATAAGTATTTTTTTTTATGAATCTAACTCTTGTCTATTTTACAGTATAAAAACACAAAATGGATAGACAACCCAATATTTTAAGAGACCTACCCGGAGACATGATTGATGAAATCTTGTCTAGAGTCGGTCAGAATTCTTCGGCATAACTATTTAAGGCGAGATCAGTTTGTAAGACATTCGAAGAACGTTCCAAGAATGCCTTGGTTTATAAAAGGCTTTCGTTCGAAAGATGGGGGATATCACATTGGGAAATCCATAAGTTACGATGTGTTTACTTTGACGCATATATTGCGGGAAACCCAAATGCTATTTTACGCAATGGGTTAAGAAATTATTTTGACTCAATATATCCGAATATTGGACTTCGTGATTTAGAAAAAGCGGCTAACATGCAACATAAAGAAGCATGTTATGCTTACGGATTAGTAATGTTCGCTTCTCACCAAAGTGAGAACAAGAACATCGGGCTACAACTATTAAACAAAACGTTCCCACAAGTGACGGAGTCGGTAATTGAGGTAAGAAATGAGGTTTTTAGATTGTTACGGGACTGTTGGACATTACGTAACCCTCGTCCCTTTGACAACGTTACAACACGATGTCTTATCAACGGCCATAACGGTTATGTTCCACAAGACCAAGGATGGGAAGTAATCCTAGTAAAACCAGAATGCATGACTTGTTTCTGGACGTATGAATTACGTGTCTTTATTGCTTTTGCTGAACGACTTGTGTACTAGCTAGAATTATCTTCACAACCATCTTGTATCAAATTTATTGTGTGCTATATTTCATGCTATATGTAAAATAAGCGGTATTGTAAGTTTGTAAAATATTGTGTAAAAGTTTGAACGCGAAATATTATTATAATCAGTTTTTCATATAGAATTGTAGTAGTTGAATTGTATATTAGCTACTAAGTATGAACTTAACGGGTAGGTACTACCCGAATTTAAACTTATAAAACGCTAATATGAAGAAAAAGCTTTTATAAATGAGTTCATATTATGCTACGAAATACTATTAACTACTCTTAATATTCTGTATGATTAACTTGTTCCATTTAACTATTTTGAAGGAAATGGCACCGACTACTCGACACACCGTGAATATGAATGAAGAGGAATTCCGTACTTTTCTAGCTTCAAACATAGCCGCAGTACAGGCTGCGCTACATACCAACAATAACCTTGGATCTAGCAGTACAGGAAATCGTGTAGGATGCACCTACAAAGAATTCACTGCCTGCAAACCTTTGGAATTTGATGGAACCGAAGGACCGATCGGATTGAAACGGTGGACCGAGAAGGTCGAATCGGTGTTTGCCATAAGTAAGTGTACTGAAGAGGACAAAGTGAAGTACGCTACGCATACCTTCACAGGTTCTGCGTTAACATGGTGGAATACCTATCTAGAGCAAGTGGGACAAGACGATGCGTACGCACTACCGTAGTCAGCATTCAAGCACTTGATGAACGAGAAATACCGTCCCAGAACCGAGGTCAATAAGCTCAAGACAGAACTTAGAGGGTTACGAACCCAAGGATTTGATATTACCACGTACGAAAGACGATGCACAGAATTGTGCCTATTGTGTCCGGGAGCATTCGAAGATGAGGAAGAGAAGATCGACGCGTTTGTGAAAGGATTACCGGAAAGAATCCAAGAAGATATAAGTTCACACGAGCCCGCCTCCATACAACAGGCATGTAGAATGGCTCACAAACTAGTGAACCAGATTGAAGAAAGAATTAAAGAACAGACTGCTGAAGAGGCCAATGTGAAGCAAGTCAAAAGAAAGTGGGAGGAAAACGGTGATAAGAATCACCAATACAACAACAGCAGCAATTACAACAATAATCGCAACAATTATCCCAACAATCGCAACATCAATCGCAACTACAACAAACAGCCCAACAACAACAACAACAACAACAGCAGCAACTACAACAACCATCCCAACAACAATAATAACCGCAACAACAACAATAATCAGAAGCAGCTATGCCAAAGGTGTGAAAAGTATCACTCGGGGTTCTGCACCAAATTTTGCAACAAGTGTAAAAGAAATGGTCATAGCGCGGCGAAGTGTGAGGTCTACGGACCAGGGGTTAATAGAACGAAAGGAACAAATGGTGTCGGAACGAGTAATGGCGGAGCAAGTAGTGTCGGAGCAAGTTATGCAAATGTAGTTTGTTATAAATGTGGAAAACCGGGCCACATTATTAGAAATTGCCCGAACCAGGAGAACACGAATGGACAAGGCCGAGGAAGAGTTTTCAATATTAATGCGGCAGAGGTACAGGAAGACCCGGAGCTTGTTACGGGTATGTTTCTTATTGACAATAAATCTGCTTACGTTTTATTTGATTCGGGTGCGGATAGAAGCTATATGAGTAGAGATTTTTGTGCTAAATTAAGTTGTCCATTGACGCCTTTGGATAGTAAATTTTTACTCGAATTAGCAAATGGTAAATTAATTTCAGCAGATAATATATGTCGGAATCGAGAAATTAAACTGGTTAGCGAAACATTTAAGATTGATTTGATACCAGTAGAGTTAGGGAGTTTTGATGTGATAATCGGTATGGACTGGTTAAAAGAAGTGAAAGCAGAGATCGTTTGTTACAAAAATTCAATTCACATTATACGAGAAAAAGGAAAACCCTTAATGGTGTACGGAGAAAAGGGCAACACGAAGCTACATCTTATTAGTAATTTGAAGGCACAAAAACTAATAAGAAAAGGTTGCTATGCTGTTCTAGCACACGTCGAGAAAGTACAAACTGAAGAAAAAAACATCAATGATGTTCCCATTGCAAAAGAATTTCCCGATGTATTTCTGAAAGAATTACCGGGATTACCCCCACATCGATCCGTTGAATTTCAAATAGATCTTGTACCAGGAGCTGCACCAATTGCTCGTGCTCCTTACAGACTCGCACCCAGCGAGATGAAAGAACTGCAAAGCCAATTACAAGAACTTTTAGAGCATGGTTTCATTCGACCAAGCACATCACCGTGGGGAGCTCCTGTTTTTTTTGTCAAGAAGAAAGATGGTACATTCAGGTTGTGTATCGACTACCGAGAGTTGAACAAACTTACCATCAAGAACCACTACCCACTACCGAGAATCGATGACTTATTTGATCAACTACAAGGCTCGTCTATTTATTCAAAGATTGACTTACGTTCCGGGTATCATCAAATGCGGGTGAAAGAAGATGATATTCCAAAGACTGCTTTTAGAACACGTTACGGTCATTACGAGTTTATGGTCATGCCGTTTGGTTTAACTAATGCACCAGCTGTGTTCATGGACCTTATGAACCGAGTGTGTGGACCATACCTTGACAAGTTTGTCATTGTTTTCATTGATGACATACTTATTTACTCAAAGAATGACCAAGAACACGGTGAACATTTGAGAAAGGTGTTAGAAGTATTGAGGAAGGAAGAATTGTACGCTAAGTTTTCAAAGTGTGCATTTTGGTTGGAAGAAGTTCAATTCCTCGGTCACATAGTGAACAAAGAAGGTATTAAGGTGGATCCGGCAAAGATAGAAACTGTTGAAAAGTGGGAAACCCCGAAAACTCCGAAACACATACGCCAGTTTTTAGGACTAGCTGGTTACTACAGAAGGTTCATCCAAGACTTTTCCAGAATAGCAAAACCCTTGACTGTATTAACGCATAAAGGGAAGAAATTTGAATGGAATGATGAACAAGAGAAAGCGTTTCAGTTATTGAAGAAAAAGCTAACTACGGCACCTATATTGTCATTGCCTGAAGGGAATGATGATTTTGTGATTTATTGTGACGCATCAAAGCAAGGTCTCGGTTGTGTATTAATGCAACGAACAAAGGTGATTGCTTATGCGTCTAGACAATTGAAGATTCACGAACAAAATTATACGACGCATGATTTGGAATTAGGCGCAGTTGTTTTTACATTAAAGACTTGGAGGCACTACTTATATGGGGTCAAAAGTATTATATATACCGACCACAAAAGTCTTCAACACATATTTAATCAGAAACAACTGAATATGAGGCAGCGTAGGTGGATTGAATTATTGAATGATTACGACTTTGAGATTCGTTACCACCCGGGGAAGGCAAATGTGGTAGCCGATGCCTTGAACAGGAAGGACAGAGAACCCATTCGAGTAAAATCTATGAATATAATGATTCATAATAACCTTACTACTCAAATAAAGGAGGCGCAACAAGGAGTTTTAAAAGAGGGAAATTTAAAGGAAGAAATACCCAAAGGATCGGAGAAACATCTTAATATTCGGGAAGACGGAACCCGGTATAGGGCTGAAAGGATTTGGGTACCAAAATTTGGAGATATGAGAGAAATGGTACTTAGAGAAGCTCATAAAACCAGATACTCAATACATCCTGGGACGGGGAAGATGTACAAGGATCTCAAGAAACATTTTTGGTGGCCGGGTATGAAAGCCGATGTTGCTAAATACGTAGGAGAATGTTTGACGTGTTCTAAGGTCAAAGCTGAGCATCAGAAACCATCAGGTCTACTTCAACAACCCGAAATCCCAGAATGGAAATGGGAAAACATTAACATGGATTTCATCACTAAATTGCCAAGGACTGCAAGTGGTTTTGATACTATTTGGGTAATAGTTGATCGTCTCACCAAATCAGCACACTTCCTGCCAATAAGAGAAGATGACAAGATGGAGAAGTTAGCACGACTGTATTTGAAGGAAGTCGTCTCCAGACATGGAATACCAATCTCTATTATCTCTGATAGGGATGGCAGATTTATTTCAAGATTCTGGCAGACATTACAGCAAGCATTAGGAACTCGTTTAGACATGAGTACTGCCTATCATCCACAAACTGATGGCCAGAGTGAAAGGACGATACAAACACTTGAAGACATGCTACGAGCATGTGTTATTGATTTCGAACACAGTTGGGATCGACATCTACCATTAGCAGAATTTTCCTACAACAACAGCTACCATTCAAGCATTGAGATGGCGCCGTTTGAAGCACTTTATGGTAGAAAGTGCAGGTCTCAGATTTTTTGGAGTGAAGTGGGGGATAGACAGATTACGGGTCCGGAGATTATACAAGAAACTACCGAGAAGATCATCCAAATTCAACAACGGTTGAAAACCGCCCAAAGTCGACAAAAGAGCTACGCTGACATTAAAAGAAAAGATATAGAATTTGAAATTGGAGAGATGGTCATGCTTAAAGTTGCACCTTGGAAAGGCGTTGTTCGATTTGGTAAACGAGGGAAATTAAATCCAAGGTATATTGGACCATTCAAGATTATTGATCGTGTCGGACCAGTAGCTTACCGACTTGAGTTACCTCAACAACTCGCGGCTGTACATAACACTTTCCACGTCTCGAATTTGAAGAAATGTTTTGCTAAAGAAGATCTCACTATTCCGTTAGATGAAATCCAAATCAACGAAAAACTTCAATTCATCGAAGAACCCGTCGAAATAATGGATCGTGAGGTTAAAAGACTTAAGCAAAACAAGATACCAATTGTTAAGGTTCGATGGAATGCTCGTAGAGGACCCGAGTTCACCTGGGAGCGTGAAGATCAGATGAAGAAGAAATACCCGCATCTATTTCCAGAAGATTCGTCAACACCTTCAACAGCTTAAAATTTCGGGACGAAATTTATTTAACGGGTAGGTACTGTAGTGACCCGAACTTTTCCATGTTTATATATATTAAATGAGATTGATATTTACATGATTAAATGTTTCCAACATGTTAAGCAATCAAACTTGTTAAGACTTGATTAATTGAAATATGTTTCATATAGACAATTGACCACCCAAGTTGACCGGTGATTCACGAACGTAAAAACTTGTAAAAACTATATGATGACATATATATGGATATATATATAGATAACATGATACTATGATAAGTAAACATATCATTAAGTATATTAACAATGAACTACATATGTAAAAACAAGACTACTAACTTAATGATTTTTAAACGAGACATATATGTAACGATTATCGTTGTAAAGACATTTAATGTATATATATCATATTAAGAGATATTCATACATGATAATATCATGATAATATAATAATTTAAAATCTCATTTGATATTATAAACATTGGGTTAACAACATTTAACAAGATCGTTAACCTAAAGGTTTCAAAACAACACTTACATGTAACGACTAACGATGACTTAACGACTCAGTTAAAATGTATATACATGTAGTGTTTTAATATGTATTTATACACTTTTGAAAGACTTAAATACACTTATCAAAATACTTCTACTTAACAAAAATGCTTACAATTACATCCTCGTTCAGTTTCATCAACAATTCTACTCGTATGCACCCGTATTCGTACTCGTACAATACACAGCTTTTAGATGTATGTACTATTGGTATATACACTCCAATGATCAGCTCTTAGCAGCCCATGTGAGTCACCTAACATATGTGGGAACCATCATTTGGCAACTAGCATGAAATATCTCATAAAATTACAAAAATATGAGTAATCATTCATGACTTATTTACATGAAAACAAAATTACATATCCTTTATATCTAATCCATACACCAACGACCAAAACACCTACAAACACTTTTATTCTTCAATTTTATTCATCTAATTGATCTCTCTCAAGTTCTATCTTCAAGTTCTAAGTGTTCTTCATATATTCTACAAGTTCTAGTTACATAAAATCAAGAATACTTTCAAGTTTGCTAGCTCACTTCCAATCTTGTAAGGTGATCATCCAACCTCAAGAAATCTTTGTTTCTTACAGTAGGTTATCATTCTAATACAAGGTAATAATCATATTCAAACTTTGGTTCAATTTCTATAACTATAACAATCTTATTTCAAGTGATGATCTTACTTGAACTTGTTTTCGTGTCATGATTCTGCTTCAAGAACTTCGAGCCATCCAAGGATCCGTTGAAGCTAGATCCATTTTTCCCTTTTCCAGTAGGTTTATCCAAGGAACTTATGGTAGTAATGATGTTCATAACATCATTCGATTCATACATATAAAGCTATCTTATTCGAAGGTTTAAACTTGTAATCACTAGAACATAGTTTAGTTAATTCTAAACTTGTTTGCAAACAAAAGTTAATCCTTCTAACTTGACATTTAAAATCAACTAAACACATGTTCTATATCTATATGATATGCTAACTTAATGATTTAAAACCTGGAGACACGAAAAACACCGTAAAACCGGATTTACGCCGTCGTAGTAATACCTCGAGCTGTTTTGGGTTAGTTAATTAAAAACTATGATAAACTTTGATTTAAAAGTTGTTATTCTGAGAAAATGATTTTTATTATGAACATGAAACTATATCCAAAAATTATGGTTAAACTCAAAGTGGAAGTATGTTTTCTAAAATGGTCATCTAGACGTCGTTCTTTCGACTGAAATGACTACCTTTACAAAAACGACTTGTAACTTATTTTTCCGACTATAAACCTATACTTTTTCTGTTTAGATTCATAAAATAGAGTTCAATATAAAACCATAGCAATTTGATTCACTCAAAACGGATTTAAAATGAAGAAGTTATGGGTAAAACAAGATTGGATAATTTTTCTCATTTTAGCTACGTGAAAATTGGTAACAAATCTATTCCAACCATAACTTAATCAACTTGTATTGTATATTATGTAATCTTGAGATACCATAGACACGTATACAATGTTTCGACCTATCATGTCGACACATCTATATATATTTCGGAACAACCATAGACACTCTATATGTGAATGTTGGAGTTAGCTATACAGGGTTGAGGTTGATTCCAAAATATATATAGTTAGAGTTGTAATCAATACTGAGATACGTATACACTGGGTCGTGGATTGATTCAAGATAATATTTATCGATTTATTTCTGTACATCTAACTGTGGACAACTAGTTGTAGGTTACTAACGAGGACAGCTGACTTAATAAACTTAAAACATCAAAATATATTAAAAGTGTTGTAAATATATTTTGAACATACTTTGATATATATGTATATATTGTTATAGGTTCGTGAATCAACCAGTGGCCAAGTCTTACTTCCCGACGAAGTAAAAATCTGTGAAAGTGAGTTATAGTCCCACTTTTAAAATCTAATATTTTTGGGATGAGAATACATGCAGGTTTTATAAATGATTTACAAAATAGACACAAGTACGTGAAACTACATTCTATGGTTGAATTATCGAAATCGAATATGCCCCTTTTTATTAAGTCTGGTAATCTAAGAATTAGGGAACAGACACCCTAATTGACGCGAATCCTAAAGATAGATCTATTGGGCCTAACAAACCCCATTCAAAGTACCGGATGCTTTAGTACTTCGAAATTTATATCATATCCGAAGGGTGTCCCGGAATGATGGGGATATTCTTATATATGCATCTTGTTAATGTCGGTTACCAGGTGTTCACCATATGAATGATTTTTATCTCTATGTATGGGATGTGTATTGAAATATGAAATCTTGTGGTCTATTATTATGATTTGATATATATAGGTTAAACCTATAACTCACCAACATTTTTGTTGACGTTTTAAGCATGTTTATTCTCAGGTAATTATTAAGAGCTTCCGCTGTCGCATACTTAAATAAGGACGAGATTTGGAGTCCATGCTTGTATGATATTGTGTAAAAACTGCATTCAAGAAACTTATTTTGTTGTAACATATTTGTATTGTAAACCATTATGTAATGGTCGTGTGTAAACAGGATATTTTAGATTATCATTATTTGATAATCTACGTAAAGCTTTTTAAACCTTTATTGATGAAATAAAGGTTATGGTTTGTTTTAAAATGAATGCAGTCTTTGAAAAACGTCTCATATAGAGGTCAAAATCTCGCAACGAAATCAATTAATATGGAACGTTTTTAATCAATAAGAACGGGACATTTCACCAATGATCAGCTCTTAGCAGCCCATGTGAGTCACCTAACACATGTGGGAACCATCATTTGGCAACTAGCATGAAATATCTTATAAAATTACAAAAATATGAGTAATCATTCATAACTTATTTACATGAAAACAAAATTACATATCCTTTATATCTAATCCATACACCAACAACCAAAAACACCTACAAACACTTTCATTCTTCAATTTTCTTCATCTAATTGATCTCTCTCAAATTCTATCTTCAAGTTCTAAGTGTTCTTCATAAATTCCAAAAGTTCTAGTTTCATAAAATCAAGAATACTTCCAAGATTGCAAGTTTACTTCCAAGTTTTCTAAATCCATTCCAAGTAATCATCCAAGATCAAGAAACCTTTTTTACTTATAGTAGGTTATCTTTCTAATACAAGGTAATAATCATATTCAAACTTTAATTCAATTTCTATAACTATAACAATCTTATTTAGAGTGGAAATCTTACTTGAAATTGTTTTCGTGTCATGATTCTGCTTCAAGAACTTTCAAGCCATCCAAGGATCCTTTGAAGCTAGATCTATTTTTCTCATTTCCAGTAGGTTTATCCAAGGAACTTGAGGTAGTAATGATGTTCATAACATCATTCTATTCATACATATAAAGCTATCTTATTCGAAGGTTTAAACTTGTAATCACTAGAACATAGTTTAGTTAATTCTAAACTTGTTCGCAAATAAAAGTTAATCCTTCTAACTTGACTTTAAAATCAACTAAACACATGTTCTATATCTATATGATGTGCTAACTTAATGATTTAAAACCTGAAAACACGAAAAACACCGTAAAACCGGATTTACGCCGTCGTAGTAACACCGCGGGCTGTTTTGGGTTAGTTAATTAAAAACTATGATAAACTTTGATTTAAAAGTTGTTATTCTGAGAAAATGATTTTTATTATGAACATGAAACTATATCCAAAAATTATGGTTAAACTCAAAGTGGAAGTATGTTTTCTAAAATGGTCATCTAGACGTCGTTCTTTCGACTGAAATGACTACCTTTACAAAAACGACTTATAACTTATTTTTCCGACTATAAACCTATACTTTTTCTATTTAGATTCATAAAATAGAGTTCAATATGAAACCATAGCAATTTTATTCACTCAAAACGGATTTAAAATGAAGAAGTTATGGGTAAAACAAGATTGGATAATTTTTCTCATTTTAGCTACGTTAAAATTGGTAACAAATCTATTCTAACCATAACTTAATCAACTTGTATTGTATATTATATAATCTTGAGATACCATAGACACGTATACAATGTTTCGACCTATCATGTCGAGACATCTATATATATTTCGGAACAACCATAGACACTCTATATGTGAATGTTGGAATTAGCTATACAGGGTTGAGGTTGATTCCAAAATATATATAGTTTGAGTTGTGATCAATACTGAGATACGTATACACTAGGTCGTGGATTGATTCAAGATAATATTTATCGATTTATTTCTGTACATCTAACTGTGGACAACTAGTTGTAGGTTACTAACGAGGACAGCTGACTTAATAAACTTAAAACATCAAAATATATTAAAAGTGTTGTAAATATATTTTGAACATACTTTGATATATATGTATATATTGTTATAGGTTCGTGAATCAACCAGTGGCCAAGTCTTACTTCCCGACGAAGTAAAAATCTGTGAAAGTGAGTTATAGTCCCACTTTTAAAATCTAATATTTTTGGGATGAGAATACATGCAGGTTTTATAAATGATTTACAAAATAGACACAAGTACGTGAAACTACATTCTATGGTTGAATTATCGAAATCGAATATGCCCCTTTTTATTAAGTCTGGTAATCTAAGAATTAGGGAACAGACACCATAATTGACGCGAATCCTAAAGATAGATCTATTGGGCCTAACAAACCCCATCCAAAGTACCGGATGCTTTAGTACTTCGAAATTTATATCATATCCGAAGGGTGTCCCGGAATGATGGGGATATTCTTATATATGCATCTTGTTAATGTCGGTTACCAGGTGTTCACCATATGAATGATTTTTATCTCTATGTATGGGATGTGTATTGAAATATGAAATCTTGTGGTCTATTATTATGATTTGATATATATAGGTTAAACCTATAACTCACCAACATTTTTGTTGACGTTTTAAGCATGTTTATTCTCAGGTAATTATTAAGAGCTTCCGCTGTCGCATACTTAAATAAGGACGAGATTTGGAGTCCATGCTTGTATGATATTGTGTAAAAACTGCATTCAAGAAACTTATTTTGTTGTAACATATTTGTATTGTAAACCATTATGTAATGGTCGTGTGTAAACAGGATATTTTAGATTATCATTATTTGATAATCTACGTAAAGCTTTTTAAACCTTTATTGATGAAATAAAGGTTATGGTTTGTTTTAAAATGAATGCAGTCTTTGAAAAACGTCTCATATAGAGGTCAAAACCTCGCAACGAAATCAATTAATATGGAACGTTTTTAATCAATAAGAACGGGACATTTCACCAATGATCAGCTCTTAGCAGCCCATGTGAGTCACCTAACACATGTGAGAACCATCATTTGGCAACTAGCATGAAATATCTTATAAAATTACAAAAATATGAGTAATCATTCATGACTTATTTACATGAAAACAAAATTACATATCCTTTATATCTAATCCATACACCAACAACCAAAAACACCTACAAACACTTTCATTCTTCAATTTTCTTCATCTAATTGATCTCTCTCAAATTCTATCTTCAAGTTCTAAGTGTTCTTCATAAATTCCAAAAGTTCTAGTTTCATAAAATCAAGAATACTTCCAAGATTGCAAGTTTACTTCCAAGTTTTCTAAATCCATTCCAAGTAATCATCCAAGATCAAGAAACCTTTTTTACTTACAGTAGGTTATCTTTCTAATACAAGGTAATAATCATATTCAAACTTTAATTCAATTTCTATAACTATAACAATCTTATTTAGAGTGGAAATCTTACTTGAAATTGTTTTCGTGTCATGATTCTGCTTCAAGAACTTTCAAGCCATCCAAGGATCCTTTGAAGCTAGATCTATTTTTCTCATTTCCAGTAGGTTTATCCAAGGAACTTGAGGTAGTAATGATGTTCATAACATCATTCTATTCATACATATAAAGCTATCTTATTCGAAGGTTTAAACTTGTAATCACTAGAACATAGTTTAGTTAATTCTAAACTTGTTCGCAAATAAAAGTTAATCCTTCTAACTTGACTTTAAAATCAACTAAACACATGTTCTATATCTATATGATGTGCTAACTTAATGATTTAAAACCTGAAAACACGAAAAACACCGTAAAACCGGATTTACGCCGTCGTAGTAACACCGCGAGCTGTTTTGGGTTAGTTAATTAAAACTATGATAAACTTTGATTTAAAAGTTGTTATTCTGAGAAAATGATTTTTATTATGAACATGAAACTATATCCAAAAATTATGGTTAAACTCAAAGTGGAAGTATGTTTTCTAAAATGGTCATCTAGACGTCGTTCTTTCGACTAAAATGACTACCTTTACAAAAATGACTTGTAACTTATTTTTCTGACTATAAACCTATACTTTTTCTGTTTGGATTCATAAAATAGAGTTCAATATGAAACCATAGCAATTTGATTCACTCAAAACGGATTTAAAATGAAGAAGTTATGGGTAAAACAAGATTGGATAATTTTTCTCATTTTAGCTACGTGAAAATTGGTAACAAATCTATTCCAACTATAACTTAATCAACTTGTATTGTATATTATGTAATCTTGAGATACCATAGACACGTATACAATGTTTCGACCTATCATGTCGACACATCTATATATATTTCGGAACAACCATAGACACTCTATATGTTAATGTTGGAGTTAGCTATACGGGGTTGAGGTTGATTCCAAAATATATATAGTTTGAGTTGTGATCAATACTGAGATATGTATACACTGGGTCGTAGATTGATTCAAGATAATATTTATCGATTTATTTCTGTACATCTAACTGTGGACAACTAGTTGTACGTTACTAACGAGGACAGTTGACTTAATAAACTTAAAACATCAAAATATATTAAAAGTGTTGTAAATATATTTTGAACATACTTTGATATATATGTATATATTGTTATAGGTTCGTGAATCAACCAGTGGCCAAGTCTTACTTCCCGACGAAGTAAAAATCTGTGAAAGTGAGTTATAGTCCCACTTTTAAAATCTAATATTTTTAGGATGAGAATACATGTAGGTTTTATAAATGATTTACAAAATAGACATAAGTAATAGAAACTACATTCTATGGTTGGATTATCTAATCGAATATGCCCTTTTTATTTAAGTCTGGTAATCTAAGAATTAGAGAACAGACACCCTAATTGACGCGAATCCTAAAGATAGATCTATTGGGCCTAACAAACCCCATCCAAAGTACCGGATGCTTTAGTACTTCGAAATTTATATCATATCCGACGGGTGTCCCGGAATGATGGGGATATTCTTATATATGCATCTTGTTAATGTCGGTTACCAGGTGTTCACCATATGAATGATTTTTATCTCTATGTATGGGATGTGGATTGAAATATAAAATCTTGTGGTCTATTGTTACGATTTGATATATATATGTTAAACCTATAACTCACCAAAATTTTTTTTGACGTTTAAAGCATGTTTATTCTCAGGTGAATACTTAGAGCTTCTGCTGTTGCATACTAAAATAAGGACAAGATTTGGAGTCTATGTTTGTATGATATTGTGTAAAAACTGCATTCAAGAAACTGATTTCGATGTAACATATTTGTATTGTAAACCATTATGTAATGTTCGTGTGTAAACAAGATATTTTAGATTATCATTATTTGATAATCTACGTAAAGCTTTTTAAACCTTTATTTATGAAATAAAGGTTATGGTTTGTTTTAAAAATGAATGCAGTCTTTGAAAAACGTCTCATATAGAGGTCAAAACCTCGCAACGAAATCAATTAATATGGAACGTTTTTAATCAATAAGAACGGGACATTTCAGTTGGTATCCGAGCGTTGGTCTTAGGGAACCAGAATTTTGCATTAGTGTGTCTTATCGAGTTTGTTAGGATGCATTAGTGAGTCTGGACTTCGACCGTGTTTACTTGAAAAATGATTGCTTAACAAATTTTGTTGGAAACTATATATTTTTAACATGTGAATATTATGTGATATATTAATCTCTTAACGCGTTTGATATTATGTGATAGATGTCTACCTCTAGAACAAGTCCCATTGACTCACCTAATAATAATGAAGAGTCAAATGTAAATTGGAATGATTCGTGGACTGATTCACAAGTTCCCGAAGAGGAACCGGAAGAAGAGTCGGAACCAGAAGAAGAATCAGAACCGGAAGAGGAGGAACCGGAGGAGGAAATAGAACCGGTGGGGGAAATAATATAACGGTTAAGTAAAAGAAAATCCTCAACCAACCGACCAAGGTTAATTATGGTCAATGGTGTTTCCGCCAAGGAAGCAAAATATTGGGAGGATTACCAATTCTCCGATGAATCGGATTCCGACGAGAATTCCGATGATGTTATAGAAATTACCCCAACTGAATTTAAAAAGGCAAAAGAAAATAATAAGGGAAAGGGCATAAAAATAGAGAAATCTAATTCCAACCCCGATGAACTTTATATGTATCATCAACCCCCGAAGCCCTTAAGTTGTAACAATGACCCGGGAACCTCTAAACCACCAGGTTTTTCTAAACCCTTGTGGAAAACGACAGCTCGTATTAGGGGAACATCATATATCCCTAGAAACTTGTCAAAACGAACCAAAACCGAAGAAGAAGAAACGAGCGAGTCGGAATAAGATAGTTGTATTCGTGTGGTGTAATATATGTAATATAGTGTGCTTATACTTTATGATATATGTAAAAATTGCTTGTATTAATAAGTATTTTTTTTATGAATCTAACTCTTGTCTATTTTACAGTATAAAAACACAGAATGGATAGACAACCCAATATTTTAAGAGACCTACCCGGAGACATGATTGATGAAATCTTGTCTAGAGTCGGTCAGAATTCCTCGGCACAACTATTTAAGGCGAGATCAGTTTGTAAGACATTCGAAGAACGTTCCAAGAATTCCTTGGTTTATAAAAGGCTTTCGTTCGAAATATGGGGGATATCACATTGGGAAATCCATAAGTTACGATGTGTTTACTTTGACGCATATATTGCGGAGAACCCAAATGCTATTTTACGCAACGGGTTAAGAAATTATTTTGACTCAATATATCCGAATATAGGACTTCGTGATTTAGAAAAAGCGGCTAACATGCAACATAAAGAAGCATGCTATGCTTACGGGTTAGTAATGTTCGCTTCTCACCAAAGTGAGAAAAAGAACATCGGGCTACAACTATTAAACAAAACGTTCCCACAAGTGACGGAGTCGGTAATTGGGGTAAGAAATGAGGTTTTTAGGTTATTACGAGACTGTTGGTCATTACGTAACCCTCGTCCCTTTGATGACGTTACAACACGCTGTCTTATCAACGGCCATAACGGTTATGTTCCACAAGACCAAGGATGGGAAGTAGTCCTAGTAAAACCAGAATGCATGACTTGTTTCTGGACGTATGAATTACGTGTCTTTATTGCCTTTGCTGAACGACTTGTGTACTAGCTAGAATTATCTTCACAACTATCTTGTATCAAAGTTATTGTGTGCTATATTTCATGCTTTATGTAAAATAAGCGGTATTGTAAGTTTGTAAAATATTGTATAAAAGTTTGAACGCGAAATATTATTATAATCAGTTTTTCATATAGAATTGTAGTAGTTGAATTGTATATTAGCTACTAAGTATGAACTTAACGGGTAGGTACTACCCGAATTTAAACTTATAAAACGCTAATATGAAGAAAAAGCTTTTATAAATGAGTTCATATTATGCTACGAAATACTATTAACTACTCTTAATATTCTGTATGATTAACTTGTTCCATTTGACAATTTTGAAGGAAATGGCACCGACTACTCGACACACCGTGAATATGAATGAAGAGGAATTCCGTACTTTTCTAGCTTCAAACATAGCCGCAGTACAGGCTGCGCTACATACCAACAATAACCTTGGATCTAACAGTACAGGAAATCGTGTAGGATGCACCTACAAAGAATTCACTGCCTGCAAACCTTTGGAATTTGATGGAACCGAAGGACCGATCGGATTGAAACGGTGGACCGAGAAGGTCGAATAGGTGTTTGCCATAAGTAAGTGTACTGAAGAGGACAAAGTGAAGTACGCTACGCATACCTTCACAGGTTCTGCGTTAACATGGTGGAATACCTATCTAGAGCAAGTGGGACAAGATGATGCGTACGCACTACCGTGGTCAGCATTCAAGCACTTGATGAACGAGAAGTACCGTCCCAGAACCGAGGTCAATAAGCTCAAGACAGAACTTATAGGGTTACGAACCCAAGGATTTGATATTACCACGTACGAAAGACGATTCACAGAATTGTGCCTATTGTGTCCGGGAGCGTTCGAAGATGAGGAAGAGAAGATCGACGTGTTTGTGAAAGGATTACCGGAAAGAATCCAAGAAGATATAAGTTCACATGAGCCCGCCTCCATACAACAGGCATGTAGAATGGCTCACAAACTAGTGAACCAGATTGAGGAAAGAATTAAAGAACAGTCGGCTGAAGAGGCCAATGTGAAGCAAGTCAAAAGAAAGTGGGAGGAAAACGGTGATAAGAATCACCAATACAACAACAACAGCAATTACAACAATAATCGCAACAACTATCCCAACAATCGCAACATCAATCATAATTACAACAAACGGCCCAACAACAACAACAACAACAACAATAATAACAACAGCAACTACAACAATCATCCCAATAACAATAACAACCGCAACAACAACAACAACAACAACAATCAGAAGCAGCTATGCCAAAGGTGTGAAAAGTATCACTCGGGGTTCTGCACCAAATTTTGCAACAAGTGTAAAAGAAATGGTCATAGCGCGGCGAAGTATGAGGTCTACGGACAAGGGGTTAACAGAACGAAAGGAACAAATGGTGTCGGAACGAGTAATGGCGGAGCAAGTAGTGTCGGAGCAAGTTATGCCAATGTAGTTTGTTATAAATGTGGAAAACCGGACCACATTATTAGAAATTGCCCGAACCAGGAGAACACAAATGGACAAGGCCGCGGAAGAGTTTTCAATATTAATGCGGCAGAGGCACAGGAAGACCCGGAGCTTGTTACGGGTACGTTTCTTATTGACAATAAATCTGCTTACATTTTATTTGATTCGGGTGCGGATAGAAGCTATATGATTATAGATTTTTGTGCTAAATTAAGTTGCCCATTGACGCCTTTGGATAGTAAATTTTTACTCGAATTAGCAAATGGTAAATTAATTTCAGCAGATAATATATGCCGGAATTGAAAAATTAAACTGGGTAGCGAAATATTTAAGATTGATTTGATACCAGTAGAGTTAGGGAGTTTTGATGTAATAGTTGGCATGGACTGGCTGAAGAAGGTGAAAGCAGAGATCGTATGTTATAAAAATGCAATTCGCATTGTACGAGAAGAAGGAGAACCCTTAATGGTGTACGGGGAAAAGGGCAACATGAAGCTACATCTTATTAGTAATTTGAAGGCACAAAAACTAATAAGAAAAGGTTGCTATGCTGTTCTAGCACACGTCGAGAAAGTACAAACTGAAGAAAAGAGCATCAATGATGTTCCCGTCGCAAAAGAATTTCCCGATGTATTTCCGAAAGAATTACCGGGACTACCTCCCCATCGATCGGTTGAATTTCAAATAGATCTTGTACCAGGAGCTGCACCAATAGCTCGTACTCCTTATAGACTCGCACCCAGTGAGATGAAAGAACTGCAAAGCCAAATGCAAGAACTATTAGAACGTGGTTTCATTCGACCAAGCACATCACCATGGGGAGCTCCTGTTTTGTTTGTCAAGAAGAAGGATGGTACATTTAGGTTGTGTATTGACTACAGAGAGTTGAACAAACTTACCATCAAAAACCGTTATCCACTGCCGAGAATTGATGACTTATTTGATCAACTACAAGGCTCGTCGGTTTATTCGAAGATCGATTTACGTTCTGGATATCATCAAATGCGAGTAAAGGAGGATGATATTCCAAAAACTGCTTTTAGGACGCGTTATGGTCATTACGAGTTTATGGTTATGCCGTTTGGATTGACTAACGCACCAGCTGTGTTCATGGACCTTATGAACCGAGTGTGTGGGCCATATCTTGACAAGTTTGTCATTGTTTTCATCGATGACATACTTATTTACTCAAAGAATGACCAAGAGCACGAAGAACATTTGAGAAAATTGCTAGAAGTATTGAGGAAAGAAAAACTGTACGCTAAGTTTTCAAAGTGTGCATTTTGGTTGGAAGAAGTTCAATTCCTCGGTCACATAGTGAACAAAGAAGGTATCCAGGTGGACCCGGCAAAGATCGAAACCGTTGAAAAGTGGGAAACCCCAAAAACTCCGAAGCATATACGTCAATTTTTAGGATTGGCTGGTTACTACAGAAGATTCATCCAAGATTTCTCCAAAATAGCAAAACCCTTGACTGCATTAACGCATAAAGGGAAGAAATTTGAATGGAAGGATGAACAAGAGAAGGCGTTTCAATTATTGAAGAAAAAGCTAACTACGGCACCTATATTGTCATTGCCTGAAGGGAATGATGATTTTGTGATTTATTGTGACGCATCAAAGCAAGGTCTCGGTTGTGTATTAATGCAACGGACGAAGGTGATTGCTTATGCGTCTAGACAATTGAAGATTCACGAGCAAAATTATACGATGCATGATTTGGAATTAGGCGCTGTTGTTTTTGCATTAAAGACTTGGAGGCACTACTTATATGGAGTCAAAAGTATTATATATACCGACCACAAAAGTCTTCAACACATATTTAATCAGAAACAACTGAATATGAGGCAGCGTAGGTGGATTGAATTGTTGAATGATTACGACTTTGAGATTCATTACCACCCGGGGAAGGCAAATGTGGTAGCCGACGCCTTGAGCAGAAAGGACAGAGAACCCATTCGAGTAAAATCTATGAATATAATGATTCACACTAACCTTACTACTCAAATAAAGGAGGCGCAACAAGGAGTTTTAAAAGAGGGAAATTTAAAGGATGAAATACCCAAAGGATCGGAGAAGCATCTTAATATTCGGGAAGACGGAACCCGGTATAGGGCTGAAAGGATTTGGGTACCAAAATTTGGAGATATGAGAGAAATGGTACTTAGAGAAGCTCATAAAACCAGATACTCAATACATCCTGGAATGGGGAAGATGTACAAGGATCTTAAGAAACATTTTTGGTGGCCAGGTATGAAAGCCGATATTGCTAAATATGTAGGAGAATGTTTGACGTGTTCTAAGGTCAAAGCTGAACATCAGAAACCATCAGGTCTACTACAACAACCTGAAATCCCGGAATGGAAATGGGAAAACATTACCATGGATTTCATTACTAAATTGCCAAGGACTGCAAGTGGTTATGATACTATTTGGGTAATAGTTGATCGTCTCACCAAGTCAGCACACTTCCTGCCAATAAGAGAAGATGAAAATATGGAGAAGTTAGCACGACTGTATTTGAAGGAAGTCGTCTCCAGACATGGAATACCAATCTCTATTATCTCTGATAGGGATGGCAGATTTATTTCAAGATTCTGGCAGATATTACAGCAAGCATCGGGAACTCGTCTAGACATGAGTACTGCCTATCATCCACAAACTGATGGGCAGAGCGAAAGGACGATACAAACGCTTGAAGACATGCTACGAGCTTGTGTTATTGATTTCGGAAACAGTTGGGATCGACATCTACCGTTAGCAGAATTTTCCTACAACAACAGCTACCATTCAAGCATTGAGATGACGCCGTTTGAAGCACTTTATAGTAGAAAGTGCAGGTCTCTGATTTGTTGGAGTGAAGTGGGGGATAGACAGATTACGGGTCCGGTGATAATACAAGAAACTACCGAGAAAATCATCCAAATTCAACAAAGATTGAAAATCGCCCAGAGTCGACAAAAGAGCTACGCGGATAGTAAAAGAAAAGATATAGAGTTTGAAATCGGAGAAATGGTCATGCTTAAGGTTTCACCTTGGAAAGGCGTTGTTCGATTTGGTAAACGGGGGAAACTAAATCCAAGGTACATTGGACCATTCAAGATTATAGATCATGTCGGACCAGTAGCTTACCAAATGGAGCTACCTCAACAACTCGCGGCTGTACATAACACTTTCCACGTCTCAAATTTGAAGAAATATTTTGCTAAAGAAGATCTCACTATTCCGTTGGACGAAATCCAAATCAATGAAAAACTTCAATTCATTGAAGAACCCGTCGAAATAATGGATCGTGAGGTTAAGAGACTTAAACAAAACAAGATACCGATTGTTAAGGTTCGATGGAATGCTCGTAGAGGACCCGAGTTCACCTGGGAGCGTGAAGATCAGATGAAGAAGAAATACCCGCATTTATTTCCAGAAGATACGTCAACACCTCCAACTGCTTAAAATTTCGAGACGAAATTTATTTAACGGGTAGGTACTGTAGTGACCCGAACTTTTCCATGTTTATATATATATTAAATGAAATTAGTATTTACATGATTAAGTGTTTCCAATATGTTAAGCAATCAAACTTGTTAAGACTTGATTAATTGAAATAGGTTTCATATAGACAATTGACCACCCAAGTTGACCGGTGATTCACGAACGTTAAAACTTGTAAAAACTATACGATGACATATATATGGTTATATATATAGTTAACATGATTTTATTATAAGCATGTATCTCATTAGGTATTTTAACAATGAGTTATATACATAAAAATGAGACTATTAATTTAAGAAACTCGAAAACGTTATATATAACGATTATCGTTATAACAATGTCTTACTAGGTACATATGAATCATATTAAGATATTGATACACTTGGTTAATTATGTTAAATGATAAGTAAATATATTATTAAGTGTATTAACAATGAAATACATATGTAATAATAAGACTACTAACTTAATGATTTCAAAACGAGACATATATGTAACGATTATTGTTGTAACGATATTTAACTGTATATATATCATACTAAGATATATTATATATCATAATATCATGATAATATAACAATTTAATATCTCATTTGTTATAATAAATAATGGGTTAACAACATTCAACAAGATCGTTAACCTAAAGGTTTCAAAACAACATTTACATGTAACGACTAACGATGACTTAACGACTCTGTTAAAATGTATATACATGTAGTGTTTTAATATGTATTCATACACTTTTGAAAGACTTTAAGACACTTATCAAAATACTTCTACTTAACAAAAATGCTTACAATTACATCCTCGTTCAGTTTCATCAACAATTCTACTCGTATGCACCCGTATTCGTACTCGTACAATACACAGCTTTTAGATGTATGTACTATTGGTATATACACTCCAATGATCAGCTCTTAGCAGTCCATGTGAGTCACCTAACACATTTGGGAACCATCATTTGGCAACTAGCATGAAATATCTCATAAAATTACAAAAATATGAGTAATCATTCATGACTTATTTACATGAAAACAAAATTACATATTCTTTATATCTAATCCATACACCAACGACCAAAAACACCTACAAACACTTTCATTCTTCAATTTTCTTCATCTAATTGATCTCTCTCAAGTTCTATCTTCAAGTTCTAAGTGTTCTTCATAAATTCCAAAAGTTCTAGTTTCATAAAATCAAGAATACTTCCAAGATTGCAAGTTTACTTCCAAGTTTTCTAAATCCATTCCAAGTAATCATCCAAGATCAAGAAACCTTTGTTACTTATAGTAGGTTATCTTTCTAATACAAGGTAATAATCATATTCAAACTTTAATTCAATTTCTATAACTATAACAATCTTATTTCGAGTGGAAATCTTACTTGAAATTGTTTTCGTGTCATGATTCTGCTTCAAGAACTTTCAAGCCATCCAAGGATCCTTTGAAGCTAGATCTATTTTTATCATTTCCAGTAGGTTTATCCAAGGAACTTGAGGTAGTAATGATGTTCATAACATCATTCTATTCATACATATAAAGCTATCTTATTCGAAGGTTTAAACTTGTAATCACTAGAACATAGTTTAGTTAATTCTAAACTTGTTCGCAAATAAAAGTTAATCCTTCTAACTTGACTTTAAAATCAACTAAACACATGTTCTATATCTATATGATGTGCTAACTTAATGATTTAAAACCTGAAAACACGAAAAACACTTTAAAACCGGATTTACGCCGTCGTAGTAACACCGCGGGCTGTTTTGGGTTAGTTAATTAAAAACTATGATAAACTTTGATTTAAAAGTTGTTATTCTGAGAAAATGATTTTTATTATGAACATGAAACTATATCCAAAAATTATGGTTAAACTCAAAGTGGAAGTATGTTTTCTAAAATGGTCATCTAGACGTCGTTCTTTCGACTAAAATGACTACCTTTACAAAAACGACTTGTAACTTATTTTTCTGACTATAAACCTATACTTTTTCTGTTTGGATTCATAAAATAGAGTTCAATATGAAACCATAGCAATTTGATTCACTCAAAACGGATTTAAAATGAAGAAGTTATGGGTAAAACAAGATTGGATAATTTTTCTCATTTTAGCTACGTGAAAATTGGTAACAAATCTATTCCAACCATAACTTAATCAACTTGTATTGTATATTATGTAATCTTGAGATACCATAGACACGTATACAATGTTTCGACCTATCATGTCGACACATCTATATATATTTCGGAACAACCATAGACACTCTATATGTGAATGTTGGAGTTAGCTATACGGGGTTGAGGTTGATTCCAAAATATATATAGTTTGAGTTGTGATCAATACTGAGATATGTATACACTGGGTCATAGATTGATTCAAGATAATATTTATCGATTTATTTCTGTACATCTAACTGTGGACAACTAGTTGTACGTTACTAACGAGGACAGCTGACTTAATAAACTTAAAACATCAAAATATATTAAAAGTGTTGTAAATATATTTTGAACATACTTTGATATATATGTATATATTGTTATAGGTTCGTGAATCAACCAGTGGCCAAGTCTTACTTCCCGACGAAGTAAAAATCTGTGAAAGTGAGTTATAGTCCCACTTTTAAAATCTAATATTTTTGGGATGAGAATACATGTAGGTTTTATAAATGATTTACAAAATAGACACAAGTAATAGAAACTACATTCTATGGTTGGATTATCTAATCGAATATGCCCTTTTTATTTAAGTCTGGTAATCTAAGAATTAGGGAACAGACACCCTAATTGACGCGAATCCTAAAGATAGATCTATTGGGCCTAACAAACCCCATCCAAAGTACCGGATGCTTTAGTACTTCGAAATTTATATCATATCCGAAGGGTGTCCCGGAATGATGGGGATATTCTTATATATGCATCTTGTTAATGTCGGTTACCAGGTGTTCACCATATGAATGATTTTTATCTCTATATATGGGATGTGGATTGAAATATGAAATCTTGTGGTCTATTGTTACGATTTGATATATATAGGTTAAACCTATAACTCACCAACATTTTTGTTGACGTTTAAAGCATGTTTATTCTCAGGTGAATACTAAGAGCTTCCGCTGTTGCATACTAAAATAAGGACAAGATTTGGAGTCCATGTTTGTATGATATTGTGTAAAAACTGCATTCAAGAAACTGATTTCGATGTAACATATTTGTATTGTAAACCATTATGTAATGGTCGTGTGTAAACAGAATATTTTAGATTATCATTATTTGATAATCTACGTAAAACTTTTTAAACCTTTATTTATGAAATAAAGGTTATGGTTTGTTTTAAAAATGAATGAAGTCTTTGAAAAACGTCTCATATAGAGGTCAAAACCTCGCAACGAAATCAATTAATATGGAACGTTTTTAATCAATAAGAACGGGACATTTCATGAGAATACATGCGCATTTTACGTTTTACATACTAGGAACGAGTACTTAAACTTTATATATGTGTGGGTTATACAACGGCATAAACTTTCCCCTTAGCTCGGTAACGTTTAGTCATTGGTCTTTGAACCGGTGAACGCGAATCTTAGATATGGATCCATAGGGTTTGACATCCCCACTCGGGCTAGTAGCGCTAGCATTTAACGGGTGTTTAATACTTCGTAAACATACGCACTCGCCAAGTGTACTTTTAGGGGGTTATAAACGTTAAGTTAGTTACCAAGTGTCCACGGTTATACATATACTTTTCATACTGTTTTGAAACGCTGTTTGAAGCACTGAAATCTCGTGGCCTACCTTACATTACTGTTATACTTAAACTATAGCTCACCAACCTTTGTGTTAACGTTTTTAAGCATGTTTTTCTCAGGTGCTTAAGGTTTGCTTGCTTCCGCTGTACTAGTCATGCTTTGTAGACACCCGCTGCGCTTATTAGAGATGTCACCGCATGAAACGTTTATTTTTCATTCAAACTATACTACTTTGAAACGATGTATTTGTAACGACCTATGGGTCACGTACTATTATTGCTTGCTATTCGTAGAAGCATACTTTTGGTTGTTAAACATTTGACGTTGGTTAAGACGTCACCGATATTCATGAATGCAAACTTATTTTGAAACAGCATATAGTTTTTGACCTTGTAATGATCCTGTTGTTGATGATTCGTACACGATGGTTTTGTACGGGGCATCACAAAATTCGGCGATGATAGCCGGGTCTCTATTGGTTTGGCGTTGTTTTTTGTACTGTTCGGTTGCCGTCCGCTGTAGTGTTCATGCCTCTCCCGTAGTCGTCTATTCGGGTGGAATCGATGTCGTTGCCGGCATGTGTTAACTTTGTTGACCATGGTAAATTGATGTTTTTTGAAGTAATTCTCTCGGGGTCCTTTTATCCGCTCGAACGGGGTTTTGATCTTACTTGACGAGCATGTGGTTCTCTGGTTAGGAGTGTTATGTGGTTCTTCAGGTACGAGAGGTTATTTTGATTTGCAGGCCTCGGGTTAGGTGTTGCTGGAGTGCTCGGCGTTCATTTTAGGGTGCAGCTTTTTAGCAATGTCGATTGTGGAGTTAGATACGTACCCGGTTTTATGTTGTTTAGATTTAGGTTTGATGGTTGTACGTTTGTTGTATCTTTACATTTTCAATGCGCTCGCTCTCTTTCAATCATTGTTTTCGTCCATTGTTTGTAGGACGATCAAAGCGAACCCTTACAATTTCAATCATTGTTGTTTGTATGTTCCATCGGATTTTTATGATATATATATATATATATATATATATATATATATATATATATATATATATATATATATATATATATATATATATATATATAGTGGTAGGATCAAGAGGGAAGTAACCATTCGGGGAGAAGGGGGAAGCAAAAACTTTTTTTTTTTCGTTTTTTGAAAAAACTTTGTTCACGAACATTATAGATGAGATGAAAATATGAACATTTAGTAGAGACACTTTGTGATAAATGTTTTTATATTGGTGGAAAAACGCTCGAAGAAGTAATATATAACAATTATCGTGTTTTTCGAGCGTATTTTGAGGTT
Source organism: Rutidosis leptorrhynchoides (assembly GCF_046630445.1). Classification (NCBI taxonomy): domain Eukaryota; kingdom Viridiplantae; phylum Streptophyta; class Magnoliopsida; order Asterales; family Asteraceae; genus Rutidosis; species Rutidosis leptorrhynchoides. Next base: position 422,160,864 of record NC_092336.1, read on the forward strand.
TTAGCTATTGGGGTTTAGATATTAGGGTTTATAGGGTTTAGATATTAGGGTTTAGAAATTTAGGGTTTAGGGTTTAGATTTAGGGTTTAGATTTAGGATTTAGATTGAGTTTTTAACACGAACGGTTTAGAGTTTAGGGTTTAGGGTTTAGGGTTTAGGGTTTGGTGTTTTGGGTTTATTCCATAAACCCAAAACACCAAACCCTAAACCCTAAACCCTAAACTCTAAATCGGGCTAAATTTTACTTCACAAAACATGAAAAAGAAAAAACGTTCATATTCTTCAAGAACAATATTATCTTGAATGTTATTTTTGTCGATCGTTTTCCCGCCTAAATAATAACATTCATCACGAAGTGTCTCTTCTAAATGTTAATATTTTCGTGTGATCTTGATGCGGGGAAAAAAAAATTTCAAAAAAAACGAAAAAAAAAAAATTTTTTGCTTCCCCCCGCTTCCGCCCGATTGGTTACTTCCCCATTATTTTCGCCGAAAAAAAAAAAGATATATGTATAATATAATATAATAATTAATAATTTAAATTAACATCTCAATAACACCTTCAGCTTATAAAATCATCATAAATTGTGGTTTGCATTTAGCCATTTAGAAGTTAGAACCTAACTGTTGAACCCACCTGAGAAAATATACTATTACTATTTACTATTCGATCAAAAAAAAAGGTGTTATACTCATATGGACACTTTCTTTCTCACATTATTCGATCATCCAAGATAAATTGTGGTAGTGTGGGTAACTGATACCCATGCCATGTATGGCCATGCCATGTAGGACATGGGCCATGTCATTAAAAAAGTGGAAAACCAAGATAGTTGAAGAATAGGGCATGCCCATGTGACCACGTCAATCCAATAGAACACACCCCAGGTGAATAGTCCATGTTAGTGCAAGAGCCCCATGTCATGTTATGGCAGTTTCATTAAAAGCACTAATAATCATTTCTCTCCCTCATGCACCGTCTTTTGTGTTTTTGGTTAAAGGGAGGAGCGTTAGCGAAGGAAGGAGGAAAGTAGATGAGCTTTAGCGATGATGATAACAACTAGGTAGCGACGATGACGATAAAGGGAGAGCCAATATCCAAAAGTGACAATGCCATGAAGTCCTTTGATTACATATGCTTCTCATTTTCTCGACTTAGCTCCATTTATTTCATTTAGCTCCAAACTCACCATCATAACTTCTTAATCAATAAGTATCAATACTAAAACAAATAAATACTGATAATGATGATTTTGTAATAAATTCGGGTTTAAACGAGAAGATATCGCCATCTAAAATATAGAGTATAATTTTTTGCGATATCTCATACCGACCCCCTAGTTTGTAAATATTGCTTCTTGATACATGTATAATTATCTATTTGCTAATAGAAACGTTATGTTGTACAAGGCACTAACTGTTATTAAACGTTATTATATTTCACATTGATAATTTGAGTTGATTATGAGAAATTATATGTATAAATACATTTCCTGTCTGTTTATCATAATTATAAAAAATTTCAAATGAAAAATGATAATAGAACTCCAAAGTTCAATCCTTACAGGCTTACACTACCCCAAACCTTAAGTATCATACAAGTCACCATCTTTAGATTGGTCAAGTCAAAACAAGTTTAAGTTGAATTACGGGCGGACTAGATCCAAACAAAATGGACGAGTGTAAATTGACTTTGTTTTCAGTCTCCTCGTTACATCCAACGTAAGGTTTTGCTGCGGTCCTATCAGATCCATGAATACACCACATGTAATACAAGCGTATTTCAGAAACGTTAAGATCTGTTGTCAAGACATATTTACCTCATTATACAGTTTCAGGTAAACTTTTGTGTACCAACCACATCAGACGAATTTCAGGTAAACTTTTGTACACAGCAGCACAGCCCATTGCTGATCCATTTGCAGTGTATAAAGTGTAGGATGAAACACACATGGAATCAATGTTTCAAAAGAGTGCACCCCATTTATATCACCTGTAATCTCATCTCACACACAAACATATGTAGTATTCTCATATCATATACAGTATTTAGTATTTATATTTTATATTTATATTTAAATTTAAATATTAACAGAACTATGAATAAGATTTAAGTGCATAAAACCACAACAGATTAAAACTGTGTATCTCCATTGTTTGACTATTATATCACTGCGAGAACGATCAGACAACTTCCAGTTGTTGAGTTCAAACAACTGCTCTAATATTACGCACGATATGTCGATATGGAGATAATAAGAACAATCAATTATATGGTAAAACCAACAACTGAACAAATAAAATACTCAAGGTGCCGCATAATGGATACCCTAGTTATTATATTCTAAATTCAAAGCAATACATCAATACAAACAAAGTCTGACGATCGCATGCAAATTGCTTACAAAATCCAATGAGCCGCTGGTCTTGCAGTTTCAACGTGATTCCCAGTCCTTGATCTTTTTTCCTTTAGGTTTTGCTATCGGAGCATTCATACCCGCCATTTTTGTGTTGTACTTTGACCGAAGTGTATCGTTGTATGTCCACCTGCAGAACATTAAAGAGCATGTTAAAGGAGATTTGAAAAAAAATTATGTTTTCATATATATACTTTTCTAGTAAAAGGGGCCGGAAATCAAGACACGTAATAATACACGAACTAGTGATTAACATGAAAACATGATGACTGGGTGACACACTTTATGTGGGCTCAATCCAGAGATTAATCTTCAAGCTCTTTTAGAACCTTATATTAACTTATAACTCAATGTATCAGTTGTTCATTGTCTTCATTTTATTGATATCGTACTACATTAACTTCTAGATACTATAAACTTTAGTTACATGTCAGAAAGTGATATCAATAGACAAGCAAAAAAAACGCAAATAGACGTCAGGCAACCAGACATAAAAACATTTATTTGATAGCAATTAAAACAGTAAAACCACACTGATTTGTAGCTGCAAACAATTAAACTTGGTAGCTATTAAAAGTTCATTGTCTAATGTCTATGAAGGAATCTAAATAGGAATCTAGGTACAAACTGTACAAATTTTCATGTAAAGATCTGCAAGTGGCAAAAGGCTAGACAGAGAGAGAAACTTAACAACTGATCAGAACATAACAACTCAGCATACCATTAGTAGTTAGAAATTACTGAGTAGTTTCTTTTAATAAGTAATTAGTTATTAAAACTTTTATATGAGTTGTCTCATGTCATCGAAAACTGTTGCTTACGTTGTCGAGAATTGCTTGCTTTAACGAAGAAAACATTTGCAATGAACACGAAATTGACATTACGTCTTCAAGCAAAAAACAGTTAAAAGAAGAGCAACTGAGATAAGACAGGACTATACTTGCAAAAGATTTGTTTAGGAAACTATTGCTAAGCCCAATGTTGTAAACACGACATCTTTAAATAGATTTTAGGTTCAATATGTAAATTATTTTATGTTGACCAATCAGTGACAAAAAGCTAGACAAGAGAACTTACTAAACTGGTTAAACAGAGTAATAACTTAGCCTACCATTTCATTGATATGTTAAACAGACGAGGTTTAGGGAGCTTGTTACTTTTGGAGAAGGGACGCCGGCAGAGAGAACTAGGGTAGAAGAAAGATATAAAGAAGCTAAAAGAGAAGCAAAGAAGGCTGTAGCAATTGCAAAAGACAAAGCATATGAAGATCTATATAGGAAACTAGACTCTAAAGAGGGAGCTAATGACATATATAGGATAGCTAAAGCTAGGGAGTGAAGAAGTAGAGACTTGGTTAACGTCAAATTTATCAAGGATGAAGCGGGTCAAAGTATAGTGAGAGAAGACCTTATTAGGAAAAGATGGGAAGAGTATTTTGCATCCCTTTTCGGTAGGGAAAGACCCGAGCGGAACGGGGAACTCCACGAGGTTCGTGAGTATCAAAACAACTGTTTCTGCACGAGGATTAACCAGGAGGAAGTTAGATCGTCCCTACGAAAGATGGGGAGAAACAAGGCAGTAGGACCAGACCAAATTCCGATTGAGGCGTGGAAGTGCCTTGGAGACGATGGGGTTAGATGGTTGACAAACCTTTTCAACACGACGTTTAAAAGCGCAAAGATGCCTATGGAATGGAGACTAAGTGAGGTTATTCCCATTTATAAGAACAAGGGAGATGCGCAAATATGTAGTAATTACAGAGGCATAAAATTACTTAGTCATACTTGAAGCTTTGGGAGAGAGTGATTGAGACGAGGCTCCGACGCGAGACAAAGGTTTCAGAGAACCAATTCGGTTTCATGCCAGGACGCTCGTCGATGGAGGCGATTCACATCGTTAGAAGCCTTATGGAGAAGTATAGGAAAAAACAAAAGAACCTACACATGGCATTCCTTGACTTGGAAAAGGCCTATGACTGTGTCCCGCGTGAACTGATTTGGAAGACTCTTAATGTTAGGGGTGTCCCAAGTAGATATATAAGAACTATTAGAGATATGTACGAGGGGGCGAAGACTCGTGTACGTACGACGGTAGGTAACACTGAGTTTTTCCCTGTAGAGGTAGGTTTACATCAGGGATCGGCCCTTAGCCCATATCTTTTCGCTTTGATCCTAGATGAACCGACTCAAAGAATTCAAGAAAACATCTCATGGTGCCTAATATTCGCCGAAGATATTGTATTAGTTTCGGATTCCCAGGATGAGCTTAACAGAAGGCTAGAGCTATGGAGGATCGCCCTAGAATCAAATGGCCTACGGATTAGCAGACTTAAATCTGAGTACCTTAGATGTGATTTCAAGACGAGCGAAGAGGAACAAGAGGATACAGTGGATGTCCGGATTGGGGATCAAATTTTACCTCCACAAGAGTCCTTTTAGATATTTAGGCTCGATGCTCCACAAAACAGGAAGGATAGATGAGGACGTGACGCACCGTATACGAGTAGGATGGTTGAAGTGGAGGGCAGCAAAAGGCGTGTTGTGCGACAAGAAGGTACCCCTTAAATTGAAAGGGAAATTCTTCAAGGTGGCTATCAGACCAGCCATGTTATACGGATCAGAGTGTTGGCCAATGACGAAAGCCCAGGAGAGGAGGATGGAGGTGGCAGAAATGAGGATGCTTAGGTGGACGTGTGGTAAGACCATGCTAGATATGATACCAAATGTAGTTTTTAGGGAGAACCTGGAAGTTGGGAACATAACCAACAAGCTGAGGGAAGGACGACTTAGATGGTTTGGGCATGTTATGAGGCGCCCACTTTTAGCCCCGGTTAGGAGAGTCGAGACCCTCGTTGTTAGGGGCGTAAGGAGAAGGGGTAGACCCAAACGTAGGTTGGAGGATAGATGGAAGCTTGACATGAAAGAGCTTCTACTGACGGAGGAAATGACTTCTGATAGGAGCCTGTGGAGGAGTAGAATTAGAACTATTAAGTTTGTTTTTTTTTTTTTTTTTTTTTTTTTTTAATGTGTAATATATATTTATTTTACAACCATATATAGATAACTATTTTTTTTTTTCCCCGTCGTATTTATAGGTTATTCGATGGTCTGTTTATGTATCTAGGTATATGTTTTCGTACCTATGTTAACATGTATACGTTTATATGCCTCTGTACCTATGTACCTATGTGTGTGTTTTTAGATTATATAAGTACATGTGTATATGTTTGTATCCGTGTATGTATGCATGTATATGTATCTAGGTGTATGTATGTGTGTATATGTTTGTATCCGTATATGTATGTATGTATATGTATCTAGGTGTATGTATGTATGTATGTATGTATATATTTGTATCTAAGTGTATATATGTATGTTTGTATATATACCTACGTTTGTATCTATATGTATACATGTTTAGGTATAAGTATTGATATATGCTTATGTGTGTGTGGGGGTATACATATATATATGTGGGGTGTGTTAGTGTGTATGTGTAAATGTTTTTCTTTTTTTTTTCTTTTTTTTTTTTTTCCTCATATCTCTATGCATTATATTATTCAAGCTATCTGTCATATTGATGTGCATCACTACTATATTAGTCTTCTTTTATGGCTACCTCGTATGGTTGCATCTCCCTAGGCGCACATAACTCTTACAGGTACATATGTCAGCATTATTTCGTTTGGATGAGCAGTTCTGGCCGGAGGTCCTTTAGGAAGCAATCTCTTGGTTCTCGAGTAGAGGGAGGGACGATCTTATCCAGTCGCGGGTTCTATACCCGCAAGTGGAGTAGGGATTTCCTTCTAGTCTAGAGTACGAGGAATGATTGTCTACACTCCACCTCCCCCATACCTTACATTCGTGGGATTGGGTATTGTTGTTGTTGTTGTTTTCACTAAGAGATTACCAGTACAAAACAACACTATAAAATGAGTTGCGCAACATAACTAAAGTTTGAGCATTAACCATATAAAAAAGTATTTGCACATCAAATGCAAAACTTCAACATCAAAAAAATGACTGGCGCATCATAACTAAAGTTGATTTTAAGTAATGAATAGTTCAGTAAGTGACTAAGACTGAATAACAAATGCTAAAAACATACAATGTACAAAAGGATAATGTACTTACGGATTATTCCAGTCAGTTGTATCTTCATTAACAAGGTGCGTCCATTTCGTCCTTCCACTTCGACCAAAGTGCTTAACTTGCATAACCTTAGGTAAAATCGTCTTATCCATCTTATCCTCTCCAGTCGGTGCAGAGAAATCACGTCCAAAAATACCATCAGAACCAACTGTTGCAGCAGCATCATCAGGATCATCCTGAAAGAACGCACCCTTATGATAATATTTCTGCATGAACCTCCATTTTTGTTTCGGTGCACCGGCAGGCTTCGGATTCCTCCTCTCCCACTCTCTTCTTTCTTCTTCAGTCATATTCCTAACTCTCTCAATCTCCTCTCGTTCCTTCACCATTGCATCACGATCTTCTCGATCCCGTTTAATCCTCGCAATCTCACGAACCTTCCACGCTTCATACTCTTCAGCTTCATTCAACTCATCGTCTGTTTCCACATCAGCAATATTAGCTTCCGCTTCAATATTCTTCTGAATCTCCATATCTTCACGAATCTTCTCAACAATTATTTGCTTCGTTTCCACCTTCCTTTCCTGCACTCTTCTCTTCACCGACTCCTCAATCGCACGTTCTTCAGCTTCAATCTTCACACGTTCAGCAATCGTATCTCGTTCCGTTCTCGGTACAAAAACCGGCTTCACCATCGCCATTCCCATCTGCTCTTCCTCCGAATCCGTTTCATACTCAGACGATTCCTCTTCTTCCTCCTCTTCATCTTCATCCTCTTCCTCCGGAATCATTGCTGCTTCTTCTTGCTCCCTCTGCAACAACTTTTCCCTAATTCTCTTCCTCTTTTCATCCAATGCATCCTCATCATCTTCCTCAAAATCCAACCGTTCCTGTCTCCTCTGCTCTTCTTCTTCGGTCGAAATAATCTCCGCTTGCCGAATTCTTCGATGATCAGCTCTTACCTCTTCCTTATCATCCAACCTATTCTCCGCTAACCTTCGCAGCCTAGGATCGTCTCGTTTCACTATAGTATTATCATCATCCCTGCTAGGAAACGCTTTTTCCAATGCAGCTGATCTCGACATTCGAATATTATCGCCTTCTTCATCGCCATCATCGGCCCACTCAGGAGCTTTACCAGGCCAATATCTTTTGACTTTCGTTTGCCCTATTTTACCTTTAAGTTTATCCCTAATTGCAATAACAGTATCACTAACACCAGCTGTTACCGACATCGTAACAGAAACAAATTAACCACAAACAAACCCTAGTTTTTCCAATCCTGCAAAAAAAAAAAAAAATTCAAAAGCGAATCGTAACACGCATATGTTTAGGAAAATATGCTCTATATTTGAAATTAACAAACAAAAGTAACTGAAATAACATAAATAATTAAAGTACTTACGATTTCAAGTATGAGAATTTGCTTATAACCCGAAAAAGATCGTAATTTCGTGGTTACAGTCGATATGCAGAGGTAAACCATTCGATTTCAAGCCCTAGATTACGGAGTATTCCTGTAGTCGGTTTTACTCCTTTAGGCCCTCTGTATATAGAAAATTTAAGACAAAATTACGCCAATCGTCCCTGTAATTTACCCTATTTTACACGTATAGTCCCTAAACTTTTAAGTTTTTATTCGTAGTCCCTTAAATTGTATAATTTTTCAATTATAGTGTCTCCGTCGGTTGGCCGTCTAATTTTTCCGTTATCTATGTCATGTGATGTGCTAAACATGTGAGGATATTTTAGTCTTTTTATCATTTATTCAAGTAACTCATCTTTTACATTGATTTACCCTTTATCCACTTATGTTGCTTCTCCTAATCAATTATCATACTTTCATCTTCATCTCAAATTTAATATAACCCTCAATTAATCTCAAAGTTCATAAACTCATAATTTAGTCTATACTTATATCATCATCAAGATCTATAACTCATTTTCTCACTTTCTCCAAATTTCATCAAATAACACAAACATAGGTTACGAATTCAGTTTCTTTAAATAAATAAAAAGACGAAAAATAACTATTGAAATCAGAGAGTGTACAAATTAAAACTCTCTTGAACATTTCAGAGTTTTTACAAATTTCATCAACACTCCTAAAATTATAATCAAAACACTTTAAATTCACGAAATAAAAATGCAACACAAACCTTTAAACCATCTCAAGCTACGGTAGTTGTTTGAGCGACTGCGACTGAGATGGCAACTCCGGCGGTGAAATATATGGTGGCCGGAGATGTCACCAGAGGCCGAATCTGGCTAGATCTGCGGCTGAAATGGAACTTACAAAAATCAATTTTGCGAAGGAAAGTGAGTTAATTTCATTCTTTGAAGATGACAGAATCAATTTTGTGTGCAACCACCAAGATGATGATGATGGTTACTCGTCACCGGAATAAACTAGATCAAACTACGATATAGATGATACATGCAGCTTCCATCGCTAACAGTGGTTGTGAATCAGACTGACGGTGGTTGTCATATTTACAAGTTCTTTCCTTATTCCGACTTATTCTTCAATCTAAAACCCGTACTCTCAACGCAATGATTTTGTCGAGTGTTAATATCGGCAAAAAATTCACGTTTTTACCTCGATATTAAGGCCCAAAAATAATAAAGTTCCAAACTTTATCGCCAAAATAATCGCTTTGTCGGTTAATTTTGTAGATTTAGTAATTACAAAGGCAATGCGAAAAGAATCAAGTGAAACGGAGCTAAAACGAAGATTTTAGAGCGAAAACGGTGAAAGACAAGTTACGACCCCGGAAACCAAGTTGCGATCCCGAGAACAGGCAAGACGATCCACTCAAAACAGCAAACCAATCCAGACACCGGCCTGCCACACCGGCTTGCCAATGTGGCGCCGGCTTGCCAGATCACCAGACACCGGGCACATGAAACGGGCTAGGCAACCGGATTGCCAGGCACCGGCCACCCACGTCGGCCAATGGCGCCGGCTTTCCAGCAGTTTTCCAGACAAAACTATTCTATTTAAGGACCATTTGGCATCCGATTTTCACATACCTCTTCACTCTCTCTCTCTCACTACAATACACTTTCTCACACTATAAGCTTTCAAGGCCTTCCCACCTCCGAGCAAGAAAATTAAGTACCCGGAGGGAACGCCGAAGATTGTACTAGGAGCGATCTAGAGGATGTCGGCACTTGTAATGGTCCAGATCTCATCTATAAACGGTGAAAGCCTTCCTTAATTTAATAAACTTACTTTGTTATTTTAAGTTGTTTTCATCTTGCATGCTTGAGTATCTGTTACAAATGTTTATTATACGTTAAATATCTTATCTGAAACTTATACTATTGTTATTCTGAAACCTTATCGGGTTTAGAACTCTAATTTACGGAGCACCCTTTCCATTTACTCACGTGGCTATAACCTAGTGTTAGGACCTGATCAATCCTAAGATACAAGGTAAGTAGTTATATGTGTTTAACATCACAATAGGGAAATAGTACCTCCGTACGGATAATCACTTATTCGTCAAAGAAGAGCTGCCCACCTAGGTTGTGATTAGAGTAGGTAACGTAGAGTTCAGTGAACATTGGCTTACTCAAAAGCATGGTTCGCGTCAGAAGCAATGTTCTAGAGACATTGTAAGATGATCCGAAGTTGAGTAAAAGAGACCTTTAACCCAATTAGCAGTACCTTAGGATATCTAAGATTGCAAATCTGTTAATGTTAAGCATAGCTTAGTATTAAGTGGAGAAGCATTACGGTAGTTAAACTAACTAGGATTAAGAAAAGCTGAGACTTTCCTTTAGGGATATACCACTTTATTCATGTACCTAGGATTCCATCCTCAAGGTCATTTAAACCCTTTAAGGTTAACGTTGGGAGTAGGGATATCCGTTTTACCCAGAATCTTTAAAGCCTAAACTCTTAGTGACAAATTGATTAGGTTCTTAACCCGATTGATTGAGGTTTAGTGTTCATTATAGGAAGTTAAACTCTTTTAACAACTTTTCGTTAGTATCATACTCAACATAACTATCCCTCTATCTTTATAATTTCATACTACCTTAGTTAAGTTTATTATATCACCACTTGTCATTAGGGTTGACTTTCAAGGCACTTTTATCCCATATTACTGAGCAAACATACAAAATATACGAACATAAGTTATACTTACCACTTACTCGTTTAAAGGAAGACAAGTAGGTGAAATATAGTTAGGAAACCCCAGCTAAATATAAATAATAAAACCGCTACTCCCTTTTGGTAACTAATTCTGATGTCTTGCGACCTACGACATCGCATAAATAAAATTGTCCATTTTGGTCATATCAAGTGTCCAATAACATGTTGATATTCTTCTCACCCAAACCACTACAAGAGCCCAAATGACTACGATCGTTGTTATCAATCCACTTTTCATTCAAAATACCCGAACCAACATCAATATCTCCATTGACTTTTGAAAGTAACCCGGGCTTAAACTACCAACGTAATCTTTCTCGACATTTACTCTACCAAAAATAGGGGACCCGAAACAGAACGTAACACGAATTGAAAGTTAGCCTAAAACTCATCCACATTTTCTTCCACATTGTGTATGACAACTATATTGACACATGAAGTGTTGTGAAAGTGTGTGCTTGTGCTTACTTTGTTTCAACCTTTTAATTTATATTATCTAATTTACTTTTCACTTTTAACACCCTAATGAGCAACAAAACTCGATCAAGGTAGTATAGTAATAAGTAAGTTAGGCATTGTCCCAAAAGATTACGGAAGTGGATATGAGTTGTAATTTAAATCTAACTCTTTGGAAAGAATTAGAATTATTATATTATTATATTATAATATAATCATTATAATATCATTAGGAAAGAAATAATAAGGATTAATTTTATATTATATTTTTTTATAAGACTATCTCACGAAAGATATAACTATTATTGATTTAAATGCAAATATAATTAAAAGAATTGATTATTCGGACTTTTGAGTCATCGGAGATTATTTTAATTAAGAAGTTTCATAACTTATATTGACAAGAAATAACAATTAAAGACCGGTTGTTAATTAATTATCAATTAATCAAATATTAGGATTTAATCTTTGCTTACTTGTGATGAGGCAAACCTATTAACTAAGTGGGCATACAAAGTTAACATCCCGATTTTATAGAATTCATATAATTACATAATAAATATCAAATAGGTTTTGTGATCAGAACTCAAATAATATTCAACAAGGCTAGCAACTAGATAAGCTAATAAACCTAATCAGACTAACATTAGTGACATGCTAGTATCAAACTTAACCATATTCTCATGCAATTGGACATACAAACTCATAGAAACAAGGGTTCTTTGATTAAACCTAATAAATTAATTCTCACTACTATTACCCCAATTATTATTTATCCATTAATTACTTCTATAATCATCCACTAAATTATATGCAATTTAAACACGTATTCCAATGTGGCTAATCTTCATGTAATTTAAATCAAACAAATAATTAACTCAGGATTAATGATGTGTTAACCTCAGATTTTTCTCAGTTTCGTCCAAATAACCACTATGAATGTTTAGTTCATAGTTGAAGACGAATTAAAAACAACTGTAGATACATGATGTGCAAAAGTGTGCAGTGCTTAATTTGCCTTTCAAACTTTTAAATTTATATAACCTTTATTATTACACTTTTAACACTCTATCGAGCAACAAAACCCGATCAGAGGTAGTATTTTAGGTTATCGTCCCAAAAGAGCGTAGATGCGTTATAAGTTGTTTTATTGGATAGTTTAATTCTTATTAAAGAATTAAAGATATATTTTTATGTCTTTTATGGGATAGATTCTTATCTCTTAGGAAAGAGATGATTTAAGATAAACAAAATAAAGTAAGAAAGTAAAAGATTCAAATTAAACAATTATAAATAAAAGCAGCTACATGAACAAATAACTCATACGATAATCATATTAAGCAAGTTTCATAACTTATATTAACACAAATCAAGATAACAATCATAGACCAATTATTATCCCTAAGCAGGTTAAGACAAGTGTTGCATATCATTCAATAGGTAGGACTTAAAACATATACTAGACATGTGCTGTGCATGACTAATATCTCAATTCTTAGCATTCAATTCAATTACATGATACATATCAACCTTATGATGCAGATCAATATGCAAATAGACTGACAAATTATATAAGCTATTAAACATCAAGTAGATCAACTCAAGTTACTAGCTGAAAGTCAATTACTACTTAGTTTTCATGTAATCATTAATTAAACACATCTAAACAGAGGATCTTCGACTAAGCCTAACAATATCAAACTCTATTATTGATAGTGCTCCAAATGAACATATATTTAGGCACAATATCCTTCCAATATGTAAAGCTTTTAGTTGTAATTGTTCTATTTTTATGTAATATTCGTTTAAATAAATAAGTGCGAAGACAAAAGAAGAAAACGAAGATTTGAAGACACAAATGACCAAAAAGCTAAAAAGTATAAAGTACAATCCAAGTGGTTCAAATTATTGATGAGAAACGTCTAAAAAATTACAAGAGTACAAGTCGCGGAACGCAAAGTACAAGATATCTCCGCGTACGAAAGGACGTTCGAAAATCCGGAACCGAGACATAAATCGAGCATCAAAGCGCGAGTCAACCGTCCTAAAATTACGAGTTAACTATGCAAAAGAATATAATATAATATATATATAATTAATATAAATTATATATATTATATATATATATTTTATAAATATGTCGATAAGCTAAAAAACAAAAAATATGTGAGCTGGATCTGACGGCCATGCGATCGCATAGGAAATAGGCATAAAATTCATGCGAGTGCATGACCCCATGCGAGTGCATGAGATTTGCACTAAAACCCCATGCACTCGCATGAGCATCAGAATCAGGAATTATGCCTATAAAAGCCAGGCTTATGCACGAGTAAAAAAGGACACTCTCTTTTCATTTTCTTTCCTCTGATCAAGATTTATATATTTATATTTATAATATTAAGTTTAAATTAAGTTTAATAATAATTGGGTTAATGTAAGAAATGTTTTAAGGTTTTGTAAGTCGAAATTCTGTCCGTGTAACGCTACGCGATTAATCACCACTGTAAGCTATGTTCTTCCTTTTTAAATTAATGTCTCGTAACTAAGTTATTATTATGCTTATTTGAGCCGAAGTAATCGTGATGTTGGGCTAAATATTAAGACGGGGTTATTGAATTCTGTACCATAATTAAGGTTTGGACAAAAGACCGACACTTGTGGGCATTAGACTATGGACTATTAATAGATGGGGGGTATTGTCTAATTGAGTAACAACTCATTGGAGTCTGTCGAACCTATCTTCAAATTAATTAACTTAATAATTAATAATGATTATGGTTGTCCTATTTAGTGACATTCATACGGAATCTATTATAATCATTTAATTAATTATTCGGGTTGGGTAGATTATTCAAACTGATCAAGTGGGTAAATTAATATTCATATCTAATCAAAACAAGGGTAGATTACATACAGTGACAACTGGTATAATTGTTGACAGAAGTGATAACTGCGTCACAGTTTAAATCCTTAATTAGTTGGACTATTTGACTTCGGGTATAAGGGTAATTTGACGATGACACTCGCAATTTATATTTATGACCGACGGACTATTATGGACAAAAACTAGATAGACGTATCAAATAAAGCAGGACAAAGGACAATTAACCCAAGAGTAATAAATTAAAATCAAAACGTCAAACATCATGATTACGGAAGTTTAAATAAGCATAATACTTTTATTTCATATTTCATCGTACTTTTATTTTCTGTCATTTCATTTAACGCACTTTTAATTATCGCAACTTTAAATATTGTTATTTATGTTACGCACTTTAATTATTGTCATTTATCTTTACGCTTTATTTAAAATCGACAAACCGGTCATTAAACGATAAAACCCCCCCCCTTTTATAATAATATTACTATATATAATTATATATATTTTATATAAATATAGTTGTTAAAAATATAGCGTTAAACTCAGCCGTCTCCCTGTGGAACGAACCGAACTTACTAAAAAACTACACTACTGTACGATTAGGTACACTGCCTATAAGTGTTGTAGCAAGGTTTAGGTATATCCACTCTATAAATAAATAAATAACTTGTGTAAAATTGTATCGTATTTAATAGTATTTAGCAATAAAAATATAACTATTTCGTATACACCTCTGCTTTAACATCAAGTTTTTGGCGCCGCTGCCGAGGACCCAGCGAAACGCTATATTTTTACGCTATATTTTAGTAAAATTATATCTTTGTAAAAATATATTATCTCTTATTTCATAAAAATATTTTGTATTTATAATAAGTAAAAAATAAAAAATAAAAAAAATTATAAAAAGAAAAAATATATATATATTTTTAAAGATTTTATATATAATATTAACAAGTACTTTTATTTTTAGATTTAAAATATAAGTTTGTTTTAAATTATATAAATATTTTTTAATATTTTGAAAATTGAAAAAAATCAAATAAAAAAAATTAAAATTAAATTTGGGCCGAAACTGGTACCAGCCCGAATCAATTCTGGAAAATTGGGCCATGCGATCGCATGAGCCCAACACAATAAACTCATGCGGTCGCATGAGGGGTGCTGACAGGAAACCTAGGAGCATTTATTACGTGTTTAGGGTTTAATTTTATAATTATTATTATTAGGGTTTTTATTTAATAATATTTAGTTTTAGTTTTTAAATTTGTATTTTAAGTTTTAGTATTTATTATTTACTTATATTGATTAATATTTTTATATAATAATAATATAAAAATAATATTTTTATATAAATTTTATTTTTAGTTTATATCTTTTATTAATTGTACCTTTTTAGTCGTATCATTTGTAATTAGTTTTAAGTGTAATTTTTGCCGTAGTTATTTTTATTTCTAGATTTTTAGGCTTTGCCGTAAAATTCCTTAAGTAATTTTTCTTTAGACTAAGATTTAGGTGCTTTAGAATTTTGCGACGCCATTTTAAAATTTTAGTACTTTTTAAGTTATTGCCGTTTTGGATATAGAATTCCTTCTAAGCTTTAATACCTTTAGACGTAACTTTTAATATTTAGTTTTTAGACTTTTATTTTTCGACGCTTAATTTTTCGACCTTTTATTTTTCGACGTTTTTCGACGCACTCTTTTTCTTTCTTATTTCTCGACGCTCTAGTTTTTAGGACATAGATTTTTATTTCAAAATTTTGACGAAAAATTATTTTAAGCGGTTAAATTGATAGACATCCAAAATTTTCTGGTTCGTAGTAATAGTTGGATTTGTTAGTGACGAGTTGTGGGCTTCCGATTTAAAGGGTCCTGGCTACCTGCTGCATCTATTGGCTATTCGAAACGTGGGCAAAATCAGAAAAGTCTATTAATTTGATAGTTTATATAATTTTTTATCTTTTATAACTTATAGGACATTCAGTGAATGCACCGAGCAAAACGTTCACCACCTTTCATATGTTCACCACCTGTAACTCGATCAAGACATCTAGCCAATATTGTCGCCGTTGATTTTTCTTTAGAATCGTCATCTAGTCAAACAAGTACTCCAACTCAAATTTCCGATAATCCATTTTTTGAACCCGACTTCACAATTAAGAACCCGGAGGATATTCAAGGACAATTCCAAGATCCTGGACCACTAATCATTCCTCCTGAACTACAAACTATTAAATCAGAATCCTCTAGTGATTCGTATTCAACAAATTCAAAAATGGAAGTAACTGAACCTCTAAGTATGGAAGACCGAATGAGAGCCACACGCACTGGCCAAGGTCACGCCATTATTAAGCCAGATATTAATGCGCCAGATTATGAAATCAAAGGACAAATCCTACACATGGTAACTAATCAATGCCAATATAGTGGTACGCCAAAAGAAGATTCAAACGAACATCTTCGAACCTTTAATAGGATCTGTACTCTATTCAAAATCAGAGAAGTTGAGGATGAACAGATCTATCTCATGTTATTTCCCTGGACTCTAAAGGGAGAAGCCAAAGATTGGTTAGAATCGTTACCTGAAGGGGCGATTGACACATGGGATGTCTTAGTTGAAAATTTTCTTAAACAATTCTTTTCGGCATCTAAAGCCGTGAGACTTCAAGGAGAAATTGTTACGTTCACACAAAAGCCAAATAAAACTCTATATGAGGCGTGGACAAGATTCGGAAAGTTGTTGAGAGGATGTCCTCAACACGGTTTAGATACTTATCAAATAGTACAAATATTCTACCAAGGATGCGACATTGCTACACGAAAAGACATCGACATAACAGCTGGTGGTTCCATTATGAAAAAAACCGCAACCGAAGCTCACAAAATCATTGATAACACAGCCTCCCACTCACATGAGTGGCACCAAGAAAAAGATATCTTTCGATCATCTAAAGCGGCTAGAGCCGATTCTAGCCATGACTTTGATTCCATTTCCACAAAAATAGATGCTTTTGAGAGACGAATGGAAAAGATGAATAAAGATATTCACGCAATACGTATCAGTTGTGAGCAATGCGGTGGACCACACTTAATGAAAGATTGTCACATTGAATAAACCATGGAACAACGAGAGAATGTTTCCTACATGGACCAAAGGCCGGGAAATAATTATCAAAATAATTATCAACCGCCAAGGCCAAACTTCAATTGAAATCAAAACATTCTTTACAATCCAAATGGACCCAACAATAACTCGTATAACCAACAAGGTCCGAATAACCAACCAACTCAAAATAACACTTTCAATCAACAAAGACCTGGCTTGTATAAACCACCACAACATACCGAAGAGAAAAAGCCAAATCTAGAAGAAATGATGGCAAAGCTAATGGAGTCTCAAACACAATTTATTACATCTCAAACACAAACAAATGAAAGGTTTGATCAGTCATTAAGAACTCAACAAGCTTCCATTTTGAATCTAGAAAAACACGTAGGAAATCTTGCTAGCATGATGAGTGAGAGGGAACAAGGAAAGCTACCGAGTAATACTGATGTAAATCCTCGGAATGAGAATGTTAATATGGTGTCAACGAATTCTGAAAAACTAACACCAGAAGATGGGAAGATTTTAGATGTGAGTAACAATGAAGAAGTTACAACACCACCAACACCCGAGTATGTAAAGCCAGTGGTGGCACCATACAGACCACCCATCCCGTTTCCAAGAAAAGAAGTTGAGTATGAGCAAGTAATAGGTAATAAAGTTTGTGATACCTTTGGAAAGAAGAAGAAGAATAAGAATGTACAAGAAACAAAAACCGTAAAGATAAACCCGGTGAAGACAGTTCCACCAAAACCTCCACCCAGGTTGGGTGATCCGGGTGAATTTATTGTTCCTTGTCTATTTAGTGATTGTGTCATGTATGATGCACTAGCAGATTTAGGTGCAAGTGTGAGTGTTATGCCTCTTTCATTATATAAGAGATTAGGAGTAGGTGAGTTAAGTCCAACGAAAATGAGTGTTCGACTCTTTGATCAAACCATCAAGCACCCAGTTGGAACTGCTGACGACCTACCCGTTCAAGTAGGTAATTTAACATTTTTAGTCGAATTTATTGTCATTGACATAGAAGAGGACCCAAACATTCCTCTAATTTTAGGTCGACCATTCTTAGCATCTACCGGGGCGTTATTTGATGTAAGAGAGGGAAGAATGACACTTAGTGATGGTGAAAAATCGATCACCTTTGTAAGTCAAAAGTCTAAATCTCCACCAACCAAAACCGTTGAACCAACAAAAACGATCAATGAGAAGCATATTGTTTTATCAACTCCAACGTTAGTGCTTAACAATAATAAAACGCCTAAGTGTGGGGAAGATGAAGTAACACCTAATGATGACCTAATAACAAAGAACCCCGTTGTTGATACAAAATTAAATGATCCCGTTATTAACAGTTCAATGAAGAAACTTATTAAACGGATTCGCGATGCTAGAACCAAGGGGAACTTTAAGTTATATAACCAGTTAGTATCCAATATTTTGCCTAAAGAAAAGGCCAAACTAGTTGAATTTGTAGATATTACACAGGAATCTGACCAATGGCTTAAAGCAAAAGTCACAGATATGCAAGTTGATTATGGTCTAAAAGAAATTGACGATGAAGTTAATCACAAATTCGACACCACAACTACCTAAGTGTGGGGAGATTCAGATATTCTAAAAAGAAAATGCTGTCTAGAGTTAGTTATTCTGTTCTCGTGTAGTTCCGAGAATGGAATCCGATTGGTGTTTTTCACTAGCAGACACTAAAGAACTAGTTTTCTCCTCCCATTCTGAATTTTTGTTTTGTAGGTTTTGTATATGCATTTTTAAATTTAATTTTTGTGTGATTTTAAAAAAAACAAAAATTACTTTATTTCATTAAGTTTAAAAAAATGATTTCTAAAATTCATCGTAAGTTAAAGACTAGGTCATGAAACCGAAATTGCTTTACCTGAGGGCGGGGCGACAAATTTTGTTATCATTATTTTTAATATTATTGATCTAAAGTATACCAAAAAATTAAAAAACCCCAAAAATCTTTGCTTTTAAAACAATCGTTTTAAAAACGACAAATTTTAAATTTTGTCGAGGGACGGACTAGGTAAACATACCGAAACTACCTAAAGTAAAAGGAAACTAAATTTTAAAAAATTATTCATTTAAATTGTTTTAATAAATAAAGGTTTTTATAAATATATATATATATATATATATATATATATATATATATATATATATATATATATATATATATATATATATATATATATATATATATTATATATATGTTTGTAGTTTATCTTATGTACAAAACAGGGTAAAACAGCACACTTGTAAAGATTAAGTTCAGCAAAAGCTACTAATTTTGACGATAAGACGCAAAACATATGTGAAATTACAACAAAATGAATGAACGATGAGGCGCGCCATCTATCATTCGACGACCTTAGTAATTACAAACTCGGTATTTTTAATCACTTTTCTACACTAATCACCCTTATGAATTTATAATTATAGTCTGATTTCATGCAAATGAGGGCATTGCATGTTCTCAAGTGTGGGGAAGGGTTATAAATTCTCTCGGGTTTATACTTAGTTTAATTGCCAAATTTTGTGAAAATTTGAAAAAATTTCAACTAAATGAATTCAAAATCATGTTTATACATATTTATGAACGATAAAACTAGGTGTTAATGCCGAAATTATTGTTACCTCGGAGAGAACATAAATGGAGAAATAACCCAAAACGTTAGAATTCATTTAAAATGGAATAAAGGAGAATAAAAAGGCAAAGAAATAAAATAAAAAGCTAAGTGTGGGAAGAATTTACCAAGTTCTTCAAAACATATATCACATATTTGTACAAGATTATTGCAGGTACTTTTGCTTTGGACGATTTTAATCAGTTTTACCTAATTTACTGTAATATATTTGAAAGAATAGATGGATCTACACAATGAATCATTTCCATCATTAAAAGGAAGTAAAGTCTTCCGAAGAAGACATGCACTTCTTGATTTAGGTCAGGAAGTTGTCGTTCAGACCAGCTGTAGGTTGACGAAAAATCTAGAAAAGTCATCTCTAAAATCAGCAGAAAATCCACGGACCTCAGCATCAAACAGGGTCACCAAGTGGTCAGACTTATCCTAACCATGAGAGGATCTGTCTCGTAAAATGGGGAGGGCGCCGTGCAAATTAGCTTGATAATACTAATGAATCAGATCCCCAGAAAGGATAATCTCCTTAAAGATAAAAAATTAGCTTTTAAGCCTGATATTACTCAATCCTTGAGATTGACCTTAAACATTGAGAATTACAAACTCATGGAATTCGATGATATCTAAACTCGAGCTTGAACAAGAAAATATTTTGATCAAAATAAAACCGATTTGTTTTCTGAAAACCCATTTTCAATGCGTTCATTACCATTGAACGTAAAATCCTAGGAATTCACCTAGAATTCATTAGGTCACCTGAATCAAATCGGGTGTCAACCGTAAGAACGGTGGTTGCATAGCATGGTCAAAGACAGGACCTTGTGCCAGACTGAAAAACTATAGGGTGATCTTTACTATTGCTCCTACAAAGGATAGTAATTGCATCCGACACGTTTTAGACCATAATCAAAAGCATGTCACGGGACATTGCCTTAACAGTTGCTTGTTCAACGCTTTCCTTTACAACCGGGCGGTAGTTTACCAAAAGGTAATATACGGAGCAAGTATACTGGACATGTTGCTTTCCTAATACAAGGTTAGCAAGTGGGTGACACAACCGCAAGTTTTGAGCTAAAATTTTCAAATCTGAAACCCACCAAACCCACAAAAATAATTTGCAAACACCGGTGAAGGGTTATTCCTGAAAACTTATCTAGGGTAAAAGCTAGATTAAATTTTCAAAAGATCAAATGTTTTCATAAAGATCCAATTTCCTAAAAGAATCTAAATTTTCATAGTCATGTGGGACTGTAAACCACATCGTTACTATCATTGTTTATACCGCTATATCAAAATTACTGATGTATAAAGTGTGAGAATAAAAAGTGATTCAGGTGAAGTGTGATTTAATTTCAAGTTCTATATTGCTTGAGGACAAGCAACGCTCAAGTGTGGGGATATTTGATAGTGCTCCAAATGAACATATATTTAGGCACAATATCCTTCCAATATGTAAAGCTTTTAGTTGTAATTGTTCTATTTTTATGTAATATTCGTTTAAATAAATAAGTGCGAAGACAAAAGAAGTAAACGACGATTTGAAGACGCAAATGACCAAAAAGTTAAAAAGTACAAAGTACAATCCAAGTGGTTCAAATTATTGATGAGAAACGTCTAAAAAATTACAAGAGTACAAGTCGCGGAACGCAAAGTACAAGATATCTCCGCGTACGAAAGGACGTTCGAAAATCCGGAACCGAGACATAAATCGAGCATCAAAGCGCGAGTCAACAGTCCTAAAATTACGAGTCAACTATGCACAAGAATATAATATAATATATATAATTATTATAAATTATATATATTATATATATATTTAATAAATATGTCAACAAGCTAGAAAACAAAAAATATGTGAGCTGGATCTGACGGCCATGCGATCGCATGGGAAATAGGCATAAAATTCATGCGAGTGCATGACCCCATGCGAGTGCATGAGATTTGCACTAAAACCCCATGCACTCGCATGAGCATCAGAATAAGGAATTATGCCTATAAGAGCCAGGCTTATGCACGAGTAAAAAAGGACACTCTTTTTTCATTTTCTTTCCTCTGATCAAGATTTATATATTTATATTTATAATATTAAGTTTAAATTAAGTTTAATAATAATTGGGTTAATGTAAGAAATGTTTTAAGGTTTTGTAAGTCGAAATTATGTCCGTGTAACGCTACGCGATTAATCACCACTGTAAGCTATGTTCTTCCTTTTTAAATTAATGTCTCATAACTAAGTTATTATTAGGCTTATTTGAGCCGAAGTAGTCGTGATGTTGGGCTAAATATTAAGACGGGGTTATTGGATTTTGTACCATCATTAAGATTTGGAGAAAAGACCGACACTTGTGGGCATTAGACTATGGACTATTAATAGATGGGGGGTATTGTCTAATTGAGTAACAACTCATTGGAGTCTGTCGAACCTATCTTCAAATTAATTAACTTAATAATTAATAATGATTATGGTTGTCCTATTTAGTGACATTCATACGGAATCTATTATAATCATTTAATTAATTATTCTGGTTGGGTAATTGATTATTTAAACTGATCAAGTGGGTAAATTAATATTCATATCTAATCAAAACAAGGGTGCATTACATACAGTGACAACTGGTGTAATTGTTGACAGAAGTGATAACTGCGTCACAGTTTAAATCCTTAATTAGTTGGACTATTTGACTTCGGGTATAAGGGTAATTTGATGAGGACACTCGCAATTTATATTTATGACCGATGGACTATTATGGACAAAAACCAGATAGACGTATCAAATAAAGTAGGACAAAGGACAATTAACCCAAGAGTAATAAATTAAAATCAAAACGTCAAACATCATGATTACGGAAGTTTAAATAAGCATAATACTTTTATTTCATATTTCATCGTACTTTTATTTTCTGTCATTTCATTTAACGCACTTTTAATTATCGCAACTTTAAATATTTTTATTTATGTTACGCACTTTAATTATTGTCATTTATCTTTACGCTTTATTTAAAATCGATAAACCGGTCATTAAACGGTAAAACCCCCTTTTATAATAATATTACTATATATAATTATATATATTTTATATAAATATAGTTGTTAAAAATATAGCGTTAAACTCAGCCGTCTCCCTGTGGAACGAACCGGACTTACTAAAAAACTACACTACTGTACGATTAGGTACACTGCCTATAAGTGTTGTAGCAAGGTTTAGGTATATCCACTCTATAAATAAATAAATAACTTGTGTAAAATTGTATCGTATTTAATAGTATTTAGCAATAAAAATATAACTATTTCGTATACACCTCTGCTTTAACATCAATTATACAAGTGTAATTCCAATTAAAAAAGTTTATCATTATTATGCTGTTTAACTTAGTTGCATGCAATTCAATTTAACAAGTTTGATGGACTAGATCTAAACAAGTAGCATGAATCGGATAATAGATCATTGGATCAAGTACTAATCAATCCTAAAATCATGTTATCTAATCATTAAGCATGACAAACAAGTATATTAAAGCATAACAGATTCAAAACAGTTCAAATATCATCTCAGAAACTCGACCATACAGATCTGGAAAAGAACCAGAAACTGTATGCATGAAGCACGAAGCCGGCGGCTTCCTTCCTCATCAAGCCGGCGGCTTGGAGGTGAGGCCGGCGGCTTCATCTGATTCCCAGATGAAGTTCAATCTTCGTCTACGTAACCACTATAAACGTTTAGTTCATATCAGAAGACGAACAGAAACGAATACAGTAAATAAAATAAGTAAACAATAAAATAAGGATAGAATCATACCTTAAAAAGAAGGTAGATGTAAAATAACTTGAATTAAAACTTGAATCTTGATTACAATGACTAAATCTAACCTAAGGGTTTAGAGAAAACCCTAAAAAAATGACCTAACCAGAATTATTGAATTCTGAAAACTAATACATATGAAAACTGAGACCAGAGACCTGTATTTATACTGTTCAAGTTCGGTGGCCAAGCCGGCGACTTCAGTGGGAAGCTGGCGGCTTGCCTTGAGTCGGTGACTCCTTTTGCAAGTTAAACTTAATCCGCAAGCTAAAGTATTTTAGCCATCATACTTAAGCCGTGGCTTCAGAGAAGCCCTGCGGCTTCGCAAATCCGCCAAATCTTTTTGATTTTGTTTCCATTTTTGCTTGAACTTGATCAACAAGTTGAGAAACCGTGTCATTTAGGCCGACGGCTTTACTACCAAGTCGGCAGCTTCCTTTGCATTTTTCTTGATCAACAAGTGCTTTTAATTTTATGAAGATTCTGGAACATTCTGACATACTTAGCTCCAAGCCGGCGGCTTCGTATTGCCCATGTCGGCGGCTTCATGTAGCCGTTCTACAACTTGCTGTGTTTTTGATCCTGTTTGATGCATAACTTTGATAAAATCATTAGAAATACATTTTTCCCATTTTTACCCATTTTAGCGTGTTTTGGGGTTAAAATGACTCTAAAATACTAAGATAACTCCTCAAAATGTTATTAAAAAACTGTATAATTTAGGAGTTATCAATACAGAAAGACATAATTAAAAATAATGCAAGTAAATTAAACAAGAAACTTGCCTTAAGCGACAAAGAAAGTAAAAAACTTGAATTAACTTGAATAAACTTAAATTTAAAAGAAAAATACAATTAAAATCTAACCCTAAGAAGTTACAAAATTCGGAATAAATTCGTAACTTAACTCTAAAAAACTGAATTTGAGATTGTACATTGAAAACTGGAAAATTCGGCCTCTATTTATATTTTTCGAAAATCGACAACATAACTGGCGGATATGATTGGAATAGTCGGCGGCTATCCTAATTTACCCCAAATCCAGAAGTTTTTCTTGATCAACAAGTTTCTTGAGGCAAAAGTAATTCCATAACTAGCATCATAAGAGTTGGCTTCTATGATTATAGCAGGCGACTTCCACCTATGTAACATCCTCAGATTGGGCCTAGATGTAAGATGACTTTGTTGCCCTTAGGCATAATTGTGTGGTTAATTATGCTATTATTTTAATTAAATATTTAATATTATTTTGTAATTTGGTTAAGACCAATTTGTGACAAGGGTCACATAACATGGTCGTTTATTTAATTTGGACTCCATTAGGGTTGTCAAATTAAGTACGAAAGATTTTAGATTTACTGATAAATACCCGTGTGTTGTGGGGTACAGGGTTTTAAACCCAATTAAGTGTATTGTGCTGCTTCTATTCTCCTTTTCTCCATCTCTCTCTAGAAATAAATACACTCCGTACCTAACTTCATCCTCACCATCTCAAACCCTAAACCATTTGATCTCGAATTGAAGCTTGATTTTAGCATCAAATCTTTCCTTGTGTATTTGTGATTCTAACAAGGTAAAGTTTGTATGATTTCGTGATCAAATCAAATCAGTGTCAAAATGGGTGTTTTTTGTTAAGTTTTATAAAAGTGAGTTTTGATGTCAAATTGATGCAATTTAAAGTTGTTTGAGCTTAGATTTTGTGGGTTTATGTCCCAAAAGGCTTAGTGTATAAGATGTGTTCGGTTTTGAGGTCAAAAACGAGTCCAAAATTGAGATTTGGTGGTTTTTGGGTGAAACCCGTAGCTGAGTTCATCCTCTTCTGCAGATGAACACGGTCGGCCGAGTGTCTCCTAACACTCGACCGACAGTCTCAACCATCGACTGAGTGTGTAGATCATCGACCGAGTGTGTCTGGAGTGACCATCAACCAAGTGTGTAGACACTCGGCTAAGTGTGTGTTGACAGTCAGCCGACTGTCTCTAACAGTCGACCGAGGGTCTTTAACAGTTGAAAATTTTACAATGTGTTGATATTTAGTCGTTATGTTGCATGTGTGTCAAATTTTGATTAGAACACTGTACTAACTTGAATTGCCTTATGTTCAGGTGATAAGGATAAGGAAGCAGCTCGGTGATAGATTATCTTAGCTAGTTGTTGGTTTTCGGTGAGTGGTCTATGTCATACCCCGTCCAAAATCTTCCGAACAAATACAATAACATATGGTACCATCGCGATGAACTGACTTCTATATGCCATGTTCGACTTCAAGTAATGTCTTTAAAATGAGCAAACGCATAGCGGGAGGTTTCTTTCATACCAGAGAATAAACATGCTTTCAAGTGTCAACCAAAAGGTTGGTGAGTTCATAGGTTTATCATAAAACAATAAAATTCATCATTTTGATAGACCACGATTTAAATCCTGCATGGTACAAATGGGCCCGAATCCTATACCCACCTGTAATGTACATGCGATATCTTTTAAATACAGTACACCTTTCTCGTGTACGAAACCATTTTTCATAAATCTTAGTAACCGTACACATATCTCGTGCACAAAACTAATACACATAACCTGTGTATAAAAATCATTCTCTCGATACATAACATTCATATCAATTGGTGGCAATTATCATGTCCACATAATTCAATGGTGGCAATTATCATGTCCACATAATTCAATGGTGGCAATTATCATGTCCACATAATTCAACAATAATCCGCAGAACTTCTGTCTGCATAATAATTCATTCGAGGAATGTTTTGCTTGTGTCTATCTCGTCAAACATTTACAAAAGCATTTCATGTATTCGCAGTTCAAAATATATTTCAAAAGCATTTAATAAAGCAGTTGTAAAAACAGCGCATGTATTCTCAGTCCCAAAAATGTAAAGAGTAAAAGGGAATCAAATGAACTCACCTAATGTATTTTGTAGTAAAAATACATAGAACGACATTGAACAAGTATAGGGTTGGCCTCGGATTCACGAACCTATATCATTGGTATATATATTAACATACGTAATTGTAACTGAACAAATTTTACTTATTATATCTTTAATTTGTATATTAAATTTTGTGTATATATTTAAAATGGTTAATCTTTATTTAGTTATATTAATATATCCATATTAATAATAATAATAGTTATACTAGTAGTAAAATGTTAAAGTTATATTTTAAATAATATTAGTAAACACATAAATAATGATATTCATATTTGTATATAAAAATGGATTTCCATCAATATACATATATTTGTAATAATACTAATCTTAATAATTATAATACTAACAACAACAATAATAATGAATATAATAGTGATAATAATAATAATAATAATCATAGTATTCATAACGATTAATAATTAATAATAATAATAACCATAAAAATAATAATTTTGATAAATAACTACCTTCCAAGCTTTTTCCTTAAAAAAATGGCAGACACCGGCATTGAACCCACGACCTCTCGCTTAACCATCAACACTCCTAACCATTCATATGTCTTTGATTTTTCTATTATTATTCGTATTTTACATATATTTAATACGTATTTTCTGTTTTCTTTTTCTTCCACCAAAACACTACCAAAATTGATCAATGGATCATAAACCCAACTATTAAACCTTGGCCCAACATAGCAATGGCCCTATAACCAAATCCAAGTTCACGGCCCAAAATAGTTTCCTAAACCCAACTGGATGCAAGAACTCTTAGCCCAAAACATAAAAATAAATAAATTATTTGCAGCCACCTTGGTTCGATCCCAGGACCTCTTGGTAACACACACACGTCTCAAACCATTCATCTGTTATTTCATTTCTATCTTAATTCCTAATTAAAGCTTTATGACCTATATATCTATCTGCTAGTCTTGTTCTTCTTTATCTAAAACTCGATCGTCATCATCTTTACTAACATCACACATCATCATCGTTTTAAACTAAATTCCCATCATTACTTACTCGTATCCTAATCATCTATTGTATTCATTCACAGCCATCATACATCAACTTATCATAATCAAAATCATAATTTTGTCATTACCAATAAATTTTACTTCCATGATTTCATGTATTCATAATCATCCTCTCTTGATCATGCTAATCCTCTTTAAAATCACTAAGCATCAACCTAATTCTAACATTATCATAACTATTTACATAATCATCATCACCATTAATATTTATCATCACCCGTTATCATCCCAATCCCCATTCCCATGCTCAAACATTTCGGCCCCATTTGAAATGCATAAAACTTCGGCCCAACTAGCATTAGTTTATTCAAGCAACCCACAATTACTTCCAAGCCTATTCCAATGGTTTTAATAGTTTAAAGGAACGTGACTTGTTCCTGAGTTGTTTTCCATCATCTTCCACCATAATATCATAATGAAAATTACTTTAAGAAAAGAATCCTAAGCATGCCTTTTTGTTTGTTGGATAAAATAAAATTAGGAGATAGTTTGGCAATAGTAATTGATAAAGGTATGTGTGAGAGTAGGGTTGGGTGGGTCACGTAATAGTGGCTGCAGAATAATCGAGCAAGAGTAATCATACTAATATAATATCTAGCAAATTAGTTCATCCCTTAATGCATAAGTGGGATCTTAGCTTTAGTATGTATCGGCCAAAAGTAATTGCACATATATCCCACTTTGGTTCGCCTTTATGTTCGCCTTTAATTACTTCCTTATATACCTCACTTATATCACGTAAGGGAATTAATAATTATAAGGAAGAAAGTAGCTACAAGTACCAAATTGAGAAGGATGGTTGTGATGTCGGTTACAAGATGGAACAGAAAAAAAAAATATAATATCGAAGTTGCAGCAATTTAACTTGTGTTTGGTTAACGGTTTGTAGTTGGAGGTTGTGGTTTCGATGGAGATGGTTACGAAAGTGAAGGTGACGGGTTCACTAAGAGAGAGGAAGAGATATAGAAAGGTGGTTTTCGTTGATAGCTTAATAAAGATGATGATATGGGTTGTGGGTTGTTTGAATTCGTTTGAAACAGAAACATGTGAGTAGTAGTAGCACTCGAAGGTGGTTGAGTTTGAACGGGTAAGTCGAGTAGAAAGTGGTGGTTCGAATGAAGAGGGTTTCCAGGAAATAAAAGGTGATTATGTTGGTGTCCTGAATCCTTCTACTATCAGTCAGTATCTTATATATATAATATATATAATATTCTAATGAAATGGTAAAATGAATGATTGATGTAGAAACAGAAATTGATTTCAATTTGATTTCAAGTTGTATTGTAGCTTGAGTGGAATATTATTCTGTCAGAAGAAAATCATAAAAGTGAAATCGACATTCAACTGATTTTGTATTGAAGTGGTGATTTGGATTCAGATTCTTGCAGTACAAATCCTACAGACAGGATTAGCAATTTACAACAGTTTGAAAACAACAGGAAACAGATTACGTTCTTTGTGTATTTATTTACATATATTCTGTATATATATATATATATATATATATATATATATATATATGTATATGTATTCCGTTTTCTGTATATACATCTATATTCTGAATAAACTCGTATTGTATATCTATATATCTGTTTGTACATTGTACATTTGTATTAGTATATCTGTATTATATAATTACTTTTATTAATTAATAATTATAGTTGTAACAATAATACACTTAATATTATAAATAATAATAACATTTATGATAATATAATTGTATATTATTATTAATGGTATTGAATATCATATCTATATATTTTATATCAGAAATAGTATTATTATTAATATTAATAATAATGAAGATAACAATAATATTAAATTCAATATGTTACTATATATATATTATTATTTATGTCATATGGATAATATATTCTATGATAATATATTTTGTATATTTAATTCAATTCGAATAATTAAATTTTATTTTATTATTTCAATTTATTATACATACTATTATTTATATTTACATATGTATATATATCTACATATTTTATTTATAACAATTGTTCGTGAATCGTCGGGCACGGTCAAAGGGTATTTGATTTCATGATTATAGTTTTCAAAATTTTCGAGACTCAACATTACAGACTTTGCATATCGTGTCGGAAACATATAAAGATTAAAGTTTAAATTTGGTTGAAAATTCCCGGGTCATCACAGTACCTACCCGTTAAAAGAAATTTCGTCCTGAAATTTGATCGAGGTCGTCATGGCTAACTATAAGAATGTTTTCATGACGAATATGAGTTGATAAATAGAGTTTTATCATCATTGAGTAATATAGATAAAACAATTTGATTTTACGAAGAGTATAAGTGAAGCTATCACAAGAGAATGAAATAAGTAGGTATAGATTCGTCATATCTTTTGATGTGGATAGGATTGATTTTCAAGTTCAAGAGATTTGGAGAAAATCTTCGTAATAAGATTTGGTTTTTCGGCAATTTAGGAAATCAGGATCTTCTTTGATTAAATGCAATAATCTGTTCCGATTTCTCTGTCGCATATTTCACTATAAATCCTCCCCCTTTGTTTCTTTATTTTCCACAACTCACACCTTCTATTCTTTCTTCTTAATTCATACTTTAAAACGTTCGTCAATATGCTACATCCTGTTCTGATTCTTGATATACTCTTAACTTTTATATCGGTCATTCTTCTTTTTCATTTACTGCCAGAAGAATCTATTTACTTCTACTATACTCTTGGGTTTATAATGTTTCTAGTTCTCCCGTGTCTTTATATTGCTATATGCATCGACATATACGGTTTAAAATTTCTGGGTGGTTGTTGGGTTTTATATCTTCCCTTATACTTCGATGTCCCTGCTTCTATCTTCTATAATCATTGTCATCCACAGTTAATGTCCTCTCCTATTTGCTGCGGTTTATACCCCCATTTATACTTCGAAACTTCATTCTTTCGTTTCCTCTTCTTGCCACTAAGCATCGTATGTAATGGTCCAGAATTTGTAGGTATGAAGTTTTGGATGAACATAGTTAATGTTTTAAGAAGGGAATCGTAATGGCGCGATCTTGATTTGGTAAATTACCAGAATATCTGGAAAGATAGAACTATCAATAAGGTATGTTCTAAATATGTTTAGAGATTGGGTAGAATGTAAGAGTCGTGTAAATGGCACATGATGATGGTACTGAGAATCCTCACGTTCCATTAGAAACTCAGCATGACTTATCGTAATATAATCACGTTGATCAAGTGTCATTATATTATACTAACCCATGCTTCAGTTCCCAACACTACTTTAAAAAACATTCATATTCGAATTTTTCAGAATTTAGAACCCAACACAGTTTCTTTTATGTTGCAGATATTACGGTGAGATAAATGATTTCAGATAAGAATAGCTATGAAAATATCTTCAGAAATATTGAAGATATTTATGATGATATTTTGGAATTTCTAAGTTCGAAGGTTGATGAAGAAAAATTTTCCGCAAGATTTTAACATGACCTCGGAACAAGATATTCTCTAAAGATTTCATCGGATCCAGAATTACCTGGATTCTTTGAATATAGAGTTTGGTCCTTGTATTTGTCCTTGGTCTCCTTCACGGTTAGCTCAATCCATTTTTCAATACCAGATTTTCTATCGAGTGTTCCCAACACTCCATTCTTTATCATCCAACTCTTGACCATTTAGGCCATCTATAATTTTACTGTTTCCTCTGCATTTAATGCAGCCATATTTGAATCGTCGGTTATCAATCCGAGGTGGTTTCAGGAGAATGGTATTTTTTTAGATGATTAAACGCTGATGGTAATATGGTGGAATATAAAAGGTTCCCCGGTAACAATAAAAGAGCACGCAGTTATATCAAGATTATAATAAGGTTGTTTCGAATGAAAAGTCGAAGTTGACTTGCTGGAGCTGTGACAAAATTTGCTAATTTGGAGAGGGATTGTAAAGTTATTTTCGGTAATAACAATGCCAAAGGAACTAGCACCGATATGTGTTAAACGTTTACTCAGGTTCCGAGTGTTTTCAGGTGCATAACTATATGCATCAATCTTTTCTTTTGTAGATGAAGTGCGGTTAATTCATCCTCTCGATTGAGGTGTTTTCAAGAATCATTCGAGATACAAATGAGGTTTAAGATAAAAATCAAGTGGCAAACTTGAAGAATTATTTAATTTCATATGTTATAATCAATATTTTAATTTATTTTAATTGTCCACTGTTGGTAGTCCTCAGTTGATTAGTCCACAGTTAGCTAGGAACAGTTAGATAGGATTTTGTTAGCGTGGATTCTTAATAAAATTTCTCATAGTTAATTTTGTTTGTTTCTAACAAATTTTATTCCGTCAAATGTTTTCTTCATTATGCCACTTGTTGGATTCTGGTAGGTCAAAATCCAAATATGAAATTTGAATGGAAATGGTTATTCGGTGGTGAACGGATTTGTATATCAGTGGATGTAAGTAGGATAGTAAACGATTGTTGAATCAGCTTCGAAGAATGTACAGCGTAACCTATTAATGTGAAATCTGAATATTCCTCGGGTATTACCTACCCGTTAAAATATTTTCACAATTAACACTTTGTACGAAAGAATTTTTAATTACAATCTTTATGAAAACATATATACATATATATTTTCTTCAGATGTAATCATGGATTTAATGAGTTAATATAATATTAATCTCATCTGATTTTCGGTTGAAACTGAAATGAATAATCTCCAAAACTTTAGAGATTACATAATCACCATGTCGAACGAGGATAAATGATGTAGAACGATACGTAGAACGATGATTATACATGAGGTATAGAATAAGACGTCGAGGCATGGACTATTGATGGTACTGGTGTTGTTGGTACCGGTGATGTTGCTGAAGCTGGTATGTTTTGCACCATACTTTCCAAGGCTACAACTCGGGCATGAAGCTCGTTGACTTATTACTCCGGAATGATTGTCGTTAGGAACGTGCGAATGAATAAGGTTTAGAATTTTTGATATCATATTATCATTGCGTGGTATCCTGAAAATGAGTGTGAAAATGGTGTTTCGGACAGGTTCGCCGGTAAGTGCTTCAGGTTCTTCACCAAGAGGTGAATTTGGTTGATGGAAAGGATCGCCTTCTTCGCGTCTCCATGGATTAAGTCGACTACGAACCCATCAAATGAATTGAGGATGATTGATTGGTTGATTCATTCTAGTTATACTGCTTTCGGAGTTCGAGTGGAAATCCATATCGGAATAGCTGTCGGAATAACTATCGGAATAGTTATCGAAATCTGAGGGACTTGAACTGGTTGAGGGATTCATCGCGTACGAGCAGATGAAGGATTTTGATAAGAAGTAGATTATAGGATGTAGATTAGTACTCTGTATTACATAATTTACATATGCATATATAATACTCAAATCCCATAAGTTACGGAGGAATCTACGAAAGCTGTCAGGCAAAATCTACAGTAACAGATACGCTAAGATATGAATTAGCAGATATGCTAAGACATGAATTTTGTCTATACACTATTCATGCAATCAATACAATAGGATGTGTCTAGACTAAGAATGATAAGCAGGCAATTTTCGACAAAAATGATAAGTAAAACTTTTGACATGCAGACACGGTCGAAGTCCAGACTCACTAATGCATCCTAACAACTATCAGTTAGACACACTAATCCAAGACCTGGTTCGCTAAGACCACCGCTCTGATACCACATGTCATACCCCGTCCAAAATCTTCCGAACAAATACAATAACATATGGGACCATCGCGATGAACTGACTTCTATATGCCATGTTCGACTTCAAGTAATGTCTTTAAAATGAGCAAACGCATAGCGGGAGGTTTCTTTCATACCTGAGAATAAACATGCTTTCAAGTGTCAACCAAAAGGTTGGTGAGTTCATAGGTTTATCATAAAACAATAAAATTCATCATTTTGATAGACCACGATTTAAATCCTGCATGGTACAAATGGGCCCGAATCCTATACCCACCTGTAATGTACATGCGATATCTTTTAAATACAGTACACCTTTCTCGTGTACGAAACCATTTTTCATAAATCTTAGTAACCGTACACATATCTCGTGCACAAAACTAATACACATAACCTGTGTATAAAAATCATTCTCTCGATACATAACATTCATATCAATTGGTGTCAATTATCATGTCCACATAATTCAATGGTGGCAATTATCATGTCCACATAATTCAATGGTGGCAATTATCATGTCCACATAATTCAACAATAATCCGCAGAACTTCTGTCTGCATAATAATTCATTCGAGGAATGTTTTGCTTGTGTCTATCTCGTCAAACATTTACAAAAGCATTTCATGTATTCGCAGTTCAAAATATATTTCAAAAGCATTTAATAAAGCAGTTGTAAAAACAACGCATGTATTCTCAGTCCCAAAAATATAAAGAGTAAAAGGGAATCAAATGAACTCACCTAATATATTTTGTAGTAAAAATACATAGAACGACATTGAACAAGTATAGGGTTGGCCTCGGATTCACGAACCTATATCATTGGTATATATATTAACATACGTAATTGTAACTGAACAAATTTTACTTATTATATCTTTAATTTGTATATTAAATTTTGTGTATATATTTAAAATGGTTAATCTTTATTTAGTTATA
This sequence comes from Rutidosis leptorrhynchoides, assembly GCF_046630445.1. Lineage (NCBI taxonomy): Eukaryota > Viridiplantae > Streptophyta > Magnoliopsida > Asterales > Asteraceae > Rutidosis > Rutidosis leptorrhynchoides. The sequence goes on from NC_092336.1 coordinate 422,195,055, forward strand.
TTAATATATCCATATTAATAATAATAATAGTTATACTAGTAGTAAAATGTTAAAGTTATATTTTAAATAATATTAGTAAACACATAAATAATGATATTCATATTTGTATATAAAAATGGATTTCCATCAATATACATATATTTGTAATAATACTAATCTTAATAATTATAATACTAACAACAACAATAATAATGAATATAATAGTGATAATAATAATAATAATAATCATAGTATTCATAACGATTAATAATTAATAATAATAATAACCATAAAAATAATAATTTTGATAAATAACTACCTTCCAAGCTTTTTCCTTAAAAAAATGGCAGACACCGGCATTGAACCCGCGACCTCTCACTTAACCATCAACACTCCTAACCATTCATCTGTCTTTGATTTTTCTATTATTATTCGTATTTTACATATATTTAATACGTATTTTCTGTTTTCTTTTTCTTCCACCAAAACACTACCAAAATTGATCAATGGATCATAAACCCAACTATTAAACCTTGGCCCAACATAGCAATGGCCCTATAACCAAATCCAAGTTCACGGCCCAAAATAGTTTCCTAAGCCCAACTGGATGCAAGAACTCTCAGCCCAAAACATAAAAATAAATAAATTATTTGCAGCCACCTTGGTTCGATCCCATGACCTCTTGGTAACACACACACGTCTCAAACCATCGATCTGTTATTTCATTTCTATCTTAATTCCTAATTAAAGCTTTATGACCTATATATCTATCTGCTAGTCTTGTTCTTCTTTATCTAAAACTCGATCGTCATCATCTTTACTAACATCACACATCATCATCGTTTTAAACTAAATTCCCATCATTACTTACTCGTATCCTAATCATCTATCGTATTCATTCACAGCCATCATACATCGACTTATCATAATCAAAATCATAATTTTGTCATTACCAATAAATTTTACTTCCATGATTTCATGTATTCATAATCATCCTCTCTTGATCATGCTAATCCTCTTTAAAATCACTAAGCATTAACCTAATTCTAACATTATCATAACTATTTACATAATCATCATCACCATTAATATTTATCATCACCCGTTATCATCCCAATCCCCATTCCCATGCTCAAACATTTCGGCCCCATTTGAAATGCATAAAACTTCGGCCCAACTAGCATTAGTTTATTCAAGCAACCCACAATTACTTCCAAGCCTATTCCAATGGTTTTAATAGTTTAAAGGAACGTGACTTGTTCCTGAGTTGTTTCCCATCATCTTCCACCATAATATCATAATGAAAATTACTTTAAGAAAAGAATCCTAAGCATGCCTTTTTGTTTGTCGGGTAAAATAAAATTAGGAGATAGTTTGGCAATAGTAATTGATAAAGGTATGTGTGAGAGTAGGGTTGGGTGGGTCACGTAATAGTGGCTGCAGAATAATCGAGCAAGAGTAATCATACTAATATAATATCTAGCGAATTAGTTCATCCCTTAATGCACAAGTGGGATCTTAGCTTTAGTATGTATCGGCCAAAAGTAATTGCACATATATCCCACTTTGGTTCACCTTTATGTTCGCCTTTAATTACTTCCTTATATACCTCACTTATATCACGTAAGGGAATTAATAATTATAAGGAAGAAAGTAGCTACAAGTACCAAATTGAGAAGGATGGTTGTGATGTCGGTTACAAGATGGAACAGAAAAAAAAAAATATAATATCGAAGTTGCAGCAATTTAATTTGTGTTTGGTTAACGGTTTGTAGTTGGAGGTTGTGGTTTCGATGGAGATGGTTACGAAAGTGAAGGTGACGGGTTCACTAAGAGAGAGGAAGAGATATAGAAAGGTGGTTTTCGTTGATAGCTTAATAAAGATGATGATATGGGTTGTGGGTTGTTTGAATTCGTTTGAAACAGAAACATGTGAGTAGTAGTAGCACTCGAAGGTGGTTGAGTTTGAACGGGTAAGTCGAGTAGAAAGTGGTGGTTCGAATGAAGAGGGTTTCCAGGAAATAAAAGGTGATTATGTTGGTGTCCCGAATCCTTCTGCTATCAGTCAGTATATTATATATATAATATTCTAATAAAATGGTAAAATGAATGATTGATGTAGAAACAGAAATTGATTTCAATTTGATTTCAAGTTGTATTGTAGCTTGAGTGGAATATTATTCTGTCAGAAGAAAATCATAAAAGTGAAATCAACATTCAACTGATTTTGTATTGAAGTGGTGATTTGGATTCAGATTCTTGCAGTACAAATCCTACAGACAGGATTAGCAATTTACAACAGTTTGAAAACAACAGGAAACAGATTACGTTCTTTGTGTATTTATTTACATATATTCTGTATTTATATAATTATATATATATATATATATATATATATATATATATATATATATATATATATATATATATATATATATATATATATATATATATATATATATATATATATATATATATATATATATATATATATATATATATATATATATATATATATATATATATTCCGTTTTCTGTATATACATCTATATTCTGAATAAACTCGTATTGTATATCTATATATCTGTTTGTACATTGTACATTTGTATTAGTATATCTGTATTATATAATTACTTTTATTAATTAATAATTATAGTTGTAACAATAATACACTTAATATTATAAATAATAATAACATTTATGATAATATAATTGTATATTATTATTAATGGTATTGAATATCATATCTATATATTTTATATCAAAAATAGTATTATTATTAATATTAATAATAATGAAGATAACAATAATATTAAATTCAATATGTTACTATATATATATATTATTATTTATGTCATATGGATAATATATTCTATGATAATATATTTTGTATATTTAATTCAATTCGAATAATTAAATTTTATTTTATTATTTCAATTTATTATACATACTATTATTTATATTTACATATGTATATATATCTACATATTTTATTTATAACAATTGTTCGTGAATCGTCGGGCACGGTCAAAGGGTATTTGATTTCATGATTATAGTTTTCAAAATTTTCGAGACTCAACATTACAGACTTTGCTTATCGTGTCGGAAACATATAAAGATTAAAGTTTAAATTTGGTTGAAAATTCCCGGGTCATCACAGTCTATCTCTGGATAGAGTATTAAGTAGCTGACACGCTACTTGTTCAAACTCTTTATTTTATGTTTGTTTATTATTGTAATGTTTGGTATGATTGACATGTGTAGTTAGATATTGTCATGCTAGTTAGGACGATTGCATGACTGATTATCTGTGATCTTATGTGTGCACTGTTTGTTAAACACCAACCGAGGCGGCAAGGTTGGAAACCCACCGAGGCGACAAGGTAGGGTTTGTGTGAGGTCGACCGTGGTAGCCTGGTCGGGTTATGATGTTACTGTCTGTTCAGTATAGCATAGAAGGACGCATGTGTTGCGTCTGAATGGTTATGCATTGGATTCAATAAAGTGGACTATCGGTAGACTGTAGCCTGATCAGTGTGCTCGTACAAGTCGTCGATCCTCATATTGTCAGTTGTTGTTGATATATGTTAGTTCAAGACGTTAGCATATTTAGGTCCCTTGCATGTTCAGTTGCTTATGCTTGGTCTGTTAGATAGTATCCATTCACTTAGCAATTGTGCTAATCCCCCACATTTCCACTCATTCCAGGTTTAGGTACTGCTATTCAGACGGGTGTTGCGAACGGGTTAGAAGACATGTTTGACTATGAGCTTAACTCTGATGTTTTCTTACTTCATTTTGAAACTGGCTGTGATAAGAGTTTCCTACTGTTTATATGTAACACCGTTTTGTGTAGCGTCGTAGTGGACGTTAATTATGTTGGTTTATAAATTAATGTTTTGTAAACATTAACCAGGGTTATTTCAGTAATCGTTTATACTTCTGCTGTGAATAAAAAAATCAAGGTGTTACAAGTTGGTATCAGAGCGTGGTTTAGCAGCAAATACGTGCATGTATTTGTTCCTAAACCCTAAGTTAAGTCAAACATGTCCATGGGGTGGGGCTAAGTGAATGTAGGATATCGTGTATGTTAGTGTTTAGTAAACTAACAGTTATCCACTTAGCTTTTGTACGAGTATTTTGTAGCACAGATGGCAGATAACAGAGATGCGAACGTTTCAAACCCGATCCACCCCGGAACATTCAATGCGCCAAATGAGGATGATGAGGCAGAAGTTGACCAGACGGAATATTTGCATGAGCTTGAAAGTAAACTTAAGAAAGCTCAGGACAGGGCTGATGAGCATGAATTAGCAAGGCAATAAGATAATGAGGATACACCGCCGGGTTTTGCCACTGCTCAGTCACATACCATACCCAAATGAACCAGAAATAAGTATCAATACCCATTACAGAACCAATTTTCAGTATTTTTTGTCACCACATATTAACTACTAATATCCAAATCCAATGATGATGAACCAAGTCCATGTAGTGACCCGAACTTTCCATGTTTATATATATTAAATGAAATTGATTTTTACATGATTAAATGTTTTCAACATTTTAAGCAATCAAACTTGTTAAGACTTGATTATTTGAAATGAGTTTCATGTAGACAATTGACCACCCAAGTTGACCGGCGATTCACGAACGTTAAAACTTGTAAAAACGACATGACGATATATATATGGATATACATATAGTTAACATGAGATTATGATAAGTGAGTATCTCCATAAGTATATTAACAATGAGTTATATACATAAAAACAAGACTACTAACTTAAGGATTTCGAAACGAGACATATATGTAACGATTATCGTTGTAACGACATTTAAATGTATATATATCATATTAAGATATATTAATATATCATAATATCATGATAAGATAATAATTTAACATCTCATTAGATATAATAAACAATGGGTTAACAACATTAAATGAGATTGTTAACTTAAAGGTTTCAAAACAACACTTACATGTAACGACTAACGATGACTTAACGACTCAGTTAAAATGTATATACATGTAGTGTATTTAGATGTATTAATATACTTTTGGAAGACTTCAAGACATATATCAAAACACTAATACTTAACGAAAATGGGTACAGTTACATTCCCATTCTTTTTTCATCAAGAATTCTAGTCGTATTCATATCCGTATTATACACAGCTTCTAGACGTACTTACTGTGGGTATATACCAATAGGAACTAGCATGGGATTCCATTCTTGATTATGTCATGTATGACTAATCAATTTTAACTTCTACCATGAACTAGTCAACTAACTAGAAATCCTTTTAACCCCACTCACCACTCACCACTTACCACTCATCATTCACTCCATTTCACTTCCAATTCTCTTTCTAATTCTCTCTCAACACACACACACACACTTATGAACGAATTTTTCCAGTAGCTAATCATCATCTTCATCAAAAATTACTTCAAGAATCAAGCTATAATCATCTTAGGAAGAACACTTCAAGAACACTTCGAAAATCCTTTCAAGTTTACTAGTTTACATCCAAGCTTTCTAATCCATTCCAAGTAATCATCTAAAATCAAGAAACCTTTGTTATTTATAGTAGGTTATCTTTCTTATTCAAGGTAATAATCATATTCAAACTTTGATTTAATTTCTATAACTATAAACTATCTTAATTCGAGTAAAAATCTTACTTGAACTTGTTTTTGTGTCATGATCCTACTTCAAGAACTTTCAAGCCATCTAAGATCCTTTAAAGCTAGATCATTTCTTTTCACTTCTAGTAGGTTTACCTACTAAAATTAAGGTAGTAATGATGTTCATAACATCATTCTATTCATACATATAAAACTATCTTATTCGAAGATTTAAACTTGTAATCACTAGAACATAGTTTAGTTAATTCTAAACTTGTTCGCAAATAAAGTTAATCCTTCTAACTTGACTTTTAAAATCAACTAAACACATGTTCTATATCTATATTATATGCTAACTTAATGATTTAAAACCTGGAAACACGAAAAACACCGTAAAACCGGACATACGCCGTCGTAGTAACACCGCGGGCTGTTTTGGGTTTGATAATTAAAAACTATGATAAACTGTGATTTAAAAGTTGTTCTTCTGAGAAAATTATTTTTCTTATGAACATGAAACTATATCCAAAAATCATGGTTAAACTCAAAGTGGAAGTATGTTTTTCAAAATGGTCATCAAGACGTCGTTCTTTCTACTGAAATGACTACCTCTTAAAAAAATGACTTGTAACTTATATTTCCGACTATAAACCTATACTTTTTCTGTATAGATTCACAAAATAGAGTTCAATATGAAACCATAGCAATTTGATTCACTCAAAACGTATTTAAAACAAAGAAGTTATGGGTAAAACAAGATTGGATATTTTTTAATTGTTGTAGCTACGGGAAATATTGTAACAATTCTATACAAATCATAACTTAACAAACTTATATTGTATTATTCATGTATTCTAATATATATTATATAATCTTGGGATACCATAGACACGTATAAAATGTTTTGACATATCATATCGACCCATCTATATAATATATTTTGGAACAACCATAGACACTCTATATGCAGTAATGTTGGAGTTAGGTATACAGGGTTGAGGTTGATTCCAAAATAATATATATAGTTTGAGTTGTGATCTAGCTCGAGGCTTGTATACACTGGGTCGTGGATTGATCCAAGATAATTTATATTTATTTCTGTACATCTAACTATGGACAACTAGTTGTAGGTTATTAACGAGGACAGCTGACTTAATAAGCTTAAAACATTATAACGTATTAAAAAATGTTGTAAATATATTTTGAGCATACTTTGATATATATGTACATATTTGTATAGGTTCGTGAATCGACCAGTGGCCAAGTCTTACTTTCCGATGAAGTAAAAATCTGTGAAAGTGAGTTATAGTCCCACTTTTAAAATCTAATATTTTGGGATGAGAATACATGAAGTTTTATAAATGTTTTACGAAATTGACACAAGCAAATGAAACTACATTATATGGTTGAATGATCGAAGCCGAATATGTCCCTTTTGCTTGGTAACCTAAGAATTAGTAAACCGATCTACTAATTAACGCGAATCCTAAAGATAGATCTATTGGGCCTAACTAACCCCATCCAAAGTACCGGATGCTTTAGTACTTCGAATTCGTTTATATCATGTACGAAGGATTTCCCGGAATGATAGGGGATATTCTTATATACATCTTGTTAATGTCGGTTATCAGGTGTTCACCATATGAATGATTTTTATCTCTATGTATGGGATGTATATTGAAATATGAAATCTTGTGGTCTATTATTGCGATTTGATAAATATATAGGTTAAACCTATAACTCACCAACATTTTTGTTGACGTTTTAAGCATGTTTATTCTCAGTTGATTATTAAGAGCTTTCGCTGTTGCATACTAAAATAAGGACAAGATTTGGAGTCCATGCTTGTATGATATTGTGTAAAAACTGCATTCAAGAAACTTATTTTTGATGTAATATATTCTTATTGTAAACCATTATGTAATGGTCGTGTGTAAACAGTATATTTTAGATTATCATTATTTGATAATCTACGTAATGCTTTTTAAACCTTTATCGATAAAATAAAGGTTATGCTTGTTTTAAAAAATGAATGCAGTCTTTGAAAAACGTCTCATATAGAGGTCAAAACCTCGCGACGAAATCAATTAATATGGAACGTTTATAATCAATATGAACGGGAAATTTCAGTTGGTATCAGAGAGTTGGCCTTAGAGAACCATAAATTTGTATTAGTATGTCTTATCGAGTTTGTTAGGATACATTAGTGAGTCTGGACTTCGACCGTGTTTTCTTTAAAAAAACGATTGTTTAACACTTTTGTTGGAAACTATATATTATTAACATGTAAATACTATGTGATATATTAACCTCTTAATGTGTTTGATATTGTGTGATAGATGTCTACCTCTAGTACAAATCCCATTGATTCACCTAATAATAATGAAGAGTCGAATATATTTTGGGAAGATTCACAAATTCCCGAAGAGGAACCGGAAGAGGAAGAACCGGAAGAAGAGGAACCAGAAGAGGATGAATCGGAAGAGGAGGAACCAGAAGAAGAAGAGGTTCCGGAGGAAGAAATAGTGATACCTACAGTAAATCATTTAAATAAAAGAAAATCCTCAACCAACGGACCAAAGTTAAAAATGGTCAATGGTGTTTCTGCTGAGGAAGCAAAATATTGGGAAGATTACCAATTTTCCAATGAATCGGATCCCGATGAGGATTCCGATGATGTTATAGAAATCACCTCGACCCAATTTAATATAGCAAAAAAAATAATAATAAGGGAAAAGGTATAAAAATAGAGAAACCCGATTCCAACCTCGATGAGCTTTATATGTATCGACAACATCCGTATTTCCTAAAGTGTAACAATAACCCGGGAACCTCTAAACCACCAGGTTTTTCTAAACCATTGTGGAAAACGACGCCTCGTATTAGAGGAACACCATATATCCCTGGAAAATTAGGAAAGCGAACTAAGTCCGAAGAAGAAGAAACCAGTGATTCAGATTAGGGAGTTGTAATCATGTTGTGTATTATATGTATTATAGTGTGCTTGTACTTTTATGTTCTATGTAAAAATTGCTTGTATTGTTTGTTAATTATCTTTTATGAATCTAATCCTTGGCTCTTTTACAGTATAAAAACAAAATGGACGTTAAGGGTAGACAACCGAATATTTTAGAAGACCTACCAGAGGATATGATTGAGGAAATCTTGTCTAGAGTCGGTCAGAGTTCATCAGTACATTTAGTTATGGCGAAATTAACTTGTCAAACATTTGAAAGACTTTCCAGAAATGCCTTAGTTTATAAAAGGCTTTCCTTAGGTGGGGTATATCACATTGGGGAGACCGTAAGTTACACTGTGTTTTCTTTAAAGCATTAAATGCGGGGAACCCAAATGCAATTTTACGCTACGGGTTAAGAACCTATTTTGACTCAACATATCCCAACATAGGATTTCGCAAGTTAGAAAGAGCTTCTAACATGCAAAATAAAGAAGCATGTTATACTTACGGGTTAGTGATGTTTGCTTCTTACCAAAGTGAGAAAAAGAATATCGGGTTACAACTTTTAAATAAAACCTTTCCACAAGTGACGGATTCAGTAGTTGGGGTGAGAAACAAGGTTTTTAGATTATTACGGGGCTGTTGGACATTACGAAACCCTCGTCCTTTTGACGACATTACAACATGCTGCCTAGCCAATGGTCGTAACGGTTATTTTCCACAAGACCAAGGATGAGAAGTCGTCTTAGTAAAACCAGAATGCATGACTTGTTTCTGGACTTATGAATTACGTGTCTTTATTTCCTTTGCTGAACAACTTGCGTATTAACTAGATTTATCTTCAAAATTGTCATGTATCAAAGTGTAATATATTTCATGTTATATGTAATATAGCGAAGTTGTAAGTTTGAAGAATATCTGTATGTGATATATTATTATAATCAGTTTTTCATATGGAATTGTAGTAGTTAAATTGTATATTAGCTACTAAGTATGAACTTAACGGGTAGGTAGTACCCGAATTTAAACTTATAAAACGCTAATATGAAGAAAAAGCTTTTATAAATAAGTTCATATTATGCTACGAAATACTATTGACTACTCTTAATATTCTGTATGATTAACTCGATTCAGTTGGCTATTTTGAAGGAAATGGCACCGACTACTCGACAAACCATGAATATGAGCGAAGAGGAATTTCGTACTTTTCTTGCTGCAAACATAGCTACAGTACAAGCTGCGCTACATACCAACAATAACTCTGAATCTAGCAATGCAGCTAACGGCGCAAGAAATCGTGTAGGATGCACCTACAAAGAATTCACTGCCTGCAAACCTTTGGAATTTGATGGAATCGAAGGACCAATTGGATTGAAACGGTGGACCGAGAAAGTCGAATCAGTGTTTGCCATAAGTAAGTGTACTGAAGAGGACAAAGTTAAGTATGCTACACATACCTTCACAGGTACTGCGTTAACGTGGTGGAACACCTATCTTGAACAGGTAAGACAAAATGCTGCTTACGCACTACCGTGGTCGGCATTCAAGCAATTGATGAACGAGCAGTACCGTCCTAGAAACGAAGTCAATAAACTCAAGGCAGAACTTAGAGAGTTACGAACACATGGGTTCGACGTTACCACATATGAACGACGATTCACAGAGTTGTGCCTATTGTGTCCGGGAGCGTTCGAAGATGAAGAAGAGAAGATCGACGCGTTTGTAAAAGGGTTACCAGTAAGGATTCAAGAAGATGTGAGTTCACACGAGCCCGCTTCTATACAGAAGGCAAGTCGAATGGCTCATAAACTCATAAATCAGATTGAAGGAAGAATTAAAGAGCAGGCGGCCGAAGAAGTCAACACGAAACAACTCAAGAGGAAGTGGGAGGAAAATGGTGACAAGAGTCACCAGTACAACAACAACAACAATTACAACAACAATCGCAACAACTATCCCAACAACCACAACAACAATCGCAACAATAACCGCAATCCTAACAATAACTACAACAAACATCCCAACAACAACAACTACTATAATAACCGTTTCATCAACAATAACAATCCCAACAACAACCTCAATAACAACAACGGCAATAAAAACCAAAAACAGCCATGTCACAGGTGTGAAGAAAATCATCAGGGGTTTTGCACGACATTTTGCAACAGGTGTAAAAGAAATGGTCATAGCGTGACAAAGTGTGAGGTCTACGGACTAAAGTTTAACAGAACTAAAGGAACAAATAATGTCGGAACAAGTAATACCGAAACGAATAGTGTCGGAGCAAGTAATACCAACGCTGTTTGTTATAAATGTGGAAAATCGGGCCATATTATTAGAAATTGCCCGAATCAGGGGAATACTAATGGGCAGGGCTGTGGAAGAGTTTTCAATATTAATGCGGCAGAAGCACAGGAAGACCCGGAGCTTGTTACGGGTACGTTTCTTATTGACGATAAATCTGCTTATGTTTTATTTGATTCGGGTGCGGATAAAATCTATATGAGTAGAGAATTTTGTGCTAAATTAAGTTGTCCATTGACACCTTTGGATAGTAAATTTTTACTCGAATTAGCAAACGGTAAATTAATTTCAGCAGATAATATATGTCGGGAGAGAAAAATTAAACTGGGGGATGAAACGTTTAAAATTGATTTAATACCAGTCGAGTTAGGGAGTTTTGATGTAATAATTGGCATGGACTAGTTGAAAAAGGTGAGAGCAGAGACCGTTTGTTACAAAAATGCGATTCGCATTATGCGTGAAAAAGGAAAACCTTTAATGGTGTACGGAGAAAAGAGCAACGCGAAGTTAAATCTTATTAGTAGTTTGAAGGCGCAAAAACTAATAAGAAAAGGTTGTTACGTCATTCTAGCACACATCGAGGAAGTTAAACCTGAAGAAAAGAACATCAATGATGTTCCCGTCGCAAAAGAATTTCCCGACGTATTTCCGAAAGAATTACCGGGACTACCTCCGCACCGATCTGTTGAATTTCAGATAGATCTTGTACCAGGAGCTGCACCAATAGCTCGTGCTCCATACAGACTTGCACCCAGTGAGATGAAGGAACTCCAAAGCCAAATACAAGAACTTTTAGAGCGTGGTTTCATTTGACCAAGCACATCACCGTGGGGAGCTCCTGTTTTGTTTGTCAAGAAGAAGGATGGTACATTTAGGTTGTGTATCGACTACCGAGAGTTGAACAAACTTACCATTAAGAACCGCTACCCACTACCGAGAATCGATGACTTATTTGATCAACTACAAGGCTCGCCAGTTTATTCGAAGATTGATTTACGTTCCGGGTATCATCAAATGCGTTATGCGGGTGAAGGAGGATGATATTCTGAAGACTGCTTTTAGGACGCGTTACGGTCATTATGAGTTTATGGTTATGCCGTTTGGTTTAACTAATGCACCAGCTGTGTTCATGGACCTCATGAACCGAGTGTGTGGGCCATACCTTGACAAATTTGTCATTGTTTTCATCGATGACATACTTATTTACTCAAAGAATGACCAAAAGCACGAAGAACATTTGAGAAAAGTGCTAGAGTTGTTAAGAAAGGAAAAACTGTACGCTAAGTTTTCAAAGTGTGCATTTGGTTGGAAGAAGTTCAATTCCTCGGTCACATAGTGAACAAAGAAGGTATTCAGGTGGATCCAGCAAAGATTGAAATCGTTGAAAAGTGGGAAACCCCGAAAACTCTGAAACACATACGCCAGTTTTTAGGACTAGCTGGTTACTACAGAAGGTTCATCCAAGACTTTTCCAGAATAGCATAACCCTTAACTGCATTAACGCATAAAGGGAGGAAATTTGAATGGAAGGATGAACAAGAAAAAGCGTTTCAATTGTTGAAGAAAAAGTTAACTACGGCACCTATATTGTCATTACCTGAAGGGAATGATGATTTTGTGATATATTGTAATGCCTCAAAGCAAGGTCTCGGTTGTGTATTAATGCAACGAATGAAAGTAATTGCTTATATGTCTAGACAATTGAAGATTCACGAACAGAATTATACGACGCATGATTTGGAATTAGGCGTGGTTGTTTTTGCATTAAATACTTGGAGGCACTACTTATATGGGGTCAAAAGTATTATATATACCGACCACAAAAGTCTTCAACACATATTTAATCAGAAACAACTGAACATGAGGCAGCGCAGGTGGATTGAATTGTTGAATGATTACAACTTTGAGATTCGTTACCACCCAGGGAAGGCAAATATGGTAGCCGACGCCTTGAGCAGAAAGGACAGAGAACCCATTCGTGTAAAATCTATGAATATAATGATTCACACTAACCTTACTACTCAAATAAAGGAGGCGCAACAAGGAGTTTTAAAAGAGGGAAACTTAAAGGATGAAATACCCAAAGGATCGGAGAAACATCTTAATATTCGGGAAGACGGAACCCGGTATAGGGCTGAAAGAATTTGGGTACCAAAATTTGGAGATATGAGAGAAATGGTACTTAGAGAAGCTCATAAAACCAGATACTCAATACATCCTGAAACGGGGAAGATGTACAAGGATCTCAAGAAATATTTTTGGTGGCCAGGTATGAAAGCTGACGTTGCTAAATACGTAGGAGAATGTTTGACGTGTTCTAAGGTCAAAACTGAGCATCAGAAACCATCAGGTCTACTTCAAGAACCCGAAATCCCGGAATGGAAATTGGAAAACATTACCATAGATTTCATCACTAAATTGCTAAGGACTGCAAGTGGTTTTGATACTATTTGGGTAATAGTTGATCGTCTCACCAAATCAGCACACTTCCTGCCAATAATAGAAGATGACAAGATGGAGAAGTTAGCATGACTGTATTTGAAGGAAGTCATCTCCAGACATGGAATACCAATCTCTATTATCTCTGATAGGGATGGCAGGTTTATTTCAAGATTCTGGCAGACATTACAGCAAGCATTAGGAACTCGTCTAGATATGAGTACTGCCTATCATCCAAAAACTGATGGGCAGAGTGAAAGGACGATACAAATGCTTGAAGACATGCTACGAGCATGTGTTATTGATTTCGGAAACAGTTGGGATCGACATCTACCGTTAGCAGAATTTTCCAACAACAACAGCTACCATTCAAGCATTGAGATGGTGCCGTTTGAAGCACTTTATGGTAGAAAGTGCAGGTCTTCGATTTGTTGGAGTGAAGTGGGGGATAGACAGATTACGGGTCCAGAGATAATACAAGAAACTTCCGAGAAGATTATCCAAATTCAACAACGGTTGAAAACCGCCCAAAGTCGACAAAAGAGCTACGCCGACATTAAAAGAAAAGATATAGAATTTGAAATTGGAGAGATGGTCATGCTTAAGGTTGCACCTTGGAAAGGCGTTGTTCGATTTGGTAAACGAGGGAAATTAAATTCAAGGTATATTGGACCATTCAAGATTATTGATCGTGTCGGACCATTAGCTTACCGACTTGAGTTACCTCAACAACTCTCGGCTGTACATAACACTTTCCACGTCTCAAATTTGAAGAAATGTTTTGCTAAAGAAGATCTCACTATTCCGTTAGACGAAATTCAAATCAACGAAAAACTTCAATTCATCGAGGAACCCGTCGAAATAATGGATCGTGAGGTTAAAAGACTTAAGCAAAACAAGATACCAATTATTAAGGTTCGATGGAATGCTCGTAGAGGACCCGAGTTCACCCGGGAATGAGAAGATCAGATGAAGAAGAAATACCCGCACTTATTTCCAGAAGATACGACAACACCTCCAACTGCTTAAAATTTCGGGACGAAATTTATTTAACGGGTAGGTACTGTTGTGACCCGAACTTTTCCATGTTTATATATATTAAATGAAATTGATTTTTCCATGATTAAATGTTTCCAACATGTTAAGCATTCAAACTTGTTAAGACTTGATTATTTGAAATGAGTTTCATGTAGACAATTGACCACCCAAGTTGACCGGCGATTCACAAACGTTAAAACTTGTAAAAAGACATGATGATATATATATGGATATACATATAGTTAACATGAGATTATGATAAGTGAGTATCTCCATAAGTATATTAACAATGAGTTATATACATAAAAACAAGACTACTAACTTAAGGATTTCGAAACGAGACATATATATGTAACGATTATCGTTGTAACGACATTTAAATGTATATATATATCATATTAAGATATATTAATATATCATAATATCATGATAAGATTATAATTTAGCATCTCATTAGATATAATAAACAATGGGTTAACAACATTAAATGAGATTGTTAACTTAAAGGTTTCAAAACAACACTTACATGTAACGACTAACGATGACTTAAAGACTCAGTTAAAATGTATATACATGTAGTGTATTTAGATGTATTAATATACTTTTGGAAGACTTCAAGACATATATCAAAACACTAATACTTAACAAAAATGGGTACAGTTACATTCCCATTCTTTTTTCATCAAGAATTCTAGTCGTATTCATACCCGTAATATACACAGCTTCTAGACGTACTTACTGTGGGTATATACCAATAGGAACTAGCATGGGATTACACTCTTGATTATGTCATGTATGACTAATCAATTTTAACTTCTACCATGAACTAGTCAACTAACTAGAACTCCTTTTAACCCCACTCACCACTCACCACTTACCACTCATCATTCACTCCATTTCACTTCCAATTCTCTTTCTAATTCTCTCTCAACACACACACACACACACACACACACACACTTATGAATGAATTTTTCCAGTAGCTAATCATCATCTTCATCAAAAATTACTTCAAGAATCAAGCTATAATCATCTTAGGAAGAACACTTCAAGAACACTTCGAAAATCCTTTCAAGTTTACTAGTTTACATCCAAGCTTTCTAATCCATTCCAAGTAATCATATAAGATAAAGAAACCTTTGTTATTTACAGTAGGTTATCTTTCTTATTCAAGGTAATAATCATATTCAAATTTTGATTCAATTTCTATAACTATAAACTATCTTAATTCGAGTAAAAATCTTACTTGAACTTGTTTTTGTGTCATGATCCTACTTCAAGAACTTTCAAGCCATCCAAGATCCTTTGAAGCTAGATCATTCCTTGTCACTTTCAATAGGTTTACCTACTTAACTTAAGTAGTAATGATGTTCATAACATCATTTGATTCATACATATAAAACTATCTTATTCGAAGATTTAAACTTGTAATCACTAGAACATAGTTTAGTTAATTCTAAACTTGTTCGCAAATAAAGTTAATCCTTCTAACTTGACTTTTAAAATCAACTAAACACATTTTCTATATCTATATGATATGCTAACTTAATGATTTAAAACCTGGAAACACGAAAAACACCGTAAAACCGGACATACGCCGTCGTAGTAACACCGCGGGCTGTTTTGGGTTTGATAATTAAAAACTATGATAAACTTTGATTTAAAAGTTGTTCTTCTGGGAAAATGATTTTTCTTATGAACATGAATCTATATCCAAAAATTATGGTTAAACTCAAAGTGAAAGTATGTTTTTCAAAATGGTCATCAAGACGTCGTTCTTTCGACTGAAATGACTACCTCTTACAAAAATGACTTGTAACTTATAATTCCGACTATAAACCTATACTTTTTCTGTATAGATTCATAAAATAGAGTTCAATATGAAACAATAGCAATTTGATTCACTCAAAACGGATTTAAAACGAAGAAGTTATGGGTAAAACAAGATTGGATATTTTTTGATTGTTGTAGCTATGGGAAATATTGTAACAATTCTATACAAATCATAACTTAACAAACTTATATATTATTATTCATGTATTCTAATATATATTATGTAATCTTGGGATACCATAGACACGTATACAATGTTTTGACATATCATATCGACCCATCTATATAATATATTTTGGAACAACTATAGACACTCTATATGCAGTAATGTTAGAGTTAGCTATACATGGTTGAGGTTGATTTCAAAATAATATATATAGTTTGAGTTGTGATCTAGCCTGAGGCTTATATACACTGGGTCGTGGATTGATCCAAGATAATTTATATTTATTTCTGTACATCTAACTATGGACAACTAGTTGTAGGTTATTAACGAGGACAGCTGACTTAATAAGCTTAAAACATTATAACTTATTAAAAAATATTGTAAATATATTTTGAGCATACTTTGATATATATGTACATATTTGTATAGGTTCGTGGATCGACCAGTGGCCAAGTCTTACTTCCCGACGAAGTAAAAATATGTGAAAGTGAGTTATAGTCCCACTTTTAAAATCTAATATTTTGGGATGAGAATACATGCAGTTTTATAAATGTTTTACGAAATAGACACAAGTAAATGAAACTACATTATATGGTTGAATGATCGAAGCCGAATATGCCCCTTTTGCTTGGTAACCTAAGAATTAGTAAACCGATCTACTAATTGACGCGAATCCTAAAGATAGATCTATTGGGCCTAACGAACCCCATCCTAAGTACCGGATGCTTTAGTACTTTGAATTCGTTTATATCATGTCCGAAGGATTTCTCGGAATGATAGGGGATATTCTTATATGCATCTTGTTAATGTCGGTTACCAGGTGTTCACCATATGAATGATTTTTATCTCTATGTATGGGATGTATATTGAAATATGAAATCTTGTGGTCTATTATTGCGATTTGATAAATATATAGGTTAAACCTATAACTCACCAACATTTTTGTTGACGTTTTAAGCATGTTTATTCTAAGGTGATTATTAAGAGCTTCCGCTGTTGCATACTAAAATAAGGACAAGATTTGGAGTCCATGCTTGTATGATATTGTGTAAAAACTGCATTCAAGAAACTTATTTTTGATGTAATATATTCTTATTGTAAACCATTATGTAATGGTCGTGTGTAAATAGTATATTTTACATTATCATTAATTGATAATCTACGTAATGCTTTTTAAACCTTTATCAATAAAATAAAGGTTATGCTTGTTTTAAAAAATAAATGCAGTCTTTGAAAAATGTCTCATATAGAGGTCAAAACCTCGCGACGAAATCAATTAATATGGAAAGTTTATAATCAATATGAACGAGACATTTCAGTCCAGTCGCCCATGTATCAACAATCCCAACCACCAAAAAGGAGTACTTTTAAACAATTCATGGATTGTGGACCGTCTCCCTACTCAGGAAGTTCTGACCCAATTGTGACTTTTAGTTGGTTACGGGAGGTCGAAAAGGCATTTGAGGCATATCAGTGTGAGCCAGATCTGAAGGTGACTTATGCCAGTAGATTGTTGAAAGACAGAGCAATGGTGTGGTGGGATTCTGTAACAGCCAGTGTTCCTCCAGAGCAGGTTAGAATGATAACTTGGGAGCAGTTTCACGCGAAGGTATGCGAACAGTACTGCAACGTTTTTGACATGAACAGAATCAAGATGGAATTCTTGGAAATGTGGATGACGCCTCATATGTCTATCGATGAGGTGATTGAGAAATATATGGATAAGTTGAGGTTTGTGCAAAAATGGGTGCCAGATGAACAATCAAGAATCCAACATTTTGTGAACATGATCTTGCCTGAGTATAGGACCTTTGTGAGGTCAACGCCGACATTATCTCAGGCTTTTATGATGGCAAAGATGGTGAAAAGTGATGTAAGAGCATCAAGGGGTATGAACTTGGGAACATTGTATCACAGGGTGGTTAGGCTACCAGTCAGTCAAGTTCGAAGTCTAAGAAATCGTTTGAGTTTAGACAAAGGGGTAAAGGTAATCAAGCAAGCTCAGGGTCTGGTACGGGAAAAATAGAATGGTGTAAAGGTTGTACATCTTCTCATAGTGGGTCGTGTTATGAGGCAACAAGAATATGTTTGAGATGTGGTATGGTAGGTCATGAGTCCCAAGGGTGTTATTTCAGGAAAAATGTGTGTTGGAGTTGTCATCAGACTGGTCACCGTTCAGCAAGTTGTCAGGCGTTAAAGGGGGTGAATTCTGAGGCAGGGTCAGGGGCGCGTTCGGCATCTGTCGTGGGTTCCACAGCCTCAAGTGGATAGAAAAGAAAGAACCCACTGACTGCGGAAGCAAGGGCCTTTCAGATGATAGTTGAGGCCGCCACTACTGTGATGCTCCAAATGATCATATATTTAGTCGCAATATCCTTCCAATATGTAAAGTTTTTAGTTGTAATTGTTCTATTTTTAAGTTGTAATCGTTTATATTAAATAAGTGCGAAGACGGAAGACGAAAATGAAGATTTGAAGACGAAAATGTCCAAAATGCTCAAAAGTACAAGTTAAACTCCAAGTTATACTAATTATCGATGAATAACGTCTAAATATTGACAAAAGTACAAGCCGCGAAACGCCAAGTACAAGATATTAAATCATACGAAAAGACGTTTGAAAATCCGGAACCGAGACATAAACTGAGTATCAACGTACAAGTCAACGGAGCTAAAATTACAAGTCAACTATGCACAAGAATATAATATATATATATATATATATATATATATATATATATATATATATATATATATATATATATATATATATATACTCAGCAGCCCACGTTTAAAATTCAATTCTGAGCTGGAAAGGGGACCATCACCATCGTTGAGACACTTGCCTTATTACTTACGCGATCGCGGAGCAAACTATTTCAGAATTGGCCTATAAAAGGCCGAGCCTTCTGCCGAATCCAGACACCTTAATCTATCTCTTACTTTCTCTATAATATATATATATATATATATATATATATATATATATATATATATATATATATATATATATATATATATATATATATATATATGTATATATATATTTATTTATTTATTTATAATATATATTAGTTTAGTTTTATATTAGTTAGTTTGGGTAATGTAACGGTTATTTTACGAATTTTAAAGTCGAAATTCTGTCCGTGTAAAGCTACGCTATAAATAATCATTGTAAGTTAAATTCTCCTTTTTAAATTAATGTCTCTGATAATGCAAAAAACGAACATATATTTCATAGTATTATCCCTCAAGAAAGACAAGCTTTTAGTTGCAATTGTCCTATTTACAAGTGATATTCGTTTAAATAATAAAAGGTGAAGACAAAAGGCAGATTCGACGAATTGAAGACGCAAATGACCAAAAAGCTAAAAAGTACAAAATACAATCAAAGAGGTTCAAATTATTGATGAGAAACGTCTCAAAAATACAAGAGTACGAGCCGCAAAATGTAAAGTTCAAATTATTAAATCGTACAAAAGGACGTTCGAAAAACTGGAACCAGGACATGAACCAACTAAATGTAAACTTTGATACGCTCCTTCTTATCCAAACACGGTATCATTGTTGGTCACTCCTCAAAATTTCGGGATGAAATTTTCTTTAACAGGTGGGTAATGTAACGACCCGGCTTTTTCGACTTGTTTTTGTGCCTTGTGATTTTTGCGAAACTGCAAATTTGTGCGTACTGTGCTACTTTATACTCTGGAATCTTTATACACGTGGTTTACTTTCATTTATATGTTAAAACATGCCTTTAAGTACGTAGGATACTTAACTTGATCTTCGGAAGCCTTTATGACCGTTAGTTTCACTTGACGTTTCGAACAAACTGCGTACTGCGTACACGTTTAACTTTTTTCTTAATCGGAATATTATGACTACGAAATATTAATTGTTATTTTATAATAACAATTACTTGGATTTTTGGATGCTTAATTACGCTTAGTAATTTACTTATACTTAATAGTTAGTCTTGTTGGACTTTAGCCCACCCTACACTAGTTAGTGGACCATTTAATTAGCCCAATTATAATTAACTAGTGACCCATTAATAAGTAAGACAAATGTCCATTTATTAGAGGGAACATACTAGCATTTTTGTCAAGTATTATCCTTAATGTTGCATGGGATCCTAACATAAGCACCAACTTTAGACAACCATTAACCAAAAAGCAAAAGTTGGTCTCCCTTGTCCCCCCTCCAAAATCACGGCCACCTTAACCCTCCCACACCCTCACCACCTATAAATACAAGCCTTATTCCATCCATTTTACACTTGTTTTCATTTGTAATTTACACACACTCACTCTCTAATTCTCTCTCTAGTTTTTCCTCTCTCTAAAAAGTGTAAGTATTGATTTTTCTTCTTCTTCTTCCTCTCTCTCTCACGAATTCATCATCATCATCATCATCATGGGTCTAGCTTTTTAGCTTTGATCTTGATTACATCTTGTAGATTCAAACTTGGATTTGAATCCTTCAAGAACATGGAAGATTCAAGCTTTCTAGCTTTGAATCTTCACCTACTTTGTAGATCTATATCTTTTAACTTTAATCTTGTTATTTTGTTATAAAGATTCAAACTTATGTTTGTAATCTTCATGTAACTTAAAGATCCAAGCTTTATGCTTCAAGATCTTCAAGAACAACCAAGATGCAAGCTTTCTAGCTTGAATCTTCATATCTTTTGTTGGTTCTAAGTTTCCTAACTTATGATCTCATTATTTTGTTATAAAGATCAAAACTTGTGTTTATGGTCTTCATGTAACTTAAAGATCTAAGCTTTATGCTTCAAGGTCTTCAAGAACACCAAAGGTTCAAGCTTTCTAGCTTTGTAATCTTATAACTTGTGTGAAAAGGATCCAAGATCTCTACCTTAGGGTTCCATCACCTTATTTGATTTGGATTATGTTCATACTTGTTTGAGTGAAGTAAAGTTTGTAGCTTTAGTTGTAAATGGAACTTGTAATTGTGTTAAGACTAAGGATATGATGTAACCTTGGTTCATCATCCATCTAAGACTCTTAAATGAGTGGTGTTCTTACTTGGTCTTAATATATTGTGTGTTGATGGTAGAATCTTGGTCAAGGTGATGCTAACCCATCAACGAGTTGTACACTTGAAGCTACAAGCATCAAGGATGAGAACCGTGATGAGCATCAAGCACTAAGAACCCCACCGAAGCACCTTGATTATTGTTTTCGGGATCTTATCAGACCACCTGGGCTACTGGAAAGTTTATTTTCAGTTAGTTCGGTTCGAGTAGATGATTTTTCGTTTAGGCCTCGTCTTAATCCGATATACAGTTTAGGATTTATAGCCCTCCGAAAGTCACTACGCCGTTGTAACGTTGTGCTGAAATTTCTGACCTACTCACATTTAAAACCGTCACCACGGTCAAACGAAGATGAGTTAGGTTCTGAAAATTGATCAGAGGTTAGAGGACTCACATACGGATCCATAGCCACTAACTACACGTCTTTTCGATTTACGTAGACGTCGTAGCAGCTGATCCAAGTCAGCCTATTGTTTTGACCTCTATACTTGATTAACTTACTTAGCTTTTATGATGATGAATGATGATGATGATGACACTTAAACTTATTTTATGCACTAATAGAACTTATAAAGATAACCTACTGACCTAGTAACCTTTGATTTAGGTTGACGACCTTTCGGACAGACTTACTACTTGCACACTTTCGTATCGACTTGTATTGCTTCTTCACTGTGAGTTATAGCTTCTCTTTTTACTTTACTATTTTTGGGAGTGAGAATACATGCGCTTTTTATGTTTTACTTATTTGACGCGAGTACTTAAACTTTACATATGTGTGGGTTATATAACGGCATAAACTTTCCCCTTAGCACGGTAACGTTTAACTATTGGTTTTTGAACCGGTAGACGCGAATCTTAGATATGGATCCATAGGGTTTGACATCCCCACTCGGGCTAGTCACGCTAGCATTTAATGGGTGTTTAATACTTCGAGGACATACGCACTCGCCAGGTGTACTTTTAGGGGGTGATATTTATATTTACGTTAAGTCTAGTTACCATGTGCCCACGGTTATACATATACTTTTCATACTGTTTTGAAACATTGAAATCTCGTGGTCAATCTTATATTACTCTTACAATTTAAACTATAGCTCACCAACATTATTGTTGACGTTTTTAAGCATGTTTTCTCATGTGCTTAGAGGTTTGTTGCTTCCGCTGTTTAGATTTGCTGTCTTGCTGTTAGACTTGCTGTCATGCTGTTTAGACTCGCTGTTAAGGACCTGCTGTGTTAGAATCCGCTGCATAACTTAGAGATGTCTCAATTATGAAACTTTTCTTTTGCATTTGTAATATATGTTATTTTCAAAAATAATGACTTTGTACCGACCTTTGTGTCACGTTATCTTTTGTAAACGCTATGTCTTTTTATGAATGCAAACTGGTTTTCAAACAGCGGAAAGTATTTGACCGTGTAAAGATCCCGTTGTTGACGAATCGTACACGATGGTTTTGTACGGGGCGTCACACATGGTTTAGACACTTGTCAAATAGTACAAATATTTTACCAAGGATGTGACATCACTACACGAAAAGACATCGATATAGCAGCTGGTGGTTCCATTATGAAGAAAACCGCAACTGATGCTTACAAAATTATTGATAACACTGCTTCCCACTCACATGAGTAGCATCAAGAAAAAGATATCATTAGATCATCTAAAGCAGCTAGAGCCGATTCTAGCCATGACTTAGATTCCATTTCCGCAAAGATAGATGCTGTCGAGAGACGAATGGAAAAGATGACTAATGATATTCACTCAATAAGAATTAGTTGTGAGCAGTGTGGAGGACCATATTTGACAAAAGATTGTCTCAGTATTGAACAAACAATGGAACAAAGAGAGAATGTTTCATACATGAACCAAAGGCCTGGAAATAATTATCAAAATAGTTATCAACGGCCAAGACTAAATTACAATCAAAATCAGAATTATAACCGAAATGTTCCATACAACAACCAACAAGGTCCTAGCAATCAACAAGTATCCAACAATACTTACAATCAGCAAAGACCTATTTTTCAAAACAAACCACCACAAACCGATGATAAAAAGCCAAATTTTGAAGATATGATGTCGAAGCTAGTTGAATCTCAAACACAGTTTTTCACATCTCAGAAACAAACCAATGAACAAAATGCCCAAGCATTTAGAAATCAACAAGCTTCTATTCAAAATTTGGAACAAGAAGTAAGTAACCTAGCAAGGTTGATAGGTGAAAGAAAACCGGGAAGTCTACCTAGCGATACAAATGCTAACTCCCGGAATGAAACAGCTAAAGCCATTACCACAAGAAGTGGTATTACACTTAAACCACCTGAAATACCTATAATTTCTGATGACGCTATTCCTACTCCACAAGAACCACAACCTGAGCAAGATAAGGAAACAGAACCGGTAGTTGAAAAGGTTAATGAAGATAACACAGTTAAGGCTAAACCTTATGTTAAACCATACCAACCACCACTTCCTTACCCGAGTAAAATGAGAAAAGAAAGACTTGAAGCCGAGCAATCCAAATTCTTGGATATATTTAAACAAATAAATGTCAATCTTCCTTTCATTGATGTAATTTCAGGAATGCCTAGATATGCTAAATTCTTGAAAGATCTAATCACAAATAGAAAGAAAATGGAAGAACTCTCGGCTGTTATAATGAATGCTAATTGTTCTGCAGTGCTGTTGAATAAGATACCAGAAAAATTATCAGATCCAGGAAGTTTTACAATTCCATGTTTTCTGGGTAGTCTTAGTTCAATAGAAGCATTGCCAGACTTAGGTGCTAGTATAAATTTAATGCCGTATTCAATATACGCTAAACTAGACCTTGGAGAATTGAAACCAACACGAATAAGCATACAACTAGCCGATCGATTAGTAAAATATCCTAGAGGAATAATGGAAAACATGCTAGTTAAAGTGGGTACTTTAGTATTTCCAGTAGATTTTGTTATTCTGGACATGGAAGAAGATTCTCGAGTTCCTCTCATATTAGGAAGACAATTCTTAAACACGGCCAAAGCAATAATAGACGTGTTTGGTAAGAAACTGACCCTAAGTATAGAGGACGAGAGTGTTACCTTTTCAGTTGATAGAGCTATGCAACAACCGTAATCTGAAGATGATACATGTTATTATATTCAAACTATAGATTCACATGCAGAATTATTAGAAGAATTTCCAGAATTACAAGGAACAGGAGAATGTTCTTTAGGAGAAGGAACTGAACCAATTGATGAAGCTGAAATGTTAGCTACACTTATGGCTAATGGATATGAACCTACAACAGAAGAAATTCAAATGCTAAAAGAAGAAGACAGATATCGATATAAATCATCGATAGAAGAACCACCGACATTAGAGTTAAAGCCACTTTCAAACCATTTGGAATATGCTTATTTACATGGTGAATCTGAATTACCTGTAATAATATCATCTTCTCTTACGGAAAATGAAAAATCTCAACTCATTTCTGTGCTAAAAGCTCATAAACCAGCTATTGCATGGAAAATTCATGATATTAAAGGAATAAGTCCTTCGTATTGCACACATAAAATCCTTATGGAAGAAGGTCATAAAATGTATGTGCAACACCAACGAAGACTAAATCCTAATATGCAAGATATTGTTAAGAAAGAAATTATTAAACTGCTTGATGCAGGATTAATTTATCCAATCTCTGATAGTCCATGGGTAAGCCCAGTTCAATGTGTACCTAAGAAGGGTGGCGTGACTGTCATCACAAATGAGAAAAATGAGCTTATTCCTACTAGGACTGTAACAGGATGGCGTGTTTGTATTGATTATAGAAAATTAAATGACGCCACCAGAAAAGATCACTTTCCCTTACCTTTCATTGATCAAATGTTGGAAAGATTAGCCGAAAATAGTTACTATTGTTTTCTTGACGGTTTTTCCGGATACTTTCAAATTCCAATAGCACCCGAGGATCAAGAGAAAATCACATTCACGTGCCCTTATGGTACTTTTGCTTACAAACGCATGCCATTTGGACTTTGCAACGCCCCTGCAACCTTTCAAAGGTGCATGATGGTGATTTTTCACGACATGATAGAAGAATGCATGGAAGTTTTCATGGATGACTTTTCAGTCTTCGGTGATACATTTGAATCATGTCTAGTTAATCTTGAACGAATGCTTATTAGATGCGAATAATCAAATCTAGTACTAAGTTGGGAGAAATGCTATTTCATGGTTAAAGAAGGCATCGTTCTTGGTCATAAAATTTTAAAGGAAGGAACTGAAGTGGATAGAGCTAAAGTAGATGTAATTGCTAAACTTCCACATCCCACCAATGTGGATAGAGCTAATGAATTGGCCATACAAGATAACTTTCCTGATGAATATATATTGAAGATAGATTATAGTGAAATTTCATGGTTTGCAGACTATGCAAACTACTTAGTATGTGGTTTCCTTGAAAAAGGATTGTCGTACCAAAAACGAAAGAAATTCTTTAGTGATATAAAACACTATTTCTGGGAAGATCAACATTTGTTTAAAAGTTGTCCGGATGGAATAATACACCGATGTGTATTCGGAGATGAAGCTAGTCAAATCTTAAACCATTGTCACACAGGACCAACAGGAGGGCATTATGGGCCTCAACTCACAGTAAGAAAAGTTTACGATGCTGGATTCTATTGGCCTACAATTTTCAAAGACGCACACCTTCTTTGCAAATCCTGCGATGCTTGTCAAAGGGCCGAAAAAATAAGTCAACGTGACGAAATGCCACAAAATGTCATTCAAGTATGTGAAGTATTTGACATTTGGGGTATTGACTTTATGGGTCCATTTTCAAAATCTCATAATAATCTCTACATTCTCGTTGCCATTGATTATGTATCTAAATGGGCGGAAGCACAAGCTCTCCCAACTAACGATGCACGAGTTGTAGTTGATATCGCGTATTTCATATGCATTTTCCTTAGCGATATCGGGTACATTTTGGTCCTTTTGGATACGATTTGGAGTTATTTTGGTTAAAGTTGTGAAAGTTTGAGTTCCAAGACCAAGAAGGTTAAATTTGATGTTATTTGATGGTTTTGGATGTCTTTCGATGTTTACGAGTGAAAAGGTTTGATTCGGTTCGAGTTTTGGTGTTAATATGATGTTTTTAAGCTCGTTTCAGCATTTGTCACATGGAGCACCGCTCCAAAATCTGGCGCGCCGCGCCACTCAACTGAAAATCTAGTTCGAGCATATCAGAAAATCAATTGTCAGGTTCCAGTGAAACGGCGCGCCGCGCGGATATATGGCGCGCCGCGCGGCTTGTGACCCGGGTTCCAAATTTCCCACTTATAAAAGGCCCGAATTTAACCCTAATTTGAGAAATCGTATCCTGACGAATTCCAGCCACTTTTTGACGAACTTAGGTGATTTTTGGAGATCTTCAAGGTCATTCTAAGGTACTAATCATTCCGGGAACAAGTCTCGATTCGTGTATCGTTCAGATTTCAATCTTTGATTAGGTTTATTCTTTTGTTATCAACAATGAATTTCTCTATGTTTTTGATTGTTATTTTGATTTCAGCCATGATTGTAGGCTAAACTCTTAATGTTTGTCTAGATTGAATATTTGCAAGTGTTTGGATGTTACTTTGAGGTTTTATTAATTGATGCATGATAATTATGAGTTTTGATTAAGAACCATTCTTGTGGGTGTTGATTATTGTTACTAGGTTGATTAGTGAATCTTGTTTGAACAAAGGGAACCCTGTTTCAATTTAGTGATCTAATTCCCAATTGATTTGTCTTAACCGATTGGGTGCTTACTGGACCAAGGGGGTAAACCGGGTAACGTAATTGAACAAAATAGGGGTGAATTGTGTGGAGCGAACGCGTAACCAATTGAATCTTCATCTTATAATTAGCTAGTTACTAAGTCACAAACGAAAGATGGTATTTGGTAAAAGGGAACCCTAAGCCAATTAATCCTAGTTTGACGTGTTTGCTAAAAGAGAACTCTGGGTAAACCGACTCTGTAATTGCGTGCATTGATTAATAGAACTAGTGCTTAATAACAAATCATCCAACACTGCGAATAGGATATCTAGGCGAACATTCTTTTATCCATTGAATTCAAATATCTTTATTTTTCCGTTGAGTCTGTATTTCTTTTATCTAAACTTAAAAATCCAAAAATATTGTCTTTTACTTTTAAAGCTATCTTGATTTGGCTAATCGTTAAATAGCCGCAAAACAAACTATCTCGTAATTTCAATTTTCATAGTTTAACTTAGTTTACTTTTATTAGTTTCAAACTTAATTCTCACGTTAATACTGTCCTTGGAACGATACTTGGAATTACCATTTTTATACTATTACACGATCGGGTACACTGCCCGTAAGTGTGTAGTAATCTTTAACCAGGCATATTTCCAGAGATAATTTATATACTAGATTTTACACATCAAGTTTTTGGCGCCGCTGCCGGGGACAGTTGTGTTGAAAATTAAGTTTGAAAATTAAGTTTGTTTTTAGTTAAATTTAACTGTTTATTTTAGTTTAATTCTAATTGAGTCGGTGCGTTTAATCGGTTTGTTAGCTGTGTTCTTGCAGTTACAGGTAGTGCATGCCACACACGCGTTCTTCAAGTTCTCCGATTTTAACACCATTTGACGAGCCTGAAAGAGAGTTGTTCAAAGCCTTAAGTCAAGAGCAAAAGTCTAAAGTGGATTCTTCACCGTCTTCGAGTGAAGTTGTAGTCAATTTGTTCAGTAACAACGATACTGTGGTGCCCGAGACACCACCAGAAGTTAACTCAGAAGAAGATTCTTACGTTTCGTCTGACACTTCAGATACTGAAGAAATGGCCGAAGAACCACCTCGTCCTCAGACTATGGCAGAAAAGTTGAAGGCCACCCGAGGAGGCCAAGGCAATTCGATTACTCAGCCGAATATTGCTCAGCCTTTTCAAATTACAGGGCCGATCCTGAATTTGATTTCTTCTGATTGCCGATTCTATGGCAAAGATACTGAGGATGCTAACGAGCATCTTCGTAATTTTAATGATGTTTGTAACTTGTTTAAGCTACATGAGGTTGCCGACAATTCAATTAAGACAAGACTTTTCCCTTGGACTCTTAAGGGAGAAGCTAAGAGATGGTTAGATAAGCAACCAGAAGGTACGATTACATCTTGGGAGACTTTGGAAGATAAGTTTTTGTCGAAGTTTTTCCCTGCATCTCGAGCTGCTCGACTTCAAGCAGATATTTCTCAATTTAGACAAAAGAGCAGTGAGACATTGTTTGATGCTTGGGACCGTTTTGCTACTTTGTTACGCTCGTGCCCGCAACACGGGTTGAATGATTTACAGAAGGTTCAGATTTTCTACAAAGGTTGTGATATTCCTACGCGTCAGAGTATTGATCAAGCTGCAGGTGGTACGTTAATGGATAAGACTGAAGAAGAGGCGTTAGAGATCATTGAAAAGCAAGCTGCTTATTCTCATGAGTGGCATCAGGATCATGAATCTTACCCTTCAGCTTCAGTTAAGAGAACAGAGACTACAGGTACAGGTGCTTATGATGATTTTGGGTCTTTCAGTGCTAAGTTGGATTCGTTTGGTAGGAATTTGGAGAAGATGAACAAGGATATTCATGGTATGAAGGTTGGTTGTGAATACTATGGAGGTTTGCATCTGGGCAAAGATTGTGATGCGGGTTTGACTATGAATCAGAAAGAAGAGGTCAACTATATTAGTCAGCAGAATAACAATCAGTTTCAGGGACGTGCTCAGTTTAATAGGAATTTCAATAATCCTTATAATCCGCAAGGTAATCAGGGTTCGAGGTTCCAACCGGGTTCTAGTGGAGGTTTTCAGCAGCAAGCTCCCGGTTATTTTCAGAAACCACAGGTCGAAGAGAAAAATTCCAACCTTGAGGCTATGATCGAGAAGTTAGTGATATCTCAAACTCAACTTGTCACTACCGTTACTCAGAATAATGAAAAGAATGACCAAATGTTTCGAAATCAACAAGCAGCTATTCATAATCTTGAACAGCAGATTGGTCAACTTGCTAATAAGAGTAGTGAAAGGAAACCGGGAGAGTTACCTAGCAAGACGGATACTAACCCGAAAAACGGGCATGTTAATGCTATCACCACCCGAAGTGGTTTAGCATATTATCCACCGAGGAAGCCCGACGAGTATGATTTGAGGGTACCGTTAGTTAATGATAGTGAGCCGGTTGTTGAAAGTGAACCGGCAAGGGAAAAGGAGCCGGAACAGGTGGCTGAAAAAGTTGTTAAGGAACCGGTTACTGTTGCTGCTAAACCGGTAGTTAGAGAGTATCAACCACCGCTCCCATTCCCGAGGAAACAGCGATTGGAGAAGCTAGAGGCCGAAAAGTCCAAGTTCATGGACTTGATTAAAAAAGTTAACATAAATATTCCTTTTATTGATGTTATTGCAGGTATGCCTAAGTATGCGAGGTTTCTCAAAGATTTGGTGACTAACAGGCAGAAGCTGAAGAACGTGTCTTCAGTCAGGTTGAATGCCGCATGCTCAGCGGTTGTTGCAAACAAGCTTCCCGAGAAGCTTGAAGATCCTGGAAGTTTTACCATTCCTTGTTTACTTGGTAATTTGGACTGTATGAGGGCTTTGGCGGATTTGGGGGCTAGCATTAATTTAATGCCTTATTCTATTTACTTAAAGCTAGACCCCGGGGAGTTAAAACCCACGCGTATGGCTGTGCAGCTAGCCGACCGCTCTATTAAATTCCCTCGTGGAATCATAGAGAATATGCTAGTGAAGACCGGGTCGTTAGTTTTTCCGGCGGATTTTGTGGTTTTGGATATGGAAGTGGATGAAAGGATTCCACTAATTTTGGGTCGGCCATTCTTAAATACTGCTAGGTGTATGATTGATGTGTATGGCCAAAAGCTGACCCTTAGGATAGATGATTTGAGTGCAACATTCTCAATCGACCATGCTTTAAAATACCCTGGCTACACTGATGATACATGTTATTTTCTTAACACTGTGAATGTCCAGTCTGAGTTTTTGCAGGAATTCCCAGAGTTACAGGGTTCAGGAGAATGCTCATTGGTTGAGATTGATGAGGATGTGCAGGTTGAGGAGGTGGATATTTTAACCACCTTGATGGAAAACGGCTATGAGCCGACTGAAGAACCTCCCGAGCTTGAATTGAAGCCACTTCCAGATCATTTGGAATACGCTTACTTGCATGAGGAATCTAAGCTTCCGGTAATTATTTCTTCTTCTCTTTCAGCAGGTCAGAAAACTGAGCTTGTAACCATGCTAAAGGCCCATAAACCGGCCATTGCATGGAAGATTCACGACATTAAGGGTATTAGTCCCTCCTATTGCACCCACAAAATTCTAATGGAGGTTGAACCCGCACATGCAAGATGTCGTGAAGAAAGAGATCATCAAGCTCCTTGATGCAGGTCTGATTTACCCGATTTCTGACAGTCCATGGATTAGCCCGGTACACTGTGTACCTAAGAAAGGTGGTATGACTGTTACCACCAATGATAAAAATGAGTTAATTTCCACCCGGACTGTCACGGGGTGGCGTGTTTGTATCGACTACCGTAAGTTGAACGACGTCACACGTAAAGACCACTTCCCGCTACCTTTCATGGATCAAATGCTAGAGAGGTTGGCGGGAAACAATTTCTATTGCTTTCTCGATGGTTTCTCGGGCTATTTTCAAATTCCTATCTCGCCCGAGGACCAAGAGAAGACTACTTTCACGTGCCCGTATGGCACGTTCTCATATCGACGCATGCCCTTTGGCCTTTGCAATGCTCCGGCCACTTTTCAAAGGTGCATGATGGCCATATTCCATGACATGATAGAAGATTGCATGGAGGTGTTCATGGATGACTTCTCGGTCTTCGGTGAAACTTTCAATTCATGCCTTCTTAATTTAGAACGGATGTTGGTCAGGTGCGAAAAATCTAATCTTGTGCTCAACTGGGAGAAGTGCCATTTCATGGTTCAAGGGGGCATCGTTCTCGGGCACAAGATTTCTAAAAACGGTATAGAGGTGGATCCCGCAAAGGTTACCGCTATTAAGAACCTTCCACCCCCTACCGATGTTAAGGGTGTTAGGAGTTTTCTCGGGCACGCCGGTTTTTACCGGCGATTCATTAAAGATTTTTCTAAGATTGCCAACCCGATGAATAAACTCCTTGAAAAGGACACCCCGTGGAAATTCTCCGACGAATGCCAAAAGGCATTCGAGCTTTTGAAGGAGAAACTCATCAATGCACCAATCATAATTGCTCCGAATTGGTCTCTTCCATTCGAGCTTATGTGCGATGCATCTGATTTCGCTGTTGGCTCAGTTTTGGGTCAAAGGGTCGAGAAGCATTTCCGACCCATCTACTATGCAAGCAAGACCTTGCAAGGAGCGCAATTAAATTATACTACCACTGAAAAAGAGCTCCTTGCGGTGGTCTTTTCGTTTGATAAGTTCCGGTCCTACTTAGTCTTATCTAAGACTATTGTCTTTACGGACCATTCTGCTCTAAAGTACCTTTTTGCTAAACCGGATGCAAAACCACGACTTCTTAGATGGATCTTGCTTTTGCAAGAATTTGATGTGGAGATCCGGGATAAAAAGGGTGCTGAAAACTTGGCGGCCGATCACCTTTCACGTCTTGAGAACCCCTCCCGTGAGGTTCTCGATGAGACGACCATTCATGATGATTTTCCCGGCGAATATCTCATGAAGGTGGATAAGGTTGATGAGCCGTGGTACGTGGACATTGCTAATTATCTAGTTGGGAGATTCTTGGAGAAAGGGTGGTCACATCAAAAGAGGAAGAAATTTTTCAGTGACCTTAAGTACTATTTCTGGGAGTATCCCTATCTTTTTCGTTGTTGTCCCGATGGGGTTATCCGCCGGTGTGTTTCCGGTGATGAGTGTATGCGTATTTTGACCGAGTGCCATAGTGGGCCTACCGGTGGGCATTTTGGACCCCAAATTACGGGGCGTAAAGTCTATGATGCCGGCTTTTATTGGCCGACAATCTTCAAAGATGCCCACCTGGTTTGTAAGTCATGTGATTCGTGCCAAAGGGCCGGTAAAGTCACCAAACGGGATGAGATGCCTCAACAAAGCATCCAAGTTTGCGAAGTATTTGACGTTTGGGGGATTGACTTTATGGGGCCATTTCCGAAATCTCAGAATTATAGTTACATACTCGTTGCCATCGACTACGTGTCTAAATGGGCTGAAGCGCAAGCTTTACCCACAAATGATGCACGAGTTGTGATTTCGTTCCTTAAGCGTTTATTCTCTCGATTTGGAACTCCTAAAGCTTTAATTAGTGATAGGGGTACTCATTTTTGTAACGCCCAAATGGAGAAGGTATTGAAGCGATATGGAGTTCTCCATAAAGTTTCTACTTCATACCATCCCCAAACGAGCGGACAAGTTGAGAATACAAATCGAGCTCTTAAAAGTATTCTTGAGAAAACTGTGGGTTCGAATCCGAAGGAGTGGGCAAATAAGCTCGATGAAGCTTTGTGGGCGTTTAGAACCGCCTTCAAAACGCCAATTGGTACCACTCCTTATCGGTTGGTTTATGGGAAAGCGTGCCATCTCCCGTTGGAGATTGAGCACAAGGCTATGTGGGCACTTAAAAAGTGCAATTTAGATTTGAAGGAAGCCGGACGCCTAAGGGCGGGGCAATTGAACGAGCTTGGTGAATTACGCCTTGATGCGTACGAGAATTCATTGATTTATAAAGAAAAGACCAAGCAATGGCATGATAGGAAGTTAAAGGGTCCAAAGGAGTTTAACGAAGGCGACCGAGTGCTTTTGTTTAACTCTAGATTAAAGCTTTTACCGGGAAAACTCAAGTCCCGGTGGACGGGACCATTTGAGGTTGTTAAGGTGTTCCCATACGGTACGATCGAGTTAAAAAATGCGAATGGTATCACCTTTAAGGCTAACAGACATCGTGTGAAGAAGTATGTTGATGGTCCGTTAGTGATTGATGACGAGGTTCACGTTGAACCCGATCTCAACGCCACTTGAAGTTGGGGACGAGTCGTGTGAACGACTCGTTAAATAAGGTTCACATTGTTGTAGAGTTTGTATATTTTTGTGCTTGTTTGATAATATGTGCAACATGATCGTGCTTGGATTGTTATTGGGGTTGGTTTGGTTGTTTTATGGCGAGAAAATTGGGTTTAGAGGCTTTAAAATACGAATTTTTTATGTTTCAGTAGTTGGAGCGCCGCTCCATTTCAGGGCGCGCCGCGCCACCTAGTGGTACCTGATGTGCCCGAAATTGAAAAAGGCTCGACATGTTTTTGTAGTTAATCGGAGCGCCGCTCAAGCATTCGGCGCGCCGCGCGGAAACATTGCGCGCCGCGCGATGGTGTGGAGCGCCGCGCCATTGTGCTGTCGGCCAGCTGTTTGGGCTTTTAATTAAAATCAAACCCGATTTTTAACAACCACACAAATTAGAAACGGGATACCAGCTGTTTTTATACCATATTACTTCAATTATTTTCATTCATTCATATCTTTAACACCTACAAATCCTTTGATCTTACAAAACCCTAAATCTTAAAGTTTAATTTCTTGTTTCAAGTAACCTTAATCTTTCAAGAATGGCACCCAAGAAGGTCCGAATTTGTTCCTTTCCTTACTAATTTCATCTTATTATATGTAAATTGCTTGATTAATTCTTAATTAACATGATGAATTAGTGTGGGGTTGTTTTAATTTGGGTTATGTGATTCAATTAGTCATGGGTTTTTGTTAGATAATGTTTAAATGCTTTGATTTTATGCTAAAGTTGGTGTTTGTGGAAGTTTGACATGAACCTAGGGTTTGTAGGGTTAAGAGCCCGAATGTGGTAAATAAAAAGGGGATAATTGTTTGAAGGTGTGTTGGTATTTGAATTGTTCATGTGTTTTTGAACTAGTGAGGGGTAGTGTCCATATGGGCGAGTCAATTTGTTTTGAATGACTTGAGCTACATTGTTCCAATTATGTGATATGCCATGCTAGTGATGATTAAGCATATGATTTTGAATTGTTTTGAAGCTTTTGTTTAATGGTTGTTGAAATTGATAAAAGTTGCTAACATGATGAAGCTATTGGATTTTTGGAATTTAAAAGAGTTATAAGTAATCATGTTGTTATGTTTTGGTTATGTTGTTTGATGAATAAGGTTATGAGTTATTTGTTTTGATGGATAATGTGATTTGGTTGAGAGTGTGTTTTTGAAAAGTTTTCACAAGAGTTGTTTTGTTTAGTTGGTAATTGTTTTTGAAAGTGAATTAACATGAAACACGGATTGATTGTAAAGGTGTTTGGTGCTTATTATGATAACTAACACTAACTTTTGAGTTTTGTGTTTGTTTTCTTACTTGTTTCATGAATGTAGAGAACAAGAGGTAACCAACCACAGCAACCACCGAACAACCCTGAATTGTGGTTGACCCAAGTTGGTAATATTGAGGATTTGGAACAAAGGTTTAACATCAATCTTGCTCGTCCGATTGAGCAAACTTACTACTTGGATTGGACGCAACTTCGAAATGAAAGTGTTCATGCTTATCGAGAATTGCGTGGTTACTTATGGGTTACTTATAGCGGTAATGAGTTGAGACCGTATGAGCGTTTGTTTGAGATTAACTAAGATGTTTATGAGCAATTGACTGTTGAGTTCTTTTCGGCCGTAAGTTGTCGGCCCCGAGTTGCTCCTCATGATTCGGACTTTTTGACATTTAGGCTTGGCGGGGCGGACCGTCGAATGAGTAAGGTTGAGTTAGCTCGGGCGTTGGGTTTGTACCCCGAGTTAAATGATGATATAGATTTACAGTACCATTTGTTGGGGTGCCGGGTTTTCGGTGACGGCGAGTTTAGTGAAAGTGAGTATTGGCCAACGATTATTAATCCAGGGGTTAGGGCGTTCAGTTCTAGTAGAAGCATTCAGTCTAATCTTCGACGTCCGGTGGACCGTATTCTTTTTAAAATGATTGCTACTATGTTCATGGCCCGGAGAAATGCAAACAAAATTAAACGAAAGGATCTTTGGATCCTCCAGCAGATAAAAGCGAGAGAGGCAATTGATGTGCCGACTATGTTGGGGTCCTGGTTTCAGGAAATCGGTGAAGATAATCGTCCCGAGCGCCCGTTGTTAGGGGGCCATTTTGTGACACGTATAGCTGAGGCATTTTCTGTGCCTACTGATAGGTGTACTATCGCGGGGGTCGAAGCAATGGTAACAAACATTTTGTTTTTCGCTAAAGCCAATTTTATTAGGCGAGGACCGAACGGTTGGGTTTTGGTAGAGGATGAAGAACAACCACAGGGTCAAGGTCAACAGCAACAGCAACAGCGAGGTCAAGGTAGAGGACGTGGCATTGGGTCCACGTATGAAGCAGGGAGTTCTAGTGGTAATGTTCGGGGAGTATGGACTCCCGATGAGGAAGCTTTTAATGGGTTGGTGAATAGTGTTGACGGGCTGCATCTTGAGTTCCAAGATAGTCGTTCATTTTATAATGATCAGGTTGAGCATAATCAGCGTATGTATGACGAACAGCGCCGTCATAATCAGGAGTTGATGACGTGGCATCAGGGTAACTATGGGTCGCTTAACACTAGTTTGGGTCAGGTTCGGACAGAGGTTGGTAATTTGGGCGACCGTGTTGACAGGATAGAGTATGATGTTCGAGGGATTCGGGCCCACAATCAGTGGGAAATTCATCAGAGGCAGCTCCAACGGCAGATGCGTCGTGTGCCGGATGCGTACATTCCTACGCAAACCACTATTCCGGACTACACCGCCGTGACGCCTCCGAGACCGGATCCGTCTTATGACCCGTATCAAGCGTGCCAAGATACTTATGGCGTGACTTGGGACCCGTTGAGAGATTTTTGGCCGAGAAGCAATTGATGTGTTGCGCGTATTATTGTT
This sequence comes from Rutidosis leptorrhynchoides, assembly GCF_046630445.1. Taxonomy (NCBI): domain Eukaryota; kingdom Viridiplantae; phylum Streptophyta; class Magnoliopsida; order Asterales; family Asteraceae; genus Rutidosis; species Rutidosis leptorrhynchoides. The sequence goes on from NC_092336.1 coordinate 422,231,419, forward strand.
GTATTTGCTTTAAACTATTTCCGTTTCGATTTGGTTGTACTTTATATTTTTATTTTTCGTATGATGTACTTGAGACCTTATTAGGGGCAAGGCGTTTCGGTACCGGGTGGTACCACCTTGTTCCCATTTATGTATTTGGTGTGTTTTGCTTTTTCTTAGGTGTGTTGGAGAAACGGTTTTTCAAGTCTGGCATTAAGTTCAGCAAAACTACTTGAGTGATGATATTTGTGTGAGAATCGGGAATGGACGATGTTCTTATGCTGGCAGTCAGTTCAGCGCCATCTGTCACTGTCATTCCACGATTTGTGGTTAAGCTCGATAAGTTTTTATTTTTCTTACCCTTTTGATTTTAATCCATTTTTGATCTCAAATAATGGGGACATTACTTGATCTCAAGTGTGGGGTGGGGGATGTAAAATCTCTCGGGTTGGTTATTAATAGAATCATCATTATTTTGGTTTTGATATCTAAAAGACTTGACATTTCACGGAGTTTTGGTCGTTATAAAAAAAAAAAAAAAAAATTTGAAAAATTAGGGGAAAATATAAAAAAAATTGGAAAAATTAGTTAGTGAAAAAGAAAAAAAAAAAATATAAAAGTAGTTAAAAATTCGACCAAAACCCTTGTTTAAGTATGGCTTGGTATTTATATTTCATGATGTTTAAAGAAGCCAAAGTTGTTCCACATGTTCATTACCATTGAACATGAAATCCTACGAGTTCGGGGAACTCAATAGTAGGTCACCTGTACCAAAACGGGTGTAAACCGTGAGAGAGCGGTGATTGCATAGCGTGATTGTGACCGAATCACGTGCCAGATCAAAAACTTTTGGTTACTTGGTATAGCATACTTCCGAAACTATATCATTTTATTATTGCATCATTTAATGATGTGATACTGTGGGAAGAGGAGCCTTGAGCTTCACCAGTGCTGTCCTTTTCAGGAGCAATAGCTACGTGCTTGTGTTTGCTTAGACAACACAACCCATAGCCAAAAGCTATGGAACCCGAAGGTTTTCGGGATTTTTCAAAACCGGTGTCAATTGAAACAGATTGGCACTTCCGAGTGATTCAGATCCACTCATTTAAGGAAGTAAAGTCTTCCGACCGTCCTACTTGGTACGTATGCCTCTTAAGCGTGCCATTTCATTACCCATCATTTCACGATGAGGTACTGTTAGAGGAGAAAGTCTTGAACTTTCAAAACACGTTCATTATTTTGAATGTGAAATCCTACATGAACATTCAGTTCATACGTAGGTCACTTGTACAAAAACGGGTGTCAACCGTATGAACGGTGATTGGATCGTGTGGTCGAAGCCGGGCCATACGCTAGATCGAAAACTTTATAGGGCGGTCTTCATTGTTTCTCCTAACAAGGACAATGTATGCGCTCGACCACCTTTTATGACCATACAGGATGAATCCACTCCATCCTAAAGGGAGTCAAGTCTCCCGAACGACACACTTGCTGATTCATTTCAGAAGTTGTAGTCCAGTCCAGTTGTAGGGTGACGAAAAGTCTTGAAAAGTCATTGCTAAAATCGACTGGAAATCTACCAGGCCTCAACATCAAACAGGGAAACTGGTAGTCAAAGCTTATCTCAATGAGGGAGATTTGCTAGCCAAATGGGAAGCGCACCATGATACACAAAATGTCAGTGATTGATCAGATTCCCAGTGGATAACCTCCGGAAAGGTAAGATATCAGCTTTTAAGCCTGATGAACCTCAATCTTTATGGTTGACTTAACGGATTAGACAGTTACCTCATAACCATCGATGATATCCGGACGTAATGTGTATCCTCCTAAGCACATTATTTTCTACCGACATCTCGCGATGTTAGGTACTGTGGGAGGCTTGGCTTGACCAATTGCGGGGTAGCCCGTACGTTCTCTTGGCACACATGTTCGATTGTTACATCTTTGGTGCTTGGTTCCCACTTGATTCCCGATGCTATTGAAGACTTATCTTATGATTCGAGATTCTCTGCTTCATCATTATGGTACGTTATCGAGATTATTTTTATATCCGTTACATATTGTTTGCGGTTTGGGAAGTTACAAGGGGGAATGCAAGTGGGAACCATGGTTGTTATTTACTCCAAATCGTGCCCACGCTAGTTGCTTGTTTGGTTTCTTGTTCGTTTGGTTCTACAAATATGTTTGAAGATGTTATTTTATTGTAGAAGATTATTATCGAGTTTCATTGCTTGAGGACAAGCAAAACTCTAGTGTGGGGTTGTTTGATATCGCGTATTTCATATGCATTTTCCTTAGCGATATCGGGTACATTTTGGTCCTTTTGGATACGATTTGGAGTTATTTTGGTTAAAGTTGTGAAAGTTTGAGTTCCAAGACCAAGAAGGTTAAATTTGATGTTATTTGATGGTTTTGGATGTCTTTCGATGTTTACGAGTGAAAAGGTTTGATTCGGTTCGAGTTTTGGTGTTAATATGATGTTTTTAAGCTCGTTTCAGCATTTGTCACATGGAGCGCCGCTCCAAAATCTGGCGCGCCGCGCCACTCAACTGAAAATCCAGTTCGAGCATATCAGAAAATCAATTGTCAGGTTCCAGTGAAACGGCGCGCCGCGCGGATATATGGCGCGCCGCGCGGCTTGTGACCCGGGTTCCAAATTTCCCACTTATAAAAGGCCCGAATTTAACCCTAATTTGAGAAATCGTATCCTGACGAATTCCAGCCACTTTTTGACGAACTTAGGTGATTTTTGGAGATCTTCAAGGTCATTCTAAGGTACTAATCATTCCGGGAACAAGTCTCGATTCGTGTATCGTTCAGATTTCAATCTTTGATTAGGTTTATTCTTTTGTTATCAACAATGAATTTCTCTATGTTTTTGATTGTTATTTTGATTTCAGCCATGATTGTAGGCTAAACTCTTAATGTTTGTCTAGATTGAATATTTGCAAGTGTTTGGATGTTACTTTGAGGTTTTATTAATTGATGCATGATAATTATGAGTTTTGATTAAGAACCATTCTTGTGGGTGTTGATTATTGTTACTAGGTTGATTAGTGAATCTTGTTTGAACAAAGGGAACCCTGTTTCAATTTAGTGATCTAATTCCCAATTGATTTGTCTTAACCGATTGGGTGCTTACTGGACCAAGGGGGTAAACCGGGTAACGTAATTGAACAAAATAGGGGTGAATTGTGTGGAGCGAACGCGTAACCAATTGAATCTTCATCTTATAATTAGCTAGTTACTAAGTCACAAACGAAAGATGGTATTTGGTAAAAGGGAACCCTAAGCCAATTAATCCTAGTTTGACGTGTTTGCTAAAAGAGAACTCTGGGTAAACTGACTCTGTAATTGCGTGCATTGATTAATAGAACTAGTGCTTAATAACAAATCATCCAACACTGCGAATAGGATATCTAGGCGAACATTCTTTTATCCATTGAATTCAAATATCTTTATTTTTCCGTTGAGTCTGTATTTCTTTTATCTAAACTTAAAAATCCAAAAATATTGTCTTTTACTTTTAAAGCTATCTTGATTTGGCTAATCGTTAAATAGCCGCAAAACAAACTATCTCGTAATTTCAATTTTCATAGTTTAACTTAGTTTACTTTTATTAGTTTCAAACTTAATTCTCACGTTAATACTGTCCTTGGAACGATACTTGGAATTACCATTTTTATACTATTACACGATCGGGTACACTGCCCGTAAGTGTGTAGTAATCTTTAACCAGGCATATTTCCAGAGATAATTTATATACTAGATTTTACACATCAGTAGTCAACTTCTTAAAACGTCTTTTTGCAAGGTTTGGAACACCGAAAGCTTTAATAAGTGATCGGGGTACTCATTTTTGTAATAATCAACTTGAAAAAGTTCTTAAAAGATATGGAGTAACTCATAAAATCTCAACCGCTTATCATCCACAAACAAGTGGAAAGTTGAAAATACCAACCGAGCATTAAAACGTATTCTAGAGAAAACCGTAGGATCAAATCCGAAGGAATGGTCCATGAAATTGGAGGATGCACTCTGGGCTTTTAGAACAGCCTACAAAACTCCAATTGGAACCACACCTTTTATACTCGTTTATGGAAAAGCTTGTCATCTTCCAGTAGAAATTGAGCACAAAGCATTTTGGGCTTTGAAGACATGTAATCTTGATTTACATGAAGCCGGACGTCTACGGTTAAGTCAGCTAAACGAATTAGAAGAATTAAGACATGAAGCATACGAAAATTCGTTGATCTATAAAGAAAGAACAAAGAAATGGCATGATAAAAGAATCAGAAGTTCAAAAGAATTTAAAGAAGGAGACAGAGTTCTTCTTTTCAATTCACGATTCAAGCTATTTTCTGGAAAATTGAAATCAAGATGGTCTGGACCATTCATAGTCAAAAGAGTTTTCCCATATGGAATAGTAGAGTTAATAAATTCAAATGGGGTTGAATTTAAAGTTAATGGTCACAGAGTTAAATATTACATAGATAATCTAATGGAAGTTGAAGATGAAGTTAATCACAATTTCGACACCACAGCTAACTAAGTGTGGGAAGGTTCGAATCTTTTTAGGGTAATATATATTTATGTTAGAGTTAGATATTCTGTTTTCGTGTAGTTTCCGAGAATGGAATCCGAATGGTCTTTCCCTAGCAGACCCTAAAGAACTAGTCTTCTCCCTCCATTCTGAATTTTTATTTTTTTTAGGTTTTACGAGATGAAGAATTCCTTTGATCTGAACCATGGTCAAATGCTACATGCTATGATTACTAAACGTAATAATGACACACTTCCGAGTGAACTGGTATCATTCATAAGAGGCAAAATGGATGGAGTAAGAAAAGAACTCAGGAAAGATCATCATAAAATACATTTTGGAAAAGGAAAATCAAAATCCGCAACAAAAAGAAGAGCACGACACCTTGAAAGATGTTATAAATGCGAAAAATGGTCACACGAAGGTAAATGTTCAAATAATCAAACATATTCAAATACCGAATTTGTTACACTATGCAGAGAAGGACCGTTCATATGTTTAGAAGAAAAGATATTAAAGAATCGAGGTTACGTTTACGTAGCTATGGAAAACCAAATCACACGACTCTCCTATGAGTCGGCTAAAGCAGGTCTCTGAGAATTCTTTCTCACAGGTAAGTATGTACAGTTTTTATTTTTATTTTTATTTTATTGCTTTTAACCTTTTGATAATAAATGCTGAATCGTTCGCTATAAAGTATTAAATTGGTATTCAATAAAATTAGGTATGCGTAACCGAAATTATTGATATCATACAAAAATTTATTACATCACTGCGAAATTTACCGTTTATTCTTAAGGTATAAATATCTTTAATCAATCAACCCAAAAAATTTCAGAAATTCGTCAGGATTAAAACTAGGTTATGGAACCGAAATTACTTTACCGAAAAGAGGGGTGTATATTTTTGATAATATTTGATTGATTAAAGTAGGATAAAAGACCAAAAAGATTTTTAAATTTTATTTTTACTTTGTTTTTAAAATTAATATTAAATTAATATTATAAATTTTTATAAATTCATATATTTAAGTTTGTAAATATTTTAAAAATTAATATTTTCAATATAAGTTTGTAAACTTAATGTATAAAAATATTAATAATATTTATATGAATTTTTAATTTTATGAATTCTAAATTTAAGTTTGGTGTGAATTTAAAAACAAAAATTTACTTTATTTCATTGAGTTAAAAAAATGATTTCTAAAATTCGCCGTGAGTTGAAGACTAGGTCGTTGAACCGAAATTGCTTTACCCGAGGGCGGGACGAGAAATTTTATTATCATTATTTTTAATCTTATTGATCTAAAGTATGCCAAAAACATTAAAAAAAAAACAAAACAAACAAAAGCCAATATGTTTGGAAACTTTGGTAAAATTTAATCATTTTTCTACACTAATCACCCTCAATAATTTAAATTGTACTGATTTCTTGAAAATGAGGGCATTGCAAGATCTTAAGTGTGGGAAGGGGTTAAATTCTTTCGGATTTTTAAATTTTTTTTACTTATATACTTGGTTACCATTAAAAATACTAGTAACGCAGTAGTTGTATTAGAATCTAGTGCTCTCTGATAATAAAGAACAGCCCTAGTCTTATATACTGACTACCCAATTCTAGTAAAATTTTTCAAAATTTTCAAATAAATGAATTCAAAATCATGTTTATACATATTTATGAACGATAAAACTAGGTGTTAACACCGAAATTATTGTTACCTCGGAAAGGACATAAATTGAGAAACAACCCAAAATGTTAGAATTCATTTAAAATGGAATAGAGGACAATAAAAAGGCAAAGAAAGGAAAATAAAAGCCAAGTGTGAGAAAAATTTACCAAGATATTTAGAACATATATCACATATTTTTGTACAAATAATTGAAGATACTTTTGTTTTGGACAAAATTAACCGTTTTACCCGGTAAATTTTAATATATTTGAAAGAAATATGGATCTACATGATGAATCAATTCCATCATTAAAAGGAAGTAAAGTCTTCCAAAAAAGACACGCGCTTCTTAATTTAGGTCAAGAAGTTGTCGTCCAGACCAGTTGTAGAGTCTACGAAAAACCTTGAAAAGTTTTCTCAAAAATCAGCTGGAAATCCACGAACCTCAGCATCAAACAGGGTCGCCATGTGGTCAGACTTATCCTAACCATGAGAGGATCTGTCTCTTAAAATGGGGAGGGCGCCGTGCAAATTAGCTTGATAAGACTAATGAATCAGACTCCCAGAAAAGGATAATCTCCTTAAAGATCAAAAATCAGCTTTTAAGCCTGATATCACTCAATCCTTGAGATTGACCTTAAAGATTGAGAATTACAAACTCATGGAATTCGATGATGTCTAAACTCGAACTTGAACGAGAAAATATTTTGATCAAATTACAAACCGATTTGTTTTCTGAAAACTCATTTTCAATGCGTTCATTACCATTGAACGTAAAATCCTGAGAATTCACTGGAATTCATTAGGTCACCTGAACTAAATCGGGTGTCAACCGTAAGAACGGTGGTTGCATAGCATGGTCGAAGACAGGACCTTGTGCCAGACCAAAAAAATTATAGGGTGATCTTTGCTATTTCTCCTACAAAGGATAGTAATTGCATCCGACACGTTGTAGACCATAATCAAAAGCATGTCACGGGACATTGTCTTAACAGTTGCTTGTTCAATGCTTTCCTTTACAACTAGACGGTAGTTTACCGAAAAGTAATATACGGAGCAAGTGAACTAGACGTGTTGCTTTCCCAATAAAGGTTAGCAAGTGGGTAACACAAAACTATAAGTTTTGAGCTAAAATTTTCAAATCTGAAACCCACAAAACCCACAAAAATATTTTGCAAACACCGGTAAAGGGTTATTCCGGAAAACTTATCTAGGGTAGAAGCTAGATTGAATTTTTAAAAGATCAAATATTTTCATAAAAGATCCAATTTCCTAAAGGATCTAAATTTTCATAGTCATGTGGGACTGTAAACCACATCGTTACTACCATTGTTCATACCGCAGTATAGAAATCACTGATGTACAAAGTGTGAAGAATAAAGAAGTGATTCAAGTATGTTTTTATTCAAAGTACTATATTGCTTGAGGACAAGCAATGCTCAAGTGTGGGAATATTTGATAATGCTAAAAACGAACATATATTTCATAGCATTATCCCTCAAGAAAGACAAGCTTTTAGTTGCAATTGTCCTATTTATAAGTGATATTCGTTTAAATAATAAAAGGTGAAGACAAAAGGCAGATTCGACGAATTGAAGACGCAAACGACCAAAAAGCTAAAAAGTACAAAATACAATCAAAGAGGTTCAAATTATTGATGAGAAACGTCTTAAAAATACAAGAGTACGAGCCGCAAACGCAAAGTTCAAATTATTAAATCGTACAAAAGGACGTTCAAAAAACCGGAACCATAACATGAACCAACTAATAACGCACGACGCAACGGACCGAAAGTTACAAATTAATTATGTATATAAATATAATATAATATATAATTAATTATGTAAATTATATATATATATTATATTTATATATTATAAAAATAAACGTCGGCAGCCTAGGATCCAATTTGTGTGAGCTGCACAGTAAATTGTGGGCCTATAAAAGCCATCGAATTCTGCACGAAAAAACACACCTTTTTCTAATCTATCTCTCAATCTCTACGTAATATATATATATATATATATATATATATATATATATATATATATATATATATAATTATGCTTATTTAATGCCGAAATAATTGTGATGTTGGGCTAAATATTAAAATTGGGTAATTGGGCTTTGGACCATAATTGAGGTTTGGATAAAAGAACGACACTTGTGGAAATTAGACTATGGGCTATTAATGGGTTTTATATTAACTTAACCATACCTCATTAATTTAATATAAAGGTTATAATTTGACGTATCTATAAATAACCACATACGCTTAATCGGGTACGGTGGGCGGGATATCTATAAATACCAATAATTGTTCATTTTACCGGACACGGAACTGGATTAATAGTTAATGGACTAGTTGAAATAGGGGTGGATTACATTCAAGGGTAATTGGTGTAATTGTTAACAAAGTAATAAAACCTTGGATTACACAGTCGATAACCTGGTGTGTTCATTAAACAAAGTATTAAGACCTTGTTACAATTCGAATCCCCAATTAGTTGGAATATTCGACTTCGGGTATAAGGATAATTTGACGAAGACTCTCACACTTTATATTTATGACTGATGGACTATTATGGACAAAACCGTATGGACATATTGAATAATCCAGGACAAATGACAATTAACCCATGGTAATAAACTAAAATCAACACGTCAAACATCATGATTACGGAAGTTTAAATAAGCATAATTCATTTATTTCATATTTAATTGCACTTTTAATTATCGCACTTTAATTTATTGTCATTTTAATTATCGTACTTTTTAATTATTGCAACTTTTATGTCATTTTATTTTATCGCACTTTAATGTATCGCACTTTAATTATTGTCATTTACTTTATGCTTTAAATTAAGTTATATTTATTTTTTTTACATTAGGTTTTAACTGCGACTTAAGTTTTTAAATCGACAAACCGGTCATTAAACGGTAAAAACCCCCTTTTATAATAATAATAATACTTCTCATATTTATATATATATTTATATACAAATATAGTTTTTAAAAATACAGCGTTAAACTTGGCTAGTTCCCTGTGGACGAACCAGACTTACTAAAAACTACACTGCTGTACGATTAGGTACACTGCCTATAAGTGTTGTAGCAAGGTTTAGGTATATCCACTCTATAAATAAATAAATAACTTGTGTAAAATTGTATCGTATTTAATAGTATTTTGTAGTAAAAACATAATTATTTCGTATACACCTCTACGCACATCAAGTATCTTTGGCGCCGCTGCCGGGGACTGCTTAAATGCCGGAAGCGAAACGTTATATATAAAAAAAAGATTTTTATTAAGTTTTAGTTTATTTTTTGTAAAAATACGTTTTAAATATTAAAAATACAAAAATATAAAAAAATATCTATATATTTTTAAGAATTTGTTTAAAATATATAAAATTATAAAGTATTTCTATTTCTATTTTTCAAATTATAAGTTTTTATTTATTTTATATAAATATTTTATAAAACAGAAAATTAAAATAAAAAGTAAAAAAATTAAATAAAACAAACTGAACCTGTGAAATTGAACCATTCTCGTTTGAACCTGCAACATCCGCACTCGCGGAATTTTTCTGGCACGTGGCACCGCACTCGCGGAGCCGTCTGATAGGTCAAACCCTCAGCCAGCATTAATTACGGATTTAGGGTTAAATTTTTATTATTATTATTATTAAAACTAATTAGGTTTTATTATTTAATTAGTTTTTAGTTTTTATTTTTAAGTTTTAATTAATTTTGTAATTTAAGTTCAATCTAGTTTTATTAACTATTAAATTAATACTTTTATAAAATAAATAATATAAAAATAATATTTTTATAAAAATTAGTAATTTTATCATTTTTTTTATCTTTTTATAAATTGTATATTTTAATCGTTTAAATCATAATTTGTATATTTATCGTTAGTAATTAATTTTAAGACTAGTTTTTGCCTTAGTTATTTTTATTTCTAGATTTTTAGGCTTTGCCGTAAAATTCCTTAAGTGCTCTTTCTTTAGACTAAGATTTAGGTGCTTTAGAATTTTACGACGTTGTTTATCGCTTTAGTTTTTATATTTTAGTACTTTTTAAGTTATTGCCGTTTTAGATATAGAATTCCTTTTAAGCTTTAATATCTTTAGACGTAACTTTTAATTTTTAGTTTTTAGACTTTTAAGTTTCGACGCGCTACGTTCTTTTTATTATTTTTCGACGTTTTTCGACGCACTCTTTTTTTTTCTTATTTTTCGCCGCTCTAATTTTTAGGACATAGAATTTTCTATTTCTTCTATAAAATTTCTTTAAATTTTAACGAAAAATTATTTTAAGTGGTTAAATTGATAGACATCCAAAATTTTCTGCTTCGTAGTAATAGTTGGATTTGTTACTGGCTGAGTTGTGAGCTTCCGATTTAAAGGGTTCTGTCTCCCTGCTACATCTTTTGGCTATTCGAAATGTGAGCAAAAGCAGAAAAGTCTATTAATTTGATAACTTATATAATTTTTATTTTTATAACTAATAGGATATTCAGTGAATGCACCGAGCAAAACGTTCACCACCCGTAACTCGATCAAGACATCTAGCCAATATTGTCGCCGTTGATTTTTCTTTAGAATCGTCATCTAGTCGACCAAGTACTCCAATTCAAATTTTCGATAATCCATTTTTTGAACCCGACCTCACAATTGAGAATCCGGAGGATATTCAGGGACAATTCAGAGATCCTGAACCACTAATCTTTCCTCCGGAACCACCAATCATTCAAACAGAAATTGTTGAGGAACAACCCATTAAATCAGAATCCTCTAGTGATTCAGATTCACATACTCCCGATCGGAGACGGTGGGTGGGATATTTATAAATACTAATAATTGTTCATTTGACCTGAAACGGGGATGGATTAATATATTATGGACTAATTAAAACAGGGATGGATTACATTCAATGGTAATTAGTGTAATTATTAACAAAGTATTGAGACCTTGGATTACATACAGTCGATAACCTGGTGTAATTATTAACAAAGCATTAAAAGCTTGTTACAGTTTAAATCCCTAATTAGTTGGAATATTTGACTTCGGGAATAAGGTTAATTTAACGGGGACACTCGCACATTATAATTATGACTGATGGACTGTTTGGACAAAACCAGATGGATGTATCAAATAATCCATGTAAAGACTCATCCTAATCCATCTGGACGAATACATTACATTTGGTTACATCGCGAGGTACTTGACCTCTATATGATACATTTTACAAACATTGCATTCGTTTTTAAAAGACAAACTTTCATCTCATCGAAACTTGACGGCATGCATACCATTTCATAATATATCCAACTATAATTAACTTAATAATAATCTTGATGAACTCAACGACTCGAATGCAACGTCTTTTGAAATATGCCATGAATGACTCCAAGTAATATCTTTAAAATGAGCATATGCACAGTGGAAGATTTCTTTCATACCTGAGAATAAACATGCTTTAAAGTGTCAACCAAAAGGTTGGTGAGTTCATAGGTTTATCATAATCAATCATTTCCATAATTTTAATAGACTACAACATTTTCTTTTTATAACATAATCCTCAAGCAGAATCCTCTCGTCTGCATTAAGGTAAAATCATTAATATGGTGAACACCTGGTAACCGATATTAACAAGATGCATATAGAATATCCCCAAAACAGAATCCTCTCGTCTGTATAATAATAAGTCGAAGTACTAAAGCATCCGTACCTCGGATGGGGTTTGTTAGGCCCATAGATCTATTTTTAGGATTAGCGTCAATTAGGGGTACTGTTCCCTAATTCTTATGTTACCAAGCTAAAGGGTGATATTCGGTCTAATAATCCAACCATAGAATGTAGTTTCGATTACTTGTGTCTATTTCGTAAAATATTTATAAAACAGCGCATGTATTCTCAGTCCCAAAAATATATATTGCAAAATAATTTAAAAAGGGAGCAAATGAAACTTACAATATGATATTTTGTAGTAAAAATATGCATACGACGGAACTGAACAATGCAGGGTTGGCCTCGAATTCACGAACCTATATCATTTGTATATATATTAATACATATCCTTGTAGTCGAACAATTATATATATATATATATATATATATATATATATATATATATATATATATATTAGTAACTTATATATTTTGTTATTAATATATATTCATTTTTATATATAAAAGTATAAATTTTGTTACGTTATATGTATTAATTATTATATATATATTTCGTTTATTTGTTAAAATAGTAATTATAATAATACCAAGATAATATTAGTAGTGATTAAAATAATAATAGTGATAATAATATTAATAATTATATTAATAATAATATTAATGTTAGTTTTAATACTACATCTTATAATAATGATAATAACATTATTTTTTAATAAAATGAAGAGTTTATTAATAATGATAATGAAAATAATAATTTTTATAGTAATACATAATACTTAATAATAATAATTATTATAGCGATTTCATTACTCGTGATAATATTAATAACAATACTTATGTTAATCATAATCAAAATCTTCATGTTAAATTTCTAAACTAATAACTAAAGCTTCTATAACATCACTTCGTAATTCTAATCATAATAATAATAGTAATACTTATATTAATAATAATCATACTAATAATAATATTTAGTGATAATACTAGAGCTAGTAATGATAATGATATTAATATTAGTGATAATAACAATAATACTAAATAATATTACTTTTATTAACATTACTAAAAATAACTATAATAATAATACTTAAGTGATAACCTTAACAATAATAAATACATTTATAATAATTATAAGACTAATAATAATGATAATAATATTAATAGTTATACTACTTATAATTATGATAACAGTAATAATAATAATAATAATAACAATAATAATAATAATAATAATAATAATAATAATAATAATAATAATAATAATAATAATAATAATAATAATAATAATAATAATAATAATAATAAGTAGAAAACTACCTCAAACAAGCTTTAAAAAAAATAATGTCCCGAACCGGACTCGAACCCGTGACCTCTCGAATACCCACTAACACCTCAAACCAGCAGGGTTGTTTCCCGTTTTCTGAATATATGCAAACCCATTTGTTTATAACCCGTATAATATTTATCCCTAATTCCTTCTTTTTCTTCTAGTTTCAAGTAACCATGGATCGAATTCATCTAATAACAGGTTATTATTCAGTTTTAGGATTTTAGCAATATACTGCATCCATTTTTGTTTGATCTAAAAAAAATTAAATAGAAAAGAATTTTGAAGACATAACTGTAACCGAAAAAAATAGATCGAATAATATAAAGTTTGATTTTGATTTTTATAACGTTTCAGGGAAAGATTATAACATAAATTATGTTGCAAATGCTTCATTTAAACTTTATAAATTATTAATTTAACAGAAAACCTCAAGGCTAGTTCGAATTTAGTTATGAACAATATCTTTGACTTTTGCAAATTAAAACTTTGACTTACAAATTTGAATTCGTTTTGAGAAATTGGAAAGCGAAAACTTACAGGAAGTTCAACTAGATGAATCCTAACTTAATTGCATTTATACATTTTTAAAATTTGTTCGATTTCGTGCTATTGAATATCCCAATTATTAAAGTTATGAACACATATAAACTCCACCTTTGATTTTGAATTTGAAAACTTTTTAGACCACGACTTCAACATGAAATATATTCTAAATTACTTCCAGAAACTTTCTGGATCGTTAATTTAATCTAAAACATCACCCTGAATACGAATTTCAAAATGAACAAAAAGTTTGACTTTTTGAAATATATCTTTGACTCCAAAATTCAATTTCAATATGGAAATTTGACAAATGAAACTTTCCAGATTAATTAAACGAAGTATTTGTAACAATACTACATTAACACTTTTTGAATTTCGTTAAAATTTTGGACTATTTGAAAAATCAACATAACAACAGAGTACTACCTGAGTTTTCAAGTTTTCTGATTTAGTTCGATCAATTTGAAGGCTGTAAATGGTAATTGTAATTGTTAATTGATATTGTAGGTTGTATGGTATCGTTTACAACTGAAACTGATTGAGCTTTATAGCCACTTCAATAATTTCGACAGTTTCAATCAAGAACAGAAAAATATATAAAAAAAATAACACAAGAGATCGATGGTTAATAGATTTTGTCTTTGTACTGTGATTAAATTCGGTTTGTAATCCAGTTTAACGACAGAAACAAGAATCAACTACAATTGTTGATAGAGATGTGCAACAGAATACGTATTTGCTTATATATATATATATACATATATATATATATATATACATATATATATATACATATATATATATACATATATATATATATATATATATATTTGTACATAATACAGCTTATTCATATATATATATATATATATATATATATATATATATATATATATATATATATATATATATATATATATATATGTCTGTATCTGTATGTATATATACGTATAGCTGTAATTTGTGTATGTATATATATATATATATATATATATATATATATATATATATATATATATATATATATATATATATATATATATATATATATATCCGTATTTCATATATATGGTTATATATCTACCTTTATAAATTTATAACTTATATTATCAATTAATAAATATATAAGTAATAATAATAATTCTAATGAATGATAATTATATTAACAATACAAATTAATAATAGAGATACTAATAATATTAATGCTAATATTATTAATAATAAAATGTTTAATAATAATAATAATACTAATTATAATAATATTAATATTAATATTAATAATAATATCACAATTTATGTACATCAAATTTCATATTTATCATAATATTATTAATACTGATATTTATTTTAATAATAATAATGAAAGTAATAATATTATTATAACAACTTTATTTTAATTTATTTTATATATCTATGTATACTATTACTTATGTAATATTTAATAATCATATAATAATAACTTTTATTGATTATTTACATTTTATAAATAATACAATATTATAATAATCATATATATTTATGTATAACTTCATTTTAAATTACACTTAATTTTTTTATATCTTACATATTTAATTCTAATGTTTAAATTAAATTTTATAATTTCAAATTATAATATAAACTTACAATTATATATATATATATATACATACATACATACTTTCTTATAACAATTGTTCGTGAATCGTCGGGTAATAGTCAAAGGCTAAATGATCCCATATAAATAATTCAAAAATTTTGAGACTCAACATTACAGACTTTGCTTATCTTGTCGAAATCATTTAAAGATAAAGTTTAAATTTGGTCAGAAATTTCTGGGTCGTCACAACCCAGGACAAAGGACAATTAACCCAGGCTAATAAATTAAAATCAAAACATCTTGATTACAGAAGTTTAAATAAGCATAATCTTTTATTTTATTTCTATCGCAATTTTAATTTTTGTCATTTAAATATTGTTATTTATTTTACGCACTTTAATTATCGTCATTTATCTTTACGCATTACTTATAATCGACAAACCGTATATATATATATATATATATATATATATATATATATATATATATATATATATATATATATATATATGTGTGTGTGTGTGTGTGTGTGTGCGTACATATGTATAAATATAATTGTATAAAATTATAGTGTAAAATAAGTCGTCTCCCTGTGGAACGAACCTGACTTACTAAAAACTATACTACTCTACGATTAGGTACACTGCCTATAGTGTTGTAGCAGAGTTTAGGTATATCCCATCTATGTAAATAAATAAAAACTTGTATCATATTTCGCCGTATTTCGTATTAAATTATAGTCTATTTCATATACCATTGCTTCATCATCAAGTATTTTGGCGCCGCTGCCGGGGAGCGCTAAAACGCTATATTTTTAATTTATATTTCTTAAAATATAATATTTTTTAAAAAATAAAAATAAAAATATAATAAAAAATAAAAAATAGTAATCAATAAAATACTGTTGGGCCGAACTAGTTTGACCTGCAATCATTTCTGAGCCTGCACAGCTCCGCGATCGCGGAGCACTATAGCTAAAACCTATCGCTATCGCGGAGGTACTCCTGACAGTAAACCCTAGCATTAAATACGATATTACGTTTAAATTTTTATAAATTATTTATTATTTAGGGTTTAATTTTAATATTAATATTCTAGTTTTTAGTTTTAATATTAATTTGTAATATTAAGTTTTATTATTATTATTTATTATATAGATTAATATTTTTATATAATAAAATAATATTTTTATTTTTATTTTTATCACTTTCTTTTACAATTTTATTTAAAATTTTAAGAAGCTAAATTTCTTGATATTAGTTTTTAGTTTTTAGACGCTAGTTTTTAAGACATAGAACTTTAGATTTTTATAAGTTTTTGGCAAGTTATTATATTTTTGTACAAACGATCAAATTAATAGACGCTAATTTTCTGGTTCGTAGTAATAGTTGGATTTGTTAGTGGCGAGTTGTAGATTTTCCGATTTAAAGGATCCTGGCTACCTGCTACATCTTTTGGCTATTCGAAACGTGGGTAAAATCGAAAAAGTCTATTAATTTAAAATTTAGTAATAAGTGTATTATGGAAAATCTTGAAAATATCTTGGAAACTCTTTCTGATATCCGAAATCAATTAAATCAATACTCTCAGACGGGTGTTGATGAAAATTCGTTCGGTCAATCTTGGATCACGAATGACGAAACAATAACTGGTTGTGAAATCTGTAGAGATTATAATTCAACATGAGAATGTTATTATTACGTTCCTATGGAAGATTATGCACCCATGGAACCTGAATGGAATGATTATGAGGAATACAATTCAAATTGGGATTATTCCCAAGAATATATCTAAACTCAACAACCAGAGGAAGAGGAAAATTATGTGTCTGAAATTTTTTTAGATTATATGAAAATCTCATATCATGGAAATTTTGATGAATTCGAGAGCTCCGAAATCACCAATTATCCTGATGATACTTTTTATTCAGTTTTACCAATTTCACATACCGATACATTAGCCTCTACTGACAAAATCATTGATCCATCAATGGATGAAGAAAAAGTAAGGATGACAAATTGGTACTCTTGGGAAGACGATGACGATGAAAACTTTACTCCCGAGACTAAAGTGGTGGGACCGATAAGGACTGTTAAAGAAGAAGAATTTGCTTCGATCCCGAAATTCACCATTCCACAACCTTCCCACCCAATATTCTCAATAGACGAGTCATCTACCGAAGATGAACTACGAGCTGTAATAGATATTGACAACTCGGATTTCACCCAATTCGGTAATATAGGTGAAAACTTTGATCCCGAGAATGAACGAAAGGAAATGTTAGGAACTGTCCACCCTAAAGAGATATGTATGTCGTTGTATAATGATCCATTTGACCAAGAACCAGAAAAGAGACATATCCATTTACTAAAAGCTACACTTAAAAAAGAATTAATTAGTGACGATCGGGTGGGTCTAAACTTTAAACCCATTGATATATTATACACCACCCGAGATGTAAATAACTGGCTCACTATTTTAATTCGTGGAACTTATTCTACCGACTTCACATGTCGTCAGCTAAGTGTGGGGAAGTCTAACCTCACTTAACCTTAAATTCGGGGTTCGGGTTAATGCATAACTCGTTAATAAAAATGCATGATGAATTAGGGTAAAAGAAGCATTTTCAAAAATTAGCAAACAGTTCAAAAAAGCAACCATTTTTGAAGAAAAACATGTGTGATAAAACAACAAAAGTAATGAACAAAGAGGAGCGCCATCTATCATTCGACGAGCTTTGTAATTACAAACTGGGTATTTTTAATCACTTTTCTACACTAATCACCCTCATGAATTTATAATTATAGTCTGATTTCATGCAAATGAGGGCATTGCATGATCTCAAGTGTGGGGAAGGGTTATAAATTCTCTCGGATTTATACTTGGCTTATTTTCTAAATATTGTGAAAATTTTAAAAATTTTCAACTAAATGAATTCAAAATTATGTTTATACATATTTATGAACGATAAAACTAGGTCTTAATGCCGAAATTATTGTTACCCTAAAAAGAGGACATAAATTGAGAAACAACTAATTGAATTTATTTATTAGAAATAAAAAGACACATGAAAAAAGCCAAGTGTGGGGAGAATGTACCAAGTTATTCAATTAAAAACCGTTTATCACATGTTTCTGTAAAGTTATTGCAGGTGCTTTTGTTTTGGACGATATTAATCAGTTTTACCCAATACATTGTAATAAATATGAAAGAAAAGATGGATCTACACGATGAATCAATTCCATTATTAAAATGAAGTAAAGTCTTCAGAAAAAAGAAAGGCGCTTCTTGATTTAGGTCAGGAAGTTGTCATCCAGACCAGTTGTAGAGTCTACGAAAAACCTTGAAAAGTATTCTCGAAAATCAGCTGGAAATCCACGGACCTCAGCATCAAACAGGGTTGCCATGTGGTCAGACTTATCCTAACCATGAGAGGATCTGTCTCGTAAAATAGGGAGGGCGCCGTGCAAATTAGCTTGATAAGACTAATGAATCAGACCCCCAGAAAGGATAATCTCCTTAAAGATTAAAAATCAGCTTTTAATACTGATATTACTCAATCCTTGAGATTGAATTTAAATATTGAGAATTACAAACTCATAGAATTCGATGATATCTAAACTCGAGCTTGAACGAGAAAATATTTTGATCAAAAATTAAAACCGATTTGTTTTCTGAAAATCTATTTTCAATGCGTTCATTACCATTGAACGTAAAATCCTAAGAATTCATCAGAATTCATTAGGTTACCTGAACTAAATTGGGTGTCAACCGTAAGAACGGTGGTTGCATAGCATGGTCGAAGCCAGGACCTTGTGCCAGACCGAATAAATTATAGGATGATCTTTACTATTTCTCCTACAAAGGATAGTAATTGAATCCGACATGTTTTTGGACCATGATTATCTGCATGTCATTAGACATCGCCTTAACATTTGCTTGTTCAACGCTTTCCTTTACAACCGGACGGTAGTTTACCGAAAAGTAATATACGGGACAAGTAAACTGGACGTGTGCTTTCCTAATACAAGGTTAGCAAGTGGGTGACACAAAACCGCAAGTTTTGAGCTAAAATTTTAAAATCTGAAACCCACAAAACTCACAAAAACATTTTGCAAACACCGGTGAAGGGTTATTCCGGAAAACTTATCTAGGGTAAAATCTAGAATGAATTTTCAAAAGATCAAATGTTTTCATAAAGATCCAATTTCCTTAAAGGATCTAAATTTTCATAGTCATGTGAGACTGTAAACCACATTGTTACTATCATTGTTTATACCGCCGTATCAAAATCACTGATGTATAAAGTGTGAGAATAAAAAAGTGATTCGAGTGAAGTGTGATTTAATTTCAAGTTCTGTATTGCTTGAGGACAAGCAACGTTTAAGTGTTGGGATATTTGATAGTGCTCCAAATGATCATATATTTAGTCGCAATATCCTTCCAATATGTAAAGTTTTTAGTTGTAATTGTTCTATTTTTAAGTTGTAGTCGTTTATATTAAATAAGTGCGAAGACGGAAGACGAAAATGAAGATTTGAAGACAAAAATGTCCAAAATGCTCAAACGTACAAGTTAAATTCCAAGTGATACTAATTATCGATGAATAACGTCTAAATATTGACAAAAGTACAAGCCGCGAAACGTAAAGTATAAGATATTAAATCATACGAAAAGACGTTTGAAAATACGAAACCGAGACATAAACAGAGTATCAACGTACAAGTCAACGGAGCTAAAATTACAAGTCAACTATGCACAAGATTATAATATAATATATATATAATTACATAATATTATATATGTAGTGACCCGAACTTTTCCATGTTTATATATATTAAATGAAATTGATATTTACATGATTAAGTGTTTCCAACATGTTAAGCAATCAAACTTGTTATGACTTGATTAATTGAAATAGGTTTCATATAGACAATTGACCATCCAAGTTGACCAGCGATTCACGAACGTTAAAACTTGTAAAAACTATATGATGACTTATTTATGGATATATATATATAGTTAACATGATATTATGATAAGTAAGTATCTCATTAGGTATTTTAACAATGAGTTATATGCATAAAAATGAGACTATTGAATTAAGAAACTCGAAAACGATATATATAACGATTATCGTTATAACAACGTCTTATTAATTACATATCAATTATATTAAGATATTGTTACACTATATTTAAACATGATAAATGATAAGTAAACATATCATTAAGTGTATTAACAATGAACTACATATGTAAAAACAAGACTACTAACTTAAGGATTTTGAAACGAGACATATATGTAACGATTATCGTTGTAACGACATTTAATTGTATATATATCATATTAAGATATATTAATACTGTTGGGATTTAACAAGCTCATAAACACATAAATCATATTAAGATTCATATTAAAGCGAAAGCATAAAATCGATTTTGAAACTTGTTAAACTTTAACCATTAAAAGTTAAATCCCAAGAAAAAGGATCAAGCCATGAAATATACTTACAAACTAAAAGTGGGTTTAGAGTTTTTACCTCCTCAAGCTAGTTGAGGGTTACTTCAAAGATGATGAAGAAGATGATGATGAATGGAGCTCCAAAAGAATGAAACCTCAAGTTGTTATACCCCAAACTTGTGCACCAACACCTTAGCTTTTGGTTAGGATTTAATGACACTTAAAATAAGTAAAAAATCAACTCAAGAACACCTCCACAAGCCTCACAAATTTCGACCAAAAAAAGGATGGGAGGAAGAGAGAAAAATTGCTAGTCACTTGATGGAAGAGAAAAATGTGCAAGTATTACTTGAATGGGTTAGGTGAGGTGCATATGTAGAAGCAAAAGTCTCTTCCAAAAGAGCCAATCACATTTCATGCAAAACACCAACCTCCCATGCCCATTTAATTAAAATATAAATTCAAATTTTTATAAAATTAACTTTTATAAAATACATATATATAATACTTGCACTTTTATTTTATGTATACATTATTTTATAAAACCTTTTATAAAATGTAACATAAAATAATTAATTATTTAACCTATAAATAATTAAATCCTGTATATATAAATTATTCCATAATTTATATATATACATCAAGTAACTTTATTTTAGAAACCATTTTCTAAAATTCAAGTGTCGCGTAACTTAATCCACGATCCAATCGTTAAGATTAAATACGTATAAGGTGTCGGTAAGCTTGTTATTGGGTATGACCCGACTTGGATCATAACACATTAGCCACATTCATTTAATATGTCTCTCGGGCATACTAAATACCTTCAAATACATCATAATGTCATGATAATGAAATAATTTAACATCTCATTAGATATAATAAACAATGGGTTAACAACATTTAACAAGATCATTAACTTAAAGGTTTCAAAACAACACTTACATGTAACGACTAACGATGACTTAACGACTCAGTTAAAAATGTATATACATGTAGTGTTTTAATATATATTCATACACTTTTGAAAGGCTTCAAGACACTTATCAAAGTACTTCTACTTAACAAAAATGCTTACAATTACATCCTCGTTCATTTTCATCAACAATTCTACTCGTATGCACCCGTATCCGTACTCGTACAATACCCAACTTCTAAAGGTATGTACTATTGGTATATACACTCCAATGATCAGCTCTTAGCAGCCCATGTGAGTCACCTAACCATGTGGGAACCATCATTTAACATCTAGCATGAAATATCTCACAAAATTACAAACTAATTGAGCCTATATGGCCATCTCATATTCACGTGAAGTAGAAGCACTCTAAACACATTCACTTTGAAATTTTCTTGAATCAAATTAATCTCTCTCAAGTGTTCTTCCTTTGTTCTAAGTGTTCTTCATCATCTTCAACAAAATCTATCTCAATCTAGTTCATAAATCCATACATAAACCAAGATACAAAACAACTACTCAAGAACACACCAACAACACTTCCAAGTTTGCTAGCTTGCTTTCAATCTTGCAAATCCATTTCAAGTGATCATCCAACCTCAAGAAATCTTTCTTATTTACAGTAATATATCTCTCTAATACAAGGTAGTACTCATATTCAAACTTTGATTCAATTTCTATAACTATAACAATCTTATTTCAAGTGGAAATCTTACTTGAACTTGTTTTCGTGTCATGATTTTGCTTCAAGAACTTTCAAGCCATCCAAGGATCCTTTGAAGCTAGATCTATTTTTTTCATTTCCAGTAGGTTTATCCACAAAACTTGACGTAGTAATGATGTTCATAACATCATTCGATTCATATATATGAAACTATCTTATTCGAAGGTTTAAACTTGTAATCACTAGAACATAGTTTAGTTAATTCTAAACTTGTTCGCAAACAAAAGTTAATCCTTCTAACTTGACTTTTAAAATCAACTAGACACATGTTCTATATCTATATGATATGCTAACTTAATGATTTAAAACCTGAAAACACGAAAAACACCGTAAAACCGGATATACGCCGTCGTAGTAACACCGCTGTCTGTTTTGGGTTAGTTAATTAAAAAATATGATAAAATTTTATTTAAAAGTTGTTCTTCTGGGAAAATGATTTTTCTTATGAACATGAAACTATATCCAAAAATCATGGTTAAACTCAAAGTGAAAATATGTTTTTCAAAATGGTCATCAAGACGTCGTTCTTTCGACTGAAATGACTACCTCTTATAATATTGACTTGTAACCTGTATTTCTGACTATAAACTTATACATTTTCTTTTTAGATTCATAAACTTAAGTTCAATATGAAACCATAGCAACTTGAATCACTCAAAACGGATTTAAAACGAAGAAGTTATGGGTAAAACAAGATTGGATAATTTTTGCTTGTTGTAGCTACGTGAAAATTGGTAACAAATCTATATTAATCATATCCTAGCTAACTTATATTGTATTATATGTATTCTAATATATTATGTAATCTTGGGAAACCATAGACACGTATACAAATGTTTTGACATATCATATCGACCCATGTATATATATTATTTGGAACAACTATAGACACTCTATATGCAGTAATGTTTGAGTTAGCTATACAGGGTTGAGGTTGATTCCAAAAATATATATACTTTGAGTTGTGATCTAGCCTGACACGTGTATACATTATTTTATAAAACCTTTTATAAAATGTAACATTATTTTATAAAACCTTTTATAAAATGTAACATAAAATAATTAATTATTTAACCTATAAATAATTAAATCATTTATATATAAATTATTCCATAATTTATATATATACATCAAGTAATTTTATTTTAGAAACCATTTTCTAAAATTCAAGTGTCGCGTAACTTAATCCACGATCCAATCATTAAGATTAAATACGTATAAGGTGTCGGTAAGCTTGTTATTGGGTATGACCCGACTTGGATCATAACACATTAGCCACATTCATTTAATATGTCTCTCGGGCATACGAAATACCTTCAATCTCCCACTTGCACTAGAAACATAAGAAATTATTGCAAGTGATGGATACCACCTAACGGCTGTCCATCACCCCCAATATGTTATGACTTAGTGCCATTCAATAACATCATCCCTTTCGAGTTCCCCTATCGAATATGAATAGGTGAATCTTTCATCACATCCTTTTGTCCTATATGTCATGTTAAATCCAAGAGACACAAAGTGATCACTCTCTTCTAGATTTAACTTTATCAGGCCTTAGACATCTGACTCTCAACGAATAAGAGGGACAAATTCCATCTTGACTACATATGTCCTAAATATACACCTTGTATTATACCTGAGCTCTTCTTTGTGAACTACCATATTTCAAAATAGCGAAGGAAAGAATCAAGGCACAATACTTGGTAAATATCCTAACCCAATATGTATCTCAGGTCAGAGGATACAATGATATTCGCCTTTACTCAAGATTACATGTGATCAACCACAAAGGCTCCATTTAGTAAATCTTGAGAGCGGGTCTTCCAATATTTGTATCCCACAAATATCTATGAACCTTGGTTGCAACCTTGCCCCACATTCATCCCTTGAATGTATACCAATCTAAGTTCATAATAGTCTAAACCTCACACTTGTTCCCACAAATGTGATCGACTACGAAATTTAGAATAATTACTTATTCATGGATAAAATATTCAAAATAGGAACATGACTCAAGATTAATAAATTAACACCATAATTATATTAATGAGTTTGAACCACTTCGTTCCATTACAATACATAAAACAGATCACAACCAATCACTAGAATATTGAAGCCCTAATGCACTAACATGCCCTTCATGTTTTGCACCATGTAAGAGCTTCGTGATTGGATCCGCTATATTAAAATCCGTGTGAACTTTGGGAATACATATCTTTCCTTTTTCAACTTCATCCCTTATATAGTTGAATCTCCGCTCAATGTGACGGGTCTTTTGGTGAGCACGAGGTTCCTTGATTTGCGCAATCGCACCCTCGTTGTCACAAAAGATCTCAAGAGGGTCCTGAATGGAAGAGACTACTCCTAAGTCGTCGATGAATTTCTTCATCCATGCAGCTTCCTGAGCTGCCAATGAGGCGGTAATGTACTCAGACTCTGTAGTGGATAAAGCAACAACATCTTGTTTTGAACTCTTCCAAGAGACCGCACCTCCATTTAACGTGAAGACATAACCGGATTGTGATCGAGAATCATCTCGATCAGTTTGGAAACTCGCGTCCACGTAACCTTTTACTGCGAGTTCCTCCTCACCAGACCCATATATTAGAAAGATATCCTTAGACCTTCTAAGGTATTTCAATATACTTTTAACCGCAATCCAATGACTGTGTCCTGGGTTATTCTGGTATCTACTTGTCAAGCTAAGAGCGCATGACACATCTGGTCTAGTGCATATCATCGCATACATGATTGACCCAATAGCAGACGCATATGGGACTTTCTTCATTCTCTACTGTTCATCTTTTGTGGTGGGGCACTGAGATG
Organism: Rutidosis leptorrhynchoides; assembly: GCF_046630445.1. Classification (NCBI taxonomy): domain Eukaryota; kingdom Viridiplantae; phylum Streptophyta; class Magnoliopsida; order Asterales; family Asteraceae; genus Rutidosis; species Rutidosis leptorrhynchoides. The sequence goes on from NC_092336.1 coordinate 422,256,735, forward strand.
AACTAAGGAGCATTCCTCTTTGAATAGGTACCAAACCTTTCTTAGAGTTCTCCATCTTGAACCTTTTCAAGACCTTTTCAATGTATGCACTTTGATTCAAACCTACCAATTTCTTGGATCTATCTCTGTAGATCCTAATCCCCAAAACGTATTGTGCTTCTCCAAAATCCTTAATGGAGAAGCATTTACTTAGCCAAGTTTTAACACCTTGCATTACCGGAATATCGTTCCCAAATAACAATATATCATCCACATATAGTACAAGGAACATGATGGTGCTCCCACTAGCTTTCTTGTATACACAAGCTTCATCACCATTTTTAATGAAGCCAAATTTCTTGGCCTCCTCATTAAAACGATGATTCCATATTCTAGATGCTTGTTTCAATCCGTAGATTGACTTCTTTAACTTGCATACCTTTTTAGGATATTTTGGATCAACAAAACCTTCAGGCTGTACCATATAGACATCTTCCTCAAGATATCCATTTAGGAAAGCGGTCTTGACATCCATTTGCCATATTTCATAATCATAATGAGCAGCAATGGCAAGTAATATCCTAATAGAATTTAGCATTGCCACAGGCGAAAAAGTTTTATCATAGTCAACCCCTTGAGTTTGAGTGAAGCCTTTTGCTACAAGTCTAGCTTTATATGTATCCAAGTTTCCATGTATGTCAGTTTTCGTCTTGAAAAGCCATTTACAATCAACTAGCCTAGAGCTAGGAGGTTGCGCAACAAGTTTCCAAACTTGGTTGTCATACATGGATTGCATCTCAGCGTTCATGGCTTCCTTCCATTTGTCTTTATCAATCCTTGATAAAGCATCTTGGTAGTTTGTTGGTTCATCCAAATCAACCACATAGCAACCATCCATGAGAAAACCATATCTCTCAGGAGGATTACTTATCCTACCAGATCTGTGAATGTCTTGTACACTTTGATCATCCATTTGATCATTCTCAACATTTTCATATTGAGTGCAAGTGTCAACCAATTGTGTATCATCTACTTGATCTTAAACCTCTTCAGGATCTATCTTCCTTTCACTATTACCTTCCATTAGGAACTTAGTTTCAAGGAATTCCGCCTTTCGAGCAACAAATACATTTTGCTCGGTTGGATCATAGAAATAGTATCCCATATCATCCTTGAGATGTCCTATGAAGATACACTTCATGGATCGAGCATTTAGCTTATTTGTGACAAAGCGCTTAGGATAAACTTCACATCCCCATACTTTCAAGTACGATAGAGAAGGAGGTTTTCCAAACCACATCTCATGAGGAGTTCGTTCCACTTTCTTGGTCAGGGCCATATTTAAAATACGAGCCGCGGAGCATAGACAATAACCCCAAAATGATAGAGGTAACGAGCTTCTTGCCATCATAGATCGAACCATATCCATTAGGGTTCGGTTCCTCCTTTCGGAAACTCCATTAAGTTGGGGTGTTCCGGGAGGAGTAAGTTGCGAGATAATTCCACAACTTCTAAGATGATCTTGGAAAGCATCGCTTAGGTATTCACCTCCTCTATCGGTACGAAGTACCTTGATTGTTTTATTGAGTTGATTTTGTACTTCGTTTTGATATTCTTTGAATGCTTCAAAAGTTTCGTCCTTGTGTCTTAACAAGTAGACATATCCGAAATGACTAAAGTCATCAATGAAAGTAACGAAGTATCTTTCACCATTCCTAGTCATGGGCTTAAAAGGTCCACATACATCCGAATGTATTAATCCCAATAAGTCTTTAGCCCTTTCATAGGTCCCTTTGAAAGGTTCTTTAGTCATTTTGCGTTGTAAACAAGATTTACATACATCTAATGAGTCTAGTTCACTTGATTTCAAAAGGCCATTCTTATGAAGTGATGCATTCGGTTCTTGTTTATGTGACCAAGGTGACAACGCCATAAGTAGGAATCACTCAAATCCCTTTTGAGTTTCTTGGTGTTTGCATGGAACATTGAGCTATTACATGATGTGTCATCATGAACCAATTCATAAATACCATTCGAAGGTAGAGCCTTGAAATAGAACACATTATTTAAAGAAACATGGATATCATCATCAATGAAATTAAAATCATAACCACATTGTCTTAAACGGGAAATAGAAATAATGTTTCGAGTCAAATCAGGAGCATACAAAACATTTTTCAAAATAAGTTCCAACCCAGTTTGTAGCTTTAAAACAAAGTCTCCTTCAGCTTCTACGTGCACCTTTACACCATTTCCCATGAAGAGACTTGTTGTTCCCGCTCCTTGCTTACTTCTTTTGAACCCCTGCAAAGAATTGCAAATATGAGTTCCACATCCCGTGTCTAATACCCATGTATTAGAAGAAGTAATACTAAGCTCAATGTATACCATATATACATTACCTGAGGTTTGCCCTGCATCCCTCTTTTCTTTCAACTCCTTTAGGTAGACTGGGCAGTTGCGTTTCCAGTAACCCATTTCACCGCAACCAAAGCACGGATCTTCCTTGGGGTTAGCTTGACCGGCAACATTTTGCTTCTTGTTTTTGTTGGTTGGGGTAACCATCTTCCCTTTTCCCTTACCCTTGCCTTGGTAGGCGGGTCCTTTCCTCTTAGCCACCTTGGGCTTAGAGGTGGAATCGTTCTTGGACCCACCTTGATTGATCATAAGCACGGGTGAAGCCCTTTTACCCATGCTTGCTTTGGCCTTCTTAAGCATGGCATGTAATTCGCCAATGCTCTTATCCCAACCATTCATATTGTAATTCATTACAAATGTGTCAAACCTTTTTGACAAGTAGTTGAGGATAAGGTCCGTGGCTAATTCATTAGACACGTTGCAATTTAGACGGTTTGCTCGATCAATTAGGCTTTTCATTTTAAGGACATAAGATGAAACGGATTAGGAGTCATCCATACGACATGCATGAAGCGCTCGAACCGTTTCAAAGCGCTCGACACGAGCTTGTTGAAGAAACATCTCCTTCAACTGTGTGATCATGTCATATGCACTATGATGCTCGAAGTCCTTTTGGAGTTCGGGTATCATAGTCCCAAGCATAAGGCAAGCAACTTGCACCGAATCGGTGCAATACTTATCCCAATAAGCCATGCCTTCCGTATCATCCTCTTCAGGTTGATTGGGAATGGGGTCTTCCAACACATACGCCCTATCCTCAAGTTTGAGGACAATTCTTAGATTGTGAAACCAATCCATGAAATTCGTATGGTTGAGTTTTTCCTTTTCGAGGATAGACCTCAACGATAGGTTGTTAAAGTTGATTGGTGCGTTTGGAATGTTGTTGTTATTGGCGGCCATCTACAAAATTTAACAAAGTTCGTTTAAGTATCATTTATAATTTAAAAATCAATACCCTTTTATTCCAATTGATATATATTAAATTTTAGAATCCAACGGTAAACCAAATTTTGGTTAGGTGACCTTTATCCCGTCATTTGATTTAGCTAGGTAGTCATTATTTGACAATTGCAATCCTTTTGCAACTTCTAAGTTATGGGATCATGCAATCCTTTTGCATGGCATATTTATTCCATCAACGCCTATTTGTTCCTCATGCTTCGGTGACCCTAAGTTCATGATTCCCAAATCAATCCGTCCTACTTAAATTTAACATACAAGTGGTTAGGTGACCTTTATCCCACAAGCATGCGAAATTTACTTTAATCACATTAGTTTGCTCATAATGGTTAGGTGACCTTTATCTCATCATGAGTTCCCTAATATGCCTAAGTGTCACACAAAAAGATGGCGTTTAACTTGTTTACCTTGTTAATTATGGGATTTTAAGTTTTCATAATATCTAGTTTAAGAAAATAAAATACCATACACTAACATGCATTTAGTGTGTGGTTCATTTGAAAATCCACTTTTCATATCATGTAATAAAGCCAATTTTATTACTTTGAAAGTAAACCATTTTATTATGTCTTAATAACCAATTATTAAATCCTTTTAGCCATTTTAATTTAACCAATTTAAATTAAAGTGTAGCTCTTTGCATGTGATTAAAATTTCCAATTTAACCAATTAAATTATAGTTTTGTTTTGTCGATTTTGTTGTAGCAACCAAACATACAATCTATAATCAAACAACAAAACAACCACACATGCAAAAATAATATGTTCACAATCTAGCCTTTTGGTGGACATTTGTTTAGCCGAAAACAAATGTCACCGGTTAAGGGGTTATAACACAAAGTAGGAGATTTTAAATCTCCCACTTAATCTTGCATCCAAATGCTTCTTCTTGTGTTCTTCCAAGTCTTCATCTTGTATCTTCATCTTATTACAAAATATATCCTAATATATTTTGTCTAGAAAATGAAATATAACATAATCTATTTTACATACCAAATATAAAATAAATTACATAACCAAATGAATAAATATTACAAACCAAATGAATGAATTAATATTACATACCAAATGAATGAATTAATATTACATACCAAATGAATGAATAATCAACCAAACAAGCATGCAAAGGCTAAGATTGTGAACAACAACATGCAACCAAATATGACCAAAGTGGAAGACCCAAAAACCCATTTTGGGTTCCCTATAATTCGGCCAAAAAGGAACACCCACCTAAAACCCAAAATTTTTGCATTTTACATTCATGCATGTTCATAAAATGCAAAATAAAGTGGGTTTAAAAGTAAATCTCGAAGCATATTCCATGAATTTCGGCTCTAGATACCATTGTTGGGATTTAACAAGTTCATAAACACATAAATCATATTATTAAGATTCATATTAAAGCGGAAGCATAAAACCGATTTTGAAACTTGTTAAACTTTAACCATTAAAAGTTAAATCCCAAGAAAAAGGATCAAGCCATGAAATATACTTACAAACTAAAAGTGGGTTTAGAGTTTTTACCTCCTCAAGCTAGTTGAGGGTTACTTCAAAGATGATGAAGAAGATAATGATGAATGGAGCTCCAAAAGAATGAAACCTCAAGTTGTTATACCCCAAACTTGTGCACCAACACCTTAGCTTTTGGTTAGGATTTAATGACACTTAAAATAAGTAAAAAATAAACTCAAGAACACCTCCACAAGCCTCACAAATTTCGGCCAAAAAAAGGATGGGAGGAAGAGAGAAAAATTGCTAGTCACTTGATGGAAGAGAAAAATGTGCAAGTATTACTTAAATGGTTTAGGTGAGGTGCATATGTAGAAGCAAAAGTCTCTTCCAAAAGAGCCAATCACATTTCATGCAAAACACCAACCTCCCATGCCCATTTAATTAAAATATAAATTCAAATTTTTATAAAATTAACTTTTATAAAATACATATATATAATACTTGCACTTTTATTTTATGTATACATTATTTTATAAAACCTTTTATAAAATGTAACATAAAATAATTAATTATTTAACCTATAAATAATTAAATCCTGTATATATAAATTATTCCATAATTTATATATATACATCAAGTAACTTTATTTTAGAAACCATTTTCTAAAATTCAAGTGTCGCGTAACTTAATCCACGATCCAATCGTTAAGATTAAATACGTATAAGGTGTCGGTAAGCTTGTTATTGGGTATGACCCGACTTGGATCATAACACATTAGCCACATTCATTTAATATGTCTCTCGGGCATACTAAATACCTTCAAATACATCATAATGTCATGATAATGAAATAATTTAACATCTCATTAGATATAATAAACAATGGGTTAACAACATTTAACAAGATCGTTAACTTAAAGGTTTCAAAACAACACTTACATGTAACGACTAACGATGACTTAACGACTCAGTTAAAAATGTATATACATGTAGTGTTTTAATATATATTCATACACTTTTGAAAGGCTTCAAGACACTTATCAAAGTATTTCTACTTAACAAAAATGCTTACAATTACATCCTCGTTCATTTTCATCAACAATTCTACTCGTATGCACCCGTATTCGTACTCGTACAATACCCAGCTTCTAAAGGTATGTACTATTGGTATATACACTCCAATGATCAGCTCTTAGCAGCCCATGTGAGTCACCTAACCATGTGGGAACCATAATTTAACATCTAGCATGAAATATCTCACAAAATTACAAACTAATGGAGCCTATATGGCCATCTCATATTCACATGAAGTAGAAGCACTCTAAACACATTCACTTTGAAATTTTCTTGAATCAAATTAATCTCTCTCAAGTGTTATTCCTTTGTTCTAAGTGTTCTTCATCATCTTCAACAAAATCTAGCTCAATCTAGTTCATAAATCCATACATAAACCAATATACAAAACAACTACTCAAGAACACACCAACAACACTTCCAAGTTTGCTAGCTTGCTTTCAATCTTACAAATCCATTTCAAGTGATCATCCAACCTCAAGAAATCTTTCTTATTTACAGTAAGATATCTCTCTAATACAAGGTAGTACTCATATTCAAACTTTGATTCAATTTCTATAACTATAACAATCTTATTTCAAGTGGAAATCTTACTTGAACTTGTTTTCATGTCATGATTTTGCTTCAAGAACTTTCAAGCCATCCAAGGATCCTTTGAAGCTAGATCTAATTTTCTTATTTCCAGTAGGTTTATCCACAAAACTTGAGGTAGTAATGATGTTCATCACATCATTCGATTCATATATATGAAACTATCTTATTCGAAGGTTTAAACTTGTAATCACTAGAACATAGTTTAGTTAATTCTAAACTTGTTCGCAAACAAAAGTTAATCCTTCTAACTTGACTTTTAAAATCAACTAGACACATGTTCTATATCTATATGATATGCTAACTTAATGATTTAAAACCTGAAAACACGAAAAACACCGTAAAACCGGATATACGCCGTCGTAGTAACACCGCTGTCTGTTTTGGGTTAGTTAATTAAAAACTATGATAAAATTTTATATAAAAGTTGTTCTTCTGGGAAAATGATTTTTCTTATGAACATGAAACTATATCCAAAAATCATGGTTAAACTCAAAGTGAAAATATGTTTTTGAAAATGGTCATCAAGACGTCGTTCTTTCGACTGAAATGACTACCTCTTATAATATTGACTTGTAACCTGTATTTTTTACTATAAACTTATACATTTTCTGTTTATATTCATAAACTTAAGTTCAATATGAAACCATAGCAACTTGAATCACTCAAAACGGATTTAAAACGAAGAAGTTATGGGTAAAACAAGATTGGATAATTTTTGCTTGTTGTAGCTACGTGAAAATTGGTAACAAATCTATATTAATCATATCCTAGCTAACTTATATTGTATTATATGTATTCTAATATATTATGTAATCTTGGGATACCATAGACACGTATACAAATATTTTGACATATCATATCGACCCATGTATATATATTATTTGGAACAACCATAGACACTCTATATGCAGTAATGTTTGAGTTAGCTATACAGGGTTGAGGTTGATTCCAAAAATATATATACTTTGAGTTGTGATCTAGCCTGAGACGTGTATACACTGGGTCGTGGATTGATTCAAGATAATATATATCAATTTATTTCTGTACATCTAACTGTGGACAACTAGTTGTAGGTTACTAACGAGGACAGCTGACTTAATAAACTCAAATCATTATAACGTAATAAAAAATGTTGTTAATATATTTTGAACATCCTTTGATATATATGTATATATTTGTTATAGGTTCATGAATCGACCAGTGGCCAAGTCTTACTTCCCGACGAAGTAAAAATCTCTGAAAGTGAGTTATAGTCCCACTTTTTAAATCTGACATTTTTGGGATGAGAATACATGCAGTTTTTATAAATGTTTTACAAAATAGACACAAGTACGTGAAACTATATTCTATGGTTGAATTATTAAACCGAATATGCCCCTTTTTAGTCTGGTAATCTAAGAATTAGGGAACAGACACCCTAATTGACGCGAATCCTAAAGATAGATCTATTGAGTTCAACAAACCCCATCCAAAGTACCGGATGCTTTAGTACTTCGAATTTATCATGTCCGAAGGGAGTCCCGGAATGATAGGGGATATTCTATATGCATCTTGTTAAGGTCGGTTACCAAGTGTTCACCATATGAATGATTTTTATCTATATGCATGGGATGTATATTGAAATATGAAATCTTGTGGTCTATTATTACGATTTGATAAATATATAGGTTAAACCTATGACTCACCAACATTTTTGTTGACGTTTAAAGCATGTTTATTCTCAGGTGATTATTAAGAGCTTCTGCTGTTGCATGCTAAAATATGGACAAGATTTGGTGTCAGCATGCATGTATAATATTGTTTAAAACTGCATTCGAGATTTACTTTGTTGTAACATATTAATATTGTAAACCAATATGTATTGGTAGTGTGTAAGTGTGATACTTTTAGATTATCATTTCTGGATAATCTAGGTGGTGTCCCTTTAACCTTGTTGATAAAATAAAGGTTATGGTTTGTTTTAAAAACGAATGCAGTCTTTGAAAAATGTCTCATATAGAGGTCAAAACCTCGCAACGAAATCAATTAATATGGAACGTTTATAATCAATATGAACGGGACATTTCAGTTGGTATCCGAGCGTTGGTCTTAGAGAACCAGACATTTGCATTAGTGTGTCTTATTGAGTTTGTTAGGATACATTAGTGAGTCTGGACTTCGACTGTGTTTTCTTTAAAAACGATTGCTTAACACTTTTGTTGGAAACTATATATTATTAACATGTAAATATTACGTGATATATTAACCTCTTAATGTGTTTGATATTGTGTGATAGATGTATACCACTAGTACAAATCCCATTGACTCAACTAATAATAATGAAGAGTCGAATATACTTTGGGAAGATTCACAAATTCCCGAAGAGGAACCGAAAGAGGAGGAACCGGAAGAGAAGGAACCGGAAGAGAAGGAACCGGAAGAGGAGGAACCGGAAGAGGAGGAACCAGAAGAAGAAGAGGTTCCGGAGGAAGAAATATTGATACCTACAGTAAATCGATTAAATAAAAGAAAATCCTCAACCAATGGACCAAATTCAATAATGGTCAATGGTGTTTCCGTCGAGGAAGCAAAATATTAGGAAGATTACTAAATTTCCGATGAATCGGATCCCGATGAGGATTCTGATGATGTTATAGAAATTACCTCGACCCAATTTAATAAAGCAAAAGAAAATAATAAGGGAAAAGGTATAAAAATAGAGAAACCTGATTCCAACCCCGATGAACTTTATATGTATCGGCAACATCCGTATTTCCTAAAATGTAACAATAACCCGGGAACCTCTAAACCACCAGGTTTTTCTAAACCATTGTGGAAAACGACGGCTCGTATTAGAGGAACACCATATATCCCTAGAAAATTAGGAAAACGAACCAAGTCCGAAGAAGAAGAAACCAGTGATTCAGATTAGAGGGTTGTAATCATGTTGTGTATTATATGTATTGTAGCGTGCTTGTACTTTTATATTCTATGTAAAAAATTGCTTGTATTGTTTGTTAATTATCTTGTACGAATCTAATCCTTGTCTATTTTATAGTATAAAAACAAAATGGACGTTAAGGGTAGACAACCGAATATTTTAGAAGACCTACCATTGGATATGATTGAGGAAATCTTGTCTAGAGTCGGTCAGAATTCATCAGCACATTTAGTTATGACGAAATTAACTTGTCAAACATTTGAAAGACTTTCCAGAAATGCCTTAGTTTATAAAAGGCTTTCCTTTGATAGGTGGGGTATATCACATTGGGGAGACTGTAAGTTACGCCGTGTTTTCTTTAAAGCGTTAAATGCGGGGAACCCAAATGCAATTTTACGCTACGGGTTAAGAACCTATTTTGACTCAACATATCCCAACATAGGATTTCGTGAATTAGAAAGTGCTTCTAACATGCAACATAAAGAAGCATGTTATGCTTACGGGTTAGTGATGTTCGCTTCTCACCAAAGTGAGAAAAAGAACATCGAATTACAACTATTAAATGAAACATTCCCACAAGTGACGGATTTAGTAGTTGGGGGTGAGAAACAAGGTTTTTTGATTATTACGGGGCTGTTGGACATTACGAAACCCTCGTCCTTTTGACAACATTACAACATGCTGCCTAGCCAACAGTCACAACGGTTATTTTCCACAAGATCGAGGATGGGAAATAATACTAGTAAAACCCGAATGCATGACTTGTTTCTGGACTTATGAATTACGTGTCTTTATTTCTTTTACTGAACAACTTGCGTATTAACTAGAATTGCCTTTATAGCTGCCGAGTAGCAAAGTTATTATGTGTTATATTTCATCCTATATGTATAATAGCGGTATTGTAAGTTTGTAAAATATTGTATAAAATTTGAACGCGAAATATTATTATAATCAGTTTTTTCATATAGAATTGTAGTAGTTGAATTGTATATTAGCTACTAAGTATGAACTTAACGGGTAGGTACTACCCGAATTAAAACTATAAAACGCTAATATGAAGAAAAAGCTTTTATAAATGAGTTCATACTATGCTACGAAATACTATTGACTACTCTTAAAATTATATATGATTAACTTAATTCTTTTGGGCTATTTTTAAAGGAAATGGTACCGACGACTCGTCAGAATTTGAACATGAGCGAGGAAGACTTCCGTGTTTTCCTTGCAGCAAACATAGCCGTAGTACAGGCTGCAATGCAAAAAACAATAACTCTGGATCTAACAGTGGAACTAATTCCGCAAGAAATTGTTTAGGATGCTCCTACAAAGAATTCACTGCCTGTAAACCTTTGGAATTTGATGGAACCGAAGGACCAATTGGATTGAAATGGTGGACCGAGAAGGCCGAATCGGTGTTTGCCATAAGTAAGTGTACTGAAGAGGAAAAAGTTAAGTACGCTACGCATACCTTCACAGGTACTGTGTTAACATGGTGGAACACCTATCTTGAACAGGTAGGACAAAATGCTGCTTACACACTACCGTGGTCGGCATTCAAGCAATTGATGAACGAGCAGTACCGTCCTAGAATTGAAGTCAATAAGCTCAAGGTAGAACTTAAAGAGTTACGAACACAAGGGTTCGACATTACCACATATGAACGACGATTCACAGAGTTGTGCCTATTGTGTTCAGGAGCATTTGAAGATGAAGAAGAGAAGATTGACGCATTTGTAAAAGGGTTACCAGTAAGGATTCAAGAAGATGTGAGTTCACACGAGCCCGCTTCCATACAGAAGGCAAGTCGAATAGATCATAAACTCATAAATTAGATTGAGGGGAGAATTAAAGAGCAGGCGGCCGAAGAAGCCAACACGAAACAACTCAAGAGGAAGTGAGAGGAAAATGGTGACAAGAGTCACCAGTACAACAACAATAACAATTACAACCACAACCGCAAAAACAATCGCAAAAATAACCGCAATCCTAACAATAACTATAACAAACGTCCCAACAACAGCAAAAACTACAACAATCGTTTCAACAACAATAACAATCCCAACAACAACCTCAATAACAACAAACAACAAAAACAACCATGCTTTAGGTGTGCAGAGTACCATCCGAATGCGTTTTGCACAACATTTTGCACCAAGTGTAAGAGAAGTGGTCATCGCGCGACAAAATGTGAGGTTTACGGACCAAAGAACAACAAAAATAAAGAAACAAATAATGTCGGAACAAATAATGCCGACGTAGTTTGTTATAAATATGGAAAACCGGGCCACATTATTAGAAATTGCCCAAACCAAGGGAATACTAATGGGCAAGGCCGCGGAAGAGTTTTCAATATTAATACGGCAGAAGCGCAGGAAGACCCGGAGCTTGTTACAGGTACGTTTCTTATTGACAATACATCTGCTTATGTTTTATTTGATTTGGGTGCGGATAGAAGCTATATGAGTAGAGATTTTTGCGCTAAATTAAGTTGTCCACTGACGCCTTTGGATAATAAATTTTTACTCGAATTAGCAAACGGTAAATTAATTTCAGCAGATAATATATGTCGGGATAGAGAAATTAAACTGGGGGATGAAACGTTTAAAATTGATTTAATACCAGTCGAGTTAGGGAGTTTTGATGTAATAATTGGCATGGACTGGTTGAAAAAGGTGAGAGCAGAGGTCGTTTGTTACAAAAATGTGATTCGCATTATGCGTGAAAAAGGAAAACCTTTAATGCTGTACGGAGAAAAGAACAACGCAAAATTAAATCTTATTAGTAGTTTGAAGGCACAAAAACTAATAAGAAAAGGTTGTTACGTCATTCTAGCACACATTGAGGAAGTTAAACCTGAAGAAAAGAACATCAGTGATGTTCACGTCGCAAAAGAATTTCCTGATGTATTTCCGAAAGAATTACCGGGATTACTGAAATGTCCCGTTCATATTGATTATAAACGTTCCATATTAATTGATTTCGTTGCGAGGTTTTGACCTCTATATGAGACGTTTTTCAAAGACTGCATTCATTTTTAAACAACCTAACCTTTATTTTATCAATAAAGGTTTTAAAAACATTACATAGATTATCAAAATAATGATAATCTAAAATATACTGTTTACACACGACCATTACATAATGGTTTACAATAGAAATATATTACATCGACATATGTTTCTTAAATGCAGTTTTTACACAATATCATACAAACATGGACTCCAAATCTTGTCCTTATTTTAGTATGCAACAGCGGAAGCTCTTAGTATTCACCTGAGAATAAACATGCTTTAAAACGTCAACAAAAATGTTGGTGAGTTATAGGTTTAACCTATATATATCAAATCGTAACAATAGACCACAAGATTTCATATTTCAATACACATCCCATACATAGAGATAAAAATTATTCATATGGTGAACACCTGGTAACCGACATTAACAAGATGCATATATAAGAATATCCCCATCATTCCAGGACACCCTTCGGATATGATATAAATTTCGAAATACTAAAGCATCCGGTACTTTGAATGAGGTTTGTTAGGCCCAATAGATCTATATTTAGGATTCGCGTCAATTAGGGTGTAGGTTCCCTAATTCTTAGATTACCAGACTTAATAAAAAAGGGCATATTCGATTTCAATAATTCAACCATAGAATGTATTTTCACGTACTTGTATCTATTTTGTAAATCATTTATAAAACCTGCATGTATTCTCATCCCAAAAATATTAGATTTTAAAAGTGGGACTATAACTCACTTTCACAGATATTTCCTTCCTCGGAAATAAGACTTGGCCACGGATCGATTCACGAACCTATACAAATATGTAAATATATATCAAAGTATGATTAAAATATAATTACAATCATTTTTATTATGTTTTAAAGATTTGAGTGTATTAAGTCAGCTGTCCTCGTTAGTAACCTACAACTAGTTGTCCATAGTTAGATGTACAGAAATAAATCGATATATATATTATCTTGAATCAATCCACGACCCAGTGTATACATGTCTCAGGCTAAATCACAACTCAAAGTATATATATTTTTGGAATCAACCTCAACCCTGTATAGCTAACTCCAACATTACTGCATATAGAATGTTTATGGTTGTTCCAAATAATATATATACATGGGTCGATATGATATGTCAAAATATTTGCATACGTGTCTATGGTATCTCAAGATTACATAATATATTAGAATACATGTATAATACAATATAAGTTAGCTAGGATATGATTTGTATAGATTTGTTAAACATTTCCCGTAGCTAAAAAGATCAAAAATATCCAATCTTGTTTTACCCATAACTTCTTCATTTTAAATCCATTTTGAGTGAATCAAATTGCTATGGTTTCATATTGAACTCTAATTTAAGAATCAAAACAGAAAAAGTATAGGTTTATAGTCGAAAATTTAAGTTACATGTCAATTACTAAAGAGGTAGTCATTTCCGTCGAAAGAACGACATCTTGATGACCATTTTGAAAAACATACATTCACTTTGAGTTTAACCAAGATTTTTAGATATAGTTTCATGTCCATATGAAAAATCATTTTCCCAGAAGAACAACTTTTAAATCAAAGTTTATCATAGTTTTTAATTATCCAAACCAAAACAGCCCCCGGTTTCACTACGACGGCGTATATCCAATTTTATGGTGTTCATCGTGTTTCCAGGTTTTAAATCATTAAGTTAGCATATCATATAGATATAGAACATGTGTTTAGTTGATTTTAAAAGTCAAGTTAGAAGGATTAACTTTTGTTTGTGAACAAGTTTAGAATTAACTAAACTATGTTCTAGTGATTACAAGTTTAAACCTTCGAATAAGATAGCTTTATATGTATGAATCGAATGATGTTATGAACATCATTACTACCTCAAGTTTTCTGGATAAAACTACTGGAAATAAGAAAAATGAATCTAGCTTCAAAGGATCCTTGGATGGCTTGAAAGTTCTTGAAGCAGAATCATGACACGAAAACAATTCAAGTAAGATTTTCACTCGAAATAAGATTGTTATAGTTGTAGAAATTGAATCAAAGTTTGAATATGAATATTACCTTAAATTAGAAAGATAACCTACTATAAATAACAAAGGTTCCTTGATCTTAGATGATTACTTGGAATGGATTAGAAAGCTTGGAAGTAGACTTGCAAACTTGGAAGTATTCTTGATTTTTATGAAACTATACTTATGGAATTTATGAAGAATACTTAGAACTTGAAGATGGAACTTGAGAGACATTAATTAGATGAAGAAAATTGAAGAATGAAAGTGTTTGTAGGTGTTTTTGGTCGTTGGTATATGGATTAGATATAAAGGATATGTAATTTTATTTTCATGTAAATAAGTCATGAATGATTACTAATATTTTTGTAATTTTATGAGATATTTCATGCTAGTTGCCAAATAATGGTTCCCACGTATGTTAGGTGACTCACATGGGCTGCTAAGAGCTGATCATTGGAGTGTATATATGTCATAACCCGTCCTTAACCATAAGAACGCGTTAGATAACGTATGATTTCATTGCGAGGTATTGACCTCTATATGAGACATTTTTGAAAGAAAACTGCATATATTATACATTACAAACCATAACCATTATTTTTGTTACAAGCTTAAGACAATAAAAAGAAGATTAACGTTTAGCGATAATCTTCGACTTACAAACTTTACAAATGATAACAACAACACGGTTTCTAGCATATTTTACAATACAACATCTCGGATATGCAGTTTTATTTTTGACACAAACATGCGTACGCAAGATCCTGGTTAGATCCAACATGATGCAGCGGAAGCTTTAGAAATCACCTGAGAATAGACATGTTTTAAAAAGGTCAACATAAAGTTGGTGAGATATAGGTTTAATGCCGGCAGCAATATATATATAGACCACAAGATTTCGTATATAAACAGTTTAATAAAAGTATTCTAAGTGGTTGAGCACTTGATAACCATACTTAACATTTTCACGTCGCATATTCCCTTTAATATGAAATCTTACTACACCGTACCAAGTGTAGTCACAAAACGAAGTACTGTGCAACCGTTGAATACTGGTCGTCCAGTCCGGTTGGGGTTGTCAGGCCCGATAGATCTATCAACAGGATTCGCGTTTACAATACCGCTGTAAATATTAGTTACCAAGCTACAGGGAAGTATGCCAGTGGTACAACTCAACGTAGAACATATTTTTCAGTTACTTGTGTCCATATCGTAAAACATAAAATACATGTATTCTCATCCCGAAATATTTAGAGTTTAAAAGTGGGACTATATACTCACTCTTGTCTTGATGATATATATATTTTGACTCGGTCTTCCGGTTGATATCACGAACCTATTCATATATAATATATCAATATGTTTTCATTTTAAAACAAACGTTATATATATATATATACTTGTTATACTTTTAATATTTTGAATATTTCCTTAGTCCGTAGTTAGCATTCCGATGTTAGTAATTCAATTTTTAATGGTTCATTTTTAGATGTTTAATATACCCGCAATAAACAAAACCCCCAACGAAATAAATAAAACCCCATCGTATATGTATTGGTCGAGATTAATCTTGACCCATGGTACCGGTGTTGTCAAATGACGTGTTGCGTACATAAAGTACCGGTGTTGTCAAATGACGTGTTGCGTACAAACATGGGATCTTATGATTAATCTTCTCGTATTGTTTACGGGTGATCCTGAACCATATAAAATTGAATTATAAGTACATATATATAAAATATCATGTTATCTTAGAAATATGTGATTTATATCATTTTTTTCCAATTGATCCCGTAGTTGAAATGATCTAGGATAACCAATTTTGTTTCGGTCATAGTTTCTTCGTTACAAATCCGTTTTCGTTGATTCAAATTGCCATCTTCTTGGATCGAGTTCTTCTTTAAGACTATGAACTGTAAATACCTTGGTTTGTATTCAAAATCATACGGCATAAGTGAAACATTAGTGAAACATATGAAGTTAAACATTTTTGTTACAACAAAATCATTTAATGACCATTTTTCTAAAAATACTTATACTTTGAAAAACCAAGTTTTACCTTGTTAAATTAGTATATACATAAGTTATATTACAGGTCTTGAAGTATTTTAAAAGTTAAGTTAGAAGGATCTATTTAGTTTGCAAACAAGTTTGAAAACATTCAAACTATGTTCTTGTTGTTAAACTTTTGTACCACAAAATAAGATAGCTATATATATATGAATCGAATAAGGTTATGAACATAGACTCTACCTCAAGTTCCTTGGATAAGTTTGCTGTAAAAGAGGAGTAAGAAGCTAGAATCAAAAGGGTGATAGAAGTGGATGAAAGATTGGAAGTAAGTTGGTGTTCTTGGAAGGTTTTCTTGAAGTGTTGTTGTAAGAGTTTTCTTATGGTGTTTTAGTATGGTTTTTATGGCTAGATCTTCTTGGTTATTTGCTGGATTGTTATGGAGTTTAGAGAGTAAGAAAGAGTGTGTGTTTTTGATAAGAAAATGGAAGTAAAAATGAAGCAAAATGATCATGTATATATATACACCAAAAACGTGTTCCATGGTGTATATGGACAAAAATTCCAAGTTATAATTTTATGTATCTAGTCCTAATTGCTTCCAAATTCAATTACCTAGCCCTCATGGCATGAATAATGGCTGGTTAGGTGGTGATTTTGATGTGTATTTACTATTAGTAAATACGTATAGGAGCTTGGTATGATACGAGTACAAATACTCTAGGTATACGTATAGAAATTTTGTGAAAAATGAAATGAGGATTCAAATATAGCTATCTTTTGTGAATACACTTATATGGTTTTATGTATTTAAGTCTTTAAAAGTGATTAAATACATTACTTATACAATATATGTATAAACATTATATGTCTTAAGTATTTATGTCAAATAACGTTACGTATAGTTATCGTTTTGAAAACTTAAGTTAGTAGTTTCAAAATACACATATAACTTGTTGTTATTAATACAAAATGAGATATTAAAACATTTATTAATCATGTTAAATATGTATATATACATTTATATACACAAACGTATAATTATCATATATTGTATAGTTCGTGATATCATCAGTCAAACTAGACGGTCAAACGTTGTGTAAAACTCTTTTCGGAAACATAAGTCTCAACAATTTGGATTGCTTATCAAGTTGGTAATGTTTAATTTTATGTAAATATCAATCTTATAAGTATAGAACGATCGAAAAAGTGCGGGTCGTTACATTACCTCCCCGTTAAATAAATTTCGTCCCGAAATTTTAAAATTGTACCTATTTTGCGTTATCGAGAAACAAGTGCGGATACTTTCGTTTCATCTGATCCTCTCGTTCCCAAGTAAACTCGGGACCTCTTCTAGCATTCCAACGAACCTTAACAATCGGTATATTGCTCTGTTTGAGCTGTTTAACTTCACGGTCCATGATTTCGATTGGTTCTTCGATGAATTGTAGTTTCTCGTTGACATGGATTTCTTCAAGAGGAATGGTAAGGTCTTCCTTTGCAAGACACTTCTTAAGGTTCGAGACGTGAAAGGTATTATGTACTCCGGCGAGTTGTTGCGGTAACTCGAGTCGATAAGCTACCGGTCCAATGCGTTCGATGATCTTGAACGGGCCTACGTACCTTGGGTTTAGTTTACCCCTTTTGCTGAAACGTATCACACCTTTCCAAGGTGACACCTTTAGCATAACCATGTCCCCGACCTGAAACTCTAATGGTTTCCTTCGGACATCGGCGTAGCTCTTTTGGCGACTGCGGGCTGTTTTTAATCTCTCCTTGATTTGCACTATCTTCTCAGTCGTTTCATGTATGATCTCGGGACCAGTTAATTGTCGATCTCCTACTTCATTCCAACAGATAGGAGATCTACACTTCCTTCCATACAATGCTTCGAATGGCGCAGCTCCAATGCTCGCATGATAACTATTATTATACGAGAATTCTGCTAACGGTAGATATTTATCCCATCCGTTTCCAAAATCGATCACACATGCCCTGAGCATGTCTTCAAGAGTCTGAATTGTTCTTTCACTCTGCCCGTCGGTCTGCGGATGATATGCGGTACTCATATCCAAACGAGTTCCTAGTGCCTCCTGTAGTGATTGCCAAAACTTTGAGGTAAATCTACTATCACGATCGGATATAATGGAAATAGGTATCCCATGCCTTGAAACAACTTCCTTTATATACAATCGTAATAGTTTCTCCATTCTATCCGTTTCCTTTATAGGCAAGAAATGTGCAGACTTGGTGAGACGATCAACAATCACCCAAATGGTGTCGTATCCCCAGGCAGTCTTTGGTAACTTCGTGATGAAATCCATGGTAATACCATCCCATTTCCATTCTGGGATTTCTGGTTGTTGAAGTAACCCTGACGGCTTTTGGTGTTCTGCTTTAACCTTGGAACAAGTTAAACACTCCCCAACATATGTTGCAATGTCTGTTTTTAAATTAGGCCACCAATAACGTGTCTTAAGATCTTGATACATCTTTCCAACTCCAGGATGTATCGAGTATCTTGTCTTATGTGCCTCGTTCAATATTAACTTCCTTAATCCACCCAACTTCGGTACCCAAATACGATTTGCAAAATACCGAATTCCATCTTCCCGTACAACAAGTTGTTTCTCGTACTTTTTCATTATTTCATTCTTTATGTTTTCTTCATTGAGTGCTTCTTGTTGAACTTCTTTGATTTGTGAGTTGAGATTCATGCGAATTTTTATATTCATTGCTCGAACTCGAATTGGTTCTCGTTCCTTTCTGCTTAAAGCATCGGCCACCACGTTCGCCTTTCCGGGATGATAACGAATTTCACAATCATAGTCGTTTATTAACTCGACCCACCTACGTTGCCTCATGTTCAATTGTTTCTGATCAAAAATATGTTGAAGGCTTTTATGATCAGTAAACACAGTGAATTTAACCCCATACAAGTAGTGTCTCCACATCTTCAATGCAAACACGACTGCTCCCAATTCTAGATCATGCGTCGTATAATTTCGCTCGTGAATCTTCAATTGTCGAGATGCGTATGCAATAACTTTCTTTTGTTGCATAAGAACACAACCAAAACCTTGTCGCGAAGCGTCACAATATATTTCAAAATCATCGTTCCCTTCAGGTAACGATAAAATAGGCGCCGTAGTTAACTTCTTCTTCAGTAATTGAAATGCGTTCTCCTGCTCCGAGGTCCATTCGTATTTCTTCCCTTTTTGCGTTAATGCTGTCAACGGCTTAGCTATTCGGGAAAAATCTTGAATAAACCTTCTATAATAACCGGCTAAACCCAAAAATTGGCGTATCTGCATTGGTGTCTTAGGAGTCTCCCATTTTTCAATAGCTTCAGTTTTTGCTGGATCAACCTGAATTCCTTCGCTATTAACAACGTGACCAAGAAATTGCACTTCTTTCAACCAGAAAGCACACTTAGAAAATTTAGCATACAGTTGTTCTTTTCTCAACAACTCCAGTATCAACCTTAAATGCTCTTCATGCTCTTGCTCACTCTTGGAATAGATAAGAATATCATCAATAAAAACGATAACAAACTTATCTAAATACGGACTACAAACTCGATTCATGAGGTCCATGAATACAGCTGGCGCATTCGTCAATCCAAACGGCATAACCAAAAATTCATAATGACCATAACGTGTCCGAAAAGCAGTTTTCGGAATATCCTCTTCTTTGACGCGTAGTTGATGATAGCCCGATCTTAAGTCGATTTTCGAATAAACACATGATCCTTGCAATTGATCAAATAAGTCATCAATTCTCGGTAGTGGATACCGATTCTTGATAGTTAACTTATTTAATTCACGATAATCTATACACATTCGGAAAGATCCGTCTTTCTTCTTGACAAACAAAATTGGAGCTCCCCACGGTGATGTACTTGGTCGTATGAATCCACGGTCCAATAATTCTTTTAACTGACTTTGAAGTTCTTTTAATTCGGACGGTGCAAGTCTATATGGCGCACGAGCCACTGGTGCAGCTCCTGGTACTAAATCTATTTGAAATTCTACCGATCTAAATGGAGGTAATCCCGGCAATTCTTCCGGAAAAACTTCAGGAAAATCTCTTGCCACAGGCACGTCGTTGATGCACTTTTCTTTCTTTTCGATTTTATTAACATGTGCTAAAATAGCGTAACATCCCTTTTCTAAACACTTCTTGGCTTTCAAACAGCTAATGAGTTTTAGCTTTGAATTACCCTTCTCTCCATAAATCATCACCGGTATTTTATCCTTACCAGGAATACGAATTGCCTTCTTGGCACACACAACTTCAGCTCCTACTTTGGACATCCAGTCCATGCCGACTATTACATCAAAACCTCCTAATTCTACGGGTATTAAGTCGATTTTAAACGTTTCTCCGGCTAGATTTATTTCACAATCACGACAAATTTTATCGGCTTTAATTAGTTTACCATTAGCTAACTCAATCAAGTACTTAGCATCTAGAGGTACTGATGAACAATTCAATTTAGTGTAAAAATTTATACACACGTAACTTCTATCGGCGCCAGTATCAAATAAAATAGATACTGATAAGTTATTAATGGTAAACGTACCCGTAACAAGCTCCGGGTCTTCTCGTGCCTCTCTAGCATTAATAACAAACGCTCTTCCACGTGCAGGTCCGCCATTCTGATTCGGGCACTGGCTCTTATAGTGACCTTGTTTTCCACACCCAAAACAAGTAATGTTAGCCAAAGCAGTTCTATTTGCGTTGGTGGCAGGAGTCTTGTTACCATTTGCATTTGTAACGAGAGCCTTACAATCTTCAGCAAGATGTCCCTGTCGATTGCATTTGGTGCACAACACACTACAGTAACCAAAGTGATGTTTGTGACAACGGTTGCATAAAGGACTTTGTCCTTTGTAACCAAAGCCTGAACCGCTACCCGCACCTTTCGTGGTTTCTTGTTTCTTATAAGGTTGTTGTTGGTTACCTCGATCATAACCTCCATTCCACTTTTTCTTGTTCCCCAATACCTTCACCTCAGTATTGAATGCTTTCTTGTCCAAAATGACCTGATCCATTAGCTCGTTCGCCATGGTTATAGCTTCATGAATTGTTTTAGGTTTCGATGCCGTAACATTTGCCTTGACCTTTTTGGGCAAACCACCTTTGTACATTTCAATCTTCCGTGCTTCGGTTGGAACCAATTCAGGACATAGTAAAACCAATTCCATGAATCGCTGATTGTAGTTGGTGATTTCAGTACCAACCACCTTCAAACTTCGTAACTCATCTTCTAACTTAATAACCTCATTCCTTGGACAATACTCGGTGATTATCATTGCTTTGAATTCTTCCCATGGAGTATCATAAGCTACATCTCCTCCTACCGCCTTCACATAATTCTTCCACCATGTGAGTGCACTATCTTGTAAAGTGCACGATGCAAACTTGGTCATGTCTTTTTCATCACAACCACTGATTTTAAACACCGTCTCCATCTTTTCTATCCATCGGGTTAAACCGATCGGTCCTTCCGTTCCACTGAATGATGATGGCTTGCAAGCTTGGAACGTCTTGTAGGAGCATCCTACACGAGGATTTGGATTAACTGCAGCAGCTCTTGCAGCCTCCACCCATAACATTCTGTCGTTCACTCGCTGGTTGATGAGTTCCTCGAGTTCTTGTTCCGTCATTCGATTCAATCGCGCCATTTCCTAATGAAAGAAAATAATTATTCACATGGAATATTATAGATGTAGTGTGTATTTATAGTACATTTATAGCTTGTTAATAATATGAACCAGGTATTATTATAAAAGCCTTTTCTTCTTATTAGCGTTTTATAATTATATCTAGGGTAATACCTACCCGTTAATGTTCATACTTAATAGCTTAGTACAGAACCAATTACTACAATCTAAATAATACTTAACCATGGAAAATTATTGCATTTCATACTTCGCTATTTTACATATGCTTACATCAAATTTTAAACAAACCACACTAATAATATTATACAAAACATTATGTGATTCCATGGTTTAATTCGGCAGCGCATCGTTTGATCTATTTCCCAAAACATTTATGTCCAGGGAATCCCCCAACGCGAATCCTAGCTGTCTCCCTACGTTTTGGCTGAGGTGCCGAAGAACTAGATGCGGGGATAGCACTAATAGGAATAGCGGGGATAGGGGTGGTAGTGTTGAGTGGAATTGGTGCCACATCATTCTCATTAAACTCGGGATTTGGATTTTCTAATTCATTAGCCTTTCGTTTCTTTCCTAGTTCGAACTCGTCTTTTGTAATTTCCTGTATTTCTTCCTCGGGTTCACTTTCCTCCTCGGGTTCACTTTCCTCCTCGGGTTCACTTTCCTCCTCGGGTTCACTTTCCGGGTTCTCTATAGTCGGTTCATCCGGAATTTGTGAGTCTTCCCCAAAAATACCACTTTCGTCATCGGATATGTTAATGACTGAAACACAATCTGAAGGTTCTGATTCGGAGTCGCTGAATGTGATAATAATTTTCGAGCCCGACATCTATCACACAACAACTAACCCATTAGTACTTACATAATATTTACACATAAATTTTAACCAACAGTGATAAGCAATGGTTTTTTTTTTTTAAAAATCAGACCCGGTCAAAGTCCAGACTTTACTAATGTATCCTAACGACTTCTCAGTTAGACACACTAATGCAAACCTGGTTCGCTAAGACCACCGCTCTGATACCACATGTCATAACCCGTCCTTAACCATAAGAACGCGTTAGATAACGTATGATTTCATTGCGAGGTATTGACCTCTATATGAGACATTTTTGAAAGAAAACTGCATATATTATACATTACAAACCATAACCATTATTTTTGTTACAAGCTTAAGACAATAAAAAGAAGATTAACGTTTAGCGATAATCTTCGACTTACAAACTTTACAAATGATAACAACAACACGGTTTCTAGCATATTTTACAATACAACATCTCGGATATGCAGTTTTATTTTTGACACAAACATGCGTACGCAAGATCCTGGTTAGATCCAACATGATGCAGCGGAAGCTTTAGAAATCACCTGAGAATAGACATGTTTTAAAAAGGTCAACATAAAGTTGGTGAGATATAGGTTTAATGCCGGCAGCAATATATATATAGACCACAAGATTTCGTATATAAACAGTTTAATAAAAGTATTCTAAGTGGTTGAGCACTTGATAACCATACTTAATATTTTCACGTCGCATATTCCCTTTAATATGAAATCTTACTACACCGTACCAAGTGTAGTCACAAAACGAAGTACTGTGCAACCGTTGAATACTGGTCGTCCAGTCCGGTTGGGGTTGTCAGGCCCGATAGATCTATCAACAGGATTCGCGTTTACAATACCGCTGTAAATATTAGTTACCAAGCTACAGGGAAGTATGCCAGTGGTACAACTCAACGTAGAACATATTTTTCAGTTACTTGTGTCCATATCGTAAAACATAAAATACATGTATTCTCATCCCGAAATATTTAGAGTTTAAAAGTGGGACTATATACTCACTCTTGTCTTGATGATATATATATTTTGACTCGGTCTTCCGGTTGATATCACGAACCTATTCATATATAATATATCAATATGTTTTCATTTTAAAACAAACGTTATATATATATATACTTGTTATACTTTTAATATTTTGAATATTTCCTTAGTCCGTAGTTAGCATTCCGATGTTAGTAATTCAATTTTTAATGGTTCATTTTTAGATGTTTAATATACCCGCAATAAACAAAACCCCCAACGAAATAAATAAAACCCCATCGTATATGTATTGGTCGAGATTAATCTTGACCCATGGTACCGGTGTTGTCAAATGACGTGTTGCGTACATAAAGTACCGGTGTTGTCAAATGACGTGTTGCGTACAAACATGGGATCTTATGATTAATCTTCTCGTATTGTTTACGGGTGATCCTGAACCATATAAAATTGAATTATAAGTACATATATATAAAATATCATGTTATCTTAGAAATATGTGATTTATATCATTTTTTTCCAATTGATCCCGTAGTTGAAATGATCTAGGATAACCAATTTTGTTTCGGTCATAGTTTCTTCGTTACAAATCCGTTTTCGTTGATTCAAATTGCCATCTTCTTGGATCGAGTTCTTCTTTAAGACTATGAACTATAAATACCTTGGTTTGTATTCAAAATCATACGGCATAAGTGAAACATTAGTGAAACATATGAAGTTAAACATTTTTGTTACAACAAAATCATTTAATGACCATTTTTCTAAAAATACTTATACTTTGAAAAACCAAGTTTTACCTTGTTAAATTAGTATATACATAAGTTATATTACAGGTCTTGAAGTATTTTAAAAGTTAAGTTAGAAGGATCTATTTAGTTTGCAAACAAGTTTGAAAACATTCAAACTATGTTCTTGTTGTTAAACTTTTGTACCACAAAATAAGATAGCTATATATATATGAATCGAATAAGGTTATGAACATAGACTCTACCTCAAGTTCCTTGGATAAGTTTGCTGTAAAAGAGGAGTAAGAAGCTAGAATCAAAAGGGTGATAGAAGTGGATGAAAGATTGGAAGTAAGTTGGTGTTCTTGGAAGGTTTTCTTGAAGTGTTGTTGTAAGAGTTTTCTTATGGTGTTTTAGTATGGTTTTTATGGCTAGATCTTCTTGGTTATTTGCTGGATTGTTATGGAGTTTAGAGAGTAAGAAAGAGTGTGTGTTTTTGATAAGAAAATGGAAGTAAAAATGAAGCAAAATGATCATGTATATATATACACCAAAAACGTGTTCCATGGTGTATATGGACAAAAATTCCAAGTTATAATTTTATGTATCTAGTCCTAATTGCTTCCAAATTCAATTACCTAGCCCTCATGGCATGAATAATGGCTGGTTAGGTGGTGATTTTGATGTGTATTTACTATTAGTAAATACGTATAGGAGCTTGGTATGATACGAGTACAAATACTCTAGGTATACGTATAGAAATTTTGTGAAAAATGAAATGAGGATTCAAATATAGCTATCTTTTGTGAATACACTTATATGGTTTTATGTATTTAAGTCTTTAAAAGTGATTAAATACATTACTTATACAATATATGTATAAACATTATATGTCTTAAGTATTTATGTCAAATAACGTTACGTATAGTTATCGTTTTGAAAACTTAAGTTAGTAGTTTCAAAATACACATATAACTTGTTGTTATTAATACAAAATGAGATATTAAAACATTTATTAATCATGTTAAATATGTATATATACATTTATATACACAAACGTATAATTATCATATATTGTATAGTTCGTGATATCATCAGTCAAACTAGACGGTCAAACGTTGTGTAAAACTCTTTTCGGAAACATAAGTCTCAACAATTTGGATTGCTTATCAAGTTGGTAATGTTTAATTTTATGTAAATATCAATCTTATAAGTATAGAACGATCGAAAAAGTGCGGGTCGTTACAATATACTAATAGTACATACATCTAAAAGCAGTGTATTGTATGAGTACGAATACGGGCGCATACGAGTAGAATTGTTGATGAAACTGAACGAGGATGTAATTGTAAGAATTTTTGTTAAGTAGAAGTACTTTGATATGTTTCTTGAAGTCTTTCAAAAGTGTATGAATACATATCAAAACACAACATGTATATACATTCTAATGGAGTCGTTAAGTCTTCGTTAGTCGTTACATGTAAGTGTTGTTTTGAAACCTTTAAGTTAACGAACTCAATAATGTTGTTAACCCAATGTTTATTATATCAAATGAGATGTTAAATTATTATATTATCATGATATTATGATGTATGAATATCTCTTAATATGATATATACATTAAAATATCGTTACAACGATAATCGTTACATATAAGTCTCGTTTCGTAATTCTTGAGTTAGTAGTCTTGTTTTTACATATGTAGTTCATTGTTAACACACTTAATGATATATTTAAATATTATTTTATCATGTTAAATATAGTGTATCAATATCTTAATATGATACATATGTATTTAGTAGACGTTATCATAACGATAATCGTTATATATATCATTTCGAGTTTCTTAACTTAGTAATCTCATTTCTTATGTATATCACACATTGTTAATATACCTAGTGAGATACTTACTCATCATAATATCATGTCAACCATATATATATGTCTATATATACCACAACATGTAGTTTTTACAATTTTGTAACGTTCGTGAATCGCCGGTCAACTTGGGTGATCAATTGTCTATATGAAACTTATTTCATTTAATCAAGTCTTAACAAGTTTGATTGCTTAACATGTTGGAAACATTTAGTCATGTAAATATCAATCTCAATTAATATATATAAACATGGAAACGTTCGGGTCACTACAGTACCTACCCGTTAAATAAATTTCATCCTGAAATTTTTAAGATGTTGAAGGTGTTGACGAATCTTCTGGAAATAGATGCGGGTATTTCTTCTTCATCTGATCTTCACGCTCTCAGGTGAACTCGGGTCCTCTACGAGCATTCCATCAAACCTTAACAATCGGTATCTTGTTTTGCTTAAGTCTCTTAACCTCACGATCCATTATTTCGACGGGTTCTTCAATGACTTGAAGTTTTTCATTGATTTGGATTTCGTCCAACGGAATAGTGAGATCTTCTTTAGCAAAACATTTCTTCAAATTCGAGATGTGGAAAGTGTTATGTACAGCCGCGAGTTGTTGAGGTAGCTCCAGTTGGTAAGCTACTGGTCCGACACGATCTATAATCTTGAATGGTCCAATGCACCTTGGATTTAGTTTCCCCCGTTTACCAAATCGAACAACGCCTTTCCAAGGTGAAACCTTAAGCATGACCATTTCTCTAATTTCAAACTCTATATCTTTTCTTTTACTGTCCGCGTAGCTCTTTTGTTGACTCTAGGCGGTTTTCAATCGTTGTTGAATTTAGATGATTTTCTCGGTAGTTTCTTGTATTATCTCCGGACCCGTAATCTGTCTATCCCCCACTTCATTCCAACAAATCGGAGACCTGCACTTTCTACCATAAAGTGCCTCAAACGGCGCCATCTCAATACTAGAATGATAACTGTTGTTGTAGGAAAATTCTGCTAACGGTAGGTGTCGATCCTAACTGTTTCCGAAATCAATAACACATGCTCGTAGCATGTCTTCAAGCATTTGTATCGTCCTTTCACTCTGCCCATCAGTTTGCGGATGATAGGCAGTACTCATGTCTAGACGAGTCCCCAATGCTTGTTGCAACATCTGCCAGAACCTTGAAACAAATCTACCATCCCTATCAGAGATAATAGAGACGGGTATTCCATGTCTGGAGACAACCTCCTTCAAATACAATCGCGCCAACTTCTCCATTTTGTTATCTTCTCTCATTGGCAGGAAGTGTACTGACTTGGTGAGACGATCAACTATTACCCAAATAGTATCAAACCACTTGCAGTCCTTGGAAATTTAGTAATGAAATCCATGGTAATGTTTTCCCATTTCCATTCTGGGATTTCAGGTTGTTGTAGTAGACCTGATGGTTTCTGATGTTCAGCTTTGACCTTAGAACACGTCAAACATTCTCCTACATATTTAGCAATATCAGCTTTCATACCTGGCCACCAAAAGTGTTTCTTGAGATCTTTATACATCTTCCCCGCTCCGAGATGTATTGAATATCTGGTTTTATGTGCTTCTTTAAGTACCATTTCTCTCACATCTCCAAACCTTGTTACCCAAATTCTATCAGCCCTATATCGGGTTCCGTCTTCCCGAATATTAAGATGTTTCTCTGATCCTTTGGGTATCTCATTCTTCAACTTTCCTTCTTTTACAACCCCCTGTTGTGCCTCCTTTATTTAAGTAGTAAGGTTAGTATGAATAATTATATTCATAGCTTTTACCCGTATAGGTTCTCTGTCCTTTCTACTCAAAGTGTCGGCTACCACACTCGCCTTCCCCGGGTGGTATCGAATCTCAAAATCATAATCATTCAACAGTTCAATCCACCTGCGTTGTCTCATATTAAGTTGCTTCTGATTAAATATATGTTGGAGACTTTTGTGGTCGGTATATATAATACTTTTGACTCCATATAAATAATGCCTCCAAGTCTTTAATGCAAAAACAACAGCACCCAATTCCAAATCGTGAGTTGTATAATTTTGCTCGTGAATCTTCAATTGTCTAGACGCATAAGCAATCACCTTCGTTCGTTGCATTAATACACAACCGAGACCTTGCTTTGATGCGTCACAATAAATCACAAAATCATCATTACCTTCAGGCAATGACAATATAGGTGCCGTAGTTAGCTTTTTCTTCAATAACTGAAACGCCTTCTCTTGTTCATCCTTCCATTCAAATTTCTTCCCTTTATGCGTTAATGCAGTCAAGGGTTTTGCTATTTTGGAGAAATCTTGGATGAATCTTCTGTAGTAACCAGCCAATCCTAAAAATTGACGTATATGCTTCGGAGTTTTTGGGGTTTCTCACTTTTCAACGGTTTCGATCTTTACCGGGTCCACCTGGATACCTTCTTTGTTCACTATGTGATCGAGGAATTGAACTTCTTCCAACCAAAATGCACACTTTGAAAACTTAGCGTACAGTTTTTCTTTCCTCAATACTTTAGCAGTTTTCTCAAATGTTCTTCGTGCTCTTGATCATTCTTTGAGTAAATAAGTATGTCATCGATGAAAACAATGACAAACTTGTCAAGATATGGCCCACACACTCGGTTCATAAGGTCCACGAACACAGCTGGTGCATTAGTTAATCCAAACGGCATAACCATAAACTCGTAATGACCATAACGCGTCCTAAAAGTAGTTTTTGGAATATCATCCTCCTTTACTCCCATTTGATGATATCCAGAACGTAAATCGATTTTCGAATAAACCGACGAGCCTTGTAGTTGATCAAATAAGTTGTCAATTCTCGGCAGTGGATAACGGTTTTTTGATGGTAAGTTTATTCAACTCTCTGTAGTCAATACACAACCTAAATGTACCATCCTTCTTCTTGACAAACAAAACAGGAGCTCCCCATGGTGATGTGCTTGGTCGAATGAAACCACGTCCTAATAGTTCTTGCAGTTGGCTTTGCAGTTCTTTCATCTCGCTGGGTGCGAGTCTGTAAGGAGCACAAGCTATTGGTGCAGCTCCTGGTACAAGATCTATTTGAAATTCAACAGATCGATGTGGAGGTAGTCCCGGTAATTCTTTCGGAAATACATTGGGGAATTCTTTTGTGACGGAAACATCATTGATGCTCTTTTATTCAGTTTGTACTTTCTCGACGTGTGCTAGAATAGCATAGCAACCTTTTCTTATTAGTTTTTGTGCCTTCAAATTACTAATAAGATGTAGCTTCGTGTGTAGTGACCCGAACTTTTCCATGTTTATATATATTAATTGAGATTGATATTTACATGATTAAATGTTTCCAACATGTTAAGCAATCAAACTTGTTAAGACTTGATTAATTGAAATATGTTTCATAGAGACAATTTACCACCCAAGTTGACCGGTGATTCACGAACGTTAAAACTTGTAAAAACTATATGATGACATATATATGGATATATATATAGTTAACATGATACTATGATAAGTAAACATATCATTAAGTATATTAACAATGAACTACATATGTAAAAACAAGACTACTAACTTAATGATTTTTAAACGAGACATATATATAACGATTATCGTTGTAAAGACATTTAATGTATATATATCATATTAAGAGATATTCATACATGATAATATCATGATAATATAATAATTTAAAATCTCATTTGATATTATAAACATTAGCTTAACAACATTTAACAAGATCGTTAACCTAAAGGTTTCAAAACAACACTTACATGTAACGACTAACGATGACTTAACGACTCAGTTAAAATGTATATACATGTAGTGTTTTAATATGTATTTATACACTTTTGAAAGACTTCAATACACTTATCAAAATACTTCTACTTAACAAAAATGCTTACAATTACATCCTCGTTCAGTTTCATCAACAATTCTACTCGTATGCACCCGTATTCGTACTCGTACAATACACAGCTTTTAGATGTATGTACTATTGGTATATACACTCCAATGATCAGCTCTTAGCAGCCCATGTGAGTCACCTAACACATGTGGGAACCATCATTTGGCAACTAGCATGAAATATCTCATAAAATTACAAAAATATGAGTAATCATTCATGACTTATTTACATGAAAACAAAATTACATATCCTTTATATCTAATCCATACACCAACGACCAAAAACACCTACAAACACTTTCATTCTTCAATTTTCTTCATCTAATTGATCTCTCTCAAGTTCTATCTTCAAGTTCTAAGTGTTCTTCATATATTCTACAAGTTCTAGTTACATAAAATCAAGAATACTTTCAAGTTTGCTAGCTCACTTCCAATCTTGTAAGGTGATCATCCAACCTCAAGAAATCTTTGTTTCTTACAGTAGGTTATCATTCTAATACAAGGTAATAATCATATTCAAACTTTGGTTCAATTTCTATAACTATAACAATCTTATTTCAAGTGATGATCTTACTTGAACTTGTTTTCGTGTCATGATTTTGCTTCAAGAACTTCGAGCCATCCAAGGATCCATTGAAGCTAGATCCATTTTTCTCTTTTCCAGTAGGTTTATCCAAGGAACTTAAGGTAGTAATGATGTTCATAACATCATTTGATTCATACATATAAAGCTATCTTATTCGAAGGTTTAAACTTGTAATCACTAGAACATAGTTTAGTTAATTCTAAACTTGTTCGCAAACAAAAGTTAATCCTTCTAACTTGACTTTTAAAATCAACTAAACACATGTTCTATATCTATATGATATGCTAACTTAATGATTTAAAACCTGGAAACACGAAAAACACCGTAAAACCGGATTTACGCCGTCGTAGTAACACCGCGGGCTGTTTTGGGTTAGTTAATTAAAAACTATGATAAACTTTGATTTAAAAGTTGTTATTCTGAGAAAATGATTTTTATTATGAACATGAAACTATATCCAAAAATTATGGTTAAACTCAAAGTGGAAGTATGTTTTCTAAAATGGTCATCTAGACGTCGTTCTTTCGACTGAAATGACTACCTTTACAAAAACGACTTGTAACTTATTTTTTTTCGACTATAAACCTATACTTTTCTGTTTAGATTCATAAAATAGAGTTCAATATGAAACCATAGCAATTTGATTCACTCAAAACGGATTTAAAATGAAGAAGTTATGGGTAAAACAAGATTGGATAATTTTTCTCATTTTAGCTACGTGAAAATTGGTAACAAATCTATTCCAACCATAACTTAATCAACTTGTATTGTATATTATGTAATCTTGAGATACCATAGACACGTATACAATGTTTCGACCTATCATGTCGACACATCTATATATATTTCGGAACAACCATAGACACTCTATATGTGAATGTTGGAGTTAGCTATACAGGGTTGAGGTTGATTCCAAAATATATATAGTTTGAGTTGTGATCAATACTGAGATACGTATACACTGGGTCGTGGATTGATTCAAGATAATATTTATCGATTTATTTCTGTACATCTAACTGTGGACAACTAGTTGTAGGTTACTAACGAGGACAGCTGACTTAATAAACTTAAAACATCAAAATATATTAAAAGTGTTGTAAATATAATTTGAACATACTTTGATATATATGTATATATTGTTATAGGTTCGTGAATCAACCAGTGGCCAAGTCTTACTTCCCGACGAAGTAAAAATCTGTGAAAGTGAGTTATAGTCCCACTTTTAAAATCTAATATTTTTGGGATGAGAATACATGCAGGTTTTATAAATGATTTACAAAATAGACACAAGTACGTGAAACTACATTCTATGGTTGAATTATCGAAATCGAATATGCCCCTTTTTATTAAGTCTGGTAATCTAAGAATTAGGGAACAGACACCCTAATTGACGCGAATCCTAAAGATAGATCTATCGGGCCTAACAAGCCCCATCCAAAGTACCGGATGCTTTAGTACTTCGAAATTTATATCATATCCGAAGGGTGTCCCGGAATGATGGGGATATTCTTATATATGCATCTTGTTAATGTCGGTTACCAGGTGTTCACCATATGAATGATTTTTATCTCTATGTATGGGATGTGTATTGAAATATGAAATCTTGTGGTCTATTATTATGATTTGATATATATAGGTTAAACCTATAACTCACCAACATTTATGTTGACGTTTTAAGCATGTTTATTCTCAGGTGATTATTAAGAGCTTCCGCTGTCGCATACTTAAATAAGGACGAGATTTGGAGTCCATGCTTGTATGATATTGTGTAAAAACTGCATTCAAGAAACTTATTTTGTTGTAAAATATTTGTATTGTAAACAATTATGTAATGGTCGTGTGTAAACAGGATATTTTAGATTATCATTATTTGATAATCTACGTAAAGCTTTTTAAACCTTTATTGATGAAATAAAGGTTATGGTTTGTTTTAAAATGAATGCAGTCTTTGAAAAACGTCTCATATAGAGGTCAAAACCTCGCAACGAAATCAATTAATATGGAACGTTTTTAATCAATAAGAACGGGACATTTCCGTTGGTATCCGAGCGTTGGTCTTAGAGAACCAGAAAATTTGCATTAGTGTGTCTTATCGAGTTTGTTAGGATGCATTAGTGAGTCTGGACTTCGACCGTGTTTACTTGAAAAATGATTGCTTAACAAATTTTGTTGGAAACTATATATTTTTAACATGTGAATATTATGTGATATATTAATCTCTTAACGCGTTTGATATTATGTGATAGATGTCTACCTCTAGAACAAGTCCCATTGACTCACCTAATAATAATGAAGAGTCAAATGTAAATTGGAATGATTCGTGGACTGATTCACAAGTTCCCGAAGAGGAACCGGAAGAAGAGTCGGAACCGGAAGAAGAATCGGAACCGGAAGAAGAATCGGAACCGGATGAAGAAATAGAACCTTTGGGGGAAATAATAAAATGGTTAAATAAAAGAAAATCCTCAACCAACCGACCAAGGTTAATTATGGTCAATGGTGTTTCCGCCAAGGAAGCAAAATATTGGGAGGATTACCAATTCTCCGATGAATCGGATTCCGACGAGAATTCCGATGATGTTATAGAAATTACCCCAACTGAATTTAAAAAGGCAAAAGAAAATAATAAGGGAAAGGGCATAAAAATAGAGAAATCTAATTCCAACCCCGATGAACTTTATATGTATCGTCAACCCCCGAAGTCCTTAAGTTGTAACAATGACCCGGGAACCTCTAAACCACCAGGTTTTTCTAAACCAATGTGGAAATTGACGGCTCGTATTAGGGGAACATCATATATCCCTAGAAACTTGGCAAAACGAACCAAAACCGAAGAAGAAGAAACAAGCGAGTTGGAATAAGATAGTTGTATTCGTGTGGTGTAATATATGTAATATAGTGTGCTTATGCTTTATGATATATGTAAAAATTGCTTGTATTAATAATTATTTTTTTTTATGAATCTAACTCTTGTCTATTTTACAGTATAAAAACACAAAATGGATAGACAACCCAATATTTTAAGAAACCTACCCGGAGACATGATTGATGAAATCTTGTCTAGAGTCGGTCAGAATTCTTCGGCACAACTATTTAAGGCGAGATCAGTTTGTAAGACATTCGAAGAACGTTCCAAGAATGCCTTGGTTTATAAAAGGCTTTCGTTCGAAAGATGGGGGATATCACATTGGGAAATCCATAAGTTACGATGTGTTTACTTTGACGCATATATTGCGGGGAACCCAAATGCTATTTTACGCAATGGGTTAAGAAATTATTTTGACTCAATATATCCGAATATTGGACTTCGTGATTTAGAAAAAGCGGCTAACATGCAACATAAAGAAGCATGTTATGCTTACGGATTAGTAATGTTCGCTTCTCACCAAAGTGAGAACAAGAACATCAGGCTACAACTATTAAACAAAACGTTCCCACAAGTGACGGAGTCGGTAATTGGGGTAAGAAATGAAGTTTTTAGATTGTTACGGGACTGTTGGACATTACGTAACCCTCGTCCCTTTGACGATGTTACAACACGCTGTCTTATCAACGGCCATAACGGTTATGTTCCATAAGACCAAGGATGGGAAGTAATCCTAGTAAAACCAGAATGCATGATTTGTTTCTGGACGTATGAATTACGTGTCTTTATTGCCTTTGCTGAACGACTCGTGTACTAGCTAGAATTATCTTCACAACCATCTTGTATCAAATTTATTGTGTGCTATATTTCATGCTATATGTAAAATAAGCGGTATTGTAAGTTTGTAAAATATTGTGTAAAAGTTTGAACGCGAAATATTATTATAATCAGTTTTTCATATAGAATTGAAGTAGTTGAATTGTATATTAGCTACTAAGTATGAACTTAACGGGTAAGTACTACCCGAATTTAAACTTATAAAATGCTAATATGAAGAAAAAGCTTTTATAAATGAGTTCATATTATGCTGCGAAATACTATTAACTACTCTTAATATTCTGTATGATTAACTTGTTCCATTTGACTATTTTGAAGGAAATGGCACCGACTACTCGACACACCGTGAATATGAATGAAGAGGAATTCCGTACTTTTCTAGCTTCAAACATTGCCGCAGTACAGGCTGCGCTACATACCAATAATAACCTTGGATCTAGCAGTACAGGAAATCGTGTAGGATGCACCTACAAAGAATTCACTGCCTGTAAACCTTTGGAATTTAATGGAACCGAAGGACCGATCGGATTGAAACGGTGGACCGAGAAGGTCGAATCGGTGTTTGCCATAAGTAAGTGTACTGAAGAGGACAAAGTGAAGTACGCTACGCATACCTTCACAGGTTCTGCGTTAACATGGTGGAATACCTATCTAGAGCAAGTGGGACAAGACGATGCGTACGCACTACCGTGGTCAGCATTCAAGCACTTGATGAACGAGAAGTACCGTCCCAGAACCGAGGTCAATAAGCTCAAGACAGAACTTAGAGGGTTACGAACCCAAGGATTTGATATTACCACGTACGAAAGACGATTCACAGAATTGTGCCTATTGTGTCCGGGAGCATTCGAAGATGAGGAAGAGAAGATCGACGCGTTTGTGAAAGGATTACCGGAAAGAATCCAAGAAGATATAAGTTCACACGAGCCCGCCTCCATACAACAGGCATGTAGAATGGCTCACAAACTCGTGAATCAGATTGAAGAAAGAATTAAAGAACAGACTGCTGAAGAGGCCAATGTGAAGCAAGTCAAAAGAAAGTGGGAGGAAAACGGTGATAAGAATCACCAATACAACATCAACAGCAATTACAACAATAATCGCAACAATTATCCCAACAATCGCAACATCAATCGCAACTACAACAAACGGCCCAACAACAACAACAACAACAACAACAACAGCAACTACAACAATAATAACCGCAACAATAACAACAATCAGAAGCAGCTATGCCAAAGGTGTGAAAAGAATCACTCGGGGTTCTGCACCAAATTTTGCAACAAGTGTAAAAGAAATGGTCATAGCGCGGCGAAGTGTGAGGTCTACGGACTAGGGGTTAATAGAACGGAAGGAACAAATGGTGTCGGAACGAGTAATGGCGGAGCAAGTAGTATCGGAGCAAGTTATGCCAATGTAGTTTGTTATAAATGTGGAAAACCGGGCCACATTATTAGAAATTGCCCGAACCAGGAGAACACTAATGGACAAGGCCGCGGAAGAGTTTTCAATATTAATGCGACAGAGGCACAGGAAGACCCGGAGCTTGTTACGGGTACGTTTCTTATTGACAATAAATCTGCTTACGTTTTATTTGATTCGGGTGCGGATAGAAGCTATATGAGTAGAGATTTTTGTGCTAAATTAAGTTGTCCATTGACGCCTTTGGATAGTAAATTTTTACTCGAATTAGCAAATGGTAAATTAATTTCAGCAGATAATATATGTCGGAATCGAGAAATTAAACTGGTTAGCGAAACATTTAAGATTGATTTGATACCAGTAGAGTTAGGGAGTTTTGATGTGATAATCGGTATGGACTGGTTGAAAGAAGTGAAAGCAGAGATCGTTTGTTACAAAAATGCAATTCGCATTATACGAGAAAAAGGAAAACCCTTAATGGTGTACGGAGAAAAGGGCAACACGAAGCTACATCTTATTAGTAATTTGAAGGCACAAAAACTAATAAGAAAAGGTTGCTATGCTGTTCTAGCACACGTCGAGAAAGTACAAACTGAAGAAAAGAGCATCAATGATGTTCCCATTGCAAAAGAATTTCCCGATGTATTTCCGAAAGAATTACCGGGATTACCCCCACATCGATCCGTTGAATTTCAAATAGATCTTGTACCAGGAGCTGCACCAATAGCTCGTGCTCCTTACAGACTCGCACCCAGCGAGATGAAAGAACTACAAAGCCAATTACAAGAACTTTTAGAGCGTGGTTTCATTCGACCAAGCACATCACCGTGGGGAGCTCCTGTTTTGTTTGTCAAGAAGAAAGATGGTACATTCAGGTTGTGTATCGACTACCGAGAGTTGAACAAACTTACCATCAAGAACCGCTACCCACTACCGAGAATCGACAACTTATTTGATCAACTACAAGGCTCGTCTGTTTATTCAAAGATTGACTTACGTTCCGGGTATCATCAAATGCGGGTGAAAGAAGATGATATTCCAAAGACTGCTTTCAGAACACGTTACGGTCATTACGAGTTTATGGTCATGCCGTTTGGTTTAACTAATGCACCAGCTGTGTTCATGGACCTTATGAACCGAGTGTGTGGACCATACCTTGACAAGTTTGTCATTGTTTTCATTGATGACATACTTATTTACTCAAAGAATGACCAAGAACACGGTGAACATTTGAGAAAGGTGTTAGAAGTATTGAGGAAGGAAGAATTGTACGCTAAGTTTTCAAAGTGTGCATTTTGGTTGGAAGAAGTTCAATTCCTCGGTCACATAGTGAACAAAGAAGGTATTAAGGTGGATCCGGCAAAGATAGAAACTGTTGAAAGGTGGAAAACCCCGAAAACTCCGAAACACATACGCCAGTTTTTAGGACTAGCTGGTTACTACAGAAGGTTCATCCAAGACTTTTCCAGAATAGCAAAACCCTTGACTGCATTAACGCATAAAGGGAAGAAATTTGAATGGAATGATGAACAAGAGAAAGCGTTTCAGTTATTGAAGAAAAAGCTAACTACGGCACCTATATTGTCATTGCCTGAAGGGAATGATGATTTTGTGATTTATTGTGACGCATCAAAGCAAGGTCTTGGTTGTGTATTAATGCAACGAACGAAGGTGATTGCTTATGCGTCTAGACAGTTAAAGATTCACGAACAAAATTATATGACGCATGATTTGGAATTAGGCGCGGTTGTTTTTGCATTAAAGACTTGGAGGCACTACTTATATGGGGTCAAAAGTATTATATATACCGACCACAAAAGTCTTCAACACATATTTAATCAGAAACAACTGAATATGAGGCAGCGTAGGTGGATTGAATTATTGAATGATTACGACTTTGAGATTCGTTACCACCCGGGGAAGGCAAATGTGGTAGCTGATGCCTTGAGCAGGAAGGACAGAGAACCCATTCGAGTAAAATCTATGAATATAATGATTCATAATAACCTTACTACTCAAATAAAGGAGGCGCAACAAGGAGTTTTAAAAGAGGGAAATTTAAAGGATGAAATACCCAAAGGATCGGAGAAACATCTTAATATTCGGGAAGACAGAACCCGGTATAGGGCTGAAAGGATTTGGGTACCAAAATTTGGAGATATGAGAGAAATGGTACTTAGAGAAGCTCATAAAACCATATACTCAATACATCCTGGAATGGGGAAGATGTACAAGGATCTCAAGAAACATTTTTGGTGGCCGGGTATGAAAGCCGATGTTGCTAAATACGTAGGAGAATGTTTGACGTGTTCTAAGGTCAAAGCTGAGCATCAGAAACCATCAGGTCTACTTCAACAACCCGAAATCCCAGAATGGAAATGGGAAAACATTATCATGGATTTCATCACTAAATTGCCAAGGACTGCAAGTGGTTTTGATACTATTTGGGTAATAGTTGATCGTCTCACCAAATCAGCACACTTCCTGCCAATAAGAGAAGATGACAAGATGGAGAAGTTAGCACGACTGTATTTGAAGGAAGTCGTCTCCAGACATGGAATACCAATCTCTATTATCTCTGATAGGGATGGCAGATTTATTTCAAGATTCTGGCAGATATTACAGCAAGCATTAGGAACTCGTCTAGACATGAGTACTGCCTATCATCCACAAACTGATGGGTAGAGTGAAAGGACGATACAAACGCTTGAAGACATGCTACGAGCATGTGTTATTGATTTCGGAAACAGTTGGGATCGACATCTACCGTTAGCAGAATTTTCCTACAACAACAGCTACCATTCAAGCATTGAGATGGCGCCGTTTGAAGCACTTTATGGTAGAAAGTGTAGGTCTCCGATTTGTTGGAGTGAAGTGGGGGATAGACAGATTACGGGTCCGGAGATTATACAAGAAACTACCGAGAAGATCATCCAAATTCAACAACGGTTGAAAACCGCCCAAAGTCGACAAAAGAGCTACGCTGACATTAAAAGAAAAGATATAGAATTTGAAATTGGAGAGATGGTCATGCTTAAAGTTGCACCTTGGAAAGGCGTTGTTCGATTTGGTAAACGAGGGAAATTAAATCCAAGGTATATTGGACCATTCAAGATTATTGATCGTGTCGTACCAGTAGCTTACCGACTTGAGTTACCTCAACAACTCGCGGCTGTACATAACACTTTCCACGTCTCGAATTTGAAGAAATGTTTTGCTAAAGAAGATCTCACTATTCCGTTAGATGAAATCCAAATCAACGAAAAACTCCAATTCATTGAAGAACCCGTCGAAATAATGGATCGTGAGGTTAAAAGACTTAAGCAAAACAAGATACCAATTGTTAAGGTTCGATGGAATGCTCGTAGAGGACCCGAGTTCACCTGGGAGCGTGAAGATCAGATGAAGAAGAAATACCCGCATCTATTTCCAGAAGATTCGTCAACACCTTCAACAGCTTAAAATTTCGGGACGAAATTTATTTAACGGGTAGGTACTGTAGTGACCCGAACTTTTCCATGTTTATATATATTAATTGAGATTGATATTTACATGATTAAATGTTTCCAACATGTTAAGCAATCAAACTTGTTAAGACTTGATTAATTGAAATATGTTTCATAGAGACAATTTACCACCCAAGTTGACCGGTGATTCACGAACGTTAAAACTTGTAAAAACTATATGATGACATATATATGGATATATATATAGTTAACATGATACTATGATAAGTAAATATATCATTAAGTATATTAACAATGAACTACATATGTAAACACAAGACTACTAACTTAATGATTTTTAAACGAGACATATATGTAACGATTATCGTTGTAAAGACATTTAATGTATATATATCATATTAAGAGATATTCATACATGATAATATCATGATAATATAATAATTTAAAATCTCATTTTATATTATAAACATTGGCTTAACAACATTTAACAAGATCGTTAACCTAAAGGTTTCAAAACAACACTTACATGTAACGACTAACGATGACTTAACGACTCAGTTAAAATGTATATACATGTAGTGTTTTAATATGTATTTATACACTTTTGAAAGACTTCAATACACTTATCAAAGTACTTCTACTTAACAAAAATGCTTACAATTACATCCTCGTTCAGTTTCATCAACAATTCTACTCGTATGCACCCGTATTCGTACTCGTACAATACACAGCTTTTAGATGTATGTACTATTGGTATATACACTCCAATGATCAGCTCTTAGCAGCCTATGTGAGTCACCTAACACATGTGGGAACCATCATTTGGCAACTAGCATGAAATATCTCATAAAATTACAAAAATATGAGTAATCATTCATGACTTATTTACATGAAAACAAAATTACATATCCTTTATATCTAATCCATACACCAACGACCAAAAACACCTACAAACACTTTCATTCTTCAATTTTCTTCATCTAATTGATCTCTCTCAAGTTCTATCTTCAAGTTCTAACTGTTCTTCATATATTCTACAAGTTCTAGTTACATAAAATCAAGAATACTTTCAAGTTTGCTAGCTCACTTCCAATCTTGTAAGGTGATCATCCAACCTCAAGAAATCTTTGTTTATTACAGTAGGTTATCATTCTAATACAAGGTAATAATCATATTCAAACTTTGGTTCAATTTCTATAACTATAACAATCTTATTTCAAGTGATGATCTTACTTGAACTTGTTTTCGTGTCATGATTTTGCTTCAAGAACTTCGAGCCATCCAAGGATCCATTGAAGCTAGATCCATTTTTCTCTTTTCCAGTAGGTTTATCCAAGGAACTTAAGGTAGTAATGATGTTCATAACATCATTCGATTCATACATATAAAGCTATCTTATTCGAAGGTTTAAACTTGTAATCACTAGAACATAGTTTAGTTAATTCTAAACTTGTTCGCAAACAAAAGTTAATCCTTCTAACTTGACTTTTAAAATCAACTAAACACATGTTCTATATCTATATGATATGCTAACTTAATGATTTAAAACCTGGAAACACGAAAAACACCGTAAAACCGGATTTACGCCGGCGTAGTAACACCGCGGGCTGTTTTGGGTTAGTTAATTAAAAACTATGATAAACTTTGATTTAAAAGTTGTTATTCTGAGAAAATGATTTTTATTATGAACATGAAACTATATCCAAAAATTACGGTTAAACTCAAAGTGGAAGTATGTTTTCTAAAATGGTCATCTAGACGTCGTTCTTTCGACTGAAATGAATACCTTTACAAAAACGACTTGTAACTTATTTTTTTCGACTATAAACCTATACTTTTCTGTTTAGATTCATAAAATAGAGTTCAATATGAAACCATAGCAATTTGATTCACTCAAAACGGATTTAAAATGAAGAAGTTATGGGTAAAACAAGATTGGATAATTTTTCTCATTTTAGCTACGTGAAAATTGGTAACAAATCTATTCCAACCATAACTTAATCAACTTGTATTGTATATTATGTAATCTTGAGATACCATAGACAAGTATACAATGTTTCGACCTATCATGTCGACACATCTATATATATTTCGGAACAACCATAGACACTCTATATGTGAATGTTGGAGTTAGCTATACAGGGTTGAGGTTGATTCCAAAATATATATAGTTTGAGTTGTGATCAATACTGAGATACGTATACACTGGGTCGTGGATTGATTCAAGATAATATTTATCGATTTATTTCTGTACATCTAACTGTGGACAACTAGTTGTAGGTTACTAACGAGGACAGCTGACTTAATAAACTTAAAACATCAAAATATATTAAAAGTGTTGTAAATATATTTTGAACATACTTTGATATATATGTATATATTGTTATAGGTTCGTGAATCAACCAGTGGCCAAGTCTTACTTCTCGACGAAGTAAAAATCTGTGAAAGTGAGTTATAGTCCCACTTTTAAAATCTAATATTTTTGGGATGAGAATACATGCAGGTTTTATAAATGATTTACAAAATAGACACAAGTACGTGAAACTACATTCTATGGTTGAATTATCGAAATCGAATATGCCCCTTTTTATTAAGTCTGGTAATCTAAGAATTAGGGAACAGACACCCTAATTGACGCGAATCCTAAAGATAGATCTATCGGGCCCAACAAGCCCCATCCAAAGTACCGGATGCTTTAGTACTTCGAAATTTATATCATATCCGAAGGGTGTCCCGGAATGATGGGGATATTCTTATATATGCATCTTGTTAATGTCGGTTACCAGGTGTTCACCATATGAATGATTTTTATCTCTATGTATGGGATGTGTATTGAAATATGAAATCTTGTGGTCTATTATTATGATTTGATATATATAGGTTAAACCTATAACTCACCAACATTTTTGTTGACGTTTTAAGCATGTTTATTCTCAGGTGATTATTAAGAGCTTCCGCTG
Source organism: Rutidosis leptorrhynchoides (assembly GCF_046630445.1). Classification (NCBI taxonomy): domain Eukaryota; kingdom Viridiplantae; phylum Streptophyta; class Magnoliopsida; order Asterales; family Asteraceae; genus Rutidosis; species Rutidosis leptorrhynchoides. Next base: position 422,299,316 of record NC_092336.1, read on the forward strand.
TCGCATACTTAAATAAGGACGAGATTTGGAGTCCATGCTTGTATGATATTGTGTAAAAACTGCATTCAAGAAACTTATTTTGTTGTAACATATTTGTATTGTAAACAATTATGTAATGGTCGTGTGTAAACAGGATATTTTAGATTATCATTATTTGATAATCTACGTAAAGCTTTTTAAACCTTTATTGATGAAATAAAGGTTATGGTTTGTTTTAAAATGAATGCAGTCTTTGAAAAACGTCTCATATAGAGGTCAAAACCTCGCAACGAAATCAATTAATATGGAACGTTTTTAATCAATAAGAACGGGACATTTCATCGTGTTTCCCTTTTCTCCGTACACCATTAAGGGTTCTCCTTCTTCTCGTACAATGTGAATTGCATTTTTGTAACATACGATCTCTGCTTTCATCTCCTTCAGCCATTCCATGCCAACTATTACATCAAAACTCCCTAACTCTACTGGTATCAAATCAATCTTAAATATTTCGCTACCCAGTTTAATTTCTCGATTCCGACATATATAATCTGCTGAAATTAATTTACCGTTTGCTAATTCGAGTAAAAATTTACTATCCAACAGCGTTAATGGACAACTTAATTTAGCACAAAAATCTCTACTCATATAGCTTCTATCCGCACCCGAATCAAATAAAACGTAAGCAGATTTATTGTCAATAAGAAACGTACCCGTAACAAGCTCCGGGTCTTCCTGTGCCTCTGCCGCATTAATATTGAAAACTCTTCCAAGGCCTTGTCCATTCGTGTTCTCCTGGTTCGGGCAATTTCTAATAATGTGGCCCGGTTTTCCACATTTATAACAAACTACATTGGCATAACTTGCTCCGACACTACTTGCTCCGCCATTACTCGTTCCGACACCATTTGTTCCTTTCGTTCTGTTAACCCCTGGTCCGTAGACCTCACACTTCGCCGCGCTATTACCATTTCTTTTACACTTGTTGCAAAATTTGGTGCAGAACCCCGAGTGATACTTTTCACACCTTTGGCATAGCTGCTTCTGATTGTTGTTGTTGTTGCGGTTGTTATTGTTGTTGGGATGATTGTTGTAGTTATTGTTGTTGTTGTGCCATTTGTTGTAGTTGCGATTGATGTTGCGATTGTTGGCATAGTTGTTGTTGTTTTGGTGACTCTTATCACCGTTTTCCTCCCCCTTTCTTTTGACTAGCTTCACATTGGGCTCTTCGGATGCCTGTTCTTTAATTCTTCCCTCAATCTGGTTCACTAGTTTGTGAGCCATTCTACATGCCTTTTGTATGGAGGCAGGCTCGTGTGAACTTATATCTTCTTGGATTCTCTCTGGTAACCCTTTCACAAACGCGTCGATCTTTTCTTCCTCATCTTTGAACGCTCTCGGACACATAGGCACAATTCTGTGAATCGTCTTTCGTACGAAGTAATATCGAATCCCTGTGTTCGTAACCCTCTAAGTTCTGACTTGAGCTTATTGACCTCGATTCTGGGACGGTACTTCTCGTTTATCAAGTGCTTGAATGCTGACCACGGTAGCGCGTAAGCAGCATCTTGTCCCACTTGCTCTAGATAGGTATTCCACCATGTTAACGCAATACCTGTGAAGGTATGCGTAGCGTACTTCACTTTGTCTCCTTCAGTACACTTACTTATGGCAAACACCAATTCAACTTTCTCGGTCCATCGTTTCAATCCGATTGGTCCTTCGGTCCCATCAAATTCTGAAGGTTTGCAGGCAGTGAATTCCTTGTAGGAGCATCCTACACGATTTCTTGCGCCGTTAGCTGTATTGCTACATTCAGAGTTATTGTTGGTATGTAGCGCGGCCTATACTGTGGCTATGTTTGAAGCAAGAAAGGCACGAAATTCCTCTTCGCTCATATTCAAGGTGTGTCGAGTAGTCGGTGCCATTTCCTTCAAAATAGTCAAATGAAATAAGTTAATCATACAGAGTATTAAGAGTAGTCAATAGTATCTCGTAGCATAATATGAACTCATTTATAAAAGCTTTTTCTTCATATTAGCGTTTTATAAGTTTAAATTCGGGTACTACCTACCCGTTAAGCATCACATACAAATATTCTTCAAACTTACAGCTTCGCTATATTACATATAACATGAAATATAGTACACTATGATACCTGACAGTTTTGAAGATGAATCTAGTTAATACGCAAGTTGTTCAGCAAAGGAAATAAAGACACGTAATTCATAAGTCCATAAACAAGTCATGCATTCTGGTTTTACTAAGACGACTTCCCATCCTTGGTCTTATGGAAAATAACCGTTATGACCATTGGCTAGGCAGCATGTTGTAATGTCGTCAAAAGGAAGAGGGTTTCGTAATGTCCAACAGCCCCGTAATAATCTAAAAACCTTGTTTCTCACCCCAACTACTGAATCCGTCACTTGTGGGAAAGTTTTATTTAAAAGCTGCAATCCGATGTTCTTTTTCTCACTTTGGTAAGAAGCGAACATCACTAACCCGGAAGCATAACATGCTTCTTTATGTTGCATGTTAGAAGCTCTTTCTAATTGACAAAATCCTATGTTGGGATATGTTGAGTCAAAATAGGTTCTTAACCCGTAGCGTAAAATTGCATTTGGGTTCCCCGCATTTAACGCTTTAAAGAAAACACGGCGTAACTTAAAGTCTCCCCAATGTGATATACCCCACCTATCAAAGGAAAGCCTTTTATAAACTAAGGCATTTCTGGAAAGTCTTTCAAATGTTTGACAAGTTAATTTCGCCATAACTAAATGTGCTGATGAATTCTGACCGACTCTAGACAAGATTTCCTCAATCATATCCTCTGGTAGGTCTTCTAAAATATTCGATTGTCTACCCTTAACGTCTATTTTGTTTTTATACTGTAAAATAGACAAGGATTAGATTCGTAATAACAAACAATACAAGCAATTTTTACATAGAACATAAAAGTACAAGCACACTACAATACATTTATTACACAACATGCTCACACCCCTCTAATCTGAATCACTGGTTTCTTCTTCTTCGGACTTGGTTCTTTTTCCTAATCTTCTAGGGATATATGATGTTCCTCTAATACGAGTCGTCGTTTTCCACATTGGTTTAGAAAAACCTGGTGGTTTAGAGGTTCCCGGGTTATTGTCACGATATTCAAAATATGGGTGTTGACGGTACATATAAAGTTCATCGGGGTCGGAATCAGATTTCTCTATTTTGATGCCTTTTCCCTTATTATTTTCTTTTGCCTCATTAAATTGGGTCGGGGTAATTAATATAACATCATCGGAATCCTCATCAGGATCCGATTCATCGAAAAATTGGTAATTTTCCCAATATTTTGCTTCCTTAGTGGAAACACCATTGACCATTATTAACTTTGGTCCATTGGTTGAGGATTTTCTTTTATTTGACCGGTTTTCTGTGGTTCCTACAATTCCCCCCTCTGGAACCTCTTCTTCTTCTGGTTCCTCTTCTTCTGGTTTCTCTTCTTCCGGTTCCTCTTCTTCCGGTTCCGTTTCCTCTTCTTCCGGTTCTTCGGGAACTTGTGAATCTTGCCAATATATATTCGACTCTTCGTTATTATTAGGTGAGTCAATGGGATTTGTGCTAGAGGTAGACATATATCACACAATATCAAACATGTTAAGAGATTAATATATCACATAATATTTACATGTTAATAATATATAGTTTCCAACAAAAAATGTTAAGCAATTATTTTTAAAGAAAACACGGTCGAAGTCCAGACTCACTAATGCATCCTAACAAACTCGATAAGACACACTAATACAAATTTTCTGGTTCTCTAATACCAACGCTCGGATACCAACTGAAATGTCCCGTTCATATTGATTATAAACGTTCCATATTAATTGTTTTCGTTGCGAGGTTTTGACCTCTATATGAGACATTTTTCAAAGACTGCATTCATTTTTAAAACAACCATAACCTTTATTTTATCAATAAAGGTTTTAAAAACATTACATAGCTTATCAAATAATGATAATCTGAAATATATTGTTTACACACGACCATTACATAATGGTTTACAATAGAAATATATTACATCGACATATGTTTCTTGAATGCAGTTTTTACACAATATCATACAAACATGGACTCCAAATCTTGTCCTTATTTTAGTATGCAACAACGGAAGCTCTTAGTATTCACCTGAGAATAAACATGCTTTAAACGTCAACAAAAATGTTGGTGAGTTATAGGTTTAACCTATATATATCAAATCGTAACAATAGACCACAAGATTTCATATTTCAATACACATCCCATACATAGAGATAAAAATCATTCATATGGTGAACACCTGGTAACCGACATTAACAAGATGCATATATAAGAATATCTCCATCATTCCGGGACACCCTTCGGATATGATATAAATTTCGAAGTACTAAAGCATCCGGTACTTTGGATGGGGTTTGTTAGGCTCAATAGATCTATCTTTAGGATTCGCGTCAATTAGGGTGTCTGTTCCCTAATTCTTAGATTACCAGACTTAATAAAAAGGGGCATATTCGATTTCGATAATTCAACCATAGAATGTATTTTCACGTACTTGTGTCTATTTTGTAAATCATTTATAAAACCTGCATGTATTCTCATCCCAAAAATATTAGATTTTAAAAGTGGGACTATAACTCACTTTCACAGATATTTCCTTCCTCGGAAATAAGACTTGGCCACGGATAGATTCACGAACCTATACAAATATGTACATATACATTAAAGTATGATCAAAATATAATTACAACCATTTTTATTATGTTTTAAAGATTTGAGTGTATTAAGTCAGTTGTCCTCATTAGTAACCTACAACTAGTTGTCCACAGTTAGATGTACAGAAATAAATCGATATATATTATCTTGAATCAATCCATAACCCAGTGTATACACGTCTCAGGCTAAATCACAACTCAAAGTATATATATTTTTGGAATCAACCTCAACCCTGTATAGCTAACTCCAACATTACTGCATATAGAGTGTCTATGGTTGTTCCAAATAATATATATACATGAGTCGATATGATATGTCAAAACATTTGTATACGTGTCTATGGTATCCCAAGATTACATAATATATTAGAATACATGTATAATACAATATAAGTTAGCTAGGATATGATTTGTATAGATTTGTTAAACATTTCCCGTAGCTAAAAAGATCAAAAATATCCAATCTTGTTTTACCCATAACTTCTTCATTTTAAATCCGTTTTGAGTGAATCAAATTGCTATGGTTTCATGTTGAACTCTAATTTAAGAATCCAAACAGAAAAATTATAGGTTTATAGTCAGAAATTTAAGTTACATGTCAATTACTACAGAGGTAGTCATTTCCGTCGAAAGAACGACATCTTGATGACCATTTTGAAAAACATACATTCACTTTGAGTTTAACCAAGATTTTTGGATATAATTTCATGTTCATATGAAAAATAATTTTCCCAGAAGAAAAACTTTTAAATCAAAGTTTATCATAGTTTTTAATTATCCAAACCAAAACAGCCCCCGGTTTCACTACGACAGAGTATATCCGGTTTTATGGTGTTCATCGTGTTTCCAGGTTTTAAATCATTAAGTTAGCATATCATATAGATATAGAACATGTGTTTAGTTGATTTTAAAAGTCAAGTTAGAAGGATTAACTTTTGTTTGCGAACAAGTTTAGAATTAACTAAACTATGTTCTAGTGATTACAAGTTTAAACCTTCGAATAAGATAGCTTTATATGTATGAATCGAATGATGTTATGAACATCATTACTAACTCAAGTTTTCTGGATAAAACTACTGGAAATGAGAAAAATAGATCTAGCTTCAAAGGATCCTTGGATGGCTTGAAAGTTCTTGAAGCAGAATCATGACACGAAAACAGTTCAAGTAAGATTTTCACTCGAAATAAGATTGTTATAGTTGTAGAAATTGAATCAAAGTTTGAATATGAATATTACCTTGAATTATAAAGATAACCTACTATAAATAACAAAGGTTCCTTGATCTTAGATGATTACTTGGAATGGATTAGAAAGCTTGGAAGTAGACTTGCAAACTTGGAAGTATTCTTGATTTTTATGAAACTATACTTATGGAATTTATGAAGAACATTTAGAACTTGAAGATGGAACTTGAGAGACATCAATTAGATGAAGAAAATTGAATAATGAAAGTGTTTTTAGGTGTTTTTTGTCATTGGTATATGGATTAGATATAAAGGATATGTAATTTTGTTTTCATGTAAATAAGTCATGAATGATTACTAATATTTTTGTAATTTTATGAGATATTTCATGCTAGTTGACAAATGATGGTTCCCACATGTGTTAGGTGACTCACATGGGCAGCTAAGAGCTGATCATTGGAGTGTATATACCAATAGTACATACATCTAAAAGCTGTGTATTGTACGAGTACGAATACGGGTGCATACGGGTAGAATTGTTGATGAAACTGAACGAGGATATAATTGTAAGCATTTTTGTTAAGTAGAAGTACTTTGATATATGTCTTGAAGTCTTTCAAAAGTGTAAGAATACATATCAAAACACAACATGTATATACATTCTAATGGAGTCGTTAAGTCTTCGTTAGTAGTTACATATAAGTGTTGTTTTGAAACCTTTAAGTTAACGATCTCAATTAATGTTGTTAACCCAATGTTTATTATATCAAATGAGATGTTAAATTATTATATTATCATTATATTATGATGTATGAATATCTCTTAATATGATATATACATTAAAATATCGTTACAACGATAATCGTTACATATAAGTCTCGTTTCGTAATTCTTGAGTTAGTAGTCTTGTTTTTACATATGTAGTTCATTGTTAACACACTTAATGATATATTTAAATATCATTTTATCATGTTAAATATAGTGTATCAATATCTTAATATGATACATATGTATTTAGTAGACGTTATCATAACGATAATCGTTATATATATCATTTCGAGTTTCTTAACTTAGTAATCTCATTTCTTATGTATATCACACATTGTTAATATACCTAGTGAGATACTTACTCATCATAATCTCATGTCAACCATATATATATGTCTATATATACCACAACATGTAGTTTTTACAATTTTGTAACGTTCGTGAATCGCCGGTCAACTTGGGTGATCAATTGTCTATATGAAACTTATTTCATTTAATCAAGTCTTAACAAGTTTGATTGCTTAACACATTGGAAACATTTAGTCATGTAAATATCAATCTCAATTAATATATATAAACATGGAAAAGTTCAGGTCACTACAATTACCCCCACATCAATCCGTTGAATTTCAAATAGACCTTGTATCAGGAGCTGCAACAATAGCTCGTGCTCCATACAGACTCACACCCAACGAAATGAAAGAATTACAAAGTCAGTTACTGGAAATTTTAGAGCGTGGTTTCATTCGACCAAGCACATCACCGTGGGGAGCTCCTGTTTTGTTTGTCAAGAAGAAGGATGGTACATTTAGGTTGTGTATCGACTACCGAGAGTTGAACAATGAAAGGACCCGTTCATATACATTATAAACGATTCACAATAGTTGATTACATCGCGAGGTATTTGACCTCTATATGATACATTTTACAAACATTGCATTCGTTTTTAAAAGATAAACTTTCTTTACAACGAAAGTTGACGGCATGCACACCATTTCATAATACATCTAACTATAATTAGCTTAATAATAATCTTGATGAACTCAATGACTCGAATGCAACGTCTTTCAAAATATGCCATGAATGACTCCAAGTAATATCCTTAAAATGAGCTAATGCACAGCGGAAGATTTCTTTAATACCTGAGAATAAACATGCTTTAAAGTGTCAATCAAAAGGTTGGTGAGTTCACAGGTTTATCATAACAATCATTTCAATATATTAATAGACCACAAGATTTCCGTTTATAAATATATGTACACTCGCAAGTGTATAAAAGTATTCTATAAGTTGTAGGCACCCGGTAACAAGCCTTAACGTTCATGTTTTATCCTCTGAAGTACACCAGATCAGGTGTGTTTAAAATAACCTCGAAGTACTAAAGCATCCCATAGTCAGGATGGGGTTTGTCAGGCCCAATAGATCTATCTTTAGGATTCGCGCCTACCGTACATAGACAAGTAGTTTAATGTTACCAAGCTAAGGGTATATTTCTGGTTTAAACCCACGTAGAATTAGTTTTAGTACTTGTGCCTATTTCGTAAAACATTTATAAAAACAGCGCATGTATTCTCAGTCCCAAAAATATATATAAAAGGGAGCAAATGAAACTCACAATACTGTATTTCGTAGTAAAAATACATATAACATCATTTAATAAGTGCAAGGTTGGCCTCGGATTCACGAACGTATCAATATTGAGATTCAATATTGCAGGAAAGTACGTAGACGCAACGGAGATGATAAACACTAGATTGACCTCACGAGCATACCCATGAACCATACCCATCACCTCCATAGCTATAACCAATAATTTCCTTAGCTTCGACTCTTTCAAAAAAACTATTTTGAAATCACTCGGACAGCACTCCGTCGTAATATTTTATGTATACTAATAATATCTTGAAATAATACAGAGCAAATATATATATATATATATATATATATATATATATATATATATATATATATATATATATATATCAATTGAGAGAGTTTAGAGAAATATATTTTCAAGTTTCTATGAAATAATGAAACCTATTGAATTCTATTTATAATAGATTTTTAAATTATAAAAGTGAATTATTAAAGTATGAATTATTAAAGTGAATTATTAAAGTGAATTATTAAAGTATGAATTATTAAAGTGAATTATTAAAGTATGAATTATTAAAGTAAATTATTAAAGTATGAATTATTAAAGTTAAAGTAAAGTAAAAGTAAAGTAAAGGTAAAGTTAAAGTATAGTAAAATTATAAAAAACTATGTATGTATAATACGCGTATAAATATATATAATATTAATTTAAATCGTTATATATATTTAATGAAATAAAATATAAATATCGTTATATTTATTATACTGGTTAAGTAATGAGTTGTCAAAAGTGATTCTAGATATTTATAAAAGTTATATACGTTTTAATAATAAAGTTCTTTTTAAACTGAAAACGTCTTTGTACGTTTGAAAATAGATTAATAGAATATTATGGAAACCAATTCTCCACTAACTTTTGTCTAACTTTCGTAAATGACACTTTTTGTTTTTATTTATAAATAGCTTTACAAATTATTTTGAATATCGTTAAGAGGAATAGATTTTCTCAAATCATAGTGGACCTCTCAACAGAGACTTGTAATCATAATTCAATGTTTCTGATAATTCAATCATTTAATATATTTTTTTTTCGTCGAAAATCATATTGAAACAAATACGTTCGTGTAAAGTATTATACGTTTAATACTTTATTAATATTCTCAAGTTATAATATATATATACATATACATATCTATTTATATATAACGGTTCGTGAATCGTCGAAATTTGGTCGAGGTTATAATGAATGTATGAACACAGTTTAAAATTCTTGAGATTTAACTTAACAAACTTTGCTTATCGTGTCTGAATAATATAAAGATTAAAGTTTAAATTTGGTCAGAAATTTCCGGGTCGTCACAGTACCTACCCGTTAAAGAAATTTCGTCCCCGAAATTTGATAGAGGTCGTCATGACTAACAATGAGAATGTTATTATAACGATTATAGAGTTTTATCATGTTCAAGAAGAATGGATAAAATAATTCGATTACTCGAAGCGTATGAGTGAAGTTATCGTAAATGAATGAAATAAGATAATAGTGATTCGTCGTATCTTTTGACGTCATCACGATTGATCTCCGAAAAGAAAATCTTTGTAATCTATATTGGATTTGATTATTCAGCGATTAAGGAAATTATGATCCTCTTTGAATTAATGCGATAATCCATTTTGATTTCTCTGTCGGATATTTCACTATAAATCCACCTCATTTGTTTTCTTACAACTCACACCTTCTCAACTCATATTTTAAAGTATTTGTCAATATGCTTCATCCAGTGCTGATTCTTGATATACTCCTCACTTTCATATCTGTCGCTCTTCTTTTTCATCTGCCTCCGGAAGAATCTATTTACTTCTACTATACTCTTGGTTTTATAGTGTTTTTAGTTCTCCCGTGTCTTTATATTGCTATATGCATTGATATATACGGTTTGTGATTTCTGGGATGTTGTTGGGTTTTATATCTTACCTTATATTTCAAAGTCCGTGCTTCTTCTATAATCATTGTCATCCACAGTTAATGCTCTCTTCTATTTGCTATGATTTATACTCCCATTTCTAGTTCGGAGCTTTGTCCTTCCGTTTCTTCTTCTTGCGATTAAGCACCGCTTGTAATGGTCCAGAATTTGCAGATATAAATTTCGGAATGAACATTGTTAATGTTCTAGGAAGGAAATTGTAATGACACGATCTTGACTTGTCAAATTACCAGAATACCTCGGAAAAGGCCGAATCATCAAGAAATATTTTCTTGATATTTAGAGATCAAAGAGAATACAAGAGTCGTGTAACATAGCACATGATGACGTTATGATCTGTGAATCATCATGTTTTATTTAGAAACTCAGCATGAATTACTGTAATATAATCACGTTGATCAAGTGTCATTATATTATACTAACTCATGCTTCAGCTCCCAACACTTCTTCAAGAATATTCCTATTTTAAACTCGAATGTTTCATAATTTAGAAACTAAAATAGTTTCTTTTATGATATAATACAGATAACGCGAAGAGGTAAATGATTTCAGATAAGAATAATTATAAAAATATCTTCAGAAGTATGGATGATATTTATAATGAAAGATACGATGATATCTTAGAATGTCTAATATCAGAGGATGATGAAGGATATTGTCCGCAAGGGTTTAGAGTCAGGAGCAAGGTATTCGTTAATGACTTCAGCAAGTACTGAATCATTTGGATTCTTTGAAGGCAGGTTCAGCCTTTGTGATTTGTCCACAGCCTCATTCATACTTTGCTCAATCCGTTTTCCAGTTCCAAAGATTCTCTTTTTCTGAGCTTTGCCAATATACTATCCTTTATCATCCAACTTTTTACTGTTAAGGTCGTTTACAGTTTTTGCTGCTTCATCAGCATTTTTCAAAATTTCGAGAACTGGTTCGCAGTTTAGGGTGTTTTTCAGAAATTTCTCATTCAAAGAATGTAAGTCTTGGAGCTAGACGTTGTATGTATATATAATTGTTGATGTAGACATGCTGCGAGGTTTCAAAATACTGATTGCTGATTCTCAATAATTGGTATGGCAATTCTTGTTATAAGGTACGAATGAGTATATGATAGGGTTTCGATAATTATAATGATTTTTTTTTTTTTGGAAAGTCAAAGATCAATGAAGTTGTTGGTAAGTTTATTGCTAATGTGGTGAATATAAACGATTCTCCAGTAACGTTGGCGAAAGGGCAACGTATCTATCGAGGTTATAATAAGACTGTTTTGATTGAGAAGTCGAAGATGACTTGCTGGAGCTGTGACAAAACTGTCTATTTTGAAACGGAATTGAAAAGTTATTTTAGCTAGTAAATGCCAAAGGGTCTAACACGGATAAGTGTCGAACTATGACTTGGGGTTTGAGAGTTTTTCAGGTGTATAACTGTGGGTAACATGTGGTTGGATCATCATCTCGATTGTTCCTTAGTTGAAGTGTCTTCAGGAATTTCGAAGGGTTTGAGCACATATTGTAATCCTTAATACATATGATGTTCTAACACAGTTTTGAAGTCAAAGTATAGCTTTGAAAGATATAGGAATCTAAGAGTGATGATACTGGTTATAGTTTGAATTGAATTATGCGATTTCAAAATCAGAATATGTAATTGAATTTGAATGAGTATGATTGTTTTGATTTATATGAAAGAATGGATATTGTTGTGAAAGTAGGGAGTATAGTTGATGATTGCTGAATCAGTTTCGAAAAATGTAATATATTAATTGTGAATTTATATATCTCTCGGGTATTACCTACCCGTTAAAAAAAATTCACAATTAATATTTTGTACAAAAGAAGTTTATTACAGCCTTTATGAAAATATATGTGTATATTTTCTTTAGATGTAATATAGATTTAATGAGTTAATATTAAATTAAACTCATTTGTTTTATGGTTAGAACTAGAATTGAGTAATCCCTAAAACTTTATAAATTGCATAAGTATTTCTTCAATAATATTGAAATTATGAATCATTACTTTGTTATTTGTTGGTTTTCGTGAAATTCTTGTGAACTTCGCAAGGTACGAATGATGTTATTTGAAAAGTTTCGAGTACATCGATGATGAAAGCGTAAAATCAAACATATATTCGAATAATACACTTGATTTATTATAAATTGGATTTTTTATTGAATTGAGACAGAGATTGTAATTAACGATGGTTAAGTTGCGGACGAAGGACGTACATCATTGCATATTTGTAATATAAATTAACTGAGTAGTTAAGATTCACACATAATAGCTTAGTACGGGAAGATTTATTATGGTTTAAAAATTTATACATATAAATCTTTCGATTGGAAATGAGTTAATACTTCATAACTCGTTGATACAATATATTTGTTGTTGATTCGTAATGATGTCCACAATGATTCTTGAACTGACAGAGTTTGTGATGTTACAGGTGCTGTTGATTCTGACGGCACTGACTGTGTTGATGATGCTACGGTCCTGTTGATGCTGTTGGTAAAACAATTCTAGCTTGTAAATCGTACACCATTTTCGATCAAAGTTTCTACTCTACCATCTCCGTTCACTCATCCGATTTACGGTCAGAATTAAATAATCTCTAAGATTTTGGAGATTACATAACTGCCGCAGAGATATCTCTTCAATGAAGTTTATGAATTAATACTTCATCGTTTGTTGTTGTTGATATTCCTGGATATTTACAGGGCGTATGACGTTGATGTTTGAGATACATATTGTGATGTTGCGGTGTGGGATGTGGATGTTGTTGTTGGTGGGGGTGATGGTACTGTTGGTGTTGCTGATGGTGGTACTGTTTATGCTGCTGGTGCTGCTGCTGGTGTTTGTAAACTTTGCACCATATTCTCCAAAGCCACTACCCGAGCGCGAAGCTCGTTGAGTTCTTCTATTACACCGGGGTGATTGTCGGTTCGGAAGAGCGGATAAATAAAATCTAGAATTTGGTGTAGTATGTAATCGTGACGAGATACTCTAGAAATAAGAGAGAAAATGGTGTTTCGGATAGGTTCGCCGGTAAGTGCTTCAGGTTCTTCGCCAAGAGGGCAATGTGGTGGATGGAAGAGATCACCTTCTTCTTGTCTCCAATGATTAAGGAGGCTACGAAATCATCCCCAATTCATCCAGAATAGATGATGACTAATTGGTTGATCCATTCCGGTCACACTGCTTTCGGAACTTGAGTGGGATTCCATTTCGGAATCCGAGGGACTTGAACTAATGACGAATTCCATTTCGTACGATTGAATAAAGAATTTTTCGCTATGAAATGAATTTTCGGCTATCGGGTGGTATTCTAATTATATAGAGCAAAAGGTTTCGTAGATTGCGGAGGAATTTACGGAATATGTCAGGCAAAGTTTACAGTAACAGATACGCTAAGATATGAATTAGCAGATATGCTAAGATATGAATTTTGTCTATACACTATTCATGCAATCAATGCAATAAGATGTGTCTAGACTAAGAATGATAAGCAGGTAATTTAAGACAAGAATGATGAGAAAAACTTTTGAAATGCAGACACGGTCGAAGTCCAGACTCACTAATGCATCCTAACGACTATCAGTTAGACACACTAATGCAAACTGGGTTCGCTAAGACCGCCACTCTGATACCAACTGAAAGGACCCGTTCATATACATTATAAACGATTCACAATAGTTGATTACATCGCGAGGTATTTGACCTCTATATGATACATTTTACAAACATTGCATTCGTTTTTAAAAGACAAACTTTCTTTACAACGAAAGTTGACGGCATGCACACCATTTCATAATACATCCAACTATAATTGGCTTAATAATAATCTTGATGAACTCAATGACTCGAATGCAACGTCTTTCAAAATATGCCATGAATGACTCCAAGTAATATCCTTAAAATGAGCTAATGCACAACGGAAGATTTCTTTAATACCTGAGAATAAACATGCTTTAAAGTGTCAACCAAAAGGTTGGTGAGTTAACAGGTTTATCATAACAATCATTTCAATATATTAATAGACCACAAGATTTCCGTTTATAAATATATGTACACTCGCAAGTGTATAAAAGTATTCTATAAGTTGTAGGCACCCGGTAACAAGCCTTAACGTTCATGTTTTACCCTCTCAAGTACACCAGATCAGGTGTGTTTAAAATAACCTCGAAGTACTAAAGCATCCCATAGTCAGGATGGGGTTTGTCAGGCCCAATAGATCTATCTTTAGGATTCGCGCCTACCGTACATAGACAAGTAGTTTAATGTTACCAAGCTAAGGGTATATTTCTGGTTTAAACCCACGTAGAATTAGTTTTAGTACTTGTGCCTATTTCGTAAAACATTTATAAAAACAGCACATGTATTCTCAGTCCCAAAAATATATATAAAAGGGAGCAAATGAAACTCACAATACTGTATTTCGTATTAAAAATACATATAACGTCATTTAATAAGTACAAGGTTGGCCTCGGATTCACGAACGTATCAATATTGAGATTCAATATTGCAGGAAAGTACGTAGACGCAACGGAGATGATAAAGACTAGATTGACCTCACGAGCATACCCATGAACCATACCCATCACCTCCATAGCTATAACCAATAATTTCCTTAGCTTCGACTCATTCAAAAAAACTATTTTGAAATCACTCGGACAGCACTCCGTCGTAATATTTTATGTATACTAATAATATCTTGAAATAATACAGAGCAATATATATATATATATATATATATATATATATATATATATATATATATATATATATATATATATATATATATATATATATATATATCAATTGAGAGAGTTTAGAGAAATATATTTTCAAGTTTCTATGAAATAATGAAACCTATTGAATTCTATTTATAATAGATTTTTGAATTATAAAAGTGAATTATTAAAGTATGAATTATTAAAGTGAATTATTAAAGTATGAATTATTAAAGTGAATTATTAAAGTATGAATTATTAAAGTTAAAGTAAAGTAAAAGTAAAGTAAAGGTAAAGTTAAAGTATAGTAAAAGTATAAAAAACTATGTATGTATAATACGCGTATAAATATATATAATATTAATTTAAATCGTTATATATATTTAATGAAATAAAATATAAATATCGTTATATTTATTATACTGGTTAAGTAATGAGTTGTCAAAAGTGATTCTAGATATTTATAAAAGTTATATACGTTTTAATAATAAAATTCTTTTTAAACTGAAAACGTCTTTGTACGTTTGAAAATAGATTAATAGAATATTATGGAAACCAATTCTCCACTAACTTTTGTCTAACTTTCGTAAATGACACTTTTTGTTTTTATTTATAAATAGCTTTACAAATTATTCTGAATATCGTTAAGAGGAATAGATTTTCTCAAATCATAGTGGACCTCTCAACAGAGACTTGTAATCATAATTCAATGTTTCTGATAATTCAATCATTTAATATATATTTTTTTTCGTCGAAAATCATATTGAAACAAATACGTTCGTGTAAAGTATTATACGTTTAATACTTTATTAATATTCTCAAGTTATAATATATATACATATACATATGTATTTATATGTAACGGTTCGTGAATCGTCGGAATTTGGTCGAGGTTATAATGAATGTATGAACACAGTTTAAAATTCTTGAGATTTAACTTAACAAACTTTGCTTATCGTGTCTGAATAATATAAAGATTAAAGTTTAAATTTGGTCAGAAATTTCCGGGTCGTCACAAACAAACTTACCATTAAGAACCGCTACCCACTACCGAGAATCGACGACTTATTTGATCAACTACAAGGCTCGTCGGTTTATTCGAAGATTGATTTACGTTCTGGGTATCATCAAATGCGGGTGAAGGAGGATGACATTCTGAAGACTGCTTTTAGGACGCGTTACGGTCATTACGAGTTTATGGTTATGCCGTTTGGATTGACTAACGCACCAGCTGTGTTCATGGATCTCATGAACCGAGTGTGTGGACCATACCTTGACAAGTTTGTCATTATTTTCATCGATGACATACTTATTTACTCAAAGAGTGACCAATAGCACGAATAACATTTGAGAAAAGTGCTAGAGTTGTTAAGGAAAGAAAAACTGTACGATAAGCTTTCAAAGTGTGCATTTTGGTTGGAAGAAGTTCAATTCCTCGGGCACATAGTGAACAAAGAAGGTATTCAGGTGGATCCAGCAAAGATTGAAACTGTTGAAAAGTGGGAAACCCCGAAAACTCCGAAGCATATACGCCAATTTTTAGGACTAGCTGGTTACTACAGAAGGTTCATCCAAGATTTTTCCAGAATAGCAAAACCCTTGACTGCATTAACGCATAAAGGGAGGAAATTTGAATGGAAGGATGAACAAGAGAAAGTGTTTCAATTGTTAAAGAAAAAGTTAACTACAGCACCTATATTGTCATTACCTGAAGGGAATGATGATTTTGTAATATATTGTGACGCCTCAAAGCAAGGTCTCGGTTGTGTATTAATGCAATGAACGAAGGTAATTGCTTATGCGTCTAGACAATTGAAGATTCACGAGCAGAATTATACGACGCATGATTTGAAATAAGGCGCGGTTGTTTTTGCATTAAAGACTTGGAGGCACTACTTATATGGGGTCAAAAGTATTATATATACCGACCACAAAAGTCTTCAACACATATTTAATCAGAAACAACTGAACATGAGGCAGCGCAGGTGGATTGAATTGTTGAATAATTACGACTTTGAGATTCATTACCACCCAGAGAAGGCAAATGTGGTGGCCGACGCCTTGAGCAGAAAGGACAGAGAACCCATTCGGGTAAAAGCTATGAATATAATGATTCACACTAACCTTACTACTCAAATAAAGGAGGCGCAACAAGGAGTTTTAAAAGAGGGAAATTTAAAGGATGAAATACCCAAAGGATCAGAGAAGCATCTTAATATTCGGGAAGACGGAACCCGGTATAGGACTTAAAGAATTTGGATACCAAAATTTGGAGATATGAGAGAAATGGTACTTAGAGAAGCTCATAAAATCACATACTCAATACATCCTGGAACGGGGAAGATGTACAAGGATCTCAAGAAACATTTTTGGTGGTCGGGCATGAAAGCCGATGTTGCTAAATACGTAGGAGAATGTCTGACGTGTTCTAAGGTCAAAGCTGAGCATCAGAAACCATCAGGTCTACTTCAATAATCTGAAATCCCGGAATGGAAATGGGAAAACATTACCATGGATTTCATCACTAAATTGCCAAGGACTGCAAGTGGTTTTGATACTATTTGGGTAATAGTTGATCGTCTCACCAAATCAGCACACTTCCTGCTAATAAGAGAAGATGACAAGATGGAGAAGTTAGCACGACTGTATTTGAAGGAAGTCGTCTCCAGACATGGAATACCAATCTCTAGTATCTCTGATAGAGATAGAAGATTTATTTCAAGATTCTGGCAGACATTAAAACAAGCATTAGGAACTCATCTAGACATGAGTACTGCCTATCATCCACAAACTGATGGGTAGAGTGAAAGGACGATACAAATGCTTGAAGACATGCTACGAGCATGTGTTATTGATTTCAGAAACAGTTGGGATCGACATCTACCATTAGCAGAATTTTCCTACAACAACAGCTACTATTCAATCATTGAGATGACGTTGTTTGAAGCACTTTATGGTAGAAAGTGCAGGTCTCCGATTTGTTGGAGTGAAGTGGGGGATAGACAGATTACGGGTCCGGAGATAATACAAGAAACTGTCGAGAATATCATCCAAATTCAACAACGATTGAAAACCGCCCAAAGTCGACAAAAGAGCTACGCTGACATTAAAAGAAAAGATATAGAATTTGAAATTGGAGAGATGGTCATGCTTAAAGTTGCACCTTGGAAAGGCGTTGTTTAATTTGGTAAACGAGGGAAATTAAATCCAAGGTATATTGGACCATTCAAGATTATCGATCGTATCGGACCAGTAGCTTATCAACTTGAGTTATCTCAATAACTCGCATCTCTAATTTGAAGAAATGTTTTGCTAAAGAAGATCTCACTATTCCGTTAGACGAAATCCAAATCAACGAAAAACTTCAATTCATCGAAGAACCCGTCGAAATAATGGATCGTGAGGTTAAAAGACTTAAGCAAAACAAGATACCAATTGTTAAGGTTCGATGAAGAAGAAATACCCGCACTTATTTCCAGAAGATACGTCAACACCTCCAACTGCCTAAAATTTCAGGACGAAATTTATTTAACGGGTAGGTACTGTAGTGACCCGAACTTTTCCATGTTTATATATATTAAATGAAATTGATATTTACATGATTAAGTGTTTCCAACATGTTAAGCAATCAAACTTTTTATGACTTGATTAATTGAAATAGGTTTCATATACACAATTGACCATCCAAGTTGACCAGCGATTCACGAACGTTAAAACTTGTAAAAACTATATGATGAATTATTTATGGATATATATAGTTAACATGATATTATGATAAGTAAGTATCTGATTAGGTATTTTAACAAAGAGTTATATGCATAAAAATGAGACTATTGAATTAAGAAACTCGAAAACGATATATATAACGATTATCGTTATAACAACGTCTTATTAATTACATATGAATCATATTAAGATATTGATACACTATATATAAACATGATAAATGATAAGTAAACATATCATTAAGTGTATTAATAATGAACTACATATGTAAAAACAAGACTACTAACTTAAGGATTTCGAAACGAGACATATATGTAACGATTATCGTTGTAACGACATTTAATTGTATATATATCATATTAAGATATATTAATACATCATAATATCATGATAATGAAATAATTTAACATCTCATTAGATATAATAAACAATGGGTTAACAACATTTAACAAGATTGTTAACTTAAAGGTTTCAAAACAACACTTACATGTAACGACTAACGATGACTTAACGACTCAGTTAAAAATGTATATACATGTAGTGTTTTAATATGTATTCATACACTTTTTAAAGACTTCAAGACACTTATCAAATTACTTCTACTTAACAAAAATGCTTACAATTACATCCTCGTTCATTTTCATCAACAATTCTACTCGTATGCACCCGTATTCGTACTCGTACAATACCCAGCTTCTAAAGGTATGTACTATTGGTATATACACTCTAATAATCATCTCTTAGCAGCCCATGTAAGTCACCTAACCATGTAGGAACCATAATTTAACATCTATCATGAAATATCTCACAAAATTACAAACTAATGGAGCCTATATGGCCATCTCATATTCACGTAAAGTAGAAGCACTCTAAACACATTCACTTTGCAATTTTTTTGAATCAAATTAATCTCTCTCAAGTGTTCTTCCTTTGTTCTAAGTGTTCTTCATCATCTTTAACAAAATCTAGCTCAATCTAGTTCATAAATCTATACATAAACCAAGATACAAAACAACTACTCAAGAACACACCAACAACACTTCCAAGTTTGCTAGCTTGCTTTCAATCTTGCAAATCCATTTCAAGTGATCATCCAACCTCAAGAAATTTTTCTTATTTACAGTAAGATATCTCTCTAATACAAGGTAGTACTCATATTCAAACTTTGATTCAATTTCTATAACTATAACAATCTTATTTCGAGTGGAAATCTTACTTGAACTTGTTTTCGTGTCATGATTTTGCTTCAAGAACTTTCAAGGTATCCAAGAATCCTTTGAAGCTAGATCTATTTTTCTAATTTCCAGTACGTTTATCCACAAAACCTGAGGTAGTAATGATGTTCATAATATCATTCGATTCATATATATGAAACTATCTTATTCGAAGGTTTAAACTTGTAATCACTAGAACATAGTTTAGTTAATTCTAAACTTGTTCGCAAACAAAAGTTAATCCTTCTAACTTGAATCTTAAAATCAACTAGAAACATGTTATATATCTATATGATATGCTAACTTAATGATTTAAAACCTGAAAACACGAAAAACACAGTAAAACCGGATATACGCCGTCGTAGTAACACCGCTGGCTGTTTTGGGTTAGTTAATTAAAAACTATGATAAACTTTGATTTAAAATTTGTTCTTCTGGGAAAATGATTTTTCTTATGAACATGAAACTATATCCAAAAATCATGGTTAAACTCAAAGTGAAAGTATGTTTTTCAAAATGGTCATCAAGACGTCGTTCTTTCGACTGAAATGACTACCTCTTATAATATTGACTTGTAACCTGTATTTCTGACTATAAACTTATACTTTTTATGTTTAGATTCATAAACTTAAGTTCAATATGAAACCATAGCAACTTGAATCACTCAAAATGGATTTAAAACGAAGAAGTTATGGGTAAAACAAGATTGGATAATTTTTGCTTGTTGTAGCTACGTGAAAATTGGTAACAAATCTATATTAATCATATCCTAGCTAACTTATATTGTATTACATGTATTCTAATATATTATGTAATCTTGGGATACCATAGACACGTATACAAATGTTTTGACATATCATATCGACCCATGTATATATATTATTTGGAACAACCATAGACACTCTATATGTAGTAATGTTTGAGTTAGCTATACAGGGTTGAGGTTGATTCCAAAAATATATATATACTTTGAGTTGTGATCTAGCCTGAGACGTGTATACACTGGGTCGTGGATTGATTCAAGATAATATATATCAATTTATTTCTGTACATCTAACTGTGGACAACTAGTTGTAGGTTACTAACGAGGACAGCTGACTTATAAACTCAAATCATTATAACGTAATACAAAATGTTGTAAATATATTTTGAACATACTTTGATATATATGTATATATTTGTTATAGGTTCGTGAATTGACCAGTGGCCAAGTCTTACTTCCCGACGAAGTAAAAATCTGTGAAAGTGAGTTATAGTCCCACTTTTTAAATCTAACATTTTTGGGTTGATAATACATGCAGTTTTTATAAATGTTTTACAAAATAGACACGAGTACGTGAAACTACATTCTATGGTTGAATTATTAAATCGAATATGCCCCTTTTTAGTCTGGTAATCTAAGAATTAGGGAACAGATACCCTAATTGACGCGAATCCTAAAGATAGATCTATTGGGTTCAACAAACCACATCCAAAGTACCGGATGCTTTAGTACTTCGAATTTATCATGTCCGAAGGGAGTCCCGGAATGATAGGGGATATTCTATATGCATCTTGTTAAGGTCGGTTACCAGGTGTTCACCATATGAATGATTTTTATCTCTATGTATGGGATGTATATTGAAATATGAAATCTTGTGGTCTATTATTACGATTTGATAAATATATAGGTTAAACCTATGACTCACCAACATTTTTGTTGACGTTTAAAGCATGTTTATTCTCAGGTGATTATTAAGAGCTTCCGCTGTTGCATGCTAAAATATGGACAAGATTTGGTATCAGCATGCTTGTATAATATTGTTTAAAACTGCATTCGAGATTTACTTTGTTGTAACATATTAATAATGTAAACCAATATGTATTGGTAGTGTGTAAGTGTGATATTTTTAGATTATCATTTCTGGATAATCTAGGTGGTGTCCTTTTAACCTTGTCGATAAAATAAAGGTTATGGTTTGTTTTAAAAATGAATGCAGTCTTTGAAAAATGTCTCATATAGAGGTCAAAACCTCGCAGCGAAATCAATTAATATGGAACGTTTATAATCAATATGAATAGGACATTTCAATATATATATATATATATATATATATATATATATATATATATAAACTCAGCAGCCCACGTTTACCATTCAATTCTGAGCTGGAAAGGGGACCATCGCGATCGCATAGACACTTGCATTATTACTTACGCGATCGCGGAGCAAACTATTTCAAAATTGGCCTATAAAAGGCCGAGCCTTCTGCCGAATCCAGACACCTTAATCTATCTCTTACTCTCTCTATAATATATATAATATATATATATATATATATATATATATATATATATATATATATATATATATATATATATATATATATATATATATATAATATATATATATATATATATAATATATTAGTTTAGTTTTGTATTAGTTAGTTTGGGTAATGTAACGGTTATTTTACGGGTTTTAAATTCAAAATTCTGTCCGTGTAAAGCTACGCGATAAATAATCATTGTAAGTTAAATTCTCCTTTTTAAATTAATGTCTCGTAACTAAGTTATTATTATGCTTATTTGAGCCAAAGTAATCGTGATGTTGGACTAAATATTAAGACGGGGTTAATGGACTTTAGACCATAATTAGGGTTTGGACAAAAGACCGACACTTATGGAAATTGGACTATGGGTTATGAATGGACTTTATATTTGTTTAACTAAATGATATCTCGTTAATTTAATATAGATATTTACAATTTGAAGTATCTATAAATAGCCACATACGCTCGATCGGAGACGGTGGGTGGGATATTTATAAATACTAATAATTGTTCATTTGACCGGAAACGGGGATGGATTAATATATTATGGACTAATTAAAACAGGGGTGGATTACATTCAATGGTAATTGGTGTAATTGTTAACAAAGTATTGAGACCTTGGATTACATACAGTCGATAACCTGGTGTAATTATTAACAAAGTATTAACAGCTTGTTACAGTTTAAATCCCTAATTAGTTGGAATATTTGACTTCGGGAATAAGGTTAATTTAATGGGGACACTCGCACTTTATAATTATGACCGATGGACTCTTTGGACAAAACCAGATGGATGTATCAAATAATCCAGGACAAAGGACAATTAACCCAGGGTAATAAATTAAAATCAAAACATCATGATTACGGAAGTTTAAATAAGCATAATACTTTTATTTAATTTCTATCGCAATTTTAATTTTCGTCATTTAAATATTGTTATTTATTTTATGCACTTTAATTATCGTCATTTATCTTTACGATTTACTTAAAATTGATAAATTGGTCATTAAACGGTAAACCCCATTTTATATATTACTACTATATATATATATATATATATATATATATATATATATATATATATATATATATATATATATATAATTGTATAAAAATATAGTGTAAAATAAGTCGTCTCCCTGTGGAACGAACTGGACTTACTAAAAACTATACTACTCTACGATTAGGTACACTGCCTATAGTGTTGTAGCAGAGTTTAGGTATATCCCATCTATGTAAATAAATAAAAACTTGTATCATATTTCGCCATATTTTGTATTAAATTATAGTGTATTTCATATACCACTGCTTCATCATCAACTACTAACGATGACGTCATAACCGGTATGTTCTTGATCAACTCAATACCTGTTAGAGTATTGTTTGATTCATGCACAAATAGAACATTTATGTCAGTAGATTTCTGTACTAAGCTAGGGTTACCTGCTACTGTGCTGCCTGGGCCTGTAAGAGTAGAGGTAGATGATGGTAAGATGGTTCCAGTCACAAGGGTGTTTGACTAAGTTGGGTTGACCAAAGGTGTTTGACTAATCAAGTCGGGTTAATCAATTGTTGTTAGGGTTTGACCAAGTCGGGTTGACCAAGGGTGTTTGACTAACCAAGTCGGGTTAATCAATTGTTGTTAGAGGTTTGACCGAGTCGGGTTGACCAAGTGAGTTTGACTAACCAAGTCGGGTTAATCAATTGTTGTTAGGGGTTTGACCGAGTCGGGTTGACCAAGTGAGTTTGACTAACCAAGTCGGGTTAATCAATTGTTGTTAGTGGTATGACCAAGTCGGGTTGACCAAGGGTGTTTGACTAACCAAGCCAGGTTAATCAATAGATGTTAGGGGGTCGAGGAAGGTTGACCGGGCATGTTTGACTAACCAAGTCGGGTTAATCATTTGGTTTTAGGAGCTTAACCTAGTCGGGTGTAACCGTGATATGATTAGGTGGTTACTTGTATTGCTCTCCATTAAGTGTTAGAGTAGAAATGGTATGCCGTTTGAGAGGCATTTACGTTAACCACATACATGTACGAGTAGAGTCACTGGAGTTGACCAGCTTCGAAGTGTGTTGATAACCTTACTGACGAATGCGACGGTGTGTGGGAGGGTGTAAGTCTTGGTGTTTCCAAGCGTCTCCTTAGTGATGAGTTGAAAGGTAAATAGGATAGTTGTGCGGCCTAGGTGGAAGTGACTAGCGGGTGTCGTTAGAAAGTTGTGGGCGTTGAGCCGTAAGGTTCGTTGGATTTGTGTAACTTTGAGTAGTCATGTGACGTATGACGCCGAGGGTAGACCCTGTAAGGGTCGAGTTCTTGAGTCTCGGTGTTAGTGATGGGAGTTGCATAACACTGCGTCAGGTGCCTCCATATACCTGCTAGTGAAATGCTTCACTCCGATGGTGTGATTACTTTATACTTGGTTACCGATGAGAAACCCGAAGGTACAACTGTGGTTTATTGTGGTGTTTAGCGGGCGTTAACGTTTGACCGATTTGAAATGTCGAGGTTCAAGTACCTTGTAGTAAGTCCGCGAAGATTTGTTGAGTAGGACCGATGTCAAGACCGGTTATGCGTGTTGTGGGATGTCAAAATTCCGCGAGGTGTTATCATCTTGACGGTGATAGTGTGGGGTTAAAACCCTAAGTGGGGGAGTATGTACCCAGAAGGTACGGCGTTGCCTCAGTTTGGTACGCGTGTTCGAACGGTTTGTTGGAATTCGTCCCGTTGGTGAGCGAACTAGGGGTGTAGAGTGTTGTTTTTGACTGTCTCATGTAGAGATATGTTAGTATAGAGTGCGTTCGAGAGTGAGTTCTTTAGCATATTGAGGACTTGTACGTGCGAGATTGACAAGATCATCCTTAATGGGCGATCGAAACGATGTTCACGGGGCTATGGTGGACGAGTGGCGAGTTGTGTAAGTTTGCGTATCTGTTGGAATTTTCGGAGAGCGTATGGGAAGTTCCACCACCACGTAAGTGGCATGGATGACCCAAATTAGTTGACGATTAGTGAGGATACTCTAATTCGTAAATTAGAGTATGCTAAGGAATCATGGAGGATCTCTGTTTGGGTAGAACATTACATTCCAAATGAGTGGGACTTATAGGATGCAATGGCGGCATCGAAGGGCCTAGGGTTGTGTGAGAACTCGAAAACTTGATAAAGGCGTACTTTCCTTGTTCGCGATGAGGTTTAGATCACGAGGATGTGATCCAGTTCAAGTGGGGGAGATTTGTAAGAACCTAATTCCAAAAGTGCAATTGTATGATGATTAAAGTTGGAGGATTCGGGTTTTAAACTGTTTATCGCGCAAATTGTGTTATTCTCTTACATTTTGAAGCTCGTATGTTATCTTGGGTTATAAAGGTTATGGGTATAAGTTCAAAGGGTTTAAAGTGCAAGAAAATGTCCATAAATTGAAGTTTGGAAGGTGTGAGGTGCGTTAGATATAGTGTGAGGCACGCGTATATGAAGAAAAAGTATCCAGTCAAAATTTGCACATGATGTGAGGGGCGTGCTTTTATGTGCGCAGCTCACAAATGCACTTGTGAGGGGCGTGCTTTTATTTGCACGGCTCACACAATTACACTTAGTGTGAGGGGCACGTATTATAGTGTGCGCAGCGCGCACACCTCCTGATTCAACATACTTTTTATTTGTAATTTAAAAAGGGCAATTTGGTCTTATCGCGTATGGACGGTTTTTACACCTCAAAACTGATCCAAACCTTCTCCCAACCTCATTTTCTTCTTCTTTTCTTCACCCACACACACTTCAAACCCTAGAGCGAGAAACAAGGGAGTTTAGAGAGAGAGAGAGAGAGAGAGAGAGAGAGAACTCGATTTGAGGATGAAGAAGAGTGAATTGGGTCAAGTAGCAAAAGTTAAAGTTGTTCATCTCGCTCCTAGCTACGTTTTGGTTGTTGTGGTAAGTTCTAACTCCGAATTTCATTGTTTGATTTGATGTTCATGTTAGGGTTTGAACTAGTGGGTTCTTGAGGAAATCCATCTAGCTTATTAATGGGAGATTTAAGCTAGTAAATGGTGTTGATGACCCTTGTTGGTGGGTTTTGGGTTGGATGATGAAATTAATGATTTGATGATCATGTTTGGGTGTTGAAATCACTAGCTAACTTAGGTTGTTAGTGATTAAAGGTGTAAGCTTGCAAGATTTGGTGTTTTGACTTGAGTTTAGGTCAAGATGGGTTTTGTGTCAAAATAGTGCAAGTAGGCGATTTGATGATTAAACATTGAGTGAAATGTATTATTGGAATATAATCATTAGTTGGTTGTGATTATGAGTGGTTTGGGTGAGATTTGACTTAGTCAAAATGGAAGTAAGTGCAAACGGGTCGAAATTGCACTTATGGTGATTTTGGGCATAAGCTAGAGTGTTTAGCTTAATTGTTGTGAATTACTTAGATGATTTACATTTGGACGATTGGAGCTCAAGCGGGATTAGCTCCTCAAGTAATCGATGTGAGTGGAATATTTATACATGTATGTATGTAGTTTATTTACTCGTACGCGATGTGGGCCTTAGGTACAACATCGTGAGTATTGGTGTTATGTCACAAGTTGGTGACCCCTTATGTCTTCATAGGTGATTCACAAGTCGGTAACACCTCATGGTGGTTCACAAGTCGGTGACCCCTTATGTCTTGGTAGGTGTTTCACAAGTCGGTTATACCTCTTGGTGGTTCACAAGTCGGTGACCTCTTATGTATTGGCGGGTGATTCACAAGTCGATGACACCCTATGGTGATTCACAAGTCAGCGACACCTTATGATGATTCACAAGACGGTGACATCTTTGCAAGTTGGACTCGACGTTATTGGTCGACTAAAAGTCGGTAGTACCAAAGCGGGGGAAATGGTTAAGAATGTTTATGCCTTGTTATGTTTAGCTTACATTCGTTGTGAATTATATACTAACGTTGTTGCTAGTTGTATGTTTGGTGATGCTAGCTTGCTTATGCATTATTTGCATGATATTTGTAAGTGGATGCGCGTAGGTGAACTATATATGTATATGTATAAGTATTGCATTCACTAAGCAAATAGCTTACCCTCTCGTTGTTTACATTTTTTTTAGGTTCAGAAGTGGACGGGGCGAGGGTATGCTCGGGATTTAGATGA
The DNA here is from genome assembly GCF_046630445.1 of Rutidosis leptorrhynchoides. NCBI lineage: Eukaryota > Viridiplantae > Streptophyta > Magnoliopsida > Asterales > Asteraceae > Rutidosis > Rutidosis leptorrhynchoides. The sequence continues at coordinate 422,326,684 of NC_092336.1, forward strand.
TTTCCCTTTTGTTGTTTGCTTGGATTACATTTGGATTCGGCCTAGGATTGGGTAGTCTATCCCCAAACATCATGCTCGGTTTTGGTTGTAAAGTAAACTAGTCGGGTAAAGGTTTATCTTTTGGTTACGTCAAACGCGTCTTGGGTTGTATGCCCGTTTTGTAATTCAATTAATGTATTGTATGATTTAACTTAATATTGTAAGGAAGATGCTTTTGGAAACATAATTGGGACCTAATATTGTAAATATTATTATGATAAAAAAAAGTGTCGTGTTTTTGGTAAAACGAAGTTGGGTCATTACACAACGTATGTGTCTGGAGCTAGTATAGAAATTGATGGTAGACCGCTTGCTATGTCCCGTTTAATACTGAATATCCATAGTTTTGATGTAGTGTTAGGGATGAACTAGATGAGCCTACATAAGGCCCACATTAAGTGTAATAAGAAGATTGTGACTTTTCTTTTGACCGATGGAACCAGAGTTGTGCTCCGATGGGAACGGGGTGGGTTCAGTTTTCAGTTAATTTCAATGATGAAGGCGAAGAAGTCACTTGCTAAGGGGTGTGAGTCCTTCATGGCCTATGTTATCGATGCTAAGAAAGAGGTTAATTACCGACATTCCGGTGGTTTAAGAATTTCCCGAGGTATTTCCTAATGAATATCAGGGTTACCGCCGGTAAGAGAAGTGGAGTATAAGATTGAGTTGGTTCCGGGAACAACTCCAGTAGCTAAGGCTCCTTAAAGGTAGCTCCTTTAGAAATTGTGGAAATGATGTCTCAGATACAAGAGCTGCTAGATAGAGGGTTTATAAGACCGAGTTGTTCGTCGTGGGGTGTGCCGGTGTTGTTTGTAAAGAAGAGAGACGGTACTTTGAGAATGTGTATATATTATCGAGAGTTAAATAAGGGAACGGTTAAGAACAACTATCTTTTACCTAGAATCGATGATCTATTTGAACAGCTTTATGGTGCGTCGTACTTTTTGAAAATAGACCTTAGATTCGGGTATCATCAGGTTCGGGTTATAGAATCAGATATATCGAATAGAACATTTAGAACGAGATACGGGCATTACAAGTTCCTGGTTATGCCATTTGGGCTGACAAATGCTCCGACAGTTTTATGGATATGATGAACTGGGTCTGTAAGCCGTATTTGGATCAGTATGTTATTGTGTTTATTGACGATTGATATCGGCTAAAAAGTCATGTTTTCACTTCGGTATTAAGGCCCAAAAACAATAAAGTTCCAAGCTTTATCTCCAAAATACCCGCTTCGTGGGTTTAAATTTAAGAACAAGTGATTACGAAGACGGTGCGAGAAGAATCAAGTAAATCGGAGCTATAACGAAGATTCTATAGAGAAAACGGTAAAAGACTAGAAATAAAGTTACGATCCAGCGAATCATCAAGCCAAACAGCTTGCCAAACGACATGCCAGTATGGCAAATGGCCTACCACACGCCCAGATCAAACGGCCACAGCAAATGGGTTGGTCTAGCAAACGGCCCCTACAAACGGCCTACCAAACGGCTTGCCAAACGGTCTGCCAGCCATTTGCAGGAAAAATTCAAGCTTATTTAAAGGGTCTTTGTCATCCATTTCAATAAACACTTCAATTCACTTCTTTCTCTCTCTTTCTACAATATTAGTCATACTTTCAAGGCTTTCAACTCCGTGCGGGAAACCTATTACCCGGAGAAGAACACCGAAGATTGTATTAGGAGCGGTCTGGAGTTTGAAGTTGTCACTTTTGTATTTGGAACTCGTTTAATCTACTGGTACTTCTATCCTTTGTCTTTAAATAATGTATTCCATTATTATGCCTTGTGATATTGTTGCCATGATTAGCGAGTAGTTATCTTTAGTGTATGTTATGATGTAGTCAGTTATAATGTCAAAATAATATTATGGCTTGTGTATGTTGTCAAGATGCTTTCCAATTATGCTTTGAACTCAATCACTTTTCCAACTAATAGAACGTAGTTATTGGCTCTGTTATTGGGAAGTCGCGAACCCCAATTCAGAGTACACTATCTGTGTCACCCCTTGGTAAGAGAAGTCTATCAGATACAACATAAGTTTGACTGAGGCACACCGGTTGTAGTAAGTCCACCGAGCCTTGGATTCTGACTGAGGACTCTTTCATAGTGAAACATCTAACTAGACCCCTAGTACATTGTTGGTCCTAGACCATGCTAGTGTAGTCACTAAGCATATAAACTTCGTACGTACAAGCTGAAGCACAACGATTGTTGTAAGCTGTACCTCTGCTAAGTAAAGCCATTGAACCCGGTCAGTGCTAATTAGTACACTTCACCATAACGCGGTCTCGAGCATTGCACCTGGCTTGAGGGATTCTTGGTTAATTAAGGAACTGGTTGTTTAAACACATAAAGGATTGGACCGTTAGGATAACCGAACGTGTTCATGGAAGTCAACTTTGATTTGGCCATGCTGTTCTTTATGGTTGAACTCTTTTTAAAGGCCTAACTATCTTTTAAATCCAATAATTAATGAAAGCATCGAAACACATCACGTCTCTCGGATACGGTAAACCATGTATCCCATTATGCTTAAGAAAGTTTAGACCATTATGGAATGTTAATATGTCACCCAACCGAGACGCTCAATTGTATGTGCCGTCTGAACGTGTATGTCTGTAGTCAGACTGCATGGGCGTCGGGGGTAAGGGACGTTGCTGTCTATTCAAAATCTTCAAGCCTATCGCTTTACCTAGTGACATGTCTTATGACATTGGCGTTTAGGACTAGTGTAGTGAATACAAGGTCTCTACCTATCCATGAGCCAACATTCCGTAATCCCGGCAAAGTAACTGACGAAATCATAGCATGCACATGTTTTAACTTTATATGAGTTACGAATTTTATCGCATTTACCTTACTTTATCTTATAAACTAGAAAACCCCAAAAATTAGGTAATATACCACTACTCCTTCACTTAGGATTATCTTACGCTTTTAGGTATAGGTTCGATTCTACTGATAACTTAAAAATACGACCCTAGGTCATACTTCCCTTACTCATAATATGGAGTAGTAAGATTTAGGCCCCGCTAAATATAAATTTAAAACCATTACCCCCTTGTTGGTGGTTGATTCTAACGCCTTGCGTCCTAACGACACCGCATAAATAAAACCGTTCGTTTCAGCCATATCATTGTGGTAACTAAGTTTTTGGTGTCGCTGCCGGGGAACTGGTATCAGACAATACTGCTTTTATCAAACTCATTCACAAGCATTTAGTGGTGTCTAAGAAAGACAATTATACACGGACTTGGTTGTTGGATTTTTAGAATAGTCTCCAATTATATTGGAACCAAAAGGATCCTGCCTCTCCGTAGTCGGCTTGGCCACTTAGTTTGTTGAATAGTTAGTGCAAAGCTCTGTTGTCAAAATACCAGGGAATCAGTAGCAAGAACCAAAAACATACTTAAACTTATGATAACTAGATTACCTTATAATTAGATTAGATTACCTTAGACTACTTTATATTAAGCCTACCTTAGACTACCTTAGATTACCATAGATTGCTTTAGAATAACCTTAGATTGCCTTAGACTAAATTAGGAACTTAGCTTATATGCTTAAAAAATTAAAAAGGCATACCCAGTGTATGACCCAAACCCGATCTAGACCAGGGCCGTTGTTATTTGTACCTAATCCAGACGCAATAATCTCTAAAGCATGCAAGGAAGCACGAATCAGAAATCAAATGGCGTTATGCGTTACTTTAGCAGAAAACACTAAACCCTCGATTGAAGGTCGAGAAGGAACGATCAGATACCCAGAGATTCAAGGACACTCGTTCGAATTGAAACATCACATTATACAGCTCATCCAAAATGGTTGTCAATTTCATGGACTACCGAATGACGATCCTAATTCTCACCTTGATAAATTCATATCTCTTTCTGTGACGACCCGAAAATTTCCGACCAAATCTAAACTTAATCTTTATATGATTTCGACACGATAAGCAAAGTCCGTTATGTTGCGTCTCAAAAATTTTTGAACTATTTTCGTACATTCATTTAACTTCGATCATTTCCGATGATTCATGAACAATTAATTGTAAATAAATATGTGTGTGTGTGTGTGTGTGTGTGTGTGTATATATATATATATAATAATAATTGGAAGTATAATTTGAAATATTAAATGTTGTTGTTATGAGATATGATATTATGATAATTATTTAAAAACATATCAATTTATATAAATAAAGTATATTAAATATATATTTTGTGATTTCGAATCTATTTTGTAATCGACAGTAACGCTCATTTATCATTCGATCGATATTAAGCAAGTTAAATTTAAACTTATATGATTCTAAAATAAACGGCGATCCGAAAATGAGTGATATAAATTATAGGCTTATTAGAAATGTATTTAGGATCTAGTTATTAAATTTTAATATTTTTTTATATTTTACCTGGGATCGAGCGTGGATAGTGATTTAAATTTATACAATAATTAATGACCAATTTTATACCATAATGACTGTAATAAATAAAGATAATTAATGTAAAAATATGGGATTTTTCTGAAGACCTTTTATCTGCCACTGATTTATCAACGGAGTACGAAATCCGGTCCATGAATAACTGTCGGTAGAATTATTATCTAAGTCACATGTTTTAATTCTAAATGATATTATAATAATTTAATACTATGCCTAATTGATATATGATTATTGATTGAATCCGGCGGCTTAACTGTGGCACATTCTATGATTTTTATTAGACAACTGTTTTTGCTTTTGTTAAATTAACCCGTGCATTTGAATCAATCAAACACTTACTGTTATTGTTTTGTCTATCTAATATACGTGGCTTTATCTATATATACATGCATACCAATGCCATGGATATAACCACAATTAACATAGATATATAATCACAATTAACTCTCAACCTTCTTAACACCCCATCACTTGCCACCCTTCCAACAGTCGCCAACCACCATAGTTACACCACCTCCGGTCACCATGTCGACCACCATATATTTCTTGCTTCGTGAACCAAAAACTAACACCACCTTAAACCCATATACTTTCTCTTTATTCTTTCTGTTTTCTTTCCGTTTCAATAATCTCACCAAGACCACCAGGATTGGAACCCGTTTGCTACTGCTGTTACACTGCCATGAAACCACCATAACCGCCACAACCCACTACGATCCACCATTGTAAACCCACCATAAACCTCAACAAACAACCATGGATTGCTGCTACTACATGTTTCTGTTTCAGCCCGTAAACCACCACCAAACCTCCATTGTTACTGCATTTCTTTGACTCTGTTTAAACCGAAAACATCCTGCAAAACCAATATCACACCTCCGCTGAAAGGACCCGTTCATATACATTATAAACGATTCACAATAGTTGATTACATCGCGAGGTATTTGACCTCTATATGATACATTTTACAAACATTGCATTCGTTTTTAAAAGACAAACTTTCTTTACAATGAAAGTTGACGGCATGCACACCATTTCATAATACATCCAACTATAATTGGCTTAATAATAATCTTGATGAACTCAATAACTCGAATGCAACGTCTTTCAAAATATGCCATGAATGACTCCAAGTAATATCCTTAAAATGAGCTAATGCACAGCGGAAGATTTCTTTAATACCTGAGAATAAACATGCTTTAAAGTGTCAACCAAAAGGTTGGTGAGTTCATAGGTTTATCATAACAATCATTTCAATATATTAATAGACCACAAGATTTCCGTTTATAAATATATGTACACTCGCAAGTGTATAAAAGTATTCTATAAGTTGTAGGCACCCGGTAACAAGCCTTAACGTTCATGTTTTACCCTCTGAAGTACACCAGATCAGGTGTGTTTAAAATAACCTCGAAGTACTAAAGCATCCCATAGTCAGGATGGGGTTTGTCAGGCCCAATAGATCTATCTTTAGGATTCGCGCCTACCGTACATAGACAAGTAGTTTAATGTTACCAAGCTAAGGGTATATTTCTGGTTTAAACCCACGTAGAATTAGTTTTAGTACTTGTGCCTATTTCGAAAAACATTTATAAATACAGCGCATGTATTCTCAGTCCCAAAAATATATATAAAAGGGAGCAAATGAAACTCACAATAGTGGATTTCGTAGTAAAAATACATATAACGTCATTTAACAAGTGCAAGGTTGGCCTCGGATTCACGAACGTATCAATATTGAGATTCAATATTGCAGGAAAGTACGTAGACGCAACGGAGATGATAAACACTAGATTGACCTCACGAGCATACCCATGAACCATACCCATCACCTCCATAGCTATAACCCATAATTTCCTTAGCTTCGACTCATTCAAAAAAACTATTTTGAAATCACTCGGACAGTACTCCGTCGTAATATTTTATGTATACTAATAATATCTTGAAATAATACAGAGCAAATATATATATATATATATATATATATATATATATATATATATATATATATATATATATATATATATATATATATATATATATATATATATATATATATATATATATATATATATATATATATATATATATATATATATATATATATATATATATATATATATATATATATATATAAATCGATTGAGAGAGTTTAGAGAAATATATTTTCAAGTTTCTATGAAATAATGAAACCTATTGAATTCTATTTATAATAGATTTTTGAATTATTAAAGTGAATTATTAAAGTGAATTATTAAAGTATGAATTATTAAAGTGAATTATTAAAGTATGAATTATTAAAGTGAATTATTAAAGTGAATTATTAAAGTATGAATTATTAAAGTGAATTATTAAAGTATGAATTATTAAAGTGAATTATTAAAGTTAAAGTAAAGTAAAAGTAAAAGTAAAGTAAATGTATAGTTAAAGTATAGTAAAAGTATAAAAACTATGTATGTATAATACGCGTATAAATATATATAATATTAATTTAAATCGTTATATATATTTAATGAAATAAAATATAAATATCGTTATATTTATTATACTGGTTAAGTAATGAGTTGTCAAAAGTGATTCTAGATATTTATAAAAGTTATATACGTTTTAATAATAAAGTTCTTTTTAAACTGAAAACGTCTTTGTACGTTTGAAAATAGATTAATAGAATATTATGGAAACCAATTCTCCACTAACTTTTGTCTAACTTTCGTAAATGACACTTTTTGTTTTTATTTATAAATAGCTTTACAAATTATTCTGAATATCGTTAAGAGGAATAGATTTTCTCAAATCATAGTGGACCTCTCAACAGAGACTTGTAATCATAATTCAATGTTTCTGATAATTCAATCATTTAATATATTTTTTTTTTAATTTCGTGGAAAATCATATTGAAACAAATACGTTCGTGTAAAGTATTATACGTTTAATACTTTATTAATATTCTCAAGTTATAATATATATATATACATAACATATCTATTTATATATAACGGTTCGTGAATCGTCGGAATTTGGTCGAGGTTATAATGATTGTATGAACACAGTTTAAAATTCTTGAGATTTAACTTAACAAACTTTGCTTATCGTGTCGGAATAATATAAAGATTAAAGTTTAAATTTGGTCGGAAATTTTCGGGTCGTCACAGTACCTACCCGTTAAAGAAATTTCGTCCCCAAAATTTGATAGAGGTCGTCATGACTAACAATGAGAATGTTATTATAACGATTATAGAGTTTTATCATGTTCAAGAAGAATGGATAAAATAATTCGATTACTCGAAGCGTGTGAGTGAAGTTATCGTAAATGAATGAAATAAGATAATAGTGATTCGTTGTATCTTTTAACGTCATCACGATTGATCTCCGAAAAGAAAATCTTTGTAATCTATATTGGATTTGATTATTCGGCGATTAAGGAAATTATGATACTCTTCGAATTAATGCGATAATCTATTTTGATTTCTCTGTCGGATATTTCACTATAAATCCACCTCATTTGTTTTCTTACAACTCACACCTTCTCAACTCATATTTTAAAGTATTTGTCAATATGCTTCATCCAGTGCTGATTCTTGATATACTCCTCACTTTCATATCTGTCGCACTTCTTTTTCATCTGCCTCCGGAAGAATCTATTTACTTCTACTATGCTCTTGGTTTTATAGTGTTTTTAGTTCTCCCGTGTCTTTATATTGCTATATGCATTGATATATACGGTTTGTGATTTCTGGGTTGTTGTTGGGTTTTATATCTTCCCTTATATTTCAAAGTCCTTACTTCTTCTATAATCATTGTCATCCACAGTTAATGCTCTCTTCTATTTGCTATGATTTATACTCCCATTTCTAGTTCGGAGCTTTGTCCTTTCGTTTCTTCTTCTTGCGATTAAGCACCGCTTGTAATGGTCCAGAATTCGCAGATATAAATTTCGGAATGAACATTGTTAATGTTCTAGGAAGGAAATTGTAATGACACGATCTTGACTTGTCAAATTACCAGAATACCTCGGAAAAGGCCGAATCATCAAGAAATATTTTCTTGATATTTAGAGATCAAAGAGAATACAAGAGTCGTGTAACATAGCACATGATGACGTTATGATCTGTGAATCATCATGTTCCATTTAGAAACTCAGCATGAATTACTGTAATATAATCACGTTGATCAAGTGTCATTATATTATACTAACTCATGCTTCAGCTCCCAACACTTCTTCAAGAATATTCCTATTTTAAACTCGAATGTTTCAGAATTTAGAAACTAAAATAGTTTCTTTTATGATATAATACAGATAGCGCGAAGAGGTAAATGATTTTAGATAAGAATAATTATAAAAATATCTTCAGAAGTATGGATGATATTTATAATGAAAGATACGATGATATCTTAGAATGTCTAATATCAGAGGATGATGAAGGATATTATTGACAGGGATTTAGAGTCAGGAGCAAGGTATTCGTCAATGACTTCAGCAAGTACTGAATCATTTGGATTCTTTGAAGGCAGGTTCAGCCTTTGTGATTTGTCCACAGCCTCCTTCATACTTTGCTCAATCCGTTTTCCAGTTCCAAAGCTTCTCTTTTTCTGAGCTTTGCCAATATACTATCCTTTATCATCCAACTTTTTACTGTTAAGGTCGTTTACAGTTTTTGCTGCTTCATCAGTTTTTTTCAAAATTTCGAGAACTGGTTCGCAGTTTAGGGTGTTTTTCAGAAATTTCTCATTCAAAGAATGTAAGTCTTGGAGGTAGACGTTGTGTGTATATGTAATTGTTGATGTAAACATGCTGCGTGGTTTCAAAATACTGATTGCTGATTCTCAATAATTGGTATGGCAATTCTTGTTATAAGGTACGAATGAGTATATGATAGGGTTTCGATAATTATAATGATTTTTTTTTTTTTGAAAGTCAAAGATCAGTGAAGTTGTTGGTAAGTTTATTGCTAATGTGGTGAATATAAACGATTCCCCGGTAACGTTGGCGAAAGGGCAACGTATCTATTGAGGTTATAATAAGACTGTTTTGATTGAGAAGTCGAAGTTGACTTGCTGGAGATGTGCCAAAACTGTCTATTTTGAAACGAAATTGAAAAGTTATTTTAGCTAGTAAATGCCAAAGGGTCTAACACGGATACGTGTCGAACTATGACTTGGGTTTTGAGAGTTTTTCAGGTGTATAACTGTGGGTAACATGTGGTTGGATCATCATCTCGATTGTTCCTTAGTTGAAGTGTCTTCAGGAATTTCGAAGGGTTTGAGCACATATTGTAATCGTTAATACATATGATGTTCTAACACAGTTTTGAAGTCAAAGTATAGCTTTGAAAGATATAGGAATCTAAGAGTGATGATACTGGTTATATTTTGAATTGAATTATGCTATTTCAAAATCAGAATATGTAATTGAATTTGAATGAGTATGATTGTTTTGATTTATATGAAAGAATGGATATTGTTGTGAAAGTAGGGAGTATAGTTGATGATTGCTGAATCAGTTTCGAAAAATGTAATATATTAATTGTGAATTTATATATCTCTCGGGTATTACCTACCCGTTAAAAAAATTTTCACAATTAATATTTTGTACAAAAGAAGTTTATTACAGTCTTTATGAAAATATATGTGTATATTTTCTTTAGATGTAATATAGATTTAATGAGTTAATATTAAATTAAACTCATTTGTTTTATGGTTGGAACTAGAATTGAGTAATCCCTAAAATTTTATAAATTACATAAGTATTTCTTCAATAATATTGAAATTATGAATCATTACTTTGTTATTTGTTGGTTTTCGTGAAATTCTTGTGAACTTCGCAAGGTACGAATGATGTTATTTGAAAAGTTTCGAGTACATCGATGATGAAAGTGTAAAATCAAACATATATTCGAATAATACACTTGATTTATTATGAATTGGATTTTTATTGAATTGAGACAGAGATTGTAATTAACGATGGTTAAGTTGCGAACGAAGGACGTACATCATTGCATATTTGTAATATGAATTAACTGAGTAGTTAAGATTCACACATAATAGCTTAGTACGGGAAGATTTATTATGGTTTAAAAATTTATACATATAAAATATACATATAAATCTTTCGATTGGAAATGAGTTAATACTTCATAACTCGTTGATACAATATATTTGTTGTTGATTCGTAATGATGTCCACAATGATTCTTGAACTGACAGAGTTTGTGATGTTACAGGTGCTGTTGATTCTGACGATACTGACGGCACTGACTGTGTTGATGATGCTACGGTCCTATTGATGCTGTTGGTAAAACAAATCTAGCTTGTAAATCGTACACCATTTTCGATCAAAGTTTCTACTCTACCATCTCCGTTCACTCATCCGATTTACGGTCAGAATTAAATAATCTCGAAGATTTTGGAGATTACATAACTGCTGCAGAGAAATCTCTTCAATGAAGTTTATGAATTAATACTTCATCGTTTGTTGTTGTTGATATTCCTGGATATTTACAGGGGGTATGACGTTGATGTTTGAGATACAGATTGTGATGTTGCGGTGTGGGATGTGGATGTTGTTATTGGTGGTGGTGATGGTACTGTTGGTGTTGCTGATGGTGGTACTGTTTATGCTGCTGGTGCTGCTGCTGGTGTTTATAACCTTTGCACCATATGTGTGTGTGTGTGTGTGTGTGTGTGTGTGTATATATATATATATAATAATAATTGGAAGTATAATTTGAAATATTAAATGTTGTTGTTATGAGATATGATATTATGATAATTATTTAAAAACATATCAATTTATATAAATAAAGTATATTAAATATATATTTTGTGATTTCGAATCTATTTTGTAATCGACAGTAACGCTCATTTATCATTCGATCGATATTAAGCAAGTTAAATTTAAACTTATATGATTCTAAAATAAACGGCGATCCGAAAATGAGTGATATAAATTATAGGCTTATTAGAAATGTATTTAGGATCTAGTTATTAAATTTTAATATTTTTTTATATTTTACCTGGGATCGAGCGTGGATAGTGATTTAAATTTATACAATAATTAATGACCAATTTTATACCATAATGACTGTAATAAATAAAGATAATTAATGTAAAAATATGGGATTTTTCTGAAGACCTTTTATCTGCCACTGATTTATCAACGGAGTACGAAATCCGGTCCATGAATAACTATCGGTAGAATTATTATCTAAGTCACATGTTTTAATTCTAAATGATATTATAATAATTTAATACTATGCCTAATTGATATATGATTATTGATTGAATCCGGCGGCTTAACTGTGGCACATTCTATGATTTTTATTAGACAACTGTTTTTGCTTTTGTTAAATTAACCCGTGCATTTGAATCAATCAAACACTTACTGTTATTGTTTTGTCTATCTAATATACGTGGCTTTATCTATATATACATGCATACCAATGCCATGGATATAACCACAATTAACATAGATATATAATCACAATTAACTCTCAACCTTCTTAACACCCCATCACTTGCCACCCTTCCAACAGTCGCCAACCACCATAGTTACACCACCTCCGGTCACCATGTCGACCACCATATATTTCTTGCTTCGTGAACCAAAAACTAACACCACCTTAAACCCATATACTTTCTCTTTATTCTTTCTGTTTTCTTTCCGTTTCAATAATCTCACCAAGACCACCAGGATTGGAACCCGTTTGCTACTGCTGTTACACTGCCATGAAACCACCATAACCGCCACAACCCACTACGATCCACCATTGTAAACCCACCATAAACCTCAACAAACAACCATGGATTGCTGCTACTACATGTTTCTGTTTCAGCCCGTAAACCACCACCAAACCTCCATTGTTACTGCATTTCTTTGACTCTGTTTAAACCGAAAACATCCTGCAAAACCAATATCACACCTCCGCTGAAAGGACCCGTTCATATACATTATAAACGATTCACAATAGTTGATTACATCGCGAGGTATTTGACCTCTATATGATACATTTTACAAACATTGCATTCATTTTTAAAAGACAAACTTTCTTTACAATGAAAGTTGACGGCATGCACACCATTTCATAATACATCCAACTATAATTGGCTTAATAATAATCTTGATGAACTCAATAACTCGAATGCAACGTCTTTCAAAATATGCCATGAATGACTCCAAGTAATATCCTTAAAATGAGCTAATGCACAGCGGAAGATTTCTTTAATACCTGAGAATAAACATGCTTTAAAGTGTCAACCAAAAGGTTGGTGAGTTCATAGGTTTATCATAACAATCATTTCAATATATTAATAGACCACAAGATTTCCGTTTATAAATATATGTACACTCGCAAGTGTATAAAAGTATTCTATAAGTTGTAGGCACCCGGTAACAAGCCTTAACGTTCATGTTTTACCCTCTGAAGTACACCAGATCATGTGTGTTTAAAATAACCTCGAAGTACTAAAGCATCCCATAGTCAGGATGGGGTTTGTCAGGCCCAATAGATCTATCTTTAGGATTCGCGCCTACCGTACATAGACAAGTAGTTTAATGTTACCAAGCTAAGGGTATATTTCTGGTTTAAACCCACGTAGAATTAGTTTTAGTACTTGTGCCTATTTCGAAAAACATTTATAAATACAGCGCATGTATTCTCAGTCCCAAAAATATATATAAAAGGGAGCAAATGAAACTCACAATGGTGGATTTCGTAGTAAAAATACATATAACGTCATTTAACAAGTGCAAGGTTGGCCTCGGATTCACGAACGTATCAATATTGAGATTCAATATTGCAGGAAAGTACGTAGACGCAACGGAGATGATAAACACTAGATTGACCTCACGAGCATACCCATGAACCATACCCATCACCTCCATAGCTATAACCCATAATTTCCTTAGCTTCGACTCATTCAAAAAAACTATTTTGAAATCACTCGGACAGTACTCCGTCGTAATATTTTATGTATACTAATAATATCTTGAAATAATACAGAGCAAATATATATATATATATATATATATATATATATATATATATATATATATATATATATATATATATATATATATATATATCGATTGAGAGAGTTTAGAGAAATATATTTTCAAGTTTCTATGAAATAATGAAACCTATTGAATTCTATTTATAATAGATTTTTGAATTATTAAAGTGAATTATTAAAGTGAATTATTAAAGTATGAATTATTAAAGTGAATTATTAAAGTATGAATTATTAAAGTGAATTATTAAAGTGAATTATTAAAGTATGAATTATTAAAGTGAATTATTAAAGTATGAATTATTAAAGTGAATTATTAAAGTTAAAGTAAAGTAAAAGTAAAAGTAAAGTAAATGTATAGTTAAAGTATAGTAAAAGTATAAAAACTATGTATGTATAATACGCGTATAAATATATATAATATTAATTTAAATCGTTATATATATTTAATGAAATAAAATATAGATATCGTTATATTTATTATACTGGTTAAGTAATGAGTTGTCAAAAGTGATTCTAGATATTTATAAAAGTTATATACGTTTTAATAATAAAGTTCTTTTTAAACTGAAAACGTCTTTGTACGTTTGAAAATAGATTAATAGAATATTATGGAAACCAATTCTCCACTAACTTTTGTCTAACTTTCGTAAATGACACTTTTTGTTTTTATTTATAAATAGCTTTACAAATTATTCTGAATATCGTTAAGAGGAATAGATTTTCTCAAATCATAGTGGACCTCTCAACAGAGACTTGTAATCATAATTCAATGTTTCTGATAATTCAATCATTTAATATATATTTTTTTTAATTTCGTGGAAAATCATATTGAAACAAATACGTTAGTGTAAAGTATTATACGTTTAATACTTTATTAATATTCTCAAGTTATAATATATATATACATAACATATCTATTTATATATAACGGTTTGTGAATCGTCGGAATTTGGTCGAGGTTATAATGAATGTATGAACACAGTTTAAAATTCTTGAGATTTAACTTAACAAACTTTGCTTATCGTGTCGGAATAATATAAAGATTAAATTTTAAATTTGGTCGGAAATTTCCGGGTCGTTACATCCGCCACCATCACTCAAGCACCCAACAATACCCATCGACTACTACATGTTTCTGTTCCGATCGACCAAATCAAAATAACCATTACCACAAAACAACCATCATATGTTAATGGAGCTATTCGAAACTTTCATCAAACCCACTGCAATTAATTATCTATTTTTCCTTTTCCTTATTCCTATTTTATGTATAATATTACGGAGTATATATATATTTTGAAGGAGGTATTGGCCGACAACTTTGGGTAATTGATTGAACTTATTTAAATGTCGGCTGTATCTACTTTAATTTATATCTGTTTTTCGTTTTAAAACCCCACTCAAAAACTGATATTATGTTACGGGATATCTGTTTTTACAACGGGCCATCGATTATCTATTTTTTTCATATTGGACCGAGACTTGTTTATTTGGTTGGGCCAAGAATCAAGTTGTTCCTGCAACTGGATGATGATACAAGCCATCGAAACCAAGTGACTGCTACTTCTGTTATTTTATGTTCACCATAACAGTCACCATGAAATACTGCTACTGCTCGGTATACTATTGTTGTTCGATGTTTTCTGTTTCTATTTTAATTGTGAACGAAGGGAGTAAAGAAAGTAATAGTGAGATTGATGATAATATAAGTAAGATGATGATGTATGATGAAACATGTATGATGATAAATAGTGTATGAGGTATAAAGTGTGATGATGACGGGAAAGAGATTGATGCTGCTGCCCCATTTTTTTTTAAATTCGTAATTCGTTCCTGTTATGTTTAAACCGAACCCTTTTTAAGTTTTTTCATGGATCACCACTCTGTTGGGCTTATTTTACTTAATGGGCTACTACTTGTTACTTGGGCTCTTGAAGTAACTTGGGCCCGAATTGCAAACTCATCGGTTCCTAGATGTTAAATAGACTTAAATTACGAATTAGAACACAAATGAGATAGAAGAGGAATGGTTTGGGTGACTGTTCTTTGAACGAGAGGTTGCGGGTTCGAGCCCGGGCTGAGGCACTTTATTTTCTTTTTGGAAGCTTTTCCTATTAAGGTAGCATTACTATCTTTATTATTATTATTATTATTATTATTATTATTATTATTATTATTATTATTATTATTATTATTATTATTATTATGTTGATTTTTATTATTGATATCATGATTTTTATTATTTTTATTAATATAGTTTACATTATTATCATTTATATAAGTATTATTATTATTATAGTTATTATTAAAATTAGTATTATTGTTAAAATTTTCATTTATTATTAAAGATAGTATTTTTATCAAAATTATCATTTTTATTAAATTATCATTATTTATCATTTTTATCATCATTAACATTATTATTGTTATCATTATTGTAGTATTACTATAATTATTATTTTAACAAAGAAATAATATTTTTATAAAATATAGTTAATACATATAACATAACTACATTAATATTCTATATTAAGTATTTATAAAATAAATATAATTAATTAATTAATGAAACATATAATTCATTAAAATAACAAATATATCGTTAATAATAATAATATATAAATTTGTTCGATTATATGTGTTAATATATATACATGATATAGGTTCGTGAATCCGAGGCCAATCCAGCATTGTTCAGTTCCGTCGTATGCATATTTTTACTACTAGTTTCATTTGCTCCCTTTTTAAATGCTTTTGCAATATATATTTTTGGGACTGAGAATACATGCGCTGCTTTTACAACTGTTTTACGAAATAGACACAAGTACTTAAAACTACATTCTATGGCTGGATTATTATACCGGATATCACCCATTTTAGCTTGGTAGCCTAAGAATATGGGAACAGACCCCCAAATTGACGCGAATCCTGAAGATAGATCTATGGGCCTAACAAACTACATCCAGGTTATGGATACTTTAGTACTTCAATTTTTATATACAGATAAGTGTACCTGTATATTTAGGGATATTCTAGATGCATTTGTTAATGTCGATTACCAGGTGTTCACTATATGAATGATTTTTAATTCGCAGGTTATGCGTACTATTTTGCACTCGGGTTACGTGTACAATTAAATATCTAAAATCTTGTGGTCTATTAAAATATTGAAATGATTGTTATGATAAACCTATGAACTTACCAACCTTTTGGTTGACACTTTTAAGCATATTTATTCTCAGGTATGAAAGAAATCTTCCGCTGTGCATTTGCTCATTTTAGCAATATTACTTGGAGTCATTCATGGCATATTTCAAAAGACGTTGCATTCAAGTCATTGAGTTCAAAAAGACTGCTATAAAAGATTAGTCATTCATATTAGGAGAATCATATATCATTTGTATCCAGTGGCGGAACTTGACCCCGACTCGGGAGGGGGCGAAACTAATCGAAAGGGGGGGGTAAACACTAAAAAAAACTTTATTTTTTCGTAAAAAAAAAAATTAGTGTAAATTTTTTTTTCCCCAAATCGAGGGGGGGCGGATACCCCCTTTGGTCCCTTAAATGTTCCGCCCCTGTTTGTATCGAAAGGTTATATTTTGAAATGAGTTGTCTTTCAACGAATGCAATGTTTGTAAAACTTATCATATAGAGGTCAATACCTCGCAACGAACTCAATTGAGATGAATCGTTTATAATCGATATGAACAGGTCGTTAAACTTTCGAACTCCTACAAACAGTCAAGGATAAGACAAGATATAGTCTGGCTATACTTGTTCCCCTATTCTCTCACTCATCATGCACAAACATGGTTTGAAGGATTGGAAAAAGATTCCATCACATCATGGACGGAGATGGCTACTAAATTCCTAACCAAATATTTCCCTTCTTCAAAACAAACCAAACTCAAGAATGACATCATTAACTTCAAACAAAGTTATGATGAATCTCTTTACACCGCATGAGAGGGATTCAAAACCCTACTGAAGAAATGCCCTATTCACCAGTTAGAACGATCAGCCCAAATCTGCACCTTCTACAATGGTCTTACGGTAAATATCGGACGATGATCGATGCCGCAGCTCAAGGAAATCTGATGAACTAAACCGCAGACAAAGCATGGGAGTTGCTCGAGAACATGACAATGCATCATCATGACTGGAACAGCGGTGAAACAACTTCATCATCTGCACCACTCTCTGCACTTAATAATAAAATGGAGGCCATCAAATCTCTCACAGAAAAGATGGAATCTCTTGCAAAACAACTCGGAGAATTGAAGACGCAGCCGCAACAAGTTAACCAGGTCCAGGCATGTGTTAATTGTACCAACCCGCAACCCACTAAAGAATATCAAGTTGAGTACAAAAACCCCGACGGTTCAGTCTGTTACCTTCAATACCCAGATCGTCAATCAAATTCCGGATTCAATCAACAACCTAGGGTTAATCAATTCCAAAGAAATAACCAACCTTTTCGTTATTGTTACCCACCTTATCCACCCCAACAATCTCAATTGACCAACGATCAACCACTTCCACTCACTGCTCCGCCAGCTGAGGAAAATTCCCCAACCACCCAAATTACAAAAATAACCAACCCTACTCTCGGAACTGATGATCAGTTAACACAATTCATCCAAGGACAACAACAACTAAATCAGAGAACTGCATCTAGACAAGACCAGACGGAGATACTAATAAGAAATCAATTAGCTCTGCTCAAAAGTCTAGAAACGCAGCTCGTATAGTTATCACAATACCTTGAAACCTGACTAAAAGGAAGGCTACCTAGTAATACCATCCAAAATCCTCACATAGAGGAAGCTAAGAAAATGGATTATGTAATCCCGGAGGAAGAACCACGGAGATGGTCAGCTAGGCTCAAGAACAAATCGACATATACTCAAAAGTTACCCACTGCAACTCCAGTTCGTGTACCCTACCCTGGAAGGCTACAGGAGCAACCATCCAAGCTTGATTCCTTCAAACTTGATGGAAGATTCCTGAACACCATATCCAAAGTCCCCAATCAAAAGAGATACATCCGAAGGCTTATCTCTACAAAGGAAAGGATACCATATTCTAATAAAATTCCACTGAGTAAAGAATGCTCGGCGTTACTCAGAAACTCTCTATCACTGAAGCTAGGAGATACGGGCTGATTCATTTTTCCGTGTTCAATCTACCAATCTGGAACCATTCATGCGCTAGCAGATTTAGTAGCAAGTATCAACCTAATCCCCAACTCTCTCTACAAGATATTGGAGTTAGGAGACTTGTCACCAACTAAAATGACAATTCAACTTGCTGATCACACAATCCGATATTCTAAGGCTAAGGGCATAGTTGAGAACGTCTTGGTGAAAGTTGACAAATTCTTGTACCCTACGGATTTCGTAGTGATGGGCATTCAGGACGACCTACACACACCAATGGTGTTAGGAAGACCTTTCATGAATACGGCTAGGACTTTCATTGATGTGTACAATCAAACCTTGATCTTACGATCACATGGGGAGAGAGTTACCTTCAAAATTGATCGACCTACCAATCTTTCTGGACAGGCAGAGATGTTTGCTATCTCCACCAGACGGATCACTTCCGATGATGAGTCTCCACCACCAGCTGATGATATCGAGATGGGTGTCGAATCACAGTCTGCTGATGACCTAGAAATGAAAGAAGAGGATCCCAATAAAGAAGTAGAGGAAGAGGAAGAACCTGGGGAGGAAGAGGAAATGGAAGACTTAAAAGAAACTTCGATGATACCAACTCCAAGCCCGGAACATCACGAAGAATTAATGAGGCTTGAGACCGAAAATCACAGTTTAATCATTCATTTCAAAAAGAAGACTAATAAGGTCAAGGTTAAGGATATAGAAATTGACCCCTCAAGTGTCGAAGTGAAGAACCAGAATACCGAAGAATCCCGTTCATCAGACAAATCTTCAGACAACTCTTATACCGATGATGACAAGGAAGACCAACATGAAGACATTCTGGATAACTCATATTCTCCATCCGAACCAGATCAGGAGGAGCCGGACTCTTCTTCATATCAGATTCCGGTCATATCCACTCACGCCGATATGATAACCTTCATCAATGACACCGATGAATTTTAAGATATTCTCGAAGCCATCCGTAAATCAACAATTGATTTCACGCTACGCTTAACAGAATGAATCATGGCTATCAAAGACGAATACAACCTCTATCTACAGAGAGAAGATAATAATGTTGAAATCCTAGAGGAACGCATTCAAGACTTTATCAATACCCTTCACGATCATATCTACCGCGAAGAAAGGCAACAAGAGCATGATTCAGTGGTTCGCACTATTCTGTAGGCAACAAGAGCATGATTCAGTGGTTCGCACTATTCTGTAGACAAGATTCTGTCGAGATCAGAAGATCATTTACTCTGAGGTCTACAATGCATTAGCCGAATCTGCACTTCCCTTCTCAGCAAATCAACGAGCGCTACTGACTCGCATCTGGAAGCATATGGATCTTTCCACCGGACGCCCGACTTATCACTCTGACTTTCAAATAATCGAGGATATCCACAGTTTTTTCGCTCTCTTGGAAAGAGATAATTTCGAAAGCACTCCAGAGAGGCTAGTGATTTACGTAACAATTGATCACCACGCTGATCTGGTTATCAAAGAATTATGAGACGCAGTCACAGAAGAAGTAAGATATAACAACCCTCATTTTTCCATTCTAAATATACTAAATTGCCTTAGGGTTTCATTATCTTGTTCTGTGTATTCGATTTAGGGTTGTTATCCGTTTTACGATTTATGAACTATAATTAATACTTATATTTAACGATCGTATTTATTACTTAAGCACTAACCCTAAATATTAAATATAAACCCTAACCCTAGTATTTATTAGGCTATATGTATAAAATAAATTATGACATTTATAACATTTAACTAATTAGAACTAAATTAAAACTTAACAAAAGGACATGGACAAAATGTAAAAGATTAAGTGAAACTTGTATTAAATAAAAGTAACATTTAAATAAATAAATATATATATATATATATATATATATATATATATATATATATATATATATATATATATATATATATATATATATAAATAATTAAAAATGTCGAAAAAAATAAAATAAATAAACAAAATAAATTATAAAAATCGGCTAGCATATTAAAAAAAGGGGGAAACTTGATCACTAAGCTAATCTTTGATCCTAATCAACTTCAAATTCCTTGCATCCTAATCTTGAGCAATTTGATCCCTATCCCAACTCTAATACTTGCCTTATAAAAAGACCCACTTGGCTATCACTTTTGCACCACAAACTCTCAAGCAAGTCACTCAATTCCTCCTCCCCTTTTTCTCCCTTTGCTCGGCAACCAACATCACCCCCACCACAGCCTATTTTCGGCTGTCATCTGCAGCTCACAACAACCACCACCCAGCTGCTCTTTTGCCGCCAAACCGCAACCCAGGACAGCAGCTTTCTGCTGCTGCTACTGTCCGTTGAACAACCACCACAACCGCAGCCTTGCTGTTGTTTTTGGTAACTGAAAACACCACCGAAACACCACCTAAACCGCCCCTGAACTTCTATTCCTGTTTGCTATTTTTGCACGTTCAAAATAGGCCATAAACCCGCCTAAATTGTCACTCTACTGCTGCGTTTTTCTGCTGTGTTTTTGGTTCACCATCACCACCATCCGTCATCTTTTTCTTTGCTCTAAAACACTTTAAGTATCCCTAATACCCTAAGTTAATAATACTTTTTACTTTGCTTTAATTCTTTAGGCTATTAGGTTATGATTATGAACATGAAAATAAATAAACATATGAAGACGGTTAATGATATATTTATGAATATAAGTATGAATGAATATGAATAACTTGAAGAAGATTAAGTATATAATTATGAATAAGATGTGCTATAAATTATGATCATGAATTATGAATATTATAGAGAATGATGATTAAAGGTTTAAGAAGTTATGATGATCATAAAACTAGTTTAATAAGTTAAAGATTATGAACATAAAACTAGATTAATAAGAATAAGAATATGAATAATTATTGTGATTAATGATTAGGATATAGATTATGAGTTAAACTAGATAATTAAAGGTTTATAATTACGATTAAAGAGATTTGGTTAGTAATTCATGAAAAAGGATTTGTAAATAATAATGATAAAGACACACATGCATGCATGAAAGCATACGTACGTATGTACATGTATATATTGTAGATATATGTGTGTGTATATATATGTAAATATATACGTACGTGTATATGTAGGTGTATGCATGTATGTATATGTACGTGTGTGTGTATGTATAAGTATATATGTATCATATATATAGTATAGGTAATTATAAAAGTTGACAAGTTATAGTATAGATATATGTACCACCTTTACACTTATATGTATATGTAACACATGTATGATAAATACATATAATATAGATATAAACATATACATGTACGATACTAATAATAAAGAATATTTGTATGTATCATGTAGGTGACTATATGTATGTAACACATATAAGGATTATATTATATGTATGTATAAAACATGATAAGCTTCTATAGTGAATATTGATTAATTAAAGGATAATAATATTTATAAACTTATCTATATGGTAACACAAACATGATAAGCTTCTATAGTGAAGATTGATTAATTAAAGGATAATAATATTTATAAACTTATCTATATGGTAACACTTTAATTACACTAAGTTATATTATCACCTATATATGTAAATACTAAGTACATTAATATTTCGTTGTGTGTATACACCTATAACGTGAAGGTTATAATCTAAAGACAACGTGCACTATATACGAACCTCACCGCTACTTGTGGCCTAGGGTGGTCCTTGTTGCCATTATGGGAACTGCTTGTGGATCTCGAATGCCAAGACTTAGATTCTGGTCAAGAGTCATGGGCGCCCGGTAACAACGGATCATCAGAGTGACTTACTTGATAGCAACGAGATTTGGGCAAAGTTGTACAACGTCTTTATGAAGGATTATAACCCGAACTTTCCTAAACTAGAAGCTTACTATAAGTGGAAGCTTTCCATAAATAGTAGGATTTCAAAAATAGAAACTTTTGAGAAATATGAACTTTTCTTGAAAACCGTCACTGTTAATATAGTTGCTATATTAATAAACATATTTTATGTCTGTTAGACATTAACTAATCAAAGATTATATCTCTAGGTTGAGATCTCCGATTACATACTCCGTTCATACTTCTTGCGTGGAATAACTTACTTGCTACTAAGGTGAACTTCATAGCCCCGTTTTTACTATCTATTAATTGTTTTACAACTTTTGTGGTGAGACTGATAATGCTAAAAACGAACATATATTTCATAGCATTATTCCTCAGGAAATACAAGCTTTTAGTTGCAATTGTTCTATTTAAAAGTGATATTCGTTTAAATAATAAAAGGTGAAGACAAAAGACAGATTCGATGAATTGAAGATGCAAAGGTCCAAAAAGCTCAAAAGTACAAAATACAATCAAAGTGGTTCCAATTATTGATAAGAAACATCTCGAAATTACAAGAGTACAAGATTCAAAACGCAAAGTACAAGATATTAAATTGTACGCAAGGACGTTCGAAAATCCGGAACTGGGACATGAGTAAACTCTCAACGCTCGACGCAACAGACTAAAAATTACGAGTCAACTATGCACATAAATATAATATAATATTTAAATAATTCTTAAAATTATTTATATATTATATTTATATTAAAAATCCGTCGGCAAACAAAGAGCCAAAGCTGGGTGAGCTGTAATTTCAAACTCCACGAGTTGCGGAGTTTGAAGGCAAAAAATTACGCGACTCGCGGAGTTCACCTGGACTCAAATTCCTATAAAAGCCAACGCAGTTCGACGAGTTTTAATATCATATAATCTATCTCTCTCTCAATATATACGTAATATATATATATATATATATATATATATATATATATATATATTTATATTTTAATTTTAATTTTAATTTTAATTCTAATAATAAGGGTATGTTAGCGAATGTTGTAAGGGTGTAACTCAAAATTCTGTCTGTGTAATGCTACGCTATTTTTAATCATTGTAAGTTATGTTCAACCTTTTTACATTAATGTCTCGTAGCTAAGTTATTATTATGCTTATTTAATCCGAAGTAATCATGATGTTGGGCTAAAAATATTAAAATTGGGTAATTGGGCTTTGTACCATAATTGGGGTTTGGACAAAAGAACGACACTTGTGGAAATTAGACTATGGACTATTAATGGGCTTTATATTTGTTTAACTAAATGATAGTTTGTTAATTTTAATATAAAGATTTACAGTTGGACGTCCCTATAAATAACCATATACACTCAATCGGACACGATGGGCGGGGTATTTATATGCACGAATAATCGTTCATTTAACCGGACACGGGAATGGATTAATAGCCACTAGAATTATTAAAACAGGGGTGAAATTATGTACAAGGACACTTGGCATAATTGTTAACAAAGTATTAAAACCTTGGGTTACACTCAGTCGACATCCTGGTGTAATTATTAAACAAAGTATTAAAATCTTGTTACAGTTTAAGTCCCCAATTAGTTGGAATATTTGACTTCGGGTATAAGGATAATTCGACGAGGACACTCGCACTTTATATTTATGACTGATGGACTGTTATGGACAAAAACCAGACGGACATATTAAATAATCCAGGACAAAGGACAATTAACCCATGGGCATAAAACTAAAATCAACACGTCAAACATCATGATTACGGAAGTTTAAATAAGCATAATTCTTTTATTTCATATTTAATTTCCTTTATTTTATATTTAATTGCACTTCTAATTATCGCATTTTTATTTATTGTTATTGTATTTAATTGCACTTTTAATTATCGTACTTTTTAATTATCATAAGTTTATTTTATCGCACTTTTATTATTCGCAATTTCATTATCGTTATTTACTTTACGCTTTAAATTAAGTCTTTTATTTATTTAATATTTTACATTTGGTTTTAACTGCGACTAAAGTTTTAAAATCGACAAACCGGTCATTAAACGGTAAAAACCCCCCTTTATAATAATAATATTACTTATATATATATTTATATTTTTATAAATTAAACTAATATAGCGTTAAGCTTTGATTAAAAGATTTTCCCTGTGGAACGAACCGGACTTACTAAAAACTACACTACTGTACGATTAGGTACACTGCCTATAAGTGTTGTAGCAAGGTTTAAGTATATCCATTCTCTAAATAAATAAATATCTTGTGTAAAATTGTATCGTATTTAATAGTATTTCCTTGTAAAATTTAATAATATTTTATACCCCTTAGCTTTGACATCAAGTATTTTTGGCGCCGCTGCCGAGGAACTTAAACGCTGAAAGAGCAACGCTAAATATTAAAAAAAAATTATTTTTAGTTTACTTTTATAAAAAGACGCTTTTGTAAAAATACGTTTTAAATATTCGAAAACATAAAAAGAAAAACAAAAATATAATATTTTTAAGAGTTTGTTAAATATTTAAGTTTTATAAAGTTTCTTTATTTTTATTTTATAAAAATATAAGTTTTATTTAAATATTTTGTTTTTATTTAAAACATAAAATCAAAAACCGAAAAAAATTTATATATAAATCTAGTTTTAAGATTTTTATTTATAAAATTGTAACATATTTTTATTTCTATTCTAGTTTTTAAAATATAAGTTTTATTTAAATTATATAAATATTTTAATTAAATTAAAAACAGAAAAATAAAAAAAATATATATATAAATAAAATTACGTTGAACCTGTCAAACGAAGCAACCTGATCTGAAATTTAAAACCCCGCGACTTGCGGAGTTTTCCAGCCTCGGGCACCGCAAGTCGCGGAGCAGCCCTGACACGGGTACACAGGAACCCTAACAGCATTAATTACGGGATAATTATTATTATTATTAATTCTAAACCCTAATTAGGGTATTTTTATTATAATATTTAGTTTTAATTAGTTTATTTTGTTTTATTTAATTTTATTTAGTTTAATTAAATTATAAAATTAATAATTTTATAAAATAAATAATATAAAAATAATATTTTTATAAAAATTGTACTTTTTACAACTTTTAGTATATTTTTATATTTTGTCCCTTTTTAATTGTTTTAGCGTAATATTTGTGTTTTTTGCTAGTTTTAGTTTTAAACTTAATTTTTGCCATAGTTATTTTTATTTATAGATTTTTAGACTTTGTCGTAAAATCCCTTAAGTGCTTTTTCTGTAGACTAAGATCTAGGTGCTTTAGAATTTTGCGATGCCTTTTTAAATTTTAGTGCTTTTTTTTTTAAGTTATTGCCATTTGGGATATAGTTTTACTTGTAAGCTTTAATATTTTTAGACACATTTTACCTATGTATCAATTATCATTCCAATTAGTAATCTCAATTTGCGATTATAATTTTAAGTTAGTGATAGTAATAAGGTTGGGTTAGTCGAGTGTTTTTAAGTTCTATAAGTCATTTCTTTTTATTTCTTATTTTCCGACGCCTTTTATTTTTCAACCCTTTTCTTTTTCTTTTTCGACGCGCTCTTTTTCTTTCTTATTTCTCGCTATTCTAGTTTTAGGACATAGATTTTTTTTCCTACTTCTTATCTAAATTTCTTAAAATTACGAAAATTTATTTTAAGTGGTTAAATTGATTGACATCAAAATTTTCTGGTTCGTAGTAATAGTTGGATTTGTACGTGGACCGGGTTATTGGAGCCAAACAGTCCTCAATTATATTAAGACCAAACAAATCCTGCCCCTCTGCTGCATCTTTTGGCTATTCGAAACGTGGGCAAAATCAGAAAAGTCTATTAATTGGATAACTTATATAATTTTTCTTTCCTTTTTAAAAACTAATAGGATATTCAGTGAATGCACCAAGCAAGACGTTCACCACCTTTTGTACGTTCACCACCTGTAACTAGATCAAGACATTTAGCAAATATTACCGCCGTTGATTTTTCTTTAGAATCGTCATCCAGTCGACTAAGTACTCCAATTCAAATTTTCGATAATCCATTTTTTGAACCCGACCTCACAATTGAGAATCCGGAGAATATTCAGGGACGATTCATAGATCCTGAACCATTAAATTTTCCTCCGGAACCACCAATCATTCAAACAGAGATTGTTGAGGAACGAACCATTAAATCAGAATCCTCTAGTGATTCCAATTCAACAAATTCAATTATGGAGAATCTAGAACCTTTAAGTATGGAAGACCGAATGAGAGCTAAATGTACTGGCCAAGGTCACGCAATTACTCATCCAGACATTAATGCGCCAGATTATGAAATCAAAGGACAAATTCTACACATGGTGACTAATCAATGCCAATTTAGTGGTGCGCCGAAGGAAGATCCAAATGAACATCTTCGTACCTTTAATAGGATCTGCACTCTATTTAAAATAAGAGAAGTTAAGGATGAACAGATATATCTCATGTTATTTCCCTAGACTTTAAAGGGAGAAGCCAAAGATTGGTTGGAATCGTTACCTGAAGGGGCGATTGATACATGGGACGTTTTAGTTGAAAATTTTCTTAAACAATTCTTTCCGGCATCTAAAGCCGTAAGACTTCAAGGAGAAATTGTTACGTTCACACAGAAACCGAATGAAACTCTATATGAGGCGTGGACAAGATTTGGAAAGTTATTAAGAGGATGTCCGCAACATGGTTTAGACACCTGTCAAATAGTACAAATATTCTACCAAGGATGCGACATCACTACAAGAAAAGACATCGATATAGCAGCTGGTGGTTCCATTATGAAGAAAACCGAAACTGATGCTTATAAAATTATTGATAACACTGCTTCCCACTCACATGAGTGGCACCAAGAAAAAGATATCGTTAGATAATCTAAAGCAGCTAGAGCCGATTCTAGCCATGACTTAGATTCCATTTCCGCAAAGATAGATGCTGTCGAGAGACGAATGGAAAAGATGACTAAGGATATTCACTCAATACGAATTAGTTGTGAGCAGTGTGGAGGACCACATTTGACAAAAGATTCTCTCAGTATTGAATTAACAATGGAACAAAGAGAGAATATTTCATACATAAACCAAAGGCCTGGAAATAATTATCAGAATAATTATCAACCGCCAAGACCGATCTACAATTAAAACCAGAATTATAATCGAAATATTCCATACAACAACCAACAAGGTCCTAGCAATCAATAAGTATCTAACAATACTTACAACCATCAAAGACCTAATTTTCAAAACAAACCACCACAAACCGATGATAAAAAGCCGAATTTAGAAGATATGATGACGAAGCTAGTTGAAACTCAAACGCAGTTTTTCACATCTCAAAAACAAACTAATGAACAAAATGCTCAAGCATTTAGAAATCAACAAGCTTCTATTCAAAACTTGGAACAAGAAGTAAGTAACCTAGTAAGGTTAATAGGTGAAAGAAAACCGGGAAGTTTACCTAGTGATACAAATGCAAACCCCCGGAATGAAACAGCTAAAGCCATTACCACAAGAAGTGGTACAACACTTAAACCACCTGAAATACCTGTAACTTCTGATGAAGCTATTCCTACTCCACAAGAACCACAACCTGATCAAGATAAGGAAAAAGAACCGGTAGTTGAAAAGGTTAATGAAGATAACACAGTTAAGGCTAAACCTTATGTTAAACAATACCAACCACCACTTCCTTACCCGAGTAAAATGAAGAAAGAGAAACTTGAAGCCGAGCAATCCAAATTCTTGGATATGTTTAAACAGATAAATGTAAATCTTCCTTTCATTGATGTGATTTCAGGAATGCCTAGATATGCTAAATTCTTGAAAGATCTGATCACGAATAGAAAGAAAATGGAAGAACTCTCGGCTGTTACTATGAACGCTAATTGTTCAGCAGTGCTGTTAAATAAGATACCAGAAAAATTATCTGATCCAGGAAGTTTCACAATTCCATGTTTTCTGGGTAGTCTTAGTTCAATAGAAGCATTGGCAGACTTAGGTGCTAGTATAAATTTAATGCCGTATTCACTATACGCTAAACTAGACCTTGGAGAATTGAAACCAACAAGAATAAGCATACAACTAGCCGATCGATCAATAAAATATCCTAGAGAGATAATGGAGAACATGCTAGTTAAAGTTGGTACTTTAGTATTTCCAATAGATTTTGTTGTTCTGGACATGGAAGAAGATTCTCAAGTTCCTCTCATATTAGGAAGACCATTCTTAAACACGGATAAAGCAATGATAGACGTGTTTGGTAAGAAATTGACCCTAAGTATAGAGGACGAGAGTGTTACCTTTTCTGTTGATAGAGCAATGCAACAACCGCAATCTGCAGATGATACATGTTATTATATTCAAACTATAGATTCACATGCAGAATTGTTAGAAGAATTTCCAGAATTACAAGGAACAGGAGAATGTTCTTTAGGAGAAGGAACTGAACCAATTGATGAAGTTGAAATGTTAGCTACACTTATAGCTAATGGATATGAACCAACAACAGAAGAAATTCAAATGCTAAAAGAAGAAGACAGATATCGATATAAATCATTGATAGAAGAACCACCGAAATTAGAGTTAAAGCCACTTTCAAACCATTTGGAATACGCTTATTTACATGGTGAATCTGAATTACCTGTAATAATATCGTCTTCTCTTACTGAAAATTAGAAATCACAACTCATTTCTGTGTTGAAAGCTCATAAACCAGCCATTGCATGGAAGATTCATGATATTAAAGGAATAAGTCCATCGTATTGCACACATAAAATCCTTATGGAAGAAGGTCATAAAACGTATGTGCAACGCCAACGAAGATTAAATCCGAATATGCAAGATGTTGTTAAAAAAGAAATAATTAAACTGCTAGATGCAGGTTTAATTTATCCAATTTCTGATAGCCCATGGGTAAGCCCAGTTCAATGTGTGCCTAAGAAGGGTGGCATGACTGTCATTACAAATGAAAAAAATGAGCTTATTCCTACTAGGACTGTAACAGGATGGCGTGTATGTATTGATTATAGAAAATTAAATGACGCCACCAGAAAAGATCACTTTCCCTTACCTTTCATTGATCAAATGTTGGAAAGGCTAGCCGAAAATAGTTACTATTGTTTTCTTGATGGATTTTCCGAATATTTTCAAATTCCAATAGCACCCGAAGATCAAGAGAAAACCACGTTCACGTGCCCTTATGGTACTTTTGCTTACAAACGCATGCCATTTGGACTTTGCAACGCCCCTGCAACCTTTCAAAAGTGTATGATGGTGATTTTTCACGACATGATAGAAGAATGCATGGAAGTTTTCATGGATGACTTTTCAGTCTTCGGTGATACATTTGAATCATGTCTAGCTAATCTTGAACGAATGCTGATTAGATGCGAACAATCAAATCTAGTACTTAATTGGGAGAAATGCCATTTCATGGTTAAAGAAGGCATCGTTCTTGGACATAAAATTTCAAAAGAAGGAATTGAAGTGGATAGAGCTAAAGTAGATGTAATTGCTAAACTTTCACATCCCACCAATGTTAGAGGAGTTAGGAGTTTTCTAGGGCATGCCGGTTTTTACCGACGTTTCATAAAAGATTTTTCTAAAATTGCCACTCCTATGAATAAACTCCTAGAAAAGGATGCTCCATTCATCTTTTCAGATGAATGTATCAAATCTTTTAATATTCTTAAAGAGAAACTTACTAATGCGCCGATCATGATAACACCAAATTGGAATCTACCGTTTGAACTAATGTGCGATGCAAGTGATTTTGCAATGGGAGCCGTTTTAGGACAAAGGATTGAAAAATGATTTCAACCTATATATTATGCTAGTAAGACATTACAAGGAGCACAAACGAACTATACAACTACTGAAAAAGAACTCATTGCTATTGTCTTTGCTTTTGACAAATTTCGTTCATATCTCGTTCTAGCAAAAACGGTGGTCTATACCGACCATTCTGCTCTTAGATACCTATTTTCGAAACAAGATGCCAAACCAAGATTAATCCGTTGGATCTTACTCTTACAAGAGTTTGATATTGAAATTCGAGATAAAAGAGGAGCAGAAAATCTCGCCGTTGATCATCTTTCTCGTCTTGAAAATCCCGAATTAGAAGTTCTAAATGAATCGGCCATACAAGACAACTTTCCTGATGAATATCTATTGAAGATAGATTATAATGAAATTCCATGGTTTGCAGACTATGCAAACTATTTAGTATGTGGATTCCTTGAAAAAGGATTATCGTACCAAAAACGAAAGAAATTCTTCAGTGATATAAAACACTATTTCTGGGAAGATCCACATCTATTTAAAAGTTGTCCAGATGGAATAATATGCCGATGTGTATTCGGAGATGAAGCTAGTAAAATTTTAAACCATTGTCACACAGGACCAACAGGAGGGCATTATGGGCCTCAACTAACAGCAAAAAAAGTTTATGATGCTGGATTCTATTGGCCTACAATTTACAAAGATGCACACCTTCTTTGCAAATCCTGTGATGCTTGTCAAAGGGCCGGAAAAATAAGTCAACGTGATGAAATGCCACAAAATGTCATTCAAGTATGCGAAGTATTTGACATTTGGGGTATTGACTTTATGGGTCCATTTCCAAAATCTCATAATAATCTCTATATTCTCGTAGCCATTGATTATGTATCTAAATGGGCGGAAGCACAAGCTCTCCCAACTAACGATGCACGAGTTGTAGTCAACTTTTTAAAACGTCTTTTTACAAGGTTTGGAACACCGAAAGCTTTAATAAGTGATCGGGGAACTCATTTTTGTAATAATCAACTTGAAAAAGTTCTCAAAAGATATGGAGTAACTCATAAAATCTCCACCGCATATCATCCACAAACAAGTGGACAAGTTGAAAATACCAACCGAGCTTTAAAACGTATTCTAGAAAAAATCGTAGGATCAAATCCGAAGGAATGGTCCATTAAATTGGAGGATGCACTCTGGGCTTTTAGAACAGCCTACAAAACTCCAATTGGAACCACACCTTTTAAACTCGTCTACGGAAAAGCATGTCATCTTCTAGTAGAAATTGAACACAAAGCATTTTGGGCTTTGAAGACTTGTAATCTTGATTTACATGAAGCCGGACGTCTACGATTAAGTCAACTAAACGAATTAGAAGAATTAAGACATGAAGCATACGAAAATTCGTTAATCTATAAGGAAAGAATGAAGAAATGGCATG
The DNA here is from genome assembly GCF_046630445.1 of Rutidosis leptorrhynchoides. Classification (NCBI taxonomy): domain Eukaryota; kingdom Viridiplantae; phylum Streptophyta; class Magnoliopsida; order Asterales; family Asteraceae; genus Rutidosis; species Rutidosis leptorrhynchoides. The sequence goes on from NC_092336.1 coordinate 422,358,466, forward strand.
ATAAAAGAATCAGAAGTTTAAAAGAATTTAAAGAAGGAGACAGAGTTCTTCTTTTCAATTCACGATTCAAGCTATTTCCTGGAAAATTGAAATCAAGATGGTCTGGACCATTCATAGTCAAAAGAGTTTTCCCATACGGAACGATAGAATTAATAAATTCAAATGGGATTGAATTTAAGGTTAATGGTCATAGAGTTAAACAGTACATAGATAGTCCAATGGAAGTTGACAATGAAGTTAATCACAATTTCGATACCACAGCTAACTAAGTGTGGGGAGAATCAAGTCTTTAAAGGATAATATATATTTCTGTTAGAGTTAGATTGTCTATTTTCGTGTAGTTCTCGAAAATGGAACCCGAATGGTCTTTCCCTAGCAGACCCTAAAGAACTAGTCTTCTCCCCCCATTCTGAATTTTTATTTTTTTAGGTTTTTACGAAATGAAGACTTCCTGCGAACTAAACCATGGTCTAATGCTACACGCTTTGATCACTAAACGTAATAATGACACACTTCCGAGTGAAATAGTATCAGTAATCAGAGAAAGATTGGATGGAGTAAGAAAAGAATCCAGATGCGAAGATAATAAGTTACAATTTGGTAAAGGAAAATCAAAATCCGCAGCGAAAAGAAGAGCACGACACCTAGAAAGATGTCACAAATGCGGAAAATGGTCACATGGAGGTAAATGTTCAAATAATCAAATCTATTCAAACACCGAATTTGTTACTTTATGCAGAGACGGACCGTTCATATGTTTAGAAGAAAAAACACTGAATGCTCGAGGTTACGCCTATGTAGCCATGGAAAACCAATTAAACCGACTATCTTATGAATGGGATAGATCATATAACTAAGAATACTATCTCACAGGTAAGTCTGTACAGTTTTTATTTTTTTATTTTTATTTTTAACCTTTTGATAATAAACGCTAATTTGTTCGTTATAAAGTATTAAATTGGTATTGAATAAAATTAGGTTTGGCGACCGAAATTATTGATATCATTCAAAAATTTATTACATCACTGCGAAATTTAACGTTTATTCTTAAGGTATAAATATCTTTAATCAATCAACCCAAAATATTTCAAAAATTCGTCATGAGTTAAATTAGGTCATGGAACCGAAATTACTTTACCGAAAAGAGGGGCGTATATTTTTGATAATATTTGATTGATTAAAGTGGAATAAAAGCCAAAAAGATTTTTAATTTTACCATGTTTTAAAAAATTAATATATAAAAATTAAAATAATATTGTAAACTTTTTAAAATTAATATATTTAAAATTGTAAATATTTGAAAAATTAATCTTTTTAATATAAGTTTGTATGTTTAAAAACAAAAATATAATATAAGTTTGGTGTGAATTTTTAATTTTTATTATATGAATTCTTAATTTTATGCATTTTAAATTTAAGTTTGGTGTGAATTTAAAAACAAAAATTTACTTTATTTCGCTAAGTTAAAAATATGATTTTTAAAATTCGTCGTGAGTTGAAGACTAGGTCTTTGAACCGAAATTGCTTTACCCGAGGGAGGGACGAGAACTTTTATTATCATTATTTTTAAACTTATTGAATTAAAGTATGCCAAAAACATTAAAAAAATCCAAAAATCTTAGCTTTTAAAACAATCGCTACAAAAAGACAAATTTTAAAATTTTGTCGAAGGACGGACTAGGACATCGATCCGAAACGACCTCGTCCTAAAACAAAGGAAAACAAAATTTTAAATTTATTTTATATTTGTTTTATAAGTTAAGGCTTATATAAAAAAAAAAAAACAAAAACAAACACCGCGACTCGCGGAGAGACCAAAATACAAAAAAAAAAAAAAAATCGCTGGAACTGATCAGTCCACACACCACACACAAAAACTGCGAACAAAACACCCGAAAAACACACACTAAAACCTCCAAAAATCGAAATTTTTCACCGTTTTTCATCAAATCTTTTACTAAAATCATGTTGAGAAGGATGCTATCAAGGAATTACTCAAGAAAAATGGTAAATTTCTACACCTAAACACCATTTAATCCGAAAATTGGTGTTCTTGAGCAATTTTTTCCCCAATTCAATTTTGATACTTTTTAGTATAATTATGCTTAAATTGCTTATGTATTATGCTTGTATAACCTAGATTGATGCTATTTAACATGATTAGATGCCTTAAACTTCAAATTTTGAGTAATCTAGGGTTTGTGTTCTTGAGCAAATTTGGGGCTTTTTGATATAAACAGGTTATGGCCGATTTTTGTCATGAATTATTGCTAAATTAAGTAGTGTAACATGTTTAGGTAGTTAAATGATCCAAACTTTGAGCCTAAGCATGATTTTGAGAATTAAAGTGGACTTTTTCAAGTCTAAAATTCATGAACTTGATTTTTGAGAGATAATGCCATTTGAAACTTGTTTAATTGCTAGTAATGATTATTTTGACATATTATTTGAGTTGAATGCTTATGAACTTGGTGAACATTTTCGTATATGCTTATTTGAAAAAGTGTAGATTTGATAAAAATATGAAAATGAGCTTATGTTTGATATAAATTGAACATGTCATTGTAATTATTTTGATTGATGATTTTGCTGACACTAATGCATATTTGGATGCACAAAAATTGTGTTTGATGTGTTTTGCAGACTGAAAGGGGTGAATCTTCATCCCAAGCTCGCAATGCTCCTGCTGAGAATACGGAACAACAGGAGGTAGATAACTACTACAAACAAGATATACATCATCCAGTCATGACATTTTCAGATATGCACTTGGAAGATTTGCACCCGAACTTGAGATTTGACAGACGTTGGATAGATTATCCAAAATACCAAAGGGGTTTGCATACTCTTCATTCTAAAGCTGTTGAAGTACATAGGGTAATAGAATGGGCACCGTTAGAAGCTATAGAATTAGCCGGGCCAATTAGGGAATTACTTACACAGAGGTATGGTAATTCTACTTTTAACGATTGGGCACGTTTATTCAACATGCGTAGACCTGTATATAAAGTATGGTGTGAAGAATTATTGTGTAGTATAGAAATAAATGATCGGGTAGTTAGTTTAACCGATCGATCTTTTATTAGATTTTTGTTAGGAGGTTCGATGCGCCACATGTCTTTACTAGACATGGCTCAGGCTTTACGTATATATACGCATGAGGAGTTAGCATCTGCCGATTGTAGAGGGTTGATACTAAATGGTAGAAAGATAGATGAAAATTTTGATACGCATGGTGTATGGAGTCAAATGACTAGCCATCACCGATTTAAAGGGGGAAATTACTCTTATTTGGATATAGATAAAGCAGAGTTAAGAGTAATTCATAGGTTTTTAGCCAATTCGATTACACAACGAGGTAAGAATAAGGAAAAGGTAAATGAACAAGATTTGTTTTACCACATGTGTATTCGAGACCCACAAAGCGCTGTAAGTATACCTTATTGTGTGGCTTATTATTTATCAGCTATGGTTAGGGGGATGAGACCGCATAGCATAATAGGAGGTGGTATATTTATTACTTTGATTGCTGAATATCTCGGTGTGGATATAAGTCGGGGGGGATTATTAGTCAAAGAACCATAACCCCGCGATACAATAGGTTTAAATGTATACCATGGTGCGAAGGTTTTGAAGAGGCGAAATAACGCCGCAGTACAATACCATGGTAGACATCCACAGGTTGAGAGAAACCAACAGCCAGGTAATGTGGGAGGAGGAAATGAAATGACAGAAATGCAAAGGTGATAATGCTAAAAACGAACATATAATTCATAGCATTATTCCTCAAGAAAGACAAGCTTTTAGTTGCAATTGTTCTATTTACAAGTGATATTCGTTTAAATAATAAAAGGTGAAGACAAAAGACAGATTCGACAAATTGAAGACGCAAACGACCAAAAAGCTCAAAAGTACAAAAGACAATCAAAAAGGTTCCAATTATTGATAAGAAACGTCTCGAAATTACAAGAGTACAAGATTCAAAACGCAAAGTACAAGATATTAAATTGTACGCAAGGACGTTCAAAAATCCGGAACCGGGACATGAGTCAACTCTCAACGCTCGACGCAACGGACTAAAAATTACAAATCAACTATGCACATAAATATAATATAATATTTAAATAATTCTTATAATTATTTAATATATTATATATATTTATAAATCCGTCGGCAAGAAAGACTCCAAAGTATCTGAGCTGTAATTTCAAACTCCGCGACTCGCGGAGTTTGAAGGCCAAAAAGGCCGTGAGTCGCGGAGCCCCAATTTCAGAAAATCCCTATAAAGCTCGCGCATTCTGATCGTAATCATCATCTTTTTCTTTTCCTCATTCATACGTAAAATATATATATAATATTTTAATTTTAATTTTAATCCTAATAATAAGGGTATGTTAGCGAATGTTGTAAGGGTGTAAGTCGAAATTCTGTCCGTGTAACGCTACGCTATTTTTAATCATTGTAAGTTATGTTCAACCTTTTTATATTAATGTCTCGTAGCTAAGTTATTATTATGCTTATTTAAAACGAAGTAATCATGATGTTGGGCTAATTACTAAAATTGGGTAATTGGGCTTTGTACCATAATTGGGGTTTGGACAAAAGAACGACACTTGTGGAAATTAGACTATGAGCTATTAATGGGCTTTATATTTGTTTAACTAAATGATAGTTTGTTAATGTTAATATAAAGATTTACAATTGGGCGTCCCTATAAATTACCATATACACTCAATCGGACACGATGGGCGGGGTATTTATATGTACGAATAATCGTTCATTTAACCGGACACGGGAATGGATTAATAGCCACTAGAATAATTAAAACAGGGGTGAAATTATGTACAAAGGACACTTGGTATAATTGATAACAAACTATTAAAACCTTGGGTTACACTCAGTCGACAACCTGGTGTAATTATTAAACAAAGTATTAAAATCTTGTTACAGTTTAAATCCCCAATTAGTTGGAATATTTAACTTCGGGTATAAGAATAATTTGACGAGGACACTCGCACTTTATATTTATGACTGATGGACTGTTATGGACAAAAACCAGACGGACATATTAAATAATCCAGGACAAAGGACAATTAACCCATGGGCATAAAACTAAAATCAACACGTCAAACATCATGATTACGGAAGTTTAAATAAGCATAATTCTTTTATTTCATATTTAATTTCCTTTATTTTATATTTAATTGCACTTCTAATTATCGCACTTTTATTTATTGTTATTTAATTGCACTATTAATTATCGTCCTTTTTAATTATCGCAAGTTTATTTTATCGCACTTTTATTATTCGCAATTTCATTATCGTTATTTACTTTACGCTTAAAATTAAGTCTTGTATTTATTTATTATTTTACATTTGGTTTTAACTGCGACTAAAGTTTTAAAATCGACAAACCGGTCATTAAACGGTAAAAACCCCCCTTTATAATAATAATATTACTTATATATATGTTTGTATTTTTATAAAAGTAAACTAATATAGCGTTGAGCTTTGTTTAAAAAAGATTCCCTGTGGAACGAACCGGACTTACTAAAAACTACACTACTGTACGATTAGGTACACTGCCTATAAGTGTTGTAGCAAGGTTTAAGTATATCCATTCTATAAATAAATAAATTTCTTGTGTAAAATTATATCGTATTTAATAGTATTTCCTGCAAAAATTTAATAGTATTTTATACCACCCCTTAGCTTTGACATCAAGTATTTTTGGCGCCGCTGCCGGGGACTATCTTAAAAGCCGGAAGCGCAACGCTATATATATATAAAAAAAAGGATTTTTACTTTTAGTACGTTTTTGTAAAAATACGTTTTAAATATTCGAAAATATAAAAAAAAACAGAAAATTTGTATATTTTTAAGATTTTGTTAAATATTTAAGTTTTCTAAAGTATCTTTAGTTTGTAAAAATATAAGTTTTTATATATAACTTTTAGATTATAAAACAGAAAATTATAAAACAAAAAACTAGAAAATAAAAAAATAAAATAAAAATAAAAACGCGTCGAAATTAAAAGCTGTCAGTTGAATTTCTGAACCCCGTGACTCGCGGGGTATACTGCCTTGAATACCGCAACTCGCGGAGGGGACCTGACACACGACAGAAGCCCTAATCCTGCATTTATTACGGAGTATTATTAATTATTATTAATTAAATTGTATTAGGGTTAAATAATTAATTAATTTAGTAGTTAATTTAAGTTTTAATTAATTTGTATTATTTAGTTTAATTAGTTTAATTAAATTATAAAATTAGTAGTTTTAATAAATAAATAATATAAAAATAATATTTTTATAAAAATTGTACTTTTTACAACTTTTTGTATATTTTTATATTTTGTCCCTTTTTAATTATTTTAGCGTAATATTTGTATTTTTAGCTCATATTTAGTTTTAAACTTAGATTTTGCCATAGTTATTTTTACTTCTAGATTTTTAGGCTATGCCGTAGAATTCCTTAAGTGCTTTTTCTTTAGACTAAGATTTAGGTACTTTAGAATTTTGCGACGCCTTTTTAAGTTTTAGTTTCTTTTTAAGTTATTTCCATTTGGGATATAGTTTTTCCTATAAGCTTTAATATTTTTAGACACCTTTTACTATGTACCAATTATCATTCCAATTAGTAATTTCAATTTGCGATTATAATTTTAAGTTAGTTGTAGTAATAAGGTTAGGTTAGTCAAGTATTTTTAAGTTTTATAAGTTTCTTTTATCTTTCCGTCACCTTTTATTTTTCAACCATTTTTCTTTTTCAATCTTTTTCCGACGAACTGTTTTTCTTTCTTATTTCTCGCTATTCTAGTTTTAGGACATAGATTTTTATTCTACTTCTTATCTAAATTTTCTTAAAATTACGAAAATTTATTTTAAGTGGTTAAATTGATAGACATCAAAATTTTCTGGTTCGTAGTAATAGTTGGATTTGTACGTGGACCGGGTTATTGGAGCCAAACAGTCCTCAATTATATTGAGACCAAACGAATCCTGCCCCTCTGCTGCATCTTTTGGCTATTCGAAACGTGGGCAAAATCAGAAAAGTCTATTAATTGGATAACTTATTAAAATTTTTCTTTCCTTTTAAAAACTAATAGGATATTCAGTGAATGCACCGAGCAAGACGTTCACCACCTTTTGTACGTTCACCACCTGTAACTAGATCAAGACATTTAGCAAATATTACTGCCGTTGATTTTTCTTTAGAATCGTCATCCAGTCGACCAAGTACTTCAGTTCAAATTTCCGATAATCCATTTTTTGAATCCGACCTCACAATTGAGAATCCGGAGAATATTCAGGAACGGTTCGTAGATCCTGAACCACTAAACTTTCCTCCGGAGCCACCAATCATTCAAACAGAGATTGTTGAGGAACGAACCATTAAATCAGAATCATCTAGTGATACCGATTCAACAAATTCAATTATGGAGAATCTGGAACCTTTAAGTATGGAAGACCGAATGAGAGCTAAACGCACTGGCCAAGGTCACGCAATTACTCATCCAGACATTAATGCGCCAGATTATGAAATCAAAGGACAAATTCTACACATGGTGACTAATCAATGCCAATTTAGTGGTGCGCCGAAGGAAGATCCAAATGAACATCTACGTACCTTTAATAGGATCTGCACACTATTTAAAATCCGAGAAGTGGAGGATGAACAGATATATCTCATGTTATTTCCCTGGACTTTAAAGGGAGAAGCCAAAGATTGGTTGGAATCGTTACCTGAAGGGGCGATTGATACATGGGATGTTTTAGTTGACAAATTTCTTAAACAATTCTTTCCTGCATCTAAAGCCGTAAGACTTCAAGCAGAAATTGTTACGTTTACACAGAAACCAAATGAAACTCTATATGAGGCATGGACAAGATATGGAAAGTTGTTAAGAGGATGTCCGCAACATGGTTTAGACACCTGTTAAATAGTACAAATATTCTACCAAGGATGCGACATCACTACAAGAAAAGACATAGATATAGCAGCTGGTGGTTCTATTATGAAGAAAACCGAAACTGATGCTTACAAAATTATTGATAATACTGCTTCCCACTCACATGAGTGGCACCAAGAAAAAGACATCGTTAGATCATCTAAAGCAGCTAGAGCCGATTCTAGCCATGACTTAGATTCCATTTCCGCAAAGATAGATGCTGTGGAGAGACGAATGGAAAAGATGACTAAAGATATTCACTCAATACGAATTAGTTGTGAGCAGTGTGGAGGACCACATTTGACAAAAGATTGTCTCAGTATTGAATTAACAATGGAACAAAGAGAGAATATTTCATACATAAACCAAAGGCCTGGAAATAATTATCAGAATAATTATCAACCGCCAAGACCGATTTACAATCAAAACCAAAATTATAACCGAAATATTCCATACAACAACCAACAAGGTCCTAGCAATCAACAAGTATCCAATAATACTTACAATCAGCAACGACCTAATTTTCAAAACAAACCACCACAACAAACCGATGATAAAAAGCCAAATTTAGAAGATATGATGACGAAGCTAGTTGAAACTCAAACGAAGTTTTTCACATCTCAAAAACAAACCAATGAACAAAATGCTCAAGCATTTAGAAATCAACAAGCTTCTATTCAAAATCTGGAACAAGAAGTAAGTAACCTAGCAAGGTTAATAGGTGAAAGAAAACCGAGAAGTCTACCTAGTGATACAAATGCTAACCCCCGGAATGAAACAGCTAAAGCCATTACCACAAGAAGTGGTACAACACTTAAACCACCTGAAATACCTGTAACTTCTGATGAAGCCATTCCTACTCCACAAGAACCACAACCTGATCATGATAAGGAAAAAGAACCGGTAGTTGAAAAGGTTAATGAAGATAACACAGCTAGGGCTAAACCTTATGTTAAACCATACCAACCACCACTTCCTTACCCGAATAAATGAAGAAAGAAAAACTTGAAGCCGAGCAATCCAAATTCTTGGATATGTTTAAACAGATAAATGTAAATCTTCCTTTCATTAATGTGATTTCAAGAATGCCTAGATATGCTAAATTCTTGAAAGATCTAATCTCAAATAGAAAGAAAATGGAAGAACTCTCGGCTGTTACTATGAATGCTAATTGTTCAGCAGTGCTGTTGAATAAGATACCAGAAAAACTATCTGATCCAGGAAGTTTCACAATTCCATGTTTTCTGGGTAGTCTTAGTTCAATAGAAGCATTGGCAGACTTAGGTGCTAGTATAAATCTAATGTCGTATTCACTATACGCTAAACTAGACCTTGGAGAATTGAAACCAACCACAATAAGCATACAACTAGCCGATAGATCAATAAAATATCCTAGAGGGATAATGGAGAACATGCTAGTTAAAGTTGGTACTTTAGTATTTTCAGTAGATTTTGTTGTTCTGGACATGGAAGAAGATTCTCAAGTTCCTCTCATATTAGGAAGACCATTCTTAAACACGGCTAAAGCAATGATAGACGTGTTCGGTAAGAAATTGACCCTAAGTATAGAAGATGAGAGTGTTACCTTTTCAGTTGATAGAGCAATGCAACAACCACAATCTGCAGATGATACATGTTATTATATTCAAACTATAGATGCACATGCGGAATTATTAGAAGAATTTCCAGAATTACAAGGAACAGGAGAATGTTCTTTAGGAGAAGGTAATCAACCAATTGATGAAGCTGAAATGTTAGCTACACTTATAGCTAATGGATATGAACCAACAACAGAAGAAATTTAAATGCTAAAAGAAGAAGACAGATATCGATATAAATCATCGATAGAAGAACCTCCGAAATTAGAGTTAAAGCCACTTCCAAACCATTTGGAATACGCTTATTTACATGGTGAATCTGAATTACCTGTAATAATATCGTCTTCTCTTACTGAAAATGAGAAATCACAACTCATTTCTATGTTGAAAGCTCATAAACCAGCCATTGCATGGAAGATTCATGATATTAAAGGAATAAGTCCTTTGTATTGCACACATAAAATCCTTATGGAAGAAGGTCATAAAACATATGTGCAACGCCAACGAAGACTAAATCCTAATATGCAAGATGTAGTTAAGAAAGAGATTATTAAACTGCTAGATGCAGGTTTGATATATCCAATTTCTGATAGTCCATGGGTAAGCCCAGTTCAATGCGTGCCTAAGAAGGGTGGCATGACTGTCATTACAAATGAAAAAAATGAGCTTATTCCTACTAGGACTGTAACAGGATGGTGTGTATGTATTGATTATAGAAAATTAAATGACGCCACCAGAAAAGATCACTTTCCCTTACCTTTCATAGATCAAATGTTGGAAAAATTAGCCGGAAATAGTTACTATTGTTTTCTAGATGGATTTTCCGGATATTTTCAAATTCCAATAGCACCCGAAGATCAAGAGAAAACCACATTCACGTGCCCTTATGGTACTTTTGCTTACAAACGCATGCCATTTGGACTTTGCAACGCCCCTGCAACCTTTCAAAGGTGTATGATGGCGATTTTTCACGACATGATAGAAGAATGCATGGAAGTATTCATGGATGACTTTTCAGTCTTCGGTGATACATTTAAATCATGTTTAGTTAATCTGGAACGAATGCTAATTTGATGCGAAAAATCAAATCTAGTACTTAATTGGGAGAAATGCCATTTCATGGTTAAAGAAGGCATCGTTCTTGGACATAAAATTTCAAAAGAAGGAATTAAAGTGGATAGAGCTAAAGTAGATGTAATTGCTAAACTTTCACATCCCACCAATGTTAGAGGAGTTAGGAGTTTTCTAGGGCATGCCGGTTTTTACCGACGTTTCATAAAAGATTTTTCTAAAATTGCCACTCCTATGAATAAACTCCTAGAAAAGGATGCTCCATTCATCTTTTCAGATGAGTGTATCAAATATTTTAATATTCTTAAAGAAAAACTCACTAATGCGCCGATCATGATAACACCAAATTGGAATCTACCATTTGAACTAATGTGCGATGCAAGTGATTTTGCAATGGGAGCCGTTTTAGGACAAAGGATTGAAAAACGATTTCAACCTATATATTATGCTAGTAAGACGTTACAAGGAGCACAAACGAACTATACAACTACTGAAAAAGAACTCCTTGCTATTGTCTTTGCTTTTGACAAATTTTGATCATATCTCGTTCTAGCAAAAACGGTGGTCTATACCGACCATTCTGCTCTTAGATACCTATTTTCAAAACAAGATGCTAAACCAAGATTAATCCGTTGGATCTTACTCTTACAAGAGTTTGATATTGAAATCTGAGATAAAAGAGGAGCAGAAAATCTCGCCGCTGATCATCTTTCTCGTCTTGAAAATCCTGAGTTAGAAGTTCTAAATGAATCGGCCATACAAGACAACTTTCCTGATGAATATCTATTGAAGATAGATTATAATGAAATCCCATGGTTTGCAGACTATGCAAACTACTTAGTTTGTGGATTCCTTGAAAAAGGATTATCGTACCAAAGACGAAAGAAATTCTTCAGTGATATAAAACACTATTTCTGGAAAGATCCACATCTGTTTAAAAGTTGTCCCGATGGAATAATACGCCGATCTGTATTTAGAGGTGAAGCTAGTAAAATTTTAAACCATTGTCACACAGGACCAACAGGAGGGCATTATGGGCCTCAACTAACAGCAAGAAAAGTTTATGAAGTTGGATTCTATTGGCCTACAATTTACAAAGATGCACACCTTCTTTGCAAATCCTGTGATGCATGTCAAAGGGCCGGAAAAATAAATCAACGTGATGAAATGCCACAAAATGTCATCCAAGTATGTGAAGTATTTGACATTTGGGGTATTGACTTTATGGGTCCATTTCCAAAATCTCATAATAATCTATATATACTCGTAGCCATTGATTATGTATCTAAATGGGCGGAAGCACAAGCTCTCCCAACTAACGATGCACGAGTTGTAGTCAACTTTTTAAAACGTCTTTTTGCAAGGTTTGGAACACCGAAAGCTTTAATAAGTGATCGGGGTACTCATTTCTGTAATAATCAACTTGAGAAAGTTCTTAAAAGATATGGAGTAACTCATAAAATCTCCACCGCATATCATCCACAAACAAGTGGACAAGTTGAAAATACCAACCGAGCTTTAAAACATATTCTAGAGAAAACCGTAGGATCAAATCAGAAGGAATGGTCCATTAAATTGGAGGATGCACTCTGGGCTTTTAGAACAGCCTACAAAACTCCAATTGGAACCACACCTTTTAGACTTGTTTATGGAAAAGCATGTCATCTTCCAGTAGAAATTGAACACAAAGCATTTTGGGCTTTGAAGACATGTAATCTTGATTTACATGAAGCCGGACGTCTACGATTAAGTCAACTAAACGAATTAGAAGAATTAAGACATGAAGCATACGATAATTCGTTAATCTATAAAGAAAGAACGAAGAAATGGCATGATAAAAGAATCAGAAGTTCAAAAGAATTTAAAGAAGGAGACAGAGTTCTTCTTTTCAATTCACGATTCAAGCTATTTCCTGGAAAATTGAAATCAAGATGGTCTGGACCATTCATAGTCAAAAGAGTTTTCCCATACGGAACGATAGAATTGATAAATTCAAATGGGATTGAATTTAAAGTTAATGGTCACAGAGTTAAACATTACATACATGGTCCGATGGAAGTCGACAACGAAGTTAATCACAATTTCGACACCACAGCTAACTAAGTGTGGGGAGAATCAAGTCTTTAAAGGATAATATGTATTTATGTTAGAGTTAGATTGTCTGTTTTCATATAGTTCTCGAAAATGGAACCCGAATGGTCTTTCCCTAGCAGACCCTAAAGAACTAGTCTTCTCCCCCCATTCTGAATTTTTATTTTTTTAGGTTTTTACAAAATGAAGACTGCCTGTGAACTAAACCATGGTCTAATGCTACACGCTTTGATCACTAAAAGAAATAATGACATACTACCAAGTGAAATAGTATCAGTAACCAGAGAAAGAATGGACGGAGTTAGAAAAGAATCCAGATGCGAAGATAATAAGTTACAATTTGGTAAAGGAAAATCAAAATCCGCAGCGAAAAGAAGAGCACGACACCTAGAAAGATGTCACAAATGCGGAAAATGGTCACATGGAGGTAAATGTTCAAATAATCAAACCTATTCAAATACCGAATTTGTTACTTTATACAGAGACGGACCGTTCATATGTTTAGAAGAAAAGACACTGAATGCTCGAGGTTACGCCTATGTAGCTATAGAAAACCAATTAAACCGACTATCTTATGAATGGGATAGATCATATAACTAAGAAATCTATTTCACAGGTATGTTTGTACAGTTTTTATTTTATTTTTTTTTATTTTTAACCTTTTGATAATAAACGCTAATTTGTTCGCTAAAAAGTATTAAATTGGTATTGAATAAAATTAGGTTTGGCGACCGAAATTATTGATATCATTCAAAAATTTATTACATCGCTGCGAAATTTAACGTTTATTCTTAAGGTATAAATATCTTTAAACAATCAACCCAAAATATTTCAAAAATTCGTCATGAGTTAAATTAGGTCTTGGAACCGAAATTACTTTACCGAAAAGAGGGGCGCATATTTTTGATAATATTTGATTGACTAAAGTGGGATAAAAAGCCAAAAAGATTTTTAATTTTATTTTTACCATGTTTTTAAAATTAATATTTAAATCTTAAATTAATATTGTAAACTTTGTAAAAACAATATATTTAAAATTGTAAATATTTGAAAAATTAATATAAGTTTGGTATGAATTTATAAATTTTTAAATTAAGTTTGGTGTGAATTTTTAATTTTTAAAATATAAATTTTTAATTTTATGCATTTCAAATTTTAAGTTTGGTGTGAATTTTTAATATAAATTTTGAATTTTATATTTAAGTTGTGTGAATTTAAAAACAAAAATTTACTTTATCTCATTAAGTTAAAAATATGATTTTTAAAATTCGTCGTAAGTTGAAGACTAGGTCTTTGAACCGAAATTGCTTTACCCGAGAGAGGAACGAGAACTTTTATTATCATTATTTTTAATCTCATTGAATTAAAGTATGCCAAAAACATTAAAAAAACCCCAAAAATCTTAGCTTTTAAAACAATCGCTACAAAAAGACAAATTTTAAAATTTTGTCGAGGGACGGACTAGGACATCGATCCGAAACGACCTCGTCCTAAATAACAAGGGAAACAAAATTTTAAAATTAAGTACTTAATTGTTTTATAAGTTAATGATTATAAAAAAAAAAAAAAGCAAATTCCGCGAGTCGCGGAGTTTGAAGGCTTAAATGCCGCGACTCGCGGAGGGGTCGGATTACAGAAAAAAAAATATAGCTGAAACAGATCAGTCTCAACCCACAAAACACACAAACACTGCGAAAACTGCTCGAAAATACCCGAAAAATACACCCAAAAATCACAATTTTTAACCGTTAATCATCAAATTTTTTATTAAAATCATGTTGAGAAGGATGCTATCTAGGAATTACTCAAGAAAAATGGTAAATTTCTACACCTAAACACCATTTAATCCGAAATTAGTGTTCTTGAGCCATTTTTTCCCCAATTTGATTTTGATGCTTTTTAGTGTAATTATGCTTAAATTGTTTATGTATTATGCTTGTATAACCTAGATTGATGCTATTTAACATGATTAGAAGCCTTAAACTTCAAATTTTGAGTAATCTAGGGTTTGTGTTCTTGAGCAAATTTGGGGCTTTTTGATATAAACAGGTTATGGCCGATTTTTGTCATGAATTGTTGCTAAATTAAGTAGTCTAACATGTCTAGGTAGTTAAATGATCCAAACTTTGAGCCTAAACATGATTTTGAGAATTAAAGTGGACTTTTTCAAGTCTAAAATTCATGAACTTAATTTTTGAAAGATAATGCCATTTGAAACTTGTTTAATTGCTAGTAATGATTATTTTGACATGTTATTTGAGTTGAATGCTTATGAACTTGGCGAACATTTTCGTATATGCTTATTTGAAAAAGTGTAGATTTGATAAAAATGTGAAAATGAGCTTAAGTTTGATATAAATTGATCATGTCATTGTAATTATTTTGATTGATAATTTTGCTGACACTAATGCATATTTGGATGCACAAAAATTGTGTTTGATGTGTTTTGCAGACTGAAAGGGGTGAATCTTCATCCCAAGCTCGCAATGCTCCTGCTGAGAATGCAGGACAACAGGAAGTGGATAACTACTACAAGCAGGATATACCTCATCCAGTCATGACCTTCTCTGATATGCACTTGGAAGAGTTGCACCCGAACCTAAGATTTGACAGACTTTGGATAGATTATCCAAAATATCAAAGGGGTTTGCATACTCTTCATTCTAAGGTTGTTGAGGTACCAAGGGTCATAGAATGGGGACCCTTAGAAGCTGTAGAATTGGCCGGGCCAATTAGGGAATTACTTGTACAGAGGTATGGTAATTCTTCTTTTAATGACTGGGTACGTTTATTCACCATGCGTAGACCTGTATATAAAGTATGGTGTGAAGAATTGTTGTGTAGTATAGAGTTGAATGATCGGGTAGCTAGTTTAACCGATCGTTCTTTTATTAGATTTTTGTAAGGCGGTTCGATGCACCACATGTCTTTACTAGATATGGCTCAGGCTTTACGTATATATACGCCTGAGGAGTTAGCATCTGCCGATTGTAGAGGGTTGATACTAAACGGTAGAAAGATAGATGAAAATTTTGATACACACGGTGTGTGGAGTCAAATGACAAGCCATCACCGTTTCAAAGGGGGAAATTACTCTTATTTGGATATAGATAGAGCCGAATTAAGAGTGATTCATAGGTTTTTAGCTAATTCGATTACACAAAGGGGTAAGAACAAGGAAAAAGTAAATGAACAAGATTTGTTTTACCATATGTGTATTCGAGACCCACAAAGCGCTGTAAGTATACCATATTGTGTGGGTTATTATTTATCAGCTATGGTTCGGGGGATGCGACCGCATAGCATAATAGGAGGTGGTATTTTTATTACTTTGATTGGTGAATATCTCGGTGTGGATATAAGTCGGGGGTATTATTAGTAGAAGAACCGGAACCCCGCGATACTATAGGTTTAAATGTATACCATGGTTCGAAAGTTTTGAAGAGGCGAAATAACGCCGCAGTACCATACCATGGTAGACATCCACAGGGTGAGAGAAACCAACAGCAAGGTAATGTAGGAGGGGGGAATGAGATGCAAGAAATGCAAAGGTTTATAGCTTCTCAGGAATACGAAAATGCTAGACAGAGAGCATTTGAAGATTGGCAAGTTCATCAGAACCAAATCATAGCTCATTGCCAACATATAGGTAGAAACTATATTCCTATACCGAAACCCATCTTCCCTCCCTGGTCTATAGAGATGCAGCCACCATATCCTACGTATAACCCTGCCGAAGCATTCTATAGCACCTATGGTTATGCCTGGAACCCCTATTGGTACCAGTATCATCCCTAGTATACTTATTTTTTTTTTTTTTGTAATTTGTAATTATTGATACGTTTAATACTTTTGTTAATATTGTAATCATTTTTATAATTATCTAACTTTTATTCTTAGATTTTAATAATTTTTGAATGTGGGGTAATATACCAAACTTCAAAAATATGTATATATGTTTGCAGTTTATCTTATGTACACAACAGGGTAAAACAACGCATTTTCAAAGACTGGCATTAAGTTCAGCAAAAGCAACTAATTTTGACGACAAGATGCAAAATATATGTGAAATAACAACAAGACGGAATGAACAAATGATGTGCACCATTTATCATTCAGCAAACAAACGCCAATATATTTGGAAACTTTGGTAAAAATTTAATCATTTTCACACTAATCACCCTCAATAATTTAAATTGTTACTGATTTCTTGCAAATGAGGGCATTGCAAGATCTTAAGTGTGGGAAGGGGTTAAATTCTTTCGGATTTTAAAATTTTTATCTTAAACACTTGGTTACCATTAAAAATACTAGTAAAGCAGTAGTTGTATTAGAATCTAGTGCTCTCTGATAATAAAGAACAGCCCTGGTCTTATATACTGACTACCCAATTCTAGTAAAATTTTTCAAAATTTTCAATTAAATGAACTCAAAATCATGTTTATACATATTTATGAACGATAAAACTAGGTTTTAACACCGAAATTATTGTTACCTCGGAAAGGACATAAATTGAGAAACAAACCAAAATGTTAAAATTCATTTAAAATGGAATAGAGGACGATAAAAAGGAAAAGCCAAGTGTGGGAAAATTTACCAAGTTATCTTAAACATATGTCACATATATCTGTAACAAATAACTGAAAATACTTTTGCTTTGGACTAAACTAAACTGTTTTACCCGATAAAAGAAAAGAAGAGATGGATCTACACGATGAATCAATTCCATCATTAAAAGGAAGTAAAGTCTTCCGAAAAAGGAACGCGCTTCTTGATTTAGGTCATGAAGTTGTCGTCCAGACCAGCTGTAGGATGACGAAAAATCTAGAAAAGTCATCACTAAAATCAGCAGGAAATCCACGGACCTCAGCATTAAACAGGGTCGCCAAGTGGTCAGATTTATCCTAACCATGAGAAGGATTTATCTCGTACAATGGGGGGGCACCATGCAAATTAGCTGGATAAGACTAATGAATCAGATCCCTAGAAAGGATAATCTCCTTAAAGATTAAAAATCAGCTTTTAAGACTGATATTACTCAATCCTAGAGATTGACCTTAAAGATTGAGAATTCAAACTCATGGAATTCAATGATATCTAAACTTGAGCTTGAACGAGAAAATGCTTTGATCAAAATTACAAACCGATTTGTTTTCTGAAAACCCTATTTTCAATGCGTTCATTACCATTGAACGTAAAATCCTAGGAATTCACCTGGAATTCATTAGGTCAACTGAACTAAAACGGGTGTCAACCGTAAGAACAGTGGTTGCATAGTGGTCAAAGACAGGACCTTGTGCCATACCGAAAAATTATAAGGGTGAGCTTTACTATTGCTCCTACCAAGGATAGTAATTGCGTCCGACACGTTATAGACCATAATTAAAAGCATGTCAGGGGACATTGCCTTAACAGTTGCTTGTTCAGCGCTTTCCTTTACAACCGGACGGTAGTTTACCGAAAGGTAATATACGGGACAAGTGAACTGGACGTGTTGCTTTCCAAATACAAGGTTAGCAAGTGGGTGACACAAAACCATAAGTTTTGAGCTAAAATTTTCAAAACTGAAACCCACCAAACCCACAAAAATATTTTGCAAACACCGGTAAAGGGTTATCCCGGAAAACTTATCTAGGGTAAAAACTAGATTTAATTTTCAAAAGATCAAATGTTTTCATAAAGATCCAATTTCCTTAATGGATCTAAATTTTTATAGTCATGTGGGACTGTAAACCATATCGTTACTACCATTGTTTATACTGCCGTATAGAAAATCACTGATGTACAAAGTGTGAAGAATAAAGAAGTGATTCTAGTATTTCAAGACGATATTGCTTGAGGACAAGCAACGCTCAAGTGTGGGAATATTTGATAATGCTAAAAACGAACATATAATTCATAGCATTATTCCTCAAGAAAGACAAGCTTTTAGTGGCAATTGTTCTATTTACAAGTGATATTCGTTTAAATAATAAAAGGTGAAGACAAAAGACAGATTCGACAAATTGAAGACGCAAACGACCAAAAAGCTCAAAAGTACAAAAGACAATCAAAAAGGTTCCAATTATTGATAAGAAACGTCACGAAATTACAAGAGTACAAGATTCAAAACGCAAAGTACAAGATATTAAATTGTACGCAAGGACGTTCGAAAATCCGGAACCGGGACATGAGTCAACTCTCAACGCTCGACGCAACGGACTAAAAATTACAAATCAACTATGCACATAAATATAATATAATATTTAAATAATTCTTATAATTATTTAATATATTACATATATTTATAAATCCGTCGGCAAGAAAGACTCCAAAGTATCTGAGCTGTAATTTCAAACTCCGCGACTCGCGGAGTTTGAAGGCCAAAAAGGCCGCGAGTCGTGGAGCCCCAATTTCAGAAAATCCCTATAAAGCTCGCGCATTCTGATCGTAATCATCATCTTTTTCTTTTCCTCATTCATACGTAAAATATATATATAATATTTTAATTTTAATTTTAATCCTAATAATAAGGGTATGTTAGCGAATGTTGTAAGGGTGTAAGTCGAAATTCTGTCCGTGTAACGCTACGCTATTTTTAATCATTGTAAGTTATGTTCAACCTTTTTATATTAATGTCTCGTAGCTAAGTTATTATTATGCTTATTTAAAACGAAGTAATCATGATGTTGGGCTAATTACTAAAATTGGGTAATTGGGCTTTGTACCATAATTGGGGTTTGGACAAAAGAACGACACTTGTGGAAATTAGACTATGAGCTATTAATGGGCTTTATATTTGTTTAACTAAATGATAGTTTGTTAATGTTAATATAAAGATTTACAATTGGGCGTCCCTATAAATTACCATATACACTCAATCGGACACGATGGGCGGGGTATTTATATGTACGAATAATCGTTCATTTAACTGGACACGGGAATGGATTAATAGCCACTAGAATAATTAAAACAGGGGTGAAATTATGTACAAAGGACACTTGGTATAATTGATAACAAAATATTAAAACCTTGGGTTACACTCAGTCGACAACCTGGTGTAATTATTAAACAAAGTATTAAAATCTTGTTACAGTTTAAATCCCCAATTAGTTGGAATATTTAACTTCGGGTATAAGAATAATTTGACGAGGACACTCGCACTTTATATTTATGACTGATGGACTGTTATGGACAAAAACCAGACGGACATATTAAATAATCCAGGACAAAGGACAATTAACCCTTGGGCATAAAACTAAAATCAACACGTCAAACATCATGATTACGGAAGTTTAAATAAGCATAATTCTTTTATTTCATATTTAATTTCCTTTATTTTATATTTAATTGCACTTCTAATTATCGCACTTTTATTTATTGTTATTTAATTGCACTTTTAATTATCGTCCTTTTTAATTATCGCAAGTTTATTTTATCGCACTTTTATTATTCGCAATTTCATTATCGTTATTTACTTTACGCTTAAAATTAAGTCTTGTATTTATTTATTATTTTACATTTGGTTTTAACTGCGACTAAAGTTTTAAAATCGACAAACCGGTCATTAAACGGTAAAAACCCCCCTTTATAATAATAATATTACTTATATATATGTTTGTATTTTTATAAAAGTAAACTAATATAGCATTGAGCTTTGTTTAAAAAAGATTCTCTGTGGAACGAACCGGACTTACTAAAAACTACACTACTGTACGATTAGGTACACTGCCTATAAGTGTTGTAGCAAGGTTTAAGTATATCCATTCTATAAATAAATAAATTTCTTGTGTAAAATTGTATCGTATTTAATAGTATTTCCTGCAAAAATTTAATAGTATTTTATACCACCCCTTAGCTTTGACATCAAAAGGTTTATAGCTTCACAAGAGTATGAAAATGCTAGACATCGAGCATTTGAAGATTGGCAAGTTCATCAAAACCAAATCATAGCTCATTGCCAACATGTAGGTAGAAACTATATTCCTACTCCATCGCCCGTATTTCCTCCCTGGTCTATAGAGATCCAACTACCGTATCCTACGTATAACCCAGCCGAAGCATTTTATAACACATATGGTTATGCATGGAACCCCTACTGGTATCAGTAACATCCCTAGTCTACTTAGTTTTATTTATTTTATAATTTGTAATGTTGATACATTTAATACTTATGTTGGAATTATATTAGTTTTTATAATTTACAAATTTTTATTTTTAGATTTTAATAATGTTTGAATGTGGGGTAATATACCAAACTTCAAAAATATGTATATATGTTTGCAGTTTATCTTATGTACACAACAGGGTAAAACAACGCATTTTCAAAGACTGGCATTAAGTTCAGCAAAAGCAACTAATTTTGACGACAAGATGCAAAATAAATGTGATATAACAACAAGACGGAATGAACAAATGATCTGCACCATTTATCATTCAGCAAACAAATGCCAATATGTTTGGAAACTTTGGTAAAATTTAATCATTTTCACACAAATCACCCTCAATAATTTAAATTGTTACTGATTTCTTGCAAATGAGGGCATTGCAAGATCTTAAGTGTGGGAAGGGGTTAAATTCTTTCGGATTTTAAAATTTTTACTTTATACACTTGGTTACCATTAGAAATACTAGTAAAGTAGTAGTTGTATTAGAATCTAGTGCTCTCTGATAATAAAGAACAACCCTAGTCTTATATACTGACTACCCAATTCTAGTAAATTTTTTCAAAATTTTCAATTAAATGAACTCAAAATCATGTTTATACATATTTATGAACGATAAAACTAGGTTTTAACACCGAAATTATTGTTACCTCGGAAAGGACATAAATTGAGAAACAAACTAAAATGTTAAAATTCATTTAAAATGGAATAGAGGACAATAAAAAGGAAAATAAAAGCCAAGTGTGGGAAAATTTACCAAGATATTTTAAACATATATCACATATTTCTGTAACAAATAACTGAAAATACTTTTGCTTTAGACTAAACTAAACTGTTTTACCCGATGAAAGAAAAGAAGAGATGGATCTACACGATGAATCAATTTCATCATTAAAAGGAAGTAAAGTCTTCCGAAAAAGAAACGCGCTTCTTGATTTAGGTCAGGAAGTTGTCGTCCATGCCAGCTGTAGGTTGACGAAAAATCTAGAAAAGTCATCACTAAAATCAGCAGGAAATCCACGGACCTCAGCATAAAACAGGGTCGCCAAGTGGTCAGATTTATCCTAACCATGAGAAGGATTTATCTCGTAAAATGGGGGGCACCGTGCAAATTAGCTGGATAAGACTAATGAATCAGATCCCCAGAATGGATAATCTCCTTAAAGATTAAAAATCAACTTTTAAGACTGATATTACTCAATCCTAGAGATTGACCTTAAAGATTGAGAATTACAAACTCATAGAATTCAATGATATCTAAACTCGAGCTTGAACGAGAAAATATTTTGATCAAAATTACAAACCGATTTGTTTTCTGAAAACCCATTTTCAATGCGTTCATTACCATTGAACGTAAAATCCTAGGAATTCACCTGGAATTCATTAGGTCACCTGAACCAAATCGGGTGTCAACCGTAAGAACGGTGGTTGCATAGCATGGTCAAAGACAGGACCTTGTGCCAGACCAAAAAATCATAAGGGTGAGCTTTACTATTGCTCCTACCAAGGATAGTAATTGCGTCCGACACGTTATAGACTATAATTAAAAGCATGTCAGGGGACATTGCCTTAACAGTTGCTTGTTCAACTCTTTCCTTTACAACCGGACGGTAGTTTACCGAAAGGTAATATACGGAGCAAGTATACTGGACGTGTTGCTTTCCTAATACAAGGTTAGCAACTGGGTGACACAAAATCGCAAGTTTTGAGCTAAAATTTTCAAATCTGAAACCCACCAAACCCACAAAAATATTTTGCAAACACCGGTGAAGGGTTATTCCGGAAAACTTATCTAGGGTAAAAGCTAGATTAAAATTTTCAAAAGATCAAATGTTTTCATAAAGATCCAATTTCCTTAATGGATCTAAATTTTATAGTCATGTGGGACTGTAAACCATATCGTTACTACCATTGTTTATACTGCCGTATAGAAATCACTGATGTACAAAGTGTGAAGAATAAAGAAGTGATTCTAGTATTTCAAGACTATATTGCTTGAGGACAAGCAACGCTCAAGTGTGGGAATATTTGATAATGCTAAAAACGAACATATATTTCATAGCATTATTTCTCAAGAAAGACAAGCTTTTAATTGCAATTGTTCTATTTAAAAGTAATATTCGTTTAAATAATAAAAGGTGAAGACAAAAGACAGATTCGACGAATTGAAGAAGCAAAGGTCCAAAAAGCTCAAAAGTACAAAATACAATCAAAGTGGTTCCAATTATTGATAAGAAACGTCTCGAAATTACAAGAGTACAAGATTCAAAACGCAAAGTACAAGATATTAAATTGTACGCAAGGACGTTCGAAAATCCGGAACCGGGACATGAGTAAACTCTCAACGCTCGACGCAACGGACTAAAAATTACGAGTCAACTATGCACATAAATATAATATAATATTTAAATAATTCTTAAAATTATTTATATATTATATTTATATTAAAAATCCGTCGGCAAACAAAGAGCCAAAGCTGGGTGAGCTGTAATTTCAAACTCCGCGAGTTGCGGAGTTTGAAGGCAAAAAATTACGCGACTCGCGGAGTTCACCTGGACTCAAATTCCTATAAAAGCCAACGCAGTTCGACGAGTTTTAATATCATATAATCTATCTCTCTCTCAATATATACGTAATATATATATATATATATATATTTATATTTTAATTTTAATTTTAATTTTAATTCTAATAATAAGGGTATGTTAGCGAATGTTGTAAGGGTGTAAGTCAAAATTTTGTCCGTGTAACGCTACGCTATTTTTAATCATTGTAAGTTATGTTCAACCTTTTTACATTAATGTCTCGTAGCTAAGTTATTATTATGCTTATTTAATCCGAAGTAATCATGATGTTGGGCTAAAAATATTAAAATTGGATAATTGGGCTTTGTACAATAATTGGGGTTTGGACAAAAGAACGACACTTGTGGAAATTAGACTATGGGCTATTAATGGGCTTTATATTTGTTTAACTAAATGATAGTTTGTTAATTTTAATATAAAGATTTACAATTGGACGTCCCTATAAATAACCATATACACTCAATCGGACACGATGGGCGGGGTATTTATATGTACGAATAATCGTTCATTTAACCGGACACGGGAATGGATTAATAGCCACTAGAATTATTAAAACAGGGGTGAAATTATGTACAAGGACACTTGGCATAATTGTTAACAAAGTATTAAAACCTTGGGTTACACTCAGTCGACATCCTGGTGTAATTATTAAACAAAGTATTAAAATCTTGTTACAGTTTAAGTCCCCAATTAGTTGGAATATTTGACTTCGGGTATAAGGATAATTTGACGAGGACACTCGCACTTTATATTTATGACTGATGGACTGTTATGGACAAAAACCAGACGGACATATTAAATAATCCAGGACAAAGGACAATTAACCCATGGGCATAAAACTAAAATCAACACGTCAAACATCATGATTACGGAAGTTTAAATAAGCATAATTCTTTTATTTCATATTTAATTTCCTTTATTTTATATTTAATTGCACTTCTAATTATCACATTTTTATTTATTGTTATTGTATTTAATTGCACTTTTGATTATCGTACTTTTTAATTATCGCAAGTTTATTTTATCGCACTTTTATTATTCGCAATTTCATTATCGTTATTTACTTTACGCTTTAAATTAAGTCTTTTATTTATTTAATATTTTACATTTGGTTTTAACTGCGACTAAAGTTTTAAAATCGACAAACCGGTCATTAAACGGTAAAAAACCCCCTTTATAATAATAATATTACTTATATATATATTTGTATTTTTATAAATTAAACTAATATAGCGTTAAGCTTTGATTAAAAGATTTTCCCTGTGGAACGAACCGGACTTACTAAAAACTACACTACTGTACGATTAGGTACACTGCCTATAAGTGTTGTAGCAAGGTTTAAGTATATCCATTCTCTAAATAAATAAATATCTTGTGTAAAATTGTATCGTATTTAATAGTATTTCCTTGTAAAATTTAATAGTATTTTATACCCCTTAGCTTTGACATCAGAGACACATGCTTACTTTTAAATGATTTACAATTTAGACACAAGTGCCTAAACTTTTCGATATGCAACTTCGTGAGACTATTGTTAACTTGTATTGATTATATCTTTACATGCAAATCCCCACCATAATATCGTTAATTGCTGGAATTGAAATGTTGCAAGCTTAATTATTGTGAGTAGGCCTATTGAGAGTGACGTCTCTACTCATTGACCTAACGTCGAGGGGGTACTTAATAATGATTACCGACACCTATACAGTGTCAGGGTTTTTATGTTTAGGTCGATATTATAACTCATGGCATATTGATATTTTGATGTTTTGAACTAAATCTTGTGGTCTAAAACTTTATTGATTATATAAACCTATTATGTTCACTCAACCATTGTGTTGACATTTTAAGCATGTTTGTCTCAGGTGAAGATTAGCTTATGTGCTGCCCTATGTTGTTAGATGGCTGATGCATTAGAGTCCACATATTTAGAACTTACCATTTGTTATTTACATATGAATTTCATTATGTAAAACATTATTACGTTTCCGTTGCAAATCAAATTTTGTTAAAACGTCTCATGTAGAGTCGTTCTCCCTTATATATACTTGTGTGGTGATATTGTGAAGTCATATTTACCGCGGTCCTATTTGGGGGTATGACAGAGTGATATCAGAGCTAGGTTGTTATAGAGAACCAGGATTGCATATTATGTGTGCCTTATGTGCTAGTTAGGTGCCTTAGTAATCCATAGGTCTATAACCTTTCTTAACTTAAGATTTTTTGTGCCCTTCCTATGCATTTTATTTCGTGCCTTTACGTCTTCCTTAGAACCTACCTAACCATCCCTCTTTCTTTTCATTTAGGATGTCTCGCCGTAACCCGATCGTCATTTCTGACTCCGAGGGATCCGACTCCGAAAGATCTGTCCGCACACCAACTTATGGACCCGTTTCTCCACCAACATCACCAGTTTACCAACCGGCTACTCACCCGCATCACCGATTTACAAGCCTGCTACTCCACCACACTCCCCTCTTATGGAAGAATCCCACACAAATACTAATTATGATGGGGATGATGAAGAGGAAGAGGTTGTGGAAGAAATTATTGAGGAAGTGGAGCCCGAAGAAGAGACCCAGCCTGAGCCAGAACCCTCTGTTGTCATAGCTCCTTCTTTAAAAAGAAAGGAACCCGAGACATCAGATACCGAGAGTTCAAGTTCATCTAAAGAACCCCATCTTACCACTATTCCCATGTTTTGCACCAACTCTGTTGAACATGCTATGGTAAAGAGTGATTTACATGAAGTGAAGATAGAGTTTGGTAAGTTAATGGAACTTATTGATAGTCACTTTAGTACGCTTGAAGATCAACAAGAGGAATTGTCAACATACTCATATGATGAGTATAACATCTTCAGAAAGACTGCTATGAGACATGATAGAGAAATTGAGCTACAAAATCAAAGGATTGAGGAACTGGAGAAGGATATGCAGTTTCTCAAGGATCTTCTGTGGGAAAAATTCAAGACTCAACCCCCATCTCCTAAGAAGAATTAGATTTTAGGATTTCTTTTTCTATTTCCGTATTAGTTTTCGTTCATTGTAAAGGCTTTGCCTAAAACTACTATCTTTGTTTCGTTTCGTGTTTATTCTTGTTTCGTTTCGTGTTTAATAAAAGATGTTAGTTATCTTTGTGATGCTTAATTAAATTCAAATATTTTTAATACATCTCGTTGTTTCCCCTATCAATCCTTTTATGCGTTGTGTGAATCTTACGCATTTATTTAACAAATTTATAATTTACTAGCACCATTAACTCTTCAACTAATATTGTTTTATGTATTGAAGATTAATGGCTCAATCAACTCACGGTGCTACCAACGCTCTTCCAAATGTTACTTTGACTTTCGCACAATTTCAACAACTGCTTACTGCCGCTCAAGGCAATAATAATTAAGGGAATAACCAAGGAAATCCATCTACATCATGCACCTATAAGGAGTTTATGAACTGTAAGCCTCCATCCTTCAATGGAAATGAGGAAGCGGTCGAGTTGACTCGTTGGTTCAAAAAACTCGAATCAATCTTTCGCATCTGTAACTGTGCAGATGTCGACCGAGTGAAGTATGCCACTCATACACTAAGTGGTCTTTCTTTGACTTGGTGGAACACTTATGCCCAAACTGTAGGGTTAGATGCTGCTAATGCTATTTCATGGGCCGTTGTGAAAAGAATGATGACTGATAGGTTTTGCCCAAGGAACCAAATCCAAAAGCTAGAAGTAGAGTTTTGGGAATTGAAGGTAAATGGTACCAATATTGAAGCTTATACTAACAGGTTTATAGAGTTGGTTTCATTGTGCCCGGACATGGTGCCCACTGAACAAAAGAAGATTGAGCGATACATAGAAGGACTTCCTGACGAGATTCAAGGAATTGTTATTGCTGCAAGTAAGGAAACCTTAGATGGGGTGATATTGATGGCCCAGAACCTCATGATGGCTAAAAGGAGAAAGGCTACGGCAAATAAACAAGCCGAGGCTAAGACTAGTGAAGGCAAAAGGAAATTTGAGCCTACTCAGGAATCAAAACAAGGTTTAAATAATAAAGTTTCCGAAAATTCAAGAGGAGGTTATTCTAGGAAACAACCTTATTGTAAGCGTTGTGATAGACACCATTCTGGGTGGTGCAAGGCTAAGTGCACCAAGTGTAAGAAGATTGGTCATATAGCCAAAAATTGTAGGGTTGCAGTTCCTTCAACTGATACACCTACAATAAAAGCCAACGCAATCATTCCTACATGCTATGACTGTGGCGAAAGAGGGCATTTTCGCAATCAGTGTCCAAAGAAAAAGGATAACACGGGAAATGCTAAAAGTCGAGCGTTTGTGATGACTGCCGAGGAAGCTCGGGATGATGAGGAAGAAGGATGAAGAGGCACAATGAAGAGTTTCTGGCAACTACAAGAGTCATTTAAAGTTCTCATTTTCATAGTGTTCTTTATGTTACCATTTAGTGCTTCTATATTTTGAAAGATTTCGTTAAGTTTCTCTAATACTCTGGTTATTTTATTTTAAATGAATGAATGATGTTATTTTCTTTTCTTTCATTTTTCATTGAATCATTCACCTCGAAGAAGATGAATATTGACTAGATGACATTAGTAGTAACTTTATGGAGTGATAAAAGTATGATTTAGTATAATATAATGATGCCTGATCAACGTAGTTATATTGCAATAAGTCATGCAGAAATCTAAATGGATCATGATGGAAATAAGGTCTGATCAACCTTAGGACCATTGTGTACCGTTACCTACTCCTTATCTCTATATTGTCAATTAAAAATATCAACCTTAGATATTATATTACCTTTCGCATTCAAATTATCCACGCCCGGTGCTGCACCTATTGCAAAGGCACCATACCATTTAGCACCATCCGAAATGAAGGAATTATCCAACTAATTCCAAGAACTTTTGGAGAAAGGTTTCATTCGTCCTAGCTCGTCTCCGTGGGGAGCACCCGTTCTATTTGTCAAGAAGAAAGATGGCACGTTGAGAAGGTGTATTGATTACCGTGAACTCAACAAACTAACCATCAAGAATCGTTATCCACTCTTGTGTATTGATGACCTGTTTGACCAATTGCAAGGATCAAATATCTATTCGAAGATTGATCTTAGGTCAGGTTATCATCAACTGAGAGTCAAGGAAGCTGATGTTTCTAAGACTAATTTCCGAACTCGTTATGGACACTATAAGTTTCTTGTCATGCCTTTTTGTTTAGCCAGTGCTCCTGCTGTATTCATGGATCTTATGAATCATGTATGCAAACCTAATCTTGACCAATTCGTGATCTTTTTCATCAATGACATCTTAATCTATTCCTAGAGCAAGAAAGAGCATGAGCAATATCTGCGATTGATTCTAGAGCTCTTAAGGAAGGAACAACTGTATGTGTAACACCCTAATATTTATTGTACAAAAGTGTAAATAAGGTGCATGAAGTGTGGGAAGCTGTGTGTAATTAAACTATGACCAGAGACGGTTCAGATCATTGTGCGCGCCGCGCACCCTTTCCAGCTGGCAGTTTCTGTTTCTTTTAAATGGATATTTTAAAAGGGCTTTTTTGTAAATTCACTTGGGACGAGTTTAAGGCCACTAGATCAGATATTGGGGTGTCATTACTTCACTTCCAACTATTTCATCCTTTCCACTTTAATTTTAGAGAGAGAGATTTCTAGTGTGAGAAAGCTCAACCAAATGAAGAAGAAGCTTGTTTTGGGTCTTAGCTCGAGTTATAAAGTTGTTCATCTCCTCACTTGCTACGTTTTGATTGTGGTGGTAAGTCCTAATCTTGATTTCCTTAGTTTAATTTGTTTAAGGGCTAGGGTTTTGGGTTAGAGATAAACATAAAACCCACTTGTTGGAAAATTGGGATTTTTGGGTAAGATTGAGTCATGAGGACTCAAGGATGACTAACCTAGGGGTTCAAAGTAATAAACGGTGTTAATGAGTCTTAAATGGTTAGTTAATCACTAGTTCACTTGTGTTGTTAGTGAAAAGTGTTCCTAGGGTTCATGGTTGACTTGAAATGGGTCAAATGGGCAAGTTTGACCTAGCGGGATAAATTGGGTATGAAAACATCCTAGATATGTATTGATGAGAGCCTTAGAACCTTAATCACTAGCTTTTAGTTATTGGTTGGGGATTTGGACCTTGATGGTGTGATTCTAGTGCAAATGGGTCATAAATACCCTTTTGGGTCATAAATGCGCTAGTGGGGCTAGTTGGTGGATAGTCCAACTTGTTATGTGAATTAATTGGGAATTAATTGTATTAGGTGACTCACTTTGAAGGTTACAAATTGTTGTTGAAAACCTCGCCAAGACGACAAGGTGAGTGGAATGAGATTATACATGTGTGTATATAATGTATTTACTTGTACGAAATTCGATGTGGGATTTAAGTTCGAGCGATCGATACCACATCGGGTTATTATATGATATGGGTTTAAAGTTCAGGCGATCGATACCATATCATTATGTGTGGGCGTACAGTGTGGGACTTAAGTTCGGGCGATCGATACCACATTTTACGTAGCGGGTGGGATTTAAGTTCGGGCGATCGATACCACCTAGGGGTTATGATATATTTCGTTGTACACTAACGGTTGTTGGGAACACCGATGGGAAATTCGAAGTACCATTCCCTTGTACTATTGGTTAACCATGGTTACGTGTTGTAGTGTAGCATATTATATTATTTGAGTTATATATGCTATTGTTGTGCTAGCTTGTGGTCTGGAAGATTTTAGCATTATACTTGCGATGGTATGCTATAAATTGCTAGCGTGTATGAGGTATTTGTGTAAGTGATTGCAAGTAGGTATATTATATATGTATGTGTATAATTATTGCATTCACTAAGCGTTAGCTTACCCTCTCGTTGTTTACCTTTTTAGGCTCTGGCTTGGATAAGGGCAAATGTATTCGCTTAGATTAATGGCTCACGGGGGTTTTAGCTTTTTGGAAGTTCGACCAAGATATGGTTGTTTAACCCCAAACACCATGCTCTAAGTGTCGCTTGGAAATTAAACTTTTGTGGTCGAAACTCGTACTTCGTACTTAAGGGTATTTTGGGTGTATGTGGGCCCCGCATTGTATAACTCGTTTTATTATTGGAATGTGTTAGTTTTACTTAATATAACATGTTGTAAAAAGCGTGTCATCTAAAAGTGCCGGGAAGTGGGAGATCTTTAAACGAAAATTGGACAGCGTGTGACGACCCGGAAATTTCCGACCAAATTTAAACTTAATCTTACTATGATTTTGATACGATAAGCAAAGTATGTAATGTTGAGTCTCGAAAATTTTGGAACCATGTTCATATATTCAATTACCTTTCGAATGTTCTCGGTAATTCACGAACAACTATTTGTAAATAGATACATATATATTTAAAAATATAAATATATATATTAATTCGAAATATTATATTATTTAATTATTAGAACTAATTTGTAAGATAAATAATATAAGATATAATAAAAGTTATTATTACAATAAATCTATATATATATAAATAATGCATGTAGAATATAAATATTGAATGACTGTAATAACCATTAGTCTTTCCGATTGATATTAAACAAGTAAGATGCGAGCTCGTGAGTATAGTAAAACAAATAATGGATGAACCTTTTAATCACATTTTTTTTTCACACTAAATGACTAATATAAATAAACATATTTTACGTTGTACTTTTATTTGCTACTGAATTACAACGAAGCATGATATAAAAGTCCGTGTAAACTGTCGGTAGAATAATCCTAATTAGTTGGCTGCTTACCTGTTTGATATGTTTTATGTCATTTTCTCGTGAACCGAATTGTACAAATTAATTGAGATTACTGTTGCTACTTTATGCTTTTACTCACAATCAGACAATCACAAGCTATATTCACTCTCTTAATTTGAAAAAGTAATGTAATGAGTGGAACACGTCTTTTTACCTCATTCTTATTATATTATGGCTACACTTACTAAATTATATATACAAGAAACAAAATCAACTATCACACCCTTACCCTCTTCGTTTGTATCATGAAACACCACATGATTGAGTTCTTTTCTCTACTTAATTTCCATCATCTTTTTCTACAAACATCTATAATCTATAATATACATATACTTAGTGCGCAAGGAGAAATCATCGCCACTACCATTTTATTTCGATGTCTCTCTTTTTTCCTTCTTTCTAATTGTCTACAACCACCACCTTCTTCCGACGACGCACGGCGGTGGAATACTTAACATTCGAAAGAAAACCTTAACTATATTCGTTAGATCCATTTTGCCAAAACAGTTTCTTGAGCAAGAACAAATCATGATCAAGGTTAAATTATGCATCACCAAGAGTATGTGAACACCCATTTTTATTTACAGTCTCTTCTTCCCTTCTTGACCCGACAACTTCCATCGTTACCATCCTTCAACCCAATCTAACCGTGAACGACATCACTATTGAGCCACCTCCGGCTTAACCATCGTGACCACCACATTTCCCTACAACCACCCTTCTCTCTTAATTCCTCTCTCTCTCTTTATCTATTTGAAAACCGCTATGGCAACTCCATAATCACCATCACCAACTCAGTCACTGTTTCTGTTTTGGGTCTTCATCACCCCAACTCAACCAGTTGAACAACCGAGTTACTTGTTTTCCTATCGAACCAGATACAAACCGTGCACCATTCACCTACTATGAACTGTCCACAATCGGCCACTACTACAGCCATCAAACACCAATCAACACCACACCTACAACTATTACATGTTGTTACAATAAACCACCACTCACGACTGCTGCTATACTATTTTCTTTTCTGCTTTCAAACTCGAATAAAGATGACGATACTATGAATGAAGTGATGACATTGATGAAGTA
The DNA here is from genome assembly GCF_046630445.1 of Rutidosis leptorrhynchoides. Lineage (NCBI taxonomy): Eukaryota > Viridiplantae > Streptophyta > Magnoliopsida > Asterales > Asteraceae > Rutidosis > Rutidosis leptorrhynchoides. Next base: position 422,390,805 of record NC_092336.1, read on the forward strand.
TAATGATAATATATTATAATGATAATGATAATAATTAAATGATGATGCATAATTCATGGGATTAGGTTGTTAGTGGAAGATAAAGGTATGGTAGGGTTGGATTTATGAGTTGTCCACGTACGAATTCCTCTCCAAAAATTCCACCAACGTTTCTTTTCTATTCCCTTTTGGTCGAACAATAATGATAACGTTTTGTTATTATTATTTTTTTTTATTCGATAAAGTATATGGTCATGAGGGAGACGTGTAATTAAACTTTATAAAGAAAAGAACCACGCACAAATCTTCCCTATTTTAAATCAATCACTGCAGATCTTAAAATGCAGCTGCCATTGTTTCATGTCTGTCGAGGGAAAACAACATGTTACTACTTCATTTTCTGTGATGAAGAAGGTGATAACTTATGATGATGGCGGAATTGTGATGTTAATGAAACATTATTGTGATGATGATTAAGAGAAGCTTCGATGATGATGATAACGAGTGAAGGTGATAAGTGTTATGATAATGACGATGATAGTATGATGATGTTGATATAGATGATCGATGATGATCATGAAAGATAATTATGATTATGATTATGTTATGAATAGGATGATGATGATGATGGTGTTACACGATAGCATCATGTTAGAATAATGATAATTATAATAATGATTCGGTGAGAGTGTTAGGATATACATGAAGATGATAATAATGATGAAGAGAAGAAACTAAATTATCGTATAAAAAAAATCAATACTCGTGGTTTAACAGAAAAAGTTTAAACGGATGAATGGTTGGGTACTGAGTTGATAAACGATAGGTCCTGAGTTCGAGCTTAGTCTCCTGCAGTTTATTTTTTTAAATAAACAATAGCAACTTGATATTGGACTGCCTATATCTGTTGGGCCATAATTGATTTGGGCTTGATAAGCGGGTTAATTATAATTGGTTCCATATAAAATCAGAAAGTTGGATTTGGAAGAATGGTTTTGGTGGGTTACCAAGTTAACGAGACGTCTCGGGTTCGAACCCTATGGGTGGCAACTATTATTTTTGGGCATTTTGAGGTAGTTTTACAAAAACCAAAAATCTTTATTATTATTATTATTATTATTATTATTATTATTATTATTATTATTATTATTATTATTATTATTATTATTATTATTATTGTTGTTGTTAGGAATACAAGTATTACTACTATTATTATCAAAATTATTATCACTATAAGTACTATTATTTTCAGTATCATAATTATTATTATTATTATCATTATTAAGTATATTTACTAATATTATTAGTATAAAATAAAACAAATTTTTATTATTATTAATAATATCTTAACAAATTATTTTTGGCTATATAACACTATAGCTAATACATAAAATATATCTATATTAACAATTTATTATAAATACTACTTATTTAGTTAAAGTACATAAAATAGATATATATAAATTAGTTATTAATGAAACATATAAGTTATTCAAATAACAATTATATCATTTACAATATAAAAATTTGATCGATTACAATTATATGTGTTAATATATACATATATGATATAGGTTCGTGAATCCGAGGCCAACCCTGCGTCGTTCAATATAGTCATATGTATTTTTACTACAAAATACATTAGGTGAGTTTCATTTGAATCCCTTTTACTCTTTACATTTTTGGGACTGAGAATACATGCAAATGCTTTATTAACTATTTTACAATAATTATATGCGTGAGTTTCATTATTCCCTTTTTAAATGCTTTTGCAATATATATTTTTGGGACTGAGAATACATGCGCTGCTTTTATAAATGCTTTACGAAATAGACACAAGTGATCGAAACTACATTCTATGGTTAGATTATCAAATTGAATATCACCCTATATAGTCTGGTAATCTAAGAATTAGGGAACAGAAACCCTAATTGACGTGAACTCTAAAGATAGATCTATCGGGCCCAACAAGCCCCATCCAAAGTACCGGATGCTTTAGTACTTCGAAATTTATATCATGTCCGAAGGAGGATCCCAGAATGATGGGGATATTCTTATATGCATATTGTGAATGTCGATTACCAGGTGTTCAATCCATATGAATGATATTTTTGTCTCTATGCATGGGACGTATGTTTATGAGAAATAGAAATATGAAATCTTGTGGTCTATTAAAATTATGAAATGATTATTTATGTTAAACTAATGAACTCACCAACCTTTTGGTTGACACTTGAAAGCATGTTTATTCTCAGGTATGAAAAAAATCTTCCGCTGTGCATTTACTCATTTTAGAGATATTACTTGGAGTCATTCATGACATATTTCAAAAGAAGTTGCATTCGAATCGTCGCGTTCATCAAGATTATTATTAAGTCAATTATAGTTAGATATATTATGAAATGGTATGCTTGCCGTCAACTTTTGATGTATTGAAAGATTTTCTTTTCAAAAACGAATGCAATGTTTGTAAAATGTATCATATAGAGGTCAAGTACCTCGCGATGTAATCAACTGTTGTGAATCGTTTATAATCGATATGGACTTCGTCTGGATGGATTAGGACGGGTCATGAAATAGCGGGCTGTCAGCCTTTCTGCGCGCCGCGCACAGACTGGGCTGCGCGCTGCGCACCTAGTCTGGGCAGAACTGTTTGAATTTTTTTTTTATGGTGCAATTTTGGTTGGTTAACGGGTTGGGTCGTTACAATATGCCAAGTTTTTCCAAGTGTGAATTTTGGCTGCGAATCGTACAATTTCTCGGGCATGTAGTTGATAATGAAGGAATACATGTCGATCATACAAAAATCACTGCTATTCAGAAATTTTTGAGAACTAGTCTTGGATGAAGTACATAAGACTAGATGTTCTATTCACCCAGGCTCTTTTGGCTGAATTTTCTGATAATATCAGCTATCAGTCAAGTATTAAGGCTGCACCATTTGAGGCCTCATACGGACGAAAATGTAGATCCCCACTGTAATTAAGTGTAAACTTTGCTTTAACAAAACGTTGACCGAATGGTAATTTTTAGTCAACACTTCCTGTTAATTAAAGTTCATACATTTCACATCTCGAATCTTAAAAAGTGTCTTGCTGATGACACACTTGTTATTCCATTGATTGATATCCGCATTGATGATAAAATGCATTCCATTGAAGAACCGATAGAGGTTATGGATCGTGAGGTTAAAGGCTTGAAACAAAGCACTATTCCTATTGTTAAGATCCGTTGGAATTCACGGAGAGGCCCCGAGTATACCTGGAAACGTGAAGACCAAATGAAGCGAAAATATCTCCATCTCTTCTCAACCGCTGATGCGTCCGATAAGTCCATCTGAAACTTTGGGACGAAGATGAAATTAACGGGGAGGTACTATAACAACCCTCATTTTCCATTCTGAATAAACTAAATTGCCTTAGGGTTTCATTATCTTGTTCTGTGTATTCGATTTAGGGTTGTTATCCGTTTTAAGATTTATGAACTATAATTAATACTTGTATTTAATGATCGTATTTATTACTTAAGCACTAACCCTAAATATTAAATATAAACCCTAACCCTAGTATTTATTAGGCTATATGTATAAAATAAATTATGACATTTATAACATTTAACTAATTAGAACTAAATTAAAACTTAACAAAAGGACATGGACAAAATGTAAAAGATTAGGTGAAACTTGTATTAAATAAAAGTAACATTTAAATAAAAAAATATATGTAATATATAAATAATTAAAAATGCCGTAAAAATAATAAATAAAATAAACAAAATAAATTATAAAAAACGGCTAGCATATGAAAAGGGGGGGGGATCTTGATCACTAAGCTAATCTTTGATCCTAATCAACTTCAAATTCCTTGCATCCTAATCTTGAACAATTTGATCCCTATCCCAACTCTAATACTTGCCCTATAAAAAGACCCACTTGGCTATCACTTTTGCATCACAAACTCTCAAGCAAGTCACTCAATTCCTCCTCCCCTTTTTCTCCCTTTGTTCGGCAACCAACATCACCCCCACCACAGCCTATTTTCGGCTGTCATCTGCAGCCCACAGCAACCACCACCCAGCTGCTCTTTTGCTGCCAAACCGCCATCCAGGACAGCAGCTTTCTGCTGCTGCTGCTGCTATCCGTCGAACAACCACCACAACCGCAGCCTTGCTGCTATTTTTGGCTACTGAAAAACATCACCGAAACACCACCTAAACCGCCCCTGAACTGCTATTCCTGTTTGCTGTTTCTGCACGTTCAAAAACAGGCCATAAACCCGCCCAAATTGTCACTCTGCTGCTGTGTTTTTCTGCTGTGTTTTCGGTTCACCATCATCACCATCCGTCATATTTTTCTTTGCTCTAAAACACTTTAAGGTATCCCTAATACCCTAACTTAATAATACTTTTTACTTTGCTTTAATTCTTTAGGCTATTAGGTTATGATTATGAACATGAAAATAAATAAACATATGAAGACGGTTAATGATATATTTATGAATATAAGTATGAATGAATATGAATAACTTGAAGAAGATTAAGGATATGATTATGAATAAGATGTGCTCTAAATTATGATCATGAATTATGAATATTATAGAGAATGATGATTAAAGGTTTAAGAAGTTATGATGATCATAAACCTAGTTTGATAAGTTAATGATTATGAATATAAAACTAGATTAAGAAGAATATGAATATGAATAATTATTGTGATTAATGATTAGGATATAGATTATGAGTTAAACTAGATAATTAAAGGTTTATAATTATGATTAAAGAGATTTGGTAAGTAATTTATGAAAAAGGATTTGTAAATAATAATGATAAAGACACACATGCATGCATGCAAGCATACGTACGTATGTACATGTATATATTGTAGATATATGCGTGTGTGTGTATATATATGTAAATATATACATACGTGTATATGTAGGTGTATGCATGTATGTATATGTACGTGTGTGTGTATGTATAAGTATATATGTATCATATATATAGTATAGGTAATTATAAAAGTTGACAAGTTATAGTATAGATATATGTACCACCTTTACACTTATATGTATATGTAACACATATATGATAAATACATATAATATAGATATAAACATATACATGTACGATACTAATAATAAAGAATATATGTATGTATCAAGTAGGAGACTATATGTATGTAACACATATAAGGATTATATTATATGTATGCATAAAACATGATAAGCTTCTATAGTGAAGATTGATTAATTAAAGTATAATAATATTTATAAACTTATATATATGGTAACACTTTAATTACACTAAGTTATATTATCACCTATATATGTAAATACTAAGTACATTAATATTTCGATGTGTGTATACACCTATAATGTGAAGGTTATAATCTAAAGATAACGTGCACTATATACGAACCTCATCGCTACTTGTGGTCTAGGATGGTCCTTGTTGCCATTATGGGAACCGCTTGTGGATCTCGAATGTCAAGACTTAGATTCTGGTCAAGAGTCCTGGGTGCCTGGTAACTACAGATCATCAGAGTGACTTACTTGATAGCAACGAGGTTTGGCCAAAGTTGTACAACGTCTTTGTGAAGGATTATAACCCGAACTTTCCTAAACTAGAAGCTTACTATAAGTGGAAGCTTTCCATAAATAGTAGGTTTCCAAAAATAGAAACTTTTAAGAAATAGGAACTTTTCTCGAAAACCATCACTGTTAATATAGTTGCTATATTAATAAACATATTTTTTGTCTGTTAGACATTAACTAATCAAAGATTATATCTCTAGGTTGAGATCTCCGATTACATACTCCGTTCATACTTCTTGCGTGGAATAACTTACTTGCTACTAAGGTGAACTTCATAGCCCCGTTTTTACTTTTTATTAATTGTTTTACAACTTTTGGGGTGAGACACGTGCTTACTTTTAAATGATTTACAATTTAGACACAAGTGCCTAAACTTTTCGATATGCAACTTCGTGAGACTATTGTTAACTTGTGTTGATTATATCTTTACATGCAAATCCCCACCATAATATCGTTAATTGCTGGAATTGAAATGTTGCAAGCTTAATTATTGTGAGTAGGCCTATTAAGAGTGACATCTCTACCTATTGACCTATCGTCAAGGGGTTACATAATAATGATTACCGACACCTATACAGTGTCAGGGGTTTTTATATGTAGGTCGATATTATAACTCATGGCATATTGATATTTTGATGTTTTAAACTAAATCTTATGGTCTAAAACTTTATTGATTATATAAACCTATGATGTTCACTCAACCATTGTGTTGACATTTTAAGCATGTTGTCTCAGGTGAAGATTAGCTTATGTGCTGCCCTATGTTTCTTAGCTAGCTGATGCATTGGAGTCCACATATTTAGAACTTACCATTCGTTATTTACATATGAATTTCATTATGTAAAACATTATTACGTTTCCGTTGCAAATCAAATTTTGTTAAAACATCTCATGTAGAGTCGTTCTCGCTTATATATACTTGTGTTGTGATATTGTGAAGTCATATTTACCCCGGTCCTATTTGGGGGTATGACATAAGATGCAACAATCCGTTTTCTCATCTTGAACCAGACCGAGTCAACATTGCTACCTACGTTATGAACCAGATAGCACATATCTTCCACGAATCCACGGATCCTAGTTTCACATTCAAAGCCGGATGTCAAGAGATATACTCAAAGACGGTGACATTAATGCTTGGGTCAGAGCTGCTCTTCACTTCTTTTCAACTTTGCCTCTTAACTAATCTGTGCAAGGCTACAGACTCCTACTGTCAGAAGATTTTGAGATACTGAAGATACAATTTCTGACACTATTTGAAGATCTCCGAAATGAACATCCTGTCAGAGAAGTAATCACCACCAGCACTGCCTCAATGATTGATGTTCATGGATCAATTAGCAGAGCAGTTGATCATATTCTTATTGGACTTCAAGATTTGTCACGAGCCAATACCGCACACTATATCTCTTTCAGAAGATCTTCAAGAGAAGTACCGGATCTGCTACCACTTTTGGTCCGACACTTTCTCAGGATTTATCCACCACGACTTACATTCCCTCGAGAAGACCAAGATCACAACTACCAGAGGGGAATGTCTGCTTTTTAGGCACCATTACGGTCGAGCCAACGACCTTAAACAAAAGCGCTTCTCGGGAGGCAACTCGTGCAATAAAGTAGAATAGAAGAATAAAGGATGACAAATGAGCCGATAAATAAAGGACGTAACTTCTAAGACTGCATCTAATGACCCGTCCTAATCCATCTGGATGAATACATTACATTTGGTTACATCGTGAGATACTTGACCTCTATATGATACATTTTACAAACATTACATTCGTTTTTAAAAGACAAATTTTCATTACATCAAAAATTGACGGCATGCATACCATTTCATAATATATCTAACTATAATTGACTTAATAATAATCTTAATGAACTCGACGACTCGAATGTAACGTCTTTTGAAATATGTCATGAATGACTCCAAGTAATATCTCTAATATGAGCAAATACACAGCGGAAGATTTCTTTCATACCTGAGAATAAACATGCTTTAAAGTGTCAACCAAAAGGTTGGTGAGTTCATTAGTTTATCATAATCAATCATTTTCATCATTTTAATAGACCACAAGATTTTCATTTTCAGTTCTCATAAATATACGTCACATGCATAGAGACAAAAATATCATTCATATGGTGAACACCTGGTAACCTACCTTAACAAGATGCATATAGAATATCCCCATCATTCCGGGACTCCCTTCGGACATGATAAATTCGAAGTACTAAAGCATCCGGTACTTTGGATGGGGCTTGTTGGTCCCAATAGATCTATCTTTAGGATTCGCGTCATTTAGGGTGTCTGTTCCCTAATTCTTAGATTACCAGACTAAAAAGGGGCATATTCGGTTTAATAATCCAGCCATAGAATGTAGTTTTAAGTACTTGTGTCTATTTCATCAAACATTTATAAAGCAGCGCATGTATTCTCAGTCCCAAAAATATATATTGCAAAAGCATTTAAAAAGAGAGCAAATGAAACTCACTCTACAATATTTTGTAGTAAAAATATTCATACGACAATACTGAACAATGCAGGGTTGGCCTTGGATTCATGAACCTATATCATTTGTATGTATATTAACACATATAAAGGTAATCGAACAAATTTAGGTATTATTATTAATTGTTATTTTAGTAAATTGTACGTTTCATTAATAACTAAATTAACTATATTTATTTTTATATACATTTAATAGATAATTAATATTTATTATAAACATAATGATATAGTTATGTTTTATGTAAATAATATATTTTTTATATAGGAAATCTTTATTTCATACATTAATAATACTAATAATAATAATGATAAAAAATAATAATATTAGTGTTAGGAATATTAAAAATGATAATAAAAATAATAATGATAAAAATAATGATAATAATAATAATAATAATAATAATAATAATAATAATAATAATAATAATAATAATAATAATAATAATAATGATAGTTCTAATAATAAAAATGATAATTTTTATAAAGAATTTTAGTTTCAATAAAATACTACTTACATTAAAAATGATGATGATAATAATAATAATAATAATAATAATAATAATAATAATAATAATAATAATAATAATAATAATAATAATAATAATAATAATAATAATAATAATAATGAAAATGAGTAATAAGTAAACTACCTCAAAGAAGTAGTCCTAAAAAAATGCCCAAGTCCAGGTTGGAACCCGTGACGTCCCGCTAACCCGATAACATCCTTAATCAATCTTCCATTTATAACATCATCTAATCCTCATAATCATAATCATATCAGGATCATAATAATAATCATCATAATACACCATGATCATTGTTATCCTTTCGCCTCTTTTATTATCATACACCCGTCATCATCATCATTCACGATCTTACATCCTCATCATTCATAGTACGTAATCTAACCATTAATCATCATCGTCTTCTCTCAAAATCATAATCATACGATCATCTTTATACGATCATCTTTATCTTATATCATCATCACTATCATATACATTCATCATCTTATTTAACATCATCCCAACATCATACCATTATCATCATCGATTATTAAGCATTATTTTCATAACGTGATCATAATCATCATCGTCATTCGATTTCATGGTATTCAACAACACCTTTATCATTTATGGGTCATTCGTTTAGCCCAAAAGAGAATCTGAGTTGGGTCACAGTTACTAAATATCATAACCAACAATCGGCCCAAGTACTTAGCCCAACAACTAGGTTAGCCCAATAGTTATAAAAGAGTTAAAACCCTTGAGCCATTCGGTTCACTTTCATCATCTTTATTACGTATCATTTTCATATATTCATACGACCTCATCAACATACTTTATGCATCATCATAGTTTACGTTTGATCATAAACCATATAAAACCATCATCGTCATTATTAACATACCCTTCCCTTATCCTATCGTTTTCTACCCATAAAAAGATCTAATCCAATTTTTGTCCTAGAAATTTAATATTGCTTGCTAATAAAGCCTTTTGACTGTATTTAATTTATCCACTTTCTAAAAACCATAAGCATATGACTTGTAAAGTCATGTATATGAATAATATATGTACTCCTTCCACTAATTATGTCGGTCACTTAACCACCTTTTATTTTTCTTTTCTAATTTAATACACTAAGTTGTCTAGTTCCAAAAGAAAGCTACAGCTCGATCAGTTATTCAACGAATAAAATGCTGCAGTAGCAGCAGTTTACACACGATTTAGGAACAGGAAAGATTACAACGTACGTTGCAGCAGCCTGGTTTGATTATCGAAGCAGTAAACAGAGAACAAAATGTAGTGGGTGTTCTTGGTATTTGGCATTTGAACAGAAAAGAACAAGCACTTAGTTCGTCGATTTACAGTTGTAAAGGAAACAGAAATGTATCTGTAAAAGGGTTTTCGTTTGTGGTGGTTTTGTGGTTTTGAACTCGTGCAGGAAACAGAAAGAACACGCGTAGCTGCAGTAGGGTCATCTTCTTTGTTTAAAATAGAAATTAATAACAGTAGCAGCAGCCACCTGTGATGGCTAGTTTGGGTGGGTTTTTTTTGTAAGGTTAGTGAGTCATAGGTGTTGGTTCTTGTTTGAGCTCGATCAAAATAGTACTAGTAGCTGAAAGAGATGTTTTGGGGTTGTAACTAATCGGGACAGAAGGCAGTAAATAGCATCAAAATTTGCTGGTTGGATCAACAGAAAAAAAATATACATACCGATCTTTGGTTTGCATCTGCAGTCGCAGTAGCTTCAACGTAAATAAGAAGAGTTCGGTTGGTGATTATTTACAAACATGAAACCAAAACTATCGAGGGTTAGGAGGTGATTAAAGGTAGCGGTTATAGTGATGGTCGAATAGCAAAAGAAAAAGGGTACATGTTATGTGGATTCAGTTTACATGTATTATGTGGTGGTGGGTTGAGAATAAGAGAGGGTGGTTTACGGGTTATGGTGTGGGTGTTCAAACAAATAAGATAAACAAGAACCAATTGGTAGTAGCTTTATTCAAATGATGATGGTAGTTAAATTATGATGGTGTGGTGGTTGGAGATGATTCATGGTTGGAATGATTGACGAGTGTGGAGGTGATGGTTGTTCAAAGAGAAAAAAAATATGGTGGTAGCAAAAGAAACAAGAAACAATCGGTTATTGAATATCATAATTGAAATGTGTAGTCATATACATATATAATATATGTCTATGAAAAGAGTTTAATGGATGAAAAAGAATATCAAACATAGTATATTGTCTTCAATCAATTCCAATCAATTCACATATGTTCGTCCAAAATGATAAAGGAATGCATAGAATATAATAATAATTAATAAACGTGTGAATTAGAATTAGCAGCCATCAATTTGTTTTTAATCTACCGACAGTTTTCACGGGCTACTATTTCGTACCCCATTGTTAAATCAGTGAAGGATAAAAAGTACCCAGATAAATTCCAAATTTTTAAATTAACTATATTTATTTATTTTGGTCATTATGGTATAAAATTCGATCCTTAATTTGTTAAATAAAAATTACATCAACTGTCCCTCTCATTTCTGGGTAAAATATAAAAAGTTCTAAAATTTAATAAATAGCTCCTAAATATATTTTTAATGAGTCTATAATTTATAAAACTCATTTTTGGATCACCGTTTATTTTAAAATCACATAAGTTTGAATTTAACTTGCTTAATATCAATCGGAACATCAAACGCGTATTACAATCATTTAATATTTATTTTTAATATACTTTATTTATATATAGAGATATATTTTAAATAAATTATTATAATATCCTATTTTTATTTTATTAATTTTTAATAACAATAACATATAATACTTCAAATTATATTTCGAATTATTATATATATGCATACACACATATCTATTTACCATTAATTGTTTCATGAATCGTCGAGAGCAGTCGAAGGTCAATTGAATATATAAAACAGTTCAAACTTTTTGAGACTCAATCTTATAGACTTTGCTTATCGTGTCGAAACCATAAAAAGATTAAGTTTAAATTTGGTCAAAAATTTCCGGGTCGTCACAGTACCTACCCGTTAAAGAAATTTCGTCACGAAATTTGAGTGGGATCATCATGGCTAACAATAAGAATGTTTTCTTGGCGAATATGAGTTGATAAATAGAGTTTTATCATTGTTGATAATATAGATAAAACAATTTGATTATTCGAAGAGTACGAATGAAGCTATCACAAAAGAGTGAAATGAATAAATGCAGATTCGTCTTGTCTGGTGACGTAGTCACGGTTGATTTTCGGAAATCAAAGAATTTAGAGGAAATCTTCGTAATAAGATTTGGTTCTTCGATAGTTAAGGAAATTAGGATCATCTTTGGTTAAATGCGATAATCTGTTTTGATTGTTCTGTCAGATATTTCACTATAAATCCACCCTCTTCATTTCCTTTATATTATGGAGTTCCATACTTTTGTTTTTTTTCCCGACCTTAAGTCAAGCGAGTAATGGTCCAGAATTCATAGATATGAAATTTGAAATGAACATAGCTAACGTTCAAAGAGAGAGATTGTAATAGCACGATCTTGATTGGTTAAATTACCAGAATTTAAGAGAAAAGATAGAACTATCAAGCAAATATTTTCTGGATATGTTTGGAGATTAGTTAGAATGTAAGAATCGTGTAACATGGCACATGATGATGTTAAGGTCTGTGAATCATCACGTTCCATTAGAAACTCAGCATGACTTACTGTAATATAATCACGTTGATCATGTGTCATTATATTATACTAACTCATGCATCAATTTCCAACACTACTTCAAAACATTCATATTTTAAATTCGAAGATTTACAGAATATAGAAACTAAAACAGTTTCTTTTTTCTTTTTTTTTGAGATAACACAGATAGCGCAGAGAGATAATTAATATCGAACGAGAATATTTATGAAGATATCTTCAGAAATATTAAGGATATTCATAATGAAAAATGCGATAATGTCTTAGAATTTTAGAATCATAGTGTGATGAAGAAATTCATGCACAATGATTTAGAGCAATTTAGGAGTAAGGTATTCGCTAAAGATTTCATCAGAAACAGAATCATCTAGATTCTTTATGTATAAGTTTAGTCCTTGTGATTTGTTCAGAGTCTCCTTCATGGTTTGCTCAATCCGTTTTTCAGTTCCAACTTTTCTGAGCTTTGCTAAAATACTATTCTTTATCATCAAACTTTCGACTATTAAGGCAGTCTTCAGTTTTCACTGCTTTATTAGCTTTTTCAAAAGTTGAGGTATCGATTCGCAATCTGGGTGCTTTTCAAAGTTTCAGAATGGAAGATCATAATTCTAAGAGATAAATGTTATATGTATACATATAACTATTGATGTAGAAACGTTGCGAGATTCAAAGTACTGATTGTTGATTCCCGGTAATTGGTATGACAATACTCGTTATAAGATGCGGATGAGTATATGATAGGGTTTCAATGAATATAATGATTTTTCGAAAAATCAAAGATCAACACAGTTATTGATAAGTTTACTGCTAATGTGGTGGAATATAAACGATTCTCTGGTAACGATGATGAAGGGGTAATCTTTATAATAAGGTTTATTCGAATGAAAAAAAAATTGAAGTTGATTTGTTGGAGCTGTGACAAAATTGGCTAATTTGGGGAGATTGTACAGTCATTTTCAGTAATAATAACGTCAAAGGAGCTAGCACAGATACATGTTTAATGTTTACTCAGGTTCCGAGTGTTTTCAGGTGCATAACTATATGCATCAATCTTTTCTTCCGTAGATGAAGTGCGGTAGATTCATCCTCTGGATTAAGGTGTTTTCAAGAATCATAAAAGGTTTGAACGCAGATTGTAATTGTCAAGATACAAATGAAATTTAGGATGAAATCAAGTGGAAAACTTGAAGAATTGTTTAGTTTCATATGTTATAATCAATATTTTAATTCATTTTAATTGTCCAATGTTGGTAGTCCTCAGTTGATAGTCCACAGTTAGCAATATATAATATTCGAATTAATTAATACGTGTCGTGTGTAGTGACCCGAACTTTTCCATGTTTATATATATTAATTGAGATTGATATTTACATGATTAAATGTTTCCAACATGTTAAGCAATCAAACTTGTTAAGACTTGATTAATTGAAATATGTTTCATATAGACAATTGACCACCCAAGTTGACCGGCGATTCACGAACGTTAAAACTTGTAAAAACGACATGACGATATATATATGGATATACATATGGTTAACATGAGATTATGATAAGTAAGTATCTCCATAAGTATATTAACAATGAGTTATATACATATAAACAAGACTACTAACTTAAGGATTTCGAAACGAGACATATATGTAACGATTATCGTTGTACCGACATTTAAATGTATATATATCATATTAAGATATATTAATATATCATAATATCATGATAATATAATAATTTAACATCTCATTAGATATAATAAACAATGGGTTAACAACATTAATTGAGATCGTTAACTTAAAGGTTTCAAAACAACACTTACATGTAACGACTAACGATGACTTAACGACTCAGTTAAAATTTATATACATGTAGTGTATTTAGATGTATTAAAATACTTTTGGAAGACTTCAAGACATATATCAAAACACTCATACTTAACGAAAATGGTTACAGTTACTTTTCCATTCTTTTCTTTCATCAAGAATTCTAGTCGTATTCTTACCCGTATTATACACAGCTTCAAAACGTACTTACTATGAGTATATACCAATAGGAACTAGAATGGGATTTCACTCTTGATTATGTCATATATGACTAATCAATTTTAACTTCTACCATGAGCTAGTCAACTAACTAGAACTCCTTTTAACCCCACTCACCACTCACCAATTACCACTCATTATTCACTCCATTTCACTTCCAATTCTCTTTCTAATTCTCTCTCAACACACACACACTATTATGAATGTATTTTTCCATTAGTTAATCATCATCTTCATCAAAAATCACTTCAAGAATCAAGCTATAATCATCATAGGAAGAACACTTCAAGAACACTTCAAAAATCCCTTCAAGTTTACTAATTTACTTCCAAGCTTTCTAATCCATTCCAAGTAATCATCTAAGATCAAGAAACCTTTGTTATATATAGTAGGTTATCTTTCTTATTCAAGGTAATATTCATATTTAAACTTTGATTCAATTTCTATAACTATAAACTATCTTAATTCGAGTAAAAATCTTACTTGAACTTGTTTTTGTGTCATGATCCTACTTCAAGAACTTTCAAGCCATCCAAGATCCTTTGAAGCTAGATCATTTCTTGTCACTTCCAGTAGGTTTACCTACTAAACTTGAGGTAGTAATGATGTTCATAACATCATTCAATTCATATATATAAAACTATCTTATTCGAAGGTTTAAACTCGTAATCACTAGAACATAGTTTAGTTAATTCTAAACTTGTTCGCAAACAAAAGTTAATCCTTCTAACTTGACTTTTAAAATTAACTACACACATGTTCTATATCTATATGATATGCTAACTTAATGATTTAAAACCTGGAAACACGAAAAACACCGTAAAACCGGATTTACGCCGTCGTAGTAACACCGCGGGCTGTTTTGGGTTAGTTAATTAAAAACTATGATAAACTTTGATTTAAAAGTTATTATTCTGAGAAAATGATTTTTATTATGAACATGAAACTATATCCAAAAATTATGGTTAAACTCAAAGTGGAAGTATGTTTTCTAAAATGGTCATCTAGACGTCGTTCTTTCGACTGAAATGACTACCTTTACAAAAACGACTTGTAACTTATTTTTCCGACTATAAACCTATACTTTTCTGTTTAGATTCATAAAATAGAGTTCAATACGAAACCATAGCAATTTGATTCACTCAAAACGGATTTAAAATGAAGAAGTTATGGGTAAAACAAGATTGGATAATTTTTCTCATTTTAGCTACGTGAAAATTGGTAACAAATCTATTCCAACCATAACTTAATCAACTTGTATTGTATATTATGTAATCTTGAGATACCATAGACACGTATACAATGTTTCGACCTATCATGTCGACACATCTATATATATTTCGGAACAACCATAGACACTCTATATGTGAATGTTGGAGTTAGCTATACAGGGTTGAGGTTGATTCCAAAATATATATAGTTTGAGTTGTGATCAATACTGAGATACGTATACACTGGGTCGTGGATTGATTCAAGATAATATTTATCGATTTATTTCTGTACATCTAACTGTGGACAACTAGTTGTAGGTTACTAACGAGGACAGCTGACTTAATAAACTTAAAACATCAAAATATATTAAAAGTGTTGTAAATATATTTTAAACATACTTTGATATATATGTATATATTGTTATAGGTTCGTGAATCAACTAGTGGCCAAGACTTACTTCCCGACGAAGTAAAAATCTGTGAAAGTGAGTTATAGTCCCACTTTTAAAATCTAATATTTTTGGGATGAGAATACATGCAGGTTTTATAAATGATTTACAAAATAGACACAAGTACGTGAAACTACATTCTATGGTTGAATTATCGAAATCGAATATGCCCCTTTTTATTAAGTCTGGTAATCTAAGAATTAGGGAACAGACACCCTAATTGACGCGAATCCTAAAGATAGATCTATTGGGCCTAACAAACCCCATCCAAAGTACCGGATGCTTTAGTACTTCGAAATTTATATCATATCCGAAGGGTGTCCCGGAATGATGGGATATTCTTATATATATGCATCTTGTTAATGTCGGTTACCAGGTGTTCACCATATGAATGGTTTTTATCTCTATGTATGGGATGTGTATTGAAATATGAAATCTTGTGGTCTGTTGTTACGATTTGATATATATAGGTTAAACCTATAACTCACCAACATTTTTGTTGACGTTTAAAGCATGTTTATTCTCAGGTGAATACTAAGAGCTTCCGCTGTTGCATACTAAAATAAGGACAAGATTTGGAGTCCATGTTTGTATGATATTGTGTAAAAACTGCATTCAAGAAACTGATTTCGATGTAACATATTTATATTGTAAACCATTATGTAATGGTCGTGTGTAAACAGGATATTTTAGATTATCATTATTTGATAATCTACGTAAAGCTTTTTAAACCTTTATTTATGAAATAAAGGTTATGGTTTGTTTTAAAAATGAATGCAGTCTTTGAAAAACGTCTCATATAGAGGTCAAAATCTCGCAACGAAATCAATTAATATGGAACGTTTTTAATTAATAAGAACGGGACATTTCAGTTGGTATCCGAGCGCTGGTCTTAGAGAACCAGAAAATTTGCATTAGTGTGTCTTATCGAGTTTGTTAGGATGCATTAGTGAGTCTGGACTTCGACCGTGTTTTCTTTAAAAATGATTGCTTAACATTTTTGTTGGAAACTATATATTTTTAACATATGAATATTATGTGATATATTAATCTCTTAACGTGTTTGATATTATGTGATAGATGTCTACCTCTAGAACAAGTCCCATTGACTCACCTAATAATAATGAAGAGTCAAATGTAAATTGGAATGATTCGTGGACTGATTCACAAGTTCCCGAAGAGGAACCGGAAGAAGAGTCGGAACCGGAAGAAGAATCGGAACCAGAAAAAGAATCGGAACCGAAAGAAGAAATAGAACCGGTGGGGGAAATAATAAAACGGTTAAGTAAAAGAGAATCCTCAACCAACCGACCAAGGTTAATTATGGTCAATGGTGTTTCCGCCAAGGAAGCAAAATATTGGGAGGATTACCAATTCTCCGATGAATCGGATTCCGACGAGAATTCCGATGATGTTATAGAAATTACCCCAACTGAATTTAAAAAGGCAAAAGAAAATAATAAGGGAAAGGGCATAAAAATAGAGAAATCTAATTCCAACCCCGATGAACTTTATATGTATCATCAACCCCCGAAGTCCTTAAGTTGTAACAATGACCCGGGAACCTCTAAACCACCAGGTTTTTCTAAACCAATGTGGACAACGACGGCTCATATTAGGGGAACATCATATATCCCTAGAAACTTGGCAAAACGAACCAAAACCGAACAAGAAGAAACGAGCGAGTCGGAATAAGATAGTTGTATTCGTGTGGTGTAATATATGTAATATAGTGTGCTTATGCTTTATGATATATATAAAAATTGCTTGTATTAATAAGTATTTTTTTATGAATCTAACTCTTGTCTATTTTACAGTATAAAAACACAAAATGGATAGACAACCCAATATTTTAAGAGACCTACCCGGAGACATGATTGATGAAATCTTGTCTAGAGTCGGTCATAATTCCTCGGCACAACTATTTAAGGCGAGATCAGTTTGTAAGACATTCGAAGAACGTTCCAAGAATGCCTTGGTTTATAAAAGGCTTTCGTTCGAAAGATGGGGGATATCACATTGGGAAATCCATAAGTTACGATGTGTTTACTTTGACGCATATATTGCGGGGAACCCAAATGCTATTTTACGCAACGGGTTAAGAAATTATTTTGACTCAGTATATCCGAATATAGGACTTCGTGATTTAGAAAAAGCGGTTAACATGCAACATAAAGAAGCATGTTATGCTTACGGGTTAGTAATGTTCGCTTCTCACCAAAGTGAGAACAAGAACATCGGGCTACAACTATTAAACAAAACGTTCCCACAAGTGACGGAGTCGGTAATTGGGGTAAGAAATGAGGTTTTTAGGTTATTACGAGACTGTTGGTCATTACGTAACCCTCGTCCCTTTGACGACGTTACAACACGCTGTCTTATCAACGGCCATAACGGTTATGTTCCACAAGACCAAGGATGGGAAGTAGTCCTAGTAAAACCAGAATGCATGACTTATTTCTGGACGTATGAATTACGTGTCTTTATTGCCTTTGCTGAACGACTTGTGTACTAGCTAGAATTATCTTCACAACTATCTTGTATCAAAGTTATTGTGTGCTATATTTCATGCTTTATGTAAAATAAGCGGTATTGTAAGTTTGTAAAATATTGTATAAAAGTTTGAACGCGAAATATTATTACAATCAGTTTTTCATATAGAATTGTAGTAGTTGAATTGTATATTAGCTACTAAGTATGAACTTAACGGGTAGGTATGTAACAACCTAAACCAACCCGCGAACAAACCACGTGAAAATACAAAATAAAAAAAAAATTGCTGCACAGTGAACTGGCGCGGCGCGCCAGGATGGCCGCGCGGCGCGCCATTCGAGTCTGTCCGGAAAGTCTCAAAATGCGAAAAAGATTGACTAGTTCCCGACACTTTTAGACGAAACGCTTTTTACCATACCTCCAAATATGTAAAACTAACCTGTTTCAAATATAAAATCAATGTTTTACAAGCGGGGCCCACATCGGCCGTTTTACGAGTTTAATACAATTTACGAGTTTCGACCACCAAAAAGTTTAAGTTCCAAACTACACAATGAGCATGGCGTTTGGGATTAAACTACCCAACTATCGGTCAAACTCCAAGAGCTACTAAAGCCAAAAGCGTCCCCTAGCATCAAGCGGGATCTCTAGTCCAAAACGATGCCCTTACCCTTGTCCAAAACCGAACCTATAAAAATAGTAAACAACGAGAGGGTAAGCAAAGCTTAGTGAATGCAATAATTATACGAATACATATATAATTATACCTACTTGCATACACTTACACACCAAACCGCAAACACGCTAGCATACACATTTAGCTTATCGTCACAATAACAAGCTATAAATCTCCAATACCACATGCTAGCATAACAACCGCATATGAATATAACTCGAATAATATAATACGCTTACAACACAAATAACCATGGTTAACCAATAGTACAAGGGAACGGCGCTCGCGAAAACGCCATCGGTGTTCATAACATCCGTTAGGGCACTTAACACCTCGCACCACTAACCCCTAGGGTGGCACCTTAACACCTCGGCACATCACCCTGAGTGGCATCTTAACACCTCGATGCATCACTCATTATTTTTACGGAGTGGTGTCTTAACACCTCGACACTACACTCCTAGGTGGCATCTTAACACCTCGATGCTACACCCGAGTGGCATCTTAACACCTCGATGCTACACTCTTCACGTGAAACGTGGTGTCTTAACACCTCGACACTACACATTTCACGCTACAACAAATAGATACATTATATACCTACACATATAATTATTCCACTCACCTTGTCGCCTTGAAGAATGCTACCGAATAATCTGCAACTCGTCAATGGAAAGTACCTATTCCATTATCACAAATTCAACAACACACTTAGATTGGATTTACAAACCAACCCAATTTGACACTTAGTGCAAATTTGACCCAAATGCACTTCCAAGTACAAACCGCGCCCAAAATTAACCAATAATCACTAACACAAGTAAGAATGGTCTTAATACGCCAATTAAACCCCATCATAGGTGTTAAATACCTATCTTGCCCAAAATGACACTTAAACCCTAATTTGACCCATAAGAAGTCAATATCACGCCATTAGCAAGTTTTGACACCAAAACATATTTAACTCGGTTCTATTCTTCAACCTAATCCATTTTAAGTTTATAAACCTTATTAATTCGACAATTGGGTCATAATCATCACCAAACCCTAATTTTGACCCAAAGTCAAAATTAGTCAACCAACACACCTAAAAGTGTTCCAACACTTCCATAATCACTAAACCTAGTGATTAAACCCAATTACAAGTCCTAATCAAGGCCAATTTGTTCACCAACCCAAAATCCACCAACACTAACAATAAACCCGATTACTAGCATCACTAAACCCACTTCATGAGTCTAAATGGGTTTATCAACAAATCAAGTTCAAACCCTAACTTTGAATAGCAAAATCAACAATGAAATTCGGAGTTAGAACTTACCAATACCGCCAAAATGATGCCGTTGACGAGTAGAACAACTTTAATGCTTGAGGTTTGACCCGAAACAACCTCCTTCTTCTCCAAATGGAGTTCTCTCTCACTAGAACTCAATCTCTCTCTAGGGTTTGAGGATGGGAGTGTTTGTGTGGGTGAGAAATGAGCTCCAATGGAGTTCTAGGTCAGTCTTGATGACCCCAAACCGACCCTAATTGAAAAGACCAAAGTACCCCTCATTTATAAACCTTTTAAAAAGGCTGAAAATTGCCTCTGCAGTAATCGGCGCGCCGCGCCAGAAGGTGGAGCGCCGCTCCAAATAACTGGAAATTGTGGTCGAGCCCAAAACAGGTTTCAGCAACTTGTTTTGGCCATAACTTTTCGACCGTAACTCCGTTTTTGATGAATCAAATATCGTTAGAAACGTAATAAGATATTCTATCCAATGATAAGGCTTTGAAATATCAATTCAAACTTTATTTGGGGTTGAAAAGATACGTACACACCTTGTCACTTCGGACAACGTCCAGTTTCCTTTGACGTTCGAGCAAGCAACACGTACACTTCATACATGCATCGTACACCATAAATACATTATGTACAATAAATATTTGGGTCTTACAAGGTACTACCCGAATTTAAACTTATAAAATGCTAATATGAAGAAAAAGCTTTTATAAATGAGTTCATATTATGCTACGAAATACTATTAACTACTCTTAATATTCTGTATGATTAACTTGTTCCATTTGACTATTTTGAAGGAAATGGCACCGACTACTCGACACACCGTGAATATGAATGAAGAGGAATTCCGTACTTTTCTAGCTTCAAACATAGCCGCAGTACAGGTTGCGCTACATACCAACAATAACCTTGGATCTGGCAGTACAGGAAATCGTGTAGGATGCACCTACAAAGAATTCACTGCCTGCAAACCTTTGGAATTTGATGGAACCGAAGGACCGATCCGATTGAAACGGTGGACCGAGAAGGTCGAATCGGTGTTTACCATAAGTAAGTGTACTGAAGAGGACAAAGTGAAGTACGCTACGCATACCTTCACAGGTTCTGCGTTAACATGGTGGAATACCTATCTATAGCAAGTGGGACAAGATGATGCGTACGCACTACCGTGGTCAGCATTCAAGCACTTGATGAACGAGAAGTACCGTCCCAGAACCGAGGTCAATAAGCTCAAGACAGAACTTAGAGGGTTACGAACCCAAGGATTTGATATTACCACGTACGAAAGACGATTCACAGAATTGTGCCTATTGTGTCCGGGAGCATTCGAAGATGAGGAAGAGAAGATCGACGCGTTTGTGAAAGGATTACCGGAAAGAATCCAAGAAGATATAAGTTCACACGAGCCCACCTCCATACAACAGGCATGTAGAATGGCTCACAAACTAGTGAACCAGAATGAAGAAAGAATTAAAGAACAGACTGCTGAAGAGGCCAATGTGAAGCAAGTCAAAAGAAAGTGGGAGGAAAACGGTGATAAGAATCACCAATACAACAACAACAGCAATTACAACAATAATCGCAACAATTATCCCAACAATCGCAACATCAATCGCAACTACAACAAACGGCCCAACAACAACAACAACAACAACAACAACAACAGCAACTACAACAATCATCCCAACAACAATAATAACCACAACAACAACAACAACAATCAGAAGCAGCTATGTCAAAGGTGTGAAAAGTATCACTCGGGGTTCTGCACCAAATTTTGCAACAAGTGTAAAAGAAATGGTCATAGCGCGGCGAAGTGTGAGGTCTACGGACCAGGGGTTAATAGAACGAAAGGAACAAATGGTGTCGGAACGAGTAATGGCGGAGCAAGTAGTGTCGGAGCAAGTTATGCCAATGTAGTTTGTTATAAATGTGGAAAACCGGGCCACATTATTAGAAATTGCCCGAACCAGGAGAACACGAATGGACAAGGCCGCGGAAGAGTTTTCAATATTAATGCGGCAGAGGCACAGGAAGACCCGGAGCTTGTTACGGGTACGTTTCTTATTGACAATAAATCTGCTTACGTTTTATTTGATTCGGGTGCGGATAGAAGCTATATGAGTAGAGATTTTTGTGCTAAATTAAGTTGTCCATTGACGCCTTTGGATAGTAAATTTTTACTCGAATTAGCAAATGGTAAATTAATTTCAGCAGATAATATATGTCGGAATCGAGAAATTAAACTGGTTAGCGAAACATTTAAGATTGATTTGATACCAGTAGAGTTAGGGAGTTTTGATGTGATAATCGGTATGGACTGGTTGAAAGAAGTGAAAGCAGAGATCGTTTGTTACAAAAATGCAATTCGCATTATACGAGAAAAAGGAAAACCCTTAATGGTGTACGGAGAAAAGGGCAACACGAAGCTACATATTATTAGTAATTTGAAGGCACAAAAACTAATAAGAAAAGGTTGCTATGCTGTTCTAGCACACGTCGAGAAAGTACAAACTGAAGAAAAGAGCATCAATAATGTTCCCATTGCAAAAGAATTTCCCGATGTATTTCTGAAAGAATTACCGGGATTACCCCCACAGCGATCCGTTGAATTTCAAATAGATCTTGTACCAGGAGCTGCACCAATAGCTCGTGCTCCTTACAGACTCGTACCCAGTGAGATGAAAGAACTGCAAAGCCAATTACAAGAACTTTTGGAGCGTGGTTTCATTCGACCAAGCACATCACCGTGGGGAGCTCCTGTTTTGTTTGTCAAGAAGAAAGATGGTACATTCAGGTTGTGTATCGACTACCGAGAGTTGAACAAACTTACCATCAAGAACCGCTACCCACTACCGAGAATCGACGACTTATTTGATCAACTACAAGGCTCGTCTGTTTATTCAAAGATTGACTTACGTTCCGAGTATCATCAAATGCGGGTGAAAGAAGATGATATTCCAAAGACTGCTTTCAGAACACGTTACGGTCATTACGAGTTTATGGTCATGCCGTTTGGTTTAACTAATGCACCAGCTGTGTTCATGGACCTTATGAACCGAGTGTGTGGACCATACCTTGACAAGTTTGTCATTGTTTTCATTGATGACATACTTATTTACTCAAAGAATGACCAAGAACACGGTGAACATTTGAGAAAGGTGTTAGAAGTATTGAGGAAGGAAGAATTGTACGCTAAGTTTTCAAAGTGTGCATTTTGGTTGGAAGAAGTTCAATTCCTCGGTCACATAGTGAACAAAGAAGGTATTAAGGTGGATCCGACAAAGATAGAAACTGTTGAAAAGTGGGAAACCCCGAAAACTCCGAAACACATACGCCAGTTTTTAGGACTAGCTGGTTACTACAGAAGGTTCATCCAAGACTTTTCCAGAATAGCAAAACCCTTGACTGCATTAACGCATAAAGGGAAGAAATTTGAATGGAATGATGAACAAGAGAAAGCGTTTCAGTTATTGAAGAAAAAGCTAACTACGGCACCTATATTGTCATTGCCTGAAGGGAATGATGATTTTGTGATTTATTGTGATGCATCAAAGCAAGGTCTCGGTTGTGTATTAATGCAACGAACGAAGGTGATTGCTTATGCGTCTAGACAATTGAAGATTCACGAACAAAATTATACGACGCATGATTTGGAATTAGGCGCGGTTGTTTTTGCATTAAAGACTTGGAGGCACTACTTATATGGGGTCAAAAGTATTATATATACCGACCACAAAAGTCTTCAACACATATTTAATCAGAAACAACTGAATATGAGGCAGCGTAGGTGGATTGAATTATTGAATGATTACGACTTTGAGATTCGTTACCACCCGGGGAAGGCAAATGTGGTAGCCGATGCCTTGAGCAGGAAGGACAGAGAACCCATTCGAGTAAAATCTATGAATATAATGATTCATAATAACCTTACTACTCAAATAAAGGAGGCGCAACAAGGAGTTTTAAAAGAGGGAAATTTAAAGGATGAAATACCCAAAGGATCGGAGAAACATCTTAATATTCGGGAAGACGGAACCCGGTATAGGGCTGAAAGGATTTGGGTACCAAAATTTGGAGATATGAGAGAAATGGTACTTAGAGAAGCTCATAAAACCAAATACTCAATACATCCTGGAACGGGGAAGATGTACAAGGATCTCAGGAAATATTTTTGGTGGCCGGGTATGAAAGCTGATGTTGCTAAATATGTAGGAGAATGTTTGACGTGTTCTAAGGTCAAAGCTGAGCATCAGAAACCATCAGGTCTAATTCAACAACCCGAAATCCCGGAATGGAAATGGGAAAACATTACCATGGATTTCATCACTAAATTGCCAAGGACTGCAAGTGGTTTTGATACTATTTGGGTAATAGTTGATCGTCTCACCAAATCAGCACATTTCCTGCCAATAAGAGAAGATGACAAGATGGAGAAGTTAGCACGACTGTATTTGAAGGAAGTCGTCTCCAGACATGGAATACCAATCTCTATTATCTCTGATAGGGATGGCAGATTTATTTCAAGATTCTGGCAGACATTACAGCAAGCATTAGGAACTCGTCTAGACATGAGTACTGCCTATCATCCACAAACTGATGGGCAGAACGAAAGGACGATACAAACGCTTGAAGACATGCTACGAGCATGTGTTATTGATTTCGGAAACAGTTAGGATCGACATCTACCGTTAGCAGAATTTTCCTACAACAACAGCTACCATTCAAGCATTGAATAAGAAAGATAGACAGATTACGGTAGAAAGTGCAGGTCTCCAATTTGTTGGAGTGAAGTGGGGGATAGACAGATTACGGGTCCGGAGATTATACAAGAAACTACCGAGAAGATCATTCAAATTCAACAACGGTTGAAAACCGCCCAAAGTCGACAAAAGAGCTACGCTGACATTAAAAGAAAAGATATAGAATTTGAAATTGGAGAGATGTCATGCTTAAAGTTGCACCTTGGAAAGGCGTTGTTCGATTTGGTAAACGAGGGAAATTAAATCCAAGGTATATTGGACCATTCAAGATTATTGATCGTGTAGGACCAGTAGCTTACCGACTTGAGTTACCTCAACAACTCGCGGCTGTACATAACACTTTCCACGTCTCGAATTTGAAGAAATGTTTTGCTAAAGAAGATCTCACTATTCCATTAGATGAAATCCAAATCAACGAAAAACTCCAATTCATCGAAGAACCCGTCGAAATAATGGATCGTGAGGTTAAAAGACTTAAGCAAAACAAGATACCAATTGTTAAGGTTCGATGGAATGCTCGTAGAGGACCCGAGTTCACCTGGGAGCGTGAAGATCAGATGAAGAAGAAATACCCGCATCTATTTCCAGAAGATTCGTCAACACCTTCAACAGCTTAAAATTTCGGGACGAAATTTATTTAACGGGTAGGTACTGTAGTGACCCGAACTTTTCCATGTTTATATATATTAATTGAGATTGATATTTACATGATTAAATGTTTCCAACATGTTAAGCAATCAAACTTGTTAATACTTGATTAATTGAAATATGTTTCATATAGACAATTGACCACCCAAGTTGACCGGCGATTCACGAACGTTAAAACTTGTAAAAACGACATGACGATATATATATATATATATATATATATATATATATATATATATATATATATATATATATATATATATATATATATATATATATATATATATATATATATATATATATATATATATATATATATATATGGATATACATATGGTTAACATGAGATTATGATAAGTAAGTATCTCCATAAGTATATTAACAATGAGTTATATACATATAAACAAGACTACTAACTTAAGGATTTCGAAACGAGACATATATGTAACGATTATCGTTGTAACGACATTTAAATGTATATATATATCATATTAAGATATATTAATATATCATAATATCATGATAATATAATAATTTAACATCTCATTAGATATAATAAACAATGGGTTAACAACATTAATTGAGATCGTTAACTTAAAGGTTTCAAAACAACACTTACATGTAACGACTAACGATGACTTAACGATTCGGTTAAAATGTATATACATGTAGTGTATTTAGATGTATTAAAATATTTTTGGAAGACTTCAAGACATATATCAAAACACTCATACTTAACGAAAATGGTTACAGTTACTTTTCCATTCTTTTCTTTCATCAAGAATTCTAGTCGTATTCTTACCCGTATTATACACAGCTTCAAAACGTACTTACTATGAGTATATACCAATAGGAACTAGCATGGGATTCCACTCTTGATTATGTCATGTATGACTAATCAATTTTAACTTCTACCATGAGCTAGTCAACTAACTAGAACTCCTTTTAACCCCACTCACCACTCACCAATTACCACTCATCATTCACTCCATTTCACTTTCAATTCTCTTTCTAATTCTCTCTCAACACATACACACACTATTATGAACATATTTTTCCAGTAGTTAATTATCATCTTCATCAAAAATCACTTCAAGAATCAAGCTATAATCATCATAGGAAGAACACTTCAAGAACACTTCAAAAATCCCTTCAAGTTTACTAATTTACTTCCAAGCTTTCTAATCCATTCCAAGTAATCATCTAAGATCAAGAAACCTTTGTTATATACAGTAGGTTATCTTTCTTATTCAAGGTAATATTCATATTCAAACTTTGATTCAATTTCTATAACTATAAACTATCTTAATTCGAGTAAAAATCTTACTTGAACTTGTTTTTGTGTCATGATCCTACTTCAAGAACTTTCAAGCCATCCAAGATCCTTTGAAGCTAGATCATTTCTTGTCACTTCCAGTAGGTTTACCTACTAAACTTGAGGTAGTAATGATGTTCATAACATCATTCGATTCATACATATAAAACTATCTTATTCGAAGGTTTAAACTCGTAATCACTAGAACATAGTTTAGTTAATTCTAAACTTGTTCGCAAACAAAAGTTAATCCTTCTAACTTGACTTTTAAAATTAACTACACACATGTTCTATATCTATATGATATGCTAACTTAATGATTTAAAACCTGGAAACATGAAAAACACCGTAAAACCGGATTTACGCCGTCGTAGTAACACCGCGGGCTGTTTTGGGTTAGTTAATTAAAAACTATGATAAACTTTGATTTAAAAGTTGTTATTCTGAGAAAATTATTTTTATTATGAACATGAAACTATATCCAAAAATTATGGTTAAACTCAAAGTGGAAGTATGTTTTCTAAAATGGTCATCTAGACGTCGTTCTTTCGACTGAAATGACTACCTTTACAAAAACGACTTGTAACTTATTTTTCCGACTATAAACCTATACTTTTCTGTTTAGATTCATAAAATAGAGTTCAATATGAAACCATAGCAATTTGATTCACTCAAAACGGATTTAAAATGAAGAAGTTATGGGTAAAACAAGATTGGATAATTTTTCTCATTTTAGCTACGTGAAAATTGGTAACAAATCTATTCCAACCATAACTTAATCAACTTGTATTGTATATTATGTAATCTTGAGATACCATAGACACGTATACAATGTTTCGACTTATCATGTCGACACATCTATATATATTTCGGAACAACCATAGACACTCTATATGTGAATGTTGGAGTTAGCTATACAGGGTTGAGGTTGATTCCAAAATATATATAGTTTGAGTTGTGATCAATACTGAGATACGTATACACTGGGTCGTGGATTGATTCAAGATAATATTTATCGATTTATTTCTGTACATCTAACTGTGGATAACTAGTTGTAGGTTACTAACGAGGACAGCTGACTTAATAAACTTAAAACATCAAAATATATTAAAAGTGTTGTAAATATATTTTAAACATACTTTGATATATATGTATATATTGTTATAGGTTCGTGAATCAACCAGTGGCCAAGTCTTACTTCCCGACGAAGTAAAAATCTGTGAAAGTGAGTTATAGTCCCACTTTTAAAATCTAATATTTTTGGGATGAGAATACATGCAGGTTTTATAAATAATTTACAAAATAGACACAAGTACGTGAAACTACATTCTATGGTTGAATTATCGAAATCGAATATGCCCCTTTTTATTAAGTCTGGTAATCTAAGAATTAGGGAACAGACACCCTAATTGACGCGAATCCTAAAGATAGATCTATTGGGCCTAACAAACCCCATCCAAAGTACCGGATGCTTTAGTACTTCGAAATTTATATCATATCCGAAGGGTGTCCCGGAATGATGGGGATATTCTTATATATATGCATCTTGTTAATGTCGGTTACCAGGTGTTCACCATATGAATGATTTTTATCTCTATGTATGGGATGTGTATTGAAATATGAAATCTTGTGGTCTATTGTTACGATTTGATATATATAGGTTAAACCTATAACTCACCAACATTTTTGTTGACGTTTAAAGCATGTTTATTCTCAGGTGAATACTAAGAGCTTCCGCTGTTGCATACTAAAATAAGGACAAGATTTGGAGTCCATGTTTGTATGATATTGTGTAAAAACTGCATTCAAGAAACTGATTTCGATGTAACATATTTGTATTGTAAACCATTATGTAATGGTCGTGTGTAAACAGGATATTTTAGATTATCATTATTTGATAATCTACGTAAAGCTTTTTAAACCTTTATTTATGAAATAAAGGTTATGGTTTGTTTTAAAAATGAATGCAGTCTTTGAAAAACGTCTCATATAGAGGTCAAAACCTCGCAACGAAATCAATTAATATGGAACGTTTTTAATCAATAAGAACGGGACATTTCATCGTGACCCGTGTACATGTCTCAGACTTGATCACAACTCAAAGTATATATATTATTGTAGAATCAACATCAACCCTGTATAGCTAACTCCAGCATTACTGCATATAGAGTGTATATGGTTATTCCAAATAATATATATATTTGCGTCGATATGATATGTCAAAACCTTGTATACGTATCCCGATATTTAAATGCATAAATAACGATAAATAAAGTGCGTAAAATAAATAACAGAAATTAGATGACAATAAATAAAATTGCGAGAATTAAAATTGCGATAAATAAAATGTAATCAGTTAGCTAGGAACAGTTAGCGTAGATTCTTAACAAAATTTCTCATAGTTAATTTGTTTGTTTCTAACAAATTTTATTTTGTCCAACGTTTTCTTCATTATGCCACTTGTTGGATTCTGATAAGTCAAAATCCAAATATGAAATTGAATGAAAATGGTTATTCTGTGGTGAACGGATACGTATTTCGGTGGTTGTAAGTAGGATAGTAAATGATTGTTGAATCAGCTTCGAAGAATGTACAGTGTAACTTATTAAGGTGAAATCAAAATATTCCTCGAGTATTACCTCCTCGTTAATATATTTTCACCATTAACAGTTTGTACGAAAGAATTTTTAATTACAATCTTTATGAAAATATACTTACATATATATTTTCTTCAGATGTAATTATGGATTTAATGAGTTAATATAATATTAATCTCATTTGATTTACCGTTAGAACTAGAATACCTAATCTCTAAAACATTATAGATTACATAATCGCCAGGAAGAATGAAGTTAATTGATATAGAACGATACGTAGAATGATGATTATACTCGAGGTACAGAATGAGATGTTGAGGCATGGATTGTTGATGGTACTGGTGCTACTACTGATGGTACTGTTGGTGCCGGTGATGTTGCTGAAGCTGGTAAATTTTGCATCATATTCTTCTAATGGATTACTCTAGCGTGAAGTTCGTTGACTTATTCTATTATTCCGGGATGATTGTGGGTCGAAACGAGCGAATGAATAAGGTTTAAAATTTGAGATAGTATATTATCATAGCGAGATATTCAGGAAATGATGGTGAAAATGGTGTTTCGGAATGGTTTGCCGGTAAGTGCTTCAGATTCTTTGTCAAGAGGGAAATTCGGTCGGTGGAAAGGATCGCCTTCTTCGCGTCTCCATTGGTTAAGTTGACTACGAACCCATCAGATGAATTGGGAATGGTTGATTGGTTGATTCATTCTGGTGACGCTGCCTCCGGAGATTAGGTGAACATCTATGTCGGAATAGATGTCGGAATAACTATCGGAATAGTTATCGAAATCAGAGGGACTCGAACTGGTTGAGGGATTCATCTCGTACGATCAGATGAAGGATTTTCGATAAGAAATAGATTATAGGATGTAGATTAGTACCCTGCAATATATAATTTACATATGCATATATAATACTAAAATCCCATAAGTTACGGAGGAATCTACGGAAGCTGTCAGGCAAAGGTAACAATAACAGATACGCTAAGATATGAATTTATCTATACACTGTCTATGCAATAAAGGCAGTAAGACGTGTCTAGACCTTAAGGATGATAAGCAAATAATTTTCAACACTAAATGATAAGCAAAAATTTTGACATGCAGACACGGTCGAAGTCCAGACTCACTAATGCATCCTAACAACTATCAGTTAGACACACTAATGTAAGACCTGGTTCACTAAGACCACCGCTCTGATACCACATCTAACGACCCATCCTAATCCATCTGGACGAATACATTACATTTGGTTACATCGCGAGATACTTGACCTCTATATGATACATTTTACAAACATTGCATTCGTTTTTAAAAGACAAATTTTCCTTACATCGAAAATTGATGGCATGCATACCATTTCATAATATATCCAACTATAATTGACTTAATAATAATCTTAATGAACTCGACGACTCGAATGCAACGTCTTTTGAAATATGTCATGAATGACTC
This sequence comes from Rutidosis leptorrhynchoides, assembly GCF_046630445.1. Classification (NCBI taxonomy): domain Eukaryota; kingdom Viridiplantae; phylum Streptophyta; class Magnoliopsida; order Asterales; family Asteraceae; genus Rutidosis; species Rutidosis leptorrhynchoides. Next base: position 422,422,027 of record NC_092336.1, read on the forward strand.
CAAGTAATATCTCTAATATGAGCAAATGCACAACGGAAGATTTCTTTCATATATGAGAATAAACATGCTTTAAAGTGTCAACCAAAAGGTTGGTGAGTTCATTAGTTTATCATAATCAATCATTTTCATCATTTTAATAGACCACAAGATTTTCATTTTCAGTTCTCATAAATATACGTCACATGCATAGAGACAAAAATATCATTCATATGGTGAACACCTGGTAACCGACCTTAACAAGATGCATATAGAATATCCCCATCATTCCGGGACTCCCTTCGGACATGATAAATTCGAAGTACTAAAGCATCCGGTACTTTGGATGGGGCTTGTTGGGCCCAATAGATCTATCTTTAGAATTCACGTCAATTAGGGTGTATGTTCCTTAAATCTTAGATTACCAGACTAAAAAGGGGCATATTCAGTTTAATAATCCAGCCATAGAATGTAGTTTTAAGTACTTCTGTCTATTTCGTCAAACATTTATAAAGCAGCGCATGTATTCTCAGTCCCAAAAATATATATTGCAAAAGCATTTAAAAAGAGAGCAAATGAAACTCACTCTACAATATTTTGTAGTAAATATATTCATACGACGATACTGAACAATGCAGGGTTGGCCTTGGATTCACGAACCTATATCATTTGTATGTATATTAACACATATAAAGGTAATCGAACAAATTTAGGTATTATTATTAATTGTTATTTTAGTAAATTGTACGTTTCATTAATAACTAAATTAACTATATTTATTTTTATATACATTTAATAGATAATTAATATTTATTATAAACATATTAATATAGTTATGTTTTATGTAAATAATATATTTTTTATATAGGAAATCTTTATTTGATACATTAATAATTTAATAATACTAATAATAATAATGATAAAAAATAATAATATTAGTGTTAGGAATATTAAAAATGATAATAAAAATAATAATGATAATTCTAATAATAATAATAATAATGATAGTTCTAATAATAAAAATGATAATTTTTATAAAGAATTTTAGTTTCAATAAAATACTACTTACATTAAAAATGATAATAATAATAATAATAATAATAATAATAATAATAATAATAATAATAATAATAATAATAATAATAATAATAATAATAATAATAATAATGAAAATGAGTAATAAGTAAACTACCTCAAAGTAGCAGTCCTAAAAAAATGCCAAAGTCCAGGTTGTAACCCGCGACGTCCCGCTAACCCGATAACATCGTTAATCAATCTTCCATTTATAACATCATCTAATCCTCATAATCATAATCATATCATGATCATAATAATAATCATAATAATACACCATGATCATTGTTATCCTTTCGCCTCATTTATTATCATACACCCGTCATCATCATCATTCACGATCTTACATCCTCATCATTCATAGTACGTAATCTAACCATTAATCATCATCGTCTTCTCTCAAAATCATAATCATATGATCATATTTATCTTATATCATCATCACTATCATATACATTCATCATCTTATTTAACATCATCCCAACATCATACCATTATCATCATCGATTATTAAGCATTATTTTCATAACGTGATCATAATCATCATCGTCATTCGATTTCATGGTATTCAACAACACCTTTATCATTTATGGGTCATTTGTTTAGCCCAAAAGAGAATCTGAGTTGGGTCACGGTTACTAAATATCATAACCAACAATCGACCCAAGTACTTAGCCCAACAACTAGGTTAGCCCAATAGTTATAAAAGAGTTAAAACCCTTGAGTCATTCGGTTCACTTTCATCATCTTTATTACGTATCATTTTCATATATTCATACGACCTCATCAACATACTTTATACATCATCATAGTTTACGTTTGATCATAAACCATATAAAACCATAATCATCATTATTAACATACCCTTCCCTTATCCTATCGTTTTCTACCCATAAAAAGATCTAATCCAATTTTTGTCCTAGCAATTTAATATTGCTTGCTAATAAAGCCTTTTGACTGTATTTAATTTATCCACTTTCTAAAAACCATAAGCATATGACTTGTAAAGTCATGTATATGAATAATATATGTACTCCTTCCACTAATTATCTCGGTTACTTAACCACCTTTTATTTTTCTTTTCTAATTTAATACACTAAGTTGTCTAGTTCCAAAAGAAAGCTACAGCTCGATCAGTTATTCAACGAATAAAATGCTGCAGTAGCAGCAGTTTACACATGATTTAGGAATAGGAAAGATTACAACGTACGTTGCAGCAGCCTGGTTTGATTATCGAAGCAGTAAACAGAGAACAAAATGTAGTGGGTGTTCTTGGTATTTGGCATTCGAACAAAAAAGAACAAGCACTTAGTTCGTCAGTTTACAGTTGTAAAGGAAACATAAATGTATCTGTAAAATGGTTTTCGTTTGTGGTGGTTTTGTGGTTTTGAACTCGTGCAGGAAACAGAAAGAACACGCGTAGCTGCAGTAGGGTCATCTTCTTTGTTTAAAATAGAAATTAATAACAGTAGCAGCCGCCGCCTGTGATGGCTAGTTTGGGTGGGTTTTTTTTTGTAAGGTTAGTGAGTCATAGGTGTTGGTTCTTGTTTGAGCTCGATCAAAATAGTACTAGTAGCTGAAAGAGATGTTTTGGGGTTGTAACTAATCGGGACAGAAGGCAGTAAATAGCATCAAAATTTGCTGGTTGGATCAACAGAAAAAAAATATACATACCGATCTTTGGTTTGCATCTGCAGTCGCAGTAGCTTCAACGTAAATAAGAAGAGTTCGGTTGGTGATTATTTACAAACATGAAACCAAAACTATCGAGGGTTAGGAGGTGATTAAAGGTAGCGGTTATAGTGATGGTCGAATAACAAAAGAAAAAGGGTACATGTTATGTGGATTCAGTTTACATGTATTATGTGGTGGTGGGTTGAGAATAAGAGAGGGTGGTTTACGAGTTATGGTGTGGGTGTTCAAACAAATAAGATAAACAAGAACCAATTGGTAGTAGCTTTATTCAAATGATGATGGTAGTTAAATTATGATGGTGTGGTGGTTGGAGATGATTCATGGTTGGAATGATTAACGAGTGTGGAGGTGATGGTTGTTCAAAGAGAAAAAAAAATATGGTGGTAGCAAAAGAAACAAGAAACAATCGGTTATTGAATATCATAATTGAAATGTGTAGTCATATACATATATAATATATGTCTATGAAAAGAGTTTAGTGGATGAAAAAGAATATCAAACACAGTATATTGTCTTCAATCAATTCCAATCAATTCACATATGTTCGTTCAAAATGATAAAGGAACGTATAGGATATAATAATAATTAATAAACGTGTGAATTAGAATTAGCATCCATCAATTTGTTTTTAATCTACTGACAGTTTTCGCGGGCTATTATTTCGTACCCTGTTGTTAAATCAGTGACGGATAAAAAGTACCCAGATAAATTCCAAAATTTTAAATTAACTATATTTATTTATTTTGGTCATTATGGTATAAAATTCGATCCTTAATTTGTTAAATAAAAATTACATCAACTGTCCCTCTCATTTCTGGGTAAAATATAAAAAGTTCTAAAATTTAATAAACAGCTCCTAAATATATTTTTAATGAGTCTATAATTTATAGAACTCATTTTCGGATCACCGTTTATTTTAAAATCACATAAGTTTGAATTTAACTTGCTTAATATCAATCGGAACATCAAACGGGTATTACAATCATTTAATATTTATTTTTAATATACTTTATTTATATATAGAGATATATTTTAAATAAATTATTATAATATCCTATTTTTATTTTATTAATTTTTAATAACAATAACATATAATACTTTAAATTATATTTCGAATTATTATATATATATATGCATACACACATATCTATTTACCATTAATTATTTCGTGAATTGCCGAGAGCAGTCGAAGGTCAATTGAATATATGAAACAGTTCAAAAATTTTGAGACTCAATCTTATAGACTTTGCTTATCGTGTCGAAACCATAAAAAGATTAAGTTTAAATTTGGTCGGAAATTTCCGGGTCGTCACACTGCAAGCCAGTCAGCTTCTTCACAAAAACCACGTCCGCTGGGGGTACCCTTTCTTCCCGTTACTAGTTCAAATTGTAAATTATGCCACATCCTAGCGTATCACTAAGTGTGGGATTCCAACCCAAACAAACACTGGACAAATATTCCTAAATCTTCAACTAAAACTCCTAAGTGTAGGGTACACTAGGAACATTGAGAACAATGTTCGTCTAAGTATGGGATGTTGGTATAAACTTTTTATGCTATATTAAAATAACCCATTATGAAGATTCCAAGTTCTTAAGCCAAATTTCAAAAATTTTAACAAAAGAAAGCCTTTTCGAAAAAGTATTTTTGAAAACCTAAAACGTTTGTAAATAAAATTAAGGCTTAAGTAAGGTGAAAATCTTGTTAGGATGAACCAAATCTCTAATAGAGCATTACATGACTAGGCATTATCGACCTAAATTGATTATGGTGAGGCACCCAAATAAGACCAGCATTCATCTTTAATGCTTCGCTATTTTTCGTTGAGAGTGCCGATGTATGTACTCAAAATCAAAACTTGCTCTAGGTCTACATTTCCAAGTAACGAAATGTGATTCGGTTATAATCAGAAGAGCTAACCATTTGTTAAAATAAACCTTTCTCACCTCCACTACTTCTACCACACCAACTTATCCACATCATCTTTACTATCACTCAAAAAACCAGAAAATGAGATTCCTTCCAATAAACCCGATGTTATAAACCTCTCAAGTACCATGGCAAAGGTCTTGAAAAAAGTTTACCGGCAAAAAGTTTCTCGAGATTAAATCTCCAAAAAAAAAATATTTTTTCAAAGTTCTGAAAAAAGGAGCAGAGCTTATAAAGAGAAACGCCGAAAAAGAACTCGACCACAAATACCTATCACTCCAAAAAGGGAGATATTTCAAAAGTGCTTCTCAAAAATACCAGCACTCCTATCTATCTTAGAATTTTTTTAAATTTCGAATAGAAGTCTTTAAAAACTATTTTACCCTTGTTCTCACCCTTAAAACAACATCACCACCACTCCAAAATTCCTTTCCTTCATTGACAAATGACCTAGAAGCTATGGTTACTACCATTTTCCCATTAGTAGCAAGGATTTGAGTCTTTATCAAGCCTATGATGATGTGTGCAACATGATTGGCTATGAGTGAATTCATTTCTTAGATCTGTAGGGAATCCTAAGCACTTGAGTGATTTGAGTGACCCGTGGAAGCTAGCCTAAGTCATGTAACCTCCTCGCATGCTTGCAGAGATAGTTTCAACCCTAACATAGATAACTCACCTTATTTTTTCGCTCTTATAATAAAAAGCAAACCGCTTAGGTTATTAAAAAAGAAACTCAGAAAAGATTTCTTAAAGTAAAAACGAGAAGTTTGCTAGAGGACATTCAAAGTCTAATTGTGAGATATTGATATAGGCTAAAAAGTCACGTTTTCACCTCGGTATTAAGGCCTAAAAATAATAAAGTTCCGAGCTTTATCGCCAAAATACCCGCTTTGTCGGTTAAAATTTAAGAAGAAGTGATTACGAAGACGGTGCGAGAAGAATCAAGTAAATCGGAGTTAAAACGAAGATTCTAGAGCGAAAACGATGAAAGACAAGAAATCAAGTTACGATCTAGCGAATCAGCAAGCCAAACGGCTTGCCAAACGGCCTGCCACACGCCCAGATCAAACGGCCACAACAAACAGGCTGGTCTGGCAAATGGTCCCTGCAAACGGCTTGCCAAACGGCCTGCCAGACGTTTGCAGGCAAAATTCAAGCTTATTTAAAGGGTATTTGTCATCCATTTCAATACATACTTCAATTCATTTCTTTCTCTCTCTTTCTACAATATTAGTCATACTTTCAAGGTTTTCAACTCCGTGCTGGAAGCCTAGTACCCGGAGAAGATCGTCGAAGATTGTATTAGGAGCGGTCTGGAGTTTGAAGTTGTCACTTTTGTATTCGAAACTCGTTTAATCTACTGGTACTTCTATCCTTTGTCTTTATATAATGTATTCCATTATTATGCCTTGTGATATTGTTGCCAGGATTAGCAAGTAGTTATCTTTAGTGTATGTTATGATGTAGTCAGTTATAATGACGAAATAATATTATGGCTTGTGTATGTTGTCAAGATGCTTTCCGATTATGCTTTGAACTCAATCACTTTTCCAACTAATAGAACGTAGTTATTGGCTCTGTTATTGGGAAGTCGCGAACCCCGATTCAGAGTACACTATCCGTGTCACCCTTTGGTAAGAGAAGTCTGTCGGATATAACATAAGTTTGACTGAGGCACACCGGTTGTAGTAAGTCCACCGAGCCTTGGATTCCGACTAAGGACTCTTTTGTAGTGAAACATCTAACTAGACCCCTAGTACATTGTCGGTCCTAGACCATGCTAGTGTAGTCACCAAGCATATAAACTTCGTACGTACAAGCTGAAGCACAACGGTTGTTGTAAGCTGTACCTCTGCTAAGTAAGGCCATAGAACCCGGTCAGTGCTGATTAGTACACTTCACCATAACGCGATCTCAAGCATTGCACCCTGCTTGAGGGATTCTTGGTTAATTAAGGAACTGTTTGTTTAAACACATAAAGGATTGGACCGTTAGGATAACTGAACATGTTCATGGAAGTCAACTCTGACTTGGCCATGGTGTTCTTTATGGTTGAACTCTTTTTAAGAGCTTAACTATCTTTTAAACCCAATCATTAACGAAAGCATCGAAACACATCACGTATCTCGGATACAGTAAACCCTGTATCCCATTATGCTTAAGAAAGTTTAGACCATTGTTGAATGTTAATACGTCACCCAACTGAGTTGCTCAATTGGATGCGTCGTCTGAATGTGTATGCTTGTAATCAGACTACACGGGCGTCGGGGGTAAGGGACGTTGCTGTCTATTCAGAATCTTCAAGCCTATCGCTTTACCCAGTGACATGTCTTATGACAGGGGCGTTTATAACTAGTGTAGTGAATACAAGGTCACTACCTATCCATGAGCCAGCATTCCGTAATCCCGGCAAAGTAACTGACGAAATCATAGCATGCACTTGTTTTTGTGACGACCCGGAAATTTTCGACCAAATTTAAACTTAATCTTATATGATTTCGACACGATAAGCAAAGCCTGTAATGTTGAGTCTCAAAATTTTTGAACTATTTTCTTGCATTCATTTAACTTCGACTATTCCCGACGATTCACGAACCATTATTTGTAAATAAATGTGTATACATATAAAAATAAATATAAATATATGTGTATATATATATATATATATAATAACTTAAAATAATAATATACGATATAATTAAATTGTTATTAAAACATAATAAATATAATGTAATTCGAATATAAATGATTTCGAATTCATTTAGTAAAAGATTATAGCATTTGTTTGTCATTCGATTCATAGTTAACAAGTTAAAATTCGGAATTTATGAAAATGTAATAATAAACGTTGTTCTGTAATTAGATGATATAAATTTTGGACTTGTTAAAAATATATTTAGATATTTTAAGTTGAGTTTTAATACTCCGTACTTTTTAGTTGGGATTGAGCTCTAATATTAGACGAACCTTTTTAATCACGACTTTCAAATTTAATGATTTAAAATAAATAAAGAAATTTAATATAAAAATTTGGAATTTTTCCCAAGACTTTTATTCGCAACTAATTAACCTTGGAGCACGAAATCCAGTCCGTAAAAGGAATAGTAGAAGGCGGCTAATATATATTTAATTGACATGTTTTCTTTTTATTATTATATTGTATGTTTTCTTTTTATTATCATATCATAAGTATTCTATCTATCTATTAATTAATACGATATTATTGTTATTGGAGCACTAATATTTAACTAACCACTAGTTTGATTTTACGTTACCATTTGATTCCCCACTTTAACAAACTTCTCAATCAAATTTTTGTACTCTCATTACCCTACAATACTTATATGTACATCATCCTAAGACATCTATCTTTTCTTTTCTACTAATTGATCATCAACTTGGATAAACTCTCGTGAACTCTTGTTCCCACTTTAACCGCATAAATAATCTCACTTTGTTGTCTTTTTCAATTATCATACAGTTCTTGCTTTGTCTACTATATCTCTTTGATATTATATCTAACTCTTTTGTGCTTGAACCATAGTCTCTCATCATCACTAAAATCATACTCACATACTCATAATCTTTGTTTCTGTAAACAAGAAACCAAATTGTTTTGCTAGTATTATTGTGTCCTTACTTATGCCACCTCCACCACCACCATACGCTTTCTAATTCTGTTTAGGATCATGAAGCAGTCACCATCGAACCACCACTTCATTGCCATTGAAACTCACAAAAAAATGCCACTCTAATATGTTCTCTGTCTCAACCGTAAACAACCATTTCATACATCCTGTTTCTCTCTCACATCTTTCTTTATCTCTCTAAATCATATATACATATACATAGATATGTATTAAGTGTGACTAAGTCACCACCATCATAACGTTTCCTGTTTTCCTGTATGAACAAAAACACCACCACAAACCAACCCATGAACACCACTATCAAATCCTCACTAAACCGCCATCCACCCCATGAATATTTCTTTTTGTTGTTCCTTTCTTTTATCAAACACCATCACAGCCTGCAACGTTCGACCTTTCACCACAATCGTTTATAATCACGATCAAGAAAACCACAATTACTTATGCTTCTACTTATTGTCGTGAAGAACCAAACCCAGATGCCACTTCCTTTTTCCTTTTTCATACAAACTGCTATAGTAAACTACTACACCTGCTACTTCTATCTCTTTTTATATTAAAAAACCGGAACAAGTCAAGAATTAGAACCACCCCATCGAGCTACAAAACTTCTGTTATTGCTGCTATACTTAGATTGTTACTACTATTCGCTGTCTGCAGCTTCTGTTTCCTGTTTGCACTTGAACCACCCATCAAAACACATTAAAACCGCTAAGCTATTGCTGTAACTATTTTCACTATTCCTATTTCGAGCTGTTAGAACGTAAAGGATGATGAAGATGAAGTGGGACTGCAGCTGTATGCAGTTCACTCCTGTCTCGGTTTCTTTTATAATTGATAAAGATAAAGATGTCTGCCACATGATAGTTAAAATAATATGGATAATGTTGGCTCGATTTCCACTAACAAGGTATAAGTTTTCTGTTTCCTTTACGAACTACAAACTAAAAATCACTTGGGTCGTAATGATGGTTGGGCCGTGGACTTGTGTTTTCTTTTGGGCCGATACCTTCAGTTGGACTTACATTTGGACTGCCATATTTCTATAATTTTTGCAAGCCGTGTGCATGTTGTGTGTTTGGGCCAAGATCCCAATTTATGTTTTATGTTGGGCCGGGATCATTGTTATGATGATTGGGCTGTGTTTTTTATTTCGGTTGGGCTAAGAATCGACTGAAGTAATGACAACATGATTGTGATGATACACGATTAAATTTAGGATAAGAATGATCATGAATGGCGGTTATGATAATGATTTATGGTGAAAATTCTATATTGATCACATGATAATGATTCATGATATCCGTATAGATTATGATAATGATGATGTTCGTTTATGATAAACATGATATACATTAGGATGATTTAAAAATGATGATGATGGTTATAATGGTATGTCGATTAGATGGTGATACTATGATAATAACCTAATTAAGTTGATGATGAGGCTTAACGGACGATTATGGTGATAATGATTATAGACGTTATGAAAATGATGATCACAATGATACTTTAATCAAATGATGATAGATATATGATGTATGATGACCACGATTAGGATGATGAGCATATAATTATGATTATGGTTGTGTATGGTGATGATGGTAATTATGTGATGATTTTAGATAATGAAGAAGAAGAAAAAAGATTAATAGGGTTTAAAAGAATTTAAATACAATTTATATCAGGAAATCATAAGCAAAGTAGTTGGTTTAGGGGTGTTTGTGTGTAACAAGAGGTCGCGAGTTCGAGCCCTGACTGTGGCATTTTTTTTTAGAAAAAGAAGAAGATGATGGAATCAGTTAAATATATGGGTTAAATATAATTAATCCGAGATATAAATCAAGAAAGCAGATTTGGAATAATGGTTAAGAGTATTATTGGGTTAGCGGGAGGTCGCGGGTTCAAACCCGGACTTGGGCATTTTTTTTAAGGGCTACTCCTTTGAAGTAGCATTACTATTACCATTATTATTATTATTATTATTATTATTATTATTATTATTATTATTATTATTATTATTATTATTATTATTATTATTATTATTATTATTATAATTATAATTATTTTTTATTTTTATTATTATTATTATTACTATTATTATCATTATTATTATTAGTATCATTTTTATTGAAGATTATCATTTTTGTTAAAAGTATCATTTTTATTATTATTATCATTATTAGAAAAGTTATCATTTTTATCAAAATTATTATTATTACTATCATTATTATTATTTTGACATTAATGTTATTATTTTTATATTATCAATATTATTATTATAATAACTAGTATTATTATTAATGTAAAATAAAACAACTTTTTATTTATTATTATCAATATTATTTTATCAAATAACTATTAGTTATATAAAACCATATTTACTACATATAACATAACTATATTAATATTTTATAATAGATATTAATAAATATAATTAGTTAGGTTATTAAGGAAAACACATAATTAAAATAACGATTAGATCACTAATATTATATAAATTCGTTCGATTACAATTATATGTGTTAATATATATATGAATAATATAGGTTCGTGAATTCGAGGCCAACCATACACTTGTTCAATGTCGTCATATGTATTTTTACTACAAAATACAGTATTGTGAGTTTCATTACTCCCTTTTAAATGCTTTTACAATATATATTTTTGGGACTGAGAATACATGCGCTTTTATAAATGTTTGATGAAATAGACACAAGTAATTGAAACTACATTCTATGGTTGAATGATCGAAATCGCATATGCCCCTTTTAGCTTGGTAGCCTAAGAATTAGGGTACTGGCCCCTAATTGACGCGAATCCTAAAGATAGATCTATGGGCACTAACTGGCCCCAGTCAGAGAATTTGAACTGCTTTAGTACTTCGATTTTATCATGTCCGAAGGGAGTCCCGAAATGATGGGGATATTCTATATGCATCTTGTTAATGTCGGTTACCAGGTGTTCAATCCATATGAATGATTTTTATCTCTATGTATGGGATGTTTATTTATGAGAAATAGAAATGAAAGTCTTGTGGTCTATAAAAATGATGGAAATTAATATTGATGATAAACTAATGAACTCACCAACCTTTTGGTTGACACTTTTAAGCATGTTTATTCTCAGGTTTGAAAGAAATCTTCCGCTGTGCATTTGCTCATTTTAAAGATATTACTTGGAGTCATTCATGGCATATTTCAAAAGACGTTGCATTCTAGTCGTTGAGTTCAATAGAGATTATTATTAAGTAAATGATAGATTAGGTCATCTATAAGTTGGATATTATGAAATGGTATGCATGTCTGTCAACTTTCGATGAAATGAAAGTTTGTCTTTAAAAACGAATGCAATGTTTGTAAAATGTATCATATAGAGGTCAAATACCTCGCAATGTAACCATATGTTATTGTATTCGTCCTTATAGATTAGGACGGGTCTTTACAGGTGGTATCAGAGCGGTGGTCGTAGCGAACCAGGTCTTGCATTAGTGTGTCTAACTAGTAGTTGTTAGGATGCATTAATGAGACTGGACTTCAGCCTAGTAGTTGTTAGGATATATTATTCGTCCTTATAAAAAAAGGAAGAATCCATGATGAAGATAAGAATGACGGTTGTTTAAGAGAAAAAGGAGGTTAAGAGATTAGGGTTTTATTATCTAGATACAAGGCTCGAATTAAGATCTGGCCCAAAATTAGGGTTTGTGGTTGATTCGTTAAACTATAATCGTTAACATCGCTGTTGAAGGCACCATCGCCACCGTCACTTCTATCGCAACCACCGCACCATCGCCGCTGTCACTATTATCTCTGTCATTCCAATTGCTTCACGGTATTGCTTTTGTATTAAAATTGTTTATTAATAAATCTAATTGGTGTTCTCGGATCTAATCTGGCTTATGTTTCCCAAACCATTAATATTTTCCTTTTTAACTGATTAGTGTGGATATTGCATCAATTTGATGGATTTGTGTTAACTTTTTTTTTTTATCTAAATAATTATTTATTGTTGAAAATGGTTTGGTTTTAAGTTTGAATGTATTGTTGCTATGGCCATAATAGACGTTTTTTTTTGTTCCATGGTACCTCATGAACTTAGTTACTAATTTTAAAAATACAATTTTTTTTCTAACCTCGTGATGTTTTTGTTCATACAACTGCAATTGGTTAAGGAAATGGGATTTTTCATCCAATATAAGGTATAACTCTTTGCTCATTCATGGTTTTGATATGTAACTTCTTAAGTGTTTGCGATTATCTTTTGTTATTGGTGGTACTTTCATTTCAGAATAAGGTAGGCCGAATAAGGTAGTCAGAATAAGCAAACCTGAACACCAATTGGTGGTACTTTCATCTCATGTTTGATTTTTATAAATATAAATTGGTTGGGTTGTAGTTTCTTTGATTTTCAGTTAGTTTCTAAAGTATATCATAATCTATTATGTCTTTTTTATTTTGATATGTTTTTATGAAAATTTATTAGCCTTTCTATCATTAAGACGCTACTGTATCTATCTCACTTTATATTATTTTTTTCAGCCACTTATCTTCAAAAATATGGGAATGATATTAATGTCACCTATGGAATCAAAGGGACAAAGATAGACACATATCGGATTAGGAGAAACGTTAATTGTGTACGATTTCTTCATCCTATTGTAAGTAACCTTTATATTGTTTTCTAATACTGTCCTATTTATAGTTTATTATCTTTAATTTCATTGTTTTATTTTCTCTTTTTTTTTGTGTGGTAGTTTTTAATAATTTTATGTTGGTTCAAGAGCATTTGAGTCCAACATATTTTTAAACATATTTTTTTTTTCTGTGTGCTCTTTTATCCAGATTTTGTATGCCAAAGTATTTAATGAAATGTCTTAATAAAAAATTGAATTTCAATCATATTAGCGTGTTTTGTCATTATGTTGTAAATCTCTTTTGTCGTTAGGTGTACCAGTGAGTGAATGTGAGAACGATGTTTTCAATGACAATTGTTGCTGCTTTTGATGTTTGTTACCGTAGTAAGCTTGGTTTTCATTGCTTGCCATCCATGTGCTTCTACAGGTGCTAAATTTCATATGGTCGAACAAGAAGTGAAAACTTTTATTGCTTGCCATCCATTGCTTCTATTCAATAATAACTTGGTGTAAATTTGGTGTAAATTCTATTTATCTATACGTTTAAAAGGTTTAAACTTTTTCTAAGGTAACATGGTATTTTAAAAAGTGGTGGTGTAAATAGTGAAGGTTTTGTAACCTAATATGATGAATATTCTAAGATATTTAGATTCATTGTTTTGATTATTGATTACTATGCATCTGGAGACAAAGATGATTATAGATCTATTTTCTACGGGTCATTAAACTAAATGATTTTAGCATTTACGTTCACTTAATACCTAAAACATATCATTAAACTGTTTCGTTTAAACAAACCCGTGATTTCACGGATCATTTCACTAGTAGAAAAATTAATTATAGATTTTTGTAAAAGTAGTTTTGTATAGAATTTATAAATTTTTAGTATTTCACTAAAATCAAAATCTAAAAATGTATATGAGGATAAGTTCTATAATGGAGGATCAAATTTTGTTAAGACTTATAAAAAGTACGAAGTAAAAAATCTCAAAGTAGATATGTACCATATCAAACAACAAATGCGGGGATCGTTTCAATGGGTATCTGTGTAAATTTGCGATTTATATCTCTTTACTTTATTTTGATATATATATATATATATATATATATATATATGTAGTGTCCCTATTTTATTTATGATTTTAAAAGTAAATCAAAATTAAATCTGAATTTAAAATTAAATCTGAAATTAAAATTTAATTAAATTAAAATTAAGTTTGAATTATTTTAAAAATATATTAAAATTAAATTAAATAATTATAAAAAATAAGATTTGTATTTAAATTAAATTAAGTTTGAAATAATATTAATATTTAGATTAAAATTATATTTTAAATTTAAAATAAAAAAAATTCACAGATAAAATAAAAATTTAATAATAATATAATATTATAATGAAAATGAATAATAAAATTAAAATTAAAATTAAAATTAAAATTAAAATAAATAAATAAATAATAAGCTCAAAAATTTCAGCCGTCAAGATTTTACTCTGTCAATCTCCATTCGCTCCATCTTTTGCCCTAAACAAAATCCTTCCCACATCACAAACAAACTCACTCTCTTCTCTCCAAATTTTTATTTTCTTTAATTTTTATCTTTATATAAAATTAAATTTAAAAAATTTAGAAATTTACCGGATCTGAAACTACTAAACCCGTTTTCTCTTTTCATCGCCGAAACCCTAAAAATCTACCGGAAAACCCAACTGATTGATTACTCGTTTCACAGCTGGTTAGTTCTTGAATTTGTTTGTATAAATACCTATACATACATATACAGCTCTGTTTACATACATGCAATTCTTGATTTTATTTGTTTGTTAACCAAGATTTGTTTTTTTTTTTCTTCACGGGTTTTACTTAAAATGGAAGGATGATTATATTAGCTTAAAAATTTACTGATTTTAGTTTAGGACATTTCTGTAACAATATTTGTACATTTTCTTGTGATTTATCGTTATAAAGCTTCAAACTTTAATTAACTACATTGGTTGTAGTTTTGGCTATTTGGGATTTTGTTATTGTTTATATAGTGAAATAGTGAAAGTGAATAGTTTGAAAGTAATTTTTTATTCAAAGTATTGATTTTTTATTTTCAAGTTTTTTATTTTGCAGATTTGTTTAAGTAATGTCCTGAACTTTGAGGGAGTGATGGCCTCTAAAGGTCCAAGGTCCAAACTTGATCATGAAGCGAAGGCTAAGCGCCAAAAGGTGAATTATTTTTTCATAGATTTTGAATAAGGTGGTGTTTGGATGCTTGTTTTAGAAATGATTACCTACTTTGGCTTATATGATAATATGATATGATTAGAAAGAATTTAGATAGGACTTAAGAACATGTTTTGGTTATGACTTGCATACTAGCTGCAACAAAATTGATATCCGAATGATTAGAGTAAATCAGTAAATTTTCTTTTATCTCAAACACTAGATACCATCAAATGTGATTGCAAACTTAGTGACAGAAGCACATTTAACCAATATGTAGCGTAGTGCGAATTATAATAATTTGGTACCACTTTAACCAGTAGATCCATCATCAGCACCTGCTAATTTTGTGGTACATTCAGATTTGGTTTCTTTATATAACATTCATGGTTGATTGAGCACAAGTGTTACCTTATGCTTATAAGCATGTAGCCATGTTGAAATTATGAGTTGTTTATATTTCACGTGCTAAGTTTATCTTTTATATTTCCTTTGCTAGCCCTTATATATTTCACGTACCTAAAGTATAAGAAATAAAAAAGTAACCACATAAGTTTATAAGCTAAAAGTAATTGAAAGCAACTACCTTTAGCCATGGATATCAAAATACAGTCAGTTATATGAGCATGGACATGAAATTGGCTCTTTTAAACTCTTTTTGGATGGTTCTCCTTAAATTGTATTAATAATAATTATAAGAGGGGTTGGTATTATCAATGTTCGTGCTATGTTTATGTTTTCGTATGATTAAGTTCATCTTCCCATTACTACCTTGTCAGTTTAGTTGTTATACTTTTTAGCCGCCCGTTCAGTCAACACTCGGGAGTCAATACCCTACAAACCAATAAGAAAACTTACTTTCTTTTTCCTAATGTTATCATCTTTATAATTTGACCCATTATTTTAATCATGTATATTTTGAAAGAACGAGTTATCTTCACTTTTTGATACGATATTGAACATCACTTCTCTTTGTAGGCGCTTGAACCGCCTAAAGAACCAAGGCGGCCAAGAACACATTGGGACCATCTTCTTGAAGAGATGGTGTGGTTATCAAAGGTACAATCTTTTTCTATAAATATTGTTATATTTTAACCCAATTGTTAGTTTTTATCACGAACTTGTTATTGGGTAAAGCTAGAAGTTGATAAAAGTGTTACCTACTACCAGGATTTTGAGTCCGAGAGAAAGTTCAAATTGGCCTTGGCAAAGAAAGTTGCCATAAGGGCTAGCAAAGGCATGGTAGATCAGGCCACAAGAGGAGAAAGAAAAGTAAAGGTGGGTATATTTCTTATTTTTTCAATTATATAGTTTTCAATTATATATTTTCTAATTTTCAAAATTCAAAATGACTGGATTTGACTTGTCAACTATCAGGAAGAAGAGCTCCGGATGAAAAAGGTCGCACTCAATATTTCTAAGGACGTTAAGAAATTTTGGACGAAAATTGAGAAGCTGGCAAGCCATTTTTGTGATTTAACTCTTTAGGGATAATTTTAACACTAAGTTGTATTGGTTAATGAAATGAAATGTTATGTGATTCCAGGTGCAATACAAGCATCGGTTAGAGCTTGATCAGAAGAAGAAAAAGGCGCTTGATAAACAACTTGAGTTTCTTCTAGGGCAAACAGAGAGGTAGGCTTCTGCTCTTTTATATATATATATATATATATATATATATATATATATATATATATATATATATATACATATATATATAATGTGTGTGTGTGTGTGTGTAATGCATACAATCTCCTAGTGCTTTGCTTTCAAAGATTTACATTGGTTTATATTATTATAATCAAATATACAATTGTAATCAACATTTAAAAGTAGTTTTAATATCTAAAATGGTGTTCTTGACCAACACTATAAATGGCCTGTTTCATTCCAAACTCATTATCAGACCCGTCCATATTGCCCCTCCACTTCTGTTGATTGAGTTGTAAAGAAGTAAAAGATGCCATCTATATTTCATCAAAAAATGATGGTCACAGGTATTCAACAATGCTGGCAGAAAACCTTGTCGACTCGTCTTCACAGCCACACGTGCACTCGTCGTCGGTGCAGGAACGACCAGCCATTGAATATATAGATCAAACGGATGTCAATGGGCGTTGCGAATCAAATAATGATGGTATAAAACAATAATGATCATTGTTTAAATATAGTTACTTTACTTTATCTTGAGGATGTATATGACTGTTTTCCTCTTTTGGCAGAGTCCGAGTTGAATATTTTAGAAACTGACGAAGACTATATATCTGAAAACGAACCCGTAAGGATTTACTCTCTTTTTCTTCTATCATATGTATAAAGGTTTATTTTTTTTCAAATATCAGCCTCACTAGGGTTTCAAAAAGCTTATAGTTTTCTGATTAAATCATTTATTAATTTTTATAATTATAATATATCCTATGAGCTCAAGTTCATATTTTGGTTCTGCTTTAGGAAGACGATGAGCATACGATTGAGGAAGATGAAGCTCTGATAACCGCAGATGAAAGACGAGAGGAACTTGCAGCTTTGCAAAATGAAGTAGATTTACCCCTCGATGAGTTACTTGCTCGTTATGCTGTTGGAGAAGGTTAGTCTGTTATAGTTGAGGTGACCAGATGGGCGGGTCGGGCGTTTTGGGTCACTGGGTCAGGTTGAAACAAATTAGTGCAGTACGAACGGGTACAGGTCATCTATTTGGGGTGTCACGGAAAGCATTTGTATATGCTAAAAACTTTACTGAAAATAATAATGTATCAGAAGGTTGTATGCATTAATATTCTTCCCTGAATTTTTTTCCTCAGAGGCTGTGTGCATTGATAATATACGCTGCACAACTTTAAACCTGTTTGACAGGACATTTTGACCCGCCCTCTAGTTTGACTTTATGGAGATAAAATTAATCCATATCCACTCAAAATTGTCACCTTCTTGTTATGAGCCCTCTTATGTCTAATTTCAGTTGCAGAAGTTCATATTTTATAGCATTATTTAGTATAAAAATATAAGTATAAATAAACTAACCGTACTCGAGTTTCCTCAGCTACTACCGATAGTCCTCCTGAAAAGACTAAAGATTTAGGTGAAGTGATGCAGATACACGAGGATGACCTTCAGTGTAATTAACGTTTTTTTTTTGTATATATCTTTTTTTTTTTCCTATCTGTAAGTTGTAACCATAACTGGCCTCGATGTTACTTTTTGCAGGTAACGGAAATGATAAGTCCGATCATACATCAAAGATAGAAAGTTGTCAAAATGATAACTCCGATCATATATCAAAGATAGAAAGTCGTCATTGTGTAAGTTGTAGGTCTTCATTACGGTTGTTACTAATGTAGTTAATGAATTGTGTTCATAGTTAAACGTGCTATATTTTCTCTCTCATTAAAGGTTGAAAGTAATGGCGGTTTATCGGTTTCAAGACATTGTCATTTAGAAATCAAGGAGCATTACGTTAGAAAACGCAAACGTAATCAAGAGGGAAACAAAAAATATTTACAATTAGACTTCCATGATGAGAAAGTAAGATAATTTACTCATATAAACATTCTTACACACATATATAAATATAATAAATATTCGTATGATGACGATTCCATAATTTTGTTTGTGTATAGGAGGATGGTGACTTTATAGTTGCGAATGGAGATGATAAGGTATGCTTAAATATAAATATATAATATATAATTTATAATTTATAATATATGACGTGTGATATAATCCCAAGTTAGGATTAGGATGTATAATCGATTTTTGAAGTGACCTTGTTGAAATTTGGATAATTTATTATCTATTTATTTCTTTTTGTAGTGTAACTTGTATTGAATACATAACCTTCATATTTCACATATTGTATTTTTGATGTAGGATGATGAAACAACCTTGTTGGAGGAAGAGGAACTTGCAAAGGCCGAACATGATGATTCAATCGATGAGGTGAATAGAATGACTTTTATATATTATCCTAACCAATGCCAACCTGATTTATTATTAAAAATATAATTATATATTATATATATATAATAATAATAATCATCATAATCATATATATAAAAAAGGAAAAAGTAATTGAGCTTTGGAGGGGGTCTAAAAATCCGAAATTGTTTTCCAGATTGCATTATTGCAGAAAGAGAGTGAAATCTCTATTGAGGATCTGCTTGCAAGGTATAGACAGGTACGTTCGTAAAGGCCAAAACTTGTTGCTTAATTTTTTTTCTTTCTAAATATTGTTTTTTTCTTCTAAATATTGTTTTTTTTTTTTCATTTACATTCACTTATTCTTAACAGGATGACGTCAATAATAGAAGTTCAGACGCCGATTCAGAGTCAGAAGGTGCATCTGCCTCTGAAAATATGTCTAATTCTTCTGGCCAACGAGATACTGAAGCCGATTCATCTATGAATATTCAACAAATTCCTACCGATGAAGCTGATTTACCAGTCGAAATCGATCCTGAAAAGGAAATTGATATGGATGAAGCGGCCGACGAAGGTGGGGATAATGAAGATAGAATTGCTGACGCAGCAGCTGCCGCCAGGTCAGCACAGCCGACAGGAAATACCTTTTTGACAACTAATGTTCGGACAAAATACCCGTTTCTGTTAAAGTTCTCTCTTCGTGAATATCAACACATTGGGTTAGACTGGCTAGTTACGATGTACGAAAAAAGACTTAATGGGATTCTTGCAGATGAAATGGGGCTCGGGAAAACAATCATGACGATTGCGTTACTTGCACATTTAGCATGTGAAAAGGGCATATGGGGCCCACATCTCATTGTGGTACCCACGAGTGTCATGCTCAATTGGGAAACCGAGTTTCTGAAATGGTGTCCAGCTTTTAAAATCTTGACGTATTTCGGAAGCGCAAAAGAACGGAAACACAAGAGACAAGGATGGATGAAACCGCATTCGTTTCATGTATGTATTACAACTTATCGGCTTGTTATTCAAGATTCGAAAATTTTTAAGAGAAAAAAGTGGAAATATTTGATTTTGGATGAAGCGCATCTTATAAAAAACTGGAAATCACAAAGGTGGCAAACGTTGTTGAATTTCAACACAAAAAGACGAATTCTTTTAACCGGTACCCCTCTTCAGAACGATCTTATGGAATTATGGTCGTTAATGCATTTCTTGATGCCACACGTTTTTCAGTCGCATCAAGAATTCAAAGACTGGTTTAGTAATCCGATATCGGGAATGGTTGATGGTCAAGAAAAAGTCAACAAAGAAGTAATTGATCGGTTGCATAACGTCCTTCGTCCTTTTTTACTCAGAAGACTAAAACGGGACGTGGAGAAACAATTACCGAGCAAACACGAGCATGTTATCTACTGTAGACTCTCGAGGAGACAACGGAACCTGTACGAGGATTTCATTGCCAGCTCAGAAACACAAGCTACTCTTCAAAGTTCTAATTTTTTTGGGATGATCAGTGTTATAATGCAACTTAGAAAAGTTTGCAACCATCCCGATTTATTTGAGGGCCGTCCGATTATTAGTTCTTTTGATATGAACGGTATTGAAACGCAGTTTTGTTCGTCTGTTTGCTCGGTTCTTGCGCCTAGTCAATTTTCGACGGTTGACCTTTGTGGGTTAGGGTTTGTATTTACTCACCTTGACTTCGACATGACATCTTGGGAGAGTGATGAAGTACAAGCTATCGAAACACCCTCAAGATTAATCGAAGCTCGTGTAGAAGAAGATTTTAAGTTTGTGAAAAAGTCAAACGGATTCAATATCTTTGAAGAAATTCAAAGGGCACTTCACGAGGAGAGACTTAACGAAATGAAGGAGCGAGCTGCGTCAATTGCATGGTGGAATTCGTTGAAGTGTAAACGAAAACCCGTGTATTCAACGGGATTACGGGATATTTTATCTATTGAAAATCGCTGTCAAAATCCTGTTTCATCGAAGCTTGCGGAGATAGTTTTGACTCCGGTTGACCGGTTTAAGCAGATGGAGGACCAAGTTGAGAGTTTCATGTTCGCAATTCCAGCAGCACGGGCCCCACCACCTGTCGGGTGGTGCAGCAAGTCGGGTTCGTCTGTTTTTCTAAACCAAACTTTTAAGGATAAATGTTCAACGCTGATATCACCGTTATTAACGCCGATTCGTCCCGCTATTGTTAGAAGACAAGTTTATTTTCCCGATAGGCGGTTAATACAATTCGATTGTGGTAAGCTTCAAGAGCTTGCGGTTCTTCTTAGGCGATTAAAATCCGAAGGTCATCGTGCACTAATCTTCACTCAAATGACAAAAATGCTTGATGTTTTGGAAGCTTTTATAAATTTATATGGGTACACGTACATGCGGTTAGACGGGTCAACACAACCCGAAGAGAGACAAACCCTAATGCAACGGTTCAATACGAACCCGAAGTTTTTCCTTTTTATATTGTCAACGCGTAGTGGTGGTGTGGGTATCAATCTTGTAGGTGCAGATACGGTTATTTTTTATGATAGTGATTGGAACCCGGCTATGGATCAACAAGCGCAAGATCGGTGTCACCGAATTGGTCAAACGCGTGAAGTACATATTTACCGTTTGATTAGTGAACACACGATTGAAGAGAATATTTTAAAAAAGGCGAAACAGAAACGGGCTCTTGATGATTTGGTAATTCAGAGTGGTGAGTATAACACCGAGTTTTTCAAGAAACTCGACCCGATGGAGTTGTTTACGGGTCATGGAACCGTTTCTGTGAATAATATGCAGAAAGGCAAGGCTTTGGCTAACGGGTCAGAAGCCGACCTGCCTGTTTCGAATGCAGATGTTGAGGCTGCTTTGAAACACGCAGAAGATGAAGCGGATTACATGGCGTTAAAGAGAGTCGAACAGGAAGAAGCCGTTGAAAATCAAGAATTTACTGAAGAACCGCCTATTGGACGAATGGAAGATGATGAGATTTTGAATGAGGAAGATGGTGATCATGGTGGATTAGTTACGGATAACCCGCAAACACCGAAACGGAGCGACCCGAATGAAGAAACGGGTATGGATTTGGTTAAGGTTGAGGAGGATGATGATGTGGACATGATAGATGATGTTAAACAGATGGCTGCAGCTGTAGCTTCGGGACAGGAGATTTTATCATTCGAGAATCAACTTCGGCCAATTGATCGATATGCAGTACGGTTTCTCGAGCTGTGGGACCCGATTGTTGACAATACTGTAGAAATAGAGTCGCAGGATCAGTTTGAGGGAGCCGATTGGGAGTTGGATCATATCGAGAAGTTAAAGGATGATATGGAAGCAGAAGTTGATGATGACGAGGAACCTTTAGTTTATGAAAGTGAGTTCTCGCTCTTTTTAAATTCTAAATTATTTGGACTAAATTATGTTATTAATGTGAACTATAAGCTAGTTTTCATGTGCACTAAAACTAATTAGTTATACGAGGTCAAAATAATTTGTTAGAATTTAATAGTATAGACATCTAATGTAATTGTTTCTTGAAACACTTTATTTTTGTTTATTTGCCACGTTTATGCTAATTACCGCTAGGATTCCATATCTTTGTTTATAATAATCTTCAAACGTCGTTGGTTTGTTGATGTTATCAGGCTGGGATTCAGAGTTTGCAACTAAGGTGTACCAAGAGCAAGTTAAAGCTTTGGCTGAACAACAGGTGGGATATTGATTATTTTGATTGTAGTTTGTATATCTCTGTTAGTTATATTATCTTTTTTTTTTTGTTCAATATGCTGACAACTATACAAATGTTAAACCTTTTTAGTTGATAGAAGAACGTGAAATGGAACTTGCTAGAGAGAAGGAACTTGCTAGAGAGATGGAACTTGCTAGAGAGAGAGAACTCGCGGACTTAAAGAGGTAATGCTTTTGTTAAAACACATTAAGGGTGTCTAATTGGGTCATGGGTCAAAATATGTAAGCTTTTGTTCCAGTAAAAATTGTTAGGCTGGGGTTGACCAGGCTCACTTTTGTCCAAGCAATCTGTATACTATATAGCAGTTGGGTTTGTCAAACAAGTTTTAGAGTAATCTAAGAAATAAATAACCTAATGTTAATCTTTGATTTCGGTACACCTTGTACTTGCAATCTTACTAGGATTGAGACGGCTGCAAAGAAATCGAAGACAAAGAAAAAAGCCAAGAAACCGAAGTTCAAATCTTTGAAACACGAAGCTTTATCTTGTGACACAAGGACTACAAACATACCGTCACCAATAGAATTTGACGATGATCTTGATGACGAGTTAATTTTTGTGAAGAAACGCAAAAGAGTAATAATAGAGGACAACACTGAATTTAAAAGTTCCAAGAAATCTAAAAAGAGCAAGAAGAAGAAATCTGAACCGATCCCATTAGATTTGGATTCTAATTCTTTAACAGACCATCAAGATGAATCAAAACATTTGAAATTAAGTAATAATCTTGAGGTTGATCATAAGCCAATTATCAACAGAAGCAAAACGGGATTAAAAATATCGGTAACATCAATGCCATTGAAACGGGTAATGACGATTAGGCTCGAGAAGATAAGAAAGGGAAGTATATGGCCTAATGATTGTTTTCCTGCACCCGATTCTTGGTTATCGTCAGAGGATGCGGTTCTTTGTGCGATTGTACATGAATATGGTGTAAATTGGAGTTTGGCAAGTGATGTTTTGTACGGTATGACAGCTGGCGGGTTATATAGGGGAATTGTTCGTCATCCTGTTCATTGTTGTGAAAGGTATCGGGAGCTGGTTCAAAGATACGTATTGTCTACTTCTGAAAATCTTCACAATGATAAGTCAGGTGGCAAAGCTCTTGTTAGAGTAAGCGAGGTAAGCTATATCTTTCTTTTAGTATTATAAATTAAAATTACTGGATTTATAAACTAATATTTTGTTTTTTTAGTGTTTGACAACAGTTATGCTATATTTCTCTGAGTGAATAATGTCACTATATAATAATGTTCTTTTTGGTCAACTTCTATATTCATTCTTTAAATAATGTCACATATCTACTCCTCTTACGCATGAATATTTTCGTTGTTAATATAACTCCTGAAAAACTCTGGTTGAATTTTTATCACTTTGTTCTAACCATTGTTTTAAAAACCAACATGTTTATACTATCATTAACCCTTTAAACAATATAAGCACATGCAAATATCATCTCCAGTTGCACATTGCACATATGATTAAAACCGTATCATATTGAATTTATTGTTTTCATTCTAGTCAATAACATACTGTATATATTTTCTTTATGATAGGAGCATGCAAAAACGTTGTTGGATATCGTTTCAGAACAGCCGGATCAAGCGTACACTCTTCAAAAGCATTTTGCTCACCTGCTTACATCTTTATGGAGGTCAACTAATTGTTCCAGTCGCCTAAAAACACTCAAAAGCGAAAGATTTCGGGACCCACAATTACAAGATATGAAGTTCACTAACGTAAACGCGATGAGCAGATTAGTAGCTGATGCACTAGAAACTTCTCAAAATATACCACGGGAAGAAACACTTTCTAGTTTTAGTGAAAGATATCATAATTCTCGAGGTGTTGTTAGTGAGCTGGCAGTTACGTTACAGTTTCCTTCAAGAACGAATGATGACGATCCGAATGTTCCGTTGCCTTCGGTCGTACCTGTGTCGGTAAACGATACGGAATCGTCGTCGTCTGAAAATGTGCCTATGGGTGGGAATCATCTTTTTAGGACGTGTAAGGATACTGCTGAATGTCGTTTCAGGTACGTACTCAAACCATTGTTGATTATGATTTATTTGGCGAAAATACATAATACATAATGTTATATAAAAACGGACCGAAGATCATCATACTACAAACCGATACTACTGGAAACATAATATAGCCCTAATCAATTTTCAGATTAAGTGACAGATTAAGTGACAAAGAAAACAACAATTTTACTTACTGAATTAGGAGTTGTACAGAAACGGATCATTAAGTGGAAAGTAAACGGGCTTAGAGGTGACAATATGGGCTGGTCAGCGAGTTGGATAATGGGTTTGGGTTTCAGGATGCAACTTTTTAGTACGAGTTGCTTGGGGGGTGGGGGTGGTTGACTGACCCATAGAATACTTACGTCCATTTTTAAGGTTTATTTTCTATTATTTGTTAGTTTAATTACTAATCTAACATTTCAATACTGGATCCATTTCTATATATTCAATTTTTTTTTTGAAAACCAAATATTTGGAATCACTGACGGACGGGGGAATAATAACCCACCCACCCACCCACCCGATCATTTTTCAACGTGCACACACGCTTTCGGGCCGAAACCCGAACCGTATTATAGGGAACCCATCCTTAAATCATCTCGAGGTGCCGGCAGAGCGGGCCGAAATCCTGGAATATGGGTCGTTAAAACCTCCTCGGGGTCACTCTGTATATCGGGTAAATACCCTGGAATGTTCTTATTCCAAGGGAGGGGGACTCGTAC
Source organism: Rutidosis leptorrhynchoides (assembly GCF_046630445.1). Classification (NCBI taxonomy): domain Eukaryota; kingdom Viridiplantae; phylum Streptophyta; class Magnoliopsida; order Asterales; family Asteraceae; genus Rutidosis; species Rutidosis leptorrhynchoides. Next base: position 422,447,622 of record NC_092336.1, read on the forward strand.
TTAGACCTCACACCCCCATCCAACACACAAGGTGTTGGGTGTACTGCTAGGCCACAAGGGCGGGTACATATATTCAAGCAGACACTACTTTCAGTTCTTTCTATTTAATATTTCGACCCATTTCAGAAAATATCATTTGAGATAAGAAATTCTTAACCCCAATCGACATGTTCATTAGTATATGGGTTGCAATTGCCACTTGTAATCCTATATGTATTTTATGGAGCTGTATGGATTGATATTATTGCCTTATATGTCGCATATTGGTTGTGTAACCGGTAAAAAAGACACATTTCTACAGTATAAAGTGAAAAAACTGAAATATGATTTTAAAAAGTATACAGTAATAACCGTCTGATTTTAGTTTATAGCAATTTAAGAGGAAAGTCAAATAGAAATCATTTGACCCGTTAGCAAATTAATCATCTCATTTGCTATCTGTTTTTATTCTTTTATATTTTGTCACATTTTGAAAATTGTTGTACAGGGATGCATCTAGGGTTGCCGTTGAGGATAGTTTAAGCTTGCCACCATCATCGCTTCCAATAACCGACGTCAAATCTCATCCGCCACCTAAATCCCAATCATCAAAGTCTTCTAAATCGAGATCGAAGAAAATTATCCCGGACTCCAACAACGAAGTAATTTCTCTACTTCGCGACCCCAATTTGCAACCACCACCAATGCCGATCAACGATTTGTCGTCTAGTTTTGATACGATACCTTCGATTCCTGGTGTCTTGTTGGACGATTTTATAAGTACGTTGGAAATAGGAGAAATAGGAGACGAGAGTTTTGACATGGTACCTCATGTTTATGATATGGGCTTCACATCGGGCCTTGAAGATTTTTCGTTATCTTGTGAGTTTACTGACATTGGATAGGGTTAAAGTTTGGTGATAACGAGTTTGGTTTAGAGTTAACTGGGCCACTGCATTTTGATCGTACCCGATAGTTCGTTGAATGCATCATGGATTGAGAGAAAGAAAGTTACTAACTTGATGTATCTGGAAGCCGAGATTTGGGGTCTGTTTGCTTATTTATGGGAATCTTGGAAGATACAACATTTTGCACATAAAAAATGTAACATTGTATAGCATGTGGCCCGTCAAGTTTGTAACTTTTTTCGGTTGTTGGGTGGGAAATCGTGCTTGTTAGTTATTTCAGGTATTGGTTAATTAAAAATGAATTGTTTTACGCACATGATTCCCCCTCATAGTGTAGGAATTAGAAACAGGAAATTAGTCGTCGATGAATGAATGAAAAAGCAATTAACCTATTTCTTTCTCTTTAGTGCAATGTTGTTAAGTGTTGCAGGTGCTCGCAGGAGTTCACTTTTTATACTGGTATGTTCTTTTGAAGGACAAGCTTGTTTATTTGATTTCTTTATAAATCTTTTAAATGTGGAAGTTCATGAAAGAATTCGGATCAAATGTACACCGTTTTGCAAATTCAAGTTTGTGCCTTTAGGTCTGCTGATATGTTGGTGTTATGAACATATAACTGTCGCGATTACATTGTGTCAGTGTATATTTGATTGCGATATTGATTCGAACCCAAGTGGGTAGTCTAGCAGTTATTTGATTCCATTCAGGTTACAAATTTTACATAAGTATATTGCAAGGCAAATAGTCTGCTTTCAGACATACAGAAAAAGCTTTGGCAGGAAGCAACACTAAAAGAAAGCATATGAACGAACTATAAGCATAAAGTACAAGAAAAAGTTATTTAATAAAAAGAGCACTCAATCAAATTGTACAATGTTTTTAAATACTCCCTCCGTCCCGGATTAATTGTCCAGTATTCCTTTTTGGGACGTTTCAAATTAATTGTCCACTTCCAAATATGAAAAGTAAATTTGATGATGTTTACAATATTGTCCCTAATGAATCAATTAAATTACAAAGGTGAGAGAGATTTCTAATTAATTAGTTGAGGGTAAAACAGTAAAGTAAGAAAAAAGTACAGAAGTGTGATAATGACATTTCTTAAACTGTGTGTTTTTTGTCTGGGTACAATTAATCTGGGACGAAGGGAGTATATTACATCAACTTTACTTCAAGACCATTCTTTTTGTTCTTTTGACAAATGATTAAAACTTAAAAAAATAATTTGGATATGAGATATTATCTTATTTTTTTAAATAATTGTGCCGTTGATCCCTTCATTTTACCCCAAAAAGCTAACAACGTCCCTCAAGTTTTTTTTTTGGCTTTCAGCGTCCCTCTATTATCACTTTTTTTATTACGCGTCCCTCCGTCAACTTTCTGTTAAAAAGGTCCGTTATGTCATGTGCATTGCATGTGAGGGCAAATTCGTCTTTTCGCCCCTCATCTTCATCTTCTTTGCTAAAAAGGAACACCTTTGCAGATTCATTTTTTCACTAAAATATCATAAACCTAAATTAATCAACCCATCATTCCATTTCAAATCTAAAGCAAAAAAAAAAAACCCATCATTTAATTTCAAATCTAAACAGAAAAACAACCCAACATTTTGTAACATCCCGCCTTTTTCCATTTACTTTTCCGTTATACTAATATAAAGTCCGTTATATGTTTATAACATCTCCTGTTGATACGCATTTTAAATTATCTCGTTTAGGTAATTCACGCACCCGAACGAAAGTTGAGGGACTAAACTTGACAAGGGATCAAACCCTTGACTAGGTCAAAGGGTCAAACCCCTTTCACCCATTCATTATCATCTCCATCTCTCTCTCTTTCTCTCTAGCAAGAACACACACACCATTACCAAATTCATTCAATCATCATCTAAATCCGATCTAGGAGGCTTACAACAAAATAAATTACATATTCGTAATCCTCTCTTCATCCTCTTCATTTTGGTACCAACTTCATCTCGTTTGGGTAACATTTCTAAAACTCTAGATTTCTCTAAATTCGTGTTTTTGACTTGAAATGGTGTTAGTTAGTGTCTATGGCTCATTGTGATGTCGTGTGTGTAATTTATATGCTCGATCTCGTTGTTTTAGTGTAACTAGCATGAACTTGAATTTTGGTGTGTTGTTCTTAAATTTTGGATGATCATATGTTGTTAGATGTTAAAAGTTCATGTTCTAATTGTGTTCCTAGTATCACTAGCTTCAATTTGATGTGTAGGTTGCTTTAGAAAAGTTCATGAACTTGATTTATGATTTTGGTGAATTTGGGTTAGGGTTGATGAACTTGAAATGGACTTTTGATGCATTGAATGCCATGGATTATTATTGGTAAGTGTTTAGTTGAATTGTATGCTTGATTACCTTCGAAACGGCATATCATTCATGTAAATTGGTTGCCCGAATCATTGAATTGCATTTATGAACTTGTATGCGGTTAATGTTAAGCATTAGATGCGGTTTTGGTTGTTGTATTAGGTAGATTGATTGATGAAATGTGTTTAGTTGTTTTCCTCGTCAAATTACCTTCCCAACGGTATAAGATACTTGTCTTGATTGTTTGCGGATCATAAATGGTGATTGTTTGAAGTTAGGTTCGTGCATAAAACTTAAAAACTGCCAGAATTCTCTGCACAGGTAATGGCGCGGCGCGCCATATACCCGCGCGGCGCGCCAAAGTGGTCTGTCCAACTTTGTCAATTTTTGAATAATGTTTGCTATGCTACGCACCTCCGATTCACATGTAACTTGTCCTAACATGCTCATACATGATTAAAAACCTCAGAAAAATAGTTCGGGACCCGACCCGAACGTGTTGACTTTTTCGTTGACTTTGACCGACCAAAGTTTGACTTTTTGTCAAACTTAACCAAATGATTATGCAACCTTCCTAACTTGTTTATATACTTGTACCTTGCATGAAACTTGACAATTTGATTTCACATGCTACATAATCGAGTCGTAACGAGCCATAGGACTAATTGAACATCTTTGACCTATCGTGTTTAACGTTATTGATACGACCTATTTGTTTAGGTCAAGACTAGCACTATCCTTCGCACACGTTATTTTGTGAAGTACTTTTCGTACGTGCACTCAAGGTGAGATCATAGTCCCACTTTTACTCTTTTGCACTTATATTTGGGATGAGAAAAACATAAACGTTTCTTTTTACTAAGTGAACACAAGTACAGAAAAACAAACATTCTACATACGAGTTTGAACAAAAATCCTCAATTCGATTATCATTAGTTACACTTGCCGGGTGTAAGCGAGAACTTATGTTATATGGCCATATGGGTTTGACAAACCCTCATTCAAACGGTTCGCTACCGTTTACGAATGAAATGTATTTTCGAGAAACAGTGTATGTTCTAACACTATTGTGATGGGGTTCTATGGAAGGAATGTTAAGCATTGATAATTGGGTGCTCGTGAAACAAACTTTTGGAATGTATTACTATTATCTCATGGTTGCAAATCTTGTGGTTCACTTGTACTTACTTACTTAAACCTATGATTTCACCAACGTTTTCGTTGACATATTTCTATGTTTTTCTCAGGCCCTTGAACGATACATGATACATGCTTCCGCTCATTATTTTGATACTTGCATTGGATGTCGAGTATATATGCATACATGGAGCGTCTTTTGGCTACTTTTAAATTGTGTCGCATAAGTTTCATTTGTACTTAAAACTTTGTATCGTAACTTGTGGTGGAACTATTCTTGTAAACTTTGAACAATCTTTACATTTGAAATGAATGCGACATATCTTTAGGTCAAACGTTGTTTTAAAGACTTATGACCACGTAACGGGACCTAAGTAGACGGCGCCGTCAAACATGATTTGGTCGGGTCGCTACAGATGGTATCAGAGCGTTGGTTGTAGGGATTTAGAGTTCATTGGTGTCAACCTCGAGTCATAGGGTACATTGGTGAGTCTAGACTACAACCGGCATATAGACTTGAAGTAGGAATTACTTGACTACTTGTGCATTTATACTCGAACGCTTCTACTCATATCTACTCTTAGTTCATCTTACTCTCACGGTGTTTAATTTGATTGACGCGCCACCTTGACTATATGAAATGATGTCGAATGCACATATGAATCAGGGTAATATAATTTCCGGGATTATATTACGGTGACTCATATGAACGTTCCGACATTATGGCATAAAGAATTTAAGGCGAGTCGAGGAAAAACTTCTCTTTATCTTTATTCTATATCATGGTTAGTATTATTGAGAATACTAATCATTGATATTCTTGTGTCTTGAAGGAACAATGGCTCCTCGTCGTGTACGCCGCAATGAAACTCCCGAACAAGCTCTCGAACGGATGATAGCTACCGCCGTAGATGCGGCCATGGCCGGTCACACATCCAACAACAACAATAATAACAACAACCACAACAACAACAACAATGGAGCCGGTAACTCAAACGAGGGATGCTCCTATAAAGCTTTCATGGGGTGCAAACCTCACACTTTCGATGGAACCGGGGGACCGGTCGTGCTCACCCGATGGTTTGAGCAAACGGAAGCCGTCTTTAGCATAAGCGGTTGTCGGGACCAAGACAAGGTCAAATACTCCACTCACACCTTCGCCGGTGTCGCTCTTACATGGTGGAATACTTATGTACAATCGGTGGGTACCGATGAAGCTCACGCCCTCTCTTGGGCCGACTTGAGGGAAAAGATGATTGTCGAATATTTCCCTCGTGAAGAAACCCGAAGGCTCGAACAAGAGCTAAGAACTTTAAAGGCGATCGGAAATGATCTCAAGGCTTACAATCAACGATTTTCCGAACTAGCCTTGATGTGCCCAAATCTTGTGAACCCCGAGGCTTTAAGGGTTGAACTTTACATGGATGGTCTTCCAAAGAGTATCAAACACGGAGTAATGTCATCCAAACCCACTAATCATCAAGAAGCTTTGAACATGGCCCGCAAATTGATAGAAACGGTTGACGAAATCGCTGTTCCGGCACCTAAGGCCGAGGATAAATTGGGCGGCAACAAAAGAAAGTGGGAACCCTCCCAATCAAACAACAACAACTTTGCTAAGAAGCCTTACACCTCCGACGGCAAGAAGGGTTATGCCGGGAACCTACCTCTTTGCAACAAATGCAACAAACATCACTTTGGCGAATGTAGTAAGTTAATTTGCCACCGGTGCCAAGGAGTTGGTCATAAGGCCAACGATTGTAAAAGTGCCACTCCCGTCGCTCGAAAGTGGCCCAATGCACCAAAGACGGGCACTTGTTATGAATGTGGCCAAACGGGCTATTATAGAAATGCATGCCCGAAGAGGAAAGATAACACCAATACGCGCGGCCGAGCTTTCAACATCAACACCGAGGAAGCCCGAGATGATAATGAATTAGTCACGGGTACGTTTCTTCTCAACAATTCTTTTGTCTCTTGCTTATTCGATTCGGGTGCCGATAAATGCTTTGTATCCAAGACTTTGACTCATTCTTTAAGCACTCCACCTCTTCCATTAGATACCACTTATACCATTGAAGTGGCTAACGGGAAACTATTAAGTGCCGACACATATTACCGGGGGTGTACGTTAAACATTTTGAGTAAGGAATTTGAAATTGACTTGATACCCATGGAACTAGGAAGCTTTGATGTAATAATCGGTATGAATTGGTTAGTCAAAACGAAATCTCACATCCTTTGTGATCTTAACGCAATCCGAATTCCTATCGAGAATGGTGAACCTTTGATTGTTTATGGCGATAAGAGTTGCACCAGACTCAACCTCGTTTCGTGCCTTAAAGTTAGAAAACTACTCCGTAAGGGTTGTTTTGCGATCCTTGCCCACGTTAAGAAAGTCGAGTCCGAAGAGAAGCATATCGATGATGTGCCAATTGTTAGTGACTTTTCCGATGTATTTCCCGACGAATTGCCGGGTCTTCCACCTCATCGACCGGTTGAATTCCAAATCGATCTTATTCCGGGAGCCGCACCCGTAGCACGTGCACCATATAGACTCGCTCCATCCGAAATGCAAGAATTGCAAAGTCAAATCCAAGAACTACTTGATCGTGGTTTTATCCAACCTAGCCATTCACCATGGGGGGCTCCGATTTTGTTTGTTAAAAAGAAAGACGGATCCCTACAAATGTGCATTGACTATCGTGAACTAAACAAATTGACGGTTAAGAACCGATATCCTCTTCCTCGCATCGATGACCTCTTTGATCAACTACAAGGGTCTTGTGTATATTCGAAAATCGATCTCCGCTCGGGTTATCATCAATTGAGGGTTAAGGGGGAAGATGTCTCCAAAACCGCTTTCCGAACTCGTTATGGTAGTTATGAATTCCTTGTCATGCCATTTGGTCTCACTAACGCACCGGCGGTGTTCATGGATCTTATGAACCGCGTGAGCAAACCGTATCTCGATAAATTTGTTATTGTGTTCATCGATGACATATTGATCTATTCTAAAAATGAAGAAGAGCACGAACAACATCTCCGACTTGTGCTTGAACTCTTGAGACAAGAACGACTTTATGCCAAATTCTCCAAGTGTGAATTTTGGTTAAAGGAAGTTCAATTTCTTGGTCATGTTGTAAGTGATCAAGGTATTAAAGTCGATTCCACGAAAATCGAAGCCATTAGTAAATGGGAGACTCCTACTACTCCTACTCACATTCGTCAATTCTTGGGTCTCGCCGGGTACTATCGTAGATTCATCGAAAACTTCTCTTTGGTTGCTCGTCCTCTAACCATGTTAACTCATAAGGGAAGAAAATTCGTTTGGGCAACCGAACATGAATCCGCATTCCAAATCTTGAAAACGAACCTAACCACCGCTCCTATCTTGTCACTTCCCGAAGGCAATGATGACTTTGTTGTATATTGCGATGCCTCGAAACATGGTTTTGGGTGTGTATTGATGCAACGAACGAAAGTCATTGCTTATGCTTCTCGACAACTAAAAATTCATGAACGGAATTACACGACTCATGATCTCGAACTCGGAGCCGTTGTCTTTGCACTTAAAATGTGGAGACACTATCTTTATGGAACCAAGAGTACTATCTTTACCGACCACAAAAGTCTCCAACACATTTTCGATCAAAAGCAACTAAACATGAGACAACGAAGGTGGGTTGAAACCTTAAACGATTATGATTGCGAGCTTCGTTACCATCCCGGGAAGGCAAATGTAGTAGCCGATGCCTTAAGTCGAAAAGAAAGAGCGGTGCCTCTTCGTGTCCGAGCCTTAAACATCACCATCCACACAAACCTTAATAGCCAAATTCGGGTAGCCCAAGATGAGGATCTCAAGGATGAAAACCTTTCACACGAGCTCTTGAACATTCTCGTCTCTCGATTCGAAATTAGGGAGACCGGACTCCGATATTACGCCGGAAGGATTTGGGTGCCTAGTTATGGGGACCTACGAAGCCTTATTTTAGATGAAGCCCATAAGTCACGATACTCGATTCACCCCAGTGCCAATAAGATGTACCACGACCTTAAACAACTATATTGGTGGCCGAACATCAAAAGGGACGTAGCTACTTATGTTTCCAAGTGTTTGACATGTTCCAAAGTCAAAGCCGAACACCAAAGACCGTCCGGACTACTTCAACAACCCGAGATCCCGCAATGGAAGTGGGAAAGGATAACGATGGATTTTATCACCAAGCTACCAAAAACGACGGGCGGTTATGATACCATTTGGGTTATTGTTGACCGTCTCACCAAATCCGCACACTTCCTTGCCATGAAAGAAACGGACAAAATGGAGAAACTTGCACAACTTTACCTTAAGGAGATCGTAGCCCGACACGGTGTACCTTTATCGATTATCTCCGACCGAGATGGCCGTTTTGTTTCTAGATTTTGGCGTACATTGCAAGAAGCGTTGGGAACACGTTTAGACATGAGCACCGCATATCATCCTCAAACCGATGGACAAAGCGAACGTACAATTCAAACCTTAGAGGACATGTTACGAGCTTGCGTGGTTGATTTCGGAAAAGCTTGGGACAAGCACTTACCTCTCGCCGAGTTCTCTTACAACAATAGTTATCACGCGAGTATAGAGGCCGCACCTTTTGAAGCGCTATATGGCCGAAAATGTCGTTCACCTCTTTGTTGGGCCGAGGTAGGCGACATGCAAATCACCGGACCCGAACTCATTCACGAAACCACCGAGAAAATCGTTCAAATCCGAGATAGGCTTAGGACGGCCCGAAGTCGTCAAAAGTGCTATACCGACAAAAGACGCAACGACCTTGAATTTCAAGTCGGTGACCGAGTAATGTTAAAAGTCGCACCTTGGAAAGGTGTAATCCGTTTTGGGAAACGCGGGAAGCTAAATCCGCGGTATATCGGTCCTTTCGAAATCTTGGAGCGTATTGGAACTGTTGCTTATCGTTTAGATCTTCCGCCTCAATTGAACTCCGTTCATCCTACCTTCCATGTATCTAACTTGAAAAAGTGTCTTGCCGAACCCGATATCGTCATCCCTCTCGAGGAATTTACTATTGATGACAAACTTCATTTTGTGGAGGAACCGGTTGAAATTGTGGACACCTCCGTCAAGACATTGAAACAAAGCCGAATCCCGATTGTTAAAGTCCGTTGGAACGCCAAAAGGGGACCTGAGTTTACTTGGGAAAGACAAGATCAAATGCAAAGGAAGTATCCTCATCTATTCGTGAATTCGGAAACGCAAGATTTCGAGGAAGAAACAACGACTACTACGCCTACTTAAATTTCAGGACGAAATTTCTTTTAAGGAGTAGGTAATGTAACATCCCGCCTTTTTCCATTTACTTTTCCGTTATACTAATATAAAGTCCGTTATATGTTTATAACATCTCCCGTTGATACGCGTTTTAAATTATCTCGTTTAGGTAATTCACGCACCCGAACGAAAGTTGAGGGACTAAACTTGACAAGGGATCAAACCCTTGACTAGGTCAAAGGGTCAAACCCCTTTCACCCATTCATTATCATCTCCATCTCTCTTTCTTTCTCTCTAGCAAGAACACACACACCATTACCAAATTCATTCAATCATCATCTAAATCCGATCTAGGAGGCTTACAACAAAATAAATTACATATTCGTAATCCTCTCTTCATCCTCTTCATTTTGGTACCAACTTCATCTCGTTTGGGTAACATTTCTAAAACTCTAGATTTCTCTAAATTCGTGTTTTTGACTTGAAATGGTGTTAGTTAGTGTCTATGGCTCATTGTGATGTCGTGTGTGTAATTTATATGCTCGATCTCGTTGTTTTAGTGTAACTAGCATGAACTTGAATTTTGGTGTGTTGTTCTTAAATTTTGGATGATCATATGTTGTTAGATGTTAAAAGTTCATGTTCTAATTGTGTTCCTAGTATCACTAGCTTCAATTTGATGTGTAGGTTGCTTTAGAAAAGTTCATGAACTTGATTTATGATTTTGGTGAATTTGGGTTAGGGTTGATGAACTTGAAATGGACTTTTGATGCATTGAATGCCATGGATTATTATTGGTAAGTGTTTAGTTGAATTGTATGCTTGATTACCTTCGAAACGGCATATCATTCATGTAAATTGGTTGCCCGAATCATTGAATTGCATTTATGAACTTGTATGCGGTTAATGTTAAGCATTAGATGCGGTTTTGGTTGTTGTATTAGGTAGATTGATTGATGAAATGTGTTTAGTTGTTTTCCTCGTCAAATTACCTTCCCAACGGTATAAGATACTTGTCTTGATTGTTTGCGGATCATAAATGGTGATTGTTTGAAGTTAGATTCGTGCATAAAACTTAAAAACTGCCAGAATTCTCTGCACAGGTAATGGCGCGGCGCGCCATATACCCGCGCGGCGCGCCAAAGTGGTCTGTCCAACTTTGTCAATTTTCGAATAATGTTTGCTATGCTACGCACCTCCGATTCACATGTAACTTGTCCTAACATGCTCATACATGATTAAAAACCTCAGAAAAATAGTTCGGGACCCGACCCGAACTTGTTGACTTTTTCGTTGACTTTGACCGACCAAAGTTTGACTTTTTGTCAAACTTAACCAAATGATTATGCAACCTTCCTAACTTGTTTATATACTTGTACCTTGCATGAAACTTGACAATTTGATTTCACATGCTACATAATCGAGTCGTAACGAGCCATAGGACTAATTGAACATCTTTGACCTATCGTGTTTACCGTTATTGATACGACCTATTTGTTTAGGTCAAGACTAGCACTATCCTTCGCACACGTTATTTTGTGAAGTACTTTTCGTACGTGCACTCAAGGTGAGATCATAGTCCCACTTTTACTCTTTTGCACTTATATTTGGGATGAGAAAAACATAAACGTTTCTTTTTACTAAGTGAACACAAGTACAGGAAAACAAACATTCTACATACGAGTTTGAACAAAAATCCTCAATTCGATTATCATTAGTTACACTTGCCGGGTGTAAGCGAGAACTTATGTTATATGGCCATATGGGTTTGACAAACCCTCATTCAAACGGTTCGCTACCGTTTACGAATGAAATGTATTTTCGAGAAACAGTGTATGTTCTAACACTATTGTGATGGGGTTCTATGGAAGAAATGTTAAGCATTGATAATTGGGTGCTCGTGAAACAAACTTTTGGAATGTATTACTATTATCTCATGGTTGCAAATCTTGTGGTTCACTTGTACTTACTTACTTAAACCTATGATTTCACCAACGTTTTCGTTGACAGATTTCTATGTTTTTCTCAGGCCCTTGAACGATACATGATACATGCTTCCGCTCATTATTTTGATACTTGCATTGGATGTCGAGTATATATGCATACATGGAGCGTCTTTTGGCTACTTTTAAATTGTGTCGCATAAGTTTCATTTGTACTTAAAACTTTGTATCGTAACTTGTGGTGGAACTATTCTTGTAAACTTTGAACAATCTTTACATTTGAAATGAATGCGACATATCTTTAGGTCAAACGTTGTTTTAAAGACTTATGACCACGTAACGGGACCTAAGTAGACGGCGCCGTCAAACATGATTTGGTCGGGTCGCTACACATTTTAAGTCGACTTTTATATGAACACTCAATTTGAATTGAAGCACAAATTTATTCACAGTTACCACTAACCTCAAAAGTAAAAATTCAAAGTTTTGCATTTTCTTGACTTTTATACCGAAGCACACAACTGAATTATAATACTTAAAACCTAGCTAGTGAATGCTAATTTTCTTTTTAACAACTAGATTTCTAATTCATATTCAGGATATGACGAACAGTAGTTACAAAGTTTATGAGCACAAAAATTTAAACTCAAGATCTAGATATTTTTAGGTGATGATTTCTACATGAAAGATGTTTAAAATTAATAGCTTAACACTCTTTGATCGATTTCAGAACTTAAAAACGACTATATGATCCGAATTTAAAAATCAACTTCTAGCTCAAAAACTTTAGATATCAAAATTCACCAACTAAAAGATGTTTTTAATTCAGTTTTAAGAGTCAAATAGTTCAAACGGGTGATAAGGAATACGAATCTGGAAGTTATTTGATCTGAAAACCGCTGAAACGATCTAATTGTTGACAGAATGAAGAACAGCAGATCTAGACTTAATTTGACGGAATCGGTTTGTTGAAGAAGATTAGGTTTTCAGTCAGGAACTCTAAGTTTAGTTTGAAGTTTAATCTTCAGAATAGAAAACCCCTAAATTGAGCTTGTAGATGAGGATGAAGAACGATGAAGATAAGTTCTGAATATGTAAACCAAAGGTATTCGGTATAGTTGATGTTTAGATGATGATGATGAAGATGATCATATAGTTGATTTTGTGAAATTGGGTGCTGGAAATTTTGGGGATTTTTTTATAGAAAAAAAAAAGATGAAGTTTGAAGGTGATTGGAGATGGGAGATGATTATGAAATGTGAATCTGTACAGATAATGATAATTTTTTAATGATGCATATTAAAAGATGAATTTGCCCTCACATGCAAGACAAATGACTTAACGGACCTTTTTAACAGAAAGTTGACGGAGGGACGCGTAATCAAAAAATGTGATAATAGAGGGACGCTGAAAGCTAAAAAAAAACTTGAGGGACGCTGTTAGCTTTTTGGGGTAAAATGGAGGGACCAACGGCACAATTATTTCTTATTTTTTTTAGTTTTTCTTTAATCAATTTTTTTATTTTTGAAACATTAGTTACAATCCCGAAAGTCCTTCTAGAAACAGTCTTTTTACCGACGAAACGTTCTCCACCATTGGGTAGAGAAACAACTTCTATTTTATTTTATGATAGAAGAACAAGTATTCACATCGCGCTTTTTAAAACCGCACATTCATAAAATTAATACTTTTTTTTGTAAGTTTTCTCTTAGAAAAGCATATATGAAGGTGGAAGAAGTAACATATGTCTCATGTCTAATCCCTCTAAAAGAAATAAGGTAATGGAATCCTCAGGTCCTTTCTATGTTGCTCCTAAGTGGGAATTAAAATCATTTTATTCCTTTTTTCATTGTATTTTCCTAATCAATAAAAAAAGGAGAATATAATTATGTTAAGCTAATGCTCGAACGAAAAAAAAATAAAAAAATTGCTACTCTTTTCATTCCAGTTAAAGTTTCTATTTTGGTATGTTATTCCAACTAAAGCTTTCTTTTAAATATACAAGTTCGATTGATTTCTCTTTGGTGGGGAATTCAAAGAAACATTTAAGGTCGACTTATAAAAAACTTGCAGATTATCTTAAAGACAAAGATAATGACTTTGGATGTTAAAAGGAAAATAGCTATATTTTTCTTATTGTAAGTCTTGAATTAATTGCTAATATTTATCCTAATGTTGAAAAAAATAAAATAAATAGTCTTGAAGTACTATATAAATAAAGAGATCCTAAGACCTTTATACTTAGACTATTTAAACCCACGAAACTAGTCTAATTTCAACTTATACTTTATCAAATACTAGTTTGGTTTTATGAGTCCGTGCGTTGCACGACATTTGTACAAATTATTAGTAATCGATAACGTTAATATTGATACTCAATTACTTATCAAATATATAATACAATTAAAACTAAAAAAAAATTCTTTTGTTACTGATAACATTTGTATCAAAAACACTAGTTTTGAATACTAACGCATAAATTATGAGCCCGTCCGTTGAAATCATTTTAACTTAAACTAACAAGTAACCGATAAAACACCAAACATATGCCCCTAAAAAGTTGTTTAAAACCGATTATTAAGAGTAATGTTTTATGTACATCTCTAATTGTATATGCTTTTAGTATAATTAAATCCATTATGTCAAAATGTCAAACGAAGCAGGGCAGACATATATCTAAATATCTCATAAGATAATGAACCCATTCGTTTTCTACAAATATTATATTAACGTAATTTTTTAAATTTATGTGCAAACTGTAAATTAATAATTATAGTTTAATTTACAGTTTGCACATAAATTTAAAAAATTACGTTAATATAATATTTGTAGAATATTATATAAACGAACGGATTGTCTTAGGGTATTTCACTCTGGGTAGAGAAATGACTTTTATTTATTCTAGGATAGAGGAAGGATTGTCTACATCTTACCTCTCTCATACCCTACTTAGGTGGAATTAAGTCTTGTTGTTGTTGTTGTTGTTGTTGTAAATTAATATTTATATTATATAAAATATCATTCATAAATAATATTATAATGTTTATAAAGAAATATCTATTTTATAATTTTTATTATTGTAAATGGTTTTTAATATATGATCATTATATATATATATATATATATATATATATATATATATATATATATATATATATATATATATATATATATATATATATATTATCAATATTTATATTAACTTAATGTATCATTTAAAACAATAGTATTATTTATGACCATTTAAAATAATTTTAATAATAATATAATATTATATGATAATAATATATAATATTTTAGGTAATGAAATCTGTATATTAAATTAGAAATCTGATAATTCGATTAATATATGGAAATAATTGATAGACTGACATGTGGTAGGAATAAAGGAGGAGTTGATACGTGACAAGAATTAATTAGGAGTTGACACGTAGGATTATTATCACGCGCTTATTATATAATGTATAGATATTTATAATGTGGATAAGTTACAGGGCCTACGGGACACCGCTAGTTTAAAAATTATCAGTAGAAAATACCCTGTAAATTGTATAGGACACCATGGAGGACCCCATAGTTGTTTTTAAGTTATAATTTTTTCTTTAAAATGTATTGGATACCACTATATTTAATTACTCGGACTCAATATATTTTTCGAACTTGTAGTTTTTTTTTAAGTAAACAATCACTAAATTAGCATTAAAATATAATTAGTACTGAAATTTACTTTTAAGATCCATTGAGTTTGCATCCTGGAATCGCCAAGTTAATTTCACTTTCATGTTCCAACAACATGCATATATTCAACTATAATAGTGGTCATCCATACCAAATATATATATATATATATATATATATATATATATATATATATATATATATATATATATATATATATATATATATATATATATATAAAATAATGAAATAGGATGAAAAGAAATAAAAAGAAAAAGAAAGAGAAAAAAAAAGAAAGAATAGCCGATACCAAATACATGAGAGGCCTATTACAAACAATCCAAAAAACGAGTACGTTGATTAATATAAGAAAATTAATAGTTATATACTTTAATTCGGTGCCTTCCAACAAAAACAATACATTTAATTTGATATAGTGATAAATAACTCGGTTAAAGTTTGTTAGAAACCATGAAAATTAATATGTGAATATTGATTTTTGTCATCTCGTATATATTATGTGTAAATAGGTTATACCGAGAATTAATTTAGGGAGAACACCGGGGAAAATATTTAGAATTCAAAAGAGTTTTGTCACTAAATAAGTTCTCCCGATTTTGACCCTGTTTATATATTTAAATTTTTTAGTATTCAAGATGAAGAAACAATAGAATAAACCACCAAATAAAAAAAACCCACCTTGAAATTCCTTCTTAAGTCGTTTATATATACTCGCATTTCTCCCTTTTCTTTCTCATCAACAACTGTGTTTTAAATTACTACCTTTAAGTGCTCTCGAGCATAAACAAGTGCTTAAAGACATGATGTTGAACATAACGTCAGTTAAAACGTCATCAGATGGAGTGTGGCAAGGCGATAACCCTCTCCGTTATGCATTCCCATTGTTAATAATTCAAACTGCACTTGTTATTTCGGTTAGTAGATTGCTTTCGTTCTTCCTCAAACCTCTCCGACAACCTAAAGTCATAGCCGAAATCCTTGTAAGTTCTTATACCCTATAATATAGATAGATTAATTACCACAAACCAGAGCCGGTCTTAAGAATTCAGGTACCTAAAACGAGGTGGAAAAAAGACCCTTGGGCTTTTAACGTATTCAAAAAAATAAGCCAAAAGGAATGCTATATTTCTCTTTTTTTTAGGCCTTTGATTGTTGTTTTGGGCCTAATGTGTTTCGCCTTCCCTATTTCAGTTGTGTTTTACTAATTCTCGTATTTCTCAAATCTCCGATTGTATCTCTATATATAAAAAAATTGGCCTCCGAGCGATCAATCACTTTGTTCCCCTCCGGGCCTCCCATGCCACAAACGCGGATATCTTTTGTGAAGGCCACTTTAGCTACGTAAAATGGTTTGTATGTGTTGACCAAATGATCTTGTCACATTTGTATCATGTAGTTTAAACTTTGGATGTTTACGGATACAAATTTAAGTGTCTTCAACGAATATATATGACACCATAGTTGCACATTTGCTAGAGACTCGTTAACATGACGAAATAAAGAGCTTTATCAATGGTTGATACACACACAATTTGAGAGTAAACGGTTAACTTTCATTTAACTCAACTGATCACTTACAACAACTATACATCAATGTATTTAAACTCGGCTAACTAACTAACACGTGCTTAATTAAGTTAACAGAATCTAACAGAAATTAACATTAAAATTACATAAGTTACCAGATAGCCCCTGTACAATACAATGTTACAGATTGACCCCCATACTTTTTAAGTTTCGATATTGACAACTTAGGTCCTTGTACTTTTATACAAAAAGGCATTAATGGGTAAATTACAAAAAAAGAGTATCATAAATTATACTTTTTTGTCTTGTGAGACACGAAAACATAGATCTAGTTTATAGAGAGGTTTATGAAAATTGTTACATCTATTGATTATATTGACCATGTGGTAATAACGGTTCGAACAATAAGGATGTTTGTAAATGTAAGTTTTGAAAGTCTTGTGTGTTGTGTGATGTGCCTGTTAATACAGAAGACACAAGAAGTTAATGTTGGGTCTGTAGACATTTCATGACCAAATTTGCTTTCTGGGTTCACAGGGGGGGATTTTACTAGGACCATCGGCGTTAGGCCGTCACAAACAATTTACGCAGTGGATATTTCCAACCTGGAGCACACCAATACTCGAATCAGTAGCCAGTATTGGCCTTCTGTTCTTTCTCTTTCTCGTAGGCCTCGAACTCGATCTCACTTCAATTCGCCATAACGGAAAACGAGCATTTTGCATTGCTACATCAGGAATCTTGTTACCATTCGTATTCGGGAGTGGAATCACATTCCTGCTACGAGAAACCGTCGTTGGAGCCGATAAAGTCGGTTTCGCACAATGTTTTTTGTTCATGGGAGTTTCACTTTCCATTACAGCGTTCCCCGTTTTAGCTCGAATATTAGCCGAGCTCAAACTATTAACAACTCGAGTTGGAGAGACCGCAATGGCTGCTGCAGCGTTTAATGATATCGCTGCGTGGGTTTTACTAGCTTTAGCGGTGGCTCTTGCTGACGACAGTCATAAGAGCCCACTGGTGTCAATATGGGTCTTAACGTCGGGTGCGGGTTTTGTGGTTTTTATGGTACTTGCAGTTCGTCCTGCGATGTATTTGGTAGCCCAACAATGTACTGATTCGGGCTCAAATGTAGAAGAAGGATATATATGTTTGACGCTTGCTGGCGTAATGTTATCAGGGTTTATAACAGACTTAATTGGGATTCATTCGATATTTGGTGCGTTTGTGTTTGGGTTAATGATACCGAAATCAGGGGAATTTGCAGGGAGGTTGATTAGAAGGATAGAAGATTTTGTATGTGGTCTTTTGTTGCCGTTGTACTTTGCTTCGAGCGGGCTGAAAACAGACGTGAATAAGATTCATGGAGTGAAGGCGTGGGGGCTGTTAGCGGTGGTGATTTCGACTGCGTGTACTGGAAAGATACTTGGGACGTTTGTGATGGGGATGTTGTGTATGATTCCGGCAAGGGAATCGTTAACTTTGGGGTTATTGATGAATACCAAAGGCTTGGTTGAGCTTATTGTTCTCAATATCGGCAAGGAGAAGAAGGTACGGTTTTTGCATTATATCTCTTCGCTTAACAATAGAATACTAACGGGTCAAAATGGGTTTTGTATAAAACGTATTTTTTTTATCCGTGTTGAAATAGATCGGGTCAAGTTGGTCCTGAACACTTTCTACACACATATAGTTAGTTAGTTAACCAAATATGAGATATAATATACAGTTATACAATGAATCATGATACCAGTGTTCTTATGTATACAGTTAATTTCAGATTACTTTCGACCAGTTTGACCCGTTTTCTTAAATGCTTTTTTTTATTTTTCTTATTCTTAGCAGAAAACTACAACCAGAATCGACTCATTCATGAGGAAATGAGTCGAATTTCCAACTCTATCTTAAGTTACACTCGTTCATAGTTCATAACCCAAATTGACACTTTCGTAAGTAAATGAGGCGAAATTACGAATAGATATAAACGCGTGCAAGTTTTTACTGTCTTTTGAAACAGGTACTCAATGACGAGATGTTTGCAATATTCGTAATGATGGCGCTGGTTACTACATTCATGACAACACCAATGGTGATAGCTGTATACAAACCTGCCCGCAGTATCTCATCCATTGTCTACCATCGTTCACTTAAAGAGTCGTCATCCCACTATTTACAAACTCTAAAATCTGAGCTTCGGGTCGTAGCATGTGTCCACGGGTCACAAAATTCACCATCAGTTATGAATCTAATTAATTCAATGCAGTCTCCAAACACCTACTCCAATATGAAGCTTTATATCCTACGTTTAATCGAACTAACCGAAAGATCATCATCCATAATGATGGTGCACCAGGCCTGTAAGAACGGAGTCCCTTGTTTCAAGTCAAGTGCAGTCAAAGCAAACAAAGTAAAGAAAGAAAACAAAGTGAAAATTCGATCATCGACTGCTATCTCACCATTGTCAACAATGCATGAAGATATATGCCACGTGGCGGAAAAAAAGAAGGCTGCAATTGTAATTTTACCTATTTATAAACGATGGAGACGAGAAGACAACGAAGAAGAGGTAGCTCATATTGGGCCGGGTTGGGAAATGGTCAACCAAAGGGTCCTTACACACGCACCGTGCACAATGGCGTTGTTGGTGGATCGTGGTGGGATCATTAGTATCCCTAAAAGGGTTTGTGTGGTGTTCATAGGTGGTCCTGATAATCGTGAAGCCGTTGAATTGGGTGGCAGGATGGCAGCACAACCTGCTACCAAGGTGACTGTAATTAGGTTCCTAATGAATGCGGATAACGAGAATTGTATTATCGGAGGGCCGAATATTGATATAGAGAAGGTAACCCGATCTCACCTTCCTAACTGAGTAGGTAATTTCGACCCTTAATGGGTCTCAGTATATGTAGTATATACTCATCTTACCCAGTCAGACTGAACATGAAAAACCTTATTAGTTTAAGAGCTAAAACATAGACCTACGTTTTGTCCATACAAATTTAATTGTTTCGACAACATACCCTGCCTATTTTGCACATCCACCTTTAACTGAAGTACTAATCCAACAATTTTCTAAACAGGAACTGGACGAGATGTCATTAGAAGAATTCAAAAGACGATGGGAAAGAGAGGTGGAATATGTGGAGAAGGCAACTCACAATATCACGCAAGAATTACTCGAGATAGGGCAGAGTACCGAGTATGAGCTTGTGATTGTAGGCAGAGGTAAATATCCGAACACATTGGCTGCGAGAATACTTCCATGTGATGATCAAGATTCGAAGGAGTTGGGACCTGTAGGAGGCTTACTAGCATCATATGATCATGGAGTTGCATCTTCTGTGCTTGTGGTTCAAAAACATGAATTAGCTAAAGAAGACCAAGGTCGAGCCATGTCTAACCAACACTTAGTCTAATAACAGTGTCATAAGTTTATTACCGTGATATAAATCCTGATCATACATGTCGAATGCACTTTGTTTTCTTTGTATGTGGGAGCATGGATCCGGTTTGACCCGGATCCAACTTGCCCATTAAGTTGGTTGCAGTTAATAAAGAAGTGAAAACCATCGAGTATGTGGTTAAGTCTCATTTTCATTAACTTGGTGTTAATTGTGACCCGACAGGTTTTATTGACTAAATAATCTATATAAGTTCCTTTTTGCATTGGAATTCTATGCATAACAAGGAACACTAGAACAAGTCTAGCTAAAGACACAATAAACACATAAGCAACAATTAAAAGATGTGAGTAAGCACTCAGTTTGATTCGTTTATATTTGATGTGTAACACCCACCATTTTACACTTTTACCTCATTATCTAAGCGCATCTTACAACGGAAACTAAACAAATTACGTTCTTTAAAAAGCATCTCCGAATCAAATTCAAATTCTACCTAGTGATGTATCATCAATAAGGCTCAACAGTATACTTTTCTTGAACATTAAGTTTGAGCTATGTGCAATAAAATACGTAAGCCTAAAGGCTATAAGCCACTCAAATATATTCATCAACTTTATTCAAACATAAAATGCAATGGTTCAACTTCAATGTGGCTGATAATGACGCAACCTGAAGTAATATTTGCAGAGCATTAAGTTACCAGTAAAAAAGGAGCTCTAATGGAGATTTAGACTAACAAGCGGTTTTAAGTACATAACCAGAATCACAAAGTTCCGAGAAAACTACTCATTACAAATACAAAGAGTGTTATATTTCAACCCAAAAAAACAATCAACTTTAGTTCCTTTTGGTTGGGCAATTACCCCACATTGTTGACAATTGTACACAATATAAACATTTTACTGAACCACAACCTCTCTTACATCCATACAAATTCTTTTAAAAAAAAGATGAAAAAAAAAAAAATAAAAAAATACACCGACCTTAAAGAAAGCCTGCCCCAGACCAGTTTCCATCCGATTTACCATGTTGACTTGCGGTTTTACCGTCAGACTTATAAAAACTGTCGTCCCCGTCATCTTTAACATCATCCCAACCCGCCCAGTCATCCCCGTTACTGGATACAGCCACCCCTGTGGTAGATGCATGCTTCCTATTACCATCGTTATCCCAATCATCCCAAGAACCAGAATTCACCGAGTTAAAATTTTGACCCGATGAGCTGATAGATGATGGGACGGGATTGGAATTCGAAGTTCCGTTAGAATTTAATCCTTTGTGTTCTTGCTGAAACTCGTGATAAGATCCATTTCCTTGTGTTTCATTTCTCTGCCAGCTGTCAATCGACCAAGAGGGATTTTCTTTGGCTAACTCGTCAACTTTTTGTGAAGCAAACGCCATGACCCCTTTCATAAGTCCCCATGTTTTTTGCCCGATTTCTGTAGTCTTTGCGGTCACAACATTGACGGTTTCATTTACTTTGTAATCATAGCCACCATCTCTAACCTGCACAGAAATGTATATATGTGAACATAGTTTACCATTTATGTAATGTTAATCTGAACTATCATGGTCACTACTGCATATCGATGAGATGATATAAAACTAAGGCCAATCAAGAGACATTATCAAACGCAAAACAAGGCTGAGAAAATGGTTATTTTCAGATAGAAAAGCTACATAAGGTGTTGGAAAAAGTTATATACAAGAGGATGAATAACAGAAGACCTTTGTAGTGAGTTCCTTCGTGCCAGCTTGAACAACACTAGCAGCTGACTGTGCAGCAGATGCAGCCACAACAGATAACTTACCGAGTCCCTGTAGACATATTTGATAAATCAGTATCCAATTAGACACAGCAAAAAAAAAAAAAAAAAAAAAAAAAAAACCACAAGCATTTTAAACATTTAATAGTGTTTGTGCAACCAAAAAGTCCATGTTCAGAGCCCTGTGCACGAGAGAGTTTGTTTATATGTATGTGTTATAAACATATGAAGGTTGAGATTTAAAAAAAGAGAACTAGATCCTCATTTTTTGTGGTAAATTGGTGCCAAACAAATAGCTATACTTTCCTAGACGTCATTGACTCATTGATCATTCCAAGTAGGTTGACGATTAATCAAGCAAATGGTGGCATTGAACTCAAACTAAGTTGCAAGATAGTCAAAAACTCTAATTCTTAAATCAAACCACCAAACAAATTGATAAAGCACGCACTTGTATAGCAAAATCAATATACGATGAAGTTTCATTTTGATAGAGCACCGATTCGCATCTTTACTGTAGAGAGAAGACATCAAATGCAATCAACATACCAATCATTCGTTCAAAACTTCTAATTGAAACTTTTGTCCTAGTTCTGTTAAGCTACAACCTCCAACTTAATGTTCAAAGTAACCATACCAGCAAGTTTGAAATATTTCTATATAATTCTACAATAGTCACAAGAGTAAATTACCAAGAATAGTAACATAAAATCTAACATTCGTGTGTATACTAATATCTCTCCCCTAAAAAAGAAAGCATAATCAAATTTTGGTCAAATGGTAAGTACATGTTTACATTTTGACAAACATAAAAGTGTAAAGTACAGATTTTGTAATAAAAAAAGAGATTTAGACTTCAATCTTTTCAAATTGAGGACTCAGATATAGTTCAGTTTCTTGACAAAATTCATCCATCATTTTAGAAATTAGTGATATACAACACATATGACAAATTTTGGATTTTATAATAACTTCAATGACAATTCGGCCTACTTATATAACTGTATACATAACATTTCAACAAAATTATAACTACTTCTAGAATCATGAACCAATCTACCTGAGTAACCGACGACAACACATCCCCTTGTGCATTACTCCTCGCCGCCACCGGAGTCGGAGTTGATCCAAATCCAACATACTTCCCGCCTTTCGATGGCGGCAATCCTTCAGGCCGTGATTCGTTCTCCGCCATTTTCCTCGCAAAAAACCCTTCCTTCCCCGCCGCAGACTCCTCCAATTGAGATCTCGTATACATCATATCCTCACTCGATCTCGACCTAACCGGTCCCACGCCATTTCCCCCAACGCCACCACTTCTCAAATCACCAGCCGTCTGATTCCTCCTAATATTACCATCAAATCCACCATTCCCCCAATCACTATCCCAACCGCCGCTACTTACCGCCGTCCCCGACGACGGCGGCAACTTCCTACCGTTACCGGCACTTCCAGAACTTCGAACTGAAGTTTCCTTAACAACAGGTGGATCTTGCCACGACTTACCATCAGCTAGGGTTTGAATTCTATCTCTATAAACCGACGCAGCATTCGTATTATACTTCTTAACGATATCCGTCTCTTTACTAATTCCGTATTTCAATAAAAAGTTATTTAGGGTTTCGTTACCACCGGATTCCATTTTTCGGATCTGGATCTCGGACCATGAGTCCATGGTAACAGATCGGACAAAGGAAATGTGAACACCTAGTCCACGGTGCTTTCCAGAACATTCTAGACACATGAAGATTCCGTATGATACGGAAGCCCATTGAGGGTTCTTTTGTGAACAGTCTACACAAGTTTTGTTACCTGGTTGTGATTGGAGGTCACGGAGACGACGTGAAGCTGATGCTGCTGACGTCATTTCGGAGATATGCGAGGGTAGATCTGGAGCTCCGATTTGTGGGGGTCGATTGTGAGGTGATTTTTTTTTTTTTTTTTGGTTGGATGGGTTTTACAGTTGGAAGTCACAATCTGATGAGACTCTGAATGCGTGATAGTGTACCGGCACCGATTTTAGAAAAAATAATAAAATAATTAATTTTATTTAATATTACTAATTATTAATTTAATAATAATAATAATAATAATAATAATAATATAATATAATAATAATATAATATAATATAATCAATTATTACATTTAATTATTTAATTATAATAATTAAATTAAAAATGTATTTAATTGGAATTATTTATTTTTTTAGTGATAAAAAAGTTGCATTAAATATTAACGTGAGAAGTTGGTAATTTGGGTTCTTTTTTCATGTACGTTAAATCGTGCGCTAAACATATTACGCCCTCGACTCCCACCATCCCAAGTGCTTCGTAAGATTCGGTTTACAACCATCATCATGAATCGGCTAATAAGAAGGTTTACGCTACTATGAAACAATTTTTGAATGCAAGCGAGGTTGGCTCTCCTGTGAACATTTTGCGTTTTGGTTGGATTGAAGTTGATAATTTGGAAGGGGATGTTAATGTTTCTGTTGTTGAGCAGGATGTTGGCTTTATTCCAATTGGTATGTCATGTGTTGATAGTCTTGATTGTGAAGCTAGTGCATATTCTATGTGAAATGGGTTTTCGGTTTTAGATGGTCCAATATTGATCCACTTATTGTTGTTCCAAGTCCTGCTCACCAAGAAGTGGTTCTTTTGTCTATTGCTCATCTAAGTATTCACCCAATTGTTGTTGTTCCTTGTCCAAGTAATTCCGTTCAAGGGGTGACTCTTATGTCTGATGCCTCTATTAGTTTAAAGACCGGCTCACTTTCTTGTAAATGAGCGATTAAAAAGAATAATAAAGAGATTGTCAATGAGTTCGTGTTACGGGATGAAGAAGAGTAAAAAAATTTTTGACAACAACAGTTCCGTTTTTTTAGGATTTGGTCAATCGTGAACTTTTACCTCATTCATCGGCGATTTTTAATGTTAATGGCCCGCCAAATATTTATCGTATTTGGTTGTTAATCGTTTGTAAAAATGTGTTTGTAACAACCTGACTTCGTATCATAAAACTCAACAAGATTTTTTTTTTTTTTACATACAGCATCTGGCACAGCGTGCCACTTGACTACTGAACCTGCCTTCGAACTGCCATGGCACGACGTGCCTTCAAGTTGGCACGGCGTGCCACTCTGAATCTGTTTAAAGTTTAATATTCATACACCACAATTAATACCCCCAAACATAATTAATGTAAACCAACCATATTACATTGTTATAAATGTTGTACCAAATACATTTTCACAACAAAATAAGTTTTATGACCCCGAGACCATTTCGGCCCGTTTAACAAATTCGAATACAAGTTCCGACCCAATAAGTTTAAGTACCAAATGACACTCGAACATGGGTTTGGGATTATGTAACATCCCGCGTTTTTCCGTTAAATTTATTTTTAACACCGTCTTTTTTTTAGATAATATCTTTCGTTATCTAAATTCGTATCTTTCGTTAACTAACGTTCTTAATATTTCCGTTATTTGATTTAACATCTCTCGTCTACTCTAGCGTTTTTAAAATATTCGTTCGGTTAATTCACACACCCGCTTTGAAACTTGAAGGACCAAAGTTGGCTAGTGGGCAAACTAGTTGACTAGGTCAACTAGTCAACCCACCATCTCATCCACTCATTCACTCCATCTTCCACCTCCCCATTTTCTCTACTTCCACTTTTTGATCTCAAACTCCAATATCTCTAAATCATCATCTAAATTCGATCTAGGAAGCTTGCAATAAAATAAATTACATATTCGTGATCCTCTCTTCATCCTCTACATTTTGGTACCAATTTCATCTCGTTTGGGTAACATTTCTAAAACTCTAAATTTCATGTTCTTAGTGTTTTTGACTTGGAATGGTGTTAATTAGTGTCTATGGCTTAAGTCTAACATGAATATATGTTGGGTTTGCTCGATTTGTTGTTTTGAGTAACTAGCTTGAATATGAAAAATTGGTGTACGTAATCTTGAATTTTGGATGATTAAATGTTGTTTAAATGTTAAAGTTCATGTATTAAATGTGTTACTAGCATCATTAGCTTCGTTTTGGTATGTAGGTTGATTTAGAAAACTTCATTAACAAAATTGATGAATTCATGATTCTTGGTTAGGGTTTGATGAACTTTAAAATGGATTTTTGATGCATTGAATGCTATGACATGTTGTTAGTAAGTGTTTAGTTGCAATGTATGTTTAATTACCTTCGAAACGGTGTATCGTATGCGTAAATTGGATTCCCGAATCACCGTTTGCACCACCATGTGCCATGTACATGACTTCATTGTTCTGAATGGATATTCGAAAACTCCGAGAATATTGATAACAACCATACTAGGGACACATCTTCGGTTAT
Organism: Rutidosis leptorrhynchoides; assembly: GCF_046630445.1. Taxonomy (NCBI): domain Eukaryota; kingdom Viridiplantae; phylum Streptophyta; class Magnoliopsida; order Asterales; family Asteraceae; genus Rutidosis; species Rutidosis leptorrhynchoides. The sequence continues at coordinate 422,473,949 of NC_092336.1, forward strand.
TGTCGAACCATATTTATACTTCCGAATGAATGACAAATTCTTTCAACTTCAAACATGTGTTACACGCATATACTATCTCGTTTTCGCACAGTTTTATCGACGAACTACAAAATGTTTGGTATGCTCACATCGAGGCGGAAACTTCTCTCGCATTAGACTCGTACTTCCGTTTAAGGAAATCTTTTATCTAAATTCTCAATGGAGAGAGAGACTCTTCACATTATACTAGTATTCGCCACGAGGGGGAATAGTCCTAACGAACGTTTTCAGAAACCGATAAGAAACTTGCTCTAACAAACGTTTCCGGAAACCGATAAATCTTCCGCGGCGCGAAATTCTTAAGAAACGAAAACTTGTTCAAATATATCTTAAAGAAATGTAGCTCATCTCGAATCGAGATTCTCGTTTCACTTCTAGATTTTTGGAGTGCCTTACAAAAAGCCTCGGGACCACGTTTAGATATGAGTACCGCACATCAACCACAACCCGACGAATCGAGCAAACATACGATTCAAACCTCGGAAACCATAATGCGAATTTGTGTTATCAACTTCAAATTTACTTGAGAAAAGTATTTGCCTTTAGCCGAATTCTCTTACTACAATAATTTTCATTCGAGTATTAACGTCACACCTTTCGAAGCTTTATATGACCGAAAATGTCGTTCTACTATTTGTTGGGCCAACGTAGGCAACAATCAAACTACCGGACCCGAACCCATTCATGAAACAACCGAGAACTTATTCAAATCCAAGAAAGACTGAAGACGGCCCGTAGTCGCCAAAAGAGTTATGCAGATGTTGGATGTAAACCTCTTGAATTCCAAATGGGGGACCGCGTAATGTTAAAAGTCGCACCTTGGAAAGGTGAAATCCATTTTGGGGAAACGCAGAAAGCTAAATCCGCGATATTTTGATCCTTTTAAAATCTTGGGGCGTTTTGGGCCCGTTGCTTACCGTTTCGAACTCCCAACTCAATCGAATTCCGTTCATCCTAGATTCTGTGTATCAAACTTAAATACGTGTCTTGCGAAACAAGAACTTGTTATCCTTTTAATGAACTTCCTATCGATGACAAACTTCACTTCCTAGGAGAACCGGTTGAATTTATGAATCGTGAAACCAAACACTAAAACAACGTAAAATTCCGACCATCAAAGTTCGTTGGAATGCCCAAGGAAGTACCTTCACTCATTCGTTGAATTGGTAACGCAAGATCTCGAGGAAGAAACAACAACTACTACTTCCAACTAAATTTCGGGACGAAATTTCTTTTAAGGTGTGGGTAATGTAACATCCGGCGTTTTTCCGTTAAATTTATTTTTAACACCGTCTTTTTTTTAGATAATATCTTTCGTTATCTAAATTCGTATCTTTCATTAACTAACGTTCTTAATATTTCCGTTATTTGATTTACCATCTCTCGTCTACTCTAGCGTTTTTAAAATATTCGTTCGGTTAATTCACGCACCCGCTTTGAAACTTAAGGGACCAAAGTTGGCTAGTGGGCAAACTAGTTGACTAGGTCAACTAGTCAACCCACCATCTCATCCACTCATTCACTCTATCTTCCACCTCCCCATTTTCTCTACTTCTACTTTTTGATCTCAAACTCCAATATCACTAAATCATCATCTAAATTCGATCTAGGAAGCTTGCAACAAAACAAATTACATATTCGTGATCCTATCTTCATCCTCTACATTTTGATACCAATTTCATCTCGTTTAGGTAACATTTCTAAAACTCTAGATTTCATGTTCTTAGTGTTTTTGACTTGAAATGGTGTTAATTAGTGTCTATGGCTCAAGTCTAACATGAATATGTGTTGGGTTTGCTCGATTTGTTGTTTTGAGTAACTAGCTTGAATATGAAAAATGGGTGTGCTTAATCTTGAATTTTGGATGATTAAATGTTGTTTAAATGTTAAAGTTCATGTATTAAACGTGTTACTAGCATCATTAGCTTCGTTTTGGTTTGTAGGTTGATTTAGAAAACTTCATTAACAAAATTGATGAATTCATGATTCTTGGTTAGGGTTTTATGAACTTTAAAATGGATTTTTGATGCATTGAATGCTATGACATGTTGTTAGTAAGTGTTTAGTTGCAATGTATGTTTAATTACCTTCAAAACGGCGTATCGTACGCGTAAATTGGATTCCCAAATCACCGTTTGCATTTTCGAGCTTGAAACTTTAAATAATGATCATTTATTGAGGTTTTCATTATTGTTAATAATGGATTTGATTGATGAAATGTATTTAGTTGTATTCCTCGTCAAATTACCTTTCCAACGATATAAGATACATATTTTGAATGTTTACGGTTCATAAGTTATGGTTGTTTGAAGTTGGATTCGTGCTTGAGTGTTCAAAAACTGCCAGACTTGCTGAACGGACATACTGAGCGCCGCTCAGGGTCTTGGAGCTCCGCTCCGGGCCCCGGCTATCCAAAAATGCCCGTTTTCGTTTAATTCTAACTATGCTACGCACCCCCGATCAACATGAAACTTGGCTAGCATGCTTATATATGATTAAAAACCTCAGAAAAATTGTCGGATACCCGACCCGACCCCGTTGACTTTTTCGTTGACTTTGACCAAAGTTGACTTTTATTCAAACTTAACAAATACTTATGTAATCGTTCTAACGTGCTTTTGTACTTATATCTTGCATGAAACTTGACAACGTGATTCACATGCTATATATTCGAATTGTAACGAGCCATAGGACTAATTGAATACATTTCGCCCGACCTTGTGTCGTAACTGGTTAATTGATACAACTTACTTGTTTAGGTCAAGGCTAAACAACTTTCATGCACACGTTTACTTTGTGAAGTACATTTATACTCGTGCACTTGAGGTGAGATCATAGTCTCATCTTTTTAACAACTTTTATACTTTTAAATCATGGGATGAGAAACATATACGTACCATAATTTTATGCTTTGAACACAAGTACGAAAAACAAACATTTCACAGCGAGTTAGAACGAAAATCCTCAATTCAATTATCATTAGTTACACTTGCGGGTGTAAGCGTGAACTTATGTTGTGTGGATCCATGCGGGCTAGACGTGCCCTCATTCGGACGGTTCTCTACCGTCGGCGGATGAAATATATTTTCAATTTTAGTGTATGTTCTAACACTACATAACAGGGTACCAAACAGTAAAGTCTTGATAATTGGGTGCTCGCGAACGTACTTTTGGAATGCAAATGATTTGGAAAATCAACTATATTAAATCTTGTGGTTCAAAAACAACGTTTATTACTACACCTATGATTTCACCAATGTTTTTCGTTGACAGTTTTCTATATGTTTCTCAGGTTCATATTTGGCTACTTGATACATGCTTCCGCACACTTTGATTACTTGCTTGGAGTCAAGCATACATGCATACGCTAGTGATAGCACTTTTGGATTCAAACTTAAAGCATACATACTTTCGCTATTTATAGCAAATCGTGATTTTCAACATATATTATGTCACAAGTTATTTCATTTATATTTTATAACTTTTGTAAGCTTAAACTTGTTGTCGAACCGTTTAGTAACTTAAACTTTGCAAGTCATGCACGTTTCAAATGAATGCGACATAATTTTGGTCAAACGCGTCTCATTTAGGGACTATGACCACGCAACGGGACCTAAGTTAACGGCGCCGTCAATGACGATTTTGTTGGTTCGCTACAGATTAAACTACCCAAAAACTAGGCCGACTTCAAAGGCTATCCACCAAAAGCATTAAAAGGAACGCCTACTTCAAAGCTTACCCTTTTCACGATCCGCTCCCATATCTAAAAATGTAAACAACGAGAGGTTAAGCTAAAATCTTAGTGAATGCAATAAATATACATATACATATACATATACATATACATATACATATACATATACATATACATATACATATACATATACATATACATATACATATACATATACATATACATATACATATACGTGTTACCTACTCGAATCCACAAACACACCATAATGCATATAAACGCATACCAACACACAACAAGCAAGTATCATCGAATCATACAACTAGCAACATCATCATTAGCATAATAATATGATAAAATTGAAGTTAAACATAACAACGCAATAATCATGGTTAACCATAAACGAAAGGGAATGGTTCCCGCCAAAGAACCATCGGTTATTCGCAACAACACTTAGTGATATGATGCACGATTTATTCACTAGCCCCATAGTTGGCGATACAACGCATGATTAACACCCATCCATCCTTCACATATTATAGTGATACAACGCACAATTAATTCACTATAACACACACGGTGATACGACGCACGAATTATTCACCATATGACCATTGTGGCTGTAGTGACCCGAACTTTTCCATGTTTATATATTAAATGAAAACTATATTTACATGATTAAATGTTTACAACATGTTAAGCAATCAAACTTGTTAAGACTTGATTAATTGAAATGAGTTTATGTAGACAATTGACCACCCCATTTGCCTGATGATTCACGAACGTCATAACTTGTGATGATTATATAATCATTTTATTTTTTTATGATGTAAGTTTTTATTTTATATATATGTATATATATATATATATATATATATATATATATATATATATATATATATATATATATATATAAAAGAAGAAATACAATCAAATCAAAGATGTACAAGTAAAATACTATTTGCTACAGTAAACACTATTTACTCGTATTCAATCCGTATTCGTACTCGTACAATACCCAGCCTCTAGACGTATATACTATTGGTATAGACACTCAATGATCAGCTCCTTAGCAGCCTTAATGAGTCATCAAATATGTGGGAACCATCATTTGGCAACTAGCATGAATGATTACACTAAAAATCAAACTAATGGAGCCTATATCTTGACTCCATATTCACATTTTCTTTCACCCACCACAAACACATTTTCATTCCAACTTTTCTGCATCAAACACATCTCTCTCAAATTCTCTCTTGATGTTCTAAGTGTTCTTCATCATCTTCATCAGAATCTACATCAATCTAGCTTATAAATCCATACATAAACCAACTTACAAAATAACAACTCAAGAACACATCAAGAACACTTTCAAGTTTACTAGCTTACTTCCAACCTTGCAAATCCATTTCAAGTGATTATCCAATCTCAAGAAATCTTTGTTATTTACAGTAAGTTATCTTTCTAATTCAAGGTAATACTCATATTCAAACTTTGATTCAATTTCTATAACTATAACAATCTTAATTCGAGTAGTAAACTCACTTGAACTTGTTTTCGTGTCATGATTCTACTTCAAGAACTTTCAAGCCATCCAAGATCCTTTGAAGTTCTAGATTATTTCTTGTCATTTACAGTAGGTTTACCTACTATACTTAAGGTAGTAATAATGTTCATAATATCATTCGATTCATATATATAACTATCTTATTCGAAGATTTAAACTTGTAATCACTAGAACATAATTTAGTTAATTCTAAACTTGTTCGCAAACAAAGTAAATACTTCTAACTTAACTTTTAAAATCAAATAAACACATGTTCTATATCTATATGATATGCTAACTTAATGATTTAAGACCTGGAAACACGAAGAACACCGTAAAACTGGACATACGCCGTTGTAGTAAAACCGGGGGCTGTTTTGGGTTAGATAATTAAAAACTATGATAAACTTTGATTTAAAAGTTTTTCTTCTGAGAAAATGATATTTCATATGAACATGAAACTATATCTAAAAATCATGGTTAAACTCAAAGTGGAAGTATGTTTTTCAAAATGGTCATCAAGATGTCGTTCTTTCGACGGAAATGACTATCTCTTTCAAAAATGACTTGTAACTTATATTTCCGACTATAAACCTATACTTTTCTGTTTAGATTATTAATATCTGGTTCAATATGAAACCATAGCAATTGGATTCACTCAAAACGGATTTAAAACGAAGTGGATACTTTTGCTTGTTTTAGCTACGTGAAACTTTGTAACAAATCCATATTAACCATAACTTAACTAACTTATATTGTATTATACATGTATTCTAACATATATTATGTAATCTTGATAGACCATAGACACGTATACAATGTTTTGACATGTCATATGGACGTCATCTATATATATTATTTGGAATAACCATAGACACTCTATATGCAGTAATGATCGAGTTAGCTATACAGGGTTGAGGTTGATTCCAAAATAATATATATACTTTGAGTTGTGATAGAGTCTGAGACTTGTATACACTGGGTCATGGATTGATTCGAGATAATATATATATTGATTTATTTCTGTACTACTAACTGTGGACAATTAATTATGGACTACTAAAGTTGGACTGTCAACTTAGCAAACTTAAATCGTTAAAACGTAATAAAATATGGTATGAATATATTTCGATCATAGTTTGATATATATGTATATATTTGTTATAGGTTCGTGAATTGACCCGTGGCCAAGTCTAATTCTCGACGAATTGATAATATGTGAAAGTGAGTTATAGTCCCACTTTTAAAATCTAATATTTTTGGGATGAGAATACATGCAGTTTTATAAATGTTTTACAAAATAGACACAAGTACGTAAAACTACATTCTATGGTTGAATTATTAAACCGAATATTCCCCTTTTTAGTTTGGTAATCTAAGAATTAGAGAACAGACACCCTAATTGACGCGAATCCTAAAGATAGATCTATTGGGCCTAACAAGCCCATCCAAAGTACCGGATGCTTTAGTACTTCGAATTTATCATGTCCGAAGGGAGTCCTGGAATGATGGGGATATTCTATATGCATCTTGTTAAGGTCGGTTACCAGGTGTTCACCATATGAATGATTTTTATCTCTATGCAGTTTGTGAAATGCCTGATATGAGATGGATGTTTATGAAAAGTGAAATCTTGTGGTCTATTATTACAAATTGATATACATATAGGCTAAACCTATAACTCACCAACATTTTTATTGACGTTTTAAGCATGTTTATTCTCAAAGTGATTATTAAGAGCTTCCGCTGTTGCATGCTAAATTAAGGATAAGATTCGGAGTCAGCATGCTTGTATGATAATGTTTAAAGAAAAACTGCATTCGAAAAATAAATTGTTGTAATATATTATAGTAACCCATTATGAAATGGTCGTATGTAAACGTTGTACTTTAGATTACCATTATTTGGTAATCTACGCTATATCTTTCAAACCTTTATCGATAAAGTAAAGGTTATGGTTTGTTTTAAAAATCGAATGCAGTCTTTGAAAAACGTCTCATATAGAGGTCAAAACCTCGCAACGAAACCAATTAATATGAAACGTTTATAATCGATATGAACGGGACATTTCAGTTGGTATCCGAGCGTTGGTCTTAGAGAACCAGAAATTTGCATTAGTGTGTCTAACCGAGTTTGTTAGGATGCATTAGTGAGCCTGGACTTCGACCGTGTTTACTTGAAGAACGATTGCTTAACACTTTTTGTTGGAAACTATATATTGTTAACACGTAAATATTATGTGATATATTAATCTCTTAACGTGTTTGATATTGTGTGATAGATGTCTACCTCTAGTACAAATCCCATCGACTCACCTAATAATAATGAAGAGTCGAACGAATTGTGGGAAGATTCACAAAATCCGAAAGAAGAAGAAGAACCGGAAGAAGAGGAACCGGAAGAAGAGGAACCGGAAGAAGAGGTTCCGGAGGAGGAAATATTAGGAACCACAGAAAAATAGATAAATAAAATAAAATCATCAATTAATGGACCAAAGTTAAAAATGGTTTGTGGTGTCTCCGCCGAGGAGGAAAAATATTGGGAAAATTACCAATTTTCCGATGAATCGGATCCCGATGAGGATTCCGATGATGTTATAGAAATTACCTCGGCTCAATTTAATAAGGCAAAAGAAAATAATAAGGGAAAAGCTATCAAAATAGGAAAACCCGAGTCCAAAACCGATGAACTTTATGTTAACATGAAATACCCCGATGGTGTATACCGTAAACACCCGTACTTATTAAATTTTAACTATAACCCGGGAACATCTAAACCACCAGGTTTTTCTAGACCATTTGTGAAAACGACAGCTCGTATTAGAGGAGCACCATGTATCCCTAAGAAATTAGCTAAACGAACTAAGTCCGAGGAGGAAGAAACAAGTGAGTCAGAATAAAGAGTTGTAATCATGCTGTGTAATATATGTATTATAGTGTGTTTGTACTTTTATGATATATGTAAAAATTGCTTGTATTGTTTGTTAATTATCTTTTACGAATCTAATCCTCGTCTATTTTACAGTATAAAAACACAAAATGGATGTTAAGGATAGACAACCGAATATTTTAGAAGACCTACCAGGGGATATGATTAATGAAATTTTGTCTAGAGTCGGTCAGGATTCATCGGCTCAATTGTTTATGGCGAAATTAGTTTGTCAAACATTTGAAAGACGTTCAAGGCATGCCTTAGTTTATAAAAGGCTTTCCTTTGAAAGATGGGGTATATCACATTGGGGAGACCTTAAGTTACGCCATGTTTTCTTTAAAGCATTAAGTGCGGGGAAACCAAATGCAATTTTACGCTACGGGTTGAGAGCCTATTTTGACTCCACATATCCCAACATAGGACTTCGTTCTTTAGAAAGAGCTTTCAACATGCAACTTAAAGAAGCATGTTATGTTTATAGGTTAGTGATGTTCGCTTCTCACCAAATTGAGAAAAAGAACATCGGATTACAACTGTTAAATAAAACATTCCCACAAGTGATGGATTCAGTAGTTGGGGTGAGAAACAAGATTTTTAGATTGTTACGGGGCTGTGGGGCATTACGTAACCCCCTTCCTTTTGACGACGTTAAAACATGCTGGCTAGCCAACGGTCACCACGGTTATTTTCCACAAGACCAAGGATGGGAAATAGTATTAGTAAAACCCGAATGCATGACTTGTTTCTGGACCTACGAATTACGTGTCTTGATTGCCTTTGCTGAACGACTTGCATTAAACTAGAATGGTCTTCGCGAGTGCCTTGTATAGAAGTTATTGTGTACTATATTTCATGCTATATGTAAAATAGCGATATTGTACGTTTGTAAAATATTGTATAAAAGTTTGAACGTAATATTATTGTAATCAGTTTTTCATATAGAATTGTAGTAGTTGAATTGTATATTAGCTACTAACTATGAACTTAACGGGTAGGTACTACCCGAACTAAAAATTATAAAACGCTAATATGAAGAAAAGGCTTTTATAAATAAGTTCATATTATGCTACGAAATACTATTAACTACTCCTAATATTCTATATGATTAACTTAACTCTTTTGGCTATTTTTGAAGGAAATGGCACCGACTACTCGACAGAACTTGAATATGAACGAAGAAGATTTTTGTGCATTCCTTGCTGCAAACATAGCCGCAGTACAGGCTGCAATGCAAAACAACAACAATAATTTAGGGTCTAGCAGTGGAGTTAACTCCACAGGAAACCGTGTAGGATGCTCCTACAAGGCTTTCACTGCCTGTAAGCCTCTGGAATTCGATGGGACTGAAGGACCAGTCGGACTGAAACGTTGGACCGAGAAGGTCGAATCTGTGTTTGCTATAAGCAAATGTGCTGAAGAAGACAAGGTAAAGTACGCCACACATACCTTCACAGGTACTGCGTTAATATGGTGGAACACCTACCTCGAACAGGTGGGACAAGATGTTGCTTACGCACTACCGTGGTCAGCATTCAAACACTTGAAGAATGAGCAGTACCGTCCCAGAAACGAAGTCAATAAGCTCAAAACAGAGCTTAGAGAATTACGAGCGCAAGGATTTGATATCACCACATATGAACGACGATTCACTGAGTTGTGTTTATTGTGTCCAAAAGTATTCGAAGATGAAGAAGAGCAGATCAATGCGTTTGTAAAGGGGCTACCAGAGAGAATTCAGGAGGATGTGAGTGTGAGCGCGCCCACTTCAATGCAAAAGGCAAGCCGAATGGCTCACAAACTTATAAACCAGATCGAGGGAAGGATTAAAGAGCAGGCGGCTGAGGAGGTCAAAATGAAGCAAGTCAAGAGGAAGTGGGAAGAAAACAGTGACAAGAGTCACCAACACAACAACAGTAACTATCGCATCAACAATCAACACCAAAATCACAACCACAATCGCACCATTTTTCGCAACAACAAACGCAACAAAAACCATCCCAACAACAACAACAACTATAACAATCGTCCCAACAACAATAACAACCGTAACAACAACAATCCCTATAACGACAAGAAGCAGAAACAACCATGCCAAAGGTGTGAAGAGTACCATCCGAATGAGTTCTGCACGACATTTTGCACCAAGTGTAAAAGAAATGGTCATGGCGCGGCGAAGTGTGAGGTCTACGGACCGAAGAATAATAAAATTAAAGGAACAAAAAATGTCGGAACAAATAATGCCGCCGTAGTTTGTTATGGATGTGGAAAATCGGGCCACATTATTAGAAATTGCCCAAACCAAGGGAATACTAATGGGCAAGGCCGCGGAAGAGTTTTCAATATTAATGCGGCAGAAGCGCAGGAAGACCCGGAGCTTGTTACAGGTACGTTTCTTATTGACAATAAATCTGCTTATGTTTTATTTGATTCGGGTGCGGATAGAAGCTATATGAGTAGAGATTTTTGTGCTAAATTAAGTGGTCCATTGACGCCTATGAATAATAAATTTTTACTTGAATTAGCAAACGGTAAATTAATTTCAGCAGATAAAATATGTTGGAATCGAGAAATTAAACTGGTTAGCGAAACATTTAAAATTGATTTGATACCAGTAGAGTTAGGGAGTTTTAATGTGATAATTGGCATGGACTGGTTGAAAAAGAAGAGAGCATAGATCGTATGTTACAAAAATGCAATTCGCATTGTACTAGAAAAAGGAAAACCCTTAATGGTGTATGGAGAAAAGAGCAACGCGAAGCTAAATCTTATTAGTAATTTGAAAGCGCAAAACCTAATACGAAAAGGTTGCTATGATGTTCTAGAACATGTCGAGAAAGTACAAACCGAAGAGAAGAACATCAATGATGTTCCCGTCGCAAAAGAATTTCCCGATGTATTTTCGAAAGAATTACCGGGACTACCTCCACATCGATCTGTTGAATTTCAAATAAATCTTGTACCCGGAGCTGCACCAATAGCTCGTGCGCCATATAGACTCGCACCCAGCGAAATGAAAGAGTTACAAAGCCAATTACAAGAAATTTTGGAGCGTGGTTTCATTAGACCAAGCACATCATCGTGGGGAGCTCCTGTTTTGTTTGTCAAAAAGAAAGATGGTACATTCAGGTTATGTATCGACTACAGAGATTTGAACAAACTTACCATCAAGAACCGTTATCCACTATCGAGAATCGAAGACTTATTTGACCAATTACAAGGTTCGTCAGTGTATTTGAAGATCAATTTACATTCTGGGTATCATCAAATGCGGGTGAAGGAGGATGATATTCCAAAGACTGCTTTTAGGACGTGTTACGGTCATTATGAGTTTATGGTTATGCCGTTTGGACTGACTAACGCACCAGCTGTGTTCATGGACCTCATGAACCGCGTGTGTGGACCATATCTTGACAAGTTTGTCATTGTCTTCATCGATGACATTCTTATTTACTCAAAGAATGATCAAGAGCATGAAGAACATTTGAGAAAAGTGCTAGAGTTATTGAGGAAAGAAAAACTGTATGCTAAGTTTTCAAAGTGTGCATTTTGGTTGGAAGAAGTTCAATTCCTCGGTCATATAGTGAACAAAGAAGGTATTCAGGTTGATCCGGCAAAAATTGAAACCGTTGAAAAGTGGAAAACCCCGAAAACTCCGAAGCATATACGCCAATTTTTAGGATTGGCTGGTTACTACAGAAGATTCATCCAACATTTTTCCAAAATAGCAAAACCCTTGACTGTAGTGACCCGAACTTTTCCATGTTTATATATATATTAAATGAAATTGTTATTTACATGATTAAGTGTTTCCAACATGTTAAGCAATCAAACTTTTTAAGACTTGATTAATTGAAATAGGTTTCATATAGACAATTGACCACCCAAGTTGACCGGTGATTCACGAACGTTAAAACTTGCAAAAACTATACGATGACATATATATGGTTATATATATAGTTAACATGATTTTATTATAAGTATGTATCTCATTAGGTATTTTAACAATGAGTTATATACATAAAAATGAGACTATTAATTTAAGAAACTCGAAAACGATATATATAACGATTATCGTTATAACAACGTCTTACTAGGTACATATGAATCATATTAAGATATTGATACACTTGGTTAATTATGTTAAATGATAAGTAAATATATTATTAAGTGTATTAACAATGAAAACATATGTAAAAATAAGACTACTAACTTAATGATTTCGAAACGAGACATATATGTAACGATTATCGTTGTAACGACATTTAACTGTATATATATCATACTAAGATATATTATATATCATAATATCATGATAATATAACAATTTAACATCTTATTTGTTATAATAAACAATGGGTTAACAACATTCAACAAGATCGTTAACCTAAAGGTTTCAAAACAACATTTACATGTAACGACTAATGATGACTTAACGACTCAGTTAAAATGTATATACATGTAGTGTTTTAATATGTATTCATACACTTTTGAAAGACTTCAAGACACTTATCAAAATACTTCTACTTAAAAAAAATCCTTACAATTACATCCTCGTTCAGTTTCATCAACAATTCTACTCGTATGCACCCGTATTCGTACTCGTACAATACACAGCTTTTAGATGTATGTACTATTGGTATATACACTCCAATGATCAGCTCTTAGTAGCCCATGTAAGTTACCTAACACATGTGGGAACCATCATTTGGCAACTAGCATGAAATATCTCATAAAATTACAAAAATATGAGTAATCATTCATGACTTATTTACATGAAAACAAAATTACATATCCTTTATATCTAATCCATACACCAACGACCAAAAACACCTACAAACACTTTCATTCTTCAATTTTCTTCATCTAATTGATCTCTCTCAAGTTCTATCTTCAAGTTCTAAGTGTTCTTCATAAATTCCAAAAGTTCTAGTTTCATAAAATCAAGAATACTTCCAAGATTGCAAGTTTACTTCCAAGTTTTCTAAATCCATTACTAGTAATCATCCAAGATCAAGAAACCTTTGTTAATTATAGTAGGTTATCTTTCTAATACAAGGTAATAATCATATTTAAACTTTAATTCAATTTCTATAACTATAACAATCTTATTTCGAGTGGAAATCTTACTTGAAATTGTTTTCGTGTCATGATTCTGCTTCAAGAACTTTCAAGCCATCCAAGGATCCTTTGACGCTAGATCTATTTTTCTCATTTCCAGTAGGTTTATCCAAGGAACTTGAGGTAGTAATGATGTTCATAACATCATTCGATTCATACATATAAAGCTATCTTATTCGAAGGTTTAAACTTGTAATCACTAGAACATAGTTTAGTTAATTCTAAACTTGTTCGCAAATAAAAGTTAATCCTTCTAACTTGACTTTTAAAATCAACTAAACACATGTTCTATATCTATATGATATGCTAACTTAATGATTTAAAACCTGGAAACACGAAAAACACCGTAAAATCGGATTTACGCCGTCGTAGTAACACCGCGGGCTGTTTTGGGTTAGTTAATTAAAAACTATGATAAACTTTGATTTAAAAGTTGTTATTCTGGGAAAATGATTTTTATTATGAACATGAAACTATATCCAAAAATTATGGTTAAACTCAAAGTGGAAGTATGTTTTCTAAAATGGTCATCTAGACGTCGTTCTTTCGACTGAAATGACTACCTTTACAAAAACGACTTGTAACTTATTTTTCTGACTATAAACCTATACTTTTTCTGTTTAGATTCATAAAATAGAGTTCAATATGAAACCATAGCAATTTGATTCACTCAAAACGGATTTAAAATGAAGAAGTTATGGGTAAAACAAGATTGGATAATTTTTCTCATTTTAGCTACGTGAAAATTGGTAACAAATCTATTCCAACCATAACTTAATCAACTTGTATTGTATATTATGTAATCATGAGATACCATAGACACGTATACAATGTTTCGACCTATCATGTCGACACATCTATATATATTTCAGAACAACCATAGACACTCTATATGTGAATGTTGGAGTTAGCTATACAGGGTTGAGGTTGATTCCAAAATATATATAGTTTGAGTTGTGATCAATACTGAGATACGTATACACTGGGTCGTGGATTGATTCAAGATAATATTTATCAATTTATTTCTGTACATCTAACTGTGGACAACTAGTTGTAGGTTACTAACGAGGACAGCTGACTTAATAAACTTAAAACATCAAAATATATTAAAAGTGTTGTAAATATATTTTGAACATACTTTGATATATATGTATATATTGTTATAGGTTCGTGAATCAACCAGTGGCCAAGTCTTACTTCCCGACGAAGTAAAAATCTGTGAAAGTGAGTTATAGTCTCACTTTTAAAATCTAATATTTTTGGGATGATAATACATGCAGGTTTTATAAATGATTTACAAAATAGACACAAGTACGTGAAACTACATTCTATGGTTGAATTATCGAAATCGAATATGCCCCTTTTTATTAAGTCTGGTAATCTAAGAATTAGGGAACAGACACCCTAATTGACGCGAATCCTAAAGATAGATCTATTGGGCCTAACAAACCCCATCCAAAGTACCGGATGCTTTAGTACTTCGAAATTTATATCATATCCGAAGGGTGTCCCGGAATGATGGGGATATTCTTATATATGCATCTTGTTAATGTCGGTTACTAGGTGTTCACCATATGAATGATTTTTATCTCTATGTATGGGATGTGTATTGAAATATGAAATCTTGTGGTCTATTGTTACGATTTGATATATATAGGTTAAACCTATAACTCACCAACATTTTTGTTGACGTTTAAAGCATGTTTATTCTCAGGTGAATACTAAGAGCTTCCGCTGTTGCATACTAAAATAAGGACAAGATTTGGAGTCCATGTTTGTATGATATTGTGTACAAACTGCATTCAAGAAACTGATTTCGATGTAATATATTTGTATTGTAAACCATTATGTAATGGTCGTGTGTAAACAGGATATTTTAGATTATCATTATTTGATAATCTACGTAAAGCTTTTTAAACCTTTATTTATGAAATAAAGGTTATGGTTTGTTTTAAAAATGAATGCAGTCTTTGAAAAATGTCTCATATAGAGGTCAAAACCTCGAAACGAAATCAATTAATATGGAACGTTTTTAATCAATAAGAACGGGACATTTCAGTTGGTATCCGAGCGTTGGTCTTAGAGAACCAGAAAATTTGCATTAGTGTGTCTTATCGAGTTTGTTAGGATGCATTAGTGAGTCTGGACTTCGACCGTGTTTTCTTTAAAAATGATTGCTTAACATTTTTGTTGGAAACTATATATTATTAACATGTATATATTATGTGATATATTAATCTCTTAACATGTTTGATATTGTGTGATAGATGTCTACCTCTAGCACAAATCCCATTGACTCACCTAATAATAACGAAGAGTCGAATATATATTGGACTGATTCACAAGTTCCCGAAGAAGAACCGGAAGAAGAATCAGAACCGGAAGAGGAGGAACAGGAGGAGGAAATAGAACCGGTGGGGGAAATAATAAAACGGTTAAGTAAAAGAAAATCCTCAACCAACCGACCAAGGTTAATTATGGTCAATGGTGTTTCCGTCAAGGAAGCAAAATATTGGAAGGATTACCAATTCTCCGATGAATCGGATTCCGACGAGAATTCCGATGATGTTATAGAAATTACCCCAACTGAATTTAAAAAGGTAAAAGAAAATAATAAGGGAAAGGGCATAAAAATAGAGAAATCTAATTCCAACCCCGATGAACTTTATATGTATCGTCAACCTCCGAATCCCTTAAGTTGTAACAATGACCCGGGAACCTCTAAACCACCAGGTTTTTCTAAACCATTGTGGAAAACGACAGTTCGTATTAGGGGAACATTATATATCCCTAGAAACTTGGAAAAAAGAACCAAAACCGAAGAAAAAGAAACGAGCGAGTCGGAATAAGATAGTTGTATTCGTGTGGTGTAATATATGTAATATAGTGTACTTATGCTTTATGATATATGTAAAAATTGCTTGTATTAATAAGTATTTTTTTTATGAATCTAACTCTTGTCTATTTTACAGTATAAAAACACAAAATGGATAGACAACCCAATATTTTAAGAGACCTACCCGGAGACATGATTGATGAAATCTTGTCTGGAGTCGGTCAGAATTCTTCGGCACAACTATTCACGGCGAAATCAGTTTGTAAGACATTCGAAGAACGTTCCAAGAATGTCTTGGTTTATAAGAGACTTTCGTTTGAAAGATGGGGGATATCACATTGGGAAACCCATAAGTTACGATGTGTTTACTTTGACGCATATATTGCAGGGAACCCAAATGCTATTTTATGCAACAGGTTAAGAAATTATTTTGACTCAATGTATCCGAATATAGGACTTCATGATTTAGAAAAAGCGGCTAACATGCAACATAAAAAAGCATGCTATGCTTACGGGTTAGTAATGTTCGCTTCTCGCCAAAGTGAGAAAAAGAACATCGGGCTACAACTATTAAACAAAACGTTCCCACAAGTGACGGAGTCGGTAATTGGGGTAAGAAATAAGGTTTTTAGGTTATTATTGTAGTGACCCGAAATTTTCCATGTTTATATATATTAATTGAGATTGATATTTACATGATTAAATGTTTCCAACATGTTAAGCAATCAAACTTGTTAAGATTTGATTAATTGAAATATGTTTCATATAGACAATTGACCACCCAAGTTGATCGATGATTCACGAACGTTAAAACTTGTAAAAACTATATGATGACATATATATGGATATATATATATAGTTAACATGATACTATGATAAGAAAACATATCATAAAGTATATTAACAATGTACTACATATGTAAAAACAAGACTACTAACTTAATGATTTTTAAACGAGACATATATGTAACGATTATCGTTGTAAAGACATTTAATGTATATATATCATATTAAGAGATATTCATACATGATAATATCATGATAATATAATAATTTAAAATCTCATTTGATATTATAAACATTGGGTTAACAACATTTAACAAGATCGTTAACCTAAAGGTTTCAAAACAACACTTACATGTAACGACTAACGATGACTTAACGACTCAGTTAAAATGTATATACATGTAGTGTTTTAATATGTATTTATACACTTTTGAAAGACTTCAATACACTTATCAAAATACTTCTACTTAACAAAAATGCTTACAATTACATCCTCGTTCAGTTTCATCAACAATTCTACTCGTATGCACCCGTATTCGTACTCGTACAATACACAGCTTTTAGATGTATGTACTATTGGTATATACACTCCAATGATCAGCTCTTAGCAGCCCATGTGAGTCACCTAACACATGTGGGAACCATCATTTGGCAACTAGCATGAAATATCTCATAAAATTACAAAAATATGAGTAATCATTCATGACTTATTTACATGAAAACAAAATTACATATCCTTTATATCTAATCCATACACCAACGACCAAAAACACCTACAAACACTTTCATTCTTCAATTTTCTTCATCTAATTGATCTCTCTCAAGTTCTATCTTCAAGTTCTAAGTGTTCTTCATAAATTCCAAAAGTTCTAGTTTCATAAAATCAAGAATACTTTAAAGTTTGCTAGCTCACTTCCAATCTTGTAAGGTGATCATCCAACCTCAAGAAATCTTTGTTTCTTACAGTAGGTTATCATTCTAATACAAGGTAATAATCATATTCAAACTTTGGTTCAATTTCTATAACTATAACAATCTTATTTCAAGTGATGATCTTACTTGAACTTGTTTTCGTGTCATGATTCTGCTTCAAGAACTTCGAGCCATCCAAGGATCCATTGAAGCTAGATCCATTTTTCTCTTTTCCAGTAGGTTTATCCAAGGAAATTAAGGTAGTAATGATGTTCATAACATCATTCGATTCATACATATAAAGCTATCTTATTCGAAGGTTTAAACTTGTAATCACTAGAACATAGTTTAGTTAATTCTAAACTTGTTCGCAAACAAAAGTTAATCCTTCTAACTTGACTTTTAAAATCAACTAAACACATGTTCTATATCTATATGATATGCTAACTTAATGATTTAAAACCTGGAAACACGAAAAACACCGTAAAACCGGATTTACGCCGTCGTAGTAACACCGCGGGCTGTTTTGGGTTAGTTAATTAAAAACTATGATAAACTTTGATTTAAAAGTTGTTATTCTGAGAAAATGATGTTTATTATGAACATGAAACTATATCCAAAAATTATGGTTAAACTCAAAGTGGAAGTATGTTTTCTAAAATGGTCATCTAGACGTCGTTCTTTCGACTGAAATGACTACCTTTACAAAAACGACTTGTAACTTATTTTTCCGACTATAAACCTATACTTTTTCTGTTTAGATTCATAAAATAGAGTTCAATATGAAACCATAGCAATTTGATTCACTCAAAACGGATTTAAAATGAAGAAGTTATGGGTAAAACAAGATTGGATAATTTTTCTCATTTTAGCTACTTGAAAATTGGTAACAAATCTATTCCAACCATAACTTAATCAACTTGTATTGTATATTATGTAATCTTGAGATACCATAGACACGTATACAATGTTTCGACCTATCATGTCGACACATCTATATATATTTCGGAACAACCATAGACACTCTATATGTGAATGTTGGAGTTAGCTATACAGGGTTGAGGTTGATTCCAAAATATATATAGTTTGAGTTGTGATCAATACTGAGATACGTATACACTGGGTCGTGGATTGATTCAAGATAATATTTATCGATTTATTTCTGTACATCTAACTGTGGACAACTAGTTATAGGTTACTAACGAGGACAGCTGACTTAATAAACTTAAAACATCAAAATATATTAAAAGTGTTGTAAATATATTTTGAACATACTTTAATATATATGTATATATTGTTATAGGTTCGTGAATCAACAGTGGCCAAGTCTTACTTCCCGACGAAGTAAAAATCTGTGAAAGTGAGTTATAGTCCCACTTTTAAAATCTAATATTTTTGGGATGAGAATACATGCAGGTTTTATAAATGATTTACAAAATAGACACAAGTACGTGAAACTACATTCTATGGTTGAATTATCGAAATCGAATATGCCCCTTTTTATTAAGTCTGGTAATCTAAGAATTAGGGAACAGACACCCTAATTGACGCGAATCCTAAAGATAGATCTATTGGGCCTAACAAACCCCATCCAAAGTACCGGATGCTTTAGTACTTCGAAATTTATATCATATCCGAAGGGTGTCCCGGAATGATGGGGATATTCTTATATATGCATCTTGTTATTGTCGGTTACCAGGTGTTCACCATATGAATGATTTTTATCTCTATGTATGGGATGTGTATTGAAATATGAAATCTTGTGGTCTATTGTTACGATTTGATATATATAGGTTAAACCTATAACTCACCAACATTTTTGTTGACGTTTAAAGCATGTTTATTCTCAGGTGAATATTAAGAGCTTCCGCTGTTACATACTAAAATAAGGACAAGATTTGGAGTCCATGTTTGTATGATATTGTGTAAAAACTGCATTCAAGAAACTGATTTCGATGTAACATATTTGTATTGTAAACCATTATGTAATGGTCGTGTGTAAACAGGATATTTTAGATTATCATTATTTGATAATCTACGTAAAGCTTTTTAAACCTTTATTTATGAAATAAAGGTTATGGTTTGTTTTAAAAATGAATGCAGTCTTTGAAAAACGTCTCATATAGAGGTCAAAACCTCGCAACGAAATCAATTAATATGGAACGTTTTTAATCAATAAGAACGGGACATTTCAGTTGGTATCCGAGCGTTGGTCTTAGAGAACCAGAAAATTTGCATTAGTGTGTCTTATCGAGTTTGTTAGGATGCATTAGTGAGTCTGGACTTCGACCGTGTTTTCTTTAAAAATGATTGCTTAACATTTTTGTTGGAAACTATATATTTTTAACATATGAATATTATGTGATATATTAATCTCTTAACGTGTTTGATATTATGTGATAGATGTCTACCTCTAGAACAAGTCCCATTGACTCACCTAATAATAATGAAGAGTCAAATGTAAATTGGAATGATTTGTGGACTGATTCACAAGTTCCCGAAGAGGAACCGGAAGAAGAGTCGGAACCGGAAGAAGAATCGGAACCGGAAGAAGAATCGGAACCGGATGAACAAATAGAACAGGTGGGGGAAATAATAAAACGGTTAAGTAAAAGAAAATCCTCAACCAACCGACCAAAGTTAATTATGGTCAATGGTGTTTCCGCCAAGGAAGCAAAATATTGGGAGGATTACCAATTCTCCGATGAATCGGATTCCGACGAGAATTCCGATGATGTTATAGAAATTACCCCAACTGAATTTAAAAAGGCAAAAGAAAATAATAAGGGAAAGGGCATAAAAATAGAGAAATCTAATTCCAACCCCGATGAACTTTATATGTATCGTCAACCCCCGAAGTCCTTAAGTTGTAACAATGACCCGGGAACCTCTAAACCACCAGGTTTTTCTAAACCAATGTGGACAACGACGGCTCGTATTAGGGGAACATCATATATCCCTAGAAACTTGGCAAAACGAACCAAAACCGAAGAAGAAGAAACGAGCGAGTCGGAATAAGATAGTTGTATTTGTGTGGTGTAATATATGTAATATAGTGTGCTTATGCTTTATGATATATGTAAAAATTGCTTGTATTAATAACTATTTTTTTATGAATCTAACTCTTGTCTATTTTACAGTTTAAAAACACAAAATGGATAGACAACCCAATATTTTAAGAGACCTACCAGGAGACATGATTGATGAAATCTTGTCTAGAGTCGGTCAAAATTCCTCGGCACAACTATTTAAGGCGAGATCAGTTTGTAAGACATTCGAAGAACGTTCCAAGAATGTCTTGGTTTATAAGAGACTTTCGTTTGAAAGATGGGGGATATCACATTGGGAAACCCATAAGTTACGATGTGTTTACTTTGACGCATATATTGCGGGGAACCCAAATGCTATTTTACGCAACGGGTTAAGAAATTATTTTGACTCAATGTATCCGAATATAGGACTTCATGATTTAGAAAAAGCGGCTAACATGCAACATAAAGAAGCATGTTATGCTTACGGATTAGTAATGTTCGCTTCTCACCAAAGTGAGAACAAGAACATCGGGCTACAACTATTAAACAAAACGTTTCCACAAGTGACGGAGTCGGTAATTGGGGTAAGAAATGAGGTTTTTAGATTATTACGGGACTGTTGGACATTACGTAACCCTCGTCCCTTTGATGACGTTACAACACGCTGTCTTATCAACGGCCATAACGGTTATGTTGCACAAGACCAAGGATGGGAAGTAGTCCTAGTAAAACCAGAATGCATGACTTGTTTATGGACGTATGAATTACGTGTCTTTATTGCCTTTGCTGAACGACTTGTGTACTAGCTAGAATTGTCTTCACAACTATCTTGTATCAAAGTTATTGTGTGCTATATTTCATGCTTTATGTAAAATAAGCGGTATTGTAAGTTTGTAAAATATTGTATAAAAGTTTGAACGCGAAATATTATTATAATCAGTTTTTCATATAGAATTGTAGTAGTTGAATTGTATATTAGCTACTAAGTATGAACTTAACGGGTAGGTACTACCCGAATTTAAACTTATAAAACGCTAATATGAAGAAAAAGCTTTTATAAATGAGTTCATATTATGCTACGAAATACTATTAACTACTCTTAATATTCTGTATGATTAACTTGTTCCATTTAACTATTTTGAAGGAAATGGCACCGACTACTCGACACACCGTGAATATGAATGAAGAGGAATTCCGTACTTTTCTAGCTTCAAACATAGCCGCAGTACAGGCTGCGCTACATACCAACAATAACCTTGGATCTAGCAGTACAGGAAATCGTGTAGGATGCACCTACAAAGAATTCACTGCCTGCAAACCTTTGGAATTTGATGGAACCGAAGGACCGATCGGATTGAAACGGTGGACCGAGAAGGTTGAATCGGTGTTTGCCATAAGTAAGTGTACTGAAGAGGACAAAGTGAAGTACGCTACGCATACCTTCACAGGTTCTGCGTTAACATGGTGGAATACCTATCTAGAGCAAGTGGGACAAGATGATGCGTACGCACTACCGTGGTCAGCATTCAAGCACTTGATGAACGAGAAGTACCGTCCCAGAACCGAGGTCAATAAGCTCAAGACAGAACTTAGAGGGTTACGAACCCAAGGATTTGATATTACCACGTACGAAAGACGATTCACAGAATTGTGCCTATTGTGTCCGGGAGCATTCGAAGATGAGGAAGAGAAGATCGACGCGTTTGTGAAAGGATTACCGGAAAGAATCCAAGAAGATATAAGTTCACACGAGCCCGCCTCCATACAACAGGCATGTAGAATGGCTCACAAACTAGTGAACCAGATTGAAGAAAGAATTAAAGAACAGACTGCTGAAGAGGCCAATGTGAAGCAAGTCAAAAGAAAGTGGGAGGAAAACGGTGATAAGAATCACCAATACAACAACAACAGCAATTACAACAATAATCGCAACAATTATCCCAACAATCGCAACATCAATCGCAACTACAACAAACGGCCCAACAACAACAACAACAGCAACTACAACAATCATCCCAACAACAATAATAACCGCAACAACAACAACAATCAGAAGCAGCTATGCCAAAGGTGTGAAAAGAATCACTCGGGGTTCTGCACCAAATTTTGCAACAAGTGTAAAAGAAATGGTCATAGCGCGGCGAAATGTGAGGTCTACGGACCAGGGGTTAATAGAACGAAAGGAACAAATGGTGTCGGAACGAGTAATGGCGGAGCAAGTAGTGTCGGAGCAAGTTATGCCAATGTAGTTTGTTATAAATGTGGAAAACCAGGCCACATTATTAGAAATTGCCCGAACCAGGAGAACACGAATGGACAAGGCCGTGGAAGAGTTTTCAATATTAATGTGGTAGAGGCACAGGAAGACCCGGAGCTTGTTACGGGTACGTTTCTTATTGACAATAAATCTGCTTACGTTTTATTTGATTCGGGTGCGGATAGAAGCTATATGAGTAGAGATTTTTGTGCTAAATTAAGTTGTCCATTGACGCCTTTGGATAGTAAATTTTTACTCGAATTAGCAAATGGTAAATTAATTTCAGCAGATAATATATGTCGGAATCGAGAAATTAAACTGGTTAGCGAAACATTTAAGATTGATTTGATACCAGTAGAGTTAGGGAGTTTTGATGTGATAATCGGTATGGACTGGTTGAAAGAAGTGAAAGCGGAGATCGTTTGTTACAAAAATGCAATTCGCATTATACGAGAAAAAGGAAAACCCTTAATGGTGTACGGAGAAAAGGGCAACACGAAGCTACATCTTATTAGTAATTTGAAGGCACAAAAACTAATAAGAAAAGGTTGCTATGCTGTTCTAGCACACGTCGAGAAAGTACAAACTGAAGAAAAGAGCATCAATGATGTTCCCATTGCAAAAGAATTTCCCGATGTATTTCCGAAAGAATTACCGGGATTACCCCCACATCGATCCGTTGAATTTCAAATAGATCTTATACCAGGAGCTGCACCAATAGCTCGTGCTCCTTACAGACTCGCACCCAGCGAGTTGAAAGAACTGCAAAGCCAATTACAAGAACTTTTAGAGCGTGGTTTCATTCGACCAAGCACATCACCGTGGGGAGCTCCTGTTTTGTTTGTCAAGAAGAAAGATGGTACATTCAGGTTGTGTATCGACTACCGAGAGTTGAACAAACTTACCATCAAGAACCGCTACCCACTACCGAGAATCGACGACTTATTTGATCAACTACAAGGCTCGTCTATTTATTCAAAGATTGACTTACGTTCCGGGTATCATCAAATGCGGGTGAAAGAAGATGATATTCCAAAGACTGCTTTCAGAACACGTTACGGTCATTACGAGTTTATGGTCATGCCGTTTGGTTTAACTAATGCACCAGCTGTGTTCATGGACCTTATGAACCGAGTGTGTGGACCATACCTTGACAAGTTTGTCATTGTTTTCATTGATGACATACTTATTTACTCAAAGAATGACCAAGAACACGGTGAACATTTGAGAAAGGTGTTAGAAGTATTGAGGAAGGAAGAATTGTACGCTAAGTTTTCAAAGTGTGCATTTTGGTTGGAAGAAGTTCAATTCCTCGGTCACATAGTGAACAAAGAAGGTATTAAGGTGGATCCGACAAAGATAGAAACTGTTGAAAAGTGGGAAACCCCGAAAACTCCGAAACACATACGCCAGTTTTTAGGACTAGCTAGTTACTACAGAAGGTTCATCCAAGACTTTTCCAGAATAGCAAAACCCTTGACTGCATTAACGCATAAAGGGAAGAAATTTGAATGGAATGATGAACAAGAGAAAGCGTTTCAGTTATTGAAGAAAAAGCTAACTACGGCACCTATATTGTCATTGCCTGAAGGGAATGATGATTTTGTGATTTATTGTGATGCATCAAAGCAAGGTCTCGGTTGTGTATTAATGCAACGAACGAAGGTGATTGCTTATGCGTCTAGACAATTGAAGATTCACGAACAAAATTATACGACGCATGATTTGGAATTAGGCGCGGTTGTTTTTGCATTAAAGACTTGGAGGCACTACTTATATGGGGTCAAAAGTATTATATATACCGACCACAAAAGTCTTCAACACATATTTAATCAGAAACAACTGAATATGAGGCAGCGTAGGTGGATTGAATTATTGAATGATTACGACTTTGAGATTCGTTACCACCCGGGGAAGGCAAATGTGGTAGCCGATGCCTTGAGCAGGAAGGACAGAGAACCCATTCGAGTAAAATCTATGAATATAATGATTCATAATAACATTACTACTCAAATAAAGGAGGCGCAACAAGGAGTTTTAAAAGAGGGAAATTTAAAGGATGAAATACCCAAAGGATCGGAGAAGCATCTTAATATTCGGGAAGACGGAACCCGGTATAGGGCTGAAAGGATTTGGGTACCAAAATTTGGAGATATGAGAGAAATGGTACTTAGAGAAGCTCATAAAACCAGATACTCAATACATCCTGGAACGGGGAAGATGTACAAGGATCTCAAGAAACATTTTTGGTGGCCGGGTATGAAAGCCGATGTTGGTAAATACGTAGGAGAATGTTTGACGTGTTCTAAGGTCAAAGCTGAGCATCAGAAACCATCAGGTCTACTTCAACAACCCGAAATCCCGGAATGGAAATGGGAAAACATTACCATGGATTTCATCACTAAATTGCCAAGGACTGCAAGTGGTTTTGATACTATTTGGGTAATAGTTGATCGTCTCACCAAATCAGCACACTTCCTACCAATAAGAGAAGATGACAAGATGGAGAAGTTAGCACGACTGTATTTGAAGGAAGTCGTCTCCAGACATGGAATACCAATCTCTATTATCTCTGATAGGGATGGCAGATTTATTTCAAGATTCTGGCAGACATTACAGCAAGCATTAGGAACTCGTCTAGACATGAGTACTGCCTATCATCCACAAACTGATGGGCAGAGCGAAAGGACGATACAAACACTTGAAGACATGCTACGAGCATGTGTTATTGATTTCGGAAACAGTTGGGATCGACATCTACCGTTAGCAGAATTTTCCTACAACAACAGCTACCATTCAAGCATTGAGATGGCGCCGTTTGAAGCACTTTATGGTAGAAAGTGCAGGTCTCCGATTTGTTGGAGTGAAGTGGGGGATAGACAGATTACGGGTCCGGAGATTATACAAGAAACTACCGAGAAGATCATCCAAATTCAACAACGGTTGAAAACCGCCCAAAGTCGACAAAAGAGCTACGCTGACATTAAAAGAAAAGATATAGAATTTGAAATTGGAGAGATGGTCATGCTTAAAGTTGCACCTTGGAAAGGCGTTGTTCGATTTGGTAAACGAGGGAAATTAAATCCAAGGTATATTGGACCATTCAAGATTATTGATCGTGTCGGACCAGTAGCTTACCGACTAGAGTTACCTCAACAACTCGCGGCTGTACATAACACTTTCCACGTCTCGAATTTAAAGAAATGTTTTGCTAAAGAAGATCTCACTATTCCGTTAGATGAAATCCAAATCAACGAAAAACTTCAATTCATCGAAGAACCCGTCGAAATAATGGATCGTGAGGTTAAAAGACTTAAGAAAAACAAGATACCAATTGTTAAGGTTCGATGGAATGCTCGTAGAGGACTCGAGTTCACCTGGGAGCGTGAAGATCAGATGAAGAAGAAATACCCGCATCTATTTCCAGAAGATTCGTCAACACCTTCAACAGCTTAAAATTTCGGGACGAAATTTATTTAACGAGTAGGTACTGTAGTGACCCGAAATTTTCCATGTTTATATATATTAATTGAGATTGATATTTACATGATTAAATGTTTCCAACATGTTAAGCAATCAAACTTGTTAAGATTTGATTAATTGAAATATGTTTCATATAGACAATTGACCACCCAAGTTGATCGATGATTCACGAACGTTAAAACTTGTAAAAACTATATGATGACATATATATGGATATATATATATAGTTAACATGATACTATGATAAGAAAACATATCATAAAGTATATTAACAATGTACTACATATGTAAAAACAAGACTACTAACTTAATGATTTTTAAACGAGACATATATGTAACGATTATCGTTGTAAAGACATTTAATGTATATATATCATATTAAGAGATATTCATACATGATAATATCATGATAATATAATAATTTAAAATCTCATTTGATATTATAAACATTGGGTTAACAACATTTAACAAGATCGTTAACCTAAAGGTTTCAAAACAACACTTACATGTAACGACTAACGATGACTTAACGACTCAGTTAAAATGTATATACATGTAGTGTTTTAATATGTATTTATACACTTTTGAAAGACTTCAATACACTTATCAAAATACTTCTACTTAACAAAAATGCTTACAATTACATCCTCGTTCAGTTTCATCAACAATTCTACTCGTATGCACCCGTATTCGTACTCGTACAATACACAGCTTTTAGATGTATGTACTATTGGTATATACACTCCAATAATCAGCTCTTAGCAGCCCATGTGAGTCACCTAACACATGTGGGAACCATCATTTGGCAACTAGCATGAAATATCTCATAAAATTACAAAAATATGAGTAATCATTCATGACTTATTTACATGAAAACAAAATTACATATCCTTTATATCTAATCCATACACCAACGACCAAAAACACCTACAAACACTTTCATTCTTCAATTTTCTTCATCTAATTGATCTCTCTCAAGTTCTATCTTCAAGTTCTAAGTGTTCTTCATAAATTCCAAAAGTTCTAGTTTCATAAAATCAAGAATACTTTAAAGTTTGCTAGCTCACTTCCAATCTTGTAAGGTGATCATCCAACCTCAAGAAATCTTTGTTTCTTACAGTAGGTTATCATTCTAATACAAGGTAATAATCATATTCAAACTTTGGTTCAATTTCTATAACTATAACAATCTTATTTCAAGTGATGATCTTACTTGAACTTGTTTTCGTGTCATGATTCTGCTTCAAGAACTTCGAGCCATCCAAGGATCCATTGAAGCTAGATCCATTTTTCTCTTTTCCAGTAGGTTTATCCAAGGAAATTAAGGTAGTAATGATGTTCATAACATCATTCGATTCATACATATAAAGCTATCTTATTCGAAGGTTTAAACTTGTAATCACTAGAACATAGTTTAGTTAATTCTAAACTTGTTCGCAAACAAAAGTTAATCCTTCTAACTTGACTTTTAAAATCAACTAAACACATGTTCTATATCTATATGATATGCTAACTTAATGATTTAAAACCTGGAAACACGAAAAACACCGTAAAACCGGATTTACGCCGTCGTAGTAACACCGCGGGCTGTTTTGGGTTAGTTAATTAAAAACTATGATAAACTTTGATTTAAAAGTTGTTATTCTGAGAAAATGATTTTTATTATGAACATGAAACTATATCCAAAAATTATGGTTAAACTCAAAGTGGAAGTATGTTTTCTAAAATGGTCATCTAGACGTCGTTCTTTCGACTGAAATGACTACCTTTACAAAAACGACTTGTAACTTATTTTTCCGACTATAAACCTATACTTTTTCTGTTTAGATTCATAAAATAGAGTTCAATATGAAACCATAGCAATTTGATTCACTCAAAACGGATTTAAAATGAAGAAGTTATGGGTAAAACAAGATTGGATAATTTTTCTCATTTTAGCTACTTGAAAATTGGTAACAAATCTATTCCAACCATAACTTAATCAACTTGTATTGTATATTATGTAATCTTGAGATACCATAGACACGTATACAATGTTTCGACCTATCATGTCGACACATCTATATATATTTCGGAACAACCATAGACACTCTATATGTGAATGTTGGAGTTAGCTATACAGGGTTGAGGTTGATTCCAAAATATATATAGTTTGAGTTGTGATCAATACTGAGATACGTATACACTGGGTCGTGGATTGATTCAAGATAATATTTATCGATTTATTTCTGTACATCTAACTGTGGACAACTAGTTATAGGTTACTAACGAGGACAGCTGACTTAATAAACTTAAAACATCAAAATATATTAAAAGTGTTGTAAATATATTTTGAACATACTTTAATATATATGTATATATTGTTATAGGTTCGTGAATCAACAGTGGCCAAGTCTTACTTCCCGACGAAGTAAAAATCTGTGAAAGTGAGTTATAGTCCCACTTTTAAAATCTAATATTTTTGGGATGAGAATACATGCAGGTTTTATAAATGATTTACAAAATAGACACAAGTACGTGAAACTACATTCTATGGTTGAATTATCGAAATCGAATATGCCCCTTTTTATTAAGTCTGGTAATCTAAGAATTAGGGAACAGACACCCTAATTGACGCGAATCCTAAAGATAGATCTATTGGGCCTAACAAACCCCATCCAAAGTACCGGATGCTTTAGTACTTCGAAATTTATATCATATCCGAAGGGTGTCCCGGAATGATGGGGATATTCTTATATATGCATCTTGTTATTGTCGGTTACCAGGTGTTCACCATATGAATGATTTTTATCTCTATGTATGGGATGTGTATTGAAATATGAAATCTTGTGGTCTATTGTTACGATTTGATATATATAGGTTAAACCTATAACTCACCAACATTTTTGTTGACGTTTAAAGCATGTTTATTCTCAGGTGAATATTAAGAGCTTCCGCTGTTACATACTAAAATAAGGACAAGATTTGGAGTCCATGTTTGTATGATATTGTGTAAAAACTGCATTCAAGAAACTGATTTCGATGTAACATATTTGTATTGTAAACCATTATGTAATGGTCGTGTGTAAACAGGATATTTTAGATTATCATTATTTGATAATCTACGTAAAGCTTTTTAAACCTTTATTTATGAAATAAAGGTTATGGTTTGTTTTAAAAATGAATGCAGTCTTTGAAAAACGTCTCATATAGAGGTCAAAACCTCGCAACGAAATCAATTAATATGGAACGTTTTTAATCAATAAGAACGGGACATTTCAATTATGAGAGTGTTGGTCATTACGTAACCCTCGTCCCTTTGACGATGTTACAACAAGCTGTCTTATCAACGGCCATAACGGTTATGTTCCACAAGACCAAGGATGGGAAGTAGTCCTAGTTAAACCAGAATGCAAGACTTGTTTCTGGACGTATGAATTACGTGTCTTTATTGCCTTTGCTGAACGACTTGTGTACTAGCTAGAATTATCTTCACAACTATCTTGTATCAAAGTTATTGTGTACTATATTTCATGCTTTATGTAAAATAAGCGGTATTGTAAGTTTGTAAAATATTGTATAAAAGTTTGAACGCGAAATATTATTATAATCAGTTTTTCATATAGAATTGTAGTAGTTGAATTGTATATTAGCTACTAAGTATGAACTTAACGGGTAGGTACTACCCGAATTTAAACTTATAAAACGCTAATATGAAGAAAAAGCTTTTATAAATGAGTTCGTATTATGCTACGAAATACTATTAACTACTCTTAATATTCTGTATGATTAACTTGTTCCATTTGACTATTTTGAAGGAAATGGCACCGACTACTCGACACACCGTGAATATGAATGAAGAGGAATTCTGTACTTTTCTAGCTTCAAACATAGCCGCAGTACAGGCTGCGCTACATACCAACAATAACCTTGGATCTAGCAGTACAGGAAATCGTGTAGGATGCACCTACAAAGAATTCACTGCCTGCAAACCTTTGGAATTTGATGGAACTGAAGGACCGATCGGATTGAAACGGTGGACCGAGAAGGTCGAATCGGTGTTTGCCATAAGTAAGTGTACTGAAGAGGACAAAGTGAAGTACGCTACGCATGCCTTCACAGGTTCTGCGTTAACATGGTGGAATACCTATCTAGAGCAAGTGGGACAAGATGATGCGTACGCACTACCGTGGTTAGCATTCAAGCACTTGATGAACGAGAAGTACCGTCCCAGAACCGAGGTCAATAAGCTCAAGACAGAACTTAGAGGGTTACGAACCCAAGGATTTGATATTACCACGTACGAAAGACGATTCACAGAATTGTGCCTATTGTGTCCGGGAGCGTTCAAAGATGAGGAAGAGAAGATCGACGCGTTTGTGAAAGGATTACCGGAAAGAATCCAAGAAGATATAAGTTCACACGAGCCCGCCTCCATACAACAGGTATGTAGAATGGCTCACAAACTAGTGAACCAGATTGAGGAAAGAATTAAAGAACAACGGCTGAAGAGGCCAATGTGAAGCAAGTCAAAAGAAAGTGGGAGGAAAACGGTGATAAGAATCACCAATACAACAACAACAACAATTACAATAATAATCGCAACAATTATCCCAACAATCGCAACATCAATCGCAACTACAACAAACGGCCCAACAACAACAACAGCAACTACAACAATTATCCCAACAACAACAACAACAACAACAGCAACTACAACAATCATCTCAACAACAATAACAACCGCAACAACAACAACAATCAGAAGCAGCTATGCCAAAGGTGTGAAAAGTATCACTCGGGGTTCTGCACAAAATTTTGCAACAAGTGTAAAAGAAATGGTCATAGCGCGGCGAAGTGTGAGGTCTACGGACCAGGGGTCAACAGAACGAAAAGAACAAATGGTGTCGGAACGAGTAATGGCGGAGCAAGTAGTGTCGGAGCAAGTTATGCCAATGTAGTTTGTTATAAATGTGGAAAACCGGGCCACATTATTAGAAATTGCCCGAACCAGGAGAACACGAATGGACAAGGCCACGGAAGAGTTTTCAATATTAATGCGGCAGAGGCACATGAAGACCCGGAGCTTGTTACGGGTACGTTTCTTATTGACAATAAATCTGTACATCTAACTGTGGACAATTAGTTGTAGGTTACTAACGAGGACAGCTGACTTAATAAACTTAAAACATCAAAATATATTAAAAGTGTTGTAAATATATTTTGAACATACTTTGATATATATGTATATATTGTTATAGGTTCGTGAATCAACCAGTGGCCAAGTCTTACTTCCCGACGAAGTAAAAATCTGTGAAAGTGAGTTATAGTCCCACTTTTAAAATCTAATATTTTTGAGATGAGAATACATGCAAGTTTTATAAATGATTTACAAAATAGACACAAGTACGTGAAACTACACTCTATGGTTGAATTATCGAAATCGAATATGCCCCTTTTTATTAAGTCTGGTAATCTAAGAATTAGGGAACAGACACCCTAATTGACGCGAATCCTAAAGATAGATCTATTGGGCCTAACAAACCCCATCCAAAGTACCGGATGCTTTAGTACTTCGAAATTTATATCATATCCGAAGGGTGTCCCGGAATGATGGGGATATTCTTATATATGCATCTTGTTAATGTCGGTTACCAGGTGTTCACCATAT
Source organism: Rutidosis leptorrhynchoides (assembly GCF_046630445.1). Classification (NCBI taxonomy): domain Eukaryota; kingdom Viridiplantae; phylum Streptophyta; class Magnoliopsida; order Asterales; family Asteraceae; genus Rutidosis; species Rutidosis leptorrhynchoides. The sequence continues at coordinate 422,506,233 of NC_092336.1, forward strand.
GAATGATTTTTATCTCTATGTATGGGATGTGTATTGAAATATGAAATCTTGTGGTCTATTGTTACGATTTGATATATATAGGTTAAACCTATAACTCACCAACATTTTTGTTGACGTTTAAAGCATATTTATTCTTAGGTGAATACTAAGAGCTTCCGCTGTTGCATACTAAAATAAGGACAAGATTTGGAGTCCATGTTTGTATGATATTGTGTAAAAACTGCATTCAAGAAACTGATTTCGATGTAACATATTTGTATTGTAACCATTATGTAATGGTCGTGTGTAAACAGGATATTTTAGATTATCATTATTTGATAATCTACGTAAAGCTTTTTAAACCTTTATTTATGAAATAAAGGTTATGGTTTGTTTTAAAAATGAATGCAGTCTTTGAAAAATGTCTCATATAGAGGTTAAAACCTCGCAACGAAATCAATTAATATGGAACGCTTTTAATCAATAAGAACGGGACATTTCATTGACTGCATTGATGCATAAAGGGAAGAAATTTGAATGGAAGGATGAAAACGAGAAAGCGTTTCGGTTATTGAAGAAAAAGCTAACTACGGCACCTATATTGTCATTGCCTGAAGGGAATGATGATTTTGTGATATATTGTGACGCATCAAAGCAAGGCCTCGGTTGTGTATTAATGCAACGAACGAAGGTAATTGCCTATGCGTCCAGACAATTTAAGATTCACGAGCAAAATTATACGACTCACGATTTGGAATTGGGCGCTGTTGTTTTTGCATTAAAGACTTGGAGGCACTACTTATATGGGGTCAAAAGTATTATATATACCGACCACAAAAGTCTCCAACATATATTTGATCAGAAACAGCTGAACATGAGGCAGCGTAGGTGGATTGAATTATTGAATGATTACGATTTTGAGATTCGTTACCACCCGAGAAAGGCGAATGTGGTAGCCGACGCTTTGAGTAGAAAGGACATAGAACCTATGCGGGTAAAAGCTATGAATATAATTATTTGTACTAACCTTACTACTGAAATAAAGGAGGCGCAACAGGGAGTTTTAAAAGAGGGAAAATTGAAGATTGAAATACCGAAAGGATCGGAGAAACATATTAATATTCGGGAAGATGGAACTCGATATAGGGCAGAAAGAATTTGGGTACCAAAGTTTGGAGGTGTGAGAGAAATGGTACTTAGTGAAGCACATAAAACCAGATACTCAATACATCCCGGAGCGAGAAAGATGTACCGAGATCTCAAGAAACATTTTTGGTGGCCGGGTATGAAAGCCGATATTGCTACATACGTAGGAGAATGTTTGACATGTTCTAAGGTAAAAGCTGAACATCAGAAACCATCAGGTCTACTTCAACAACCTGAAATCCCGAAATGGAAATGGGAAAACATTACCATGGATTTCATTACTAAATTGCCAAGGACTGCAAGTGGTTATGATACTATTTGGGTAATAGTCGACCGTCTCACCAAATCAGCGCACTTTCTACCAATGCAAGAAGATGATAAAATGGAAAAGTTAGCACGACTATACTTGAAGGAAGTCATCTCCAGACACGGAATACCAATCTCTATTATCTCTGATAGGGACGGTAGATTTGTTTCAAGGTTTTGGCAAACGTTACAACAAGCATTGGGAACTCATCTAGATATGAGTACTGCGTATCATCCACAAACCGATGGGCAGAGTGAAATGATGATACAGACTCTTGAAGATGTAGCGACCCCGACAAATCGTCAAGTGACGGTGTCGACTACGTGGGTCCCATTACCTGGTCATAAGTCTTTATGACAATGTTTGACCAAAATATGTCACCCTCATTTCAAAATAAAGATTGTTTTCAAAGTTTACAAGAATTGTTCAACCAAAAGTTAAGTTACAAGGTTATAAGTACATTTGAAATCTAGGCGACACGGTTTAAAGTAAAGTCAAAAGACGCTCCAAGTAATGCATGTATACTCGACATCCAATGCAAGTATCAAATAGTGAGCGGAAGCATGTATCACATATCATGCAAGACCTGAGAAAAACATAGAAATCTGTCAACGAAAACGTTGGTGAAATCATAGGTTTAAGTAAGTAAGTGAGTAAAAGTAAGTAAGTCGAACCACAAGGTTTGCAAAGTTGAAATAATAGTAACACATTCTAAAAGTTAATATTCACGAGCACCCAATTATCAAAACTTAACATTCCGTCCGTTGAATACCCCATCAATTAGTGCTAGAACAACACCGTTTCCCGAAAATATATTTCATCCGTAGACGGTAGCGAACCGTCAAAGATGAGGGTTGTCAAACCCATATGGCCATATAACATAAGTTCTCGCTTACACCATCTGATGTAACTAATGATAATCGGATTGAGGATTTTTGTTCTAAACTCGTATGTAGAATGTTTGTTTTTCCGTTCTTGTGTTCACTTAGTTCAAAAGAATCGTTTATGTTTTCTCATCCCAAAAGTAAGTTCAAAAGAGTAAAAAGTGGGACTATGATCTCACCTTGAGTTCAAGAGTTAATAAAGTACTTCGACAAGTACACGCGTGCAAAGACAAAGCTAGTCTTGACCTAAACATATAGGTTATATCAATAACGATAGTCACGAAGGGTCAAAGATGTTCAATTAGTCCTATGGCTCGTTATGACTCGATTAATATAGCACGTGGATCAATTTGTCAAGTTTCATGCACGACACAAGTAGTTAAGCATGTTAGAACGATTGTATAATCGTTTGGTTAAGTTTGACTAAAAGTCAAACTTGGTCAAAGTCAAAGTCAACGGGGTCGGGTCGGGTGCCCGGCAATTTTCTCATGATGAGAAGTCATATACGAGCATAATAGTCAAGTTTCATGGTAAACGGGGTTATAGTAAAGCGGGAAACATTTTTGTGACATGAAAAACAAAGACAAAATGAGCTGGGCAGTATGCGCGGCGCGCTATGGGTTGCGCGGCGCGCACCCAAGTGTAAACCCTGGTCAGAACTTAACCACGAAGGCAAACATCTGGGATTTCTAATTCTGCGCGGCGCGCGGGTATATGCTTGGCGCGCAATACCTGAGAAACATGCAGTTTGCAGAAAAATGGTCCAAGTCACGAACCAAAATACAATTTAACACATCTCATGCACCGAAAACACTTAAAACATGTATCTTATACCATCGGAAAGGTATTTTGACAAGGAAAACATCTAAATGCATTTCATCAATCAAACTTCCACTTACAACAACCAAAAACTGCAATTAAACATTCATAATCAAAGTTCAAGTTCCAAAAACACATTTTATGATTCGGGCAACCAATTTACATGTATGTTATGCCGTTTCGAAGGTAATCAAACACACATTGCAACAAAACACTTAACAACAATATCTCATAGCATTTGACGCATCAAAAGTTCATGTAAAGCTCATCAAACCCTAATCCAAGTTCACAAAATCATTAATCATGTTCTTGGAGTTTCCTTAATCAACCTATACATCAAAACGAAGCTAATGATACTAGTAACACTTTTAAAACATGCACTTTAACAATCTAACAACATTTGATCATCCAAAATCAAGGATTTAGCAAGTAATTTTCATATTGAACTAGTTACACCAAAAACAACGAATCGAGCATACAAATTACATACACGACATCACAATGAGCCATAGACACTAATTAACAACTTTATAACTCAAAAATCTCAAGAACACATAAAATTAGTGATTTTAGAAAGTTACCCAAATGAGATGAAGTTGGTATCAAATTGAAGAGGATGAAGAGAGGATTCCAAATATGTATTTTGTTTTGGTTGAAGCTTCCAAATCCGAATTTAGATGATGATTCTTTGTAGTGGTGTTTGAGAGAAAATTGGAAAGTATAGAAAGAAAATGGAAATGAAAATGAAAAGGAAAATGGGGAGGTGGGTGTTGACTAGTCAAGCTAGTCACATCTTTGCTCCAATGGCAAAACTAGTCCCTCGCGTTCGGTTGCGGGTGCGTGAATTGACCAAACGAATTATTTTAAATTACACGGAAGTACGGGAGATATTAAAAATCCGATAACGAGAATATTTAAAATGTTACTTAACAAAGGATACGAATCTAGATATGAAGGGTATTATTTAAAAAGAAAAAGACGGGCGTTAAAATAATTTAACGGAAAAATGCGGGATGTTACATTATCCACACCTCAAAAGAAATTTCGTCCCGAAATTTAGTTGGAAATAATAATCGATGCCTCTCACTCGAGACCGGAGATGTCAATGCTATGAATAAGTGAAGGTACGTCCTTGAGTGTTCTCATGAATTTGGATTTTTACGATCCCCGGTTTCAACTGGTTTTCCTATGAAGAGAAGTTTGTCTTCAATAGTTGGTGCATTTAGAAGAATTGCACGTTCCTGTTCCGCAGGACACGTTTCTATGTTTGTTACACGAAATGTAAGGTAAACGGAAACTTAATTGAGTCGGAAGTTCTAAACGGTAGGAAGCGGTTCCAATACGCCCCAAGGTTTCAAAAGGTTCAATATTGCGGCTATAGCCTTTCTCGATTTCCCAAAATGGATTACACCTTTCCAAGGTGCGGTTTCTCAATATTACGCGGTTACACACTGGGATTTGTGAGGTTTTCATCTAAGTTTAGTATAACTCTTTTGGCGACTACGGATCGTCTCGAGCCCTCCTCGGATTTGAATGATTTCAATTGTTGTTTCTTGATGGAGTTCAGATTTCGGTGGTTGATGCTTTGGTTAAATGAACAGGGGTATGACATTAGCGGTCATATAGGGTTTCGGAAAGTGCGCGTGAACACACGAGTGGTAACTACTGTTGTAAGAGTGATCTACTAAAGGTGACAATACGAGTTTGTGACATGTCTTTCCAAGACGTAAATCGTTCGTTTGCTCGGTTCGTCTGTTTGTGGGTGGTACGCGGTACTCATGTCTAAGCGGGTTCCCAAGGTTTCTTGTAAAACTAGAAGTGAAACGAGTATTTCGATACGGAATAATTGACAAAGATACACCGTGTTGGAATAGAATCTCTTAAGATACGTTTGAACAAGTTAGTTAGGGTTCGAAAAATGTTCGTTAGGACTATTCACCCTCGTGGCGAATACTTATGTAATATGAGGAGTTTCTCTATCCATGGAGAAATGTTACAAGGAGTTTCTTTAAACGGAAATACGAACGGTAAAGATAGTAGTGAAATGAGGACTTAGAATAGGATGAGTTTACATCTCGAGGTTGCCATAACGTGCCTCTAGTTGTCAAAAGTTGAAGTCTGAAAGAGAAACGAGGTAGTACACGTAGTTGTATAGTTCGGGGTTGAATAATAGTTGACCGATTATCAGAAACACAAGGGCGTTAAGTCAAAGAAGAGTGAAGTATCGTTGGATTGTGTGTTATCTTAAATCCCAGTAATATCAGACGGTGACGGTGAAATAACAGAGGTAGGTAGTGTGGTACGGGATGACGAGAAAATTGATCGGATCCACAATTTAGTATTCGAATTCTTCGTGCAAAATAACGAATTTCAGTTATGTTGATTTTTGAGTCGAGAGAGTATGCCTTTCGGCGTTCAAGTAGAAATATTTCCATGTTTGAGTTCCATCTGTTGCTATACGATTTTAACTAGAAATGTTGGTGTGAAGAATCACGCTCAAGGTTCGAACACGGAGAGGTTTAGAGTTTTCCTTAGTGAGTTAACGAGTTTAAAAGTCGTGTGACACGAGAAAAGTCAGAAATGAATCTTCGGTAACAACCGGTGAGATCTAATATTTTTACGAATATAAGTCTGAGTTGGGAGAGTTTCCTGATTACATGTGGCTTGATTTCGAGATTGATTGTAATGCCTTGACCATTAACATCATGGTCTAGAAAATTGGACTTCGTTCAACAGAAACTCTCACTCGGAGAATTTGGTATAGAGTTGCTCTTTTCTCAAAAGTTCGAGCTTAAGATGGTGATGTTGTTCGTTTTCCTTCTTTACTTGAATAAGTTAAGATGTCATCTATAAATACGATAACAGATTAGTCTATATGAATTTGCATACGCGGTTCAAGAGGTTTATGGATACGGGCGAGCCCTAAATAAATCAAACGGTACTAAGAGAGATTTACAACTAACGTTGCGAGTTCGGAAAGTGGCTTAGGAGACATCGTCTCACTTAACCCCCAATTGATGATAACCGGAACGGAGGTCGATTTGGAACATACGGGATTCGTGCAAATAATCATGAGGTCATGGATGCGAGGGAGAGGGTATCGGTTTCCAACCGAAAATTTCTTAGTTCACAATAATCTATACATAAATGTAGGGCAACAATTTCTCCTTAATGAATAGGTTTTGAGTTCCTTAGTTCTATTGGTGTCGAGTTCAATTTCTTAACGTATATCCTCCGATAATATTTATAGGCACACAATATTTTTCCGTTGGTCGCTTAAATCGCCTAAATAGTATCTAGGGGAAAAGATGGAAGGTAATGAGTACAAGTCAAAGTCTTGGTTGTAAAACGTCTAGCGGTAATCGAATCGAACAAGTATGAAGTATACGGTTTGTTGTGAAGAAACGTACCCGTGACTAGTCCATCATCGTCTCGGGCATCCTAGGTGTCGATGTTGAAAGTTCAATGGCGTGCGTTGGGGTTGATTTCTTCTTTGGGCACACATTCCTAAAATGACCCAGTTGGCCACACTCAAAGCATGCACCCGTCCTGTGTGCGTTGGGCACCCTTCGAGCGACGGTAACGGTACCGTTACAGACATGGGCCACATGGCCACTTCTTTGACACTTGACGCAAAATGGTTTGCCACATTCACCAAAATGATGTTTGCGACACTTGTTACAGTGAGGTAGGGTTCCGGCGTACCCCTTCTTGCCGCCGGGGGTGAAAGGCTTCTTGGAGATGTTGTTATTGTTGTGGTTGCTTGGTTGCGAGGCTTCCCATTTTCTTTTGTTGTTACCCGGGTGGTTCTCGACCATTCGTACCGGTGCTTCCATTTCATTCACCGTTTCTAAAGTTTGGTGGGCCTTTGTTAAAGCCTCTTGTAGGTTAGTGGGTTGGGATGCCATTACCCCGTGTTGAATGCTCTTAGGGAGGCCATCCATGTAAAGTTCGACTCTTAGGGATTCGGGAGTCATGAGATTTGGACACATTGAGACTAGTTCGGTAAACCGTTGATTATAAGCTCCGAGGTCATTCCCGACCGTTCTTAAATTCCTTAGCCCTTGCTCGAGCCTTCGAGTCTCATCGCGCGGGAAGTATTCGGTGATCATTCTTTCTCTTAATTCGGTCCAAGAGAGTGTAAGGGCTTCATCGATACCCACTGATTGTACATACGTGTTCCACCATGAGAGAGCGATACCGGTAAGAGTGAGGGTGGAAAACTTGACCTTATCTTGGTCCTGACAACCGCTTATGCTAAAAACGGATTCTGTTTGTTCAAACCATCGGGTGAGAGTAACCGGTCCCCCGGTTCCATCGAAAGTGGGAGGATTGTACTTCATGAAGTTCTTGTAGGAGCAACCTTCGATTGAATTACCGGCTCCATGATTGTTGTTGTTAGAAAAGTGATTGGCCACGGCCGTACCCACGGCGGTGGTTATCATTCGTTGAAGAGCTTGTTCTAGAGTTTCGAGAGGAGTGTTGTGTTGACCTTGGTGAACCATTGTTCCTTCATGACACAAGAATATCGTTGATTAGTATTCTCAAAAATACTAACCGTGATATGGAATAAGGATAGAGAGAAAATTTTCCTTGACTCTCCTTAAATTCTTTATGTCATAATGTCGGAACGTCCATGTGAATCACCGTAATATAATACCGGAAATTATATTACCCTGATTCTCATGTGCATTTAACATTACTTCACAAAGTCAAGGTGGCGCATCAACAAAATTTATCAACGTAAGATCAAGATCGAATACGAGTCAGATATGATAGAAGAGTTCGAGTATAAATGCACAAATAGTCAAGTAATTCCTACTTCAGTCTATATGCCGGTTGTAGTCTAGATTCACCTATGTACCCTATGAATCGGGATGGACACAAATGAACTCTAAATCCCTACAACCAAGGCTCTGATACCACTTGTAGCGACCCCGACAAATCGTCAAGTGACGGCGTCGACTACGTGGGTCCCATTACCTGGTCATAAGTCTTTATGACAATGTTTGACCAAAATATGTCACCCTCATTTCAAAATAAAGATTGTTTTCAAAGTTTACAAGAATTGTTCAACCAAAAGTTAAGTTACAAGGTTATAAGTACATTTGAAATCTAGGTGACACGGTTTAAAGTAAAGTCAAAAGACGCTCCAAGTAATGCATGTATACTCGACATCCAATGCAAGTATCAAATAGTGAGCGGAAGCATGTATCACATATCGTGCAAGACCTGAGAAAAACATAGAAATCTGTCAACGAAAACGTTGGTGAAATCATAGGTTTAAGTAAGTAAGTGAGTAAAAGTAAGTAAGTCGAACCACAAGGTTTGCAAAGTTGAAATAATAGTAACACATTCTAAAAGTTAATATTCACGAGCACCCAATTATCAAAACTTAACATTCTGTCCGTTGAATACCCCATCAATTAGTGCTAGAACAACACTGTTTCCCGAAAATATATTTCATCCGTAGACGGTAGCGAACCGTCAAAGATGAGGGTTGTCAAACCCATATGGCCATATAACATAAGTTCTCGCTTACACCATCTGATGTAACTAATGATAATCGGATTGAGGATTTTTGTTCTAAACTCGTATGTAGAATGTTTGTTTTCCCGTTCTTGTGTTCACTTAGTTCAAAAGAATCGTTTATGTTTTCTCATCCCAAAAGTAAGTTCAAAAGAGTAAAAAGTGGGACTATGATCTCACCTTGAGTGCAAGAGTTAATAAAGTACTTCGACAAGTACACGCGTGCAAAGACAAAGCTAGTCTTGACCTAAACATATAGGTTATATCAATAACGATAGTCACGAAGGGTCAAAGATGTTCAATTAGTCCTATGGCTCGTTACGACTCGATTAATATAGCACGTGGATCAATTTGTCAAGTTTCATGCACGACACAAGTAGTTAAGCATGTTAGAACGATTGTATAATCGTTTGGTTAAGTTTGACTAAAAGTCAAACTTGGTCAAAGTCAAAGTCAACGGGGTCGGGTCGGGTGCCCGACAATTTTCTCATGATGAGAAGTCATATACGAGCATAATAGTCAAGTTTCATGGTAAACGGGGTTATAGTAAAGCGGGAAACATTTTTGTGACATGAAAAACAAAGACAAAATGAGCTGGGCAGTATGCGCGGCGCGCTATGGGTTGCGCGGCGCGCACCCAAGTGTAAATCCTGGTCAGAACTTAACCACGAAGGCAAACATCTGGGATTTCTAATTCTGCGCGGCGCGCGGGTATATGCGCGGCGCGCAATACCTGGGAAACATGCAGTTTGCAGAAAAATGGTCCAAGTCACGAACCAAAATACAATTTAACACATCTCATGCACCGAAAACACTTAAAACATGTATCTTATACCATCGGAAAGGTATTTTGACAAGGAAAACATCTAAACGCATTTCATCAATCAAACTTCCACTTACAACAACCAAAAACTGCAATTAAACATTCATAATCAAAGTTCAAGTTCCAAAAACGCATTTTATGATTCGGGCAACCAATTTACATGTATGTTATGCCGTTTCGAAGGTAATCAAACACACATTGCAACAAAACACTTAACAACAATATCTCATAGCATTTGACACATCAAAAGTTCATGTAAAGCTCATCAAACCCTAATCCAAGTTCACAAAATCATTAATCATGTTCTTGGAGTTTCCTTAATCAACCTATACATCAAAACGAAGCTAATGATACTAGTAACACTTTTAAAACATGCACTTTAACAATCTAACAACATTTGATCATCCAAAATCAAGGATTTAGCAAGTAATTTTTATATTGAACTAGTTACACCAAAAACAACGAATCGAGCATACAAATTACATACACGACATCACAATGAGCCATAGACACTAATTAACAACTTTATAACTCAAAAATCTCAAGAACACATAAAATTAGTGATTTTAGAAAGTTACCCAAATGAGATGAAGTTGGTATCAAATTGAAGAGGATGAAGAGAGGATTCCAAATATGTATTTTGTTTTGGTTGAAGCTTCCAAATCCGAATTTAGATGATGATTCTTTGTAGTGGTGTTTGAGAGAAAATTGGAAAGTATAGAAAGAAAATGGAAATGAAAATGAAAAGGAAAATGGGGAGGTGGGTGTTGACTAGTCAAGCTAGTCACATCTTTGCTCCAATGGCGAAACTAGTCCCTCGCGTTCGGTTGCGGGTGCGTGAATTGACCAAACGAATTATTTTAAATTACACGGAAGTACGGGAGATATTAAAAATCCGATAACGAGAATATTTAAAATGTTACTTAATAAAGGATACGAATCTAGATATGAAGGGTATTATTTAAAAAGAAAAAGACGGGCGTTAAAATAATTTAACGGAAAAATGCGGGATGTTACAGAAGATATGCTACGATCATGTGTTATTGATTTTGGAAACAGTTGGGATCGACATCTACCGTTAGCTGAATTTTCCTACAACAACAGTTACCACTCGAGTATTGAGATGGCACCGTTTGAGGCACTTTATGGCAGAAAGTGTAGGTCTCCGATTTGTTGGAGTGAAGTGGGAGATAGACAAATTACGGGTCCAGAAATTATCCAAGAAACTACCGAGAAAATCATTCAAATTCAACAACGGTTGAAAATCGCCCAAAGTCGACAAAAGAGTTACCAGACAGTAAAAGAAAAGATATAGAACTTGAAATTGGTGACATGGTCATGCTTAAAGTATCACCTTGGAAAGGCGTTGTTCATTTTGGAAAACGGGGAAAACTAAACTCGAGATACATTGGGCCATTCAAGATTATTGATCGTGTCAGACCGGTAGCTTATCAACTTGAATTACCGCCACAATTAGCCGACGTAAATAATACCTTTCACATCTCGAATCTGAAGAAATGCTTAGCTAAAGAAGATCTCACTATTCCTTTAGATGAAATCCAGATCAATGAAAAACTTCAATTCATTGAAGAACCCGTCGAAATAATGGATCGTGAGGTTAAAAGACTTAAGCAAAATAAAATACCAATCGTTAAGGTTCGATGGAATGCGCGTAGAGGACCCAAGTTCACCTGGGAACGTGAAGATCAGATGAAGAAGAAATACCCACACTTATTTCCAGAAGATGCGTCAACACCTTCAACAGCTTAAAATTTCTGGACGAAATTTATTTAACGGGTAGGTACTGTAGTGACCCGAACTTTTCCATGTTTATATATTAAATGAAAACTATATTTACATGATTAAATGTTTCTAACATGTTAAGTAATCAAACTTGTTAAGACTTGATTAATTGAAATGAGTTTATGTAGACAACTGACCACCCTGTTTGCCTGATGATTCACGAACGTCATAACTTGTGATGATTATATAATCATTTTATTTTTTTATGATGTAAGTTTTTATTATATATATATATATATATATATATATATATATATATATATATATATATATATATATATATATAAGAAGAAATACAATTAAATCAAAGATGTACAAGTAAAATACTATTTGCTACAGTAAAATACTATTTGCTACAGTAAATACTATTTACTACAGTAAACACTATTTACTCGTATTCAATCCGTATTCGTACTCGTACAATACCCAGCCTCTAGACGTATATACTATTGGTATATACATTCAATGATTAGCTCCTTAGCAGCCTTAATGAGTCATCAAAGATGTGGAAATCATCATTTGGCAACTAGCATGAATGATTACACTAAAAATCAAACTAATGGAGCCTATATCTTGACTCCATATTCACGTTTTCTTTCACCCACCACAAACACATTTTCATTCCAACTTTTCTGCATCAAACACATCTCTCTCAAATTCTCTCTTGATGTAAGTGTTCTTCATCATCTTCATCAGAATCTACATCAATCTAGCTCATAAATTCTTACATAAACCAACTTACAAAACAACAACTCAAGAACACATCAAGAACACTTTCAAGTTTACTAGCTTACTTCCAACCTTGCAAATCCATTTCAAGTGATTATCCAATCTCAAGAAATCTTTGTTATTTACAGTAGGTTATCTTTCTAATTCAAGGTAATACTCATATTCAAAATTTGATTCAATTTCTATAACTATAACAATCTTAATTCGAGTAGTAAACTCACTTGAACTTGTTTTCGTGTCATGATTCTACTTCAAGAACTTTCAAGCCATCCAAGATCCTTTGAAGTTCTAGATTATTTCTTGTCATTTACAGTAGGTTTACCTACTATACTTAAGGTAGTAATAATGTTCATAACATCATTCGATTCATATATATAACTATCTTATTCGAAGATTTAAACTTGTAATCACTAGAACATAATTTAGTTAATTCTAAACGTGTTCGCAAACAAAGTAAATCCTTCTAACTTAACTTTTAAAATCAAATAAACACATGTTCTATATCTATATGATAGGCTAACTTAATGATTTAAAACCTGAAAACACGAAGAACACCGTAAAACCGGACCCGAACTTAACTTTTAAAATCAAATAAACGCGAGCTACAGGTGCAGCTCCTGGCACTAAGTCGATCTGAAACTCTACTGCTCTCGGCGGCGGTAATCCAGGCAATTCTTTAGGAAAGACATCGGAGAATCCGTTCATAATTCGAACGTCGTTCACACTCTTCACCTCGGTTTCTACCGTTTTCACATGTGCTAGGACAGCAAGACGTCCCTTCTTCATGATCTTTTACGCTTTCACGCAACTAATGAGGTTCAGCATCGAGGTACATCTTTCTCCGTAAATGATTAGTGGCTCACCATCTCCTTGCGGTATACGAAGAGCTTTATCTCCACAAACAATATCGGCCTTTATCTTGGTCAACCAGTCCATACCGACGATCACGTCAAAACTTCCCAATTTGATAGGTATTAAGTCAATTTCGAAATCTGCACCGGCTATGTTGATAATAGCTCCTCGACTAATATGGTCAACTTTCTTAAGTTTTCCATTGGCGACCTCGACAAGCATACTCTCTTTTAACGGGACTAATGACCAATTAATCTTATCGCAAAAATGTCTACATACATAACTTCTATCGGCACCAGTATCAAATAAGACAGAAGCTAATAGATTGTTGATAGTGAATATATACCTGTCACCAAGTCGGGGTTTTCTCGGGCGTCCCTTGAATTGACGTTGAAAGCTCTACCACGGGGTGATCCGCCGTCTTTTCTTTTGTTGGGACACGCATTTCTGAAATGGCCTGTCTGTCCGCATTCGTAGCACTTTTTCGGTCCATTGGTGTTCGGCTTCCCATTCAAAGTGGTGACCTTGCAGTCCTTACCGATGTGTCCAGTCCGTTGGCACTTTTCGCAAACAACATTACAATATCCAGTATGGTGCTTGTAGCACCGCTTGCACTTTGGTAAGGTTCCTTTGTAGTTCGGGTTTGAGTTGGTGTTCGGATTGGGGTTTCCACCGTTGTTGTTTCCTATGAAACCCTCATGTCGTTTCGCCGGGTTTTGATCATAGGTCCTTCCCCTGTTGTTGTTGTTATCCCACTTGCGCTTATCACTACCTCCTGCTTCAGACTTGGCCATCTCCGGTTCATCGATGATAATTTGATTCATTAAAGTATCCACCATGCGCATTGCTTCAGGGACACTTGGTGGCTTGGACGAGGTGACGTTTCCCTTAATGCTCTTAGGAAGTCCCCAGAAGTACCTTTCCATTCGCTTGAATTCCGGGGTGACCATTGTCGTACACATCAGGGCTAATTCCAAAAATCTCCTGTTGTAACCATCAAGGTCATTCCCAACGGCCTTTAACTGCATGAACTTAATCTCCATCTTTTGTATCTCGGTCCTCGGACAATATTCCTCAATCAGGGCCCCTTTGAATTCCTCCCATGGAGTAGCAAACGCCTCATCGATACCTTTTGCTTAAGCCAACGTGTTCCACCACGTTAGTGCGCCATCAGACAGCGTACATGAAGCAAACTTGGTTTTATTCTCCTCTGAACAGTTGTTGACTCGGAACACAGATTCAAGTTTTTCAAACCATCTAGTGAGACCAACCGGCCCCTCTGTTCCACTGAAGTTGTGAGGTTTGCAGCTCTGAAACTCCTTGTACGTACACCCATTATGAATGGGTTGAATAACCGGTGGCGGTGGCGGTGGAGCTTGGGGTTGCATTTCCGCAATGGCTGTGGCTACCCTTTCGGCAATCATCTCCTCGATTTGGGCTGCGGTAGGGGTTGATGTTGATCGTCCGTTGGCCATGGTGTTCTAAACAAAAATTTTGACTCAAGTCAAAATCCAGTATTCAAATAGTAATAATACAGTATATAGTAACCAACATGGAATCAACACATCACATGTTTATTAAATAACGCATCTAGGTACAAATACCACAGAATCATCGTACAGTAATGTAAATAGAACATCGTGCAAGAATTAAATAACTCAAAGTTCCATTCATTAATAATAAGTTACATACATCTGTATAAGTTCGTACAATACATAAGTGAAACATAAAACTACAACTAGATTACATAATGAAATCTAAATACAAAAGCCCTACGGTGAAGGTGGGTGTAGGATGTCCAAGACGTGGGACATCTGCTCCTCGAGCTCAGCTACCTGAGCACGGAGGATCTCCACCTCCCTTGTCAGTTCCTCGACTGTGGGAGATGGTGGGGCTGGCGGTGCCGGTGGTGCCGGTGGTGCAGATGGTGCGGGTAGTGCCGGTGGTGCAGATGTAGACGGTCCGGCTGCAGAAATAGTCAGTACGTAATGGGGTGCCTTACGCACGAGTGGGTCGGCAGGGTACGACACAAGCCGCTTACGGGCAGTAACCCTACGACGCCGACCATATGCGTCAGTGAATGCTCGTCCTCCGTTGATCCCCGGAATAATGGTGCCATCGAAGCGGTACCGCTTCTTCGGCGGGGTGGAGGGTGGCTGAACAGGTGCATCAGGGTCCTCCTCGTCGGAGTCATCATCACAAGAGTCGTCTGTGGATGAGTCATCAGATGAAGAATCAGCGGATGATGGGTCGTCCGAATCATGTGGTGGTGACTGCATGGGCGGCCCTCCTTGGGCGGCTATCATCTGTCGTTAACGGGCGGGTCCGATCGGAATGAGACGTCCATCAGGGGCGCGTCGGCACCAATGGCGATACCGGTTACGGAATGGACCTTCCTCGAATTCCGCGGGAATCACAATCACACCGGAGCGGGGCTGTGACACCGAGGGTCCGGGGGCAGATGGAGCTGGAATCTCCGAAGGGTCCTGGGTTCCGTTAGAAGTAACCACTGGGGCAGGCGCATGGCTGCTAGCTCCGGAAGATGAAGCGCCGGGGTCACCAGTAGGCAACGGGATCGGTGTGTCGGTAGCAACAGTAGGTGGGGTGGCTGACGAGTCTGAACTGCCCAAAATGATAGCAGGTAGAATATCCGACATCTGAACAAGGAAAAATAAATTTTCCATGTCAGTAAGTGTGACGACCCGGAAATTTCCGACTAAATTTAAACTTTATCTTTATATTATTCTGACACGATAAGCAATATTTGTTAAGTTAAATCTCAAGGATTTTAAACTATGTTTATACATTCATTTAAACGTCGACCAAATTCCAATGATTCACGAACTATTAAATGAACATATATGAATATGTATGTATATGTGTATATGTTATAAATTGAAAATGTCAACAAAGTATTTAAAAGTATAATGCTTTATATGAATGTATTTGTTTCAATATGATTATCGACGAAATTAAATATATATATATATATATATATATATATATATATATATATATATATATATATATATATATATTAAATGATTGAATTATCAGAAACATTGAATTATGATTACAAGTCTCTGTTGAGAGGTCCACTATGATTTGAGAAATCTATTCCTCTTAACGATATTCGGAATAATTTGTAAAGCTATTTATAAATAAAAATAAAAAGTGTCATTTACGAAAGTTAGACAAAAGCTATTGGAGAATTGTTTCCATAATATTCTATTAATCTATTTTCAAACGTACAAAAACGTTTTCAGTTTAAAAAGAACTTTATTATTAAAACTTATATAACTTTTATAAATATCTAGAATCACTTTTGACAACTCATTACTTAACCAGTATAATAAATATAACGATATTTATATTTTATTTCATTAAATATATATATAACGATTTAAATTAATATTATATATATTTATACACGTATTATACATACATAGTTTTTATATTTTTACTATACTTTAACTTTACCTTTACTTTAATTTTACTTTACTTTAACTTTAATAATTCACTTTAATAATTTATACTTTAATAATTCACTTTAATAATTCATACTTTAATAATTCACTTTAATAATTCATAATTTAATAATTCACTTTAATAATTCTTACTTTAATAATTCACTTTAATAATTCATACTTTAATAATTCACTTTAATAATTCATACTTTAATAATTCACTTTAATAATTCATACTTTAATAATTCACTTTAATAATTCAAAAATCTATTATAAATAGAATTCAATAGGTTTCATTATTTCATAGAAACTTGAAAATATATTTCTCTAAACTCTCTCAATCGATTTACATATATATATATATATATATATATATATATATATATATATATATATATATATATATATATATATATATTTGCTCTATATTATTTCAAGATATTATTAGTATACATAAAATATTACGACGCAGTGATGTCCGAGTGATTTCAAAATAGTTTTTTGAATGAGTCGAAGCTAAGGAAATTATGAGTTATAGCTATGGAGGTGATGGGTATGGTTCATGGGTATGCTCGTGAGGTCAATCTAGTGTTTATCATCTCCGTTGCGTCTACGTACTTTCCTGCAATATTGAATCTCAATATTGATACGTGAGCACTCATAACTTAACTTTTATATATCAATAGTGTATCCCTGACTAGTGCTCGAGTATATAGGATTATGCATGCTTGTACATTCGATATTGTCCTTAGATAGGTTTGTTGAATCCTGAATTAGATACATATGCTACTGAGATAGGGTATATGATATGCATGTCATTGGAAAGCTAGCGAAAAATTAAGAACTTTTCATTTAGATATCGAATGGTTTCGATGAACGGATTTGAAGTTAAAGTCAACTTAATTTTAGTATTATTGTTAAAATGATTATTATTACTATCGTCGTTATTATTTCAATAGAAATATCATTGTTATTATAAAATATCATTATTACTATTATGTTAGTATTATCATTTTATCATAATAACATTTTTAGTAAATATAAATATTGTTATTTTTTTATAGAATAATAATTATTATTATTATAAAATAATACAACTTTTACTTATTATTATTATGATCAATATTATTTTATCAAATAAATAGGGGATACAAAGATATTTTTCACCACGCGTAATATAATTACATTAATAATACTTACCACTATAGTTTTACGATATTAAGTGAACTTTATAAATTTTACTACTTAAGATATATAAAAGTATATTTTATCATATATAAACGTTAATATAAATTTTTATTAATAAATGACTTTTATTATTATAAAATCTAATAAATATATTTAAATATATAAAACGACTATAGCTAAGTTATATAATAAACACGTATAAATTTTAGAAGTCATTTTGGGTCAAGTTGACTTTTGTTGACTTTTGCATATTAGTCTCGAGCATTAGGATTGTGGTACACTATGACTTGACCAAAAATTGTTAGACAAATATTGACCAACATATAAATATATATAATTAATACAGGTTCGTGAATCCGAGGCCAACCTTGCACTTGTTAAATGACGTTATATGTATTTTTACTACGAAATACAGTATGGTGAGTTTCATTACACCCTTTTTATATATATTTTTGGGCTGAGAATACATGCGCTGTTTTATAAATGTTTTACGAAATAGGCACAAGTACTAAAACTAATTCTATGTGGGTTTAAACCAGAAATATACCCTTAGCTTGGTAACATTAAACTACTTATCTATGTACGGTAGGCGCGAATCCTAAAGATAGATCTATTGGGCCTGACAAATCCCATCCTGACTATGGGATGCTTTAGTACTTCGAGGTTATTTTAAACACACCTGATCTGGTGTACTTCAGAGGGTAAAACATGAACGTTAAGGCTTGTTACCGGGTGCCTACAACTTATAGAATACTTTTATACACTTGCGAGTGTACATATATTTATAAACGGAAATCTTGTGGTCTATTAATATATTGAAATGATTATTATGATAAACCTATGAACTCACCAACCTTTTGGTTGACACTTTAAAGCATGTTTATTCTCAGGTATTAAAGAAATCTTCCACTGTGCATTAGCTCATTTTAAGGATATTACTTGGAGTCATTCATGGCATATTTTGAAAGACGTTGCATTCGAGTCATTGAGTTCATCAAGATTATTATTATGTCAATTATAGTTGGATGTATTATGAAATGGTGTGCATTCCGTCAACTTTCGTTGTAAAGAAAGTTTGTCTTTTAAAAACGAATGCAATGTTTGTAAAATGTATCATATAGAGGTCAAAATACCTCGCGATGTAATCAACTATTGTGAATCGTTTATAATGTATATGAACGGGTCCTTTCAGTTGGTATCAGAGCGGTGGTCTTAGCGAACCAGGTCTGCATTAGTGTGTCTGACTGATAGTCGTTAGGATGCATTAATGAGCCTGGACTTCGACCGTGTCTGCATGTCAAAAGTTTTGCTTATCATTTTTGTCGGAAATTGCCTGCTTATCATTCTTAGTCTAGACACGTCTTACTGCATTGATTGCATGAATAGTGTATAGACAAAATTCATATCTTAGCGTATCTGCTAATCCATATCTTAGCGTATCTGTTACTGTAAACTTTGGCTGACATATCCCGTAATTTCCTCCGTAATCTACGAAATCTTTTGCGCTATATATATAGATATTATATGTAATTAGAATACCACCCGATAGCTTCATATCGAAAAATTCTTTATTCAATCGAACGAAATGGAATTCGTCATTAGTTCAAGTCCCTCGAATTCCGATATGGAATCCCACTCAAGCTCCGAAAGCAGTGTGACCGGAATGGATCAACCAATTAGCCATCATCTATTATGAATGAATTGGGGATAGGTTCGTAGCCTCCTCAATAATTTGAGACAAGAAGAAGGTGAACCCTTCCATCCACCACATTGCCCTCTTGGCGATGAACCTGAAGCACTTACCAGCGAACCGGTCCGAAACACCATTTTCTCTCTCATTTTCAGAGTATCTCGTCACGATTATATACTACATCAAATTCTAAATTTTATTTATCCGCTCGTCCGAACCGACAATCACCCCGATGTAATAGAAGAAGTCAACGAGCTTCGCGCTCGAGTAGTGGCTTTAGAGAATATGGTGCAAGGGTTACAAACACCAACAAATAACGAAGTATTAATTCATAATTTCAATTTTATTGAATAAATACTCCGTAAAAGTTATGTAATTTCTAAAGTCTTTAGGGATTATTCAGTTCTAGTTTCAACCGTAAATCAAATGAGTTTAATTTAATATTAACTCATTAAATCTATATTACATCTGAAGAAAATATGCACATATATATTTTCATAAAGACTGTAATAAAATTCTGTTGTACAAAATATTAATTGTGAAATTTTTTTTTTTAACGGGTAGGTAATACCCGAGAGATATATAAATTCACAATTAATATATTACATTTTTCGAATCTGATTAAGCAAATCATCAACTATACTCCCAAAATCTCACAACAATATACATTCTTGTATAGAAATCAAAACAATCATTCTCACTCAAATTTGATTACGCATTCTGATTTTGACAAATCAAAATCCAAGTCATGATTTAACAGAAGACATCACTCTTAGATTCCTACATCTTTCAAAGCTATACTTTGACTTCAAAACCGTGTTAGAACATCATATGTATATTAACGATTACAAACTGTGTTCAAACTCTCCGAAGTTTTCGAAGACACTTCAAACAATGAACAATCGAGATGATGATCCAACCACATATTACCCACATTTATGTACCTAAAAAGCTCTCGAAGCCAAAGTCATAGTTCGACACGTATCCGTGTCAGACCCTTTGACATTTATTAGCTAAAATGACTTTTCAATTCCTTTTCAAAGTAGACAGTTTTGTCACAGCTCCAGCAAGTCAACTTTGACTTTTCAGTCAGACTAGTCTTATTATAATCTCGATAGATACGTTACCCTTTCATCATCGTTACTGGGGACCTTTCATATCTCGCCACCTTAGTAATAAACTTACCAACAACTTCAATTATCTTTGACTTTTCGAAAAATCATTATATTTATTGAAATCACATCATTTACTCATTCGCATCTTGTAACGAGAATTGTCATACGAATCATCGAAAAACAGTAACCAGTATTTTGAAATCTCGCAGCATGTCTACGCCAACAGTTATATGTGTACGTAAAACGTCTATCTCCTGGACTTACATACTTTGAATGTGAAGTTCTGAAAAATATTCTGAACTGCAAACTAGTTCTTGAAATGCTGACGAAGCATCAAAAACTGTAAACGATCTTAACAGTAAAAAGTTTGATGACAAAGAATAGTAAGGTGGTAAAGCTGAGAAAAAGAGAAGGTTTGGAACTGAAAAACGGATTGAACAGACTATGAAGGAGGCTGTGGACAAATCACAAAGACTAAATCTGCCTTCAAAGAATCCTAATGATTCAGTGCCTGCTAAAGTCATTAACGAATACCTTACTCTTTATTCTAAACCTTTACAGACAAATCTTCATCATCATCCATCAATATTAGAAATTCTAAGATATTATCATATCTTTCATTATAAATATCCGCGATATTTCTGAAGATATTTTCACAACTAATCTTATCTGAAGTCATTTATCTCTTTGCACTATCAGTGTTACATCATATAAGAAACTATTAGTTTCTATATTCTATAAACTTTAGAGTTTAAATTATGAATGTTTTGAAGTAGTGTTGGGAACTGAAGCATGAGTTAGTATAATATAATGACACTTGATCAACGTGATTATATTACAGTAAGTCATGCTGAGTTTCTAATGGGACATGACGATTCACAGACCATGCCGTCATCATGTTCCATGTTACACGACTCTTGTATTCTATTTAATCTCTAAAAATATCAAGAATATATTTTCTTGATGATTCGGTCTTTTCAGGGTATTCTGGTAAATTAACAAATCAATATCGTGCCATTACCATTTCCTTCTTAGAACATTAACTATGTTCATTCTGAAATTCATATCTGTGAATACTGGACCATTACAAACGTTGCTTAATCGCAAGAAGAAGAAACGAAAGGACAAAACTCCAAAATAGAAATTGGAGTATAAATCGCAGCAAATAGAAGGGAGCATTAACTTGGATGTCAATGATTATAGAAGACAAAAGCAGGGGCTTTGAAATATAAGGGAAGATAAAAAAACCAACAACCACCCAAAAATTATAAACCGTATATATCGATGCATATAGCAATATAAAGACACGGAAGAACTAAAAACACTATAAAACCAAGAGTATAGTAGTAATAAATAGATTCTTCCGGAGGCAGATGAAAAAGAAGAACGACAGATATGAAAGTGAAGAGTATATCGAGAATCAGTACTGGATGAAGCATATTGACAAATACTTTAAAATATGAGTTGAGGGAGAAAGAATAGAAGGTGTGAGTTGTAAGGAAACGAAGGAGGTGGATTTATAGTGAAATACCCGACAGAGAAATCAAGATGGATTATCGTATTAATTCGAAGAGAATCATAATCTCCTTAATCACCGAAGCATCAAATCCAACATAGATTACAAAGATTTTCTTTAAA
This sequence comes from Rutidosis leptorrhynchoides, assembly GCF_046630445.1. NCBI lineage: Eukaryota > Viridiplantae > Streptophyta > Magnoliopsida > Asterales > Asteraceae > Rutidosis > Rutidosis leptorrhynchoides. The sequence continues at coordinate 422,528,202 of NC_092336.1, forward strand.
TTCGGAGATCAATTGTGATGACGTCAAAAGATATGACGAATCACTATAATCTTATTTCCTTCATTTACGATAACTTCCCTCATACGCTTTGAGTAATCGAATTATTTTATCCATACTTCTTAGACATGATAAAACTTCATAATCGTCATAATAACATTCTCATTGTTAGCCATAACGACCTCTATCAAATTTCGGAGACGAAATTTCTTTAACGGGTAGGTACTGTGACGACCCGGAAATTTCCGACTAAATTTAAACTTTATCTTTATATTATTCTGACACGATAAGCAATGTTTGTTAAGTTAAATCTCAAGGATTTTAAACTATGTTTATACATTCATTTAAACCTCGACCAAATTCCAATGATTCACGAACTATTAAATGAACATATATGAATATGTATGTATATGTGTATATGTTATAAATTGAAAATGTCAACAAAGTATTTAAAAGTATAATGCTTTATATGAATGTATTTGTTTCAATATGATTATCGATGAAATTAAAATATATATATATATATATATATATATATATATATATATATATATATATATATATATATATATATATATATATATATATATATATATATATATATATATTAAATGATTGAATTATCAGAAACATTGAATTATGATTACAAGTCTCTGTTGAGAGGTCCACTATGATTTGAGAAATCTATTCCTCTTAACGATATTCGGAATAATTTGCAAAGCTATTTATAAATAAAAATAAAAAGTGTCATTTACGAAAGTTAGACAAAAGCTATTGGAGAATTGTTTCCATAATATTCTATTAATCTATTTTCAAACGTACAAAAACGTTTTCAGTTTAAAAAGAACTTTATTATTAAAACGTATATAACTTTTATAAATATCTAGAATCACTTTTGACAACTCATTACTTAACCAGTATAATAAATATAACGATATTTATATTTTATTTCATTAAATATATATATAACGATTTAAATTAATATTATATATATTTATACACGTATTATACATACATAGTTTTTATATTTTTACTATACTTTAACTTTACCTTTACTTTAATTTTACTTTACTTTAACTTTAATAATTCACTTTAATAATTTATACTTTAATAATTCACTTTAATAATTCATACTTTAATAATTCACTTTAATAATTCATACTTTAATAATTCACTTTAATAATTCATACTTTAATAATTCACTTTAATAATTCATACTTTAATAATTCATACTTTAATAATTCATACTTTAATAATTCACTTTAATAATTCATACTTTAATAATTCACTTTAATAATTCAAAAATCTATTATAAATAGAATTCAATAGGTTTCATTATTTCATAGAAACTTGAAAATATATTTCTCTAAACTCTCTCAATCGATTTACATATATATATATATATATATATATATATATATATATATATATATATATATATATATATATATATTTGCTCTATATTATTTCAAGATATTGTTAGTATACATAAAATATTACGACGGAGTGATGTCCGAGTGATTTCAAAATAGTTTTTTGAATGAGTCGAAGCTAAGGAAATTATGAGTTATAGCTATGGAGGTGATGGGTATGGTTCATGGGTATGCTCGTGAGGTCAATCTAGTGTTTATCATCTCCGTTGCGTCTACGTACTTTCCTGCAATATTGAATCTCAATATTGATACGTGAGCACTCATAACTTAACTTTTATATATCAATAGTGTATCCCTGACTAGTGCTCGAGTATATAGGATTATGCATGCTTGTACATTCGATATTGTCCTTAGATAGGTTTGTTGAATCCTGAATTAGATACATATGCTACTGAGATAGGGTATATGATATGCATGTCATTGGAAAGCTAGCGAAAAATTAAGAACTTTTCATTTAGATATCGAATGGTTTCGATGAACGGATTTGAAGTTAAAGTCAACTGAATTTTAGTATTATTGTTAAAATGATTATTATTACTATCGTCGTTATTATTTTAATAGAAATATCATTGTTATTATAAAATATCATTATTACTATTATGTTAGTATTATCATTTTATCATAATAACATTTTTAGTAAATATAAATATTGTTATTTTTTTATAGAATAATAATAATTATTATTATAAAATAATACAACTTTTACTTATTATTATTATGATCAATATTATTTTATCAAATAAATAGGGGATACAAAGATATTTTTCACCACGCGTAATATAATTACATTAATAATACTTACCACTATAGTTTTACGATATTAAGTGAACTTTATAAATTTTACTACTTAAGATATATAAAAGTATATTTTATCATATATAAACGTTAATATAAATTTTTATTAATAAATGACTTTTATTATTATAAAATCTAATAAATATATTTAAATATATAAAACAACTATAGCTAAGTTATATAATAAACACGTATAAATTTTAGAAGTCATTTTGGGTCAAGTTGACTTTTGCATATTAGTCTCGAGCATTAGGATTGTGGTACACTATGACTTGACCAAAAATTGTTAGACAAATATTGACCAGCATATAAATATATATAATTAATATAGGTTCGTGAATCCGAGGCCAACCTTGCACTTGTTAAATGACGTTATATGTATTTAATCCGAGGCCAACCTTGCACTTGTTAAATGACGTTATATGTATTTTTACTACGAAATACAGTATGGTGAGTTTCATTACACCCTTTTTATATATATTTTTGGGCTGAGAATACATGCGCTGTTTTATAAATGTTTTACGAAATAGGCACAAGTACTAAAACTAATTCTATGTGGGTTTAAACCAGAAATATACCCTTAGCTTGGTAACATTAAACTACTTGTCTATGTACGGTAGGCGCGAATCCTAAAGATAGATCTATTGGGCCTGACAAACCCCATCCTGACTATGGGATGCTTTAGTACTTCGAGGTTATTTTAAACACACCTGATCTGGTGTACTTCAGAGGGTAAAACATGAATGTTAAGGCTTGTTACCGGGTGCCTACAACTTATAGAATACTTTTATACACTTGCGAGTGTACATATATTTATAAACGGAAATCTTGTGGTCTATTAATATATTGAAATGATTATTATGATAAACCTATGAACTCACCAACCTTTTGGTTGACACTTTAAAGCATGTTTATTCTCAGGTATTAAAGAAATCTTTCACTGTGCATTAGCTCATTTTAAGGATATTACTTGGAGTCATTCATGGCATATTTTGAAAGACGTTGCATTCGAGTCATTGAGTTCATCAAGATTATTATTATGTCAATTATAGTTGGATGTATTATGAAATGGTGTGCATTCCGTCAACTTTCGTTGTAAAGAAAGTTTGTCTTTTAAAAACGAATGCAATGTTTGTAAAATGTATCATATAGAGGTCAAAATACCTCGCGATGTAATCAACTATTGTGAATCGTTTATAATGTATATGAACGGGTCCTTTCAGTAAGTCATAAAGCAAGCACGTATTAGGCCAACAGTCTAAATCATGTATGACAGTAAATAGCATGGCAATAACAGCAAATCGTATGAAAGTAGCATGCAATTGAAAGCAAGTAATATCATGCAGTAGTGAAATCATGTAGTAGCATACGACATATAGCAGTAAAAGTAAGCAGCAGCATGCAGTAAGTTCAGCGGAAACAAGTAAACTAGCAAGTTGTAGATTAGTCCTATTAGTGTATCCTACTCGGGTCGGTCTTGACTCACTAATGCAACCTAATTCCCTATAACTAATGCTCTGATACCAAATATGATGCCCCGTACAAAACCATCGTGTACGAATCATCAACAACAGGATCATTACAAGGTCAAACACTATATGCTATTTCAAAATACGTTTGCATTCATGATAAAAGGTGACGTCATAACGAACGTCAAGTGTTTTACAACCAAACTATGCTTCTATGAACGGAAGCAAAGATAATAGTACATGACCCTTAGGTCATTACAAATCATAGTTTAAAAGTATTAAAGTTATGAATGCAAGATAAACAGTTCATGCGGTGATAACTCTAGAACAGCGGGTGTCTACAGCAAGACTAGTATACAGCGGAAGCAACCTTAAGCACCTGAGAAAAACATGCTTAAAAATGTCAACACAAAGGTTGGTGAGCTATAGTTTAAGTATATCAATATGTAAGGTAGGCCACTAGATTTCAGTGCTACAAAGAGCGTTTCAAAACAGTATGACAAAGTATATGTTAACCGTGGGCACTTGGTAACTAACTTAACGTTTATACCCCCTGAAAGTACACTTGGCAAGTGTGTATGTATACTAAGTATTAAACACTCGTTAAATGCTAGCGCTACTAGCCCGAGTGGGGATGTCAAACCCTATGGATCCATATCTAAGATTCGCGTTCACCGGTTCAAAAACCAATGACTAAACGTTACCGAGCTAAAGGGAATGTTTATGCCGTTGTATAACCCACACATATATAAAGTTTAAGTACTCGTTCCTAGTATGTAAAACGTAAAATGCGCATGTATTCTCAGTTCCCAAAATAGTTAAAGTAAAAAGGGAATGCTATAACTCACAATGATAAAGTAGCGGTAAAGTCGAGTCGGGAAATAAGCAAGTACGTAGGTCCGGAAAGTCCTCAACCTAAGTCAAATAGTACTAAGTCAGTAAATCGTCTAAATAGATTTAAAAGTATGTAAATAAGGTCTTAAGGGTCATCATCATTCATCATCAAACAAAAGGTGTAAAGTAAGTTTCGTTCATGAAAAGAGTTTAAAACAAAGGCTGAGTTCGGTCAGTCACCACGGCCTCTATACCTACTGAAATAAGGTGAGACCAGTGGCCATGGATCCGTATATGAGTCCTTTAGTTGTGGTAAAAATTTCAGAAGTAAACTCATCTTCGTTTGACCGTGGCGACGGTCTAAGTGCGAGTAGGTCAGAATTTTCAGCACAACGTTAAAAGGACATAGGGACGATCGGAGGGCCATAAATCCTAAACCGTAACTCGGATTAAGACGAGTCCTAAATGAAAATTTATCTAATCAAACAGATCTATCTGAAAATTATCTTTACAGTAGCCCAGGTCAGACAGGTCAGACACAGAAATAGTAAAACAGTAAGGTCAGTAGGTTCCGGTGGGTCTTGGTGTTCGATGCTTATCACGGTTCTCATCCTTGATGCATATAGCTTCAAGTGTACAACTCGTTGATGTATTTGCATCATATTTACCAAGTTTTGACCATCATAACCCAAGTGTAAGTCTAAGACATGTTGTAGTGACCCGAACTTTTCCATGTTTATATATATTAATTGAGATTGATATTTACATGATTAAATGTTTCCAACATGTTAAGCAATCAAACTTGTTAAGACTTGGTTAATTGAAATAGGTTTCATATAGACAATTGACCACCCAAGTTGACCGGTGATTCACGAACGTTAAAACTTGTAAAAACTATATGATGACATATATATGGTTATATATATAGTTAACATGATATTATGATAAGTAAACATATCATTAAGTATATTAACAATGAACTACATATGTAAAAACAAGACTACTAACTTAATGATTTTGAAACGAGACATATATGTAACGATTATCGTTGTAACGACATTTAATGTATATATATCATATTAAGATATATTCGTACATCATAATATCATGATAATATAATAATTTAAAATCTCTTTTGATATTATAAACATTGGGTTAACAACATTTAACAAGATCGTTAACCTAAAGGTTTCAAAACAACATTTACATGTAACGACTAACGATGACTTAACGACTCAGTTAAAATGTATATACATGTAGTGTTTTAATATGTATTCATACACTTTTGAAAGACTTCAAGACACTTATCAAAATACTTCTACTTAACAAAAATGCTTACAATTACATCCTCGTTCAGTTTCATCAACAATTCTACTCGTATGCACCCGTATTCGTACTCGTACAATACACAGCTTTTAGATGTATGTACTATTGGTATATACACTCCAATGATCAGCTCTTAGCAGCCCATGTGAGTCACCTAACACATGTGGGAACCATCATTTGGCAACTAGCATGAAATATCTCATAAAATTACAAAAATATGAGTAATCATTCATGACTTATTTACATGAAAACAAAATTACATATCCTTTATATCTAATCCATACACGAACGACCAAAAATACCTACAAACACTTTCATTCTTCAATTTTCTTCATCTAATTGATCTCTCTCAAGTTCTATCTTCAAGTTCTAAGTGTTCTTCATAAATTCCAAAAGTTCTAGTTTCATAAAATCAAGAATACTTTCAAGTTTGCTAGCTCACTTCCAATCTTGTAAGGTGATCATCCAACCTCAAGAAATCTTTGTTTCTTACAGTAGGTTATCATTCTAATACAAGGTAATAATCATATTCAAACTTTGGTTCAATTTCTATAACTATAACAATCTTATTTCAAGTGATGATCTTACTTGAACTTGTTTTCGTGTCATGATTTTGCTTCAAGAACTTCGAGCCATCCAAGGATCCATTGAAGCTAGATCCATTTTTCTCTTTTCCAGTAGGTTTATCCAAGGAACTTAAGGTAGTAATGATGTTCATAACATCATTCGATTCATACATATAAAGCTATCTTATTCGAAGGTTTAAACTTGTAATCACTAGAACATAGTTTAGTTAATTCTAAACTTGTTCGCAAACAAAAGTTAATCCTTCTAACTTAACTTTTAAAATAAACTAAACACATGTTCTATATCTATATGATATGCTAACTTAATGATTTAAAACCTGGAAACACGAAAAACACCGTAAAACCGGATTTACGCCGTCGTAGTAACACCGCGGGCTGTTTTGGGTTAGTTAATTAAAAACTATGATAAACTTTGATTTAAAAGTTGTTATTCTGAGAAAATGATTTTTATTATGAACATGAAACTATATCCAAAAATTATGGTTAAACTCAAAGTGGAAGTATGTTTTCTAAAATGGTCATCTAGACGTCGTTCTTTCGACTGAAATGACTACCTTTACAAAAACGACTTGTAACTTATTTTTCTGACTATAAACCTATACTTTTCTGTTTAGATTCATAAAATAGAGTTCAATATGAAACCATAGCAATTTGATTCACTCAAAACGGATTTAAAATGAAGAAGTTATGGGTAAAACAAGATTGGATAATTTTTCTCATTTTAGCTACGTGAAAATTGGTAACAAATCTATTCCAACCATAACTTAATCAACTTGTATTGTATATTATGTAATCTTGAGATACCATAGACACGTATACAATGTTTCGACCTATCATGTCGACACATCTATATATATTTCGGAACAACCATAGACACTCTATATGTGAATGTTGGAGTTAGCTATACAGGGTTGAGGTTGATTCCAAAATATATATAGTTTGAGTTGTGATCAATACTGAGATACGTATACACTGGGTCGTGGATTGATTCAAGATAATATTTATCGATTTATTTCTGTACATCTAACTGTGGACAACTAGTTGTAGGTTACTAACGAGGACAACTGACTTAATAAACTTAAAACATCAAAATATATTAAAAGTGTTGTAAATATATTTTGAACATACTTTGATATATATGTATATATTGTTATAGGTTCGTGAATCAACCAGTGGCCAAGTCTTACTTCCCGACGAAGTAAAAATCTGTGAAAGTGAGTTATAGTCCCACTTTTAAAATCTAATATTTTTGGGATGAGAATACATGCAGGTTTTATAAATGATTTACAAAATAGACACAAGTACGTGAAACTACATTCTATGGTTAAATTATCGAAATCGAATATGCCCCTTTTTATTAAGTCTGGTAATCTAAGAATTAGGGAACAGACACCCTAATTGACGCGAATCCTAAAGATAGATCTATTGGGCCTAACAAACCCCATCCAAAGTACCGGATGCTTTAGTACTTCGAAATTTATATCATATCCGAAGGGTGTCCCGGAATGATGGGGATATTCTTATATATGCATCTTGTTAATGTCGGTTACCAGGTGTTCACCATATGAATGATTTTTATCTCTATGTATGGGATGTGTATTGAAATATGAAATCTTGTGGTCTATTATTATGATTTGATATATATAGGTAAAACCTATAACTCACCAACATTTTTGTTGACGTTTTAAGCATGTTTATTCTCAGGTGATTATTAAGAGCTTCCGCTGTCGCATACTTAAATAAGGACGAGATTTGGAGTTCATGCTTGTATGATATTGTGTAAAAACTGCATTCAAGAAACTTATTTTGTTGTAACATATTTGTATTGTAAACCATTATGTAATGGTCGTGTGTAAACAGGATATTTTAGATTATCATTATTTGATAATCTACGTAAAGTTTTTTTAAAAACCTTTATCTATGAAATAAAGGTTATGGTTTGTTTTAAAAATGAATGCAGTCTTTGAAAAACGTCTCATATAGAGGTCAAAACCTCGCAACGAAATCAATTAATATGGAACGTTTTTAATCAATAAGAACGGGTCATTTCAGTTGGTATCCGAGCGTTGGTCTTAGAGAACCAGAATTTTGCATTAGTGTGTCTTATCGAGTTTGTTAGGATGCATTAGTGAGTCTGGACTTCGACCGTGTTTACTTGAAAAATGATTGCTTAACAAATTTTGTTGGAAACTATATATTTTTAACATGTGAATATTATGTGATATATTAATCTCTTAACGCGTTTGATATTATGTGATAGATGTCTACCTCTAGAACAAGTTCCATTGACTCACCTAATAATAATGAAGAGTCAAATGTAAATTGGAATGATTCGTGGACTGATTCACAAGTTCCCGAAGAGGAACCGGAAGAAGAGTCGGAACCGGTAGAAGAATCGGAACCGGAAGAAGAATCGGAACCGGATGAAGAAGTAGAACCGGTGGGGGAAATAATAAAACGGTTAAGTAAAAGAAAATCCTCAACCAACCGACCAAGGTTAATTATGGTCAATGGTGTTTCCGCCAAGGAAGCAAAATATTGGGAGGATTACCAATTCTCCGATGAATCGGATTCCGACGAGAATTCCGATGATGTTATAGAAATTACCCCAACTGAATTTAAAAAGGCAAAAGAAAATAATAAGGGAAAGGGCATAAAAATAGAGAAATCTAATTCCAACCCCGATGAACTTTATATGTATCGTCAACCCCCGAAGTCCTTAAGTTGTAACAATGACCCGGGAACCTCTAAACCACCAGGTTTTTCTAAACCGTTGTGGAAAACGACAGTTAGTATTAGGGGAACATCATATATCCCTAGAAACTTGGCAAAACGAACCAAAACCAAAGAAGAAGAAACGAGCGAGTCGGAATAAGATAGTTGTATTCGTGTGGTGTAATATATGTAATATAGTGTGCTTATGCTTTATGATATATGTAAAAATTGCTTGTATTAATAAGTATTTTTTTATGAATCTAACTCTTGTCTATTTTACAGTTTAAAAACACAAAATGGATAGACAACCCAATATTTTAAGAGACCTACCCGGAGACATGATTGATGAAATCTTGTCTAGAGTCGGTCAGAATTCCTCGGCACAACTATTTAAGGCGAGATCAGTTTGTAAGACATTCGAAAAACGTTCCAAGAATGTCTTGGTTTATAAGAGACTTTCGTTTGAAAGATGGGGGATATCACATTGGGAAACCCATAAGTTACGATGTGTTTACTTTGACGCATATATTGCGGGGAACCCAAATGCTATTTTACGCAACGGGTTAAGAAATTATTTTGACTCAATATATTCGAATATTAGACTTCGTGATTTAGAAAAAGCGGCTAACATGCAACATAAAGAAGCATGTTATGCTTTCGGATTAGTAATGTTCGCTTCTCACCAAAGTGAGAACAAGAACATCGGGCTACAACTATTAAACAAAACGTTTCCACAAGTGACGGATTCGGTAATTGGGGTAAGAAATGAGGTTTTTAGATTGTTACAGGACTGTTGGACATTACGTAACCCTCGTCCCTTTGACGACGTTACAACACGCTGTCTTATCAACGGCCATAACGGTTATGTTCCACAAGACCAAGGATGGGAAGTAGTCCTAGTAAAACCAGAATGCATGACTTGTTTCTGGACGTATGAATTACGTGTCTTTATTGCCTTTACTGAACGACTTATGTACTAGCTAGAATTATCTTCACAACTATCTTGTATCAAAGTTATTGTGTGCTATATTTCATGCTTTATGTAAAATAAGCGGTATTGTAAGTTTGTAAAATATTGTATAAAAGTTTGAACGCGAAATATTATTATAATCAGTTTTTCATATAGAATTGTAGTAGTTGAATTGTATATTAGCTACTAAGTATGAACTTAACGGGTAGGTACTACCCGAATTTAAACTTATAAAATGCTAATATGAAGAAAAAGCTTTTATAAATGAGTTCATATTATGCTACGAAATACTATTAACTACTCTTAATATTCTGTATGATTAACTTGTTCCATTTGACTATTTTGAAGGAAATGGCACCGACTACTCGACACACCGTGAATATGAATGAAGAGGAATTCCGTACTTTTCTAGCTTCAAACATAGCTGCAGTACAGGCTGCGCTACATACCAACAATAACCTTGGATCTAGCAGTACAGGAAATCGTGTAGGATGCACCTACAAAGAATTCACTGCCTGCAAACCTTTGGAATTTGATGGAACCGAAGGACCGATCGGATTGAAACGGTGGACCGAGAAGGTCGAATCGGTGTTTGCCATAAGTAAGTGTACTGAAGAGGACAAAGTAAAGTAAGCTACGCATACCTTCACAGGTTCTGCGTTAACATGGTGGAATACCTATCTAGAGCAAGTGGGACAAGACGATGCGTACGCACTACTGTGGTCAGCATTCAAGCACTTGATGAACGAGAAGTACCGTCCCAGAACCGAGGTCAATAAGCTCAAGACAGAACTTAGAGGGTTACGAACCCAAGGATTTGATATTACCACGTACGAAAGACGATTCACAGAATTGTGCCTATTGTGTCCGGGAGCATTCGAAGATGAGGAAGAGAAGATCGACGCATTTGTGAAAGGATTATCGGAAAGAATCCAAGAAGATATAAGTTCACACGAGCCCGCCTCTATACAACAGGCATGTAGAATGGCTCACAAACTAGTGAACCAGATTGAAGAAAGAATTAAAGAACAGACTGCTGAAGAGGCTAATGTGAAGCAAGTCAAAAGAAAGTGGGAGGAAAGCGGTGATAAGAATCACCAATACAACAACAGCAATTACAACAATAATCGCAACAATTATCCCAACAATCGCAACATCAATTGCAACTACAACAAACGGCCCAACAACAACAACAACAACAACAACAACAGCAACTACAACAATCATCCCAACAACAATAATAACCACAACAACAACAACAATCAGAAGCAGCTATGCCAAAGGTGTGAAAAGTATCACTCGGGGTTCTGCACCAAATTTTGCAACAAGTGTAAAAGAAATGGTCATAGCGCAGCGAAGTGTGAGGTCTACGGACCAGGGGTTAATAGAACGAAAGGAACAAATGGTGTCGGAACGAGTAATGGCGGAGCAAGTAGTGTCGGAGCAAGTTATGCCAATGTAGTTTGTTATAAATGTGGAAAACCGGGCCACATTATTAGAAATTGCCCGAACCAGGAGAACACGAATGGACAAGGCCGCGGAAGAGTTTTCAATATTAATGCGGCAGAGGCACAGGAAGACCCGGAGCTTGTTACGGGTACGTTTCTTATTGACAATAAATCTGCTTACGTTTTATTTGATTCGGGTGCGGATAGAAGCTATATGAGTAGAGATTTTTGTGCTAAATTAAGTTGTCCATTGACGCCTTTGGATAGTAAATTTTTACTCGAATTAGCAAATGGTAAATTAATTTCAGCAGATAATATATGTCGGAATCGAGAAATTAAACTGGTTAGCGAAACATTTAAGATTGATTTGATACCAGTAGAGTTAGGGAGTTTTGATGTGATAATCGGTATGGACTGGTTGAAAGAAGTGAAAGCAGATATCGTCTATTACAAAAATGCAATTCGTATTATACGAGAAAAAGGAAAACCCTTAATGGTGTACGGAGAAAAGGGCAACACGAAGCTACATCTTATTAGTAATTTGAAGGCACAAAAACTAATAAGAAAAGGTTGCTATGCTGTTCTAGTACACGTCGAGAAAGTACAAACTGAAGAAAAGAGCATCAATAATGTTCCCATTGTAAAAGAATTTCCCAATGTATTTCCGAAAGAATTACCGGGATTACCCCCACATCGATCCGTTGAATTTCAAATAGATCTTGTACCAGGAGCTGCACCAATAGCTCGTGCTCCTTACAGACTCGCACCCAGCGAGATGAAAGAACTGCAAAGCCAATTACAAGAACTTTTAGAGCGTAGTTTCATTCGACCAAGCACATCACCGTGGGGAGCTCCTGTTTTATTTGTCAAGAAGAAAGATGGTACATTCAGGTTGTGTATCGACTACCGAGAGTTGAACAAACTTACCATCAAGAACCGCTACCCACTACCGAGAATCGACGACTTATTTGATCAACTACAAGGCTCGTCTGTTTATTCAAAGATTGACTTACGTTCCGGGTATCATCAAATGCGGGTGAAAGAAGATGATATTCCAAAGACTGCTTTCAGAACACGTTACGGTCATTACGAGTTTATGGTCATGCCGTTTGGTTTAACTAATGCACCAGCTGTGTTCATGGACCTTATGAACCGAGTGTGTGGACCATACCTTGACAAGTTTGTCATTATTTTCATTGATGACATACTTATTTACTCAAAGAATGACCAAGAACATGGTGAACATTTGAGAAAGGTGTTAGAAGTATTGAGGAAGGAAGAATTGTACGCTAAGTTTTCAAAGTGTGCATTTTGGTTGGAAGAAGTTCAATTCCTCGGTCACATAGTGAACAAAGAAGGTATTAAGGTGGATCCGGAAAAGATAGAAACTGTTGAAAAGTGGGAAACCCCAAAAACTCCGAAACACATACGCCAGTTTTTAGGACTAGCTGGTTACTACAGAAGGTTCATCCAAGACTTTTCCAGAATAGCAAAACCCTTGACTGCATTAACGCATAAAGGGAAGAAATTTGAATGGAAGGATGAACAAGAGAAAACGTTTCAGTTATTGAAGAAAAAGCTAACTACGGCACCTATATTGTCATTGCCTGAAGGGAATGATGATTTTGTGATTTATTGTGACGCATCAAAGCAAGGTCTCAGTTGTGTATTAATGCAACGAACGAAGGTGATTGCTTATGCCTCTAGACAATTGAAGATTCACGAGCAAAATTATACGACGCATGATTTGGAATTAGGCGCGGTTGTTTTTGCATTAAAGACTTGGAGGCACTACTTATATGGGGTCAAAAGTATTATATATACCGACCATAAAAGTCTTCAACACATATTTAATCAGAAACAACTGAATATGAGGCAGCGTAGGTGGATTGAATTATTGAATGATTACGACTTTGAGATTCGTTACCACCCGGGGAAGGCAAATGTGGTAGCCGATGCCTTGAGCAGGAAGGACAGAGAACCCATTCGAGTAAAATCTATGAATATAATGATTCATAATAACCTTACTACTCAAATAAAGGAGGCGCAACAAGGAGTTTTAAAAGAGGGAAATTTAAAGGATGAAATACCCAAAGGATCGGAGAAGCATCTTAATATTCGGGAAGACGGAACCCGGTATAGGGCTGAAAGGATTTGGGTACCAAAATTTGGAGATATGAGAGAAATGGTACTTAGAGAAGCTCATAAAACCAGATACTCAATACATCCTGGAACGGGGAAGATGTACAAGGATCTCAAGAAACATTTTTGGTGGCCGGGTATGAAAGCCGATGTTGCTAAATACGTAGGAGAATGTTTGACGTGTTCTAAGGTCAAAGCTGAGCATCAGAAGCCATCAGGTCTACTTCAACAACCCGAAATCTCGGAATGGAAATGGGAAAACATTACCATGGATTTCATCACTAAATTGCCAAGGACTGCAAGTGGTTTTGATACTATTTGGGTAATAGTTGATCGTCTCACCAAATCAGCACACTTCCTACCAATAAGAGAAGATGACAAGATGGAGAAGTTAGCACGACTGTATTTGAAGGAAGTCGTCTCCAGACATGGAATACCAATCTCTATTATCTCTGATAGGGATGGCAGATTTATTTCAAGATTCTGGCAGACATTACAGCAAGCATTAGGAACTCGTCTAGACATGAGTACTGCCTATCATCCACAAACTGATGGGCAGAGTGAAAGGACGATACAAACGCTTGAAGACATGCTACGAGCATGTGTTATTGATTTCAGAAACAGTTGGGATCGACATCTACCGTTAGCAGAATTTTCCTACAACAACAGCTACCATTCAAGCATTGAGATGGCGCCGTTTGAAGCACTTTATGGTAGAAAGTGCAGGTCTCTGATTTGTTGGAGTGAAGTGGGGGATAGACAGATTACGGGTCCGGAGATTATACAAGAAACTACCGAGAAGATCATCCAAATTCAACAACGGTTGAAAACCGCCCAAAGTCGACAAAAGAGCTACGCTGACATTAAAAGAAAAGATATAGAATTTGAAATAGGAGAGATGGTCATGCTTAAAGTTGCACCTTGGAAAGGCGTTGTTCGATTTGGTAAACGAGGGAAATTAAATCCAAGGTATATTGGACCATTCAAGATTATTGATCGTGTCAGACCAGTAGCTTACCGACTTGAGTTACCTCAACAACTCACGGCTGTACATAACACTTCCCACGTCTCGAATTTGAAGAAATGTTTTGCTAAAGAAGATCTCACTATTCCGTTAGATGAAATCCAAATCAACGAAAAACTTCAATTCATCGAAGAACCCGTCGAAATAATGGATCGTGAGGTTAAAAGACTTAAGCAAAACAAGATACCAATTGTTAAGGTTCGATGGAATGCTCGTAGAGGACCCGAGTTCACCTGGGAGCGTGAAGATCAGATGAAGAAGAAATACCCGCATCTATTTCCAGAAGATTCGTCAACACCTTCAACAGCTTAAAATTTCGGGACGAAATTTATTTAACGGGTAGGTACTGTAGTGACCCGAACTTTTCCATGTTTATATATATTAATTGAGATTGATATTTACATGATTAAATGTTTCCAACATGTTAAGCAATCAAACTTGTTAAGACTTGGTTAATTGAAATAGGTTTCATATAGACAATTGACCACCCAAGTTGACCGGTGATTCATGAACGTTAAAACTTGTAAAACCTATATGATGACATATATATGGTTATATATATAGTTAACATGATATTATGATAAGTAAACATATCATTAAGTATATTAACAATGAACTACATATGTAAAAACAAGACTACTAACTTAATGATTTTGAAACGAGACATATATGTAACGATTATCGTTGTAACGACATTTAATGTATATATATCATATTAACAGATATTCGTACATCATAATATCATGATAATATAATAATTTAAAATCTCTTTTGATATTATAAACATTGGGTTAACAACATTTAACAAGATCGTTAACCTAAAGGTTTCAAAACAACATTTACATGTAACGACTAACGATGACTTAACGACTCAGTTAAAATGTATATACATGTAGCGTTTTAATATGTATTCATACACTTTTGAAAGACTTCAAGACACTTATCAAAATACTTCTACTTAACAAAAATGCTTACAATTACATCCTCGTTCAGTTTCATCAACAATTCTACTCGTATGCACCCGTATTCGTACTCGTACAATACACAGCTTTTAGATGTATGTACTATTGGTATATACACTCCAATGATCAGCTCTTAGCAGCCCATGTGAGTCACCTAACACATGTGGGAACCATCATTTGGCAACTAGCATGAAATATCTCATAAAATTACAAAACTATGAGTAATCATTCATGACTTATTTACATGAAAACAAAATTACATATCCTTTATATCTAATCCATACACCAACGACCAAAAATACCTACAAACACTTTCATTCTTCAATTTTCTTCATCTAATTGATCTCTCTCAAGTTCTATCTTCAAGTTCTAAGTGTTCTTCATAAATTCCAAAAGTTCTAGTTTCATAAAATCAAGAATACTTTCAAGTTTGCTAGCTCACTTCCAATCTTGTAAGGTGATCATCCAACCTCAAGAAATCTTTGTTTCTTACAGTAGGTTATCATTCTAATACAAGGTAATAATCATATTCAAACTTTGGTTCAATTTCTATAACTATAACAATCTTATTTCAAGTGATGATCTTACTTGAACTTGTTTTCGTGTCATGATTTTGCTTCAAGAACTTCGAGCCATCCAAGGATCCATTGAAGCTAGATCCATTTTTCTCTTTTCCAGTAGGTTTATCCAAGGAACTTAAGGTAGTAATGATGTTCATAACATCATTCGATTCATACATATAAAGCTATCTTATTCGAAGGTTTAAACTTGTAATCACTAGAACATAGTTTAGTTAATTCTAAACTTGTTCGCAAACAAAAGTTAATCCTTCTAACTTGACTTTTAAAATCAAATAAACACATGTTCTATATCTATATGATATGCTAACTTAATGATTTAAAACCTGGAAACACGAAAAACACCGTAAAACCGGATTTACGCCGTCGTAGTAACACCGCGGGCTGTTTTGGGTTAGTTAATTAAAAACTATGATAAACTTTGATTTAAAAGTTGTTATTCTGAGAAAATGATTTTTATTATGAACATGAAACTATATCCAAAAATTATGGTTAAACTCAAAGTGGAAGTATGTTTTCTAAAATGGTCATCTAGACGTCGTTCTTTCGACTGAAATGACTACCTTTACAAAAATGACTTGTAACTTATTTTTCCGACTATAAACCTATACTTTTATGTTTAGATTCATAAAATAGAGTTCAATAGAAAATCATAGCAATTTGATTCACTCAAAACGGATTTAAAATGAAGAAGTTATGGGTAAAACAAGATTGGATAATTTTTCTCATTTTAGCTACGTGAAAATTGGTAACAAATCTATTCCAACCATAACTTAATCAACTTGTATTGTATATTATGTAATCTTGAGATACCATAGACACGCATACAATGTTTCGACCTATCATGTTGACACATCTATATATATTTCGGAACAACCATAGACACTCTATATGTGAATGTTGGAGTTAGCTATACAGGGTTGAGGTTGATTCCAAAATATATATAGTTTGAGTTGTGATCAATACTGAGATACGTATACACTGGGTCGTGGATTGATTCAAGATAATATTTATCGATTTATTTCTGTACATCTAACTGTGGACAACTAGTTGTAGGTTACTAACGAGGACAGCTGACTTAATAAACTTAAAACATCAAAATATATTAAAAGTGTTGTAAATATATTTTGAACATACTTTGATATATATGTATATATTGTTATAGGTTCGTGAATCAACCAGTGGCCAAGTCTTACCTCCCGACGAAGTAAAAATCTGTGAAAGTGAGTTATAGTCCCACTTTTAAAATCTAATATTTTTGGGATGAGAATACATGCAGGTTTTATAAATGATTTACAAAATAGACACAAGTACGCGAAACTACATTCTATGGTTGAATTATCGAAATCGAATATGCCCCTTTTTATTAAGTCTGGTAATCTAAGAATTAGGGAACAGACACCCTAATTGACGCGAATCCTAAAGATAGATCTATTGGGCCTAACAAACCCCATCTAAAGTACCGGATGCTTTAGTACTTCGAAATTTATATCATATCCGAAGGGTATCCCGGAATGATGGGGATATTCTTATATATGCATCTTGTTAATGTCGGTTACCAGGTGTTCACCATATGAATGATTTTTATCTCTATGTATGGGATGTGTATTGAAATATGAAATCTTGTGGTCTATTATTATGATTTGATATATATAGGTAAAACCTATAACTCACCAACATTTTTGTTGACGTTTTAAGCATGTTTATTCTCAGGTGATTATTAAGAGCTTCCGCTGTCGCATACTTAAATAAGGACGAGATTTGGAGTCCATGCTTGTATGATATTGTGTAAAAACTGCATTCAAGAAACTTATTTTGTTGTAACATATTTGTATTATAAACCATTATGTAATGGTCGTGTGTAAACAGGATATTTTAGATTATCATTATTTGATAATCTACATAAAGTTTTTTTAAAAACCTTTATCTATGAAATAAAGGTTATGGTTTGTTTTAAAAATGAATGCAGTCTTTGAAAAACGTCTCATATAGAGGTCAAAACCTCGCAACGAAATCAATTAATATGGAACGTTTTTAATCAATAAGAACGGGACATTTCACATGTAGCACAATTCACTTAAGTGTTGCAAGTGTTTTGATGAACCAAAGTTACATCAAAGTTTTAGATTTAACACATACATGAACTATAAAAGTAATCTTGAACTACAAACTTGAAAGTAAACTAACTAATCAAGATCTTAAGATGTAGAACATAGTTCTTAGTTAGATCTTGAAGATCCAAGACCCAAAGGTCTAGATCTAATGTTATTAAGTTAAATCTAACACAAGTGTACGAAGTTATAACTAAAAAGTTATACTTCCATATTCTTGAACTTTTAAAGTTAACTTTTAGTTCCAAGAAGTATGAGATCAAGACTAACTTGTAATACTTGACCATTTAACAACAAACATGAATTTAAAATATGAACAAATGAAGAAATAAACTAAATAATCTAGTAACAAGTTCATGGTTCTCATACTTCTAAAGATTCAAGCCAAAGTCTTGATCTTTAGTGAAGTAAACTTTTAAGTTTACAACATGAACTTCAAGTATGATATTAACTCATGAACTTACAATCTTTTAAAACAATAAATGTAGAACATAACTAGTAAGTTAAGTTCTTGTGTGTTCTTGTAAATACAAGATAATATGAAGAATAAACTAAAGAGTTTGATTCTTGTAACTTGTAAGTAATAATTAACAAAGACATGTAACAAAACAACAACAATGAACAAGTAATTAAACAATAACATAAAACAAGTGATGATGATGATTATGTGTGTGTGTGTTTTGGTTTTTGATGAAGAAAAAGGAGAGGAAAAAGTCTCATGATACTTACAAGAATGTAGAGAAAAGAGAGACAAGTTTGAAGTGAGATGAAGTGTGTGAAGAGTGAATGAAGAATACTAGTGAAAGAGTGTAAGTAATAAGTGATAAAAAAAGATTTTAAACTCTCCCTCCCCTAAGCTAGCGGACGGTCAAGAGGAAAAAAGAGGGGAAGGGGAAAGTCCACAAGGCTCATGCATGTAAAGGTCTCAAAAGGTGGTTATTAGGTGTATGTGCATGGGAAGTAGATGTAATTGTCAAGTAACTAGATTCTTATGTAATAATCAAACTAGTTGTAACTTAATGGACTACTTACAACAATGGGCTCCTAAACTAATCCATTAAGTGTGTAGGGTGGGCTCTTAAGTCCATTAGCACTAGTAAAGGCCCAAGTTCAAGTAATTCTCAAGTTAATCCAATTAAAGCCTAAGTAATTAACTAATAACCATAGTTAATCAAAATGATTAATAAAACTTAATCATGAATGTAAATAATACTCTAAAAATATTATTCGTGTAATGTACGTGTGTCATAAAGACGTTTCGGGCATTCAACAGTTAATCGCGGTAACAAGTAAATGTATATAAACAATACATTCAATAAAACACAAGTATTAATAATAACAATTATTAATAAATAAACGTTGGAAAATCCAGGGTCGTTACACGATGGGTAATTGAATAGTTCAAGATTTTGGGATTCAATTTCACAGACTTTGCTTATCGTGTCGGAAATGTTAAAGATTAAGTTTAAATTTGGTCAGAAATTTCTGGGTCATCACAGTACCTCCCCGTTAAAGAAATTTCGTCCCGAAATTTGAGTGAGGTCGTCATGGCTAACAATAAAAATGTTTTCATGACGAATATGAGTTGATAAATAGAATTTTTATCACCGTTGAATAATATGGATAAAACAATCCAATTACTCGAAGCGTATGATGGAAGTTATCGTAATAGAGTGAAATGGAGAATAGAGATTCGTTTTTAACTCTTGACGTAGTAACGATTGATTTCCGGAATTTAAGGAATAGAAAATCTTCATTATCTAAATAAGATTTGATTTTTCGAAATTTGCAGAAATTAGGATTTTCTTTGATTAAATGCGTAATCCGCCTCGATTGCTATGTCTGATATTTCGCTATAAATTAACCTCTTCTGTTTTATTTATTTTCACTACTCCTATAATCTTCTTCCTTATTTAATACTTCTTAATAGATTGTGAAAATGCTTCATCCAGTTCTGATTCTTGATATACTCCTAACTTTCATATCTATCATTCTTCTTTTTCATCTACCGCCGGAGGAATCTATTCACTTTTACTATACTCTTGGCTTTATAGTGTTTTTAGTTCTCCCGTGTCTTTACGTTGCAATACTTATTGATATTCATGGTTTGTAATTTATGTGTTTTTATCGGGCTTTATATTCTCCGTTATATTTCGAAGCTTCATGCTTTCGTTCTCTCTTCCCGCCTTCAATTCAAGCGAATAATGGTCCAGAATTCGTAGGTATGGATTTTGAAATGAACATAGTTATTGTTCTAAGAAGGGAATTGTAATGGCACGATCTTGATTTGTCAAATTACCAGAATATCCGGAAAAGACCGAATCATCAAGAAATATATTTTCTTGATATATTTAGAAATTATATAGAATGAAAGAGTTATGTAACATGGTTCATGATGAGGGTGTGATCTGTGAACCTTTATCACATTCCATTAGAAACTCAGCATGACTTACTGTAATATAATCACGTTGATTAAGTGTCATTATATTATACTAATTCATGCTTCAGTTCCCAACACTACTTCAAAACATTCAAATTTTAAACTTTAAGGTTTCAGAATTTAGAAACTAAAATAGTTTCTTTTATGATGTAACACAGATAGCGCGAAGAGATGAATGGTTTCAGATAAGAATAGTGATGTCGTAGCGTGGGGGTACGAAATAGTTTATATTTTACTAGGAAAAATTATTAAATTCGATACAATTTTACACAAAATATGACAAGTTTTAATTATTTATTTACAAATGGGATATACCTAAACCTTGCTACAACACTATAGGCAGTGTACCTAATCGTAGAGTAGTATAGTTTTTAGTAAGTCCGGTTCGTTCCACAGGGAGCGGGCTTATTGCACACTATATTTTTAAACAACTATATTTGTACAAAATATATATAATTATATATAATAATATATAAAAGGGGGTTTACCGTTTAATGACCGGTTTGTCGATTTATATTTTAAACGAAGCGTATAGTAAATGATGATATTTAAATAACAATATAAAATAAATAACAATAATTAAAATGACAATAAATAAAAGTACGAGAAAAAATGAAATAAAATATATTATGCTTATTTAAACTTCCGTAACCATGATGGTTGACGTGTTGATTTTAGTTTATTCCCATGGGTTAATTGTTCTTTGTCCTGGATTATTTAATATGTCCATACGAATTTGTCCATAATAGTCCATCAGTCATAAATATAAAGAGCGAAAGCCTTCGTCAAATTATTCTTATTCCCGAAGTCAAATATTCCAACTAATTGGGGATTCGAATTGTAACAAGGTTTTAATACTTTGTTTAATGAATACACCAGGTTATCGACTGCGTGTAAACCAAGGTTTTACTACTTTGTTAACAATTACACCAATTACCCTTGAATGTAATTCACCCCTGTTTCAACAAGTCTATTAACTATTAATCCAGTTCCGTGTCCGGTAAAATGAATACTTATTGGTATTTATAGATATCCCGCCCACCGTACCCAGTCAAGCGTATGTGTTTATATATAAATACGTCAAATTATAAGTTTGTATATTAAATTAACAAGGTATTGTTTAGTTAATATAAAACCCATTAATAGCCCATAGTCTAATTTCCACAAGTGTCGTTCTTTTATCCAAACCCCAATTATGGTACAAAGCTCAATTACCCAATTTTAATATTTTTAGCCCAACATCATGATTACTTCGGTATTAAATAAGCATAATAATAACTTAGTTACGAGACATTAATTTAAAAAGGAGAACATAACTTACATTGAGTATTTATCGCGTAGTGTTACACGGACAGAATTTCGACTTCAAAAACCCGTAAAATAACCTTTACATAACCCGAACTAATCTAATATAAAACTACCCTATACTATATATATTATATATATATATATATATATATATATATATATATATATATATATATATATATATATATATATATATATATATATATTTATTTATTTATTTATTACAGAGTATTATTATTATTATTATTTTATTTTTATCGAATGAATGCATGGCCTTTTAAAGGTGTTTTGATTTCTGACAGCTCCGCGAGTCGTGGAGTTTTTGGCCGTCAAACTCCGCGAGTCGTGGAGTTTGATTTTCCAGCTCACATGATTTTGGATCTTTGCTTGTCGATGTTATTAAATAATAATATAATATATATATAATTTTTAAGAATTATTTATATATTATATTTTATTTATGTGCATAGTTGACTTGTAATTTTTGGTCCATTGCGTCGAGCGTTGATAGTTGGCTCGGGTACTGGTTCCGAATTTTCGAACGTCCTTTCGTATAATTTAATATCTTGTACTTTGCGTTTTGTAACTTGTACTCTTGTCATTTTTAGACGTTTCTTATCAATAAATTAAACCACTTGGATTGTATCATGTACATTTGAGCTTTTTGGTCATTTGCGTCTTCAAATCTTCGTTTTCGCCTTTTTTCTTCGCATATATTTTATATAAACGATTACAACTAAATAATTTACATATTGGGAGGATATTGCTACTAAATATATGTTCATTTGGAGCACTATCAAATAGTTATGAAGATATCTCCAGAAATATCGAGGATATTTATAATGAAAGATACGATGATATCTTAGAATTTCAGAATATCTGGAATCAAAGAATGATGCGAAAAGTTTGTCTGTGAAGGTTTAGAATGAGGAGTAAGGTGTTTGATAATGATTTTAGCAGACACTGAATCATTTGGATCCTTTAAAGGTAGATTTCATCCTTGTGATTTGTCCACAGCCTCCTTCATGGTCTGCTCAATCCGTTTTCCAGTTCCAAATCTTCTCTTTTTCTCAACTTTACCACCTTACCATTCTTTATCATCAAACTTTTGACTGTTAAGGTCATTTACAGTTTTTGCTGCTTCATCAGCATTGTTCCAATTTCAGAGAACTAGTTCATAGTTTGGGATGTTTTTCAGAAACTTCACATTCGAAGTATGTAAGTCTAAAAGATAGACATTCTATGTATATATATAACTGTTGGGGTAGAATTGCTGCAAAATTCGAAATACTGATTGCTAATTCCCGGTAGTTGGTATGGCAATTACCGTTACAAGATGTGGATGAGTACATGATAGGGTTTCAATGAGTATAAGGATTTTTTGAAAGATCAAGGATAAATGAAGTTGTTGGTAAATTTACTGCTAATGTGGTGGAACATGAAAGGTTCCCCAGTAACAAAAACGTATATGTCAAGGTTATAATAAGGCTAATATGAAAAGTCGAGGTTGACTGGTTGGAAGTATAGTAAAACTGAATACTTTGAAAAAAGATTGCAAGATTATTTTCGGTAAAAACAACGCTAAAGGATCTTGCACAGTTTTGAAGTCAAAGTATAGTTTTGAAAGATGTAGAGATCTAAGAATGACGTCACCGGTTCAGAGTTATGACTTGGATTCTGATCAGTCAATATCAGAATATGTAATTGAATTTGTATGAAATAATTGTGTATCACTGTGAAGATAGTGAGTATAGTTAATGATTTTTGAATCAAAGTTGAAGAATGTACAGTGTAACATATTAATTGCGAACTTAAATATTTCCCGGGTATTACCTACCCGTTAAAGATTTCACAATTAATACTTTGTACAAAAGAATTTTTATTCCCGTCTTTATGAAAATATATGTATGTATATTTTCTTCAGATGTAATACAGATTTAATGAGTTAATATCATATTAAGCTAATTTGATTTTCGGCTTGACTTAGAAATGATTAATCTCTAAAATATTAAAGATTACATAATCTTTGCGGGGTATTTCATTAATGAAATCAATACTTCATTATTTATTCTTACTGATATTTCTCGGTGAAAGATGTTGATGCTCGTGGAATTCTTGTGAACCTTACAAGGCACAGATGATGTTTTCTGGAAAGTTTCGAGTACATCGAAAATGAAAATGTACAATCAATTATGTAATTGAATAATACACTTGGTTATTTATGAAATGGAATTCATTGAGTTGAAACAGAGATTGTACTTAACAAAGGTTAAGTTGTTAACGCAGGATGTACATCATAGCATATTAGTAATATGAATTTAACCGAGTAATATTTACCCTATTTCAATTCATACATAATAGCTTAGTACGAAAAGATTTATGATGGTTTTAAAATTTATATATATAAGATATACATATAAATTCTTTAGAGGAAGTGAGTTATTACTTCATAACTCATTGATACAATATACTCGTTGTTGACTCGTAATAATGTCCACGATGCTTTCTTGAACTGGTGGAGCTTGTGATGTAGCAGATGCTGCTGGTGCTGACGATGCAGACGGTACTGACGGTGCTGATGATGCTGACGGTACTGTTGATGTTGTGATATAATAAGTCTAGCTTGTAAATCATACACCATTTCGATCAGGGTTTCTACTCTATCTGATTTATGGTTAAGGCTAGAATAGATAATCTCTAAGATTATAGATTATATAATTGCCGTAGGATATTTCTCCGATGAAGTTATGAATCAATACTTCCTCATTTATTGTTGTTGGTACTCCTTGGTACCTATGGTGAGTATGATGTTGATATCCGAAGTATAGATTGTGATGTTGAGGCGTGTGATGGGGATGTTGTTGTTGGTGGTGGTAATGGTACTGTTGGTGGTGGTAATGGTGATACTGGTTATGCTGCTGGTGCTGCTGCTGGTGTTTGTAATCCTTGCACCATATTCTCCAAAGCCACTACTCGAGCACGAAGCTCGTTGACTTCTTCTACTACCCCCGGATGATTGGCGGTTCAGACAAACGGATGAATAAGATTTAAAATATTGGATATTACGTAGTCGTTGCGAGCTGTTCTGGAAATGAGGGTGAAAATGGTGTTACGAACGGGTTCGCCGGTAAGTGCTTCAGGTTCTTCGCCAAGAGGGGAATGTGGTGGATGGAAGGGATCGCCTTCTTCCTGTCTCCACTGATTAAGTAGATTACAAACCCATCCCTAATTCATCCAGAACAGATGATGGCTAATTGGTTGATCCATTCCGGTTACGCTGTTTTCGGAGCTCATGTGGAAATCCATATCGGAATAGCTGTCGGAATCTGAGGAATTCGAACTAGATGTAGAATTCGTCTTACACGGTTTGGATAAAGGATTTTTGATATGAAATGATTTTTGGATATCGGATGATATTCTAATTACATAGAATACCTATATATAATACAAGGGATCCGTAAATTACGGAGGAACTTTCAAAAGCTGTCAGGTAAAGTTTACAGTAACATATATGCTAAGATATGAATTAGCAGATACGCTATAATACGAATTTTGTCTATGCACTATTCATGCAATCAATGCAATAAGATGTGTCTAGACTAGGAATGATAAGCAGGTAATTTCCGACAAGAAATGATAAGCAAAACTTTTGACATGCAGACACAGTCGAAGTCCAGACTTACGAATGTATCCTAACAACTATCAGTTAGACATACTAATGCAAGACCTGGTTCATTAGGACCAATGCTCTGATACCAACTGTGACGATCGCTCCAAATCCATATGGACAATACGTCATTCATTGATTTCATTGCGAGGTATTTGACCTCTATATGTTACGTTTTGTAAACATTGCATTCTTTTGAAAAGGCACACCATAAATGAATATTTAAATCAAAGGTTTTCGACATCTGATGATTTATACATATAGACAATCACCGTAAATAATAGTTTACAATAGTACTTTCGTTGACAATGCAGTCAAAATAAGATACGTGGTGATGATTTGGTGAATGCAACGTTTCCTTGAAAAATATGCCATGTACGACTCCATGCACATAGCTTGTCTAACATATAAGCAAACAACGGAAGACTTCTAGGAAACCTGAGAATAAACATACTAACAAGTGTCAACACAAAGGTTGGTGAGTTCATAGTTTTAGTGTTTCGCATAATCTGTATATAAAAGTGGATCACAAGATTTCAGTTGTTTCATCCAGAAACGTTTATCAATAGATTCTACATAACAGAGCACCCTGGTAACTAAGCTTTAACGTTATAATGATAAATACCCCATTTGTTTTAATACACGCAAACCAACGTGTCCTAAACTCAAATAACACACGTCCGTTAAAAGGCTAGCACTCTAGCTCGGACGGGGATGTCAAGTCCTATGGATCTATATACTATTATTCGCGCCCACCAGTCCATATCCTATGTACTGGCAGCTACTAGTTACCAAAGCTAAGGGATTTTCGGTTCAAACTCAGTGTAGAATTAAGTATGTACTTGTATCCATTGCGTTTAAAATAAATTGCATGTATTCTCAGCCCAAAAATATATATTGCAAAAGCAATTAAAAAGGGAGCAATGAAACTCACGCATATAAATATTGTAAGTCAGTTAATAAAGCATTTGCATGTATTCTCAGCCCAAAAATGTAGAGAGTAAAAGGGATCATATGAAACTCACCTCAACAGCATATAAAGTCGTTCACCAAAATGTGACTGAAACTCGGATTTCCAAATAACCGTAGATCTCAACCTAGAGAGCATATGTTGGTCAATAAATGTCTATCAAGCTAGGTCTGGTCATAGTGTATCACAATCCTAATGCTCGAGATCGACATACAAAAGTTATCCAAAGTCGTTTCAAAAAGTCAATTTTGACAATAGTTCAACAAAACGAGACATACCTTATATAAGGAGTCATTTACTCGGTTGGTAATATTCAAAAATCCAATTTATCAATCTCGTAAACAAGTTGTTTAAATCTTAATTGTAGATTCAAAAGAAATTTCAATTAACGTCAATCATAATTCAGTTGATCATATCTTTTAATCCGTTCATCGAAACTATTCGATATCTAAATGAAAAGTTATTGATTTTTCGCCAGCTTTCCAAAAACATGTATATCATATACCTTTTACCAGTAGTAAATGTATTTAATTAGTGATTCATTATAAACTGTTTAACGACGAAATTTAGTATACAAGCATGTATAAACATATATACTCGAGCACTAGACATGAATACACTATTAATTTATAAAAGATAAAATATAAATGCTTACGTATCAATATTGTGATTCAATATTTCAGAAAAGTACGTAGACGCAACGAAGATGATAAACACTAGGTTTGACTTGAGAACAATACCCTTGAATATTACCCATAACCTCTATAGCTATAACCCATAGTTTTCTTATCTCTATCCCGCTCGAAAACCCGTTTTGAAAGTGACACGCCCATAACCTCGTCGTAATATTTTATGTAATAATATTACTAATATTACTAATATTAATGATAAGATTAATAATAATATTAATCTTAATAATAATAATAATAATAATAATAATAATAATAATAATAATAATAATAATAATAATAATAATATAAATAATATAAATACTTACAGAGTAATAATAAAATGAATTCAGAGGCAGAAATGATCGATCTTTTATAGTTGTGGCCTGTCCCCAGACCCCATGCGATCGCATGGTTCTGAAGGCCAATGGCCATGCGATCGCATGGCCCACTTTTACAGCTCACAAAATTTTGGCAACTAGCTCGTCGACATATTTTTATAATATATATATATAATATATAATTTAAATTAATTAATTATATATTATATTTTATTCCTGTGCATAGTTAATTTGTAATTTTTGTTCCGATAAGTTGTACGTCATCACGCAACTTATGTCTCGGTTCTGGTTTTTCGAATGTCCCTTCGTACGCTGAGAAAACTTGTACATTACATTTTGGGACACGTACCTTAGTAAAAATATAGCCTTAAATTATCCCTAAATTATATCACTCGAAATATAACTTATACATTTGAGTGTTTTGGTCATTTACTTCTATAAATCATCGTCTCGCTATTTGTTAAAATACATTTTAAAACAGTGTTTCAATGTAGCAAAGTTACTGTAGCAAAGTTTTTTACTGTAGCAAAGTTTTTTTTACTGTAGCAAATAGTGATTTTCGAAAATACTGTAGCTTTTCGGGTACTGTAGCAATTCGAAAATACTGTAGCAAATTAGTATTTTACTGGTTTATCTTAAACATTTTAGTTAACTTATCTAAATATCAATCAGATAATCAAACCAATAAGGTTAATACACAGTATCATATACTCAACACTTTGTTACGTTTTCAAGTTATAGTATATATATATGTATCTATTTACATATAATTGTTCTCGAATCGTTGAGAATAGTCGATGGGTAATTGAATAGTTCAAGATTTTGGGATTCAATTTCACAGACTTTGCTTATCGTGTCGGAAATGTTAAAGATTAAGTTTAAATTTGGTCAGAAATTTCCGGGTCATCACAAAATGTCAACACGAATGTTGGTGAGCTATAGTTTTATTGTAATCAACAATGTAATGTAGACCACGAGATTTCATATTCAAAATAGTATGAAAAAGTATATGCTTAACCGTGGGCACTTGGTAACTAACTTAACGTAAAATCATATATCACCCCCTAAAAGTACACTTGGCGAGTGCGTTAAAATAGACGAAGTATTAAACACCCGTTAAATGCTAGCGCGACTAGCCCGAATGGGGATGTCAAACCCTATGGATCCATATCTAAGATTCGCGTTCACCGGTTCATAAACCAATGACTAAACGTTACCGAGCTAAGGGGAAAATTTGTGCCGTTATATCACCTACACATATATAAAGTTAAAGTACTCGTGTCTAGTATGTAAAACATAAAAAGCGCATGTGTTCTCAGTCCCAAAAATAGTTAAAGTAAAAAGGGAGCTATAACTCACAGTGAATGTGCGGTAAAATCGATACGAATAAGTAAGCAAGTAGTAAGTTGGTCCGAAAGGTCCTCAACCTAAGTCAAAGGTTACTAAGTCAGTAAATCGTCCCAAAAAGTTTAAAAGTAAATAAGTTAAGTCTTAAGTATCATCATCGTCGTCATCATACGTAAAAGATAAAGTAAGTTTTCAACAAAAATAGAGGTCTAAACGAAAGTATGAATTCGATCAGCTGCTACGACTTCTATACAAACTGAAATGACGTGAGGCCAGTGGCCAAGGCTTCGTATGTGAGTCCTTTTACCGCTCTCCAGTTTTCAGATCCTAACTTGATGTCGTTTGACTATGGCGACGGTTCAAGTGCGAGTAGGTCAGAAATTTCAGCACGTCGTTAAGGAGGCGTAGTGATTTTCGGAAGGCTATAAATCCTAAACCGTATATCGGATTTAGGCGAGTCTTAAACAAAAAGTCATCTACTCAAACCGAACTATCTGGAAATCAACTTTCCAGAAGTCCCAGGAGTCTGATCAGACCTTGAAAAACAGAAAACAAGTGCTCCGGTGGGTTTCTTGGTGTTTGATGCTCATCACGGTTCTCATCCTTGATGCGTATAAGCCTCAAGTGTACAACTCTTGATGTTTTAGCGTCAATTTAACCAAGGTTTAACCATCAACACACAAAGTCAAGACTAAGAAATGAAATACAACTCATTTGAGAGTTTGAGCAAGATGATGAACCAAAGTTACATCAAGTTCTTAGTTTTGACACAAGTACAAGTTCTTTCAAGCTATAAACTTTGATTCAAACTAAATAAGCAAGACCTTAAGTTATAGAACTTAGATCTTAGCTAAATATTGTAGACCTTAGACTAGAAAGTCTAGATCTTATGTTCTTAGTGAAACCCTAAGTCATAGAACTTAGACTTTCAACTTTTACAAAACCTTAAGTTATGAAACTTAGATTTTACAAAGTAAGATGAACATAAGCTAATGAGCCTTTGTTTAAACAAGTTAGATGACCATAAGTTACATAACTTAGATCAAACTTAGATGAGTGAAAGTTATAAGCTAGAAAGCTTAAACATTCTTGTTCTTGAGCATTCAAAGTAAGACTTTGGTTACAAGATGTATGAGATCAAAGTTATCAAGTAATCTTTGACCAAGAAACATATACAAGTCAAAATACATAAGAAAAAAAAGAAATTTAAAGCTATTAATAAACAAGTTCAAGCTTGGATTCTTTACATAAAGAGATATCAAGCTAGAAGCTTGAATGTTCATAAAATAAACTTCAAGTTTCCAATACTTGAACAAAAAGGAAGATCTTAAAGTATTTGAACTTTAGATCTTTACAAATTTTCATGTAGAACCAAAAGCTACAAAGCTTTGATCTTTGTTTTTGCTTCTTCATCACAAGGGATTGAAGCTTGCAAGATATTATAAGGATTCAAGTTACAAAAACCAAAATCCAAGAATAATAAGAATGATGATGATGATTTCAGCTATGAGAGCAAAATAAAGAAAGAAAATAAGTTTTGAAACTTACAATTTGAGAGAGAATTTTAGAGTGAGAATGTAGAGAGAAGTGTGTGTTTGAGAAAATGAATGATGTGTGTATTTAACAAAGAAATAAAAGAGAAAAAAATACGAGAATGGTGATGGTGGGAGTGGTGGCCGACGGTTTAGCATGGGTGGGGAGGGGGGACCTTGGTGGTGGTACAATGGTGATGCTAGCATGTTGGGTGGCATGACATGTGAGGTTAAATGTGTAAGTAGTAGTATATAAGCATGCTTGAGGAATTTTGTCTTAATACTTACATGGGTTAGTCTTTAATTAAATGGGCTAACTAGTCCATTAATTAGTCCACTAAACTAGTCCATTAACTTGAGTAGGGTGGACCTTTAATAAACTAGGTCCATTAAGGTGCTAAGCCCATGTAACTAACCAGTGTGCATTAGTAAAATGCTAAGCGTAATTAAGGAACCATCAAGCCAAGTAATTGTTATTAACAAATAACAATTATGATTAAGTAGTCATAACGCTCCAATTATGATAAGAGTTTAACGTGTACCAAGTACATAGCTCGTTTTAAACGATAAATGACACTAACGGTCATAAATACATTCGGGGATCAAGTTAAGTAACTAAGTACTTAATAACACGTTGTAAGGCATTACGAAAGTAATTAACATAAATAATGATCCCAAAATATAATCTAACTCAGTACGCACAAATACGCAGTTTCGTGAAAGTAATAAAATATAAATATAAGTCAAAAAAATCGGGTCGTTACACGATATCACTTCTTTATTAAACATTTTTGAAAGTGCTTCCGACGTAATCACTTCACGAATTGGAAGAAACAAAGCACTCTTCATCAATCGATCGACAATCAACCAAATAGTATCAAATTGGGTTCTAGCCATTTTCGACAACTTAGTAATAAAGTCCATGGTAATGTGCTCCCTTTTCCACATCGGAATTTCCAAAGGTTGCAACTTACCATACGGTTTTTGGTGTTCGGCTTTAACTTGCAAACATGTGACACATTGTTCAACATAGTTTACCACGTCTCTTTTCATGCCTGCCATCGATACTCGTTCTTCAAATCAAGATACATTTTAGTCGCCCCCGGATGGATGGAGTAACTCGATTTATGTGCTTTATCAAGTAACACTTGTCGGTATCCACCCAATTTTGGCACCCAAATTCTTCCTTGGAAGGATAACAAACCATGTGGACCTAACACGATCGATTGTGTTTGTCCCATAATTCATTCCTCACGTTGTTCATTAACAATAACTTCAATTTGGATTTCACAAAGTTTTACAAGGAAATCATTAGTAATAGTCAACCGTAACGATTCCACCCACAACCCAGAATTATGACTCTTTTGACTTAACGCATCTGTAGCTACATTAACTTTGTCCAGATGATAAAGTATTTCACAATCATAATCTTTTAGAAGGTCTAACCCCCGACGTTGGCGATTATTCATATCACGTTGATTAAAGAAATGCTTCAAACTTTTGTGGTCCGTATAAATCGCATACTTAACACCATAAAGGTAATGGTGCCAAATTTTTAAAGTATGAACTACCGCCACCAACTCTAAATTGTGAGTTGGGTAATTCCTTTCATGCTTTTTCAATTGTCTCGAGGCATACGCGATAACTTTACCTCTTTGCATAACAACACAACCAAGACCATTTATCGAGGCATCACAATACACCGTCATATCCTCGATACCTAACGATAACACGAACACCGGAGCTTGACACAATTTACTTTTCGATAATTGGAAAGCAACTTCTTGTTCATTAGCCCAAGTAAACTTTACATTCTTTCTCGTCAATTTAGTCAATGGAGTGGTTAACTTAGAAAAGTTTTTAATAAATCAACGATAATAACCAGCCAATTCGAGAAAACTTCGGATTTCCGTAGGAGTAGTCGGTTGTTCCCAACTTTTGATCGCTTCAATCTTACCCGGATCAACTTGAATGCCGTCTTTACTCATGATATGACCAAGGAATTGCACTTCCTTTAGCCAAAATTCACACTTCGAGAGTTTAGCATATAACTTTTCTTTTCGTAACATTTTTAACACTTCTTTTAAATGATGTTCGTTCTCCTTCATACTTTTGGAATAAACGAGTATGTCGTCAATAAATACAATCACCGATTTATCCAACATAGGTTGGCATACACGGTTTATAAGGTCCATAAATGCCGCAGGCACATTCGCAAGACCAAAAGAGATCACCACAAATTCAAAATACCCATAACGAGTTCGATACGCCATTTTCTCTATATCTTCATCGCGGATCCGCATTTGGTGATAACCGGACCGCAAATCAATTTTAGAAAAGTAACATGCGCCTTGAAGTTGATCGAACAAATCATCAATCCGTGGTAACGGATATCGATTCTTGATGGTAATTTTATTCAACTCCCGATAATCAATGTACATACGCATGCTACAATCTTTCCTTTTCACAAACAAGACCGGAGCACCCCAAAGTGAGCTACTCGCTCGAATGAAACCCTTTTCTAACAATTCTTGGGTATGGTTCATTAACTCTTGCATCTCGGTCAGTGCTAGACGATAAGGCGTCTTAGCAATGAGATTAGCACCCGAAACCAAATCGATGCGAAATTCAACTTGTCTTTCTGGTGGAATACCCGGTAAATCATCCAGAAATACGTCTTCAAAATCGCACACTACCAGGCCTAGTTGAAATGACCCTTTTAACCTTGGGTGTGTTTGTGTGTTATTATAATAATTATATGTTTATAATTATTTGGTTGTTTAGTTGAGACCAGTTTATGACAAGGGTCACAAAACAGGTTCGTTTATTTAATTTAGACTCTGTTAGGATAGTCAAATTAAGTACAAAAGATATTAGATAACTGGTAAATACCCATGTGTGATGTGGTATTGTGTTTAACACTAGTATATAAGCAAGATATCAGCTTCTCTTTCTCATTTTCCCGAATCTTCTAAATCACTCCGTACCTAAACTCTCACTCCCTTGAAACCCCAATATCTTGAATCTCGATTTTGTGTCTAAATTGTGTTTTATAATCAGTTGCTACTGATTTCATGGTCATAACAAGGTAAGAATCATTCATTTTCGTGTTGTAATCTGAGTTTAAATGAGCTTTAAAGTTAGGTTTTTGACAAAGTGGGTTTTGATGTCAAATTGGTTGATTTTGATGTTTGTTTGGTGTAAAATTTTATGGTTTATGTTCCTTTAGTTGTTATAAATATTTTCTAAGCTTTGTTCGGTGTCAAAACGTTTAGAAATCGAGATTTGGGTGATTTTGGCTCGAAACCCGCCAGTTTCTGCTGCTGTTGCTCAATGAATACAACCGTACGGTTGCATCTTGCAACCGCACGGGTAGACTGTGCAACCGTATAGGTGCATGTGCAACCGTACGGATGCAGGGGTGTTGGTGCAACCGGGCAGTGGGTGTGCAACCGTACGGGTGCACTATGCATCCGTATGGATAGACTTGCAACCGTACAGATGCATGTGCAACCGTACGGATGCAGATCAGTGTTGCATTGTTGTGTAATTTGGCTGTTTTCTAGCTGTTATGCTGCCTGTGTGACTTATGATAATCATGATGTAAATTCTGAAAATGCATAAGTGTTAGGTGGACTTTTAGTGACATTTTTGTTACTAATTTGCTGTATTGTGCTGTTTTATGCTAACGGACAGAAACTAACTTGATTTGCCTTATATTCAGGTGATAAAGATAAAGAAGAAGCTCAGTGATAGATTATCTGAGCTAGTTGCTGGTATTCGGTGAGTGGGATTATGTCACGACCCTACTTTTTCAGTTATCTTTTACCGTTTATTATTTAACGCCCGTTACACGTCATTTCTATGACCTATATTTTTATTTTAGTAATAATATATTAATTATTATGTGTTATGTGAATATTTGTATTCATAATTTAAACTGTACGTTTCTACGTGTCGTGGATTTCTATCCGGCGAATCTTTTCGGTTTTCAAACCAACGGTCAAACTTTTGGGATTTTTAAATCTAAATTATTTTAAATATGATATTTTGATGTCATATGATTATATATAGTGTTTATATATTTTATATTTTATTTTTCGCGTATATGTTATCTCTCCGAAGAATTAATCGCGTAGTAGCGTTTTCGCGTTTCGGGCTTCGATCGGGCATTCGGGCTAAAAGCAATTCAACATTTAACAAATTTGGGCCATGAGGCCCACCCCATACCCTTCCATTCGGCCGAACTCACCTATGAGGGGGGGAGGTTGTGCTCTTGATTTCATTATTTCATTTTCCCATTTTTCATTACTTACACTTTCCTCTCATTTCACATTTAACCTAAAAAGCTCTCTTCTCCCTCTCCCCCATTTGTGGCCATAGCCAACCATCCACCATCATCATCATTTCACCAAAAAAATTATTGCTTGGATCATAGGGCTTTCATCATCATCGCGTTCCTCTTGTTCTTCTCTACACGATCATACCACTTGATTATTGATTAGGGTATAAACCCTAACCCTAAATTTTTGATTTTTATTTAATTTTTCTGTTGTTGATGTTTAATATGATAGTATAGTGCTTGTATGTTGTTGGATTATTGATTGTATGCTTAGAATCACTCGTTATTACATGTTTTTGGTTTGATTGATTGTGGACAGCAGACTAATCGACCATTTCAGTAAAATTAACTGATGTTTTTTTAAATTAAAGTGTCTAGATGTGTTCCGCTCATCAAGACATTGATTTTAGACTCCGGATTCATGTTATTTCGATTCTCGGAACTTAAGTTATGATTAAAATGGTGTTTTCATGGAATTAAAAGATAAAAACTAATGTGTTCAGGTATGGTCCGACTTTGTGACCATTTTTGGAGTCTCTAGGTGTACTAGTGTGTTAGGATTGATGATTGGATGAACATTCATGTTCGGGCCATCGAAATCCAAGCCACGGATCACCCGGTATGACTAAAACAAGTTTTTGATCGGATTAAAGTCCCAAGTTGAATTATGGCTGTTGGTCACAAATTGGGGGCTGTTCTTGGGGTGTTCTTGAGTGTACTAATGTGTCGGGTGGTTTGGTTATATAACGACCCGTCCTAATCTATCTGAACGAATACATTACATTTGGTTACATCGCGAGGTAGTTGACCTCTATATGATACATTTTACAAACATTGCATTCGTTTTTAAAAGACAAACTTTCAATTCATCAAAAGTTGACGGCATGCATACCATTTCATAATATATCCAACTATAATTGACTTAATAATAATCTTGATGAACTCAACGACTCGAATGCAACGTCTTTTGAAACATGTCATAAATGACTCCAAGTAATATCTCTAAAATGAGAAAATGCACAGCGGAAGATTTCTTTCATACCTGAGAATAAACATGCTTTCAAGTGTCAACCAAAAGGTTGGTGAGTTCATTAGTTTATCATAAACATTCATTTTCATCATTTTAATAGAC
The DNA here is from genome assembly GCF_046630445.1 of Rutidosis leptorrhynchoides. Classification (NCBI taxonomy): domain Eukaryota; kingdom Viridiplantae; phylum Streptophyta; class Magnoliopsida; order Asterales; family Asteraceae; genus Rutidosis; species Rutidosis leptorrhynchoides. Next base: position 422,564,340 of record NC_092336.1, read on the forward strand.
CACAAGATTTCAGATATTTAATTGTACACGTAACCCGAGTGCATAATAACACGCGTAACCCGCGAATTAAAAATCATTCATATAGTGAACGCTTGATAACCGACTTAACTTTAATGCATAGAATATCCCCAAACAGAACCTCTCGTCTGTATAATAATAATAATCTCGAAGTACTAAAGCATCCGTACCCCGAATAGGACTTGTCGAGGAACATAGATCTATCTTTAGGATTCGCGTCGATTAGGGGCCATACCCGTTTCCTAATCATTAGGTTACCAAGCTAAAAAGGGGTGATATTCAATATTCATAATCCAGCCATAGAATGTAGTTTTTGATCACTTGTGTCTATTTCGTAAAACATTAATAAAATCGGCGCATGTATTCTCAGTCCCAAAAATATATATAAAAGGGAGTAATGAAACTCACAATACAGTATTTTGTAGTAAAAATACATATGACGACAATGAACAATGCAAGGTTGGCCTCGGATTCACGAACCTATATCATTTATATATATTAAAACATGTAATAATATTCAAACAAATTTATTTATTAATATTAATATACTTGTTATCTTAATAATTTATATGTTATTGTAATAACTAGATTAATTATAACTATTTTATATTTTTATAGATATTAACATTTTATTTAAAAATTAGTATGTAATATTAATTTAGTTATGATATATGAAATGAATATATATCTTTTTATATAGATAATATTTATTTGTATTAATAATAATATAGTTCTTATAATACTAATGCTACTAGTAATAGTAAAAATGATAGTAATGATAATAATAATAATAATAATAATAATAATAATAATAATAATAATAATAATAATAATAATAATAATAATAATAATAATAATAATAGTAATAGTAATATTAATAATAATAATAATAATAACAAAATCAAATACTACCTTAAAGAGTTTTCCAAAAAAAAAAAGCCTCAAGCCAGGCTCGAACCCGCGATCTCTCACTTAATCCAACATAACACCAAACTATGTTTTCTGAAATTATTGTTACCGTAATTATATTTAACCCGTCTATCTATCTTCTTAAAATAATCCCATTTCATCATCATCATCTACATAACACCCTGACTCAAAATCATCATGATCTTATTACTACACCATTCGTTATTAATCTTGTTCATCTTCTCATTTCGTATATCCTTTATATCATTACCATTATGATATCATCACCATATATCATCATGCTTATCATACGACTAATCATCTTATCATTACTTCGTTAAAAACAGTCTACAGACCCAACAGAAAAACGAAACAGGCCCTCGGCCCAACAGGAAATCTACACAGGCTCTCGGCCCAACAGAGAAAGAAAATATCTCAGCCCAATCATAATAAGAAAGGAGCCCAATCTACAAGTCCATCTTATATAGCCTAAACATATGTTCTAAATAAATCAATCGTGGATTTATAGGTATTGTGGCTCGACAGAAACATAAACGCACCATAAATAATAATGTTATCAACTAGTAGGCTTAACATGGTGGGATTGCTTGTGGTGACCCAATTTACGGCCCAAAGGAAACAGAACTTAACAGCCCAATTAGATGGTCCATATTTACACTTGCAATTAAATAACCAACCAGTAGCAGTAGGTTCCAATTGCATCCCTAATTGAGTCGACCTATAAAGTAGAAAAAGAGCCGCGACTGCAGTAGTACATTGAAAGAGGTGGTTGTCAGACCAAAACAGAAACAGAATTAGAAGCAGTCGAATTAATTGGGTTGTTGGTCACCATCGAATAGTAGTAAACATGTGTGTACAATTCGAACAATAAGACGGGTTTACAGCCAAAGCACTAAATCGAATGATGGTGATGATGGGTCTGATCAACACGACAGGAAAACATAATCGGATTGATGGATTGAAAAGAAGCAGTTTGATTGGAGATGGTGATGGTGTTATTGTGATCAAATAATTGGAAAACAAAAAGTAATAGATAGTCTGATGGCGTTTTGTTCTAGGTCTCAATTCAATAGGGTTTCGTAGTTCTAACATCCACAATTAACCAATATAGAGAAGAGTAGGTTGTGATGGTGGTGTCTGTGGGTACGGTGGTTTGATTCACCAACAAAAACATCGAGCAGCAAGGCAGTAATATAATCAGGGTGTTTGGCTTCGGTTGCAGTAGAATTAGGAATAGAATATCGAGCATTGATGGTTTCAAGGTAATTAAGGGTGGTGTATGGTTCACGATGGTTGTTTGATCGAATCAAGAAAATAGTGTAAAGTATCAATTGATCGGTTCTTGATGATAGTTAATGGTGGTGTTGCAGGTGACCTCAGTGGTGGTTAGACAACGGTCAAGATGGTGATGAAACTTGGGTTCGATAGGAAAGGAAAACAAATGTGGTGAGGGTAACCGGTGGTAGTGGCGGTTCATGATAGTTGAAGTCGTGGTTAATGGTGGTGGTTCGAGACAACAGAAAAACACAACAACAGTAGCAACAATTAGCTGCAAATAGTAGTAGTTTTGAATGTGTCTTATGGCTAAATAGAAATAGCAACAAAACAAATAATGATGGTTGTTTAGCCTTTGATGTTACAGTAACAAATGAGGACTCAGATAGTAGCAGTAACGTTGATGTGGTGTGTGGCGTCATCGTATAATAGCAGCCCTAGTGAAGTGGCCGTTCATGGTGGTCATGGGAAATATGTAGAGAAGGTGGGAGTAGTGTGGTGCTGACTGTCGAAGAGGAAGAAGAAGGAGTAAAGCATGATGGTGAGAAGTGATGGTGGTTCGATGATATTTCATAATATGGAGACTAATATATTAGATATATAGAAATGATTGAGAGATAAAAACAAATACTAATTATTCTCACACTTTACAGCTCACAGCCACCTTCTCATATGAATTTAATGTGTGGACATATTTTTTTTTTTAAAAGGGAGGTAATCATGAATGGTGTTAATTGATTTATGTGATTGACATAAGGGAATTCGATTAGTCACAGTGAGTGTGTGTGTGTGGGTATCAATTAAATGGAAGGTGGGTTTGATAATCTTAAAAGAAATAGAAAGCAAGAAAGGAATTGTAAGGGTGGTGGTCATACTTCATATGCTCGGATGAATGTATAAATATCAATTAGATAGTTAGATAGTAAAAGAAATCACCAACTCAATTATTAATAATACTCAATTAGTGGAAATCATTTGAAAAGAAGAAAACACTGTACGACTAACTTTTAATATCATAAAAATATGTAAACGTGTGAGAAAGTTAGCCGTCACCATTCACTGATTAAATTTTATACTCCGTCGTTAATCAGTGGCGGATAAAAGTGTTCAGAAAAATTCCATATTTTTAGATTAAGTATATTTATTTATTTTGGTCATTATGGTATAAAATTCGAGCAGTAACTATTAAATAAATATAAATATTACATTAATTATTCACTCCCAACCCCAAGTAAAATATAAAAAGTTTTAAAAATCAACAAATAGTTCCTAAATATATTTTTAATAAGTCCATAATTTATATAACTCATTTTCGGAACATCGTTTATTTTAAAATCACATAAGTTCCTTTTTAACTCGTTTATTATTAATCGAATTACAATTTAGCGGTACCGTCGTTTACTAAGTAACTTCAAAATCACAAAATATATAATAATTTTCATAATATCATATTTTTATTTTATTTTACATAATAAATTTTAATATCAACAACATATAATATTTCAAATTATATTTTCAATTATTATTTATATCTATATATATATATGTATATACAAACACATATCTTATTTACAAATAGTTGTTCGTGAATCGTAGGGAACAGTCGAAGGTCAAATGCATATATCAAACAATTCAAAATTTTGAGACTCAGCTTAATAGACTTTGCTTATCGTGTCAGAATCATATAAAGATCAAGTTTAAATTTGGTCAAAAATTTCAGGGTCGTCACAGGTTATGCGAGGATATATATAAGACTCACCAAAAACCGACACCCGGGGCTCAAGTTATGACCTGATGAACTTTTAATTAAAACTTATGGTTATGAAATTGAAACTTAGGTTATAAATAATGAATTACACTATAATTAGATTACTTATGTTATAAAAGTAATTATTTTTAATTAAGACTTATGGTATATATTTATTATATCATTTAATAATTAAATTATGATTTAATTATTCATATAATTAAACTTATGATTTATAATACATTTATTATTAATGAAAATACTTATGGTAAGTATTAAACTTATATTATGGGATTATTATATAAAGACTTATAATAAAGATTATTTATTTATTTATTTATTATAAGACTTAGTTATTATTTAATTATAATTTAATTATTAAATACTTATGATTTAATAATTATATTAAATACTTATGATATGATTAATAATTCATTATTAATTAATAATACTTATGATATGATTAAAAATTCATTATTTATTTATAATACTTATGTTATGATTAATATTTAATTAATTAATTAAATACTTATGTTATATCAATTATATCATTTAAATTTATGTTAACTTTATAATTTAATTTAATTTAATTAAACTTATGATATGACATAATTATACATATATGACTTTAAATAACATTATAAATTATATTATTAATATAATTTACACTTTAAAATTTAACGCTGACTATGTTTGACCAAGGTTGACTTTTAAGTTGACTTTCGGTTGACTTTGACTTTTAGTTGACTTTTGTTGACTTTCTAATTTAAGAAACTTTCCTAAGTTATAAACTTTCCAAAAATAGAAACTTTCAAAAAATAGAAACTTTCCTAAAATAGATACTTTCCTAAAATAGAAACTTTCCAAAAATGGAAACCTACTAAAAATAGAAACTTTCTAAAAATAGAAAGTACGTGTCCTTACGTTGTCCTGATCAAACCGAAGCATACTGAGTGTTGTTCTATGTTTACTTGCAACAAGTACTATAGCTATCATACTAAGACTTGATCTAAGTTAGTTATTTATATCGACATGCTTTATTTATAGGTCGGCGTTGTGATCATTCTTGATCACTTTACTTTCTGCGGTTCACGTTCTGTGTTATTACTTCGTTTACGTTAAGGTGAGTTATAGTCCCATTTTTTCTATTTTATATCTTTTGGGATGAGAATACATGCATTTTATTTTTCATATTGGACACAAGTGGAAGTTGGTTTAAATTATTCATTGTGAGTCGAACAAAAATATTCCATAATCTGGTAATTGTAATCACTGGTTTCTACTGGTGAACGCAAATCCTATGGATAGATCTATCGGGTTTGACAACCCCATTTCGAGCTAGTCGCGCTAGCAATTTATAATCAAAATGTATTAGTACTTTGTAATTATTTGAAGATACACATGTTCAGTGTATATTGTGTTTGGTAAGGGTGGAATTGATTAAGTGGTTACCAGGTGGCTCACGGGTTAATGGAATAATATTTCATATGTTTTCGAGCTTATAATTTTTATGGTCCGAAATGGGTCTTTATGTTTTCAAACATAAATTTTTATGGTTTAAATTAAATATTGTTTGCAATATTAAACCTATAATTCACTCAACATTTTTATTGACAGTTTACTCGCATGTTTTATTTTCAAGTTCATGATTGATTGCTTCCGCTGTGCTTAGAGAGTCTGCATATTTATGATGGCAGCTTTTGTTAAACATTAACTTGCATTCTATTTTGATACACTAAATTGTAGGTGTTTGTTGACTTTGTTTTGGTCAACTTTTGGTTTAGAATTTATGTATGGTTTTTCTAAACTTACATATTTTGGTAGGTTTCCTTTATAGAAAACCATTTTTAAATAAAGAATGCAAGGTTATTTATTAAATTCATTTAGAATTATGATCAAGCTGTGGGACCAAGATAACGATGGTCGTCAAGTGTACTTTGACGGGTCATTAAAGTTGGTATCAGAGCCTTGGTTGTAGGGAATTAGGCCGCATTGATGTCATTACCCGAGTCAATAGGGTGCATTAGTGAGTCTAGTCTACAGCCCGACCTATAGCGTATTATTATATGTGATTATTTGTATCGTATTGGTATGTATATTGTTTTCATATACGTACATCGCCTTCTTATGTTCTGAATCTGGGAGGAACTCCCATTCCAATTTAAACGTATTCTCCAACTCATGCGAGTTTATCTTTTATAAGAACACCTCGGTTAGTGAAACCGAGGGGGTGTCATTCTTGACTTCTAAAATTCTAGACATTTTAATGTCATCTATTGTTTCTATTGATATAACATTTGAGTTATATTATGTGATATGTCATTCTTGACTTCTAAATGCTTGACATTTCAATGTCAGCTATTATGTTTAGGTATATAACATTCTTGTTATATTACGTACCTTTGTGCTTTGGGTTGCAAACCGGGAACGTCATTCTTGACATTTAAAGATTCTTGATACTTCAAAGACATTTTTGTGTCATTGTTACTCTTATTCATTACTTTTGATGTTTTTGTCTCTTGTGCTATCCTTAGCACATTGTTTAAGAAATCGTTTTAGAGAAATTGTGTGGAAAATCGAGGTTGATCGCGCATCCTGACCTCATGTAGTGCTATTGGAATGGAACTATGAATTAGTATAATATAATGACGTCAGTCCAACGTGGTTATATTACGTTAATTCATATAGAAATTCCAATAGTGTGACTTGAGGTATAGAAAGCGAGTCAAAGAAAATTTTTACACCACTCATTCAGAAATTCCAATGTTACTACATGAGTAAGGAAGATACTCATTTTTCTTATTCGTTGATATACGAGAAACTCGTTTTAACCAAACTAGCTACCTCATGCTTTATTCTTCATACCTCACTTGTTAGCAACAGCTTCGCGCGTGAACTGTTTTGGCCCAAGGACTTATGTCCTGATAATAGTCAAAACATTTAACTCAGTGGTTTTCATGACCTCGTAACATTTGTTGGTCAAATGTCGCATGAGGATTCTAGTCCTTCACTCGATCTTCTATGATCTTATTTTAACTCGTAACCTCTGAAATACGAATACCCTGCTTATCATCAGAATTTTTACACATTTATTTAATTGGGCGGTCCTCATGAGATTTATGGACAAATAGAAGTAATAAGATTTTCTGTCCCGTATGCAATTTATAAAATCACATATGTACGTATAAAATCAGATAAATAAATTTACCTTAACTTATTTTGGTTAGTGCATACTAAATTGTACCTTCAAATTATTTTTAAAACCACTCCTTTATTGGGTTGTTTAACTAAGTTAAATTGTTTTATGTAAAATGGTACACGATGTACATACTTCTAAATTTACCAAGAATTTCGTCCGTTATGTTGTCACATCAAACGTTTAGAATTTTTTTTTCAAAACTTCATTGATTGATTATATTAAAATTTTCGCAATTACTCTACCATGTGTTTGGGTCACAGTTCTTCTTGTCCTATGTTTAAGGATAAAATTTACCATTAGGTCCATTGATAAAAACTCTTACGCCAATTTGGATGGTGGTTTTATAAAATTTGTTGAAAAGTCTTTGCGCTCATAAAATTTTCCCTCTTATGGCTGGACATGGCCGAAACGCGGATCGATAAATCTGTTTTCTGAAGTACACTCGGTGGTCACCCTATTGTAAGAAAGGTACTTGGTGGGTTTCTACCCCAACTGTTGTTATAGTCGGTATCATAGATGGATATTGCACTAGACCATTTGAGAAGTTTCTACTCTCGATATTGTCAGCTAATCTCAACACCCTCGCAAACATCAACCCTATGATTCAATACTTTGAGGTGCACGAAATCATTTTTGGAGATTCATCTCACCTGGAGACGACTATTCTTTATAACCCATGATTCACGTTTCTTTTCATCCACACATAAATTAAAGAATAAGGATGAATCCTAGATTGACTCGCTCATTGTACGAGGAGTTCACTCTCGATGAAAGATCACACCTTTCGTACGTTTTCCTTTCAGAAATATAATGAAAATTTACTTTGAAATCTATGATCCTCGTTATCCCCTTTGGAGGAATTGCCTTAAACATCTATACCACTGATATGGCTACTCTTTATATTTCTTCCTTTGTTGGTTGCAACTATATCTCATTCATCCTAGTTCGTCCCCTTGGGGAGCTCCTGTTTGGTTTGTTAAGAAGAAAGATGGTTCGTTCCGATTGTGTATTGATTATCGCGAGTTAAACAAGCTTACTATTAAGAATCGTTACCCTCTTCCGAGAATTAATGATCTGTTCGATCAGCTTCGAGGTTCGTCCATTTATTCTAAGATTGATCTCCGTTCTGGTTATCAACAATTGTGCGTTAAAGAAACTGATATTCCGAAAACTGCTTTCCGTACCCTTTATGGTCACTATGAATTTATGTTTATGGCTTTCGGAATGACTAACGCACCTGCAGTGTTCATGGACCTCATGAACCGTGTATGTAGTCCTTTTCTGGACAAGTTCGTTATCGTTTTCATCGATGATATTCTTATCTATTCCAAGAGTGATCAAGAGCACGAAGAGCATTTGAAGTTAGTGCTTGATTTGTTAAGAAAAGAAGAACTGTACGCTAAGTTCTCTAAGTGTGCTTTCTAGTTAAGAGAAGTTCAATTCCTTGGACATGTTGTTAGTAAATAGGGAATACAAGTTGATCCTGCCAAGATTGAGGCAATTGAGAAGTTGGAAATTCTGAAGACTCCTACTCAGATCCATTAGTTTCTAGGGTTGGCAGGTTACTATAGAAGGTTCACTCAAGATTTCTCTAGTATAGCGAAACCTCTGACTGCTTTAACGCACAAAGGGAAGAAGTATGAGTGGAAGGATGAACAAGAGACTACTTTTCAAACTCTAAAGAAGAAGTTGACTACCGCTCCGATATTGTCGCTACCTGAGGGTAATGACGATTTTGTTGTCTATTGTGATGCATCGCGTCAGGGCTTTGGTTGTGTTTTGATGCAACTAAAGAAAGTCATCGCTTACACGTCACGTCAGTTGAAGATCCATGAACAGAATTATACAACCCATGATTTAGAATTGGGAGCTGTTGTGTTTGCGCTTAAGATTTGGAGACATTATCTTTATGGGGTCAAAAGTACAGTGTACACTGATCACAAAAATCTTCAGCACATCCTTGATAAAAAACAGTTGAATATGAGGCAACGAAGATGGGTTGAGTTGTTGAATGATTATGATTGTAAACTCCTTTATCATCCAGGAAGGGCCAATGTTGTGGCCGATGCCTTAAGTCGTAAAGAGAGGGTTGAACCTCGTAGATTTAGAGCCTTGAATATGTCAATTCGAAATAACCTCGTTACGCAGATTCTTGAGGAATAACAAGAAGCTTTGAAGGAATAGAACTTCATAACGAGAAGGTCAGAGGCTTAGGTAAGCAATTTGAGGTACGAACCGATGGTACTAGGTACTTTGCGGGGCATTTTTGGGTTCCAAAGTTTGGTGATTTGTGACAACTTGTTTTAGATGAAGCTCATAAGTCTAGATACTCTATTCATCCTGGTTCAGGAAAGATGTATCATGACCTTAAGGAGCTATATTTGTGGCCTAATTTGAAAGCTGATGTGGCTACGTATGTGGCTAAGTGTTTAAATTGTGCTAAAGTTAAATATGAACATCAAAAACCGTCCAGACTTTTGATGCAACCTGAGATTCCCGAGTAGAAATGGGAAGGTATTACGATGGATTTTATTACGAAATTACCAAGAGTTGCGGGTGGTTATGATACCATTTGGGTGATTGTAGATCAACTCACAAAGTCAGCTCACTTTTTGCCGATTGAGAAAACGAATTCGATAGAGAAGCTTACTCGTTTGTACTTGAAGGAGATTGTTTCGAGACATGGTGTTCCTGTATCTATTATTTCAGACCGAGACAGTCGATTTACATCGAGGTTTTGACAATCCTTACAGGAAGCTTTGGAAACAAAATTAGATATGAGCACTACTTATCATCCACAGTCAGATGGTCAGAGTGAAAGGACCATTCAAATGTTAGAAGATACGTTGCGAGCGTGTGTTATTGATTTTGGTAATGGTTGGGATAGATATTTGCCGTTGGCTGAATTTTCTTATAATAACAGCTATCATGCAAGTATTAAAGCCGCACCGTTCGAGGCTCTGTACACTATTCATGCAATCAATGCGGTAAGACGTGTCTAGACTAAGAATGATAAGTAGACAATTTTCGACAAAAATGATAAGCAAAACTTTTGACATGCAGACACGGTCGAAGTCCAGACTCACTAATGCATCCTAACGACTATCAATTAGACATACTAATGCAGACCTAGTTCGCTAAGACCATCGTTCTGATACCAACTGAAAGGACCCGTTCATATACATTATAAATGATTCACAATAGTTGATTACATCGCGAGGTATTTGACCTCTATATGATACATTTTACAAACATTGCATTCATTTTTAAAAGACAAACTTTCTTTACATCTAAAGTTGATGGCATGCATACCATTTCATAATATATCCAACTATAATTGACTTAACAATAATCTTGATGAACTCAATGACTCGAATGCAACGTCTTTCGAAATATGCCATGAATGACTCCAAGTAATATCCTTAAAATGAGCTAATGCACAGCGGAAGATTTCTTTAATACCTGAGAATAAACATGATTTAAAGTGTCAACCAAAAGGTTGGTAAGTTCATTAGTTTATCATAATCCATCAATTCCATAATTTTAATAGACCACAAGATTCTCATTTTTCATAAATAACATTACACTCGCAAGTGTAATAAAAATCATTCGTATGATGAACACCTGGTAACCGACATTAACATAATTCATATAGAATATTCCCCGCATACTCGCAAGTATGCTATATAACGGCAATCGCAATCACCTTTTAAATCGAAGTACTAAAGCATTCCAAATTCCAGAATGGGGTTTGTTAGGCCCATAGATCTATCTTTAGGATTCGAGTCAATTAGGGGCCATTTCCCTAATTCTTAGGTTACCAGACTTGAAGGGGCGATATTCAGTTTAATAATCCAACCATATAATGTAGTTTTAAGTACTTGTGTCTATTTCGTCAAACATTGATAAAACAGCGCATGTATTCTTAGTCCCAAAAATATATATTGCAAAAGTATTTAAAAAAAGGAGCAAATGAAACTCACAATACTGTGTTTTGTAGTAAAAATACATATGAAGTCATTGAACAAGTGCAAGGTTGGCCTTGGATTCACGAACCTATATTAATTATATATATTTATATGTTTGATCAATATCTGTCTAACAATTTAGGTCAAGTAGTAGTGTATCAAAATCCTAATGCTCGAGACTAAATATGCAAAAGTCAACAAAAGTCATATTGACCAAAATGTCTTCCAAAATTTATACATGATTATTATATAGTTTAAATATAGTCTTTTTATATATTTAAATATTTTTAACAGATTTTATTAAAGTAAATAATATAGTTCTTTTATTAATAAATAAAATTTTATATTAAAATTTATATAATAAAAATATACTTTTATATATCTTAAGTAATAAAATTTATAAAGTTCATTTAATATCATAAAAATAATATGATAGGTATTATTAATGTAATTATATTATACGTAGTAAAATATCTTTGTATCACATATTTATTTGATAAAATAATATTGATAATAATAATAATAAGTAAAAGTTGTATTATTATTATTCTACTAATAAAAATAACAATAATTATATTTTCTAAAAATGATAAAATGATAATAGTACTAAAATGATAATAATAATGTTGTTTCATATTAACAATGATATTTTTATTAAAAATAATAATTTTAGTAAAAATGATAGTTTTATTATTAATAATACTTTTAATAATAATAATAGTAAAATAATGAAAACGATATTTTCCCTTTAAATCAATATCTTACAATATCTTAATTTCATCATGATACTCATACTCATTATTTCCTAATCGCCTCGTTTAATAGCTTTTAGTCGTCTTTTATATCGCGTTCATATTAATAATAATAATAGTAATCATAATAATTAGATGTTACTAATATTAGTTTTAATTATAATAATACTAATAATAATAATATTAATGATAATACTAATAACTATTTGAATGATAATAATAATAATAATAATAATAATAATACTAATTATAACCTTAACGATAATAACGATAATAATAATAATAAATATAAAAATAATATCTTTTATTAATAACGAAAATGATAATAATAATAATAATAATAATAATAATAATAATAATAATAATAATAATAATAATAATAATAATAATAATAATAATAATAATAATAATTAGATTATAACGACGATAATAATAATCATTTTTACAAAAATTCAATTGACTATAACTTCTAAACCGTTCATCCAAACCATTCGATATCTAAATGAAAAGTTCTCAATAAATAAATAAATAACTTATGTAAAATTGTATCGTATTTAATAGTATTTCGCAGTAAAAATAATAATATTTCGTACCCCTCCGCTGCTACATCATTGTCAAAAAGAATAGATTTCTTAAATCACATTGGACCTCATAACATGGACCCGTAATCATATCACAATGTATCTGATAAATCAATCATTTGATATTATCTTCTAATTCCATTGATAAACATATTGAAACAAATACGCTCATGTAAAGTGTTATACGTTTAATACTTTATTAATATTCTCAAGTTATAATATATATATATATACATATATATACATATCTATTTATATATAACGGTTCGTGAATCATCGGAATTTGGTCGAGGTTATAATGAATGTATGAACACAGTTTAAAATTCTTGAGATTTAACTTAACAAACTTTGCTTATCGTGTCGGAATAATATAAAGATAAAGTTTAAATTTGGTTGGAAATTTCCGGGTTGTCACAGGAATGAGGTTGGAGATGCTCAACTCACAGGCCCAGAGATTATTCATGAGACTACAGAGAAGATCGTACAGATTAAAGAAATGTTGAAAACCTCTAGGAGTCGGCAAAAGAGTTATGCTGTAACGACCCAGATTTTTCCGATCGTTTTATACTTATGAGATTAATATTTACATAAAATAAACCTTACCAACATGATAAGCAATCCAAACTGTTGAGACTTATGTTTTTGAAAAGAGTTTCACACAACGTTTGACCGTCCAATTTGACCGATGATATCACGAACTATATAACACACGATAATTATACGATTATGTATATGTACATATCTATACATATTTAACATGATTTAAGGATGGTTTAACATTTCATTGTGAACTAACAACAATGAGTTATAAGTATACTTTGAGACCACTAACTTAAGTTTTCAAAACGATAACTATATGTAACGTTCTTTGACATATATACTTACAATCTATAATGTGTTGGTGATCTATGTCACCAATATGATTTAAGTGTAATGGGATTAATTTGTAACCAAAATAATCTTGATAAATATCGAACAAGTTTGGGGAAGTGTGGAGTGCACACTTGTTTGAACTTATCTTGATTATGACGGGGGTTCGGGGGCAGCCTTGAGCCTCTTTTACAGTTATAAACCCGTCCATATTTGAATTCTCGTTCCGATTACTCAAAATTTATACAAGTATATCTAGGGTATATGTAATCGTATCATACCCAGCTTCTATACGTATTTACTATTGGTATATACCAACAATAAACTTCAATGATCAGCCACTAGACATGATGTTACATGTGGGAACCAGCCATTTAACCTCATGTGTGACTTTTGTGCAAGAAAACAAACTAAATCTCCTATATATCCATCCCATAATCATGCTATTTTGCACACACACATACAATTTCATTTCCAATTTTCTTTCAAGTTATTTCACTCCCTAATCTCTCTTCATTTACCTACTCAAGAATGTATCAATATAGTCATCCGATTTCAATGAGATTACTTACAATCTTTCAATCACACTCCACCACTCTTTTGATTCCAAGATTTTTCTTACCTTTTCCAGTAGCTTTGTCCAAGTAACTTGAGGTAGTAACCTTATTCATAACCTTATTCGATTCATATTTATATAGCTATCTTATTTTATGTTGTAAAATTTTAACAACAAGAACATAGTTTGAGTGATTTCAAACTTGTTCGCAAACTAAATAGATCCTTCTAATTTGATTTTTAAAAACACTTCAAGACCTGTAATATATCATATTATGACAAAATCGGATTAATCATATCTTGGCTAATTAACATAATATTTAATATATATTTACTTATGATTTGATTTTATATATTTCAGGACCACCCGTAAACAACACGAGAAGATTAATCATAAGACCTCATGATTGTACGCAACACGTCATTTGACAACACGGTACTTTATGTACGCAACACGTCACTTGACAACATGGTACCATGGGTCGAGATTAATTCTGATCAATACGAATACGATGGGGTCTTTATTTATTTTATTTAAGCAACTAATTGTGGACCACTAACATCGGACTGCTAACTACGGACTAAGAAAATATTAAAAGTATTAAAATATATATATATATATATATATATATATATATATATATATATATATATATATATATATATATATATATATATATATATATATATATATATATATATATATATATATATACACGTAACGATTACTTAAAAAGAAAATATGTTGATATATTATATATATGGTTAGGTTCGTGATATCTATCGAAGACCAAGTCGATTTAAATACCTTCAAGACAAAAGTGAGTATATAGTCCCACTTTTAAACTCTAAATATTTCGGGATGAGAATACATGCATTTTATGATTTACGTTATGGACACAAGTGATTAAAAATATATATTCTACGTTGAGTTGTACCACTGACATACTTCCCTGTAACTAGGTAACTACTATTTACTTGAGGTATTGTAAACGCGAATCCTGTTGATAGATCTATCGGGCCTGACAACCCCAACCGGACTGGACGACCAGTATTCAACGGTTGCACAGTACTTCGTTTCGGTGACTACACTTGGTACGGTGTAGTAAGATTTCATAATAAAGGGAATATGCGACGTTGATTAAATGTTAAGTATGGTTATCAAGTGCTCAACAACTTAGAATATTTTTATTAGAACGTTTATATATGAAATCTTGTGGTCTATATTTATAACGCTGCCGGCATTAAACCTATATCTCACCAACTTTATGTTGACGTTTTAAGCATGTTTATTCTCAGGTGATAACTAAAAGCTTCCGCTGCAACATGTTGAATTTAAGCAAGATCTTGAGTATGCATATTTGTGTCAAAAATAAAACTGCATATCGGAGGATTTGTAATGTAAAATATGTTGGAAGTCGTATTGTTATTATCACATGTAAAGTTTGTAAGTCTAAGATTATCGCTAAACGATAATCATTATTAAGTTGTTTAAACCTTGTATTTGTAATAAAAGCTATGGTTTGTATTGTAAAAACGAATGCAGTTTTTGAAAAATGTCGCATATAGAGGTCAATACCTCGCGATGAAATCATATGTTATTGTATTTGTCCTTATGGTTAAGGTCGGGTTATGACATGTGGTATCAGAGCGTTGGTCTTAGAGAACCATAAAATTTGCATTAGTGTGTCTTATCGAGTTTGCTAGGATGCATTAGTAAGTCTGGACTTTGACCGTGTTTGATTTCGAAAACTATTGCTTATCCTTGTTGGTTAAAAATTAATATGTAAATATTATGTGGTATTAATGTGCTAGTTGTTATGTGATAGATGTCTGGCTTAGAACTTATTATCACATTCAGCGACTCCGAACCAGAATCTTCAGATGGTGTTCCAGTCATTAACCTATCCGATGATGAAAACAACACCTTTGGGGAAGACTCACAAGTTCCGGATGAATCAATTGAAGAGGAACCAGAAAGTGATCCTGAGGAGGAAGAAATACAGGAAATTACGAAAGACAAGTTCGAACGAGGAAAGAAACGAAAGGCTACTGAAATGGAAAATCCAAATCCCGAGTCTAGAGAGAATGTTGTCGCACCAACTCCACCAGATACTTCCACACCTATTCCCGCTATTCCTATTAGTTCTATCCCGACATCCAGTTCTTCGGTTCCTCAGCCAAAACGCAGGGAGACAACCAGGATAACCTTTAAGCGATTTCTTTGAACACAAACGCTTTGGGTTAAATGATGCGCTGTTGTTTTAAACCATGGGATCATATAATGTTTTGTATAATATTACTAGTGTGGTTTGCTTAATGTTTGATGTAAGATAAGCATATGTAAAATAGTGAAGTGTGAAATGCAATAATTTTCCATGGTTAAGTATTATTTGGGTGGTAGTAATTGATTTTCGTACTAAGCTATTAAGTATGAACTTTAACGGGTAGGTACACACCCTAGATATAATTATAAAACGCTAATAAGAAGAAAAGGCTTTTATAATAATAACTGGTTCATATTATTAATAAGCTACGATGTACTGTAAATACATACTACATCTATAATATTCCATGTGAATAATTATTTTTTTTCATTCTTATTGAAGATTATGGCGCGATTGAACCGAATGACGGAACAAGAAATCCAGGAACTCATCAATCAGCGAGTGAACGACAGAATGTTATGGGTCGAGGCTGCAAGAGGTGCTGCAGTTAACCCAAATCCTCATGTGGGGTGCACTTACAAAACTTTTTAAGGTTGCAAGCCCTCATCATTCAGTGGAACAGAAGGACCGGTTGGTTTAACCCGGTGGATCGAAAAGATTGAGTCTGTGTTTAAAATCAGTGGTTGTATTGAGAAGGACATGACCAAGTATGCATCGTGCACCCTACAAGATAGTGCACTCACGTGGTGGAAAAACTATGTGAAGGCCGTAGGGGGAGATGTAGCTTATGATACTCCTTGGGAAGAATTCAAAACAATGCTAATCAACGAATATTGTCCAAGGAACGAGGTTAGGAAGTTGGAAGCTGAATTACGAAGCCTGAAAGTTGTTGGAACTGAACTCACCAACTACAATCAGCGATTCATGGAATTAGCTTTGCTATGTCCCGAATTGGTACCAACCGAAGAACGGAAGATTGAACTGTACAAAGACGGTTTGCCTAAAAAGGTCAAGGCAAATGTTACAACATCCAAACCCAAGACTATTCATGAAGCTATCACCATGGCGAACGAGTTGATGGACCAGATTATTCTGGATAAGAACACCGAAGTCAAGACATCGGGAAATAAAAGAAAGTGGGAAGGTAATCATCAACAATCCAACAAGAAACAAGAAACCACGCAAGGTGCGGGTAGCGGTTCAAACTCAGGTTACAAAGTACGAAATTCTTTATGTAACAGATGCCACAAACATCACTCTGGTTATTATAATGTGGTGTGCAACAATTGTAATCGAAAAGGTCATCTTGCTGAAGATTGTAGGGTTCCCGCTACAAATACAAATGGTACCAAGACTCCTGCCACCAATGCAAATAGAACTGCCTTGGCCACTATTACTTGTTATGGGTGTGGGAAACAGGGTCATTATAAGAGCCAGTGTCCGAATCCAGAGAAGAATAACGGATCTGCACGTGGAAGAGCATTTGTTATTAATGCTAGAGAGGCGTATGAAGACCCGGAGCTTGTTACGGGTACGTTTACCATTAATAACTTATCCGCATATATTATATTTGATACTGGTGCCGATAGAAGTTACGTGTGTAGAGACTTTCACGCTAAATTGAATTGTTCATCATTACCTCTAGATGCTAAGTACATGATTGAGTTAGCTAATGGTAAACTAATTAAAGCCGATAAAATTTGCCGTGATTGTAAAATAAATTTAGCCGGAGAAACATTTAAGATTGATTTGATACCCGTAGAATTAGGAAGTTTTGATGTAATAGTCGACATGGACTGGATGTCCAAAATAGGAGCTAAAGTTGTGTGAGGCAAGAAGGCAATTAGCATTCCTCGTAAGGATAGAACGCCATTAATGATTTATGGAGAGAAGGGTAACTCAAAGCTAAAACTCATTAGTTGTTAGAAATCTCAAAAGTGCTTGAAGAAAGGGTGCTATGCTATCCTAGCACATGTTAATAAAGTCGAAACGAAGGAAAAAGTGAAGAGCATCAACGACGTGCCTGTGGCAAGAGATTTTCCTGAATTATTTCCGAAAGAGTTGCCGGGATTACCTCCATTTAGATCTGTAGAATTTCAAATAGATCTAGTACCAAGAGCTGCACCAGTGGCTCGTGTTCCATATAGACTTGCACCATCTGAGATGAAAGAGTTACAAAGCCAGTTACAAGAATTACTGGACCGTGGTTTCATTCGACCGAGCACTTCACCGTGGGGAGCTCCGATTTTATTCGTCAAGAAGAAAGATGGATCTTTCCGAATGTGTATAGATTATCGTGAATTAAATAAGTTAACTATCAAGAATCGGTATCTACTACCGAGAATTGATGACTTATTTGATCAATTGCAAGGATCATGTGTTTACTCGAAAATCGACCTAAGGTCGGGCTATCATCAACTACGCGTCAAAGAAGAAGATATTCCGAAAACTGCTTTTCGGACACGCTACGGTCATTATGAATTTTTGGTCATGCCGTTTGGGTTGACTAATGCGCCAGCTGTATTCATGGACCTCATGAATCGAGTTTGTAGTCCGTATTTAGATAAGTTTGTTATCGTTTTCATTGACGATATTCTTATCTATTCCAAGAGTGAGCAAGAGCATGAGCAGCATTTAAGGTTGGTATTAGAATTGTTAAGAAAAGAACAGTTATACGCCAAATTTTCTAAGTGTGCATTTTGTTTGAAAGAAGTGCAATTTCTTGGCCACGTTGTTAGTAGCAAAGGAATTCAGGTTGATCCAGCTAAAATTGAGGCCATTGAAAAATGGGAGACTCCTAAGACACCAACGCAGATACGCCAATTTTTGGGTTTAGCTGGTTATTATAGAAGGTTTATTCAAGATTTTTCCCGAATAGCTAAACCATTAACAGCGTTAACGCAAAAAGGGAAGAAGTACGAATGGACTTCTGAGCAAGAGAGTGCATTTCAATTACTGAAGAAGAAGTTGACTACATCACCTATTTTATCATTACCTGAAGGGAACGATGATTTTGAGATATATTGTGACGCTTCGCGACAAGGTTTTGGTTGCGTCCTTATGCAACGGAAGAAAGTTATAGCATACGCATCCCGACAATTGAAGATTCACGAGCGGAATTATACAACGCATGATTTAGAATTGGGAGCAGTAGTGTTTGCATTGAAGATATGGAGACACTATTTATATGGGGTTAAATGCACTGTGTTTACTGATCATAAAAGCCTTCAACATATTTTTGATCAGAAACAGCTGAACATGAGGCAACGTAGGTGGGTCGAGCTGATAAACGACTATGATTGTGAGATTCGCTATCATCCCGGGAAAGCGAATGTAGTGGCCGACGCTCTAAGCAGAAAGGAACGGGAACCAATTCGAGTACGAGCAATGAACATAAAAATTCGCATGAATCTCAACTCACAAATCAAAGAGGCTCAACGAGAAGTTCTTACTAAAGAAAACATAGGAAATGAAATAATGAAGAAGTATGAGAAGCAACTCGTTATACGGGAAGACGGAATTCGATATTTCACAATCCGTATTTGGGTACCGAAGTTGGGTGGATTAAGGAAGTTGATATTGAACGAGGCACATAAGACAAGATACTCGATACATCCTGGAGTTGGAAAGATGTATCAAGATCTTAAGACGCATTATTGGTGGCCTAATTTAAAGACAGATGTTGCAACATATGTTGGGGAATGTTTAACTTGTTCCAAAGTCAAAGCAGAACACCAGAAGCTGTCTGGGTTACTTCAACAACCAGAAATCCCAGAATGGAAATGGGATGGTATTACCATGGATTTCATCACAAAGTTACCTAAGACTGCCTGGGGTTATGACACCATTTGGGTAATAGTTGATCGTCTCACCAAATCTGCACATTTCTTGCCTATAAAGGAAACGGATAGAATGGAGAAACTATTACGATTATACATAAAGGAAATTGTTTCAATGCATGGAATACCTATTTCCATTATATCCGATCGTGATAGTAGATTTACATCAAAGTTTTGGCAATCACTATAGGAGGCCCTGGGAACCCGTTTGGATATGAGCACTGTATATCATCCGCAAACTGACGGGCAGAGTGAAAGAACAATTCAGACTCTTGAAGGCATGCTCAGGGCATGTGTGATCGATTTTGGAAACGGATGGGATAAATATCTACCATTAGCAGAATTCTCGTATAATAATAGTTATCATGCGAGCATTAAAGCTGCACCATTTGAAGCACTGTATGGAAGGAAGTGTAGATCCCCTATCTATTGGAATGAAGTAGGAGATCGACAATTAACTGGTCCCGAGATCATTCATGAAACTACTGAGAAGATAGTGCAAATCAAGGAGAGATTGAAAACAGCCCGTAGTCGCTAAAAGAGCTACGCCGATGTCCGAAGGAAACCATTAGAGTTTTAGATCGGTGACATGGTTATGCTAAAGGTGTCACCTTGGAAAGGTGTAATACGTTTTGGAAAAAGGGGTAAACTGAACCCAAGGTATGTAGGCCCGTTCAAGATCATCGAACGCATCGGACCGGTAGCTTATCGACTCGAGTTACCACAACAAATCGTCGGGGTACATAATTCATTTCACGTCTCAAACCTTAAGAAATGTCTTGCAAAGGAAGATCTCACCATTCCTCTTGAAGAAATCCAAGTTGACGAGAAACTACAATTCATAGAAGAACCAGTCGAAATCATGGACCGTGAAGTTAAACAACTCAAGCAGAGCAACATACCAATCGTCAAGGTTCGTTGGAATGCTCGAAGGGGTCCCGAGTTTACTTGGGAACGAGAGGATCAGATGAAACAAAAGTATCCACATTTGTTTCCCGACAACGCAAAATAGGTACAACTTTAAAATTTCGGGACGAAATTTATTTAACGGGTAGGTACTGTAACGACCCGGATTTTTCCGATCGTTTTATACTTATGAGATTAATATTTACATAAAATAAACCTTACCAACATGTTAAGTGTGACACCGCTGATTTTTTTTTTTTTTATAAATACGTGGCGGAAGCATTAACGTTAATTAAACCATTATAATAATATAAACATATCATAATTACATAACCAAAACAGTTGACAGCTAGCATTTAACTAATACATATGGTGTCACGTGACGTTTCAACAAAAGTTTAGTTTTATAGGAAAAGACACATCAGAGTTGGCTCCTGTCAAACATAACATCAGCATGCCCCGTCTTCTCCCCAAAAGCATCATCTCTACAAAAGCTAATAACCTGCAGGGAGGAGATGGAGGGGAATTAGCACGAAGCTAAGTGAGTACGACTAACCACAGGCAATAGTATACAGAACAGTTATACTAATCATGTCACAAAGAGCTAACACACAAACATCACCCAAGTGCCGTCTACAGAGACTCTGGCGGCTCGGCCAAACCATTAACCACCAGTTGATCGGGCTGGGGCTTACCAGAAGTTCCTCCACCACCGTATGTATATACATAATCCACACGCGACGGACGCGTCATTCACATATATATACACCACGGCTGTCTAGGCTACCACAGAGGAACCCAACCCGCAGGTTGATCTCTCCTACCGAGGCTACCACACAATAGGGACGCACTGGGCTCCAGCAGACAAGCATCAACTAACATGCAGTCATCAAAATAAACTAACTAACTGTATCAATAAGTACAACTAACTAGCATGGCAGTCATAATATAACATGCTACTCTATACTAAATTCCACAGTTAGTCCCACTCACCGATTACCAGCAAACGAGAAGGTGTTCAGCTATCTAATCACTGAACCTTCTCTTTCTCCTTTTCTCCTGAGAAATACATATACACGAGTTAGTTTATGTCCATAAACACCAAATAACGCAAATATAGAAATTTTGTCAGAAAATCTGTCCGCTAAAATTTTTGTGTTTTATGCACTTTTGAAATTTACATCAAAATCATCAAAATAAAAACGGGCAGCATAACGGCTAAAACTCAACACTTAGTAAAATATTCACTGCCTAAGACCATCGGTCGATTGTCAGAGACTATCGGCCGACCGTCGCTACACCACCGGCCGATCGACCACACCATCGGCCGATCGTTAAAATTTCAACAGTTGGTCGAAGGGCTCACACCATCGGTCGATCGTCTAGTCCATCGACCGATCGTCTCACACCATCGGTCGAGGGTCAGAGACCATCGGCCGAGGGTAGTTCATCTGTAACAGCAGCAGCCAAAGTGACGGGTTTCAACCCAAAATCACCAATTCTCGCTCTAGAGCTCGATTTTTACCTCAAAACTGACCAAATCTAAGACACTATACATCAAGAAACATAAACCCACAAGATTTGGACTCAAACAACATCAAATTCAACTCTTTTGACCTAAATTACCCACTTTGTAAAAACTATCACAAAAACCCAATTTTCTTGAAGATTAAATCATGAAAACTTGTGATTCTTACCTTGATAGAATCAGTAGATCATAAGGAACACGAAAATGTAAATGATTTGAGCTCAAGAACAAAGATTAGAAATTAGGGTTTGGTATGTGAAAGAGATGAAGGTACGGGAGGGTTTGGGAGTTTTCTAGAAAATGAGAAGGGAAGCCAGCACTTAGTCACTTAATTGGGTTTAATTCCCACACTGAGTGACACACGGGTATTTATCAGTTATCTGATATCTTTCGTACATCATTTGGCAAACCAAACGAAGTCCAAATTAAATAAACAAACCTGTTCTGTGACCCTTGTCACAAACTGGTCCTAACCTCATCATTAATTAATAATAAACATTAAAATAAATAAATAAAAATAAAAGCATATAATAACGCAACACCAACTTAAGGGCAATCTAGTAATCTTACATCTAGGCCCACTTGAGGATGTTACAAATCTACCCCCCTTAAGAAGATTCCGTCCACGGAATCTGATCAAGGTCAAACAACTGGAGATAGCGCGTCCTCATTAACTCCTCGGTTTCCCACGTTAGTTGGAACCTAAACTGTGTCGCCACTCTACTAACACCATTGGAATCAGCTTCCTTCTTAACTTGGTGACTTTCTTGTACACTATCTTAATCGGTTCTTCTACTAACTTTTTACTTAAATCCACTTTCAAATCCTTCAGTGGAAGAATCAAACTTTCATCCTCTACCTTGCATTTTCTCAAATAGCACACATTGAAGGTGTTATGAATCCCTGCTAACTCTGAAGGAAGATCCAAAACAACGGTCTGATCATTTAAAATCTCTTTGATTGGAAATGGTCCAATAAATCTCGGCGCTAACTTACCACGTTTACCAAATCTGATAACCCCTTTCCATGGCGAAACCTTCAAGTAAACACGATCACTTACATCAAATGTTACCGGATGCCTGCGCAGATCAGCATACATCTTTTGTCTATCTCTAGCTGCTTTTAACTTCTCACGTGCAATTTCAACTTTTTCTGCGGTTATCTGAACAATTTCGGGACCTGCAAATTGTTTCTCACCTGCTTCTAACCAACATGTAGGAGTTCTGCACTTTCGACCATACAACATTTCATACGGCGGCATACCGATAATCGAGTGATATGAATTGTTGTAAGCAAACTCTATCAAAGGAAGCTGCGAATCCCAAGAACCACCATATTCTAAGACACACGCTCTCAACATGTCTTCTAATGTCTGAATTGTTCGCTCACTCTGACCATCTGTCTGAGGATGATAAGCTGTACTAAGATTCACACGCGTACCCAGATTCTGCTGCAAACTGTTCCATAAGTTCGATACAAACCTAGTATCTCTGTCGGAAACTATAGACAACGGCACACCATGTCGGCTAACAATCTCTTTCAAGTACAATTCTGCTAAATCACTCAACGAAGCTGTTTCACGAGTAGCTAAAAAGTGAGCACTCTTTGTCAGACGATCCACTATCACCCAGATCATGTCATGTCCTTTCTGGGTTCGGGGTAACTTGGTTACAAAATCCATCGTTATGTAATCCCATTTCCACTGAGGAATTTCTAACTGTCGTAAAGACCCATACGGTTTCTGATGTTCTGCTTTAACTTGTGCACAAATATGACATTTTTTGACGAAACTTGCAACATCTGTCTTCATTGTCGGCCACCAATACAACGTTTTCAAGTCTCTATACATCTTTGTACTACCTGGATGAACGGTCAATCGAGATTTATGCGCTTCAGTAAGGATTAAATCCCTCAAATCTCCAAGCATAGGCACCCAAATTCGGTCTTTATAGGTCTTTAATCCTCTAGAATCATTGCATAGGTCAAATTTTCTTTTCTTCATTAGCTCAGTCTTTAGGTTTTCATCATTTAATGCTACTTACTGAACGGTTTTCAAATGATCGATCAAGTCTGAAACTAGCTCAATTCTCATAAATCTGACATTTTCGACTGTTTTCTTGCGACTCAGAGCATCTGCAACCACATTTGCTTTACCCGGATGGTATTTAATCTCACAATCATAGTCTTTAATCAATTCTAAACCTCGTAGTTGACGCATATTGACTTCCTTCTGCGAAAAGAGATATTGAAGGCTGTGATGATCTGTATAAATTTCACAATGTGTACCATACAAATAGTGTCTCCAAAGCTTCAAAGCAAACACAACTGCAGTTAACTCTAAATCATGAGTAGGGTAGTTTCGTTCATGATTCTTTAATTGTCGTGAAGCATACGCTATAACTTTATTTCTTTGCATCAAAACACATCCCAGACCTGCACGTGATGCATCGCAATAGACTACAAAATCTTCTGTTCCTTCTGGTAAAGCTAAAACTGGCGCTTGACATAACAACTGTTTGAGAGTCTGAAAAGCCTTTTCTTGTTCATCAGTCCATCGAAAGGCTACATCTTTTCTGGTTAACTTAGTCAACGGACCTGCTATTTTAGAAAAATCTTTGATAAATCTGCGGTAATAACCTGCTAAACCCAGAAAACTCTTAATTTCTGTTGGCGTTTTCGGCGAGTTCCAATTCATTACAGCTTCTATTTTTTACTGATCTACTTTGATACCCTGCTCACAAATCACATGACCCAGAAACTGTACTTCTCGTAACCAAAATTCACACTTGGAGAACTTAGCGTACAATTGTTCCTGTTTCAAAAGCTCTAATACTAACCTCAGATGCGTAGCATGATCTTTCTCGGTTTTCGAATATATCAAGATATCATCTATGAAGACAATCACAAATTTGTCAAGATACTGACGACACACCCTGTTCATTAAATCCATAAACACTGCTGGCGCGTTTGTTAACCCGAATGGCATAACTAAAAACTCATAATGACCATATCTAGTTCTGAACGCTGTTTTCGGTATATCGTTCTCTGCAACACGTACCTGATGATACCCTGAACGTAGATCACTCTTTGAAAAGTAGGAAGCACCCTGTAACTGATCAAATAAATCATCTATTCTCGGTATCGGATACTTATTCTTTATCGTTCTCTTATTCAAATCGCGGTAATCTATACACATACGAAGCGACCCATCTTTCTTTTTCACAAACAGAACAGGAGCACCCCATGGTGAAGAACTTGGTCGGATAAACCCCTTATCTAACAGTTCCTGAATCTGAGACATCATTTCTCGGATTTCTGACGGAGCTAATCTATAAGGAGCTTTTGCAACTGGCGTAGCACCTGGAACCAAATTGATTTTATACTCTACTTCACGTACTGGAGGTAACCCGGGTAGATCATCTGGAAACACTTCGGGAAATTCTGACACAACGGGAATATCGGTCACCTGTTTCTTTTCTTTCTTAACATCAATCACATAAGCTAAAAACGTATCACACCCTTTCGATATCGCCTTCTGAGCTTTCATTAGGGAAACCATAGGGAAGTTAAATCCATTGCGCTCTCCCCTAGCTATCACTCGGGATCCGTCGGCCAAACGGAAAGAAAGCATCTTCTTATCACACTTAATATTAGCCCTATTACCTCTTAACCAATTCATGCCTATGACAACATCAAAGCTAGGTATAGGCATCAACAAACAGGTTAAAGGAAAAGAATGGCCGTCAATCTCGATGGTAAGTCCAGACACAGATGATGTGCATGGAACCCTCTTACCATCAGCTACTTCTATTCCCAAAGGTTCATCTAACTTCCTAACAGGCAACTTCAACTTATCACAGAAGCCTAAGGACATAAAAGAATGATTCGCTCCTGAATCAAACAACACACGAGCTGGCAAGGAGTTAACCAAGAACATATTGGTAATGACGTCATCGGTAGCGGTTGCAGCGTCTACCGTCATCTGAAACGCCCTCGCCTCTGCTGTTGGAGGATTCTTTCTCTTCTGCCCGGCAGTAGAAGCAGAAGATCCCCCAGAAGTAGCCGACCTCGCCCCTGACCCTGCCCCAGAACTGGATCTTGACGCAGTTGGACAGTTTGCTGATCTATGCCCCTCTTGATGGCAACTCCAACAAACATTTGACTTAAAGGAACAAGCTGTTGATTCATGACCTAACACTCCGCATTTCAAATACCTTCTAGTCATTGGAGAACACGGGCCTGTATGGGTTGACTTACAAACATTGCACCAACCAGACTGAGTAGAACCCGATCCACTCATACTAGATTTACTTTTCTGTTTAAACCCACCTGACATTTTACCACGAAAACCAGATTGTTTACTTGATTGTTGAACAGACTGACCACCTGATTAACTTTCTGATTTTCCCCTAATAGATCCACTTTGTGAACTTTCTCTTCTTGCTGCCATTACATCACCTTCCATAACCTTAGCCATTTCATGAGCTAGTGCCAAGGTTGTTGCAAATCTCGCAACTGTTCTATATTCTGGTTTAATTACCCGCATGAAATGCTGAATCTTATCCTTCTCAGTTGGTACCCATTACTGAACAAACCTTAACTTAGATGTGAAGTCTCTGAAAACTTCATCAATCGTCATACTTTCTGTCATCCTCATATTCAAAAACTCAGTTTTCAACCTTTCCATTTCATACTCAGAACAATACTGCTCACGAACTTTAGCAGCAAATTGTTCCCAGGTAATCCGACTGATCTGTTCCCTAGGCAAGTATGCTGTAATAGAATCCCACCACTCCATCGCTTCACCCTTGAGAAGTCTACTTGCAAACAGTACCATAGATTCAGGTTCACAGAAACACGCTTCTAATGCTCTTTCTACTTCTCTTAGCCAATTAAGTGTCACGGTAGGGTTTGTGTGACCATGATATTCTGGAGGTTTGCAATCAATAAACTGTTTATAAGTACACTTTTTTCTTGTTTCAGGAACTTGGAATGGGTACATCATTTGGTTTGGAAATGCCTGGTTAAACGGGAATGGCATTTGGAGATTTTGGTAAGTGTTTTGTGGAAACTGGGATTGGGAACTGCCACCAGCTTGGTTATAATAGTTTGGAGGAAAAGTTGTGTTTAATGCAGTGGTATTAGGGTTCCATTGCGCCCGTTCTTGTTCTAGTTCCTTTATTTTCTCCTGAGCTTCTAATAATCGACTCTGTAGGTTTATAACTTCTTGGGAGGTTTCTTCCTCTGATGAAACGTGCCCATCTTCGTCAGGGGCTCTGAATGTACCAGTTCCGGGGGCAGTAGGGCCAGTAGCGTTAGCTTCATTATCTGCCATTACTGCACTACCACAACACTCACACCAAAGCTTAGTATAAACTCGGTTAGTACTACCAACTAACACACAACCTGTCCTAGTACTCACTTAACCCATCCCCGGCATGTTATGTTTGACATGACTTTACTAAGTTTGGCAACATGACATTCAGATCACAATGCACATGCTGCCAATCTCAGCTCTGATACCAACTTGTGACACCGCTGATTTTTTTTTTTTTTTTTATAAATACGTGGCGGAAGCATTAACGTTAATTAAACCATTATAATAATATAAACATATCATAATTACATAACCAAAACAGTTGACAGCTAGCATTTAACTAATACATATGGTGTCACGTGACGTTTCAACAAAAGTTTAGTTTTATAGGAAAAGACACATCAGAGTTGGCTCCTGTCAAACATAACATCAGCATGCCCCGTCTTCTCCCCAAAAGCATCATCTCTACAAAAGCTAATAACCTGCAGGGAGGAGATGGAGGGGAATTAGCACGAAGCTAAGTGAGTACGACTAACCACAGGCAATAGTATACAGAACAGTTATACTAATCATGTCACAAAGAGCTAACACACAAACATCACCCAAGTGCCGTCTACAGAGACTCTGGCGGCTCGGCCAAACCATTAACCACCAGTTGATCGGGCTGGGGCTTACCAGAAGTTCCTCCACCACCGTATGTATATACATAATCCACACGCGACGGACGCGTCATTCACATATATATACACCACGGCTGTCTAGGCTACCACAGAGGAACCCAACCCGCAGGTTGATCTCTCATACCGAGGCTACCACACAATAGGGACGCACTGGGCTTCAGCAGACAAGCATCAACTAACATGCAGTCATCACAATAAACTAACTAACTGTATCAATAAGTACAACTAACTAGCATGGCAGTCATAATATAACATGCTACTCTATACTAAATTCCACAGTTAGTCCCACTCACCGATTACCAGCAAACGAGAAGGTGTTCAGCTATCTCATCACTGAACCTTCTCTTTCTCCTTTTCTCCTGAGAAATACATATACACGAGTTAGTTTATGTCCATAAACACCAAATAACGCAAATATAGAAATTTTGTCAGAAAATCTGTCCGCTAAAATTTTTGTGTTTTATGCACTTTTGAAATTTACATCAAAATCATCAAAATAAAAACGGGCAGCATAACGGCTAAAACTCAACACTTAGTAAAATATTCACTGCCTAAGACCATCGGTCGATTGTCAGAGACTATCGGCCGACCGTCGCTACACCACCGGCCGATCGACCACACCACCGGCCGATCGTTAAAATTTCAACAGTTGGTCGAAGGGCTCACACCATCGGTCGATCGTCTAGTCCATCGACCGATCGTCTCACACCATCGGTCGAGGGTCAGAGACCATCGGCCGAGGGTAGTTCATCTGTAACAGCAGCAGCCAAAGTGACGGGTTTCAACCCAAAATCACCAATTCTCGCTCTAGAGCTCGATTTTTACCTCAAAACTGACCAAATCTAAGACACTATACATCAAGAAACATAAACCCACAAGATTTGGACTCAAACAACATCAAATTCAACTCTTTTGACCCAAATTACCCACTTTGTAAAAACTATCACAAAAACCCAATTTTCTTGAAGATTAAATCATGAAAACTTGTGATTCTTACCTTGATAGAATCAGTAGATCATAAGGAACACGAAAATGTAAATGATTTGAGCTCAAGAATAAAGATTAGAAATTAGGGTTTGGTATGTGAAAGAGATGAAGGTACGGGAGGGTTTGGGAGTTTTCTAGAAAATGAGAAGGGAAGCCAGCACTTAGTCACTTAATTGGGTTTAATTCCCACACTGAGTGACACACGGGTATTTATCAGTTATCTGATATCTTTCGTACATCATTTGGCAAACCAAACAAAGTCCAAATTAAATAAACAAACCTGTTCTGTGACCCTTGTCACAAACTGGTCCTAACCTCATCAATAATTAATAATAAACATTAAAATAAATAAATAAAAATAAAAGCATATAATAACGCAACACCAACTTAAGGGCAATCTAGTAATCTTACATCTAGGCCCACTTGAGGATGTTACAAATCTACCCCCCTTAAGAAGATTCCGTCCTCAGAATCTGATCAAGGTCAAACAACTGGGGATAGCGCGTCCTCATTACCTCCTCGGTTTCCCACGTTAGGTTGGAACCTAAACTGTGTCGCCACTCTACTAACACCATTGGAATCAGCTTCCTTCTTAACTTGGTGACTTTCTTGTCCACTATCTTAATCGGTTCTTCTACTAACTTTTTACTTAAATCCACTTTCAAATCCTTCAGTGGAAGAATCAAACTTTCATCCTCTACCTTGCATTTTCTCAAATAGCACACATTGAAGGTGTTATGAATCCCTGCTAACTCTGAAGGAAGATCCAAAACAACGGTCTGATCATTTAAAATCTCTTTGATTGGAAATGGTCCAATAAATCTCGGCGCTAACTTACCACGTTTACCAAATCTGATAACCCCTTTCCATGGCGAAACCTTCAAGTAAACACGATCACTTACATCAAATGTTACCGGACGCCTGCGCGGATCAGCATACATCTTTTGTCTATCTCTAGCTGCTTTTAACTTCTCACGTGCAATTTCAACTTTTTCTGCGGTTATCTGAACAATTTCGGGACCTGCAAATTGTTTCTCACCTGCTTCTAACCAACATGTAGGAGTTCTGCACTTTCGACCATACAACATTTCATACGGCGGCATACCGATACTCGAGTGATATGAATTGTTGTAAGCAAACTCTATCAAAGGAAGATGCGAATCCCAAGAACCACCATATTCTAAGACACACGCTCTCAACATGTCTTCTAATGTCTGAATTGTTCGCTCACTCTGACCATCTGTCTGAGGATGATAAGCTGTACTAAGATTCACACGCGTACCCAGATTCTGCTGCAAACTGTTCCAGAAGTTCGATACAAACCTAGTATCTCTGTTGGAAACTATAGACAACGGCACACCATGTCGGCTAACAATCTCTTTCAAGTACAATTCTGCTAAATCACTCAACGAAGCTGTTTCACGAGTAGCTAAAAAGTGAGCACTCTTTGTCAGACGATCCACTATCACCCAGATCATGTCATGTCCTTTCTGGGTTCGGGGTAACTTGGTTACAAAATCCATCGTTATGTGATCCCATTTCCACTGAGGAATTTCTAACTGTCGTAAAGACCCATACGGTTTCTGATGTTCTGCTTTAACTTGTGCACAAATATGACATTTTTCGACGAAACTTGCAACATCTGTCTTCATTGTCGGCCACCAATACAACGTTTTCAAGTCTCTATACATCTTTGTACTACCTGGATGAACGGTCAATCGAGATTTATGCGCTTCAGTAAGGATTAAATCCCTCAAATCTCCAAGCATAGGCACCCAAATTCGGTCTTTATAGGTCTTTAATCCTCTAGAATCATTGCATAGGTCAAATTTTCTTTTCTTCATTAGCTCAGTCTTTAGGTTTTCATCATTTAATGCTACTAACTGAACGGTTTTCAAATGATCGATCAAGTCTGAAACTAGCTCAATTCTCATAAATCTGACATTTTCGACTGTTTTCTTGCGACTCAGAGCATCTGCAACCACATTTGCTTTACCCGGATGGTATTTAATCTCACAATCATAGTCTTTAATCAATTCTAAACCTCGTAGTTGACGCATATTGACTTCCTTCTGCGAAAAGAGATATTGAAGGCTGTGATGATCTGTATAAATTTCACAATGTGTACCATACAAATAGTGTCTCCAAAGCTTCAAAGCAAACACAACTGCAGTTAACTCTAAATCATGAGTAGGGTAGTTTCGTTCATGATTCTTTAACTATCGTGAAGCATACGCTATAACTTTATTTCTTTGCATCAAAACACATCCCAGACCTGCACGTGACGCATCGCAATAGACTACAAAATCTTCTGTTCCTTCTGGTAAAGCTAAAACTGGCGCTTGACATAACAACTGTTTGAGAGTCTGAAAAGCCTTTTCTTGTTCATCAGTCCATCGAAAGGCTACATCTTTTCTGGTTAACTTAGTCAACGGACCTGCTATTTTAGAAAAGTCTTTGATAAATCTGCGATAATAACCTGCTAAACCCAGAAAACTCTTAATTTCTGTTGGCATTTTCGGCGAGTTCCAATTCATTACAGCTTCTATTTTTGACTGATCTACTTTGATACCCTGCTCACAAATCACATGACCCAGAAAATGTACTTCTCGTAACCAAAATTCACACTTGGAGAACTTAGCGTACAATTGTTCCTGTTTCAAAAGCTCTAATACTAACCTCAGATGCATAGCATGATCTTTCTCGGTTTTCGAATATATCAAGATATCATCTATGAAGACAATCACAAATTTGTCAAGATACTGACGACACACCCTGTTCATTAAATCCATAAACACTGCTGGCGCGTTTGTTAACCCGAATGGCATAACTAAAAACTCATAATGACCATATCTAGTTCTGAACGCTGTTTTCGGTATATCGTTCTCTGCAACACGTACCTGATGATACCCTGAACGTAGATCAATCTTTGAAAAGTAGGAAGCACCCTGTAACTGATCAAATAAATCATCTATTCTCGGTATCGGATACTTATTCTTTATCGTTCTCTTATTCAAATCGCGGTAATCTATACACATACGAAGCGACCCATCTTTCTTTAACACAAACAGAACAGGAGCACCCCATGGTGAAGAACTTGGTCGGATAAACCCCTTATCTAACAGTTCCTGAATCTGAGACATCATTTCTCGGATTTCTGACGGAGCTAATCTGTAAGGAGCTTTTGCAACTGGCGTAGCACCTGGAACCAAATCGATTTTATACTCTACTTCACGTACTGGAGGTAACCCGGGTAGATCATCTGGAAACACTTCGGGAAATTCTGACACAACGGGAATATCGGTCACCTGTTTCTTTTCTTTCTTAACATCAATCACATAAGCTAAAAACGTATCACACCCTTTCGATATCGCCTTCTGAGCTTTCATTAGGGAAACCATAGGGAAGTTAAATCCACTGCGCTCTCCCCTAGCTATCACTCGGGATCCGTCGGCCAAACGGAAAGAAAGCATCTTCTTATCACACTTATTATTAGCCCTATTAGCTCTTAACCAATTCATGCCTATGACTACATCAAAGCTAGGTATAGGCATCAACAAACAGGTTAAAGGAAAAGAATGGCCGTCAATCTCGATGGTAAGTCCAGACACAGATGATGTGCATGGAACCCTCTTACCATCAGCTACTTCTATTCCCAAAGGTTCATCTAACTTCCTAACAGGCAACTTCAACTTATCACAGAAGCCTAAGGACATAAAAGAACGATTCGCTCCTGAATCAAACAACACACGAGCTGGCAAGGAGTTAACCAAGAACATACCAGTAATGACATCATCGGTAGCGGTTGCAGCGTCTACCGTCATCTGAAACGCCCTCGCCTCTGCTGTTGGAGGATTCTTTCTCTTCTGCCCGGCAGTAGAAGCAGAAGATCCCCCAGAAGTAGCCGACCTCGCCCCTGACCCTGCCCCAGAACCGGATCTTGACGCAGTTGGACAGTTTGCTGATCTATGCCCCTCTTGATGGCAACTCCAACAAACATTTGACTTAAAGGAACAAGCTGTTGATTCATGACCTAACACTCCGCATTTCAAACACCTTCTAGTCATTGGAGAACACGGGCCTGTATGGGTTGACTTACAAACATTGCACCAACCAGACTGAGTAGAACCCGATCCACTCATACCAGATTTACTTTTCTGTTTAAACCCACCTGACATTTTACCACGAAAACCAGATTGTTTACTTGATTGTTGAACAGACTGACCACCTGATTAACTTTCTGATTTTCCCCTAATAGATCCACTTTGTGAACTTTCTCTTCTTGCTGCCATTACATCACCTTCCGTAACCTTAGCCATTTCATGAGCTTGTGCCAAGGTTGTTGCAAATCTCGCAACTGTTCTATATTCTGGTTTAATTACCCGCATGAAATGCTGAATCTTATCCTTCTCAGTTGGTACCCATTGCTGAACAAACCTTAACTTAGATGTGAAGTCTCTGAAAACTTCATCAATCATCATACTTTCTGTCATCCTCATATTCAAAAACTCAGTTTTCAACCTTTCCATTTCATACTCAGAACAATACTGCTCATGAACTTTAGCAGCAAATTGTTCCCAGGTAATCCGACTGATCTGTTCCCTAGGCAAGTATGCTGTAATAGAATCCCACCACTCCATTGCTTCACCCTTGAGAAGTCTACTTGCAAACAGTACCATAGATTCAGGTTCACAGAAACACGCTTCTAATGCTCTTTCTACTTCTCTTAGCCAATTAAGTGTCACGGTAGGGTTTGTGTGACCATGATATTCTAGAGGTTTGCAATCAATAAACTGTTTATAAGTACACTTCTTTCTTGTTTCAGGAACTTGGAATGGGTACATCATTTGGTTTGGAAATGCCTGGTTAAACGGGAATGGCATTTGGAGATTTTGGTAAGTGTTTTGTGGAAACTGGGATTGGGAACTACCACCAGCTTGGTTATAATAGTTTGGAGGAAAAGTTGTGTTTAATGCAGTGGTATTAGGGTTCCATTGCGCCCGTTCTTGTTCTAGTTCCTTTATTTTCTCCTGAGCTTCTAATAATCGACTCTGTAGGTTTATAACTTCTTGGGAGGTTTCTTCCTCTGATGAAACGTGCCCATCTTCGTCAGGGGCTCTGAATGTACCAGTTCCGGGGCGGTAGGGCCAGTAGCGTTAGCTTCATTATCTGCCATTACTGCACTACCACAACACTCACACCAAAGCTTAGTATAAACTCGGTTAGTACTACCAACTAACACACAACCTGTCCTAGTACTCACTTAACCCATCCCCGGCATGTTATGTTTGACATGACTTTACTAAGTTTGGGAACATGACATT
Source organism: Rutidosis leptorrhynchoides (assembly GCF_046630445.1). Taxonomy (NCBI): domain Eukaryota; kingdom Viridiplantae; phylum Streptophyta; class Magnoliopsida; order Asterales; family Asteraceae; genus Rutidosis; species Rutidosis leptorrhynchoides. The sequence goes on from NC_092336.1 coordinate 422,598,984, forward strand.
CAGATCACAATGCACATGCTGCCAATCTCAGCTCTGATACCAACTTGTGACACCGCTGATTTTTTTTTTTTTTTTATAAATACGTGGCAGAAGCATTAACGTTAATTAAACCATTATAATAATATAAACATATCATAATTACATAAGCAAAACAGTTGACAGCTAGCATTTAACTAATACATATGGTGTCACGTGACGTTTCAACAAAAGTTTAGTTTTATAGGAAAAGACACATCAGAGTTGGCTCCTGTCAAACATAACATCAGCATGCCCCGTCTTCTCCCCAAAAGCATCATCTCTACAAAAGCTAATAACCTGCAGGGAGGAGATGGAGGGGAATTAGCACGAAGCTAAGTGAGTACGACTAACCACAGGCAATAGTATACGGAACAGTTATACTAATCATGTCACAAAGAGCTAACACACAAACATCACCCAAGTGCCGTCTACAGAGACTCTGGCGGCTCGGCCAAACCATTAACCACCAGTTGATCGGGCTGGGGCTTACCAGAAGTTCCTCCACCACCGTATGTATATACATAATCCACACGCGACGGACGCGTCATTCACATATATATACACCACGGCTGTCTAGGCTACCACAGAGGAACCCAACCCGCAGGTTGATCTCTCCTACCGAGGCTACCACACAATAGGGACGCACTGGGCTTCAGCAGACAAGCATCAACTAACATGCAGTCATCACAATAAACTAACTAACTGTATCAATAAGTACAACTAACTAGCATGGCAGTCATAATATAACATGCTACTCTATACTAAATTCCACAGTTAGTCCCACTCACCGATTACCAGCAAACGAGAAGGTGTTCAGCTATCTAATCACTGAACCTTCTCTTTCTCCTTTTCTCCTGAGAAATACATATACACGAGTTAGTTTATGTCCATAAACACCAAATAACGCAAATATAGAAATTTTGTCAGAAAATCTGTCCGCTAAAATTTTTGTGTTTTATGCACTTTTGAAATTTACATCAAAATCATCAAAATAAAAACGGGCAGCATAACGGCTAAAACTCAACACTTAATAAAATATTCACTGCCTAAGACCATCGGTCGATTGTCAGAGACTATCGGCCGACCGTCGCTACACCACCGGCCGATCGACCACACCACCGGCCGATCGTTAAAATTTCAACAGTTGGTCGAAGGGCTCACACCATCGGTCGATCGTCTAGTCCATCGACCGATCGTCTCACACCATCGGTCGAGGGTCAGAGACCATCGGCCGAGGGTAGTTCATCTGTAACAGCAGCAGCCAAAGTGACGGGTTTCAACCCAAAATCACCAATTCTCGCTCTAGAGCTCGATTTTTACCTCAAAACTGACCAAATCTAAGACACTATACATCAAGAAACATAAACCCACAAGATTTGGACTCAAACAACATCAAATTCAACTCTTTTGACCCAAATTACCCACTTTGTAAAAACTATCACAAAAACCCAATTTTCTTGAAGATTAAATCATGAAAACTTGTGATTCTTACCTTGATAGAATCAGTAGATCATAAGGAACACGAAATTGTAAATGATTTGAGCTCAAGAATAAAGATTAGAAATTAGGGTTTGGTATGTGAAAGAGATGAAGGTACGGGAGGGTTTGGGAGTTTTCTAGAAAATGAGAAGGGAAGCCAGCACTTAGTCACTTAATTGGGTTTAATTCCCACACTGAGTGACACACGGGTATTTATCAGTTATCTGATATCTTTCGTACATCATTTGGCAAACCAAACGAAGTCCAAATTAAATAAACAAACCTGTTCTGTGACCCTTGTCACAAACTGGTCCTAACCTCATCAATAATTAATAATAAACATTAAAATAAATAAATAAAAATAAAAGCATATAATAACGCAACACCAACTTAAGGGCAATCTAGTAATCTTACATCTAGGCCCACTTGAGGATGTTACAAATCTACCCCCCTTAAGAAGATTCCGTCCTCAGAATCTGATCAAGGTCAAACAACTGGGGATAGCGCGTCCTCATTAACTCCTCGGTTTCCCACGTTAGGTTGGAACCTAAACTGTGTCGCCACTCTACTAACACCATTGGAATCAGCTTCCTTCTTAACTTGGTGACTTTCTTGTCCACTATCTTAATCGGTTCTTCTACTAACTTTTTACTTAAATCCACTTTCAAATCCTTCAGTGGAAGAATCAAACTTTCATCCTCTACCTTGCATTTTCTCAAATAGCACACATTGAAGGTGTTATGAATCCCTGCTAACTCTGAAGGAAGATCCAAAACAACGGTCTGATCATTTAAAATCTCTTTGATTAGAAATGGTCCAATAAATCTCGGCGCTAACTTACCACGTTTACCAAATCTGATAACCCCTTTCCATGGCGAAACCTTCAAGTAAACACGATCACTTACATCAAATGTTACCGGACGCCTGCGCGGATCAGCATTCATCTTTTGTCTATCTCTAGCTGCTTTTAACTTCTCACGTGCAATTTCAACTTTTTCTGCGGTTATCTGAACAATTTCGGGACCTGCAAATTGTTTCTCACCTGCTTCTAACCAACATGTAGGAGTTCTGCACTTTCGACCATACAACATTTCATACGGCGGCATACCGATACTCGAGTGATATGAATTGTTGTAAGCAAACTCTATCAAAGGAAGATGCGAATCCCAAGAACCACCATATTCTAAGACACACGCTCTCAACATGTCTTCTAATGTCTGAATTGTTCGCTCACTCTGACCATCTGTCTGAGGATGATAAGCTGTACTAAGATTCACACGCGTACCCAGATTCTGCTGCAAACTGTTCCAGAAGTTCGATACAAACCTAGTATCTCTGTCGGAAACTATAGACAACGGCACACCATGTCGGCTAACAATCTCTTTCAAGTACAATTCTGCTAAATCACTCAACGAAGCTGTTTCACGAGTAGCTAAAAAGTGAGCACTCTTTGTCAGACGATCCACTATCACCCAGATCATGTCATGTCCTTTCTGGGTTCGGGGTAACTTGGTTACAAAATCCATCGTTATGTGATCCCATTTCCACTGAGGAATTTCTAACTGTCGTAAAGACCCATACGGTTTCTGATGTTCTGCTTTAACTTGTGCACAAATATGACATTTTTCGACGAAACTTGCAACATCTGTCTTCATTGTCGGCCACCAATACAACGTTTTCAAGTCTCTATACATCTTTGTACTACCTGGATGAACGGTCAATCGAGATTTATGCGCTTCAGTAAGGATTAAATCCCTCAAATCTCCAAGCATAGGTACCCAAATTCGGTCTTTATAGGTCTTTAATCCTCTAGAATCATTGCATAGGTCAAATTTTCTTTTCTTCATTAGCTCAGTCTTTAGGTTTTCATCATTTAATGCTACTAACTGAACGGTTTTCAAATGATCGATCAAGTCTGAAACTAGCTCAATTCTCATAAATCTTACATTTTCGACTGTTTTCTTGCAACTCAGAGCATCTGCAACCACATTTGCTTTACCCGGATGGTATTTAATCTCACAATCATAGTCTTTAATCAATTCTAAACCTCGTAGTTGACGCATATTGACTTCCTTCTGCGAAAAGAGATATTGAAGGCTGTGATGATCTGTATAAATTTCACAATGTGTACCATACAAATAGTGTCTCTAAAGCTTCAAAGCAAACACAACTGCAGTTAACTCTAAATCATGAGTAGGGTAGTTTCGTTCATGATTCTTTAACTGTCGTGAAGCATATGCTATAACTTTATTTCTTTGCATCAAAACACATCCCAGACCTGCACGTGACGCATCACAATAGACTACAAAATCTTCTGTTCCTTCTGGTAAAGCTGAAACTGGCGCTTGACATAACAACTGTTTGAGAGTCTGAAAAGCCTTTTCTTGTTCATCAGTCCATCGAAAGGCTACATCTTTTCTGGTTAACTTAGTCAACGGACCTGCTATTTTAGAAAAGTCTTTGATAAATCTGCGGTAATAACCTGCTAAACCCAGAAAACTCTTAATTTCTGTTGCCGTTTTCGGCAAGTTCCAATTCATTACAGCTTCTATTTTTGACTGATCTACTTTGATACCCTGCTCACAAATCACATGACCCAGAAACTGTACTTCTCGTAACCAAAATTCACACTTGGAGAACTTAGCGTACAATTGTTCCTGTTTCAAAAGCTCTAATACTAACCTCGGATGCGTAGCATGATCTTTCTCGGTTTTCGAATATATCAAGATATCATCTATGAAGACAATCACAAATTTGTCAAGATACTGATGACACACCCTGTTCATTAAATCCATAAACACTGCTGGCGCGTTTGTTAACCCGAATGGCATAACTAAAAACTCATAATGACCATATCTAGTTCTGAACGCTGTTTTCGGTATATCGTTCTCTGCAACACGTACCTGATGATACCCTGAACGTAGATCAATCTTTGAAAAGTAGGAAGCACCCTGTAACTGATCAAATAAATCATCTATTCTCGGTATCGGATACTTATTCTTTATCGTTCTCTTATTCAAATCGCGGTAATCTATACACATACGAAGCGACCCATCTTTCTTTTTCACAAACAGAACAGGAGCACCCCATGGTGAAGAACTTGGTCGGATAAACCCCTTATCTAACAGTTCCTGAATCTGAGACATCATTTCTAGGATTTCTGACGGAGCTAATCTGTAAGGAGCTTTTGCAACTGGCGTAGCACCTGGAACCAAATCGATTTTATACTCTACTTCACGTACTGGAGGTAACCCGGGTAGATCATCTGGAAACACTTCGGGAAATTCTGACACAACGGGAATATCGGTCACCTGTTTCTTTTCTTTTTTAACATCAATCACATAAGCTAAAAACGTATCACACCCTTTCGATATCGCCTTCTGAGCTTTCATTAGGGAAACCATAGGGAAGTTAAATCCACTGCGCTCTCCCCTAGCTATCACTCGGGATCCGTCGGTCAAACGGAAAGAAAGCATCTTCTTATCACACTTAATATTAGCCCTATTAGCTCTTAACCAATTCATGCCTATGACTACATCAAAGCTAGGTATAGGCATCAACAAACAGGTTAAAGGAAAAGAATGGCCGTCAATCTCGATGGTAAGTCCAGACACAGATGATGTGCATGGAACCCTCTTACCATCAGCTACTTCTATTCCCAAAGGTTCATCTAACTTCCTAACAGGCAACTTCAACTTATCACAGAAGCCTAAGGACATAAAAGAACGATTCGCTCCTGAATCAAACAACACACAAGCTGGCAAGGAGTTAACCAAGAACATACCGGTAATGACGTCATCGGTAGCGGTTGCAGCATCTACCGTCATCTGAAACGCCCTCGCCTCTGCTGTTGGAGGATTCTTTCTCTTCTGCCCCGCAGTAGAAGCAGAAGATCCCCCAGAAGTAGCCGACCTCGCCCCTGACCCTGCCCCAGAACCAGATCTTGACGCAGTTGGACAGTTTGCTGATCTATGCCCCTCTTGATGGCAACTCCAACAAACATTTGACTTAAAGGAACAAGCTGTTGATTCATGACCTAACACTCCGCATTTCAAACACCTTCTAGTCATTGGAGAACACGGGCCTGTATGGGTTGACTTACAAACATTGCACCAACCAGACTGAGTAGAACCCGATCCACTCATACCAGATTTACTTTTCTGTTTAAACCCACCTGACATTTTACCACGAAAACCAGATTGTTTACTTGATTGTTGAACAGACTTACCACCTGATTAACTTTCTGATTTTCCCCTAATAGATCCACTTTGTGAACTTTCTCTTCTTGCTGCCATTACATCAATTTCTGTAACCTTAGCCATTTCATGAGCCTGTGCCAAGGTTGTTGCAAATCTCGCAACTGTTCTATATTCTGGTTTAATTACCCGCATGAAATGCTGAATCTTATCCTTCTCAGTTGGTACCCATTGCTGAACAAACCTTAACTTAGATGTGAAGTCTCTGAAAACTTCATCAATCGTCATACTTTCTGTCATCCTCATATTCAAAAACTCAGTTTTCAACCTTTCCATTTCATACTCAGAACAATACTGCTCATGAACTTTAGCAGCAAATTGTTCCCAGGTAATCCGACTGATCTGTTCCCTAGGCAAGTATGCTGTAATAGAATCCCACCACTCTATCGCTTCACCCTTGAGAAGTCTACTTGCAAACAGTACCATAGATTCAGGTTCACAGAAACACGCTTCTAATGCTCTTTCTACTTCTCTTAGCCAATTAAGTGTCACGGTAGGGTTTGTGTGACCATGATATTCTGGAGGTTTGCAATCAATAAACTGTTTATAAGTACACTTCTTTCTTGTTTCAGGAACTTGGAATGGGTACATCATTTGGTTTGGAAATGCCTGGTTAAACGGGAATGGCATTTGGAGATTTTGGTAAGTGTTTTGTGGAAACTGGGATTGGGAACTACCACCAGCTTGGTTATAATAGTTTGGAGGAAAAGTTGTGTTTAATGCAGTGGTATTAGGGTTCCATTGCGCCCGTTCTTGTTCTAGTTCCTTTATTTTCTCCTGAGCTTCTAATAATCGACTCTGTAGGTTTATAACTTCTTGGGAGGTTTCTTCCTCTGATGAAACGTGCCCATCTTCGTCAGGGGCTCTGAATGTACCAGTTCCGGGGGTGGTAGGGCCAGTAGCGTTAGCTTCATTATCTGCCATTACTGCACTACCACAACACTCACACCAAAGCTTAGTATAAACTCGGTTAGTACTACCAACTAACACACAACCTGTCCTATTACTCACTTAACCCATCCCCGACATGTTATGTTTGACATGACTTTACTAAGTTTGGGAACATGACATTCAGATCACAATGCACATGCTGCCAATCTCAGCTCTGATACCAACTTGTGACACCGCTGATTTTTTTTTTATTTTTTTTTATAAATACGTGGCGGAAGCATTAACGTTAATTAAACCATTATAATAATATAAACATATCATAATTACATAACCAAAACAGTTGACAGCTAGCATTTAACTAATACATATGGTGTCACGTGACGTTTCAACAAAAGTTTAGTTTTATAGGAAAAGACACATCAGAGTTGGCTCCTGTCAAACATAACATCAGCATGCCCCGTCTTCTCCCCAAAAGCATCATCTCTACAAAAGCTAATAACCTGCAGGGAGGAGATGGAGGGGAATTAGCACGAAGCTAAGTGAGTACGACTAACCACAGGCAATAGTATACAGAACAGTTATACTAATCATGTCACAAAGAGCTAACACACAAACATCACCCAAGTGCCGTCTACCGAGACTCTGGCGGCTCGGCTAAACCATTAACCACCAGTTGATCGGGCTGGGGCTTACCAGAAGTTCCTCCACCACCGTATGTATATACATAATCCACACGCGACGGATGCGTCATTCACATATATATACACCACGGCTGTCTAGGCTACCACAGAGGAACCCAACCCGCAGGTTGATCTCTCCTACCGAGGCTACCACACAATAGGGACGCACTGGGCTCCAGCAGACAAGCATCAACTAACATGCAGTCATCACAATAAACTAACTAACTGTATCAATAAGTACAACTAACTAGCATGGCAGTCATAATATAACATGCTACTCTATACTAAATTCCACAGTTAGTCCCACTCACCGATTACCAGCAAACGAGAAGGTGTTCAGCTATCTAATCACTGAACCTTCTCTTTCTCCTTTTCTCCTGAGAAATACATATACACGAGTTAGTTTATGTCCATAAACACCAAATAACGCAAATATAGAAATTTTGTCAGAAAATCTGCCCGCTAAAATTTTTGTGTTTTATGCACTTTTGAAATTTACATCAAAATCATCAAAATAAAAACGGGCAGCATAACGGCTAAAACTCAACACTTAGTAAAATATTCACTGCCTAAGACCATCGGTCGATTGTCAGAGACTATCGGCCGACCGTCGCTACACCACCGGCCGATCGACCACACCATCGGCCGATCGTTAAAATTTCAACAGTTGGTCGAAGGGCTCACACCATCGGCCGATCGTCTAGTCCATCGACCGATCGTCTCACACCATCGGTCGAGGGTCAGAGACCATCGGCCGAGGGTAGTTCATCTGTAACAGCAGCAGCCAAAGTGACGGGTTTCAACCCAAAATCACCAATTCTCGCTCTAGAGCTCGATTTTTACCTCAAAACTGACCAAATCTAAGACACTATACATCAAGAAACATAAACCCACAAGATTTGGACTCAAACAACATCAAATTCAACTCTTTTGACCCAAATTACCCACTTTGTAAAAACTATCACAAAAACCCAATTTTCTTGAAGATTAAATCATGAAAACTTATGATTCTTACCTTGATAGAATCAGTAGATCATAAGGAACACGAAAATGTAAATGATTTGAGCTCAAGAACAAAGATTAGAAATTAGGGTTTGGTATGTGAAAGAGATGAAGGTACGGGAGGGTTTGGGAGTTTTCTAGAAAATGAGAAGGGAAGCCAGCACTTAGTCACTTAATTGGGTTTAATTCCCACACTGAGTGACACACGGGTATTTATCAGTTATCTGATATCTTTCGTACATCATTTGGCAAACCAAACGAAGTCCAAATTAAATAAACAAACCTGTTCTGTAACCCTTGTCACAAACTGGTCCTAACCTCATCATTAATTAATAATAAACATTAAAATAAATAAATAAAAATAAAAGCATATAATAACGCAACACCAACTTAAGGGCAATCTAGTAATCTTACATCTAGGCCCACTTGAGGATGTTACAATAAGCAATCCAAACTGTTGAGACTTATATTTTTGAAAAGAGTTTCACACAACGTTTGACCGTCCAATTTGACCGATGATATCACGAACTATATAACACACGATAATTATACGATTATGTATATGTACATATCTATACATATTTAACATGATTTAAGGATGGTTTAACATTTCATTGTGAACTAACAACAATGAGTTATAAGTATACTTTGAGACCACTAACTTAAGTTTTCAAAACGATAACTATATGTAACGTTCTTTGACATATATACTTACAATCTATAATGTGTTGGTGATCTATGTCACCAATATGATTTAAGTGTAATGGGATTAATTTGTAACCAAAATAATCTTGATAAATATTGAACAAGTTTGGGGAAGTGTGGAGTGCACACATGTTTGAACTTATCTTGATTATGACGGGGGTTCGGGGGCAGCTTTGAGCCTCTTTTACAGTTATAAACCCGTCCATATTTGAATTCTCGTTCCGATTCCTCAAAATTTATACAAGTATATCTAGGGTATATGTAACCGTATCATACCCAGCTTCTATACGTATTTACTATTGGTATATACCAACAATAAACTTCAATGATCAGCCACTAGACATGATGTTACATGTGGGAACCATCCATTTAACCTCATGTGTGACTTTTGTGCAAGAAAACAAACTAAATCTCCTATATATCCATCCCATAATCATGCTATTTTGCACACACACACATACAATTTCATTTCCAATTTTCTTTCAAGTTAATTCACTCCCTAATCTCTCTTCATTTACCTACTTAAGAATATATCAATATAGTCATCCGATTTCAAGGAGATTACTTACAATCTTTCAATCCCACTCCACCACTCTTTTGATTCCAAGATTTTTCTTACCTTTTCCAGTAGCTTTGTCCAAGTAACTTGAGGTAGTAACCTTATTCATAACCTTATTCGATTCATATTTATATAGCTATCTTATTTTATGTTGTAAAATTTTAACAACAAGAACATAGTTTGAGTGATTTCAAACTTGTTCGCAAACTAAATAGATCCTTCTAATTTGATTTTTAAAAACACTTCAAGACCTGTAATATATCATATTATGACAAAATCGGATTAATCATATCTTGGCTAATTAACATAATATTTAATATATATTTACTTATGATTTGATTTTATATATTTCAGGACCACCCGTAAACAACACGAGAAGATTAATCATAAGACCTCATGATTGTACGCAACACGTCATTTGACAACACGGTACTTTATGTACGCAACACGTCATTTGACAACATGGTACCATGGGTCAAGATTAATTCTGATCAACACGAATACGATGGGGTCTTTATTTATTTTATTTAAGCAACTAATTGTGGACCACTAACATCGGACTACTAACTACGGACTAAGAAAATATTAAAAGTATTAAAAGTATATATATATATATATATATATATATATATATATATATATATATATATATATATATATATATATACGTAACGATTACTTAAAAAGAAAATATGTTGATATATTATATATATGGTTAGGTTCGTGATATCTATCGGAGACCAAGTCGAGTTAAATACCTTCAAGACAAAAGTGAGTATATAGTCCCACTTTTAAACTCTAAATATTTCGGGATGAGAATACATGCATTTTATGATTTACGTTATGGACACAAGTGATTAAAAATATATATTCTACGTTGAGTTGTGCCACTGGCATACTTCCCTGTAACTTGGTAACTACTATTTACATGAGGTATTGTAAACGCGAATCCTGTTGATAGATCTATCGGGCCTGACAACCCCAACCGGACTGGACGACCAGTATTCAACGGTTGCACAGTACTTCGTTTCGGTGACTACACTTGGTACGGTGTAGTAAGATTTCATAATAAAGGGAATATGCGACGTTGATTAAATGTTAAGTATGGTTATCAAGTGCTCAACAACTTAGAATATTTTTATTAGAACGTTTATATATGAAATCTTGTGGTCTATATTTATAACACTGCCGGCATTAAACCTATATCTCACCAACTTTATGTTGACGTTTTAAGCATGTTTATTCTCAGGTGATAACTAAAAGCTTCCGCTGCAACATGTTGAATTTAAGCAAGATCTTGAGTATGCATATTTGTGTCAAAAATAAAACTGCATATCGGAGGATTTGTAATTTAAAATATGTTGGAAGTCGTATTGTTATTATTACATGTAAAGTTTGTAAGTCTAAGATTATCGCTAAATGATAATCATTATTAAGTTGTTTAAACCTTGTATTTGTAATAAAAGCTATGGTTTGTATTGTAAAAACGAATGCAGTTTTTGAAAAATGTCGCATATAGAGGTCAATACCTCGCGATGAAATCATATGTTATTGTATTCGTCCTTATGGTTAAGGTCGGGTTATGACATATGCCGATGTTAGAAGGAAGGATATAGAATTTCATGTTGGTGACCGTGTCATGTTGAAGGTATCACCTTGGATAGGTGTGGTACGTTTTGGTAAAAGGGGAAAGTTGAATCCTCAATTTGTTGGACCGTTTGAGATTACGGAGAGAGTTGGACCCGTGGCTTATCGTTCGAAATTGCCACAAGAACTCAGTGCTGTTCATGACGTTTTTCATGTATCGAATTTGAAGAAGTGTTTGGCCGAGGCCGATGAAACTGTTCCTCTAGATGAACTTCATGTTGATAAACAACTCCATTTTATTGAGGAACCTGTTGAAATTATGGATCGAGAGGTTAAGACACTCAAGCAGAGTAGAATTCCTATCGTCCGAGTGAGATGGAATGTCAGACGCTGTCCCGAGTTCACTTGGGAGCGTGAAGATCAGATGAGGCAGAAATACCCGCATTTATTCCCAGATGACGAATCAACCCCTGCACCTGCTTAAATTTCGGGATGAAATTTCCGTAACGGGAAGGTACTGTCACTACCTTACTTTTTCCGTTATCTTTTACCGTTTATTATTTAACGACCGTTAATTGTTATTCGTGCCACGTCATTTCTATGACCTATATTATTATGTTAGTAATAATATATTGTGTTATGTGAATATTTTTATTCATAATTTAAACTGTACGTTTCTACGTGTCGTGGATTTCTATCCGGGGAATCTTTTCGGTTTTCAAACCAACGGTCAAACTTTTGGGATTTTTAAATCCAAATTATTTTAAATATGATATTTTGATGTCATATGATTATATATAGTATTTATATATTTTATTTTTCGCGTATATGTTATCTCTCCGAAGAATTAATCGCGTAGTAGCGTTTTCGCATTTTGGGCTTCGATCGAGCATTCGTGCTAAAAGCAATTCAACATTTAACAAATTTGGGCCATGGGGCCCACCCCATACCCTCCCATTCATTCGAACTCACCTATGAGGGGGGGGGGGGTTGTGCTCTTGATTTCATTATTTCATTTTTCCCATTTTTAATTACATACACTTTCCACTCATTTCACATTTAACCTAAAAAGCTCTCTTCTCCCTCTCCCCCATTTGTGGCCGTAGCTAACCATCCACCATTATCATCTTTTAACCAAAAAAATTATTTCTTGGATCATAGGGATTTCATCATCATCACGTTCCTCCCGTTCTTCTCTACACGATCATACCACTTGATTATTGATTAGGGTATAAACTCTAACCCTAAATTTTTGATTTTTCTTTAATTTTTCTATTTTTGAGGTTTAATATGATAGTATAGTGCTTGTATGTTGTTGGATTATTGATTGTATGCTTAGAATCACTCGTTATTACATGTTTTCGGTTTGATTGATTGTGGATACCAGACTAATCGACCATTTCAGTAACCTTAACTAATGTTTTTGTTAAATTAAAGTGTCTAGATGTATTCCTCTCATTAATACAATGATTTTAGACTCCGGATTCATGTTATTTATATTCCCGGAACTTAAGTTATGATTAAAATGGTGTTTTCATGGGATTAAAAGATAAAAATGAATGTGTTCAGGTTTGGTCCGACTTTGTTACCACTTTTGGAGTCTCTAGGGTATACTAGTGTGTTAAGATTGATGATTGGATGAACATTCATGTTCGGGTCATCGAAATTCGAGCCACGGATCACCCGGTATGACTAAAACAAGTTTTTGATCTGATTAAAGTCCCAAGTTGAATTATGGCTGTTGGTCACGACTTGAGGGGCTGTTCTTGGGGTGTTCTTGAGTGCACTAATGTGTCGGGTGGTTTAGTTAAGCGAGGATATATATAAGACTCATCGAAAACTGATACTCGGGGCTCAAATTATGACCCGGTGAACTTTTAATTAAAACTTATGGTTATGAAATTGAACCTTAGGTTATAAATAATGAATTGCATTATAATTAGATTACTTATGTTATAAAAGTAATTATTTTTAATTAAGACTTATGATATATATTTATTATATCATTTAATAATTAAATTATGATTTAATTATTCATATAATTAAACTTATGATTTATAATACATTTATTATTAATGAAAATACTTATGGTAAGTATTAAACTTATATTATGGGATTATTATATAAAGACTTATAATAAAGATTAATTATTTATTTATTTATTATAAGACTTAGTTATTATTTAATTATAATTTAATTATTAAATACTTATGATTTAATAATTATATTAAATACTTATGATATGATTAATAATTCATTATTAATTAAAATACTTATGATATGATTAAAAATTCATTATTTATTTATGATACTTATGTTATGATTAATATTTAATTAATTAATTAAATACTTATGTTATATCAATTATATCATTTAAACTTATGTTAACTTTATAATTTAATTTAATTAAACTTATGATATGACATAATTATACATATATGACTTTAAATAACATTATAAATTATATTATTAATATAATTTACACTTTAAAATTTAACGTTGACTATGTTTGACCAAGGTTGACTTTTGAGTTGACTTTCAGTTAACTTTGACTTTTAGTTGACTTTTGTTAACTTTCTAATTAAAAAAACTTTCCTAAGTTATAAACTTTCCAAAAATAGAAACTTTCAAAAAATAGAAACTTTCCTAAAATAGAAACTTTTCTAAAATAGAAACTTTCCAAAATGGAAACCTACTAAAAATAGAAACTTTCTAAAAATAGAAAGTACGTGTCCTTACGTTGTCCTGATTAAACCGAAGCATACTGAGTGTTGTTCTATGTTTACTTGCAATAAGTACTATAGCTATCATACTAAGACTTGACCTAAGTTAGTTATTTATATCGACCTTCTTTATTTATAGGTCGGCGTTGTGATCATTCTTGATCACTTTACTTTCTGCGGTTCACGTTCTGTGTTATTACTTCGTTTACATTAAGGTGAGCTATAGTCCCATTTTTCTATTTTATATCTTTTGGGATGAGAATACATGCATTTTATTTTTCATATTGGACACAAGTGGAAGTTGGTTTAAATTATTCATTGTGAGTCGAACAAAAATATTCCCTAATCTGGTAATTGTAATCACTGGTTTCTACTGGTGAACGCGAATCCTATGGATAGATCTATCGGGTTTGACAACCCCATTTTGAGCTAGTCGCGCTAGCAATTTATAATCGGAATGTATTAGTACTTCGTAATTATTTGAAGATACACCTGTTCAGTGTATATTGTGTTTGGTAAGGGTGGAATTGGTTAAGTGGTTACCAGGTGTCTCACGGGTTAATGGAATAATATTTCATATGTTTTCGAGCATATAATTTTTGTGGTCCAAAATGGGTCTTTATGTTTTCAAACATAAATTTTTATGGTTTAAATTAAATATTGTTTGCAATATTAAACCTATAATTCACTCAACATTTTTGTTGACAGTTACTCGCATGTTTTATTTTCAGGTTCATGATTGATTGCTTCCGCTGTGCTTAGAGAGTCTGCATATTTATGATGGCAGCTTTTGTTAAACATTAACTTGCATTCTATTTTAATACACTAAATTGTGGGTGTTTTCTAACTTTGTTTTGGTCAACTTTTGGTTAAGAATTTATGTATGGTTTTTCTAAACTTACATATTTTGATAGGTTTCCTTTATAGGAAATCATTTTTAAATAAAGAATGCAAGGTTATTTATTAAATTCATTTAGAGTTATGATCAAGCTGTGGGACCAAGATAACGATGGTCGTCAAGTGTACTTTGACGGGTCGTTAAAGATTATCTCTTGGTGTAGTATAGAGTAGCAAGTTGCGCTACTAAGTTTATATTGTTGATAATTGTCATGATTAGTAGTTATGTTGTATAGTTGATCGCAGTTAAGGTTGCCATGCTTATAGTAGTATTAGTTTCCTGTAGTAGTAGTAGTTGACTGGTTGTATGTGCACAATTCGTTGTTGTTGGTGGAACCTTGATCTGTTTGGTTCAGCTCAGAGAGGTTAACCTAGTTGTGGTTGGGTCCAGTTGGCTAATGTTTGTTGAGTATAGTGCTGAATGACGCATCACCTGCGTGTAGATGACTATACTGGGAATTCAATAGTAAGGACTATCGGTAGATTCAAGCCTGATCAGCTAGGGTCGTGTGCCTGTACAAGCTGCCAGTCCTCTAGTTGGAGCAAAGTTGCTAGTTGCTAGTTGTTGTTTGTTGTATGTGATTGCATATAGTTGTTACTGTAGGAGCATGAGTTGGTACTGTATGCTAGACCTTTTGATAGTTCCATTCACTTAGCCTTGTGCTAACCCCTCACCTCCTCCCTTGCAGGTTTTGGATCTTAGTGCTGGTAGGGACGAGAGTCGGGCTGACGATATGTTTGACAATATGAACTCTGATGTTTTAACTTTTCTAAAATATGTAGTTAGTCGTTTAACGTAACACCTGTGGTTTGTAATTAAGTAATTAACGAATGATTTGTAGTAATCATGTTTGTAATTAACTAAGGGTATTTATGTAAATTAAGTCTTCCGCTATGATTTAAAAAAATAGGGTGTTACAAATGTGGTATCAGAGCATAGGTTTGGCCACATGTACATTGTGTTGAATATCATGTTTTCAAACCTTGTGTTGTGTCAACCATATCTGAGGGGACATGTTAAGTGAATATAGGGATTACATGTGTTAGTCGATACGCACTAACATGTTTTTCACTAAGAGTTTGTGTGAGTTGTTGTGGTAGTGCAGATATGGCAGATAATACAGGAAACACAACTGGTCCGTTAGCCCCCGGAACATTAAGAGCCCAGATGAAGATGGGTATGTGTCAGAAGAGGATCCGCATGAGCAAATTCTAGATTTAGAAAGTAAGTTAAAGGAAGCACGTGATCGAATAAGGGAATTAGAACAACGTCAGGTAACAGTGAATCCAAGTGGTAGTGTACCGAATCAGATGTTTAGTGGGTATCCGGTGCAGTTAAATATTTATCAGCAAACTGGAAGTGCTTTCCAATAACAACAATGGATACCACCTCAGAATCAGTTTCCTCAACAGTATCAGGTACCACCTCATTTCAATCAACAGTTTCCAAATCAGATGTGGGGTCTGTATCAGATGCCGATGTTTCAACCATCGAAGAAATGTACTTTCAAACAGTTTTTGAATTGTAATCCACCAAAATATTCAGGAAGTTCTAACCCAACTGTGACTCTTAACTGGTTAAGAGAGATAGAAAAGGTTTTTGAGGCCTGTCAATGCGAACCGGAATTACAGGTTATTTATGCTAGTCGTATGCTGAAAAATAGGGCAATGGTTTGGTGGGATACCATTATTTCCAGTATACCGAAAGAGCAAGTGAGCATGATTACTTGGGAACAATTTTATAGTAAAGTTTGTGAGCAGTATTGTTCGTCCTATGACCTCAATCGAATTAATATAGAATTTCTGGAAATGAAAATGACACCTCAGATGACGATAGATGAGGTGATTGAGTAGTATATGGATAAATTAAGGTTTGTGCAACAGTGGGTTCCAGATGAACAGTCCAGAATTCAGCATTTTGTTAATATAATTTTACCAGAGTACAGAACAATGGTTAGGATGGCGACGACGATATCTCAAGCATTTTTTACGGCTAAGATGGTAGAAGATGATGTCAGAGCAGCAAGAAACAGAATGGAAGGTTATGTGATGCCACAAAAAGATCAGATGATGAGTCAGTCGGACTCTAGGTCAAAAAAGTCTGTTAAGTTGAAACATAAAAGTGGGTCAGAACAGAGTGAGTCAGTATCAAGTAATAATTCTTGGTGTTATAGTTATAGATCATCTCATAGTGGTCCTTGTTTGGATTCAACCAAAATATGTTTGAGATGTGGTATTGTGGGACACGAGATTCGGATGTGTTCATTCCAAGAAGATGTATGTTGGAAATGTCATCAAGTGGGGCATAGGTCAGCTCAGTGTCCATATGTAAGAGGATCAGGTTCTGGGGCGGGGCCAAGAGCGCAGTCGGGATCGGTGGGTGGATCTTCTGGTTCTCTAGTAGGGCAGAAAAGAAAGAACCCACCTACTGTGATGACCCGGGAATTTCCGACCAAAATTAAACTTAATCTTTATATGATTTCGATACGATAAGCAAAAGTCTATAAGGTTGAGTCTTAAAACTTTAGAACTGGTACATGAAACCATTTGACCTTTGACTGCATCCGACGATTCACGAATAATTGTTGTTAAATAAATATGTATATATATAATACTTTGAAATTATAAAATATAATTTAAAATATTAAAAATTAAATATATAAAATAAGATATAAAAATAAATACGTATATTTATATATAAATATATATGTGATTCTATACAAATTAAGATTTGTATATATATATATACTATAAAAATGTATAAACATTAAATGGCATATGAAATATTAATAAATTAAATAGAAATTACAAAGTTTAGGTATTATGATATATGAATACATACATGATTTCTATTTAATACATATATAAATACTAACTATTCTGTAAATGTCAAGAGACATTACATAAATGAATGGTGTTATATTAAGTTACAAATTTGAATCAAACTGATATATCAATATTATTTTTCATTATTATTATTATTATTATTATTATTATTATTATTATTATTATTATTATTATTATTATTATTATTATTATTATTATTATTATTATTGTTGTTGTTGTTAATATTTGAATTAGTAATATTACTACTTTCTATGTATATATTTATAAAATTGATATGTTTAAATTATTACTATTATTAATGTTATTATTAATGTTAACAATATTAATATAATTAGTATTATTATTAATATTATGAATAATATTATTATTACTATATATATATATATATATATATATATATATATATATATATATATATATATATATATATATATATATATATATATTTATCATTATCTATTACTATTATTATAATTATTATCAATATAATAATTATTAGTATTATTATTATTAATATATTTGATATTTCTATACTTGTAGTTATTAATATTAATATTAATTAGATAAGTTATAAAAGTCAAGAGATTTGTACGAGTGAGTTGGTATATGTAACAATCATACTGTTTTAGCTTTTGGACTCTGCCTCCAATCTGATTTACATCACAGGAACTGATTCACAATCAAACAATTTCGATTATAATCAATATCAGTTATATTTTATTATTTTTTTTATTTATTTACTTCTCTCTGTTCTCTGTTCCAGATCGAACGAATCAATTACTCATAATATTATACTAAAACCATTCCAATGTTCAACTTCATTATCAATTATCACATACAACCAATTCTGTTAAAAGATTAAACAGAAATACCATTAAAATGGCTCGACATCTCTGTAAGTGCACTTTTTACTCATAATTCGATTTCAAACGATTTTTCAAATTGTAATAATGCAACCTTGTTTATTTCCCTTTACTAAAACTAACTGCAAATTTACAACTTCCAATTCTTCGTATTCATCACAAATTTCAGAATCAAAGTTCGGTTCTTGAAAGTCAAACGAGACGTTCATAGTGAAATTCAAAAGTATTTTAATGTTTTGAATTAAATTAATTACTCAGATAGTTTATAAAGAGGAATTGAAACCTTTTTCATTTAGAAACCTCGATCTAAAACGTTCTAAATTTTAAGTTCAATTATTGAGTTCATCGTGTGACAATTGAACTGCAGTCACATTTTTTTTTAAAATTAAAACACCGTCTGTGAATGAATTAAACACATAACCAAGTATTTTGATTCGTATAATCGTTTTAACACAAACAAGATTTGGTATTGTAATTATATTGATCGATTTGATTTCAAGTTGAAGATGAGGAAGAAGAAACAGAAGCTAATACGGGTTATCTATTTTTTATTTCATTATATATCAGAATGAAAACAGATAGTCGAGTGGTTCATGTGTGTTGGTGATGTTCAAGAGGTCTCGGGTTCGAGTCCCGTACATGGCAATTTTATTTTTTTTAAGGCGTCTTTTTGAGGTAGTTATCTTATTTTTTTAGTATTAATATTTCCTTATTATTATTATTATTATTATTATTATTATTATTATTATTATTATTATTATTATTATTATTATTATTATTATTTTTAGTATTATTATTTTTATTATTATTATATTATCATTAGTTATGGTTATCATGTTGATTATTATTATAGATATTATGATTTATATTAATATAGTTTACATTATTATCAATTATATGGGTAGTATAATTATTATTATTATCATTAATCTGATTAATAATATTATCATTAGTGTGGTTACTAATATTATCATTAAGTATTGTGGTTATTATTATTTTTACTATAAAAGGTATTAGTTATCAATTATTATCATTATCATGTGTACAATTACAGTTATGATTATTATTTTTAATATTGTTATTACTAATATTATTATCAAAACTACACCAGCAATAAAATTATTATTTTGGTTATTATTATTATCAGTATTATTATTATTAGTGTTATCATTAAAGTTAATATTTATAGCACCAATATGAATAAAACCATTGTTTAAGTATTATTGTTATTATCAAAGTTAGCATTTGTTTTCTAAAAACTATTGTTATTATTATCATTGTTAATAATAATACAAATAAATATTTTTACATGAAAATACATTACAAAAATATTAATATTACATATCATCATATTGTTAATGTTAAAATGAGATTAACTAAGCTATATATCAAATTTAACAACTAATATAAAGATATATCTTATCATATATAAACTTTAATATAAATTATTATTATTAATGTGTATAATGAATGATAAATATTAGTTATATAAATATATATAAATTAAGATATATATATATATATATATATATATATATATATATATATATATATATATATATATATATATAACATATAAAATAACAAGCATACTACTAATAATAATATATATAAACTTGTTCAATTACAACTATACGTTTTAATATATATACAAATGATATAGGTTCGTGAATCCGAGGCCAACCCTGCATTTGTTCAAATGTCATCATATGTATTTTTACTACAAAATACAGTACAGTGAGTTTTATTATTCCCTTTTTATATACATTTTTTGGGCTGAGAATACATGCAAATGCTTTATTAACTGTTTTACAATAGTTATATGCGTGAGTTTCATTATTCCCTTTTTATATACATTTTTGGGCTGAGAATACATGCAAATGCTTTATTAACTGTTTTACAATATTTATATGCGTGAGTTTTCATTTGCTCCCTTTTTAAATGCTTTTACAATATATATTTTTGGGACTGAGAATACATGCGTTGTTTTTATAAATGTTTGACAAGATAGACACAAGTACTTAAAACTACATTCTATGGTTGAATTATTAAACCGAATATGCCCCTTTTTATTAAGTCTGGTAATCTAAGAATTAGGGAACAGACACCCTAATTGACGCGAACTCTAAAGATAGATCTATCGAGCCCAACAAGCCCCATCCAAAGTACCGGATGCTTTAGTAATTCAAAATTTACATCATGTCCGAAGGAGGATCCCGGAATGATGGGGATATTCTTATATGCATATTGTGAATGTCGGTTACCAGGTGTTCAATCCATATGAATGATATTTTTGTCTCTATGCATGGGACGTATGTTTATGAGAAATGGAAATATGAAATCTTGTGGTCTATTAAAATTATGAAATGATTATTTATGTTAAACTAATGAACTCACCAACTTTTGGTTGACACTTGAAAGCATGTTTATTCTCAGGTACAAAAGAAATCTTCCGCTGTGCATTTGTTCATATTAGAGACATTACTTGGAGTCATTCGTGATATATTTCAAAAGACGTTGCATTCGAGTCGTCGAGTTCATCAAGATTATTATTAAGTCAATTATAGTTGGATATATTATGAAATGGTATGCATGTCGTCAACATTCGATGTAAATGAAAGGTTGTCATTTAAAAACGAATGCAATGTTTGTAAAATGTATCATATAGAGGTCAAGTACCTCGCGATGTAACCAACTATTGTGAATCCTTTGTAATCGATATGGACTTTGTCCGGATGGATTAGGACGGGTCATGAAAGTTGGTATCAGAGCGGTGGTCTTAGCGAACCAGGTCTTGCATTAGTGAGTCTAACTGATAGTCGTTAGGATGCATTAGTGAGTCTGGACTTCGACCGTGTCTGCATGTCAAAAGTTTTGCTTATCGTTTTTGTTGAAAATCATCTACTTATTATCCTTAGGAAATTACCTGCTCATTATTCTTAGTCTAGACACATTTTACTGCATTGACTGCATGAATAGTGTATAGACAAAACTCATATCTAAGAGTATCTATTACTGTAGACTTTATCTGACACGTTTCCTTAATTTCCTCCGTAATCTACGGGATCTTCTGTACTATATTAGATGTTCTATATAATTAGAATATTATATGATAACCGAAAATCATTTCATATCAAAACCCTTTAACTGATCGTGAGAGATGGATCCTACACCTAGCTTGGATTCCATTAGTTCCGGAAGCGATTTCGAGATGTATATTGAAGCAGACTCCGAAGTCAATGAACCAGAAGTGCCTCAACCATTTAGTTATTTTTCTTTCTGGAGGAGATGGGGGTGGGTTCGAGACTTACTCACTCGATGGAGAAATGAAGAAGGCGAGCCCTACCGCGAACCAAACTTACCTCCTAACATCGGAGAAAATGATGTACTCACCGGTGAACCCATGCGCAACACTGTATTCACCCTTCTTGCTAAAGTTTTCCACCTCGAAGGTCGCGTTACTGCAATCTCAGAAAATATTCAACCTCTACTTCCGAATACCAATCGAAGGGGAATATTAGAAGAAGTTAGGGAACTTCGAATTGATAATCAAGATCTATCGAATCAGATGAGTGGATGGATAGAAATGATAGAGAGTAGGATAGAAACCCTGACAAGAATGGTGCGTGAATTACAAGATATACTTACTACACCAACATCATCATCAACCTCAGCACCAACAACACTTGTAGCACCAATAGCAACAGTACACCCATCAGCAGCACCAGCAGCATAACCAGTACCAACAACAACAACATCATCACACGTCTCAATCTCGCAATCTATACCTCAAGCATAATCATCGTTCTACGAATCGTTCTATATAAACTATCTTCATCCTTCATGGCAATTATGTAATCTCTAATATTTTAGAGATTATGTACTCTAGTTCTAGCCGTAAATCTGATGAGTTTAATATCACATTGACTCATTAAATCCATGATTACGTCTGAAGAAAATATATATGTATATATGTTTTCATAAACATTGTAATTAAACTTTTTATTGTACAAACTGTTAATGGTGAAAATATTTTAACGGGTAGGTAATACTCGAGGAATATTTAGATTTCGCATTAATAAGTTACACTGTACATTCTTCAAATCTGATTCAACAGTCATTTACTATCCTACTTATATCCACCGATATACGTAACCGTTCACCATAGAATAATCATTTTTCATTCAATTTCATATTTAGATTTTGATTTATCAGAATTCAACAAGTGGCATAATGAAGAAAACATATGACAAAATAAAATTTGTTAGAAACAGAAAATTAACTATGAGAAATTTTGTTAAGAATCCACGCTAACTGTTCCTAGCTAATTGGTCTTAGTTAACTGATTACATTTTATTTATCGCAATTTAATTATCGCAATTTTAATTCTCGCAATTTTATTTATCGTCATTTAATTTCTGTTATTTATTTTACGCACTTTAAATATCGGGACACGTATACAAGGTTTTGACATATCATATCGACGCATCTATATATATTATTTGGAATAACCATAGACACTCTATATGCAGTAATGATCGAGTTCTCTATACAGGGTTGAGGTTTATTCTATAATAATATATATACTTTGAGTTGTGATCGAGTCTGAGACATGTACACGGGTCACGATACGTATTAATTAATTCGAATATTATATATTAAACTATATATGAATTATTGGACTGTTACTGTGGACTATCGAATGTGGACTAATAGCATTGGACAATTAAAATGAATTAAAACATTGATTATAACATATGAAACTAAACATTTCTTTAAGTTTGCCACTTGATTTCATCTTAAACCTCATTTGTATCTTGACGATTACAATCTGCGTTTAAACATTTCATAATTCTTGAAAACACTTCAATCGAGAGGATGAACCAACTGCATCTCATCTACGAAATAAAAGATTGATGCATATAGTTATGCACCTGAAAAACACTCGGAACCTGAGTAAAACGTTTAACCAGTATCTGTGTTAGCTCCTTTAGCATTATTATTACCCAAAATAACTTGGTAATCCCTTTCAAAGTAGCAAATTTTATCACAGCTCCAGCAAGTCAACTTCGACTTTTCGTTCAAAACAACCTTATTATAACTTTGATATATATATGTACTCTTTTATTATTACCGAGGAACCTTTTATATTCCACGACATTATCAGAAGATGTACCAACAACTCCGTTGATCTTTGATTTTCCGAAAATCATTATATTCATTGAAACTCTATCATATACTCATACGCATCTTGTAACAAGAATTTCCATACCAATTACCGGAAATCAACAAATCTGTATTGTGAGTCTCGCAACGTTTCCACAACAACAGTTATATGTATCTATATAACATTTATCTTTTAGAATTATGGCCTTTCATTTTGAAACTCTGAACAGCACTCAGTCTACAAATTAATACTCTGAATGTTGAAAAAGCTGAATGAAGCAGCAGAAACTGTAGACAACCGTAAACGACCTTAATCGTCGGAAGTTTAATGATAAAAAATAGTAGGTTGGAAAAGCTAAAAAAAAAAATTTGAAACTGGAAAACGGATTGAGCTAACCACGAAGGAGACCAAGGAAAAATACAAGGATCATACTCTATATTCAAAGAATCCAGTTAATTCTCGATCCGTTGAAATCTTTAGAGAATATCTTGCTCCGAAGTCATGTTAAAATCTTGCGGAA
This sequence comes from Rutidosis leptorrhynchoides, assembly GCF_046630445.1. Lineage (NCBI taxonomy): Eukaryota > Viridiplantae > Streptophyta > Magnoliopsida > Asterales > Asteraceae > Rutidosis > Rutidosis leptorrhynchoides. The sequence continues at coordinate 422,623,178 of NC_092336.1, forward strand.
AATCTTTCTCCATCAACCTTCGAACTTAGAAATTCCAAAATATCATCATCAATATCTTCGATATTTCTGAGGATATTTTCATAAATATTCTCCTCCGAAAATTATATACCTCCTCGTGCTTCCTGTGTATCATTATATTGGAAACATTCAATAGAAAAGTTAGTACCGAAAAGCAGATTATGCGAAACTAGGAAGAAAGCCGTGGACAAATCACAAAGAATAAGTTTGACTTCAAAGAATCTAAATGATTCAATGTCTGCCAAAGTCTATAGTTAATATCTTGCTCCTTACTTTAAAACCTTACAGACAATAGTTTCTATCATCCCCTGATCTTAGATATTTTGAGATATTATCGTATCTTTCATTATAAATATCCTCCATATTTCTGGAGATATTTTTATAACTATTCTTATCTGAAATCATTAATCTCTTCAAGCTATCAGTATCACATCATATAGAAACTGTTAGTTTCTATATTCTGTAAACTTTCGAGCTTAAAATATGAATGTTATTGAAGTAATGTTGAGAACTGATGCATGAGTTAGTATAATATAATGACACTTGATCAACGTGATTATATTACAGTAAGTCATGCTGAGTTCCTAATGGGACGTGATGATTCACAGATCCTAACGTCATCACGTGCCATGTTACATAACTCTTGCATTCTGATGAACTTCTAAACATATCAAGAAAATATATTCTTGATAGTTCTATTCTCAGTGATTCTGGTAATTTGACAAATCAAATCGTGCTAATACGTTCTTTCTTATTTAGAACTTTAAGCTCATTCGAAACTCCACACCAATGAATTCTGGATCGCTACTTGCGAAAAGAAAACCAAAGCATGAAGCTCAGAAATAGAAAATTGGAATATAAATCGCAGCAAAATAGGAGAGAGAATTAACTGTGGATGACAATGATTATAGAAAACGGAAGCAAGGATTTCGAAGTAAAAGAGAAGATATAAAGCCCGATAACAACACGGAAATTACAAACTGTGTATATCAATGTTTATCACAACATAAAGACACGGGAGAATTAAAAACATTATAATCCCAAGGGCGAAGTAGAAGAAAGCAGATTCCTCTGGTGAAAGTTGGAAAAGGAGAATGATTATTGCGATAGTAAGGATGAGGACAAGGATCAGAACTGGATTAAGCATTTTCAGAATATTTTAGATGTATGAAACAAGAATGAAAGTATAGGAATGATGAGAATAATGGAACAAAAGAGTTTAATTTATAATGGAAATATCAGACAGAGTAATCGAAGCTGATCACCTTATTAATTGTAGAGATCCTCATTTCCTTATTCGCCGAAGAAATCAAATCATTTAGATTTCGAAGATTTTCTTTATATCCCTTGAATTCCGGAATTCAACCAAGGCAACGTCAAAAGTTAAAACGAAACTTCATTTATTCATTTCACTCTTTTGTGATAGCTTCATTCGTGCTCTTCGAATAATCGAAGTATTTTATCTGTATTATTCAATAATGATAAAGCTCTATTTATCAGCTCATGTTCGTCAGGAAAACATATTTGTTATTAGCCATGACGACCTCACTCAAATTTCGGGACGAAATTTCTTTAACGGGTAGGTACTGTGATGACCCTGGAATTTTCGACCAAAATTAAACTTAATCTTTATATGATTTCGATATGATAAGCAAAAGTCTATAAGGTTGAGTCTTAAAACTTTAGAACTGGTACATGAAACCATTTGACCTTTGACTGCATCCGACGATTCACGAATAATTGTTGTTAAATAAATATGTATATATATAATACTTTGAAATTATAAAATATAATTTAAAATATTAAAAATTAAATATATAAAATAAGATATAAAAATAAATACCTATATTTATATATAAATATATATGTGATTCTATACAAATTAAGATTTGTATATATATATACTATAAAAATGTATAAACATTAAATGGCATATGAAATATTAATAAATTAAATAGAAATTACAAAGTTTAGGTATTATGATATATGAATACATACATAATTTCTATTTAATACATATATAAATACTAACTATTCTGTAAATGTCAACAGACAATATAACATTACATAAATGAATGGTGTTATATTAAGTTACAAATTTGAATCTAACCGGTATATCAATATTATTATTATTATTATTATTATTATTATTATTATTATTATTATTATTATTATTATTATTATTATTATTATTATTATTATTATTATTATTGTTGTTAATATTTGAATTTGTAATATTACTACTTTCTATGTATATATTTATAAAATTGATATGTTTAAATTATTACTATTATTAATGTTAACAATATTAATATAATTAGTATTATTATTAATATTATGAATAATATTATTATTACTATATATATATATATATATATATCATTATCTATTACTATTATTATAATTATTATCAATATAATAATTATTAGTATTATTATTATTAATATATTTGATATTTCTATACTTGTAGTTATTAATATTAATATTAATTAGATAATTTATAAAAGTCAAGAGATTTGTACGAGTGAGTTGGTATATGTAACAATCATACTGTTTTAGCTTTTGGACTCTGCCTCCAATCTGATTTACATCACAGGAACTGATTCACAATCAAACAATTTCGATTATAATCAATATCAGTTATATTTTCTTATTTTTTTTATTTATTTACTTCTCTCTGTTCTCTGTTCCAGATCGAACGAATCAATTACTCATAATATTATACTAAAACCATTCCAATGTTCAACTTCATTATCAATTATCACATACAACCAATTCTGTTAAAAGATTAAACAGAAATACCATTAAAATGGCTCGACATCTCTGTAAGTGCACTTTTTACTCATAATTCGATTTCAAACGATTTTTCAAATTGTAATAATGCAATCTTGTTTATTTCCTTTTACTAAAACTAACTGCAAATTTACAAATTCCAATTCTTCTTATTCATCACAAATTTCGGAAGTCAAAGTTCAGTTCTTGAAAGTCAAACGAGACGTTCATAGTAAAATTCAAAAGTATTTTAATGTTTTGAATTAAATTAATTACTCAGATAGTTTATAAAGAGGAATTGCAACCTTTTTCATTCAGAAACCTCGATCTAAAACGTTCTAAATTTTAAGTTCAATTATTGAGTTCATCGTGTGACAATTGAACTACAGTCACATTTTTTTTTAAAATTAAAACACCGTCTGTGAATGAATTAAACACATAACCAAGTATTTTGATTCGTATAATCGTTTTAACACAAACAAGATTTGGTATGGTAATTATATTGATCGATTTGATTTCAAGTTGAAGATGAGGAAGAAGAAACAGAAGCTAATACGGGTTATCTATTTTTTATTTCATTATATATCAGAATGAAAACATATAGTCGAGTGGTTCATGTGTGTTGGTGATGTTCAAGAGGTCTCGGGTTCGAGTCCCGTACACGACAGTTTTATTTTTTTAAGGCGTCTTTTTGAGGTAGTTATCTTATTTTTTTAGTATTATTATTATTATTATTATTATTATTATTATTATTATTATTATTATTATTATTATTATTATTATTATTATTAGTATTATTATTTTTATTATTATTATATTATCATTAGTTATGGTTATCATGTTGATTATTATTATGGATATTATGATTTATATTAATATAGTTTACATTATTATCAATTATATAGGTAGTATAATTATTATTATTATCATTAATCTGATTAATAATATTATCATTAGTGTGGTTACTAATATTATCATTAAGTATTGTGGTTATTATTATTTTTACTATAAAAGGTATTAGTTATCAATTATTATCATTATCATGTGTACAATTACAGTTATGATTATTATTTTTAATATTGTTATTACTAATATTATTATCAAAACTACACCAGTAATAAAATTATTATTTTGTTTATTATTATTATTATCAGTAGTATTATTATTAGTGTTATCATTAAAGTTAATATTTGTAGCACCAATATGAATAAAACCATTGTTTAAGTATTATTGTTATTATCAAAGTTAGCATTTTTTTTCTAAAAACTATTGTTATTATTATCATTGTTAATAATAATACAAATAAATATTTTTACATGAAAATACATTACAAAAATATTAATATTACATATCATCATATTGTTAATGTTAAAATGAGATTAACTAAGCTATATATCAAATATAACAACTAATATAAAGATATATCTTATCATATATAAACTTTAATATAAATTATTATTATTAATGTGTATAATGAATGATAAATATTAGTTATATAAATATATATATATTAAGATATATTAAATTTATCTATATATATATATATATATATATATATATATATATATATATATATATATATATATATATATAACATATAAAATAACAAGCATACTACTAATAATAATATATATAAACTTGTTCAATTACAACTATACGTTTTAATATACATACAAATGAAATAGGTTCGTGAATCCGAGGCCAACCCTGCATTTGTTCAAATGTCGTCATATGTATTTTTACTACAAAATACAGTACAGTGAGTTTCATTATTCCCTTTTTATATACAATTTTGGGCTGAGAATACATGCAAATGCTTTATTAACTGTTTTACAATAGTTATATCCATGAGTTTCATTATTCCCTTTTTATATACATTTTTGGGCTGAGAATACATGCAAATGCTTTATTAACTGTTTTACAATATTTATATGCGTGAGTTTTCATTTGCTCCCTTTTTAAATGCTTTTGCAATATATATTTTTGGGACTGAGAATACATGCGCTGTTTTTATAAATGTTTGACAAGATAGACACAAGTACTTAAAACTACATTCTATGGTTGAATTATTAAACCGAATATGCCCCTTTTTATTAAGTCTGGTAATCTAAGAATTAGGGAACAGACACCCTAATTGACGCGAATTCTAAAGATAGATCTATCGGGCCCAACAAGCCCCATCTAAAGTACCGGATGCTTTAGTAATTCGAAATTTATATCATATCCGAAGGAGGATCCCGGAATGATGGGGATATTCTTATATGCATATTGTGAATGTCGGTTACCAGGTGTTCAATCCATATGAATGATATTTTTGTCTCTATGCATGGGACGTATGTTTATGAGAAATGGAAATATGAAATCTTGTGGTCTATTAAAATTATGAAATGATTATTTATGTTAAACTAATGAACTCATCAAACTTTTGGTTGACACTTGAAAGCATGTTTATTCTCAGGTACGAAAGAAATCTTCCGCTGTGCATTTGTTCATATTAGAGACATTACTTGGAGTCATTCATGACATATTTCAAAAGACGTTGCATTCGAGTCGTCGAGTTCATCAAGATTATTATTAAGTCAATTATAGTTGGATATATTATGAAATGGTATGCATGTCGTCAACATTCGATGTAAATGAAAGGTTGTCATTTAAAAACTAATGCAATGTTTGTAAAATGTATCATATAGAGGTCAAGTACCTCGCGATGTAACCAACTATTGTGAATCTTTTGTAATCGATATGGACATTGTCCGGATGGATTAGGACGGGTCATGAAACCTACGACAACAGCAAGAGCGTATCAGATGGTTGCTGATATAGATGATGATTATAATGTGAACATGTATGCTTTAAAGTCCTCGTACTGTTTAATTATATATATGTATATGATTGTGTATATATATTTTTGTGTGTAGATTGGTAGATCTTGATTGTAGCGTAAGAATTATTTTGTTGAGTTATGTTTGAGATGACCCGTCCTAATCCATAAGGACGAATACAATAATATATGGGTACATTGCGAGGTATTTGACCTCTATATGATACATTTTACAAATATTGCATTCGTTTTTAAAAGACAAACTTTTATTACATTGAAAGTTGACGGGCATGCATACCATTTCATAATATCCAAACTATAAATGACCTAATCTGTCATTTATTTAATAATGATCTTTATTGAACTCAACGACTTGAATACAACGTCTTTTGAAATATGCCATGAATGACTCCAAGTAATATCTTTAAAATGAGCAAATGCACAGCGGAAGATTTCTTTAATACCTGAGAATAAACATGCTTACAAGTGTCAACCAAAAGGTTGGTGAGTTCATTAGTTTATTATAAACAATCATTTCCATTAATTTAATAGACCACAAGATTTTTATTTCTATTTTTCATAAACATCATCTCATATCAGGCATTTCGCACTGCATAGAGATAAAAATCATTCATATAGTGAACGCTTGATAACCGAACTAACAGGATGCATATAGAATATCCCCATCATTCCGGGACTCTCATCGGATATGATAAGTCGAAGTACTAAAGCATTCGTAACCCGGATGGGACTTGTCGAGGTCCATAGATCTATCTTTAGGATTCGCGTCAATTGGTGGCAATTATAATAAACACCAATTCTTAGGCTACCAAGCTAAAAAGGGGCATATTCGATTCGATAATCCAACCATAGAATGTATTTTCGATTAATTGTGTCTATTTCGTAAAACATTTATAAAAACAGCGCATGTATTCTCAATCCCAAAAATATATATTGCAAAAGCATTTAAAAGGGAGCAAATGAAACTCACAATACTCTATTGCTTAGCAATAATGCATATGACGGCACTGAACATGTGCAGAGTTGGCCTCGATTCACGAACCTATATTAAGTATATATATATGTATATATATATATATATATATATATATATATATACATATATATATATATATATATATATATATATATATATATATATATATATGTTGGTCAATATCTGTCTAACAATTTGGTCAAGTCGTAGTGTATCACAATCCTAATGCTCGAGATTATCATGCAAAAGTCAACAAAAGTCAACTAATCCAAAAATGACTTTCAAAATCTATATATGTTTATTATATAACTTCAATATAGTCGTTTTATATATTTAAATATATTTAACAGATTTTATTAAAGTAAATAATACAAGTTATTTATTAATAAATAAAAATTTATATTGAAATTTATATATAATGAAAATATACTTTTATATATCTCAAGTAATAAAATTTATAAAGTTCACTTAATATTATAAAAATATAGTGGTATGTATTATTAATGTAATTATATTACGTGTGGTAAAAATATCTTTGTATCACATATTTATTTGATAATATAATATTGGTAATAATATTAATAAGTAAAAATTGTATTATTTTTGTAATAATAATAATAATAATTATTATTCTACTAATAATAATAACAATATTTATATTTACTAATGATGATATTAATTATGATAAAATGATAATTCTAATCATGATAATTTTAATGATAACGATACTTTTTAATATTAACTGTAATAATAATATTTTATAAAAATAATAATTCTATTCAAAATGATAATTTTTTTATAATAATAATAATAAAATGATAATAAAAATGATATTTTATAATAACAATGATATTTCTATTAAAAATGATAATTTTGATAAAAATGATAGTTTTAACATTAATGATACTTTTATTAATAATGATAAAAATAATAAAAATGATATTTTTATCTAAATCAATATCTCACAATATTTTAATTTCATCATGATGCTTATACTCATTATTTCCTAATCGATTTCTTTACTAGCTTTTAGTCCTCTTTTATATCACATTCATAATAATGATAATAATAGTAATCATAATAATTAGATGATACTAATATTAGTTTTAATGATTATGATACTAATAATAATAAATATTTATAATATTACTAATAATACTAATAATTATTATAAGGATAATAATAATAATATTAATAATAATAATAATAATAATAATAATAATAATAATAATAATAATAATAATAATAATAATAATAATAATAATAATAATAATACTAATACTAATAATACTAATAATAATAACATTAATAATAACCTTGGTGATAATAACGGTAGTATTAATAATAATAATAATAATTTTAATGATAATACTTATATTGATAACGATAATGATAATAATAATAATAATAATTATTAGATAATAATAATAACAACGATGGTAATAATAATAATAGTAACAATATTAGAATAATACTTCAGTTGACTATATCTTTTAATCCGTTCATCGAAACCATACATTTTCTAAATGAAAAGTTATTAATTTTTCGCCAGCTTTTCAACGACATGCATATCATATACCTTATCTCAGTAGCATATATATTAAATTCATGATTCATCATAAACTATCTAACGACAAAATTAAGCATACATGTGTAGTGACCCATCCTAATTCAGCTGGATGAAGTCTTCAACAGATGGTCCCATTGCGAGGTTCTGACATCTATATGCGATGAATGACTCCATGTACTATCTTTAAATTGAGAAAATGCACAACGGAAGATTTCTTTCATACCTGAGAATAAACATGCTCTAAAGTGTCAACCAAAAGGTTGGTGAGTTCATAGGTTTATCATAAAGCAATAAAATTCATTATTTTGATAGACCACAAGATTTAAATCCTGCATAGTACAAATGGGCCCGAATCCTATACCCACCTGTAATGTACATGCGATATCTTTTAAATACAGTACACCTTTTTCGTGTACGAAATCATCTTTCATAAATCTTAGTAACCGTACACATATCTTGTGCACAAAAATAACATACACATAACCTGTGTATAAAATCATTCTCTCGATACATAACATTCACTTTTCATTTCTTTCATATCTTGGCATGGTAACCGACCTTAACATATAATGCGCATAATAATATCCCCAAAACAGAACATCTCGTCTGTATAATAATCATATAAACTTCGAAGTACTAAACACCACGCCCACTAGCCCTTCCGTCTAGTGAACATTCTGGGTGGGGGTGTTAAACCCGGTAGCTACCTTTAGGATTCGTGTCAATTAGGCGTGCACTAATTCTCAAAATTAGTGATGTTCCCTAATTCTTAGGTTAACAAGCAATAATAATAAGGGAAAAAATATTCATATCAATTGTGGTAATTATCACGTCCACATAATTCAATGGTGGCAATTATTACGTCCACATAATTCATTCGAGGAATGTTTTGCTTGTGTCTATCTCGTCAAATATTTATAAAAGCATTTCATGTATTCGCAGTTCAAAATGTATTTTAAAAGCATTTAATAAAGCAGTTGTAAAAGCAGCGCATGTATTCTCAGTCCCAAAAATGTAAAGAGTAAAAGGTAATCAAATGAACTCACCTAATGTATTTTGTAGTAAAAATACATATGACTATATTGAACAATGCAGGGTTGGCCTCGGATTCACGAACCTATATCAATTGTATATCTATTAAAACTTATACTTGTAATCAGACAAATATATACCTTATTATTAGTGATATAATTTTTAATATTAATAAACTATATATCTTATTAAGTATATTTATTTTATATATTTTAATAAGTAAGATATTAATATAGTTTTTAGGATTTATATTAAGTATATTGTTATATGAATATCATTTGTTAATTAACTTTATGAAAATATTAAAATAAGGGTAATAATACTATTAGATTTGATAATAATAATAATTATGAAAATTTTATATAATCTAATAATTTTAATGATACTTATAATGTTTATAATAATGATACTTCTAGTATTAATGATAACGGTAATAATACCGATATTAATAATAACTATATAAATAACCATTTTATTACTAAAGATAATAATTTTAATAGTAGTTCATTAAACGATACTTATGTTATTAATAATAATAATAATAATAATAATAATAATAATAATAATAATAATAATAATAATAATAATAATAATATTAATAATAATAATAATAATAACAACTTGATACTAATACTAATACTAATGATAATAATAATACTAGTAATACTTAATGATATTACATAATAATAACTAAAATGATAATATAACCATAATCCTAAATAATAATACATGTTAGTGATAATAATATTAGTAATAACAATGTTAATATTAACTATAATTACTATACTTGTAATAATCATAATAAGTAATAAATAACAATGATAATAATAATAATAATAATAATAATAATAATAATAATAATAATAATAATAATAATAATAATAATAATAATAATAATAATGAAAATGAAAATGAAATATAAGAGTGTATACCCTTTTGAAAGCTTTTCTAAAAAAAATTGGCCACGACGGGGCTCGAACCTGCAACCTCCCGTTCAGCAGACACCCACTTAAACCACTCTTCCATGTTTGTTTTTCTAATATAAATCCTCTTGAATTATATATAACACGAATTAAACTAGTTCCCTTTCCTTCTTCCTCATCTTCATAAATCAGTCCACCCGATAAATAGGAATAAAATCTTGGCCCAAGAGCAATTACGGCCCAATTCGTACACATCCCAATATATCATCGGCCCAATCATTTTTAAAACCGAAGCCCAATCATGAAATCATATATTAGTATGGTTGTTGTAGTTTATAAAAAAAATGAATATTGGATCAAAAGATTCGCTGTAGCAAAGAAAATATATGCTATCCCTATCATCAACGTTTTTCTCTTCACCCTTTTCGTTAATATTACAGGATCAGGACAAAATGGCGGCAGACCAACCAAACAAGTTTCATTTTATCTTTATCGTAATCTCATTGAAACAGAAATACTAAATGGCAGTAGTAATCTGAAAGGACCCTTCCTAATCCATCTGGACGAAGTCCATATCGATTATAAACAATTCCCAATAGTTGATTTCATTTGTGAGGTACTTGACCTCTATATGATACATTTTACAAACATTGCATTCGTTTTTAAAAAGACAAACTTTTAATACATTAAAAGTTGACGGCATGCATACCATTTCATAATATATCTAAACTATAAATGACTTGATAATAATCTTGATGAACTCGACGACTCGAATGCAACGTCTTTTGAAATATGTCATGAATGACTCCAAGTAATGTCTCTAAAATGAGCAAATGCACAGCGGAAGATTTCTTTCGTACCTGAGAATAAACATGCTTTAAAGTGTCAACCAAAAGGTTGGTGAGTTCATTAGTTTATCATAAATAATTATTTCATAATTTTAATAGACCACAAGATTTTCATTTTCAGTTCTCATAAATATACGTCCCATGCATAGAGACAAAAATCATTCATATGGTGAACACCTGGTAACCGACATTAACAAGATGCATATAAGAATATCCCCATCATTTCGGGATCCTCCTTCGGACATGATATAAATTTCAAAGTACTAAAGCATCCGGTACTTTGGATGGGGCTTGTTGGGCCCGATAGATCTATCTTTAGAGTTCGCGTCAATTAGGGTGTCTGTTACCTAATTCTTAGATTACCAGACTTATTAAAAAGGGGCATATTCGATTTCGATAATTCAACCATATAATGTAGTTTCAATTACTTGTGTCCATTTCGTAAAACAGTTATAAAAGCAGCGCATGTATTCTCAGTCTAAAAAATGTATATTGCAAAAGCATTTAAAAAGGGAGCAAATGAAACTCACGCATATAAATATTTTAAAATAGTTAATAAAGCATTTGCATGTATTCTCAGCCCAAAAATGTAAAGAGTAAAAAAGGCAAATGAAACTCACCTAATGTATTTTGTAGTAAAAATACATATGACTATATTGAATAATGCAGGGTTGGCCTCGGATTCACGAACCTATATTATTTGTATATTCATTAATACATATAATCGAAATAGAATAAATATATATATTATTATTATTAGTGATATGATTTTTTTATATTAACAACTTCTATATATATACATATATATATCCTTATTTAATTAAATGTAATCATTTTGTATATTTAAAATAAATAAGAGTATTGATATAGTTAGGTTATGTATATTAAATATATTTTTGTATATAATGTTTGTTTATTGAAACTAGTAATTATAATGATACTTATGTAATAATTGTCATGGTACAAAAGATAATATTGATAATACTACAAATAATAATGTTAATCTTAATAACATGCTAATTTTAATTAATATTAATAATAATGATAATAATAATACTACAAATAAATGTAATAATAATAATAATAATAATAATAATAATAATAATAATAATAATAATAATAATAATAATAATAATAATAATAATAATAATAATAATAATAGAATTATACCTTAAAACAAGCTCCTAAAAAGAAAACGCCATCGCCTGGGCTTGAACCTTCGACCTCTCGCTTAATCACAAACACTCCAAACCACTCCTCTATTGCTTACTTTCTGTTTTAATTTACGTATTAAATCTATGTAACCCGTTTATCCAGTTTTCTTCTCCTCCCACAAACTTAATCGACCAGAGGCAATAACAATTATAATCATCATCGATCATTAATATCACAATAATCAATCCCGTTCATCATCAAACATCATTTCTCTCATCATTATCGTTAACTTAAGAGACAAGTGGGTTTGATCAATATATGAAGCCCACTAGTAACATGAAGGTTTCGCTGGTACTCTCTTTCTCTCTCGGCCGTCAACAGGAACTAAATGATAATGTTTTAAATTTGACAAGTCGATCATCTGCAGCAAGTTCTTCATTGTCTACATTAATGGCATCATCATCATCCTCATCTTTATGTACAACTTGTTTCAGTTGTGATTAACAAAGCTTCAAGTTGTTGTTCCACTTGGATAAAAAAATAAAAAAACGCGTATGTGGTTTGTTGGACAAATCGAAAAAGAAAAAGCACATGCACTCCATAATTTTGTAGTATTCTTTAGTGGAAGTGGGGTTGTTTGCTTGAAGGATGTTGACCACCATGATAAAAAAAAACACGCAAAAGAAACTTTTCACTTCTTAATCAAAATAGTGGGACACCAAAGAAATGAGGAATTTATAAGTGGGGTAATCCCACTAGATAGATGTCGACCGAATGCACAAGAAAAAAAATATATAAAAGCAGTCATGTTATCTTATGCAAAAAGAACCTTCGGTGTTTGGTTATCGGTTTTCTTTTTCTGACTGAGACGAGCAACAGTAAATGGGTAAGTGCAGCAGTTTTGGTGTTGGGCAGTTTTTATGGCGAATTGAAACAGAAAATACAACGGTTAAATGGTGGTTTATAAAGGAAGAAGTCAAGAAGAAGAAAGAGAGACAAGAGATGGAAGGTAGCGTTTAAGTGTTGATCATGGGTTTGTTCGAAGGGTTGCAGCTACAGCGACATTCAAGTAGTATTCGATGGTTTGTTTGTTGGTTGAGAGATGGCGGGTGGTGATTCTATCGAAGAAGAAAAGGTGAGAGATGAAGAGAGGGTGGAATGTGACGGTTTCATGGTTGCCGATGTAAAAAGAAGACAAACGAATTCAGGGATCGATCTTGGTAATAACGTTTCATATTTAATGGTAGAACCCGAGGTTTGTTCATGAAGGTTGATGATTTGAAGATGGGCATATGGGTGATGGAAAACATAATCGCGATAACACTCATGTGAGTTTTAAAGAAAAGAGAAGAAGAAAAATCAAATGGTGTCTTCGATTACAATTATTATGAAGTGATCGATTATTTTGTAGCTTAACAAACTCGACAAGAATCATTCGCTCAGTACTGAAATATATTAGAAAATTAAAAAGGAGAAAAAGAAAGCTAACATAATTTATTGTCTTGTGATTAATCCTGGAATCAAATGGTACTGGTTTCAGATAGAGAACAATTTACCTTTAGCTTAGACAATGGCTTGAAACAGAAATACGTATTCTTCTTATATTTATTTCTTGTATATACCGTAATAATATATATATAATATTTGTATATGTATTTATATATAATTCTGTATTCTATATGTATACACCGTATATATTTATATATATATCAGTATACATGTCTTTATATATATATATAACTGAATGTTGTATATGTTCATGTTTATTTTATAGTTAATAAATACTAATACTAATTCCATTATCATTTATATTAATACAAATAGTAATGATGTTTATAATATATAAGGTTCATAGAAAATGATAATAATAATATTATTAATAATAATAAAATTCTAATAATAATAATAATAATAATAATTTGTAATAATAGTAATAGTTCTTAATGATAACAATATTTAATAATACTGATATTAAAAATTATAATTTTACTACTTGTTTTAATGAGTTCCACAATAATAATAATAATATAATAAATCAATTGTATCAAATTACCTTAATAATACTGATATTAATAATATTTATGGGAGTAATAATATTAATATAACAATTATGTTTTAACTTGTATCATATATTAATTATGTAATATTTAACAATTATATAATAATTTTTATTGAATCTTTATAAAATTTTATATGTTTTACAATATAGATATCATAATAGTTATCTATAGAAATCATATATATTTATATGTGGTTTATTATAAAATACACTTAATTATTTCGCATCTTAGTTTTACATATTTCATTTTAAATGTTTAATTTATATTTTATAGTTTCACATTACTATATATATATACTTACATTTATTTATATACATATATATATATATATATATATATATATATATATATACATATTTATTTACAAATCAATTGTTCGTGAATCATCGGAAATAGTCAAAGGTCAAATGCATTCGTGAAAGAAAAAAATATAATTCCAACATTTTGAGACTCGGTTTAATAGACTTTGCTTATCGTGTCGGATTCAAATAAGATTAAGTTTAAATTTGGTCAAAAATTTCCGGGTCATCACATAATCAACGAAAAGAAAAAAAATAATTGTAGGTTTTATGGTGTGTTCGGTGGTGTTGTTCTCGAACTGGAAATGGATAAAGTGGCAGTAACGGTTAATATGATTCTTATGATGTTGTTGATGATTGATGATGATTGTAGTTGATGTTGTTAAAACGAAATAGAAAAATTATAGAAGTGGGTTTCGGTTCAGGTGGGTTTTTGGAAAACAGGAAACCGTTGAATGTAGCTGCACAAATCAATATCATCGCCTAACCATCACTATCGATCTTGCATCATGATTATCTTAATACTTCCTCCTTTACAGCTCAAAGAAAAAAGATGTATAATTTATATCTTGGCCCCCATTTATTCATCATGTACTCGCCAAAAAAAAAATGACAGCATGTGGTCCAATCATCCAACTTACTCAATTTCCACTCACTCCATTAGTTGTTTCCCTTTATTTAATTGGGTCCCTACCAAACTCTAACACATGTGATCATTCATCCCATATACAGATTCATTTATATGGACTACATCTTAATATATAACTCCATTTATGTGTCTGGCTCCTTATCATCTTCGTGGAAGTAAAAATTTTTTTTTTAATAGAACAGCAGTTCAGCCGAGAGGAAGCAAGGAATGTTTGGTTTGTGTGGAATTCGACCAAATTCGTTTAGTTGTGGGTTTAAATAAATGTAGAATGGTTCGTCAAAGGTGGTGGTGTGAGGTGGATATAGATAGTAACAGAAGAATTATGGCAGCAGTTTTAAATGGTAATTTAGTGGTGATTTACAATAGTGAGTGTTGAAAGGTTATCCTTGGTGTTGGGTGCAAGGTGTTTCTATGGTGTTTTAAAGATGGTGTTCGAAATAAAGACGGTGGTGATGTTGGGTCTCGTACAGAAACATAACCGATCCCAGTTTGATGGTGAGTGGTGGTGGAATTTTAATGAGTTCACGAAGAAATTTATAGAAGATATATAGTGAGAGATGAAGAAGAAAGTGATGAGTTATAAGAACAAGGTAAAATGGGTTCTTCTAGTTTTCTATTTTTAAACTTCATCTTGCAATGAGTATTAACATTATATGTAGAGGGTAGTCGAATAATTGAATTTATTGATAATGATGGGATCGATTTTTGTTGGCATTGAGAAATTGAATCTATTTTAAGATCGAGCAGACATGAAGTACAGGTTCGGTAGCAGATGAACAGAAAAAGAATAAAAGTGACGTTTACATTCAACAGATTTTGGAATTGCTTGAGTCATGAAATTGACAGATACATAGATTAATTCAACAAATTTACAGAATGGTAGGAATTGGAAACAGGAATACGTATAATGCTGTATATGTAAATGTATATAACCGTATATTATCTGTATGTGTATTCATGTGTAAATCATTGTGTTTCTAAATATATAAATATCTGTATTTATTTAACTAGTTATATATATATATATATCTGTTTATATAAAATTTCATAAATTTTTGATAATTAACAAATGTAATTAACTTATCACTATTAATAATACTAATAATCATATTACTACAAATAATCACATAAGTTGTATTATAATAACAATTATAATAATTTTAATAATTTTAGTATTAATAATATTAATAACCCTATTAACAATACTAGTGATTATATTAATCATATATATTGAAACAAATAATATCTGAGTATAACATTTAATTACTTTGTTATTATTGATAAATTATCTATATTCAATCTACTCTCTATATTTAAAATAATAAGTTTTAGTCATTTTAAGTTATCGTTCATAATAACTAAATCACATACTAGCACATTAATATATTTAGTTTATAATTATTTACATATATGATTATTTATACATATATTTCTGTTTACAGATAAAAATTCGTGAATCGTCGAGGATGGTCAAAGTTTGAAGTGTATCCATGTAAATAGTTTTAAGATTTGTGAGATTCAACTTTACAGATTTTGCTTATCGTGTTGAAATTAAATAAGGATTAAGTTTAAATTTGGTCGGAAATTTCCGGGTCGTCACAGTACCTACCCGTTAAAGAAATTTCGTCCCGAAATTTGATCGAGGTCGTCATAGCTAAAAATAAAAATGTTTTCATGATGAATATGAGCTGATAATTAGAGTTTTATTACAGTTGAGTAATATGGATAAGATAATTCGATTACTCGAAGAGTACGAGTGAAGCTGTTTCAAAAGATTGAGATAGAGATTTAACTTTTGACGTACATATGGTGGATTTTCGGAATTCAAGGAATTTAAAAGAAAATCTTGGAAATTTATAAGATCTGATTCTTCGAGATTTATGGAAATTAAGATCTCTTTAAATAAATGCGATCATCTGTCTCGATTGCTTTGTCTGGTATTTCCACTATAAATGAACTTCTTCCATTCCATTACTTCCCGCCACTCCCATTTTCTATATTTTAATTCATACTTTCAAATCATCAGTCAATATGCTTCATCCAGTTTTAATTCTGGATATATTCCTGACTTTCATATCGATCATTCTCCTTTTTCATCTACCACCGGAGGAATCTTTTTATTTATACTTCGCTCTTGGGGTTATTGTGTTTATCATACTCCCGTGTCTTTATATTGCTATTCGTATTAATGTACACGGTTTGTGATTTCTGTGTTGTTGTCGAGTTTTATATCTTCCCTTATATTTCGAAGTTCTTTGCCCTTTTTATTCTCTTCTCGACCTCTAGTAAAACGAGCAATGGTTCAGAATTCGTAAGTATGGAGTTTCGAATGATTATAGTATTCTAAGCAGAAAGGAATGTATTAGCACGATTTGATTTGTCAAATTACCAGAATTACTGAGAATAGAACTATCAAGAATATATTTTTTTTAATATGTTTATAAGTTAAGCAGAATGAAAGAGTTATGTAACATGACACATGATAATGGTATGATCTACTGTGAACCATCATCACGTTTCATTAGAAACTCATCATGACTTACTGTAATATAATCACGTTGGATGGGCGTTATTATATTATACTAACTCATGCTTCAATTCCCAACACTTCTCCACAATTCATTCATAATTTATACTTAGATTTTACAGAAGTTTCCAATATAATGGAATACAGAAAACACGAAGAGATAGATAATTTCGGACAAGAATATTTATGAAAATATCCTCAGAAATATCGAAGATATTTATGATGATATTTTGGAATTGCAAAGTTCGAAAGTTGATGAAGAAAAATTTTTCGCAAGATTTTAACATGACTTCGGAGCAAGATATTCTCTAAAGATTCCATCAGATCCAGAATTTCCTGGATTCTTTGAATATAGGGTTTGGTCCTTGTATTTGTCCTTGTTCTCCTTCATGGTTAGCTCAATCCATTTTTCAGTATAAATTTTCTATCGAGCGTTCCCAACACTCAATTCTTTATCATCAAACTTTTGGCCATTTTGACCATCTATAATTTTGTTGTTTCCTCTGCATTTAATGCTACCATATCTTAATCATCAGTTATCAATCCGTGGTGGTTTCAAGAGAATTTTGTTTTTAGATGATTAAACACTGATGGTAATCGTCAAGATACGAATGATTGTTTAGGACGAAATCAAGTGGCAAACTTATATATCAAAGTTATAATAAGGCTAATCCGGATGAAAGTCGAAGTTGATTTGCTGGAGCTGTGACAAAATTGGCTAATTTTGGAAAGGTATTGTAAAATTATTTTTGGTAATAACACGCCAATGGATCTGGCACAGTTTTGAATTCAAAGTATGGCTTTGAAAGATGTAGGAATCTAAAAGTGATGTCTTACGTTAAATCTTGACTTGGATTTTGATCGGTCAAAATCCGAATTATGAAATTAAATTTGAATGAAAATAGTTGTTCTTTGATGAACGGATACGTATATGTGCGGAGTTGAATAGGATAGTTAACAATTGTTGAATCGAAATTGAAGGATGCACAGTGTAACTTGTTAATGTGAAAACTAAATATTCCTCGGATATTACCTACCCGTTAAAATATTTTTCACCATTAACAGTTGTACAAAAGAATTTTTAATTACAATCTTTATGAAAATATATATACATATATATTTTCTTCAGATGTAATCATGGATTTAATGAGTTAATATGATATTAAACTCATCTGATTTACGGTTAGAACTAGAATAAGTAATCTCTACAACTTTTAGAAACCTTATATTCTTCGCAGAATATTTCTTCAATGAAGTTATGGATCAATACTTTATCGTTAATTATTAGTAACCACATATTCTTCGCAGAATATTTCTTCAATGAAGTTATGGATCAATACTTCATCGTTCATTGTTGTTGGTACTCCTTGGTATCTATGGTGCGTATGACCTTGATGTTTGAGGTATAGATTGTGATGTCGAGACGTGTGATGCGGATGTTGCTGTTGGCGGTGGTGATGGTACTGTTGGTGTTGTTGATGGTAGTACTATTGCTGTCAGTGCTGTTGCTGGTACTTGTAACCTTTGCACCATATTTTTCAAGGCTACAATTCGGGTGCGAAGTTCGTTGACTTCTTCTATTACACCGGGGTGATTGTCGGTTCAGACGAGCGGATATATAAGATCTAGAATTGTAGATATTACATAATCATTGCGAGTTATTCTGGAAATGAGTGTGAAAATAGTGTTTTGGACTGGTTTGCCGGTAAGTGCTTCAGATTCATCGTCTAGAGGGCAATATGGTGGGTAGAAGGGATCACCTTCTTCTTGTCTCCAATAATTAAGTAGACTACGAACCCATCAGATGAATTGGAGATGGATGATTGGTTGATTCATTCTGGTAACGCTGCTTTCGGAGCTTAGGTATTCATCTATGTTGGAATAGTTGTCGGATTCCGAAGAACTTGAACTGGTTGTGAGTTCCATCTTGTATTGTTAGATAAAGGATTTTCGATATGAAATGATTTTCGGATATCGGATGATATTCTAATTATATAGAATAACTATGTATAGTATAGGAGAGCTCGTAGATTACGGAGGAATTTACGGAATATGTCAGGCAAAGTTTACAGTAACAGATACGATAAGATATGAATTAGCAGATACGCTAAGATATGAATTTTTTTCTATACACTATTCATGCAATCAATGCAGTAAGATGTGTCTAGACTAAGAATGGTAAGCAAATGATTCCCTAAGAATGATAAGCAGGTAATTTTTGACACGAAATGATAAGCAAAACTTTTGACATGCAGACACGGTCGAAGTCCAGACTCACTAATGCATCTAAACAACTATCAGTTAGACACACTAATGCAAGACCTGGTTCGCTAAGACCACTACTCTGATACCACCTGTAGTGACCCGTCCTAATCCAGCTGGACGAAGTCTTCAACAGATGGTCCCATTGCGAGGTTCTGACCTCTATATGCCATGAATGACTCCATGTACTATCTATAAATTGAGCAAATGCACAGCGAAAGATTTCTTTCATACCTGAGAATAAACATGTTTTAAAGTGTCAACCAAAAGGTTGGTGAGTTCATAGGTTTATCATAAAGCAATAAAATTCATCATTTTGATAGACCACAAGATTTAAATCCTGCATGGTACAAATGGGCCCGAATCCTATACCCACCTGTAATGTACATGCGATATCTTTTAAGTACAGTACACCTTTCTCGTGTACGAAATCATCTTTCATAAATCTTAGTAACCGTACACATATCTTGTGCACAAAAATAACATACACATAACCTGTGTATAAAATCCTTCTCTCGATACATAACATTCACTTTTCATTTCTTTCATATCTTGGCTTGGTAACTGACCTTAACATATAATGCGCATAATAATATCCCCAAATAGGAACATCTCGTCTGTATAATAATCATATAAACTTCGAAGTACTAAACACCACGCCCACTAGCCCTTCCGTCTAGTGAACATTCTGGGTGGGGGTGTTAAACCCGGTAGCTACCTTTAGGATCCGCGTCAATTAGGTGTGCACTAATTCTCAAAATTAGTGATGTTCCCTAATTCTTAGGTTACCAAGCAATAATAATCAGGGAAAAAAAATCATATCAATTGTGGCAATTATCACGTCCACATAATTCAATGGTGGCAATTATTACGTCCACATAATTCATTCGAGGAATGTTTTGCTTGTGTCTATCTCGTCAAACATTTATAAAAGCATTTCATGTATTCGCAGTTCAAAATGTATTTCAAAAGCATTTAATAAAGCAGTTGTAAAAGCAGCGCATGTATTCTCAGTCCCAAAAATGTAAAGAGTAAAAGGGAATCAAATGAACTCACCTAATGTATTTTGTAGTAAAAATACATATGACTATATTGAACAATGCAGGATTGGCCTCGAATTCACGAACCTATATCAATTGTATATCTATTAAAACTTATACTTGTAATCAGACAAATACATACCTTATTATTAGTGATATAATTTTTAATATTAATAAACTATATATCTTATTAAGTATATTTATTTTATATATTTTAATAAGTAAGATATTAATATAGTTTTTAGGATTTATATTAAGTATATTGTTATATGAATATCATTTGTTAATTAACTTTATGAAAATATTAAAATAAGGGTAATAATACTATTAGATTTGATAATAATAATAATTATGAAAATTTTATATAATCTAATAATTTTAATGATACTTATAATGTTAATAATAATGATACTTCTAGTATTAATGATAACGGTAATAATACCAATATTAATAATAACTATATAAATAACCATTTTATTACTAAAGATAATAATTTTAATAGTAGTTCATTAAATGATACTTATGTTATTAATAATAATGATAATAATAATAATAATAATAATAATAACAATAATAACAACTTGATACTAAAACTAATATTAATGATAATAATAATGCTAGTAATACTTAATGATATTACATAATAATAACTAAAATGATAATATAACCATAATCCTAAATAATAATACATGTTAGTGATAATAATATTAGTAATAACAATGTTAATATTAACTATAATTACTATACTTGTAATAATCATAATAAGTAATAAATAACAATGATAATAATTATATGTCTAATAATAATAATAATAATAATAATAATAATAATAATAATAATAATAATAATAATAATAATTATAATAATAATTATTATAATAATAATAATAATTATAATAATAATAATAATAATAATAATAATAATAATAATAATAATAATAATAATAATGATGATGATGATGATGAAAATGAAATATAAGAGTGTATACCCTTTTGAAAGCTTTTCTAAAAAAAATTGGCCACGACGGGGCTCAAACCCGCAACCTCCCGTTCAGCAGACACCCACTTAAACCACTCTTCCATGTTTGTTTTTCTAATATAAATCCCCTTGAATTATATATAACACGAATTAAAATGGTTCCCTTTCCTTCTTCCTCATCTTCATAAATCAGTCCACCCGATAAATAGGAATAAAATCTTGGTCCAAGAGCAATTACGGCCCAATTCGTACACATCCCAATATATCATCGGCCCAATCATTTTTAAAACCGAAGCCCAATCATGAAATCATATATTAGTATGGTTGTTGTGGTTTATAAAAAAATGAATATTTGATCAAAAGAGTCGTTGTAGCAAATAAAATATATGTTATCCCTATCATCAACGTTTCACACTTCACCCTTTTCATTAATATTACAGGATCAGGACAAAATGGCCGCAGACCAACCAAACAAGTTTCATTTTATCTTTATCGTAATCTCATTGAAACATAAATACTAAATGGCAGTAGTAATCAACTAAAAGAAAAAAAATAATTGCAGGTTTTATGGTGTCTTCGGTGGTGTTGTTCTCGAACTGGAAATGGATAAAGTGGCAGTAACGGTTAATATGATTCTTATGATGATGTTGTTGATGATTGATGACGATTGTAGTTGATGTTGTTAAAACAAAACAGAAAAATTATAGAAGTGGGTTTCGGTTCAGGTGGGTTTTTGGAAAACAGGAAACCGTTGAATGTAGCTGCACAAATCAATATCATCGCCTAACCATCACTATCGATCTTGCATCATGATTATCATAATACTTCCTCCTTTACAGCTCAAAGAAAAAAGATGTATAATTTATATCTTGGCCCCCATTTATTCATCATGTACTCGCCAAAAAAAAAAAAAAGACAGCATGTGGTCCAATCATCCAACTTACTCGATTTCCACTCACTCCACTAGTTGTTTCCCTTTAATTAATTGGGTCCCTACCAAACTCTAACACATGTGATCATTCATCCCATATACAGATTCATTTATATGGAATACATCTTAATATATAACTCCATTTATATTTCTGGCTCCTTATCATCTTCGTGGAAGTAAAAAAAAAAAAAAAATAGAACAGCGGTTCAGCCTAGAGGAAGCAAGGAATGTTTGGTTTGTGTGGAATTCGACCAAATTCGTTTAGTTGTGGGTTTAAATAAATGTAATGGTTCGTCAAAGGTGGTGGTTTGAGGTGGATATAGATAGTAACAGAATAATTATGGCAGCAGTTTTAAATGGTAATTTAGTGGTGATTTACAATAGTGAGTGTTGGAAGGTTATCCTTGGTGTTGGGTGCAAGGTGTTTCTATGGTGTTTTGAAGATGGTGTTCGAAATAAAGACGGTGGTGATGTTGGGTCTCGTACAGAAACATAACCGATCCCAGTTTGATGGTGAGTGGTGGTGGAATTTTAATGAGTTCACGAAGAAATTTATAGAAGATATATAGTGAGAGATAAAGAAGAAAGTGATGAGTTGTAAGAACAAGGTAAAACGGGTTCTTCTAGTTTTCTGTTTTTAAACTTCATCTTGTAATGAGTATTAACATTATATGTAGAGGGTAGTCGAATAATTGAATTTATTGATAATGATGGGATTGATTTTTGTTGGCATTGAGAAATTGAATCTATTTTAAGATCGAGCAGATAGGAAGTACAGGTTCGGTAGCAGATGAACAGAAAAAGAATAAAAGTGATGTTTACATTCAACAGATTTTGGAATTGCTTGAGTCATGAAATTGACAGATACATAGATTAATTCAACAAATTTACAGAATGGTAGGAATTGGAAACAGGAATACGTATAAGGCTGTATATGTAAATGTATATAATCGTATATTATCTGTATGTGTATTCATGTGTAAATCATTGTGTTTCTAAATATATAAATATCTATATTTATTTAACTAGTTATATATATATATATATATATATCTGTTTATATAAAATTTCATAAATTTTTGATAATTAACAAATGTAATTAACTTATCACTATTAATAATACTAATAATCATATTACTACAAATAATCACATAAGTTGTATTATAATAACAATTATAATAATTTTAATAATTTTAGTATTAATAATATTAATAACCCTATTAACAATACTAGTGATTATATTAATTATATATATTGAAACAAATAATATCTGAGTATAAAATTTAATTACTTTGTTATTATTGATAAATTATGTATATTCAATCTACTCTCTATATTTAAAATAATAAGTTTTAGTCATTTTAAGTTATCGTTCATAATAACTAAATCACATACTAGCACATAAATATATTTAGTTTATAATTATTTACATATATAATTATTTATACATATATTTCTGTTTACAGTTAAAAATTCGTGAATCGTCGAGGATGGTCAAAGTTTGAAGTGTATCCATGTAAATAGTTTAAAGATTTTTGAGATTCAACTTTACAGATTTTGCTTATCGTGTCGAAATTAAATAAGGATTAAGTTTAAATTTTGTCGGAAATTTCCGGGTCGTCACAACATGCATGCGTAATCCTATATACTCGAGCACTAGTCAGGGATACACTATTAATATATAAAAGATAAGGTATGAATGCTCACGTATCAATATTGTGATTCAATATTGCAGGAAAGTACATAGACGCAACGGAGATGATAAACACTAGTTTGACCTCACGAACAATACTCTCGAACGATACCCATAACCTCCATAGCTATAACCCATAATCCAAAGCTTAAACCCGTTTCGAAAACCCGTTTTAGATCACTCGAACATCACTCCATCGTAGAATTTTATGTATAATACTTATAATAATAATGCCAATAGTATTAGTATAACTAGATTAATAATAATATTCGTTAATAATAATAATTATAATATAAATAGTAAAATAGATAAATATTACGGAGTATATATAGAATTCAGAGAGATTGGTGAAGTGATCACGAAGCAGAAGCAATTCGATTTATACCCAATTCCTAACACCGACACCTCCGCGATCTCGGAGGTGTTTAGTGTCTCTGTTCCGCAATCGCGGCCTCCAGCTGTCCAGAACTGCCTTGATTTCCTCGTGGGCTGCTAACGTTTAATTATATTTTATATATAATACATTTAATTTATATAATTATCTATATATTATATTATATTCTCGAGCAAGGTTAACTTGTAAATTTAGTCCCGATGACTTGTACGTTGATACTCGACTTATGTCCCAGTTCCGGTTTCTCGAACGCATTTTCATACGCTTAGAATACTTGTGTTATACGTTTCGCGACGTGTACCTTTAACAACATTTAGACTCAAATCATCAATAACTAAATCACTCTCAAGTGTAACTTGAACGTTCGAGTGTTTTGATCATTTGCTTCATTAACTCATCGTCTCGTTAAATATACATATAATAGTATTATTTTAAATCAAAGCGTTTTATAACTTAAGTTATTATTATATTTTATTACCATGTAAAATATATATATTTTCATTTCGAAATATAAATTTGAAATATTTATTTAATAATATAATATTTAATTTTTCAAAACTAATTATATTTCAGAGTTTATAATTTAAAACCATTTTCATAATATAACATATTTTGATATGAATCAATTATGTGCAAGCGTTTACTCTAACTTCTCAAATATTCTAATTAACTTATTTAATTATTAATTGAGTCACTAACTGAATACTAATATTGTTTATTACATAATTCAAAAATATATATAAACACGTTTTTAATTGCACGTTGCAAGTATATATATATATATATATATATATATATATATATATATATATATATATATATATATATATATATATATATATATATATATATATATATATATATATATATATATATATATATATATCACGGACCGTTATTATTTATGACTTGTCAAAAGGTTTCTAGAAAGATTCTAAATTTTAAGATAACGTTAAAACCTTTATCCTTATTAAAATGTCTCGGTAACAATTTGTTAAAAGTGGTTCCAGATATTTATAAAGTTATATTCCTTTTAAAGAAGACGTGACACTCTAATCATTTATAATTTTTAAAATTTATAAAAGATAATGATAATAACCTTAATAATCTACTTCTTGACATGTTGTAAAATGTACTAATCTTTTGAAATATATAGTAGTACGTTTTATGTCTTTGAAACAATATATATGTAAGCTTTAATATACTTTTTCTATATATATACACATTTCACATAACACGTTTATTACGTAGATGTTTAACTAAAACGAATAAGTATAACGTTATACGTTTAATACCTTGTTAACGTTTTCAAGTCATATAATAGATTTCATAACTTATTTTCTTATCAACCAAACCGTTTAATGTTTTATTAATATATCATAATTTAATATATATATATATATATATATATATATATATATATATATACATACATATCTATTCACATATAATTGTTCATGAATCGTCGAGCACGGTCAAAGGGTAATTGATTACATGAATGTAGTTCCAAAATTTTGAGATTCAACATTACAGACTTAGCTTATCGTATCGGAAACATATAAAGATCAAGTTTAAATTTGGTTGGAAATTTCCGGGTTGTCACAGTACCTACCCGTTAAAGAAATTTCGTCCCGAAATTTGATCGAGGTTGTCATGGCTAACAATAAGAATGTTACTATTACGAATATAAGTTGATAAATATAGTTTTATCATCATTGAGAAATATGGATAAAACAATTTGATTATGTTAAGAGTACGAGTGAAGCTATCGCAAAAAGAGTGAAATGAATCAATGAGGTTAGTCTTAATCGGTGACGTAGTCACGGTTGATTTTCAGAATTTAAGGAATTTAAAGATGATCTTTGAAATCTATAAAAGATTTGATTCTTCGGTGATTAAAGAAATTATGATTTTCTTTGATTAAATACGTAATCTACCTCGATTACTATGTTCGTTATTTTGCCATAAATCAACCTCTTCCGTTCCATTATTTTTATCATTCCTACATCTTCTTCCTCATTTCATACTTTCAAAAGATTGTGAAAATGCTTCATCCAGTTCTGATCCTTGATCTCATTCTAACCATTACCACAATCATCCTTCTCTTCCAACTCCCACCGGAGGAATCTATTTACTTCTACTTCGCTCTTGGGGTAGTGTTTTTCATAATCCTACCTTGTATTTGTCTTTCCATAATTATTGACATTTATGGTTAATGATCTTTTCTGTTTGCGGCGATTTATACTCCCCTTTTTATTTCGGAGTTTCATGCTTTTGTTTCTTCTTCCTGACTTCAAGTCAAGCGAATAATGGTCCAGAATTCGTAGGTATGAAGTTTTGAATGATCATAATATACAAAGGAGAAAGGAAAGGTAATAGCACGATTTGATTTCTCAAATTACCAGAATATCCGGAAAAGTCCGAATCATTAAGAAATATATTATCTTGATAGTTTAGAGGTTAAATAGAATGAAAGAGTTATGTAACATGGTTCATGATAAGGGTATGATCTGTGAACCTTTATCACGTTCCATTAGAAACTCAGCATGACTTACTGTAATATAATCACGTTGATCAAGTGTCATTATATTATACTAACTCATGCTTCAGTTCCCAGCACTACTTCAAAAACATTCATATTTTAAACTCGAAGGTTTCAAAATTTAGAAACTAAAGTAGTTTCTTTTATGATGTAACACAGATAGCGCGAAGAGGTAAATGATTTCAGATAAGAATAGTTATGAAAATATCTTCAGAAGTATCGAAGATATTTATAATGAAAAATACGATGATATCTTAGAATTTCTAATATTAGAGGATGATGAAGAATATTGTCCGCAAGGGTTTAGAGTCAGGAGCAAGGTATTCGTTAATGACTTCAGCAGATACTGAATCATTTGGATTCTTTGAAGGCAGGTTTAGTCTTTGTGATTTGTCCACAGCCTCCTTCATAGTTTGCTCAATCCATTTTCCAGTTTCAAACCTTCTCTTTTTCTGAGCTTTTCCAACACACTATTCTTTATCATCAAACTTTCGACTGTTAAGGCGTTTACAGTTTTTGCTGCTTCATCAGCATTTTCCAAAAATTTGGAGAACTAATTCGTAGATTGGGGTGTTTTTCAGAAACTCCACATTCGAAGTATGTAAGTCTAGGAGATAGACGTTATATGTATATATATATAATTGTTGGTGTAGAATTGCTGCGAAATTCGAGAATAATGATTCAAGCTTTTTGGTATGGCAACTATCGTTACAAGATGTAGATGAGTACATGATAAGGTTTCAATGAATAAGTATAGTGATTTTTCAGAGAGGCTTAAGTCAAAGGGTAATGAAGTTGTTGATACGTTTATTGTTAATATGGTGGAATGTAAAAGGTTCACCGGTAACGATGGCGAAAGGGCAACGTTTATACCGAAGTTATAATAAGACGGTTTTGACTGAAAAGTCGAAGGTGACTTGCTGGAGCTGTGACAAAACTGACTACTTTGGAAAGGGATTGCAAAGTTATTTTTTTTTTGTAATAAATGCCAAAGGAGCTGACACAAATATGTGTTAGTCTATGACTTTGGTTTCGAGAGTTTCTAGGTGTATCGCTATACGCGTAATCCTTCTTTCCATTAATAACGTGTGGTTGGATCATCCTCTCGGTTGTTTCTTAATTGAGGGGTTTTCAAGAATCGTGAATGGTATGAACGCAGATTGTAATCGTCAATATACTTATGATGTTCTAGAATTTTTGAATGATACGATTATTTTTCTGGGTAAAAGTGATGTGCTATCACAGTTTTGAATTCAAAGTATGGCTTTGAAAAGTGTAGGAATCTAAGAGTGATGATATTGATTATATTCGACTTGGATTCTGATATGTTAAAATCAGAATATGTAATTAGATTTGAATGAGTATGGTAGTTTTGATTTCTATGAAAGAATGTATATTTTTGTGAAATTAGTGAGTATAGTTGATGATTGCTGAATCAGAATAGAAGAATGTAACATATTAATTGTGAATTTATATATCTCTCGGGTATTACCTACCCGTTAAAAGTTTCACAAATAATATTTTGTGCAAGAGAATTTTTATTACAGTCTTTATGAAAATATATGTATATTTTCTTCGGATGTAGTACAGATTTAATGAGTTAATATTAAATTAAACTCATTTAATTTTTGGCTGGAACTAGAAATGAATAATCTCTAACATTAGAGATTACATAATCTTCATAGAGTATTTCACTACTGTGATCAATACTTTACTATTTATTCTTATTGATATTTCCTCAGTGAATCATGTTGATGCTCATAGAACTCTTGCTATCTTCGAATGATGTTTTCTAGAAAGTCTCGAGTATATCAAAAGTGTAAAATCAAACATGTAATTGAATAATACACTTAGTTTATTATGAAACGAAATTCATTGAGTTGAAACAGAGATTGTGATTAACGATGGTTAAGTCGTTAATCGAAGGATTATAGCATATTAGTAATATGAATTTAACCGAGTAGTATCTACCATTTTTCAGTTCATACATAATATCTTAGTACGAGAAGATATATTATGGTTTCCAAAATTATATATATATATATATATATATATATATATATATATATATATATATATATATATATACATATATATATATATATATATATATATATATATATAATATAAATTCTTTGGAAATAATGATTTAATATTCCATAACTCGTTATTTCAATATACCCATTGGTGATTGTGTTGTCGATATCATTGGTGGTTATGTAACTGGTGGAGCTTGTAGTGCTACAGGTGTTGCTGGTGTTGGTGATACTGATGGTGATGCTGGTGCTGACGATGCTCAGGGTACTGTTAATGCTGCTGGTATAACAAGTCTAGCTTGTAAATCATGCACCATTTCTGACAGGGTTTCTACTCTTCCTTATATCATTTCTATCCATCCACTCATCTTGATCTACGGTTATAATTAGAATAAATAATCTCTAAAACTTTAGAGATTACATAATCACCATAGAATATTTCTCCGATGAAGTTATGAATCAATACTTCATCGTTTGTTGTTGTTGGTATTCCTTGGTATTTATGGGGCGTATGACGTTGATGCTCAAGGTACAGGTTGTGATGTCGAGCTGTGGGATGCGGATGTTGTTATTGATGGTGGTAATGGTACTGTTGGTGTTGATGATGGTGGTACTGCTGATGCCGGTGATGCTGCTGGTGCTTGTAACCTTTGCACCATATTCTCCAAAGCCACTACCCGAGCGCGAAGCTCATTGACTTCTTCTATTACACTAGGATGATTGTCGGTTCGGACGAGCGGATGAATAAGATCTAGAATTTGAGATAGTATATAATCATGACGAGATACTCTGGAAATGAGAGAGAAAATGATGTCTTGAACAGGTTCGCCGGTAAGTGCTTCAGGTTCTTCGCCAAGAGGGAAATGTGGTGGATGAAAGGGACCGCCTTCTTCTTGTCTCCAATGATTAAGTAGACTACGAACCCATCCCCAATTCATCCAAAATAGATGATGGCTAATTGGTTGATCCATTCCGGTCACACTGCTTTCGGAGTTTGAGTGAAACTCCATATCGGAATCCGAGGGACTTAAACTAGTGGCGAGTTCCATTTCGTACGATTGAATAAAGGATTTTTCAATATGAAATGATTTCTGGCTATCGGATGGTATTCTAATTACATAGAATATCTATATATATAGAACAGAAGATTTCGTAGATTACGGAGGAATTTACGGAATATGCCAGACAAAGTTTACATTAAAAGATACGCTAAAATATGAATTTTGTCTATAAACTATTTATAACGACCCTCATTTTTCCATTCTATATTTTCCCAATATTAAATGCCCAAACAATATAATTAAAACTTAATGATTAAACTTAAATCAACAATTGATAAGTATTAAGAGTTATAAAGCATATTAATTAACTTTGTGCAATAATTGACAAGTTAATAAAAGATGAAAATAATAAGCTAATTAACTTTCGTGAACAAAATGTAATACTCTAAAACTTGTTGCATTCAAACAATTAAACTAGAACATTTAAAGAACCATTTTAACCAAACTAAACTACAAGGTCTAAAACGAAAAAGTTCCACTTCCTTTAACTTAACCCTAGCCGTGACCTAGGAAGGGCAAAAAGACCCTTTTGCCCTTGGTAAAAATCGGCCAAAACAACCATCATAAACCTAACCCTAAAGCTTGAATTTTGCACCAAGTTTTCCCATTTTGTCCCTAGGTCTAGATCCTTCCAATTACAACTATAAAAGGAGGTGAAGGCTAGCTCATTTTCATCATTCATCACATCTACAATCATCTCTAAAATCCTCTCCCTCTCCTTTTGTGGTTTTTGGCCAAACCACCACCAAAACACCACCACCACCTTTTTGAAGTTTTGGTTAATTACTTCTTGTTTTCCGGGCTTGTTCTTTGTGTTCATCAAGATCTTCAAGCGTGTTCTTCGTTATTCGGGTTATCTGATCTTCATCTTCAAGTGATATTCATCTTTTCTTGTTAATCTTCATCATCCATCATCAAGGTATAACCCTAGATCCAAATCTTTTAAATTCTATATTTCGATTCATGTTTATATTCATAATCATATTCATTCTTGATCTTAATATTCATATTGTTCATGTAAAAAAAAAATATAAACAATATGCATATACATATACACGATTAAAAAAAAGAAATATTGTTGAATCTTTAAACCCTAATTATTTGGATCATTAACATGTATGTAATCTTGTTAAAAATATACAAAATATATATATATATAAATATATATATATATACATATACCACGTATACATATATATATATATATATATATATATATATATATATATATATATATATATATATATATATATATATATATATATATATATATATATAAAATATAAACATATACATACACATACATATACGGCTTTTAAAAAAAAATGTTTAGATCTTCAAAACCCTAAAACCTAATCATGTTTATGTTATTACTCATGTTTATTAATTGTAAAAAAATATATAATACATATATATATATATATATATATATATATAT
This sequence comes from Rutidosis leptorrhynchoides, assembly GCF_046630445.1. NCBI lineage: Eukaryota > Viridiplantae > Streptophyta > Magnoliopsida > Asterales > Asteraceae > Rutidosis > Rutidosis leptorrhynchoides. The sequence goes on from NC_092336.1 coordinate 422,655,224, forward strand.
ATATATATATACATATATATATATATATATATACATATATATATATATATATACACCTACGGCTACATATACATATAAAAAAATAAAAATAAAATAAATTAAAAGACTATATATACATACATATATACACGACATATACATAGTACATATACATAAACATTAAATAATATAAAACCCTAATACTACTTAAACCCTAAATATTAATTATATAAACCCTAAACACTATTAAATGCTACTAAACCCTAATCATTAATTAATTATTAAATACTACTCTAATTAATTAAAACCCTAATACTACTACTTATACTAAATACTACTACCTAACGTTTATACACTTATACTACTACTAACACTTATAATGTACTACTTATATTATAATACTTATATTATAAGAATATAACATACGATTACAACAGTCATTCACGATAACGTGAGATTACCTGAACGTCTACGCTACTTGTGAAATGTCCCGTTCTTATTGGTTAAAAACGTTCCATATTAATTGATTTCGTTGCGAGGTTTTGACCTCTATATGAGACGTTTTTCAAAGACTGCATTCATTTTTAAACAAACCATAACCTTTATTTCATCAATAAAGGTTTAAAAAGCTTTACGTAGATTATCAAATAATGATAATCTAAAATATCCTGTTTACACACGACCATTACATAATGGTTTACAATACAAATATGTTACAACAAAATAAGTTTCTTGAATGCAGTTTTTACACAATATCATACAAGCATGGACTCCAAATCTTGTCCTTATTTAAGTATGCGACAGCGGAAGCTCTTAATAATCACCTGAGAATAAACATGCTTAAAACGTCAACAAAAATGTTGGTGAGTTATAGGTTTAACCTATATATATCAAATCGTAACAATAGACCACAAGATTTCATATTTCAATACACATCCCATACATAGAGATAAAAATCATTCATATGGTGAACACCTGGTAACCGACAATAACAAGATGTATATATAAGAATATCCCCATCATTCCGGGACACCCTTCGGATATGATATAAATTTCGAAGTACTAAAGCATCCGGTACTTTGGATGGGGTTTGTTAGGCCCAATAGATCTATCTTTAGGATTCACGTCAATTAGGGTGTCTGTTCCCTAATTCTTAGATTACCAGACTTAATAAAAAGGGGCATATTCGATTTCGATAATTCAACCATAGAATGTAGTTTCACGTACTTGTGTCTATTTTGTAAATCATTTATAAAACCTGCATGTATTCTCATCCCAAAAATTTTAGATTTTAAAAGTGGGACTATAACTCACTTTCACAGATTTTTACTTCGTCGGGAAGTAAGACTTGGCCACTGGTTGATTCACGAACCTATAACAATATATACATATATATCAAAGTATGTTCAAAATATATTTACAACACTTTTAATATATTTTGATGTTTTAAGTTTATTAAGTCAGCTGTCCTCGTTAGTAATCTACAACTAGTTGTCCACAGTTAGATGTACAGAAATAAATCGATAAATATTATCTTGAATCAATCCACGACCCAGTGTATACGTACCTCAGTATTGATCACAACTCAAACTATATATATTTTGGAATCAACCTCAACCCTGTATAGCTAACTCCAACATTCACATATAGAGTGTCTATGGTTGTTCCGAAATATATATAGATGTGTCGACATGATAGGTCGAAACATTGTATACGTGTCTATGGTATCTCAAGATTACATAATATATAATACAAGTTGATTAAGTTATGGTTGGAATAGATTTGTTACCAATTTTCACGTAGCTAAAATGAGAAAAATTATCCAATCTTGTTTTACCCATAACTTCTTCATTTTAAATCCGTTTTGAGTGAATCAAATTGCTATGGTTTCATATTGAACTCTATTTTATGAATCTAAACAAAAAAAGTATAGGTTTCTAGTCGGAAAAATAAGTTACAAGTCGTTTTTGTAAAGGTAGTCATTTCAGTCGAAAGAACGACGTCTAGATGACCATTTTAGAAAACATACTTCCACTTTGAGTTTAACCATAATTTTTGGATATAGTTTCATGTTCATAATAAAAATCATTTTCTCAGAATAACAACTTTTAAATCAAAGTTTATCATAGTTTTTAATTAACTAACCCAAAACAGCCCGCGGTGTTACTACGACGGCGTAAATCCGGTTTTACGGTGTTTTTCATGTTTCCAGGTTTTAAATCATTAAGTTAGCATATCATATAGATATAGAACATGTGTTTAGTTGATTTTAAAAGTCAAGTTAGAAGGATTAACTTTTGTTTGCGAACAAGTTTAGAATTAACTAAACTATGTTCTAGTGATTACAAGTTTAAACCTTCGAATAAGATAGCTTTATATGTATGAATCGAATGATGTTATGAACATCATTACTACCTTAAGTTCCTTGGATGAACCTACTGGAAAAGAGAAAAATGGATCTAGCTTCAATGGATCCTTGGATGGCTCAAAGTTCTTGAAGCAAAATCATGACACGAAAACAAGTTCAAGTAAGATCATCACTTGAAATAAGATTGTTATAGTTATAGAAATTGAACCAAAGTTTGAATATGATTATTACCTTGTATTAGAATGATAACCTACTGTAAGAAACAAAGATTTCTTGAGGTTGGATGATCACCTTACAAGATTGGAAGTGAGCTAGCAAACTTGAAAGTATTCTTGATTTTATGAAACTAGAACTTTTGGAATTTATGAAGAACACTTAGAACTTGAAGATAGAACTTGAGAGAGTTCAATTAGATGAAGAAAATTGAAGAATGAAAGTGTTTGTAGGTGTTTTTGGTCGTTGGTGTATGGATTAGATATAAAGGATATGTAATTTTGTTTTCATGTAAATAAGTCATGAATGATTACTCATATTTTTGTAATCTTATGAGATATTTCATGCTAGTTGCCAAATGATGGTTCCCACATGTGTTAGGTGACTCACATGGGCTGCTAAGAGCTGATCATTGGAGTGTATATACCAATAGTACATACATCTAAAAGCTGTGTATTGTACGAGTACGAATACGGGTGCATACGAGTAGAATTGTTGATGAAACTGAACGAGAATGTAATTGTAAGCATTTTTGTTAAGTAGAAGTATTTTGATAAGTGTATTGAAGTCTTTCAAAAGTGTATAAATACATATTAAAACACTACATGTATATACATTTTAACTGAGTCGTTAAGTCATCGTTAGTCGTTACATGTAAGTGTTGTTTTGAAACCTTTAGGTTAACGATCTTGTTAAATGTTGTTAACCCAATGTTTATAATATCAAAAGAGATTTTAAATTATTATATTATCATGATATTATGATGTACGAATATCTCTTAATATGATATATATACATTAAATGTCGTTACAACGATAAACGTTACATATATGTCTCGTTTCAAAATCATTAAGTTAGTAGTCTTGTTTTTACATATGTAGTTCATTGTTAATATAATTAATGATATGTTTACTTATCATAATATCATGTTAACTATATATATAACCATATATATGTCATCATATAGTTTTTTTACAAGTTTTAACGTTCGTGAATCACCGGTCAACTTGGGTGGTCAATTGTCTATATGAAACCTATTTCAATTAATCAAGTCTTAACAAGTTTGATTGCTTAACATGTTGGAAACATTTAATCATGTGAACATCAATCTCAATTAATATATATAAACATGGAAAAGTTCGGGTCACTACAGTACCTACCCGTTAAATAAATTTCGTCCCGAAATTTTAAGCTGTTGAAGGTGTTGACGAATCTTCTGGAAATAGATGCGGGTATTTCTTCTTCATCTGATCTTCACGCTCCCAGGTGAACTCGGGTCCTCTACGAGCATTCCATCGAACCTTAACAATTGGTATCTTGTTTTGCTTAAGTCTTTTAACCTCACGATCCATTATTTCGACGGGTTCTTCGATGAATTGGAGTTTTTCGTTGATTTGGATTTCATCTAACGGAATAGTGAGATCTTCTTTAGCAAAACATTTCTTCAAATTCGAGACGTGGAAAGTGTTATGTACAGCCGCGAGTTGTTGAGGTAACTCAAGTCGGTAAGCTACTGGTCCGACACGATCAATAATCTTGAATGGTCCAATATACCTTGGATTTAATTTCCCTCGTTTACCAAATCGAACAACGCCTTTCCAAGGTGAAACTTTAAGCATGACCATCTCTCCAATTTCAAATTCTATATCTTTTCTTTTAATGTCAGCGTAGCTCTTTTGTCGACTTTGGGCGGTTTTTAACCGTTGTTGAATTTGGATGATCTTCTCGGTAGTTTCTTGTATAATCTCCGGACCCGTAATCTGTCTATCCCCCACCTCACTCCAACAAATCGGAGACCTGCACTTTCTACCATAAAGTGCTTCAAACGGCGCCATCTCAATGCTTGAATGGTAGCTGTTGTTGTAGGAAAATTCTGCTAACGGTAGATGTCGATCCCAACTGTTTCCGAAATCAATAACACATGCTCGTAGCATGTCTTCAAGCGTTTGTATCGTCCTTTCGCTCTGCCCATCAGTTTGTGGATGATAGGCAGTACTCATGTCTAGACGAGTTCCTAATGCTTGCTGTAATGTCTGCCAGAATCTTGAAATAAATCTGCCATCCCTATCAGAGATAATAGAGATTGGTATTCCATGTCTGGAGACTACTTCCTTCAAATACAGTCGTGCTAACTTCTCCATCTTGTCATCTTCTCTTATTGGTAGGAAGTGTGCTGATTTGGTGAGACGATCAACTATTACCCAAATAGTATCAAAACCACTTGCAGTCCTTGGCAATTTAGTGATGAAATCCATGGTAATGTTTTCCCATTTCCAATCCGGGATTTCGGGTTGTTGAAGTAGACCTGATGGTTTCTGATGCTCAGCTTTGACCTTAGAACACGTCAAACATTCTCCTACGTATTTAGCAACATCGGCTTTCATACCCGGCCACCAAAAATGTTTCTTGAGATCCTTGTACATCTTCCCCGTTCCAGGATGTATTGAGTATCTGGTTTTATGAGCTTCTCTAAGTACCATTTCTCTCATATCTCCAAATTTTGGTACCCAAATCCTTTCAGCCCTATACCGGGTTCCGTCTTCCCGAATATTAAGATGCTTCTCCGATCCTTTGGGTATTTCATCCTTTAAATTTCCCTCTTTTAAAACTCCTTGTTGCGCCTCCTTTATTTGAGTAGTAATGTTATTATGAATCATTATATTCATAGATTTTACTCGAATGGGTTCTCTATCCTTCCTGCTCAAGGCATCGGCTACCACATTTGCCTTCCCCGGGTGGTAACGAATCTCAAAATCGTAATCATTCAATAATTCAATCCACCTACGCTGCCTCATATTCAGTTGTTTCTGATTAAATATGTGTTGAAGACTTTTGTGGTCGGTATATATAATACTTTTGACCCCATATAAGTAGTGCCTCCAAGTCTTTAATGCAAAAACAACCGCGCCTAATTCCAAATCATGCGTCGTATAATTTTGTTCGTGAATCTTCAATTGTCTAGACGCATAAGCAATCACCTTCGTTCGTTGCATTAATACACAACCGAGACCTTGCTTTGATGCGTCACAATAAATCACAAAATCATCATTCCCTTCAGGCAATGACAATATAGGTGCCGTAGTTAGCTTTTTCTTCAATAACTGAAACGCTTTCTCTTGTTCATCATTCCATTCAAATTTCTTCCCTTTATGCGTTAATGCAGTCAAGGGTTTTGCTATTCTGGAAAAGTCTTGGATGAACCTTCTGTAGTAACCAGCTAGTCCTAAAAACTGGCGTATGTGTTTCGGAGTTTTCGGGGTTTCCCACTTTTCAACAGTTTCTATCTTTGCCGGATCCACCTTAATACCTTCTTTGTTCACTATGTGACCGAGGAATTGAACTTCTTCCAACCAAAATGCACACTTTGAAAACTTAGCGTACAATTCTTCCTTCCTCAATACTTCTAACACCTTTCTCAAATGTTCACCGTGTTCTTGGTCATTCTTTGAGTAAATAAGTATGTCATCAATGAAAACAATGACAAACTTGTCAAGGTATGGTCCACACACTCGGTTCATAAGGTCCATGAACACAGCTGGTGCATTAGTTAAACCAAACGGCATGACCATAAACTCGTAATGACCGTAACGTGTTCTGAAAGCAGTCTTTGGAATATCATCTTCTTTCACCCGCATTTGATGATACCCGGAACGTAAGTCAATCTTTGAATAAACAGACGAGCCTTGTAGTTGATCAAATAAGTCGTCGATTCTCGGTAGTGGGTAGCGGTTCTTGATGGTAAGTTTGTTCAACTCTCGGTAGTCGATACACAACCTGAATGTACCATCTTTCTTCTTGACAAACAAAACAGGAGCTCCCCACGGTGATGTGCTTGGTCGAATGAAACCACGCTCTAAAAGTTCTTGTAATTGGCTTTGCAGTTCTTTCATCTCGCTGGGTGCGAGTCTGTAAGGAGCACGAGCTATTGGTGCAGCTCCTGGTACAAGATCTATTTGAAATTCAACGGATCGATGTGGGGGTAATCCCGGTAATTCTTTCGGAAATACATCGGGAAATTCTTTTGCAATGGGAACATCATTGATGCTCTTTTCTTCAGTTTGTACTTTCTCGACGTGTGCTAGAACAGCATAGCAACCTTTTCTTATTAGTTTTTGTGCCTTCAAATTACTAATAAGATGTAGCTTCGTGTTGCCCTTTTCTCCGTACACCATTAAGGGTTTTCCTTTTTCTCGTATAATGCGAATTGCATTTTTGTAACAAACGATCTCCGCTTTCACTTCTTTCAACCAGTCCATACCGATTATCACATCAAAACTCCCTAACTCTACTGGTATCAAATCAATCTTAAATGTTTCGCTAACCAGTTTAATTTCTCGATTCCGACATATATTATCTGCTGAAATTAATTTACCATTTGCTAATTCGAGTAAAAATTTACTATCCAAAGGCGTCAATGGACAACTTAATTTAGCACAAAAATCTCTACTCATATAGCTTCTATCCGCACCCGAATCAAATAAAACGTAAGCAGATTTATTGTCAATAAGAAACGTACCCGTAACAAGCTCCGGGTCTTCCTGTGCCTCTACCGCATTAATATTGAAAACTCTTCCACGGCCTTGTCCATTCGTGTTCTCCTGGTTCGGGCAATTTCTAATAATGTGGCCTGGTTTTCCACATTTATAACAAACTACATTGGCATAACTTGCTCCGACACTACTTGCTCCGCCATTACTCGTTCCGACACCATTTGTTCCTTTCGTTCTATTAACCCCTGGTCCGTAGACCTCACACTGACCATTTCTTTTACACTTGTTGCAAAATTTGGTGCAGAACCCCGAGTGATTCTTTTCACACCTTTGGCATAGTTGCTTCTGATTGTTGTTGTTGTTGCGGTTATTATTGTTGTTGGGATGATTGTTGTAGTTGCTGTTGTTGTTGTTGTTGTTGTTGTTGGGCCGTTTGTTGTAGTTGCGATTGATGTTGCGATTGTTGGGATAATTGTTGCGATTATTGTTGTAATTATTGTTGTTGTTGTATTTGTGATTCTTATCACCGTTTTCCTCCCACTTTCTTTTGACTTGCTTCACATTGGCCTCTTCAGCAGTCTGTTCTTTAATTCTTTCTTCAATCTGGTTCACTAGTTTGTGAGCCATTCTACATGCCTGTTGTATGGAGGCGGGCTCGTGTGAACTTATATCTTCTTGGATTCTTTCCGGTAATCCTTTCACAAACGCGTCGATCTTCTCTTCCTCATCTTCGAATGCTCCCGGACACAATAGGCACAATTCTGTGAATCGTCTTTCGTACGTGGTAATATCAAATCCTTGGGTTCGTAACCCTCTAAGTTCTGTCTTGAGCTTATTGACCTCGGTTCTGGGACGGTACTTCTCGTTCATCAAGTGCTTGAATGCTGACCACGGTAGTGCGTACGCATCATCTTGTCCCACTTGCTCTAGATAGGTATTCCACCATGTTAACGCAGAACCTGTGAAGGTATGCGTAGCATACTTCACTTTGTCCTCTTCCGTACACTTACTTATGGCAAACACCGATTCAACCTTCTCGGTCCACCGTTTCAATCCGATCGGTCCTTCGGTTCCATCAAATTCCAAAGGTTTGCAGGCAGTGAATTCTTTGTAGGTGCATCCTACACGATTTCCTGTACTGCTAGATCCAAGGTTATTGTTGGTATGTAGCGCAGCCTGTACTGCGGCTATGTTTGAAGCTAGAAAAGTACGGAATTCCTCTTCATTCATATTCACGGTGTGTCGAGTAGTCGGTGCCATTTCCTTCAAAATAGTTAAATGGAACAAGTTAATCATACAGAATATTAAGAGTAGTTAATAGTATTTCGTAGCATAATATGAACTCATTTATAAAAGCTTTTTCTTCATATTAGCGTTTTATAAGTTTAAATTCGGGTAGTACCTACCCGTTAAGTTCATACTTAGTAGCTAATATACAATTCAACTACTACAATTCTATATGAAAAACTGATTATAATAATATTTCGCGTTCAAACTTTTATACAATATTTTACAAACTTACAATACCGCTTATTTTACATAAGGCATGAAATATAGCACACAATAACTTTGATACAAGATAGTTGTGAAGACAATTCTAGCTAGTACACAAGTCGTTCAGCAAAGGCAATAAAGACACGTAATTCATACGTCCAGAAACAAGTCATGCATTCTGGTTTTACTAGGACTACTTCCCATCCTTGGTCTTGTGCAACATAACCGTTATGGCCGTTGATAAGACAGCGTGTTGTAACGTCATCAAAGGGACGAGGGTTACGTAATGTCCAACAGTCCCGTAATAATCTAAAAACCTCATTTCTTACCCCAATTACCGACTCCGTCACTTGTGGAAACGTTTTGTTTAATAGTTGTAGCCCGATGTTCTTGTTCTCACTTTGGTGAGAAGCGAACATTACTAATCCGTAAGCATAACATGCTTCTTTATGTTGCATGTTAGCCGCTTTTTCTAAATCACGAAGTCCAATATTCGGATATATTGAGTCAAAATAATTTCTTAACCCGTTGCGTAAAATAGCATTTGGGTTCCCCGCAATATATGCGTCAAAGTAAACACATCGTAACTTATGGGTTTCCCAATGTGATATCCCCCATCTTTCAAACGAAAGTCTCTTATAAACCAAGACATTCTTGGAACGTTCTTCGAATGTCTTACAAACTGATCTCGCCTTAAATAGTTGTGCCGAAGAATTCTGGCCGACTCTAGACAAGATTTCATCAATCATGTCTCCGGGTAGGTCTCTTAAAATATTGGGTTATCTATCCATTTTGTGTTTTTAAACTGTAAAATAGACAAGAGTTAGATTCATAAAAAAAATACTTATTAATACAAGCAATTTTTACATATATCATAAAGCATAAGAACACTATATTCCATATATTACACCACACGAATACAACTATCTTATTCCGACTCGCTCGTTTCTTCTTCTTCGGTTTTGGTTCGTTTTGCCAAGTTTCTAGGGATATATGATGTTCCCCTAATACGAGCCGTCGTTGTCCACATTGGTTTAGAAAAACCTGGTGGTTTAGAGGTTCCCGGGTCATTGTTACAACTTAAGGACTTCGGGGGTTGACGATACATATAAAGTTCATCGGGGTTGGAATTAGATTTCTCTATTTTTATGCCCTTTCCCTTATTATTTTCTTTTGCCTTTTTAAATTCAGTTGGGGTAATTTCTATAACATCATCGGAATTCTCGTCGGAATCCGATTCATCGGAGAATTGGTAATCCTCCCAATATTTTGCTTCCTTGGCGGAAACACCATTGACCATAATTAACTTTGGTCGGTTGGTTGAGGATTTTCTTTTACTTAACCGTTTTATTATTTCCCCCACCGGTTCTATTTCTTCATCCGGTTCCGATTCTTCTTCCGGTTCCGATTCTTCTTCCGGTTCCGACTCTTCTTCCGGTTCCTCTTCGGGAACTTGTGAATCAGTCCACAAATCATTCCAATTTACATTTGACTCTTCATTATTATTAGGTGAGTCAATGGGACTTGTTCTAGAGGTAGACATCTATCACATAATATCAAACACGTTAAGAGATTAATATATCACATAATATTCATATGTTAAAAATATATAGTTTCCAACAAAAATGTTAAGCAATCATTTTTAAAGAAAACACGGTCGAAGTCCAGACTCACTAATGCATCCTAACAAACTCAATAAGACACACTAATGCAAATTTTCTGGTTCTCTAAGACCAACGCTCGGATACCAACTGAAATGTCCCGTTCTTATTGGTTAAAAACGTTCCATATTAATTGATTTCGTTGCGAGGTTTTGACCTCTATATGAGACGTTTTTCAAAGACTGCATTCATTTTTAAACAAACCATAACCTTTATTTCATCAATAAAGGTTTAAAAAGCTTTACGTAGATTATCAAATAATGATAATCTAAAATATCCTGTTTACACACGACCATTACATAATGGTTTACAATACAAATATGTTACAACAAAATAAGTTTCTTGAATGCAGTTTTTACACAATATCATACAAGCATGGACTCCAAATCTTGTCCTTATTTAAGTATGCGACAGCGGAAGCTCTTAATAATCACCTGAGAATAAACATGCTTAAAACGTCAACAAAAATGTTGGTGAGTTATAGGTTTAACCTATATATATCAAATCGTAACAATAGACCACAAGATTTCATATTTCAATACACATCCCATACATAGAGATAAAAATCATTCATATGGTGAACACCTGGTAACCGACAATAACAAGATGTATATATAAGAATATCCCCATCATTCCGGGACACCCTTCGGATATGATATAAATTTCGAAGTACTAAAGCATCCGGTACTTTGGATGGGGTTTGTTAGGCCCAATAGATCTATCTTTAGGATTCACGTCAATTAGGGTGTCTGTTCCCTAATTCTTAGATTACCAGACTTAATAAAAAGGGGCATATTCGATTTCGATAATTCAACCATAGAATGTAGTTTCACGTACTTGTGTCTATTTTGTAAATCATTTATAAAACCTGCATGTATTCTCATCCCAAAAATTTTAGATTTTAAAAGTGGGACTATAACTCACTTTCACAGATTTTTACTTCGTCGGGAAGTAAGACTTGGCCACTGGTTGATTCACGAACCTATAACAATATATACATATATATCAAAGTATGTTCAAAATATATTTACAACACTTTTAATATATTTTGATGTTTTAAGTTTATTAAGTCAGCTGTCCTCGTTAGTAATCTACAACTAGTTGTCCACAGTTAGATGTACAGAAATAAATCGATAAATATTATCTTGAATCAATCCACGACCCAGTGTATACGTACCTCAGTATTGATCACAACTCAAACTATATATATTTTGGAATCAACCTCAACCCTGTATAGCTAACTCCAACATTCACATATAGAGTGTCTATGGTTGTTCCGAAATATATATAGATGTGTCGACATGATAGGTCGAAACATTGTATACGTGTCTATGGTATCTCAAGATTACATAATATATAATACAAGTTGATTAAGTTATGGTTGGAATAGATTTGTTACCAATTTTCACGTAGCTAAAATGAGAAAAATTATCCAATCTTGTTTTACCCATAACTTCTTCATTTTAAATCCGTTTTGAGTGAATCAAATTGCTATGGTTTCATATTGAACTCTATTTTATGAATCTAAACAAAAAAAGTATAGGTTTCTAGTCGGAAAAATAAGTTACAAGTCGTTTTTGTAAAGGTAGTCATTTCAGTCGAAAGAACGACGTCTAGATGACCATTTTAGAAAACATACTTCCACTTTGAGTTTAACCATAATTTTTGGATATAGTTTCATGTTCATAATAAAAATCATTTTCTCAGAATAACAACTTTTAAATCAAAGTTTATCATAGTTTTTAATTAACTAACCCAAAACAGCCCGCGGTGTTACTACGACGGCGTAAATCCGGTTTTACGGTGTTTTTCATGTTTCCAGGTTTTAAATCATTAAGTTAGCATATCATATAGATATAGAACATGTGTTTAGTTGATTTTAAAAGTCAAGTTAGAAGGATTAACTTTTGTTTGCGAACAAGTTTAGAATTAACTAAACTATGTTCTAGTGATTACAAGTTTAAACCTTCGAATAAGATAGCTTTATATGTATGAATCGAATGATGTTATGAACATCATTACTACCTTAAGTTCCTTGGATGAACCTACTGGAAAAGAGAAAAATGGATCTAGCTTCAATGGATCCTTGGATGGCTCAAAGTTCTTGAAGCAAAATCATGACACGAAAACAAGTTCAAGTAAGATCATCACTTGAAATAAGATTGTTATAGTTATAGAAATTGAACCAAAGTTTGAATATGATTATTACCTTGTATTAGAATGATAACCTACTGTAAGAAACAAAGATTTCTTGAGGTTGGATGATCACCTTACAAGATTGGAAGTGAGCTAGCAAACTTGAAAGTATTCTTGATTTTATGAAACTAGAACTTTTGGAATTTATGAAGAACACTTAGAACTTGAAGATAGAACTTGAGAGAGTTCAATTAGATGAAGAAAATTGAAGAATGAAAGTGTTTGTAGGTGTTTTTGGTCGTTGGTGTATGGATTAGATATAAAGGATATGTAATTTTGTTTTCATGTAAATAAGTCATGAATGATTACTCATATTTTTGTAATCTTATGAGATATTTCATGCTAGTTGCCAAATGATGGTTCCCACATGTGTTAGGTGACTCACATGGGCTGCTAAGAGCTGATCATTGGAGTGTATATACCAATAGTACATACATCTAAAAGCTGTGTATTGTACGAGTACGAATACGGGTGCATACGAGTAGAATTGTTGATGAAACTGAACGAGAATGTAATTGTAAGCATTTTTGTTAAGTAGAAGTATTTTGATAAGTGTATTGAAGTCTTTCAAAAGTGTATAAATACATATTAAAACACTACATGTATATACATTTTAACTGAGTCGTTAAGTCATCGTTAGTCATTACATGTAAGTGTTGTTTTGAAACCTTTAGGTTAACGATCTTGTTAAATGTTGTTAACCCAATGTTTATAATATCAAAAGAGATTTTAAATTATTATATTATCATGATATTATGATGTACGAATATCTCTTAATATGATATATATACATTAAATGTCGTTACAACGATAAACGTTACATATATGTCTCGTTTCAAAATCATTAAGTTAGTAGTCTTGTTTTTACATATGTAGTTCATTGTTAATATAATTAATGATATGTTTACTTATCATAATATCATGTTAACTATATATATAACCATATATATGTCATCATATAGTTTTTTTACAAGTTTTAACGTTCGTGAATCACCGGTCAACTTGGGTGGTCAATTGTCTATATGAAACCTATTTCAATTAATCAAGTCTTAACAAGTTTGATTGCTTAACATGTTGGAAACATTTAATCATGTGAACATCAATCTCAATTAATATATATAAACATGGAAAAGTTCGGGTCACTACAACTTGTGGCCTAGGGTGATCCTTGGTACCATTATGGGACGCTTGTGGATCTCAAATACCAAGACTTATATTCTGGTCCAGAGATCCTGGGCCGCTCGGTAACAATAGATCATTCGAGTGACTTGCCGGTGGCATAGATGTTTGGGTATGGTGCACAATATCAAACCCGACTATAGTGATCATACACTCACTAAGTGCACAACTCTTGGTCACTTGCACACTTAATAAGTGGTGGACTTATTAAGGACAACTCACTAGTGTTCAACACTAACTTACTAAACATGGAAACTTACTAAATATGGAAACTTACTAAGAATGGGAACTTAGTAAAACGAACTACACTTAAACACTTGCATACTTAACTTAAACTTGGGCAAACATTTAACTACTCTTAAATGTCATTAGGTTGACTTTCTACTCACATTCATCCAACTCTTCTTATCCGAGGAATAACAAACTCTTCTCCTACTTACTAAGGTGAACTTCATGGCCCCACTTACTATTGCGCAATTTATTTAAACTTACTGGGGTGAGACACATGCTTTTTTTAATATTTACAACTTAGACACAAGTACCAACTATTAAACTGTGCTATATCTGGCTATGTCCTGCAAGTCCCCACTGTGATATTTTTAATTTCTTTTACATAACGCATTCTTAATTATTGGGGGTAGGCCTATCGGGAGTAACGTCCCCGATACATTTGACCAAGTCATTGTATTACTTAATAATGATTCAAACCGATAAGGACAATACAACTTGTCATGGGGCAAACTTTGAAACTGTTTAGTCTAAATATCACAAACTTGGTACTACTTTTAGATCCCTGCGAGATCTACTTTTATAAATAAAAATCTTGTGGTCTAAACAACGGTCAACTATTTTGTTAAACCTATGAACTTCACTCAACCTTTTTGGTTGACACTTTAGCATGTTTTGTCTCATGTTACGATTGATCAGCTTACTCTTATCTGTGTGATGCTACTTGGACTCTAGGGCTTGAAGAAAGAGTCACATTTATTATTTATGCATTTATTTATATTCTTGTAACGACATTCTATTTATTTTCCACTGCGTACTCAAAAAAGTTTGTTTTTATCATATAGTGTCGTTCTCATTATATAATATGTTGGTATTTTTGATATTAATGTCACATTCACCCAGGCCCTAACTGGGGGTGTGATAGATTGGTATCAGAGCCAGGTTGTTATAGAGAACCATGATTGCATCTTTATGTGTGCCTTACTTGCTAGCTAGGGTGCCTTAGCAATCTAGGAAACTATAACCTTTCACGCCTTAGACTTAAAACACTTAGGATTGCCTTATAATCTTAACAACTTTGCTTTAATAATCTTCACTTAAATTCTAATCAAAGTCTCTTTCATAATGTTAGGATGTCAAGCGTTAATCAAACCAACAAAACAACTCTCTTCAAACCATCTGAAGTAATGACTCACTTCAAACCTACCACCGAAGAAGATATTGGATACTCTTCAACTGCAAGACCAGTCCAAAGCCCTCTTTATGGTCCTGACTCACCACCCTTGAACTACAGCCCAAACTCTCTCCAAGATTCATCTAAGTCTCCCAAATACCACCCGACTCCAAGATAGGAAAGTAAAGGGAAACACCCTACTAATTTTGAAAAAGAAGGCCCGTCTAAGAAAAGATCCCGATCTCCTTCCTACGATAACTATAACGCTATGTGTGAAATCACAAATCTGCGAAAGACCACCGAGAAGAACTTTGATGGCTTGCTTCGCCATGTTGCAAGGGTCGATGTTCGAATGGACAAAAAAGACCTAGTGATCAAGAAACTATTGGAGGAAAATGCTGAGTTAAAGAAAGAGATAAAGCTGGTGAAATATGAGAGTGAAAGAAGTGCTCGATGGGGGAAGCAATCTCTTGCTTATCTGAGGGAAGATGTCGACTTTAGATTGAAGATGGAGGAAAACCGTGTCAAACACCAACTTGCTCTAAGAGACTACGAATGCAATGTAGTCAATAGTAGTGTTACTAATCTCTATGATAATCTCGAGTTTCTTTACGAGAAGCAAAAGGCGAAGAATGAGAAAGTAGAGAAGTTTATGAAGGAGGCTGAGAAGAAGAAGTGAACCCGACATTTGTTTTGTTATGTTTTGTTTTTCCGTTCTTTTATTTCCTAATTATGTAAAGGCTTTTCCTAAAACAAACTCTATATCCAACTCGTGTAATAAAAAGGCTTATTTAATGCCTCGTTTCTAATAATATAAAGTGTTTCATCTATATCATGTTGATATCAATACTTTATCTTTATCATACTTGTAATTGCTCAAACTTATAACTTGTCAACTTATCACTTATGTTCACTTTTATGTAGTAAAGAATCATGGCTCGCACACCTACCGTTAACAACATTGTGTTGACTAATGAGCAATTTCAACAATTACTTGATGCCGCCCAAGGCAACGTCCAACCTAATCATGTTAACAATCAACCAAAACCTTGTTCTTACAAGGACTTTATGAACTGCAACCCTCCCATTTTTAAGGGAAGTGAAGAGGCCGTTGAACTAGTCCGATGGTTCAAAAAACTAGAGTCCATCTTCTGTGTCTGCAACTGCGGGGACAATGACCGAGTTAAATATGCCACTAGTTCATTAGCTGGCAATGCTCTGACTTGGTGGACCGATCATACTAAGTCTGTGGGAATCGATAATGCTAATGCAACTCCATGGGATGAACTTAAAGGCATGATGGTTAATAAGTTTTGTCCTAGAAGTCAAGTCCAAAAGCTCGAAGCCGAGTTCTGGGGACTCAAAGTTAAGGGTACCGACATTGAAAGCTACACTAATTGTTTTCTTGAGCTTTTTACCTTGTGTCCCGAGATGTTTCCTACTGAGCCGAGAAAGATCGAAAGGTACATTGAAAGTCTCCCTGAGGATGTTCAGGGAAATGTTATCGCTGCTGAGAAAATTACCCTTGATGCCGTGATTCTCATGGCTCAAAATCTGATGATAGCTAAAAGAAGAAGAGCTTTGGCTAGTAAGCAATTTGATACTAAGAGTAGTGATGGTAAAAGGAAATTTGAGCCGTCTCAGGGTTCAAACTAGAATATTGCTAAGAAGCATGCTGATAGTACTAGGACCGGTTATATAGGGATTAAGCCCTATTATGCTAGTTGTGAAAGGCACCACCCAGGGCAGTGCACTACTACTTGTTCTTTATGTAAGAAGGTGGGACATGTAGCTAAGACTTGTAAGACTCCTCCGAAAGATAAAGCTGTTGTTCCTACTAAAGCTCCTCTGTAACTACCCGGATTTTTTCGCTAATATATAGAAGATTAATATTTACATAATTAAGGTTTCCAACATGTTAGGCAATCAAATTTATTAAGACTTGGTTATTTGGAATGAATTTTATACAAACATTTGGCCACCCAGTCTGTCTGACGATTCACGAACGTCATATATCGTAATAATTAATTAAAGGAATATATATTTGGATATATATATATATATATATATATATATATATATATATATATATATATATATATATATATATATATATATATATATATATATATTATGATTTGATTAAATGATATTTAAGTATCTCATTAAGTATAATAACAATGAGTTATATATATTAGATGAGACTACTAACTTAAAGACTTTGAAACAATATACATATATGTATCGATTATCGACGTATTAACTCTTAAGTTAAAATCAATATATATGTATTGTATTAAGATGTATTAATACACTTTTGAAAGACTTAAATACATATATCAATATACTTATACTCAATAAAGATAGCTATATTCATATTCCCATTCAATTCCATCAAGAATTCTACTCGTATTCATACGGTATTTATACCCGTATTGTAACCAGTTTCTATACGTATATACTATTGGTATATACACATAAAAATCTGCATCTTACCAACCCTAGGACAACAAGAAACATGTGGGAGCCATGGATTGACAACTAGTATTAACCATTTAGCTAAAACTCAACATAAGGATCCTATACACTTACCTTAACCTCATGCCATCTTTACTACTTATACATCCATTCCATTTTCATTTCTACTTCATATTTTTCTAACTAAAAACACACATACTCAAACACTCTCTCAAGAACATAACAGAATTCAGCAAGTTTTAGAATCAAAAGCTAAGTTAGAATCATCATAAGAAAGCTTGATCAAGAACATATCAAGATAACCTTCCAAGTGTACAAGTTTACTTCCAATCTTTCAATCCAACTCCACAACTGTTTAGAATCCATAATCCTACTTTCATATCAGTAGCTTTCCATCTTATAATCAAGGTAATAAACATATTCAAGCTTTGGTTCAATTCATATAATCATAACTATCTTAAATCAAAGATAGATTTCTTACTTGAAACTTTTGTTGATTCCATGATTCTACTTCAAGAATTTCAAGCCATCAAAGCTACCTTTGAGCTAAAGAGTATTTACTATCTTTTCCAGTAGTTTTACCCTAGTAAGTTGAGGTAATAGCTTTGTTCAAAATCTCGTTCGATTCATATTCATATAGCTATCTTATTTTGAGTTATAACTAATAACAACAAGAACATAGTTTAGATTATTTCTAAACTTGTTTGCAAATAAACTTAATCCTTCTAACTTGACTTTTAAAATACTTCAACACATGTATTATGACAGTATGTCAAGCTAACATAAGGATATAAAACTTGTAAACACGAAGAACACCTTAAAATCAAATATACGCCGTCTTAGTCGAACGGGGGCTGTTTTGGGTTTAATTTTAAAAACCTATCTTAAACTTTGAATTAAAAGATTTCCTTTGGTGAAAAATCTTATTTTATATGGATATGAAATATATCCAAAATCCATGGTTAAACTCTAAGTGGAATTATGTTTTTCAAAAGGGTCATCAAGATGTCGTTCTTACGACGGATATGACTATCTTCTCTTATTTGACACCTATGCTGTATTTTCAACTATAAACCTATACCTTTTCTGTTAAGATTAATACTGTTTAGTTTGATACGAAACCATGGCAACTCGAATCACTCAAAACGGATTTGTAACGAAGAAATTATGGGTAAAACAAAATTGGATATTTTTCATAATTTTTAGCTACGGACATGATTTATAAAAATGGATGCTAACCTTATCCTAGCTAACTTACCTTGTATCCAACATGTATTTATACATGTCTTGTTCCCGAACTTATGGAAATACAATTTATAATAGTCGTGATTAAGTTCTACGACAATATATTATAGTCTTAATAAAGATCGTAAGGCACCATATATATATATATATATATATATATATATATATATATATATATATATATATATATATATATATATATATATATATATATATATATATATATATATATATATATATATATATATATATGACTTGATCACCATGGATTCGTATACAAAGTTTTGACATATCATTTTGACTTCTTCTATATATATTATTGGAACGAACTATTAGACACCATTGGCAGTAATCTCGAGTTAGCTGTGGGTCGAATTGGATTCCAAAATATTATATACTTTGAGTTGTGATCGAGCCTGAGACATGTATACAATGGGTCGCGGATTGCTTCTGACAATATACATATTATGTGTCTTATTATATTAAGACAATATATTATAGTGTTAGTAAATTCTAACACAATATACGCATTTATATTTATATATATATTTATACTGTTGGACTATTGGACTATTGGACTACGAACGTTGGACTACTAACAATGGACAATTAAAATTATCACAAGTATCATAAGTATGGAATATTAATTATATATATATATATATATATATATATATATATATATATATATATATCTTGATACAAGAATATTATTATTAGGTTCGTGAATTTGTCAAAAGGCCAAGTCTTATCACCATCTATTCCGAAATCATCACAAGTGAGTTATAGTCCCATTTTTACTATCTAAATTATTTTGGGATGA
Source organism: Rutidosis leptorrhynchoides (assembly GCF_046630445.1). NCBI lineage: Eukaryota > Viridiplantae > Streptophyta > Magnoliopsida > Asterales > Asteraceae > Rutidosis > Rutidosis leptorrhynchoides. The sequence goes on from NC_092336.1 coordinate 422,674,752, forward strand.
GAATACATGCAAAATTTATAAATGTTTTACAAAATAAGCACAAGTTCATGGAACTACATTCTACGATTGATTTGTTATACTGGATATCTGTACTTATTATTATTATGCTTGGTAACCTAAGAATTAGTGAAAAACACTAATTGACTCGAATCCTAAAGGTAGATCTACGGGCACCAACCACCCCCATTTTTGAATAGTGGAAATGCTTTAGTACTTCGAAGGGTTTTTGTCATACATTTGAATAGTGGAATGTATGATGCCAGATATCTTAAGCGCTCTATGTTAAGGTCGGTTACCAGGCAACTCATCGTATGAATGATTTTTGCAGTTGTAATGATCCTGCTCATTTAATTAAATGAAATCTTGTGGCTTATTAAATGTTATAATTATTATATAGAAATTAAACCTATGACTCACCAACATTTTTTGTTGACGTTTTAAGCATGTTTATTCTCAAGTGTATATTAAAAACGCTTCCGCTGTTGTATGCCAACCCAAGGTCAAGATTTGGAGTCGGCATAATTGTTTATATTGTTTAAACTTGCATTCGGAGTATTTGTTGTAATATATTTGATCATATTGTAATGAGTTGTGTAAAAACTTATTTATTTGAGGAGATTGTCTTTGATAGACAATCTAAATTATGTCATTAAGACCTTTATTCAATAATAAAGGTTATGGTTTTTTTAAAAAACGAATGCAAGATTTGAAAAATTTCTCATATAGAGGTCAAAACCTCGCAAAGAAACCAATTAATATGAAACGTTTATAATTAATATGAACGGGGCATTTCAGTTGGTATCCGAGCGTTGGTCTTAGAGAATCAGAAATTTTTTTATTAGTGTGTCTAACTGATTTTTGATGCATTAGTGAGTCTGGACTTCGACCGTAATTATTTTAAAAATGATTGCTTAATATAATTGTTGGAAACATAAGATTATTAACATATAAATATTATAAGATATATCATTCTCTTAACGTACCTGCTATTATGTGATAGATGACTTCATCCGATCATATAAGCATCTCTAGTGATTCAGATTTCATTTACTTATCAAGTGATTCGGAGGCTGAGTCAAAGCATACGACTTATGAACCAACGGAAAAGTTAACTTTTGGTGCTACCATTAAAGTGGAAAATTGTTGGGAAAATTGGGAAGATTCACAATTGCTAGTAGAGGTTCCAGAAGAGGATCCAGAAGAAGATCCTGAAGAGGAACCCGAAGAAGAGGATCCTAAAGAAGTTGTGGAAATTACCGAACCACAACGTGATTTGGGAAAATCTTTGGCTGTTATACCCGATCCCAAACCCGATGAACCTATTATGACCCAAAATGTTTGTGATCATCCACCTGAACCACCTAAGAGACCAGTTTATAAAATGACCGCTCGTATAATGACTGTTAGTTTTGCTCCCAAACAATTAGCCGAAAGAACCAATTGGGAGGAATTGGAAAAAGAACTATCCAAACGAAAATCCAAATGTTTAGCCGAGAAAGAAACAACGTCAACATCTAAGAAATCTCGCCGTTCTTGAACCATCGGCAGCTATCCTGTATTCCTTGCATTGTATAATATTATTATATTGTGTGTTAAAGTTTGTAAGAAAATCTGCAATGTAATTTTCCTTATGATTGTATAATAATAAGAATAAGCATGGAAGGTTTATTATTATTATTACAACTTATTATTACGTAGTAACGTAATAACTTACCATAGTTTTTCATATTAGAATTTTAGTAGTTAATTTGTGTGTTAGCTGCTAAGTATGAACATTATTATAGTTATAAAATGCTAATATGAAGAAAAGGCTTTTATAATAATAAGTTCATATTAAGCTACAAAATACTTTTTAGCTACTTCTAAAATTCTATATGATTAACTCAGTCGGCTATTTTTGAAGGAAATGGCTCCTCCAGCTACTAGACAACAACAATTGAACACAGAAGAACTTCAAGCTTTCGCTGCAAATATGGCTGCAGTGGTGAATGCAATGAACAACAATAACCAATCGGGTTCCAGCAGTAGAGGAAACAATGGCAACCAGGTAGGATGTTCCTACAAAGCTTTTATGGCCTGCAAACCCAATGAGTTTGAAGTAACTGAAGGACCCGTTGGACTAAAGCGGTGGACAGAGAAGGTTGAAGCCGTGTTCGCAATCAGCAACTACGCAGAAGAGGATAAAGTTAAGTATGCCACACATACTTTCAGGGGTACTGCTTTGACATGGTGGAATACCTACATGGATTACGTAGGACAGAATACCGCCTACGCACTTCCATGGTCCGCTTTCAAGAACATGATGACGAAAGAGTACCGTCCCAAAATCGAAATCAACAAGCTCAAGGCAGAGCTTAAAGCACTGACAACCCAAGGGTTAGATGTCACTACCTACGAGCGACGTTTCAATGAACTGGCTTTAATGTGTCCTGGAGCATTTGAGGACGAAGAAGCAAAAATTGAAGCATTCATAAAAGGGTTGCCGGAACGAATCCAAGAGCATGTAGGTGCTAACGACCCTGCAACAATGCAGAAAGCGAGTCGTATAGCCCACAAATTGATAGGCCAAATTACAGGAAGGATAAAGAAAGAAGCGGCCGAGGAGACCATAATGAAACAGGGAAAAAGAAAGTGGGAGGAAAGCAGTGATCAGGGTCACCAGTACAACAACAACAACAATCAAAACAACAACTACAACAACAATCGCAACCACCCCAACAACAACAATAATCGCAACAACAACCGTAACAATAACTGCAACAACCATCCCAATAATAATAACAACAACAAAAATCCCAATCACAAAAATAACAACAACAAACGACTCAACAACAATAACCCTAACAACAACAACAACAACAACAACAACAACAACAACAACAACAACGACAACAAAAGGCAAAGAACTATATGCCCCAGGTGTGATACGTTTCATCCAGAATGGTTTTGTAGAGAATTATGTACCAAGTGTAATAGGAATGGCCATATTGCGGCAAAGTGTGAAGTCTACGGACCAAATAGAAACAAAGGAGTAAATAATGCCGGAACAAATAATAACGGCGTTGTTTGCTATGGATGTGGAAAACCGGGCCGTACCATAAACCAGTGCAAGAATGAAAATAGGCAAGGCTGTGGGAGAGCCTTCAACATTAATGGGGAGAAAGCACAGGAAGACCCGGAGCTTGTTACGGGTACGTTTCTTATCAACAATACACCTGCTTATGTTTTATTTGATTCGGGTGCCGATAGAAGTTATATGAGTAGAGAATTTTGTGCCAAATTAAATTGCCCGTTAACGCCTTTGGATAAAAAGTGTATAATTGAAGTAGCAAACGGTAAACTAATTAAGGTTGATAAAATTTTCCGAAATTGAAAAATTAGTTTAGTTAGCGAAATGTTTGCAATTGATTTAATAACGGTGGAATTGGGAAGCTTCGACGTAATTATTGGAATGGACTGGATGTCCAAGGTGAAAGCCGAAGTTGTTTGTCATGAGAAGGCGATTCGCATTCTGAGAGAAAACAGGTTACCCTTAATGGTGTACGGAAAAAAGGGTAATGCCAAATTAAATCTTATTAGTAGTTTGAAGGCGCGCAAACTAATAAGAAAAGGTTGCTATTCCATACTAGCACACGTCGAGAAGGTTGAAAAAGAAGAAAAGAAAATCGATGACGTTCCTGTTGCAAGAGAATTTCCTGAGGTATTTCCGGACGAATTACTGGGACTACCTCCACACCGATCCGTTGAATTTCAAATAGATCTTGTACCAGGAGCCGCACCAATAGCTCGTGCTCCATATAGACTTGTGCCCACCGAAATGAAAGAATTACAAATTCAGCTACAAGAATTATTAGAACGTGGTTTTATCCGACCGAGTACGTCACCATGGGGAGCTCCAATTTTATTCGTTAAAAAGAAAGATGGGTCTTTTCGCATGTGTATCGATTACCGTGAGCTGAACAAAGTAACCATCAAAAACCGATACCCTTTACCCCGAATCGACGACCTATTTGATCAACTCCACGGTTCGAGCGTATACTCCAAAATTGACTTAAGGTCGAGTTATCATCAACTGAGGGTTAAAGAAGCCGATATACCAAAAACATCCTTCAGAACTCGTTATGGCCATTACGAATTCATGGTTATGCCATTCGGTCTGACCAATGCACCCGCAGTTTTCATGGATCTCATGTACCGAGTATGTAGTCCATATTTAGATAAGTTTGTTATTGTCTTTATTGATGACATTCTTATCTATTTGAAGAATAACCAAGAACACGAACAACACTTGAGACTTGTATTAGAGTTGTTAAGAAAAGAACAACTTTATGCAAAATTCTCTAAGTGCGCTTTTTGGTTAAATGAAGTACAATTTCTTGGCCACGTAGTCAGTAGTAATGGAATCAAAGTTGATCCCGCCAAGATCGAAGCCATCAAAAATTGGGAAACCCCGAAAACTCCAACGCAAATACGTCAATTTTTGGGTTTAGCCAGTTATTATAGGAGATTTATTCAAGATTTCTCCCGAGTAGCTAAACCTTTAACTTCCTTGACACACAAGGGAAAAAAGTATGAATGGACTTCCGAACAAGAGGGTGCCTTCCAATTATTGAAAAAGAAGTTGACTACGGCACCTATTTTATCGTTACCTGATGGAATGGAAGATTTTGTTATCTACTGCGACGCATCAAGAATGGGTTTTGGGTGTGTTCTTATGTAACGGAAGAAGTTGATTGCATATGCTTCTCGACAACTCAAAATTCTTGAACAAAACTACACCACACATGATCTGGAATTGGGCGCCGTTGTTTTTGCATTAAAGATGTGGAGACATTATCTATATGGGGTCAAGTTTATTGTATACACCGACCACAAAATCTCCAACATATTTTAAATTAAAAGCAACTAAATATGAGGCAGCGTAGGTGGGTTGAGCTGCTAAATGATTATGATTGTGAAATCCGTTACCACCCGAGGAAAGCGAATGTGGTAGCCGATGCCTTGAGTCGAAAGGAAAGAGAACCTATTCGAGTAAAAGCTATGAACATGATTATTCATACTAATCTTACTACTCGAATAAAAGAGGCACAACAGGAGGTTTTGAAGGAAGGAATTTTTGGAAAGGAAATACCCAAAGGATTAGAAAAATATCTTAATATCCGGGAAGACCGAACCAGGTATTTAGCTGAAAGAATTTGGGTACCAAAGAATGGGGATTTGAGGAAAGTGGTACTAGATGAAGCACATAAAACCAGATATTCAATACATCCCGGAGCGGGGAAAATGTACCAAGACCTCAAGAGAAACTTTTGGTGGTGAGGAATGAAGGCTGATATAGCCACATATGTAGGAGCATGTTTGACTTGTTTTAAAGTCAAAGCTGAACATCAGAAACCATTGGGTCTACTCCAATAACCTGAAATCCCAGAATGGAAATGGGAAAATATTACCATGGATTTCATTGCTAAGTTACCGCGAACCGCAGGTGGTTATGATATGATTTGGTTAATAGTCGATCGTCTTACTAAGTCAGCACACTTTTTGCCAATAAAAGAAGAGGATGGTATAGAGAAATTACCACGATTATACCTGAAAGAAGTTGTTTCTAGACATGGTATACCAATCTCTATTATCTCTGATCGTGATAGCAGATTTTTTTCCAGATTCTGGAAGGCATTACACGAAGCGTTGGGAACTCGTCTAGATTTAAGTACTTCCTATCATCCACAAACTGATGGGTAGAGTGAAAGGACGATTCAGACACTCGAAGACATGCTATGAGCATGTGTTATTGATTTTGGAAGCAGTTGGGATCAACATCTACCGTTAGCTGAGTTTTCCTACAACAACAGCTATCATTCTAGCATTGAGGCAACACCATTCGAGGCACTTTATGGGAGGAAGTACAGGTCTCCGATTTGTTGGAGTGATGTGGGGGAAAAACAAATTACAGGTCCAGAAATTATCCAGGAAACTACCGACAAGGTCATTCAGATTCAGCAATGATTGAAAACAGCCCGAAGTCGGCAAAAGAGCTACGCGGATGTTAGAAGGAAACCTTTAGAGTTTGAGGAGGGTGATATGGTTATGCTTAAGGTATCACCTTGGAAAGGTGTTATTCATTTTGGAAAGCGAGGGAAATTGAGCCCAAGATACATTAGGCCATTCAAGATCGAAAAACGCATTGGGCCGGTGGCCTATCGACTTGAACTACCTCCATAATTAGAAAAGATTCACAACACCTTTCATGTTTTGAACCCGAAGAAATGCCTAGCTACCGAAGATCTCATTATCCCTTTAGACAAAATTTAGATTGATGAGAAATTAAATTTCGTCGAAGAACCCGTCGAAATTATGGATCATGAGGTCAAACGAATCAAACAAAGTAAGATACCAATCGTTAAGGTTCGGTGGAATGCTCGTAGAGGACCTGAATTCACTTGGGAACGAGAAGACCAAATGAAGTTGAAGTACCCACATTTGTTTTCCGATATCGCACGTTAACTAGGTACTATTCTAAATTTCGGGACGAAATTTAATTTAACGGGTTTGTAATGTAACGACCCGGATTTTTCCGCTAATATATAGAAGATTAATATTTACATAATTAAGGTTTCCAACATGTTAGGCAATCAAATTTATTAAGACTTGGTTATTTGGAATGAATTTTATACAAACGTTTGGCCACCCAGTCTGTCTGACGATTCACGAACGTCATATATCGTAATAATTAATTAAAGGAATATATATTTGGATATATATATATATATATATATATATATATATATATATATATACATATATATATATATATACATATATATATATACATATATATATATACATATATATATATATATATATTATGATTTGATTAAATGATATTTAAGTATCTCATTAAGTATAATAACAATGAGTTATATATATTAGATGAGACTACTAACTTAAAGACTTTGAAACAATATACATATATGTATCGATTATCGACGTATTAACTCTTAAGTTAAAATCAATATATATGTATTGTATTAAGATGTATCAATACACTTTTGAAAGACTTAAATACATATATCCATATACTTATACTCAACAAAGATAGCTATATTCATATTCTCATTCAATTCCATCAAGAATTCTACTCATATTCATACGGTATTTATACCCGTATTGTAACCAGTTTCTATACGTATATACTATTGGTATATATACATAAAAATCTGCATCTTACCAACCCTAGGACAGCAAGAAACATGTGGGAGCCATGGATTGACAACTAGTATTAATCATTTAGCTAAAATTCAACATAAGGATCCTATACACTTACCTTAACCTCATGCCATCTTTACTACTTATACATCCATTCCATTTTCATTTCTACTTCATATTTTTCTAACTAAAAACACACATACTCAAACACTCTCTCAAGAACACAACACAATTCAACAAGTTTTAGAATCAAAATCTAAGTTAGAATCATCATAAGAAAGCTTGATCAAGAACATATCAAGATAACCTTCCAGGTATACAAGTTTACTTCCAATCTTTCAATCCAACTCCACAACTCTTTAGAATCCATAATCCTACTTTCATATCAGTAGCTTTCCATCTTATAATCAAGGTAATAAACATATTCAAGCTTTGGTTCAATTCATATAATCATAACTATCTTAAATCAAGATAGATTTCTTACTTGAAACTTTTGTTGATTCCATGATTCTACTTCAAGAATTTCAAGCCATCAAAGCTACCTTTGAGCTAAAGATTATTTACTATATTTTCTAGTAGCTTTACCCTAGTAAGTTGAGGTAATAGCTTTGTTCAAAATCTCGTTCGATTCATATTCATATAGCTATCTTATTTTGAGTTATAACTAATAACAACAAGAACATAGTTTAGATTATTTCTAAACTTGTTTGCAAATAAATTTATCCTTCTAAATTGACTTTTAAAACACTTCAACACATGTATTATGACAGTATTTCAAGCTAACATAAGGATATAAAACTTGTAAACACGAAGAACACCTTAAAATCGAATATACGCCGTCTTAGTCGAACGGGGGCTGTTTTTGGTTTAATTTTAAAAACCTATCTTAAACTTTGAATTAAAAGATTTCCTTTGGTGAAAAATCTTATTTTATATGGATATGAAATATATCCAAAATCCATGGTTAAACTCTAAGTGGAAGTATGTTTTTCAAAAGGGTCATCAAGATATCGTTCTTACGACGGATATGACTATCTTCTCTTATTTGACACCTAAGCTGTATTTTTGACTATAAACCTATACTTTTTCTGTTAATATTAATAATGTTGAGTTTGATACGAAACCATGGCAACTTGAATCACTCAAAACGAATTTGTAACGAAAAAATTATGGGTAAAACAAAATTGGATATTTTTCTTAATTTTTAGCTACGGACATGATTTATAAAAATGGATGCTAACCTTATCCTAGCTAACTTACCTTGTATCCTACACGTATTTATACATGTCTTGTTCTCGAACTTATGGAAATACAATTTATAATAGTCGTGATTAAGTTCTACGACAATATATTATAGTCTTAATAAAGATCGTAAGGCACCATATATATATATGACTTGATCACCGTGGATTCGTATACAAAGTTTTGACATATCATTTTGACTTCTTCTATATATATTATTGGAATGAACTATTAGACACCATTGGCAGTAATCTCGAGTTAGCTGTGGGTCGAAGTGGATTCCAAAATATTATATACTTTGAGTTGTGATCAAGCCTGAGACATGTATACAATGGGTCGTGGATTGCTTCAGACAATATACATATTATGTGTCTTATTATATTAAGACAATATATTATAGTGTTAGTAAATTCTAACACAATATAAGCATTTATATTTATATATATATTTATACTGTTAGACTATTGGACTATTGGACTATTGGACTACGAACATTGGACTACTAACAATGGACAATTAAAATTATCACAAGTATCATAAGTATGGAATATTAATTATATATATATATATATATATATATATATATATATATATATATATATATATATATATATATATATATATATATATATATATATATATATATCTTGACACAAGAATATTATTATTAGGTTCGTGAATTTGTCAAAAGGCCAAGTCTTATCACCATCTATTCGGAAATCATCACAAGTGAGTTATAGTCCCATTTTTACTATCTAAATTATTTTGGGATGAGAATACATGCAAAATTTATAAATGTTTTACAAAATAAGCACAAGTTCATGGAACTACATTCTACGATTGATTTGTTATACCAGATATCTGTACTTATTATTATTATGCTTGGTAACCTAAGAATTAGTGAAAAACACTAATTGATACGAATCCTAAAGGTAGATCTACGGGCACCAACCACCCCCATTTTCGAATAATGGAAATGCTTTAGTACTTCGAAGGGTTCTTGTCATATATTTGAATAGTGGAATGTATGATGCCAGATATCTTAAGCGCTCTACGTTAAGGTCGGTTACCAGGCGACTCATCGTATGAATGATTTTTGCAGTTGTAATGATCCTGCTCATTTAATTAAATGAAATCTTGAAATTAAACCTATGAATCACCAACATTTTTGTTGACGTTTTAAGCATGTTTATTCTTAGGTGTATATTAAAAATGCTTCCGCTGTCGTATGCCAACCCAAGGTCAAGATTTGGAGTCGGCATAATTGTTTATATTGTTTAAACTTGCATTCGGAGTATTTGTTGTAATATATTTGATCATATTGTAATGGGTTGTGTAAAAACTTATTTATTTGAGGAGATTGTCTTTGATAGACAATCTAAATTATGTCATTAAGACCTTTATTCAATAATAAAGGTTATGGTTGTTTTTAAAAAACGAATGCAAGATTTGAAAAACGTCTCATATAGAGGTCAAAACCTCGCAAAGAAACCAATTAATATGAAACGTTTATAATTAATATGAATGGGGCATTTGATCCTCCTACTTGTTACACCTGTGGAGAGAAGGGGCATATTAGTCCTCACTGCCCGAAGAAGAAAGATACCCCTGCTACTGGAGCCAATACCACCAATACGAAGAGCCGTGCATTTGTCATAACGGCTGAGGAAGCCCGTGAGGAAGATGAAGTCATTACGGGTACGTTTCTTGTCAATGATTGCTACCCAAACATTTTATTCAATACGGGTGCCGATAAGAGTTACGTGTCTAGTGAATTTTGTACCTTATTCACCGAGAGACCACAACTCCTAGAAACTAAACAACTAGTAGAGGTAGCAAACGGAAAAGTTATGAAAGTTGATCACATCTATAAAAACTGTAATCTAAAACTAGCCGACCAAGAATTTAAGATTGACCTTTTGTCGATAGAGTTAGCAAGCTTCAATGTTGTAGTTGGAATGGACTGGTTACGTCCATTACATGCTGCAATCTTGTGTTTCGATAAGACCGTTAACATTCCGTTGGGAAATGGAGAGACTCTCGTCATTCAAGGCGACAAGAGTGGTTCCAAGCTCAACATCATTTCTTGCATCAAAACCCGTAAATACCTTATGAAAGGTTATCCCGCGATATTAACCCATGTTAAGATAGTCGAACCGAAGGAAAAGCTTATTGATGACGTGCCGGTGGTTAGAGATTATCCCGAGGTATTTCTTGAAGATCTTCCTGGTCTTCCACCTCCTCGACAAGTCGAATTTCAGATTGATTTTATCTCCTGGTGCTGCTCTTGTTGCTAAAGCACCATACCGTTTAGCACCTTCCGAAATGAAGGAACTTTCCAACCAACTCCAAGAACTATTGGATAAAGGTTTCATTCGTCCAAGCTCGTCCCTATGGGGAGCTCCTATTCTATTCGTTAAAAAGAAAGATGGTACGTTGAGGATGTGTATTGATTACCGCGAACTCAACAAGCTTACTATCAAGAACCATTATCCATTACCGCGTATTGATGATCTATTTGACCAACTTCAAGGGTCGAGTGTTTATTCGAAAATTGATCTGAGGTCCGGTTATCACCAACTTAGGGTCAAGGAATCTGATATTCCTAAGACTGCTTTTCATACTCATTATGGGCACTATGAATTTTGTGTCATGCCTTTTGGCTTAACTAATGTTCCTGCCGTGTTCATGGATCTTATGAATCGTTTCTGCAAACCATATCTCGACAAATTTGCCATTGTATTCATTGACGACATCTTAATCTACTCAAAGAGTGAGAAAGAACATGAGCAGCATTTGCGCATGATTTTTGAACTCTTACGAAAGGAACAACTTTACGCTAAGTTTTCAAAGTGCGAGTTTTGGCTCAAAACCTACAATTCCTCGAACATGTTGTTGATAGTAATGGAATACATGTCGATCCAGCTAAGATTACCGCTATTCAAAACTGGGAGACACCAAGGACTGCGAAGCATATTCGTCAATTTTTGGGACTTGCCGGTTATTACCGGAGATTCATAAAAGATTTTTCCCTCCTTGCTAAACCCCTTACAAAGTTAACTCACAAAGAGAAGAAATTTGAGTGATCCAAAGAACATGAATCTGCATTTAAGATTCTGAAGGATAAATTGACCACAGCCCCGATTTTATCTTTACCTGAAGGCTCGGACGATTTTGTTGTTTACTGCGATGCCTCAAAGCAAGGCTTTGGTTGTGTTTTAATGCAACGTGAAAAGGTTATTGCATATGCATCTAGACAGTTGAAGAAACATGAGAAGAACTATACCACACATGACCTGGAATTAGGAGCCGTGATATTTGCACTAAAGATGTGGAGACATTACCTCTATGGGGTTAGAATCATGGTGTATACCGATCATAAAAGTCTTCAACATATCTTTGACCAGAAGCAATTAAACATGAGAGAAAGACGATGGCTCGAGTTATTGAATGATTATGACTGTGAGCTGAAATACCATCCTGGCAAGGTGAATGTAGTTGCCGATGCCCTTAGTCGAAAAGACAATGTTAGACATGTTCGTGCTATAAACCTGAAAATCAAATCGAATCTTATATTACAAATCTGTGAAGCTCAACTTGAAGCTATTAAACCAGCACTTATCGAAGGTGAAGGACCTATCGGTTTCGAGAACCAACTCCAAGTGAAAGCTAATGGTACACGGTACTTTGGTAACAGAATTTGGGTTCCTCGCTTCGGTAATCTTCGTGATCTAGTCTTGGAAAAAGCTCATAAGACTAGGTACTCTATTCATCCCGGTTCCAGTAAGATGTATCACGATGTGAAGGAATTTTACTGGTGGCTTAACATGAAAGCCGACATTGCTACTTATGTTAGTAAGTGTCTCACTTGTTTGAAAGTCAAGGCTAAACATCAAAAGCCTTCTGGTCTGTTGACACAACCCGATATCCCGCTGTGGAAGTGAGAATGTGTCATAACCCGTCCTTAACCATAAGAACGCGTTAGATAACGTATGATTTCATTGCGAGGTATTGACCTCTATATGAGACATTTTTAAAAGAAAAACTGCATATATTATACATTACAAACCACAACCATTATTTTTGTTACAAGCTTAAGACAATAAAAAGAAGATTAACGTTTAGCGATAATCTTCGACTTACAAACTTTACAAATGATGACAACAACACGGTTTCTAGCATATTTTACAATACAACATCTCGGATATGCAGTTTTATTTTTGACACAAACATGCGTACGCAAGATCCTGGTTAGATCCAACATGATGCAGCGGAAGCTTTAGAAATCACCTGAGAATAGACATGTTTTAAAAGGTCAACATAAAGTTGGTGAGATATAGGTTTTATGCCGGCAGCAATATATATATAGACCACAAGATTTCGTATATAAACAGTTTAATAAAAGTATTCTAAGTGGTTGAGCACTTGGTAACCATACTTAACATTTTCACGTCGCATATTCCCTTTAATATGAAATCTTACTACACCGTACCAAGTGTAGTCACAAAACGAAGTACTGTGCAACCGTTGAATACTGGTCGTCCAGTCCGGTTGGGGTTGTCAGGCCCGATAGATCTATCAACAGGATTCGCGTTTACAATACCGCTGTAAATATTAGTTACCAAGCTACAGGGAAGTATGCCAGTGGTACAACTCAACGTAGAATATATTTTTCAGTTACTTGTGTCCATAATGTAAAACATAAAATACATGTATTCTCATCCCGAAATATTTAGAGTTTAAAAGTGGGACTATATACTCACTCGTGTCTTGATGATATATATATTTTGACTCGGTCTTCCGGTTGATATCACGAACCTATCCATATATAATATATCAATATGTTTTCATTTTAAAACAAACGTTATATATATATATACTTGTTATACTTTTAATACTTAGAATAATTCCTTAGTCCGTAGTTAGCATTTCTTTGTTAGTAACTCAATTTTAATGGTTCATTTTTAGATGTTTAATATACCCGCAATGAAATAAACCAAACCCCCAACGAAATAAATAAAATCCCAACGTATATGAATTGGTCGAGATTAATCTTGACCCACGGTACCGGTGTTGTCAAATGACGTATTGCGTACATAAAGTACCGGTGTTGTCAAATGACGTGTTGCGTACAAACATGGGATCTTATGATTAATCTTCTCGTGTTGCTTACGGGTGATCCTGAACCATATGAAATTGAATTATGAGTACATATATATAAAATATCATGTTATCTTATAAAGATGTGATTTTATGTAAATTTTTCCAATGAATCCCGAAGTCAATTAAGTCTTGGATAACCAATTTTGTTTCGGTCATAGTTTCTTCGTTACAAGTCCGTTTTCATTGATTCAAATTGCCATCTTCTTGGATCGAGTTCTTCTTTAAGACTAGGAACTGTAAATACCTTGGTTTGTATTCAAAATCATACGGCATAGGTGAAAGTTTAGTGAAACATATGAAGTTAAACATTTTTGTTACAACAAAATCATTTAATGACCATTTTTCCAAAAATACTTATACTTTGAAAAACCAAGTTTTACCTTGTTAAATTAACATATAAATAAGTTATGTTACATGTCTTGAAGTATTTTAAAAGTTAAATTAGAAGGATCTATTTAGTTTGCAAACAAGTTTGAAAACATTCAAACTATGTTCTTGTTGTTAAACTTTTGTACCACAAAATAAGATAGCTATATATATATGAATTGAATAAGGTTATGAACATAGATTCTACCTCAAGTTCCTTGGATAATTTTGCTGTAAAAGAGGAGTAAGAAGCTAGAATCAAAAGGGTAATAGAAGTGGATGAAAGATTGGAAGTAAGTTGGTGTTCTTGGAAGGTTTTCTTGAAGTGTTGTTGTAAGAGTTTTCTTATGGTGTTTTAGTATGGTTTTTATGGCTAGATCTTCTTGGTTATTTGCTGGATTGTTATGGAGTTTAGAGAGTAAGAAAGAGTGTGTGTTTTTGATAAGAAAATGGTAGTAAAAATGGATCAAAATGAGCATGTATATATACACCAAAAAAACGTGTATCATGGTGTATATGGACAAAATTTTCAAGTTATAATTTTATGTATCTAGTCCTAATTGCTTCCAAATTCAATTACCTAGCCCTCATGGCATGAACAATGGCTGGTTAGGTGGTGATTTTGATGTGTATTTACTATTAGTAAATACGTATAGGAGCTGGGTATGATACGGTACATATACCGTAGATATACGTATAGAAATTTTGTGAAAAATGGAATGAGGATTCAAATATAGCTATCTTTTGTGAATACACTTATATGGTTTTATGTATTTAAGTCTTTAAAAGTGATTAAATACACTACTTATACAATATATGTATAAACATTATATGTCTTAAGTATTTATGTCAAATAACGTTACGTATAGTTATCGTTTTGAAAACTTAAGTTAGTAGTTTCAAAATACACATATAACTTGTTGTTATTAATACAAAATGAGATATTAAAACATTTATTAATCATGTTAAATATGTATATATACATTTATATACACAAACGTATAATTATCATATATTGTATAGTTCGTGATATCATCGGTCAAACTAGACGGTCAAACGTTGTGTAAAACTCTTTTCGGAAATATAAGTCTCGACAATTTGGATTGCTTATCATGTTGGCAAGGTTTAATTTATGTAAATATTAATCTTATAAGTATAGTATGATCGAAAAAGTGCGGGTCGTTACATTACCTCCCCGTTAAATAAATTTCGTCCCGAAATTTTAAAATTGTACCTATTTTGCGTCATCGAGAAACAAGTGTGGATACTTTTGCTTCATCTGATCCTCTCGTTCCCAAGTAAACTCGGGACCTCTTCTAGCATTCCAACGAACCTTAACAATCGGTATATTGCTCTGTTTGAGCTTTTTAACTTCACGGTCCATGATTTCGATTGGTTCTTCGACGAATTGTAGTTTCTCGTCGACATGGATTTCTTCAAGAGGAATGGTAAGGTCTTCCTTTGCAAGACACTTCTTAAGGTTCGAGATGTGAAAGGTATTATGTACTCCGGCGAGTTGTTGCGGTAACTCGAGTCGATAAGCTACCGGTCCAATGCGTTCGATGATCTTGAACGGGCCTGCGTACCTTGGGTTCAGTTTACCCCTTTTGCCGAAACGTATTACACCTTTCCAAGGTGACACCTTTAGCATAACCATGTCCCCGACCTGAAACTCTAATGGTTTCCTTCGAACATCGGCGTAGCTCTTTTGGCGACTACGGGCTGTTTTCAATCTCTCCTTGATTTGTACTATCTTCTCGGTCGTTTCGTGTATGATTTCGGGACCAGTTAAATGTCGATCTCCTACTTCATTCCAACAGATAGGAGATCTACACTTCCTTCCATACAATGCTTCAAATGGCGCAGCTCCAATGCTCGCATGATAACTATTATTATACGAGAATTCTGCTAACGGTAGATATTTATCCCATCCGTTTCCAAAATCGATCACACATGCCCTGAGCATGTCTTCAAGAGTCTGAATTGTTCTTTCACTCTGCCCGTCGATCTGCGGATGATATGCGGTACTCATATCCAAACGAGTTCCTAGTGCCTCCTGTAGTGATTGCCAAAACTTTGAGGTAAATCTACTATCACGATCGGATATAATGGAAATAGGTATTCCATGCCTTGAAACAACTTCCTTTATATACAATCGTAATAGTTTCTCCATTCTATCTGTTTCCTTTATAGGCAAGAAATGTGCAGACTTGGTGAGACGATCAACAATCACCCAAATGGTGTCGTATCCCCAGGCAGTCTTTGGTAACTTCGTGATGAAATCCATGGTAATACCATCCCATTTCCATTCTGGGATTTCTGGTTGTTGAAGTAACCCTGACGGCTTTTGATGTTCTGCTTTGACTTTGGAACAAGTCAAACATTCCCCAACATATGTTGCAACGTCGGTCTTTAAGTTAGGCCACCAATAACGTGTCTTAAGATCTTGATACATCTTTCCAACTCCAGGATGTATCGAGTATCTTGTCTTATGTGCCTCGTTCAATATCAACTTCCTTAATCCACCCAACTTCGGTACCCAAATACGATTTGCAAAATACCGAATTCCATCTTCCCGTACAACAAGTTGTTTCTCGTACTTTTTCATTATTTCATTCTTTATGTTTTCTTCATTGAGTGCTTCTCGTTGAACTTCCTTGATTTGTGAGTTGAGATTCATACGAATTTTTATGTTCATTGCTCGAACTCGAATTGGTTCTCGTTCTTTTCTGCTTAAAGCATCAGCCACCACATTTGCCTTCCCAGGATGATAACGAATTTCACAATCATAGTCGTTTATTAACTCGACCCACCTACGTTGCCTCATGTTCAATTGTTTCTGATCAAAAATATGTTGAAGGCTTTTATGATCAGTAAACACAGTGAATTTAACCCCATACAAGTAGTGTCTCCACATCTTCAATGCAAACACGACTGCTCCCAATTCTAGATCATGCGTCGTATAATTTCGCTCGTGAATCTTCAATTGTCGGGATGCAAATACAATAACTTTCTTCCGTTGCATAAGAACACAACCAAAACCTTGTCGCGAAGCATCACAATATATTTCAAAATCATCGTTCCCTTCTGGTAACGATAATATAGGCGCCGTAGTTAACTTCTTCTTCAGTATTTGAAATGCGTTCTCCTGCTCCGAGGTCCATTCATATTTCTTCCCTTTTTGCGTTAACGCTGTCAACGGCTTAGCTATTCGGGAAAAATCTTGAATAAACCTTCTATAATAACCGGCTAAACCCAAAAATTGGCGTATCTGTGTTGGTGTATTAGGAGTCTCCCATTTTTCAATAGCTTCAGTTTTTGCTGGATCAACCTGAATTCCTTCGCTATTAACAACATGGCCAAGAAATTGCACTTCTTTCAACCAAAAAGCACACTTAGAAAATTTAGCATATAGCTGTTCTTTTCTTAACAACTCCAATATCAACCTTAAATGCTCTTCATGCTCTTGCTCACTCTTGGAATAGATAAGAATATCATCAATGAAAACGATAACAAATTTATCTAAATACGGACTACAAACTCGATTCATGAGGTCCATGAATACAGCTGGCGCATTTGTCAATCCAAACGGCATGACCAAAAATTCGTAATGACCATAACGTGTCCGAAAAGCAGTTTTCGGAATGTCCTCTTCTTTGACGCGTAGTTGATGATAGCCCGATCTTAAGTCGATTTTCGAATACACGCATGATCCTTGCAATTGATCAAATAAGTCATCAATTCTCGGTAGTGGATACCGATTCTTGATAGTTAACTTATTTAATTCACGATAGTCTATACACATCCTAAAAGATCCATCTTTCTTCTTAACAAACAAAATTGGAGCTCCCCACGGTGAAGTACTCGGTCGTATGAATCCACGGTCCAGTAATTCTTTTAACTGACTTTAAAGTTCTTTTAACTCGGACGGTGCAAGTCTATATGGAGCACGAGCCACTGGTGCAGCTCCTGGTACTAAATCTATTTGAAATTCTACCGATCTAAATGGAGGTAATCCCGGCAATTCTTCCGGAAAAACTTCAGGAAAATCTCTTGCCACAGGCACGTCGTTGATGCACTTTTCTTTCTTTTCGACTTTATTAACATGTGCTAAAATAGCGTAACATCCCTTTTCTAAACACTTCTTGGCTTTCAAACAGCTAATGAGTTTTAGCTTTGAATTACCCTTCTCTCCATAAATCATCACCGGTATTTTATCCTTACCAGGAATACGAATTGCCTTCTTGGCACAAACAACTTCCGCTCCTATTTTGGACATCCAGTCTATGCCGACTATTACATCAAAACCTCCTAATTCTACGGGTATTAAGTCGATTTTAAACGTTTCTCCGGCTAGATTTATTTCACAATCACGACAAATTTTATCGGCTTTAATTAGTTTACCATTAGCTAACTCAATCAAGTACTTAGCATCTAGAGGTAATGATGAACAATTCAATTTAGTGTAAAAATTTATACACACGTAACTTCTATCGGCGCCAGTATCAAATAAAATAGATGCTGATAAGTTATTAATGGTAAACGTACCCGTAACAAGCTCCGGGTCTTCTCGTGCCTCTCTAGCATTAATAACAAACGCTCTTCCACGTGCAAGTCCGCCATTCTGATTCGGGCACTGGCTCTTATAGTGACCTTGTTTTCCACACCCAAAACAAGTAATGTTAGCCAAAGCAGTTCTATTTGCGTTGGTGGCAGGAGTCTTGTTACCATTTGCATTTGTAACGAGAGCCTTACAATCTTCAACAAGATGTCCCTGTCGATTGCATTTGGTGCACAACACACTACAGTAACCAAAGTGATGTTTGTGACAACGGTTGCATAAAGGACTTTGTCCTTTGTAACCAAAGCCTGAACCGCTACCCGCACCTTTCGGGGTTTCTGGTTTCTTAAAAGATTGCTGTTGGTAACCTCGATCATAATTTCCGTTCCACTTCCTTTTGTTACTCGATACCTTCACCTCAGTAGTGAATGCTTTCTTATCCAGAATGACCTGATCCATTAACTCGTTCGCCATGGTTATAGCTTCATGAATTGTCTTAGGTTTCGACGCCGTAACGTTTGCCTTGACCTTTTTGGGCAAACCACCTTTGTACATTTCAATCTTCCGTGCTTCGGTTGGAACCAATTCAGGACATAGTAAAACCAATTCCATGAATCGCTGATTGTAGTTGGTGATTTCAGTACCAACCACCTTCAAACTTCGTAACTCATCTTCTAACTTAATAACCTCATTCCTTGGACAATACTCGGTGATTATCATTGCTTTGAATTCTTCCCATGGAGTATCATAAGCTACATCTCCTCCTACCGCCTTCACATAATTCTTCCACCATGTGAGTGCACTATCTTGTAAAGTGCACGATGCAAACTTGGTCATGTCTTTTTCATCACAACCACTGATTTTAAACACCGTCTCCATCTTTTCTATCCATCGGGTTAAACCGATCGGTCCTTCCGTTCCACTGAATGATGAGGGCTTGCAAGCTTGAAACGTCTTGTAGGAGCATCCTACACGAGGATTTGGGTTAACTGCAGCAGCTCTTGTAGCCTCAACCCATAACATTCTGTCGTTCACTCGCTGGTTGATGAGTTCCTCGAGTTCTTGTTCCGTCATTCGATTCAATCGCGCCATTTCCTAATGAAAGAAAATAATTATTCACATGGAATATTATAGATGTAGTGTGTATTTATAGTACATTTATAGCTTGTTAATAATATGAACCAGGTATTATTATAAAAGCCTTTTCTTCTTATTAGCGTTTTATAATTATATCAAGGGTAGTACCTACCCGTTAATGTTCATACTTAATAGCTTAGTACAGAACCAATTACTACAATCTAAATAATACTTAACCATGGAAAATTATTGCATTTCATACTTCGCTATTTTACATATGCTTATCTTACATCGAACATTAAACAAACCACACTAATAATATTATACAAAACATTATTTGATTCCATGGTTTAATTCGGCAGCGCATCGTTTGATCTATTTCCCAAAACATTTATGTCCAGGGAATCCCCCAACGCGAATCCTAGCTGTCTCCCTACGTTTTGGCTGAGGAGCCGAAAAACTAGACGCCGGGATAGCACTAATAGGAATAGCGGGGATAGGGGTGGTAGTGTTTAGTGGAATTGGTGCCACTTCATTCTCATTAAACTCGGGATTTGGATTTTCTAATTCACTAGCTTTTCGTTTCTTTCCTTGATTATATTTTTCTTTCGTAATTTCCTCGGGTTCACTTTCCTCTTCGGGTTCACTTTCCTCCTCGGGTTCACTTTCCGATATTTCTATAGTTGGTTCATCCGGAAATTGTGAGTCTTCCCCAAAAATACCACTTTCGTCATCGGATATGTTAATGACTGAAACACAATCTGAAGGTTCTGATTCGGAGTCGCTGAATGTGATAATAAGTTTCGAGCCCGACATCTATCACACAACAACTAACCCATTAGTACTTACATAATATTTACACATACATTTTAACCAACAGTGATAAGCAATGGTTTTTTTTTTTTTTTTTTTTTTAAATCAGACCCGGTCAAAGTCCAGACTTTACTAATGTATCCTAACAACTTCTCGGTTAGACACACTAATGCAAACCTGGTTCGCTAAGACCAACGCTCTGATACCACATGTCATAACCCGTCCTTAACCATAAGAACACGTTAGATAACGTATGATTTCATTGCGAGGTATTGACCTCTATATGAGACATTTTTAAAAGAAAAACTGCATATATTATACATTACAAACCACAACCATTATTTTTGTTACAAGCTTAAGACAATAAAAAGAAGATTAACGTTTAGCGATAATCTTCGACTTACAAACTTTACAAATGATGACAACAACACGGTTTCTAGCATATTTTACAATACAACATCTCGGATATGCAGTTTTATTTTTGACACAAACATGCGTACGCAAGATCCTGGTTAGATCCAACATGATGCAGCGGAAGCTTTAGAAATCACCTGAGAATAGACATGTTTTAAAAGGTCAACATAAAGTTGGTGAGATATAGGTTTTATGCCGGCAGCAATATATATATAGACCACAAGATTTCGTATATAAACAGTTTAATAAAAGTATTCTAAGTGGTTGAGCACTTGGTAACCATACTTAACATTTTCACGTCGCATATTCCCTTTAATATGAAATCTTACTACACCGTACCAAGTGTAGTCACAAAACGAAGTACTGTGCAACCGTTGAATACTGGTCGTCCAGTCCGGTTGGGGTTGTCAGGCCCGATAGATCTATCAACAGGATTCGCGTTTACAATACCGCTGTAAATATTAGTTACCAAGCTACAGGGAAGTATGCCAGTGGTACAACTCAACGTAGAATATATTTTTCAGTTACTTGTGTCCATAATGTAAAACATAAAATACATGTATTCTCATCCCGAAATATTTAGAGTTTAAAAGTGGGACTATATACTCACTCTTGTCTTGATGATATATATATTTTGACTCGGTCTTCCGGTTGATATCACGAACCTATCCATATATAATATATCAATATGTTTTCATTTTAAAACAAACGTTATATATATATATACTTGTTATACTTTTAATACTTAGAATAATTCCTTAGTCCGTAGTTAGCATTTCTTTGTTAGTAACTCAATTTTAATGGTTCATTTTTAGATGTTTAATATACCCGCAATGAAATAAACCAAACCCCCAACGAAATAAATAAAATCCCAACGTATATGAATTGGTCGAGATTAATCTTGACCCACGGTACCGGTGTTGTCAAATGACGTATTGCGTACATAAAGTACCGGTGTTGTCAAATGACGTGTTGCGTACAAACATGGGATCTTATGATTAATCTTCTCGTGTTGCTTACGGGTGATCCTGAACCATATGAAATTGAATTATGAGTACATATATATAAAATATCATGTTATCTTATAAAGATGTGATTTTATGTAAATTTTTCCAATGAATCCCGAAGTCAATTAAGTCTTGGATAACCAATTTTGTTTCGGTCATAGTTTCTTCGTTACAAGTCCGTTTTCATTGATTCAAATTGCCATCTTCTTGGATCGAGTTCTCCTTTAAGACTATGAACTGTAAATACCTTGGTTTGTATTCAAAATCATACGGCATAGGTGAAAGTTTAGTGAAACATATGAAGTTAAACATTTTTGTTACAACAAAATCATTTAATGACCATTTTTCCAAAAATACTTATACTTTGAAAAACCAAGTTTTACCTTGTTAAATTAACATATAAATAAGTTATGTTACATGTCTTGAAGTATTTTAAAAGTTAAATTAGAAGGATCTATTTAGTTTGCAAACAAGTTTGAAAACATTCAAACTATGTTCTTGTTGTTAAACTTTTGTACCACAAAATAAGATAGCTATATATATATGAATTGAATAAGGTTATGAACATAGATTCTACCTCAAGTTCCTTGGATAATTTTGCTGTAAAAGAGGAGTAAGAAGCTAGAATCAAAAGGGTGATAGAAGTGGATGAAAGATTGGAAGTAAGTTGGTGTTCTTGGAAGGTTTTCTTGAAGTGTTGTTGTAAGAGTTTTCTTATGGTGTTTTAGTATGGTTTTTATGGCTAGATCTTCTTGGTTATTTGCTGGATTGTTATGGAGTTTAGAGAGTAAGAAAGAGTGTGTGTTTTTGATAAGAAAATGGTAGTAAAAATGGATCAAAATGAGCATGTATATATACACCAAAAAAACGTGTATCATGGTGTATATGGACAAAATTTTCAAGTTATAATTTTATGTATCTAGTCCTAATTGCTTCCAAATTCAATTACCTAGCCCTCATGGCATGAACAATGGCTGGTTAGGTGGTGATTTTGATGTGTATTTACTATTAGTAAATACGTATAGGAGCTGGGTATGATACGGTACATATACCGTAGATATACGTATAGAAATTTTGTGAAAAATGGAATGAGGATTCAAATATAGCTATCTTTTGTGAATACACTTATATGGTTTTATGTATTTAAGTCTTTAAAAGTGATTAAATACACTACTTATACAATATATGTATAAACATTATATGTCTTAAGTATTTATGTCAAATAACGTTACGTATAGTTATCGTTTTGAAAACTTAAGTTAGTAGTTTCAAAATACACATATAACTTGTTGTTATTAATACAAAATGAGATATTAAAACATTTATTAATCATGTTAAATATGTATATATACATTTATATACACAAACGTATAATTATCATATATTGTATAGTTCGTGATATCATCGGTCAAACTAGACGGTCAAACGTTGTGTAAAACTCTTTTCGGAAATATAAGTCTCGACAATTTGGATTGCTTATCATGTTGGCAAGGTTTAATTTATGTAAATATTAATCTTATAAGTATAGTATGATCGAAAAAGTGCGGGTCGTTACAGAATGTATCACTGTGGATTTCGTTACTAAGTTTCCTAAGACTCCAAACGGTAACGATACTATTTGGGTCATAGTTGATCGTCTTACTAAATCTGCACATTTTTACCAATCAAGGAAACCGACAAGATGGAGAAATTATCACAACTCTATATTAAAGAAATTGTCTCACGTCATCGAGTTCCTATCTCAATTATTTCTGATCGCGACGGTCGATTCGTTTCTAGATTCTGGAAAACTTTGCAATCTGCACTTGGAACTCAACTCGACATGAGTACAGCCTATCGTCCGCAGACTGATGGCCAAAGTGAACGAACCATTCAAACCATGGAAGATATGCTATGTGTTTGTGCAATCGATTTCGGCAAAGGTTGGGATAGACACTTGCCTTTAGCTGAATTTTCCTACAACAACAGTTATCACTCTAGCATTAAAGCTGCACCTTTTGAAGCTTTATACGGTCGAAAATGTCGATCCCCTTTGTGTTGGGATGAACTTGAGGACAGACATTTAACTGGTCCTGAAATTATTCATGAAACTACCGAAAAGATCGTCCAGATTAAGCAACGATTAAAAACTGCCCGCAGCCGACATAAGAGCTATGCTGATAAGCATCGGAAGGATATAGAATTTCAAGTTGGAGATAAAGTCATGTTGAAAGTATCCCCTTAGAAAGGAGTCGTCCGCTTCGGTAAACGAAGTAAACTCAGTCCACGATATGTTGGACCTTTCACAATCACTCAAAGAGTTGGTCCCGTGGCGTACAGATTAGAACTACC
Source organism: Rutidosis leptorrhynchoides (assembly GCF_046630445.1). Lineage (NCBI taxonomy): Eukaryota > Viridiplantae > Streptophyta > Magnoliopsida > Asterales > Asteraceae > Rutidosis > Rutidosis leptorrhynchoides. The sequence continues at coordinate 422,698,932 of NC_092336.1, forward strand.
AACTGAACTTAGCCAAGTACATGATGTGTTTCATGTCTCGAATCTTAAAAAGTGTCTTGCTGATGACACACTTGTTATTCCTTTGGATGATATCCGCATTGATTAGCAAATGCACTTCGTTGAAGAACCTATAGAAATCATGAATGAAGAGGTCAAACAAACGCGTAAAAGCAACATACCTATTGTTAAAGTCCGTTGGAATTCGCGTAGAGGCCCCGAATATACATGGGAACGCAAAGACCAAATGATACGGAAATATCCCCATCTCTTCTCAAACGCTGATGCATCCGAGAAGTCTACCTAAAACTTCGGGACGAAGTTTCTAATAACGGGGAGGTACTATAACGACCCTCATTTTTCCATTCTATATTTTCCCAATATTAAATGCCCAAACAATATAATTAAAACTTAATGATTAAACTTAAATCAACAATTGATAAGTATTAAGAGTTATAAAGCATATTAATTAACTTTGTGCAATAATTGACAAGTTAATAAAAGATGAAAATAATAAGCTAATTAACTTTCGTGAACAAAATGTAATACTCTAAAACTGTTGCATTCAAACAATTAAACTAGAACATTTAAAGAACCATTTTAACCAAACCAAACTACAAGGTAAAAAACAAAAAAGTTCCACTTCCTTTACCTAACCCTAGCCGTGACCTAGGAAGGGCAAAAAGACCCTTTCGCCCTTGGTAAAAAACGGCCAAAACAACCATCATAAACCTAACCCTAAAGCTTGACTTTTGCACCAAGTTTTCCCATTTTGTCCCTAGGTCTAGATCCTTCCAATTACAACTATAAAAGGAGGTGAAGGCTAGCTCATTTTCATCATTCATCACATCTACAATCATCTCTAAAATCCTCTCCCTCTCCTTTGTGGTTTTCGGCCAAACCACCACCACAACACCACCACCACCTTTTTGAAGTTTTGGTTAATTACTTCTTGTTTTCCGGGCTTGTTCTTCGTGTTCATCAAGATCTTCAAGCATGTTCTTCGTTATTCGGGTTATCTGATCTTCATCTTCAAGTGATATTCATCTTTTCTTGTTAATCTTCATCATCCATCATCAAGCTATAACCCTAGATCCAAATCTTTTAAATTCTATATTTCGATTCATGTTTATATTCATAATCATATTCATTCTTTGATCTTAATATTCATATTGTTCATGTAAAAAAATATATAAACAATATGCATATACATATACGCGATTAAAAAAAAGAAATATTGTTGAATCTTTAAACCCTAATTATTTGGATCATTAACATGTATGTAATCTTGGTAAAAATATACAAAATATATATATATACATATACCACGTATACATATACATATATATATAAAAAATAATATAAACATATACATACATATACATATACGGCTTTAAAAAAAATTTGTTTAGATCTTTAAAACCCTAAAACCTAATCATGTTTATATTATTACTCATGTTTATTAATTGTAAAAAATATATATATAATACATATATATATATATATATATATATATATATATATATATATATATATATATACCTACGGCTACATATACATATAAAAAAAAGACTATATATACATGCATATATACACGACATATACATACTACATATACATAAACATTAAATAATATATAACCCTAATACTACTTAAACCCTAAACATTAATTATATAAACCCTAAACACTATTAAATACTACTAAACCCTAATCATTAATTAATTATTAAATACTACTCTAATTAATTAAAACCCTAATACTACTACTTATACTACATACTACTACCTAACGTTTATACACTTATACTACTACTAACACTTATAATGTACTACTTATATTATAATACTTATATTATAAGAATATAACATGCGATTACAATAGTCATTCACGATAACGTGAGATTACTTGAACGTCTACGCTACTTGTGGCCTAGGGTGATCCTTGGTATCATTATGGGACGCTTGTGGATCTCGAATGCCAAGACTTATATTCTGGTCCAGATATCCTGGGCCGCTCGGTAACAATAGATCATTCGAGTGACTTGCCGGTGGCATAGATGTTTGGGTATGGTGCACAATATCAAACCCGACTATAGTGATCATATACTCACTAAGTGCACAACACATGGTCACTTGCACACTTAATAAGTGGTGAACTTATTAAGGACAACTCACTAGTGTTCAACACTAACTTACTAAACATGGAAACTTACTAAAAATGGAAACTTACTAAGAATGGGAACTTAGTAAAACAAACTACACTTAAACACTTGCATACTTAACTTAAACTTGGGAAAACATTTAACTACTCTTAAATGTCATTAGGTTGACTTTCTGCTCACATTCATCCAACTCTTCTTATCCGAGGAATAAGAAACTCTTCTCCTACTTACTAAGGTGAACTTCATAGCCCACTTACTATTGCGCAATTTATTTAAACTTACTGGGGTGAGACACATGCTTTTTTTAATATTTACAACTTAGACACAAGTACCAACTATTAAACTGTGCTATACTTGGCTATGTCCTGCAAGTCCCCACTATGATATTTTTAATTGCTTTTACATAACGCATTCTTAATTATTGGAGGTAGGCCTATCGGGTCTGGAGTAACGTTCTCGATACATTTGACCAAGTCATTGTATTACTTAATAATGATTCAAACCGACAAGGACAGTACAACTTGTCATGGGGCAAACTTTGAAACTGTTTAGTCTAAATATCACAAACTTGGCACTACTTTTAGATCCCTGCAAGATCTACTTTTGTAAATAAAAATCTTGTGGTCTAAACAACTGTCAACTATTTTTTTAAACCTATGAACTTCACTCAACCTTTTTGGTTGACACTTTAGCATGTTTTGTCTCAGGTTACGATTGATCAGCTTACTCTTATCAGTGTGATGCTACTTGGACGCTAGGGCTTGAAGAAAGAGTCACATTTATTATTTATGCATTTATTTACATTCTTGTAACGACATTCTATTTATTTTCCGCTGCGTACTCAATAAAGTTTGTTTTTATCATATAGTGTCGTTCTCATTATATAATATGTTGGTATTTTTGATATTAATGTCACATTCACCCAGGCCCTAACTGGGGGTGTGATACTATTCATGCAATCAATGCAGTAAGATGGGTCTAGACTAAGAATGATAAGCATGTAATTTTCGACAAGAAATGATTCGCAAAACTTTTTGACATGCAGACACGGTCGAAGTCCAGATCACTAATGCATCTTAATAACTATCCGTTAGACACACTAATGCAAGACCTAGTTTGCTAAGACCACCGCTCTGATACCACATGAGACGACCCATCCTAATCCATAAGGAAGAATACAATAACATATGGGTACAATACGAGGTATTTGACCTCTATATGATACATTTTACAAACATTGCATTCGTTTTTAAAAGACAAACTTTCATTACATCGAAAGTTGACAGGCATGCATACCATTTCATAATATCCAAACTATAAATGACCTAATCTGTCATTTATTTAATAATAATCTTTATTGAACTCAATGACTTGAATGCAACGTCTTTTGAAATATGCCATGAATGACTCCAAGTAATATCTTTAAAATGAGCAAATGTACGGCGAAAGATTTCTTTAATACCTGAGAATAAACATGCTTACAAGTGTCAACCAAAAGGTTGGTGAGTTCATTAGTTTATCATAAACAATCATTTCCATTAATTTAATAGACCACAAGATTTTCATTTCCATTTTTCATAAACATCATCTCATATCAAGCATTTCGCACTGCACAGAGATAAAAATCATTCATATGGTGAACGCTTTATAACCGAACTAACAGGATGTATATAGAATATCCCCATCATTCCGGGACTCTCATCGGATATGATAAGTCGAAGTACTGAAGCATCTGTAACCCAGATGAGACTTGTCGAGGTCCATAGATCTATCTTTAGGATTCGCATCAATTGGTGGCAATTATAATAAACACCAATTCTTAGGCTACCAAGCTAAAAAGAGGCATATTCGATTCGATAATCCAACCATAGAATGTAGTTTCGATTACTTGTGTCTATTTCGTAAAACATTTATAAAAGCAGCGCATGTATTCTCAGTCCCAAAAATATATATTGCAAAAGCATTTAAAAGGGAGCAAATAAAACTCACAATACTGTATTTCGTAGCAATAATGCATATGACGGCACTGAACAAGTGCAGGGTTGGCCTCAATTCACGAACCTATATTAAGTATATATATATATATATATATATATATATATATATATATATATATATATATATATATATATATATATATATATATATATATATATATATATATATATATATGTTGGTCAATATCTGTCTAATAATTTGGTCAAGTCGTAGTGTATCACAATCCTAATGCTCGAGATTATCATGCAAAAGTCAACTAATCTAAAAATGACTTCCAAAATCTATATATGTTTATTATATAACTTCAATATAGTCGTTTTATATATTTAAATATATTTAACATATTTTATTAAACTAAATAATACAAGTTATTTATTAATAAATAAAAATTTATATTAAAATTTATATATGATGAAAATATACTTTTATATATCTCAAGTAATAAAATTTATAAAGTTCAATTAATATCATAAAAATATAGTGGTATGTATTATTAATGTAATTATATTATGTATGGTAAAAATATCTTTGTATCACATATTTATTTAATAAAATAATATTGGTAATAATATTAATAAGTAAAAATTGTATTATTTTTGTAATAATAATAATAATTATTATTATTCTACTAATAATAATAACAATATTTATATTTACTAATGATGATATTAATTATGATAAAATGATAATTCTAATCATGATAATTTTAATGATAATGATACTTTTTAATATTAACTGTAATAATAATAATATTTTATAAAAATAATAATTCTATTTAAAATGATAATTTTTTTATAATAATAATACTAAAATGATAATAAAAATGATATTTTATAATAATAATGATATTTCTATTAAAAATGATAATTTTAATAAAAATGATAGTTTTAACATTAACGATACTTTTAATAATAATGATAAAAATAATAAAAACAATATTTTTATCTGAATCAATATCTTACAATATTTTAATTTCATCATGATGCTTATACTCATTATTTCCTAATCGATTTGTTTACTAGCTTTTAGTCCTCTTTTATTTCACATTCATAATAATGATAATAATAGTAATCATAATAATTAGATGATACTAATATTAGTTTTAATTATAATGATACTAATAATAATAATAAATATTTATAATATTACTGATAATACTAATAATTATTATAATGATAATAATAATAATAATATTAATAATAATAATAATAATAATAATAATAATAATAATAATAATAATAATAACATTAATAATAATAGCATTAATAATAACCTTGGTGATAATAACGATAGTATTAATAATAACAATAATAATTTTAATGATGATACTTATATTGATAACGATAATGATAATAATAATAATAATTAGATAGTAATAATAATGATGATGGTAATAATAATAATAGTAATAATATTAGAATAATAATTCAGTTGACTATATCTTTTAATCCGTTCATCGAAACTATATGTTTTCTAAATGAAAAGTTATTAATTTTTCGCCAGCTTTTTAACGACATGCATATCATATACCTTATCTCAGTAGAATATGTATTAAATTCATGATTCATCATAAACTATCTAACGACAAAATTAAGCATACATGCATGCATAATCCTATATACTCGAGCACTAGTCAGGGATACACTATTAATATATAAAAGATAAGGTATGAATGCTCACATATCAATATTGTGATTCAATATTAAAGGAAAGTACGTAGACGCAACGGAGATGATAAACACTAGTTTGACCTCACGAACAATACCCTCGAACGATACCCATAACCTCCATAGCTATAACCCATAATCCAAAGCTTAAACCCATTTCGAAAACCCGTTTTAGATCACTCGAACAGCATTCCGTCGTAGTTTTTTATGTATAATACTTATAATAATAATACCAATAGTATTAGTATAACTAGATTAATTTTTATATTCGTTAATAATAATAATTATAATATAAATAATAAAATAGATAAATATTACGGAGTATATATAGAATTCAGAGAGATTGGTGAAGTGATCACGAAGCAGAAGCAATTCGATTTATACCCAATTCCTGACACCGACACCTCCGCGATCGCGGAGGTGTTTAGTGTTTCTGTTCTGCAATCGCGGCCTCCAGCTGTCCAGAACTGCCTTGATTTCCTCGTGGGCTGCTAACGTTTAATTATATTTTATATATAATATATTTAATTTATATAATTATCTATATATTATATTATATTCTCGAGCAAGGTTAACTTGTAAATTAGTCCCGATGACTTGTACGTTGATACTCAACTTATGTCCCGGTTCTGGTTTCTCGAACGCATTTTCGTACGCTTAGAAAACTTGTATTATACGTTTCGCGACGTGTACCTTTAACAACATTTAGACTCAAATCATCAATAACTAAATCACTCCAAGTGTAAGTTGAACGTTAGAGTGTTTTGGTTATTTGCTTCATTAACTCATCGTCTCGTTAAATATACATATAATAGTATTATTTTAAATCAAAGCGTTTTAAAACTTAAGTTATTATTATATTTTATTACCATGTAAAATATATATATTTTCATTTCAAAATATAAATTTGAAATATTTATTTAATAATATAATATTTAGTTTTTCAAAACTAATTATATTTCAGAGTTTATAATTTAAAACCGTTTTCATAATATAACATATTTTGATATGAATTAATTAGGTGTAAGCGTTTACTCTAACTTCTCAAATATTCTAATTAACTTATTTAATTATTAATTGAGTCACTAACCGAATACTAATATTGTTTATAACATAATTTGAAATATATATAAACATGTTTTTAATTAGATGTTGCAAGTTATATATATATATATATATATATATATATATATATATATATATATATATATATATATATATATATAAATCATGGACCATTATTATTTATGACTTGTCAAAAGGTTTCTAGAAAGATTCTAAATTTTAAGATAACGTTAAAACCTTTATCCTTATTAAAATGTCTCGGTAACAATTTGTCAAAAGTGGTTCCAGATATTTATAAAGTTATATTCCTTTTAAAGAAGACGTGACACTAATCATTTATAATTTTTAAAATTTATAAAAGATAATGATTATAACCTTAATAATCTACTTCTTGACTTGTTTTAAAATGTACAAATCTTTCGAAATATATAGTAGTACGTTTTATGTCTTTGAAATAATATATATGTAAGCTTTAATATACTTTGTCTATATATATACATGTTTCACATAACACGTTGATAATGCTAAAAATGAACATATATTTCATAGCATTATCCTTCAAGAAAAACAAGCTTTTAGTTACAATTGTTCTAATTCCAAGTGATATTCGTTTAAATAATAAAAGGTGAAGACAAAAGACAGAATCGACGATTTGAAGACGCAAATGACCAAAACGCTAAAAAGTACAAAGTACAATCCAAGTTGTAACGACCTGACTTTTTTGACTTGCTTTTGTGCTTTGTGTTTTCACGAAACTGCGTATTTGTGCGTACTGAGCTATATTATACCCTGGAGACTCCCTACATGTTGATTACTTTCGTTTATATGTTAAAACGTATCATTAAGTACGTAGGATACTTAACTTAACCCCCGGAAGCCTTTATGACCATTAGTGTTACTTGACGCTTTTAACGAACTGCGTACTGCGTACACGTTTAACTTTTGTCATAATCGGAATATTATGACTACAAAATACTAATTGTTATTTTATAATAATAATTACTTGGGTTTTTGGATGCTTAATTACGCTTAGTAAGTTACTAGAGCACACAAGTTAGTTTTGTTGGACTTTCTACCTTGTTGGACCTTAGCCCACCCTACACTAGTTAGTGGACTATTTAATTAGCCCAATTATAAGTAACTAGTGACCCATTAATATGAAAGACAAATGCCCATTTATTAGAGGGAACATACTAGCATTTTTGTCAAGTATTATCCTTAATGTTGCATGGGATCCTAACATAAGCACCAACTTTAGACAACCATTAATCAAAAAACAAAAAGTTATCCCCCATGTAAACCCATGGCCTAACCACCCCACCCATACCCTCACCACCTATAAATACAAGCCTTATTCCATCCATTATACACTTGCTTTCATTTGTAATTTACACACACTCACTCTCTTATTCTTTCTCTAGTTCTTTCTCTCTCTAAAAAGTGTAAGTATTGATTTTTCTTCTTCTTCTCCCTCTCTCTTTCACGAAATCATCATCATCATCATGGGTCTAGCTTTTTAGATTTTGATCTTGATTACATCTTGTAGATTCAAACATGGATTTGAATCCTTCAAGAACATGGAATATTCAAGCTTTCTACTAAATCTTTTAGCTTTAATCTTGTTATTTTGTTATAAAGATTCAAACTTGTGTTTCTAATCTTCATGTATCTTAAAGATCCAAGCTTTATGCTTCAAGATCTTCAAGAACACTAAAGATCCAAGCTTTTTAGCTTATGTTCTCATTATTATATTAAAGATCTTAGCTTTTTAGCTTATGGTCTCATTACTTTCATTATTTTGTTAAAGATCTTAGCTTTATAGCTTATGGTCTCATTAATCTTGTAAAGGTTTAAGCTTTCTAGCTTTGTAATCTTATAACTTGTGTGAAAAGGATCCAAGCTCTCTAGCTTAGGGTTCCATCACTTTATTTGATTTAGATTATGTTCAAACTTTTTTGATTGAAGTAAAGTTTGTAGCTTTCATTGTAAATGGAACTTGTAATTGTGTTAAGACTAAGGATATGATGTAACCTTGGTTCATCATCCATCTAAGACTCTTAAATGAGTTGTGTTCTTACTTGGTCTTAACATATTGTGTGTTGATGGTAGAATCTTAATCAAGGTGATGTTAACCCATCAATGAGTTGTACACTTGAAGCTACAAGCATCAAGGATGAGAACCATGATGAGCATCAATTACCAAGAACCCCACCGGAGCACTTGTTTACTGTTTTTCAGGATTTGAACAGATTCCTTGACTTCTGGAAAATTGATTTTTAGTTAGTTTGTTTCGATTAGATGACTTTTTGTTTAGGCCTCGCCTTAATCTGATATACGGTTTAGGATTTATAGCCCTCCGAAAGTCACTACGCCGTTGTAACGTTGTGCTGAAATTTCTGACCTACTCGCACTTAAACCGTCGCCACGGTCAAACGAAGACAAGTTAGGTTCTAAAAATCGGTAAGCGGTTAGGGGACTCATATACGGAGCCATAGAAACTGACTACACGTCTTTTCGTTTTGTATAGAGATCGTAGTAGCTGACCGAAATCAGCCTATTGTTTCGATCTCTATTCTTGTCAAACTTACTTAGCTTTTATGATGATGAATGATGAAGATGATAACATTTAAACTTAATTTATTCACTTTTAACCTTTTGGGACAACATACTGACCTAGTGACCTTTGACTTAGGTTGACGACCTTTCGGACCGACTTACTACCTGCATACGTTTCGTATCGACTTTTACTGCTTATTCATTGTGAGTTATAGCATCCCTTACTACTTTTTACTATTTTTGAGACTGAGAATACATGCGCTTTTTACGGTTTACTTACTTTACACGACTACTTAAACTTTACATATGTGTGGGTTATATAACGGCATAAACATTCCCCTTAGCACGGTAACGTTTAATCATTGGTTTTGAACCGGTGAACGCGAATATTAGATATGGATCCATAGGGTTTGACATCCCCACTCGGGCTAGTCGCGCTAGCATTTAACGGGTGTTTGATACGCACTTGCCAAGTGTACTTTTAGGGGGTATTACTATTACGTTAAGTTAGTTACCGGGTGCCCACGGATAAGTATATACTTTTTATACTGTTTTGAATACGATAACTCGTGGTCTACATTACTTTACTATTTACAAACTATATCTCACCAACATTCGTGTTGACTTTTAAGCGTGTATTTCTCAGGTGCTTAGACGATGATTGCTTCCGCTGTTAGACTTGCTATCTTGGTGTTTTAGACTTGCTGTTATGGACCTGCTGTGTTAGATTTCCGCTGCATTACTTAGAGATGTCTCAATCATGAAACTTTATCTTGCATTCGTAACATATGTTATTTTCAAATAATGACTTTGTAACGACCTTTGTGTCACATTATCTTTTGTAAACGCTATCTTTTTATGAATGCAAACTAGTTTTCAAACAGCATGTAGTACTTGACCGTGTAAAGATCCTGTTGTTGACGAATCGTACACGATGGTTTTGTACGGGGCGTCACATTTAGTATCAGAGCATTGGTTGTAGGAAATTAGGTTGCATTAGTGAGTCTAGACCAAGCCAAGTAGGATTCACTGATAGGACTAATCTACAACTTGCTTGTTTAACTGCTTCTGCGGAACTTACTGTAGGATTGCATGATACTTTTGTAGGATTTTGTTAATATTGCCATGCTATGTACTGCTAGGATGCTGTAGTGCCTAATTACGTGCTTGCAAAAAGTTATTTTTCCTTGTTCAGATGACAGACATGCTGCCCATGACCTTTGACTTCGAGAGTGACTCAGAGACGACTGTTGCCTCGCCTACGATTGTTGCTGATTCACCGCTACCCGTCGACGACTCTGGCGATTCACCTTCCACTGGAATCATGCTTGACCTTATGGACATATCAGATGGAGACGAGGATCTAGAGGAGATTCCATCATCACCCAGCCCTAGACTCCCGGAGCCACAGCACCATCCCGGTGGTACTGTGATTCCTGGGGGAAATGGGGATGGACCTTTCCGTAATGAGCAAGGAAATTGGGTCAGATGCCTTTCTAATGGATGTGTCGTCTCGATTCCACCTGGCAGATATCGACTTATGACCACCGGCCAGGCACATCCACCTTCAGATGATTCAGACGATTCATCATCCGACGACTCCAGCGAGGAGGATTCCGAAGAGGATTACAAGGAAGATTTCGAGGAGGACCCTGAGGAGGCGCCCGTGCAGCCGCCCTCTACCCCGCCGAAGAAGCGGTATCATTTTAATGGTACCGTTATCCCAGGGATTAACGGAGGAAAACCGTTCGTGGATGCACATGGACAGTTGGTTAGGGTCACAGCCCGTAAGAGGGTCGTACCGTATCCCGCCGATCCATTCGTGCATAAGACCACCCGTACTGTGCCGTCTACATCTGCACCACCTGCACCATCTGCACCATCTTCACCGCCTGCCCCATCAGTATCCCCCGTCGTCGAGGAATTGACGAGGGAAGTGCATATCCTCCGTGCTCGGGTAACTGAGCTCGAGGATCAGATGTCCCACCTGATGGACATCATTTACCCACCTTCACCGTAGGATTTTTGTATTAGATTTCCTTATGTAACTCTGTTAGTAGTTTCATTTTTACTCAAGTGTTGTACGAACCTTATGCGAATGTATGCAACTTTCTTATTAATGAATAAGAACTTAATGTTGTTTAAATTTTGTACGGTGTTCTATTTACGCTACTGTATGATGATTTTGTGGTATCTGTATCTGGTTGCTTTACTTAATTGTACGTTGTGTTCCATACTAGGTGCCTTATGCTATAATATTATTGAATGCGTAATTTTGACATAAGTCGAAACTTTTGTTCAGAGGAACAATGGCAAATGGAAGAGTCCCAAGGGAAATGCCCACAGCGGCACAGATTGAGGAAATGATCGCTGCTCGAATAGCCGCAGCTATGGCGAATGCCAACCCTGCTCCAGCTCCACCGGCCAACCCAGCTGTTCAGAACGGGTGTACCTACAAGGAATTCCAGAGCTGCAAGCCCCACAATTTCAGTGGTACTGAAGGGCCAGTTGGACTGACAAGATGGTTTGAGAAGTTGGAAGCTGTGTTCCGTTTGAGCAACTGTTCGGAAGTGAACAAAATTAAGTACGCCTCATGTACTCTGTCGAATGGCGCTTTAACCTGGTGGAACACGCTTGCTCAGGCTAAATGAATTGACGAGCCTTATGCTACCCCGTGGGAGGAGTTTAAGAGTGCTATGATCGAGGAGTATTGCCCCTGAACCGAAATTCAGAAAATGGAAGCTGAGTTTTGGGAGCTGAAAGTTGTGGGAACCGACCTTGATGGCGATAATCGAAGGTATTTGGAGTTAGCTTTGATGTGCCCAACGATGGTTACCCCTGAATTTAAGTGAATGGAACGATACTTGTGAGGACTTCCTAAGACCATTCAGGGAAATGTTACCTCTTCGAAACCAGCAGATGTCCCGGAAGCTATGCGCATGGCACACACCCTGATGAACTAGATCATCCGCAAGGAACCAGAGAAAGCGAAATCAGAATCAGGAGCTAGTTATGAGAAGCGTAAGTAGGAGAGCAACAAAGGGAAGGTCTTTGATCAGAACCCAACTAAGAGGCATGAGGGTTTCAAGAGAAACAACGACTGGAGGAACCCCAACCCGAACCCTAGCTCGAACCCTAACTACAAGGGTAGTCTTTTGCAGTGCAAGAGATGCTACAAGCATCATACAGGGTACTGCAACGTGGTCTGTGAAAAGTGTAAAAGGACTGGACACATTGGCAGGGACTGCAAGATTACCACCCCAGTTGTGAAGACAAAGCCTACTGGACCAAGAAAGTGTTTTGAGTGCGGTCAACAGGGCCACTTCAAGAATGAGTGCCCGAACAAGAAAAAGGATGCCGGACCAGCACGTGGGAGAGTTTTCAGCATGAAAGCCAGGGATGCCCGTGAGGATCCTGATTTGGTCACAGGTACATTCACTGTCAATAATCTACTTGCTTCTGTCTTATTTGATACGGGTGTCGATAAGAGTTACGTATGTAGACATTTTTGTTCTAAGATAGACTGGTCGTTAGTACCCTTAGAGGAGAGTATGCTTGTTGAAGTAGCCAATGGGAAACTTGAGAAAGTTGACCAAATTGGCCGAGGAGGCATAATAAACCTAGCCGGTGTGGACTTTGAGATTGATTTGATACCCATCAAATTGGGATGTTTTGATGTGATTGTTGGTATGGACTGGTTGTCCAATGTAAGAGCCGAAGTTATCTGTGGTGAGAAGATTCTTCGGATACCTCGCGACGATGGTGAGCCTCTGATTGTTTACGGAGATAGATGTAGTCCGAAGTTGAACCTCATTAGTTGCATGAAGGCACAAAAAGTCATGAGGAAAGGGCGTTTTGCTATTCTGGCGCATGTGAAGAAGTTAGAAACCGAGGAGAAGAGTGTTGATGATGGACGAATTATGAACGAATTTCCCGACGTCTTTCCAGAAGAATTGCCTGGATTACCACTGCAGAGATCAGTAGAGTTTCAGATCAATCTAGTGCCAGGAGCTACACCTGTAGCTCGCGCACCTTATCGACTAGCACCTTCCGAACTGCAAGAGTTGCAGAGTCAACTGCAGGAATTGCTAGACCGTGGATTTATCTAACCAAGTTCATCGCCTTGGGGCGCACCTGTTTTGTTTATGAAGAAGAAGGACGGATCTTTCCGCATGTGTATCGATTATCGTGAGCTGAACAAGATGACGATTAAGAATCGATATCCTCTTCCCAGAATTGACGATCTTTTCGATCAGTTGCAAGGATCAGGCATTTACTCTTAGATCGATTTGCTATCAGGATATCACCAGTTGAGGGTGAAGGAGAGCGATGTGATGAAGACTGCGTTCAGAACCCGTTATGTTCATTATGAGTTTCTCGTGATGCCATTCGGTTTAACCAACGCACATGCTGTATTCATGGATCTCATGAATCGAGTATGCAAACCCTACCTGGACAAGTTCGTTATCGTCTTCATAGATGATATCCTCATCTATTCTAGAAGTGAAGAAGAGCATGAACAACATCTTCGACTAGTGTTGGAACTTTTGAGACAAGAGCAACTCTATGCCAAATTCTCAAAGTGCGAATTTTGGTTGAAGGAAGTCCAATTTCTGGGTCATATTGTGAGCAACCAGGGTATCAAAGTTGATCCCTCAAGGATCGAAGCTATCAACAAGTGGGAAACTCCCACTACTCCTACTCATATTCGCCAAGTTTTAGGCCTCGCCAGTTATTACCGAAGATTCATTGAAGGTTTCTCTCTGATTGCACGTCCTTTGACTGCATTAACTCATAAGGGGAAGAAGTTCGTTTGGGAAGCCGAGCAAGAGTTGGCATTTCAAACCTTGAAGCAGAAGTTGACCTCCGCACCTATCCTATCTCTTCCCGAAGGCAGTGATGATTTTTTTGTGTACTGTGATGCCTTGAAAAAAGGTTTTGGTTGCGTATTGATGCAAAGAACGAAGGTTATTGCTTACGCCTCTTGACAACTGAAGATTCACGAGCGAAATTACACAACGCACGATCTTGAACTTGGAGTCATTGTCTTTGCACTAAAACTGTGGAGACACTATCTTTATGGAACCAAGAGTACTATCTTCACCAATTACAAAAGCCTCCAACACATTTTCGACCAGAAGCAGCTAAATATGAGACATCGACGATGGATCGAAACATTGAATGACTATGATTGTGAACTATGTTATCATCCAGGAAGGGCAAATGTTGTAGCTGATGCGTTGAGTCGAAAGGAGAGGGCGGTACCTCTTCGTATCCGTGCCTTGAATATCACCATTCAGACGAATCTCAATAACCAGATGCTCGTAGCTCAAGATGAGGCTCTCAAGGAGGAGAATATTTCTCAAGAGCACTTTAACATTCTCGTTTCTCGATTTGAGGTCAAGGAGACTGGACTCCGATACTTTTCCGAAAGAATTTGGGTGCCTAAATATGGAGATTTACGGAGCTTTATTCTAGACGAAGCCCACAAGTCAAGGTATTCGATTCATCCAGGAGCTGGTAAGATGTACCACGACCTCAAGGTTCAATATTGGTGGCTGAACCTCAAAAGGGATGTTGCAGCTTATGTTGGAAAGTGTTTGACTTGTTCCAAGATCAAAGCTGAACATTAGAAGCCGTCTGGATTACTCCAACAACCCGAAATTCCGCAATGGAAGTGGGAAGGAATAATATTGGATTTCATCACGAAGCTACCAAAGACGGTAGGAGGTTATGATACCATCTGGGTTATCGTTGACCGTCTTACCAAATCTGCTCACTTCCTAGCCATGAAGGAAACTAATACGATGGAAAGACTGGCGCAGCTATACATAAAGGAAGTTGTATCTCGCCACGGTGTACCCTTATCGATTATCTCAGATCACGATACCCGTTTTGCTTCTAGATTTTGGCGTTATTTTCAAGAAGCCTTGGGAACTCGTCTCGATATGAGTACCGCATATTACCCGCAAACTGACGGACAAAGCGAACGAACGATTCAGACTTTGGAGGACATGTTGTGTGCTTGCGTTATTGATTTCGGAAAAGCTTGGGAAAAGCATTTGCCGCTAGCCGAATTCTCTTACAACAACAGTTATCATTCGAGCATTAATGACGCACCTTTCGAAGCGTTGTATGGCTGCAAATGTCGTTCTCCTATTTGTTGGGCCGAAGTAGGTGAGAAGCAAATCACTGGACCTGAGTTAGTCCATGAGACAACGGAGAAGATTGTTCAAATTCAAGCGAGGCTCAAGACGGCCTATGATCGTCAGAAGAGTTACGCAGACCTTAAACGTGGGGATCTCGAATTTCAAATCGGCGACCGCGTTATGTTGAAAGTCGCACATTGTAAAGGTGTAATCCGTTTCGGAAAACGTGGAAAGTTGAACCCGCGATACATTGGTCCTTTTAAAGTTTTGGAACGTGTTGGACCCGTTACTTACCGTTTGGATCTTCTGACTCAATTGAGCTCCGTTCATCCTACCTTCCATGTATCAAATCTGAAGAATTATCTTGCAGAACCAGAACTCGTCACACCACTTGAAGAGCTTATGATTGATGACAAACTCCATTTCGTGGAAGAACCTGTCGAAATTATGGACCGTGAGGTCAAGACCTTGAAACGCAACAAGATTCCGATCGTCCGAGTACGATGGAATGCAAAACGAGGACCTGAGTTTACTTGGGAATGAGAGGATCAAATGAAACAGAAGTATCCTCACCTCTTCCCAACTCTACCATCCACCTCATCCTAAAATTTCGGGACAAAATTTTCATTAACTGGTGGGTAATGTAACGACCCGACTTTTTCGACTTGCTTTTGTGATTTGTGTTTTCACGAAACTGCGTATTTGTGTGTACTGAGCTATATTATACTCTGGGGACTCCCTACATGTTGATTACTTTCATTTATATGTTAAAACGTATCATTAAGTACGTAGGATACTTAACTTAACCCCCGGAAGCCTTTATGACCGTTAGTGTTACTTGACGCTTTTAACGAACTGCGTACTGCGTACACGTTTAACTTTTGTCGTAATCGGAAGATTATGACTACAAAATACTAATTGTTATTTTATAATAACAATTACTTGGGTTTTTGGATGCTTAATTACGCTTAGTAATTTACTAGAGCACACTAGTTAGTCTTGTTGGACTTTCTACCTTGTTGGACCTTAGCCCACCCTACACTAGTTAGTGGACTTTTTAATTAGGCCAATTATAAGTAACTAGTGACCCATTAATATGAAAGACAAATGCCCATTTATTAGAGAGAACATACTAGCATTTTTGTCAAGTATTATCCTTAATGTTACATGGGATCATAACATAAGCACCAACTTTAGACAACCATTAACCAAAAAGTAAAAAGTTGTCCCCCTTGTCTCCCATGTAAACCCACGGCCTAACCACCCCACCCACACCCTCACCACCTGTAAATACAAGCCTTACTCCATCCATTCTACACTTGCTTTCATTTGTAATTTACACACACTCACTCTCTTATTCTTTCTCTAGTTCTTTCTCTCTCTAAAAAGTGTAAGTATTGATTTTTCTTCTTCTTATCCCTCTCTCTCACGAAATCATCATCATCATCATGGGTCTAGCTTTTTAACTTTTGATCTTGATTACATCTTGTAGATTCAAACATGGATTTGAATCCTTCAAGAACATGGAAGATTCAAGCTTTCTAGCTTTGAATCTTTACCTACTTTGTAGATCTAAATCTTTTAGCTTTAATCTTGTTATTTTTTTATAAAGATTCAAACTTGTATTTGTAATCTTCATGTATCTTAAAGATCCAAGCTTTATGCTTCAAGATCTTCAAGAACACTAAAGATCCAAGCTTTTTAGCTTAGGGTCTCATTATTATGTTAAAGATCTTAGCTTTTTAGCTTATGGTCTCATTACTTTCATTATTTTATTAAAGATCTTAGCTTTATAGCTTTTGGTCTCATTAATCTTGTAAAGGTTCAAGCTTTCTAGCTTTGTAATCTTATAACTTGTGTGAAAAGGATCCAAGCTCTCTAGCTTAGGGTTCCATCACTTTATTTGATTTAGATTATGTTCATACTTGTTTGATTAAAGTAAAGTTTGTAGCTTTCATTGTAAATGGAACTTGTAATTGTATTAAGACTAAGGATATGATGTAACCTTGGTTCATCATCCATCTAACACTCTTAGATGAGTTGTGTTCTTAGTTGGTCTTAACATATTGTGTGTTGATGGTAGAATCTTGGTCAAGGTGATGTTAACCCATCAATGAGTTGTACACATGAAGATACAAGAATCAAGGATGAGAACCGTGATGAGCATCAAGCACCAAGAACCTCACCGGAGCACTTGTTTACTAATTTTCGGGATCTGATCAGATTCCTGGACTTCTGGAAAATTTATTTTCCGTTAGATCGTTTCGAGTAGATGACTTTTCGTTTAGGCCTCGCCCTAATCCGATATACGGTTTAGGATTTATAGCCCTCCGAAAGTCACTACGCCTTTGTAACGTTGTGCTGAAATTTCTGACCTACTCGCACTTAAACCGTCGCCACAGTCAAACGAAGACGAGTTAGTTTCTAAAAATTGGTTAGAGGTTAGGGGACTCATATACGGAGCCATATCCACTGACTACGAGTCTTTTCGTTTTGTATAGAGGTCGTAGCAGCTGACCGAAATCAGCCTATTGTTTCGATCTCTATTCTTGTCAAACTTACTTAGCTTTTATGATGATGAATGGTGATGATGATAACACTTAAACTTAATTTATTCACTTTTATCCTTTTAGGACAACATACTGACCTAGTGACCTTTGACTTAGGTTGACGACCTTTCGGACCTACTTACTACCTGCATACGTTTCGTATCGACTTTTACTGTTTATTCAATGTGAGTTATAGCATCCCTTACTACTTTTTACTATTTTTGGGACTGAGAATACATGCGCTTTTTATGTTTTACTTACTTTACATGAGTACTTAAACTTTACATATGTGTGGGTTATATAACGGCATAAACATTCCCCTTAGCACGGTAACGTTTAATCATTGGTTTTGAACAGGTGAACGCGAATATTAAATATGGATCCATAGGGTTTGACATCCCCACTCGGGCTAGTCGCGCTAGCATTTAACGGGTGTTTGATACTTCGAGGACATACGCACTTGCCAAGTGTACTTTTAGGGGGTATTACTATTACGTTAAGTTAGTTACCGGGTGCCCACGGATAAGCATATACTTTTCATACTGTTTTGAATACGATAACTCGTGGTCTACATTACTTTACTGTTTACAAACTATAGCTCACCAACATTCGTGTTGACTTTTAAGCGTGTATTTCTCAGGTGCTTAGACGATGATTGCTTCCACTGTTAGACTTGCTATCTTGGTGTTTTAGACTTGCTGTTATGGACCTGCTGAGACGGCCCGTCCTAATCCATAAGGACGAATACATTACATTTGGTAACATTGCGAGGTATTTGACCTCTATATGATACATTTTACAAACATTGCATTCGTTTTTAAAAGACAAACTTTCATTACAACGAAAGTTGACAGGCATGCATGCTATCTCATAATATATCTAAACTATGAATGACTTATTATCAATCTTGATGAACTCAATGACTCGAATGCAACGTCTTTTGAAATATGTCATGAATGACTCCAAGTAATATCTTTAAAATGAGAAAATGCACAGCGGAAGATTTCTTTCATACCTGAGAATAAACATGCTTTAAAGTGTCAACCAAAAGGTTGGTGAGTTCATTAGTTTATCATAATCATTCATTTTCATCATTTTAATAGACCACAAGATTTCATATATTGTCACGCGTAACTCGCGAATTAAAATTCATTCATATAGATTTAACACCTGGTAACCGACCTTAACAAGATGCATATAGAATATCTCCATCATTCCGAGACTCACATCGAACATGATAAATTCGAAGTACTAAAGCATCCGTAACTCGGATGGGGCTCGTTGGGCCCGATAGATCTATCTTTAGGATTCGCGTCAATTAGGGGTGCACTAATTCTCAAAATTAGTGATGTTCCCTAATTCTTAGGTTACCAAGCAAAAGGGGCATATTCGGCTTCGATCATTCAACCATAGAATGTAGTTTCAATTACTTGTGTCAATTTCGTCAAACATTTATAAAAGCGCATGTATTCTCAGTCCCAAAAATATATATATTGCAAAAGCATTTAAAAAGGGAGCAAATGAAACTCACTTAATGTATTTTATAGTAAAAATACATATGACGATATTGAACAATGCAGGGTTGGCCTTGGATTCACGAACCTATAACATTTGTATATTTATTAATATACATAGTTGTAATCGAATAAATATATATATATATAAATTTACTAGTTATATCCTTTTTACATTAATTATTTATATATGTTTCATATATTCATATGGTACATAAAAATATTAAGTTTTGTTATGTTATATGCAGTAATTATATTAATATATAAATATCATTTGATTGTTAAAGTAGTATTTTAATAATACTAAGATAATATTTTAGGTGATAACAATAATAATAATGATAATATTAATAATAATGATAATAGTGTTAGTAATTCTATAAATGATAATATTAATGATAGTTTCTATAATAAATCTCATAATAATGATAAAAATAGTAATTTTTAATAAAGTGAATAATTTAATAGTAATGGTAATGAAAATAATAATTTTGATAATGATACCTAATACTTAATAATAATAATATTAATAATAATTATAACCATCTTATTACTAGTGATAATCTTAATAATAATACTTTTGTTAATAAAAATTCTAAATGTTACTAATACTAATATTGATAATTATAATAGTTTGTATTATTTTCTTATTAACAATACTAATAATAATCCTAATCATTATAATACTTATAATAATAATAACAATAACAGTGGTAATAATGATAATTCAATTTATCATAGACTTAGTTTTTAATTTCTCAACTTATAATTATAGCTCCTATAACTTAATTTCTTAGTAAAATTTCATATTTGTACGTGTATTCATTTAATTCATATTTATTTTCCATACTTGTACCATATTAACTTTTATTATAATTTTTGTAATGTCAATGTCATTAACATACCCAAAATCATAATAATGACAATTTTATTATTAGTGATAATATCAATAAGTTAATAATCATAATAACAATTCTAATAATAATAATAATAATAACAACAATATTAATAATAATATTAATAATAATAATAATAATAATAATAATAATAATAATAATAATAATAATAATAATAATAATAATAATAATAATAATAATAATAATAATAATAATAATAATAATAATAATAATTAAAATGAAAGTTAAATGATTATACCCTTTGAAAGCTTCATTAAAAAGAAATGCCCTAGACGGGATTCGAACCCGAGACCTCTCGTTACCCAACACCCACACAAACCACTCTTCTGCTACTCACTTTTCTGATTTTATTACGTTCTATAATCTTATATCCTTTTCTGTCTGTCTCTCCTTAACTTCTTCTTCTTCACAGATTTAAATCGACCAAACAATTTATTCGAATCATCACACCAACGATTTTGTTACTTCAAAATAATATTAATTTATCAAAATCAAATGTTTATATTAATTGAAAACATAAAAAATAAAAATTATATTTAACTGCTACTGTAGTTCACGATTTAGAAAGAAAAAAAATTAATGATTTTGAGTTTGAGAATGTTATAGACAAAACTTCCTACATGAAAGAGGTTGCATATCGTTCATAGAAACTGTATGAATCATCAATTGCTTCTTAAACTAAAAAACGAATCCAAATTTTGTGAAGAACACGATGGTTAAGTTTTGAAATTAGAATTTTAACTCGAAAATTCGAAATCAATCAAAAGAATTGAAACGTGAAAACTTACAGAAAGTTTAGTTAGATCATTCCTAACAACTTTGCATTAATAGTTTTTGAGATCTGATAACGAATTCCAGATTTTGAAAATTATGTGAGAAACAGGGTACGAGCCCTCTCAACCTATTTTTCTGTTTTTCATTTATATAAAGCAGAAAGGATTGCACCTTATAATGATGTTAATTGAATATAATTGATGCAGTGATCTTGCTTGTTATCTAGTGGAAGTGGTCGACATCTTTATTCAATCAGGACAGAAGGAAATAAAAAAAATAACACAGATAGTGATGGGTATCGAGTTTTTTATGTGTCTGTTTCAACTCTTTAATTGATTTGTAAAGTAATAAAGATTGATAGTGAAATTTAACAAACTGAATTCAACTTATCTGTTTATAAGATTCGAAATTTTGATGATTAATAAGTATATATATATTAATAATGTTAATAATACAATTAATAATAATATTACTAATATAACTATATCATTGTTAAAATACTACTAATAATAATAATAGAATTAATGATAATAATAATAATATTAATATCCAAATATTACTGATATTAATGAGATTAATGATTAAAGGTATTAGAATTAATGATAATACTAATTTTGAATAAAAATGATAATTTTTAATAATAATAATAATATAACAAATTACATGTGTTAAATTCCATATATAATAAAATAACTAATGTTGATCTTAACATTAATATTAATATTAATATTAATCATAATAATAATAGTAATAATAATATTATTATAGTAACTATATTGTAACTTGTAATTAATATCATACCTTATGTAATATTTTAATAACCATATATTATATAATAATATATATTGAATATTTTATATACATTACAATATAATTAATCATTAAAATCTTATATGTTTATATACATATAGATTTATTTAAATTTACATTTAATTATTTTGTATCATGTTTTACATATTTAATTCTAATATCTATTTTATATTTTTAAATTATTATATATATTTTCACTTATATGTATATATATATATATATATATATATATATATATATATATATATATATATTTACACAACAATGTTCGTGAATCGTTAGGCATAGTCAAAGGTCATTGATTATATGAAACAGTTCAAAATTTTGAGACTCAACATTACAGACTTTGCTTATCGTGTGGAATTCATATAAAGATTAAGTTTAAATTTGGTCGAAAATTTCCGGGTCGTCACAGTACCTACCCGTTAAAGAAATTTCATCCCCGAAATTTGATCGAGATTATCATGGCTAACAATAAAAATGTTTTCATGACAAATATGAGTTGATAAACATAGTTTTATCATCGCTAAGTATTTGAATATAATAATTAAATTACTCGGAGCGTATGAGAGAAGCTATCGCAAAAGTTTTGAATAGAGGTTCGCCTTACCTTTTGACGTAGGCAGTGTTGAATTCCGGAATTCAATGGATTAAAGAAAATCTTCGAAATCCATAAGATTTGATTCTTCAGCGAATAAAGAAATTAAGATCTCTTTAATTAAATACGGTGATCTATCTCGATTACTCTGTCTGATATTCCCATTATAAATTAAACTCTTCCATTCCATTATTCTCACCATTCTTATACTTTCTTTCTTTGTTCATACATCCAATTGATTATGAAAAACGCTTAATCCAGTTCTAATCCTTGATATTTTCCTAATTATCATTTCTGTCATCCTTCTTTTCAATCTTCCACCAGAAAAATCTGTTTACTTCTACTATTACCTTGGGTGATATTATTCTTAATTATACCGTGTCTTTATATTGCTATTCGTATTAATATCCACGGTTTGTAACCTCCGTGTTGTTATTGGGCTTTATATTTTCTCTTATATTTTGGAGCTCTTTGCCTTTTTATTATCTTCTCGATCTCTAGTAAAGCGAGTAACGGTCCAGAATTTGTAAGTATAGAGTTTTGAATGAACTTAATGTTCTAAACAAGAAAGAACGTAATAGCACGATTTAATTTGTCAAATTACCAGAATCACAGAGAATAGAACTATCAAGAATATACTTTCTTGATATGTTCAGAAGTTAAGTAGAATGAAAGAGTTATGTAACATGGCACGTGATGATGTTATGGTCTGTGAATCATCATGTCCCATTAGAAACTTAGCATGACTTACAGTAATATAATCACGTTGATCAAGTGTCATTATATTATACTAACACATGCTTCAGTTCCCAACACTACTTCAAAAAAATTCATATTTTGATTCGAATTTTTTTTTTTTAGAATTTAGAACGAAAACAGTTTTCTTTCTAATACAACACTAATAACGCGAGAATATAAATGATTTCGGATAAGAATAGTTATGAAATTATCTTCAGAAACATCGAAGATATTTATAATGAAAGATATGATGGTATCTTAGAATATCTAAGATCAGAGGATTATGAAGAATATTGTCCGCAAGGGTTTAGAGTCAGGAGCAAGGTATTCGTTAATGACTTCAGTAGATACTGAATCATTTGGATTCTTTGAAGGTAGATTTCGTCTTTGTACTTTGTCCACAGCCTCCTTCATAGTTTGCTCAATCCGTTTTTCCAGTTCCAAACCTTCTCTTTTTCTATGCTTTACCAACACACTATTCTTTATCATCAAACTTTTTACTGTTAAGGTTGTCTACAGTTTCTACTGCTTCATTCAGCTTTTCCAAAAATTCGAAGAATTAAGTGCTATATTGGGGTGTTTTTCAGAAACTTCACATTCAACGTATGTAAGTCTTGGAGGTAGACGTTATATGTATATATAACTGTTGATGTAGACATGCTGCGAGATTTCAAAATACTGATTGTTGATTCTCAATAATTGGTATGATAATTCTTGTTACAAGGTGCGGATGAGTATATGATAGGGTTCCAATGAATATAACGATTTTTCTGAAAATCAAAGATCAGCGAAGTTGTTGGTAAGTTTATTGCTAATGTGGTGGAATATAAATGGTTCTCCGGTAACGATGATGAAGGGGTAATCTTTATAATAAGGTTTATTCGAATGAAAAATTGAAATTGTTTTGCTGAAGCTGTGACAAAATTGGCTACTTTGGAAAAGGATTGCAAAGTTATTTTCGGTAATAACAATGCCGAAGGAGCGAGCACAGATATGTGTTAAACGTTTACTCAGGTTCCGAGTGTTTTCAGGTGCATAACTATATGCATAATCTTTCTTCTTGTAGATGAAGTGCGGTTGGTTCATCCTTTCGATTGAGATGTTTCAAGAATCATGAAAGGTTTAAACGCAGATTGTAATTGTCAAGATACAAATGAGGTTTAAAATGAAATCAAGTGGCAAACTTGAAGAATTGTTTAGTTTCATATGTTATAATCAATATTTTAATTCCTTCTAATTGTCCAATGTTGACAGTCCACAGTTAGCAGTCCACAATTTGTAGTTCAACAATTGATATATAGTTTAATATATAATATTTGAATTAATTAATACGTGTCGTGACCCGTTATATACATATCTCAGACTCGATCACAACTCAAAGTATATGTATTATTATAGAATCAACCTCAACCATGTATAGCTAACTCGATCATTACCGCATATAGAGTGTCTATTGTGATGACCCGGGAATTTCCGACCAAATTTAAACTTAAATCTTATATGATTTTGACAAGATAAGCAAAGTATGTGATATTGAGTTACAAAATTTTGAAAACTGTTACATGAATTCATTTGACCTTTGACTATTTTTGACGATTCACGAAAACTAATTGTAATTAGATATGTGTGTGTTTATATAAATAATGATTTGAAATATAATTTGAAGTATTATATGTTGTTGTTATTAAAATTAATTATGTAAAATAAAATAAAAATAAGATATTATAAAAATTATTATTTAAAATATATCTTTATAATAAATAAAGTATATTAAAAATAAATATTAAATGATTGTAATACTCGTTTATCTTTCGATGGATATTAAGTAAGTAAAATACGAAATCATAAAAATTTACTAATAAATGTTAGTCTGAAATTAAGTGTTATAAATTTATAAAGTTGCTAAAAATATATTTAATTATCTTATGATGAATTTTAACACTTCGTACATTTTTTACTTGGGATTTTTTCTGTGTGCTTTATCCGCCACTGATTAACAACGGGTACAATATAATATCCATGATAAAGTCATTGGTAGAGTAATTCCAAATTCTTCGGCCACTAATTGTTTAAATGTTGAATTATATTACATGATTTTAATTAATAAGGTATTATGTACTCTACTTTAAGTGATTGAAAATAACATTTACACAAACCCACCACCCCCACTTGCATTCCTTTCTTTCTTTTCTATCGACATCACATAACCTATTTTGTTTTTTATGCCTTTGAATTCTTTTAGGATTGTCAAAACATCAATTTAATTCTTCTTCTCTCATCTACCTAATGTAAATTCTCTTTACATATATATACATACATAACAATATGAAGATATATAGATTACATACATATATACATATATATATCCACACATTCAAGATCAAACATATCAACTTTATTTTCAACAATCGGACATCGATAATCCTAGCCACTTTTCACCACCTAAATCACCAACCCGAAACTGTTACAACCAAGCTATTATATCGTTCTGATTCTTTTGATGTCGAGCTCAGACATAACCCAGGTACCATCATGAACCCATCACTGTTGCGTCTACTTTATTGATGTTCAAACGAGCTTCAATCACAACAACGTGTTCAACCTCTTTTGTTTACAACCATACGAAACCAGCCACCATTCAACTATCTACAATCACCATCACTTCCATCTCTTGTATATCCTGTTTTCTGTTTCATCGCTTACAACTATTACTACCTCAGTTTCATGCTTTCTAATTGAAGCAAAGGTCAAACCACCATTCAACGATGTTATTCGAACATATAAATGCTGTTATACTTCTCGTTTGTAACCCAAAACCCAGTTGTAAATCATTACTACTGCTACGCTGATTCTTTTTACCTGTTCTCGAACTGCAGCTGTTGCTGCAAATGTTTCTGTTCCAGTTTGACCCAAAACCAAGAAACCTATGTTAAGTTGATTGTTTCACTACTCGACTATTGCTAGACTATTTCAAGACTATTGCTACCTACTGCTACGTATGCCTACAGTTTTCTGTCCAAAGAGCTC
Source organism: Rutidosis leptorrhynchoides (assembly GCF_046630445.1). Lineage (NCBI taxonomy): Eukaryota > Viridiplantae > Streptophyta > Magnoliopsida > Asterales > Asteraceae > Rutidosis > Rutidosis leptorrhynchoides. The sequence goes on from NC_092336.1 coordinate 422,725,453, forward strand.
AAGCCTAAACACCCTTGAACTGCTACACTATCAACCGTACGTATTCTCTTTTTATGTTAAAACATCGGTCTATATTCTGCACAAAAATATAAGGCCTGCTAATCCCTGATTAACTTTGGAACAATCCCAAAACCAAACTAATGCCTAATTTAAAATCAAGTTTATAAATCAACAAAAATAAATCATAGCGATGAACATGAGATTTAGCATAAATAAATCAATTAGATTAATAAGAAAACAATTCAATCAGACTAAAGAAACCATTTGTATGCGAATTAAAAATAATTGAATCAATTTGCGTACGTAGATCCTTGATTGTATATATATCAACTTAAACAGAAAATCGAATTAATGATGAAGATGATGATGATTATGATTTGAGAAGATGAAGCATGATTAATCAATACCCTCATCAAACCCGTCGACAATCACCATCGAATTTCCAATATACCTGCAACCTTTCATTGATTTCTGTTATACGATGACATCACATCCACCATCGATCACCAAACCCACCAACAATCGATAAACTACAGCTATTCGTGGTGATTAAAACTCAAACGAGGATGATGATGAACCAAAAGACCTACTGTACAGCAATGATTGTGGCTAGATTGATTGATGTATGATGAGTCAAAGATTTCCCCAAATCGTGTTATCATCTTCGTGTGTTGACTCTGCTATCTCGATCTAATTGGGGAGACAAACAACCGCGTTTTTATTTATTTATTTAATTAGGTACTCTGTATTATTATTATTATTATTATTATTATTATTATTATTATTATTATTATTATTATTATTATTATTATTATTATTATTACTATTATTATTAACTTTAAAGATGATATTATGTTATTGATAAATAAGAAGTTATATAATATGATTATAGAACAAATTTGATATAATTCTTAATTGCAAATATATTTTTAGTATGATTATTACATATGTAAAATTTAATATAATTATAATAACTATATCATTATTATAATCATTTTTAACATTACTGTTATTTTTTTTATCATTATTATTTTAACATTAAAAATTATTATTTTTAACATTATCATTAATTGTACTACTAATATTACTACTAGTATTACTATTATTAGAACAATAGTTATTATTCATATAAAATATAATTACTACAGGTAACATAAAAAATAACTAATATTACAAAGTACTATGTTTTAATATATTAACTAATATATCATAACATTAATTAAATTACATATATATATATATCATATATATATATAATAACCTATTAAAAGTATTAATATAATTGTATATAAGAGTATTAATCTCAATACATAAAAATATATATACACTTGTTTGATTTCGATTATGCGTTTTAATATATACATAAATGTTATAGGTTCGTGAATCCGAGGCCAACCCTACATTGTTCAGTTTGTTTAATATCTTCATATGTATTTTTACTACAAAATACACTAGGTGAGTTTTCATTATTCCCTTTTTACATATATTTTGGGCTGAGAATACATGCAAATGCTTTATTAACTGTTTTATAATATTTATATGCGTGAGTTTCATTTTCTCCCTTTTACTCTTTACGTTTTTGGGCTGAGAATACATGCAAATGCTTTATTAACTGTTTTACAATATTTACATGCATGAGTTTCATTTACCTTTTTACCCTTTATATTTTTGGGCTGAGAATACATGCGTAATTTTTTAAAAATGTTTTACGAAATAGACACAAGTAATCGAAACTACATTATATGGTTGAATTATCGAAATCGAATATGCCTCTTTTTATTAAGTCTGGTAATCTAAGAATTAGGGAACAGATACCCTAATTGACGCGAACTCTAAAGATAGATCTATCGGGCCCAACAAGCCTCACCCAAAGTACCGGATGCTTTAGTACTTCGAAATTTATATCATGTCCGAAGGAGGATCCCGGAATGATGGGGATATTCTTATATGTATATTGTGAATGTCAGTTACCAGGTGTTCAATCCATATGAATGATATTTTTGTCTCTATGCATGGGACGTATGTTTATGAGAAATGAAAATATGAAATCTTGTGGTCTATTAAAATGATGAAAATGATTATTTATGTTAAACTAATGAACTCACCAACCTTTTGGTTGACACTTTAAAGCATGTTTATTCTCTGGTACGAAAGAAATCTTCCGCTGTGCATTTGCTCATATTAGAGATATTACTTGGAGTCATTCATGACATATTTTAAAAGATGTTGCATTCGAGTCGTCGAGTTCATCAAGATTATTATTGAGTCAATTATAGTAAGATACATTATGAAATGGTATGCATGTCGTCAACTTTAGATGTAATGAAAGTTTGTCTTTTCAAAACGAATGAAATGTTTGTAAAATGTATCATATAGAGGTCAAGTACCTCGCGATGTAATCAACTAGTGTGAATCGTTTATAATCGATATGGACTTCGTCCGGATGGATTAGGACGGGTTTCTACAGTTGGTATCAGAGCAGAGGTCTTAGCGAACCAGGTCTGCATTAGTGTGTCTAACTGATAAGTCGTTAGGAGGCATTAGTGAGTCTGGACTTCGACCATGTCTGCATGTCAAAAGTTGTGCTTATCATTTCTAGTCGGAAATCATCTACTTATCATCCTTAGGAAATTACCTGCTTATCATTCTTAGTCTAGACACATCTTACTGCAATGATTGCATGAATAGTGTATAGAAAAAATTCGTATCTTATCGTATCTGCTAATCCATATCTTAGCGTATCTGTTACTGTAACTTTGCCTGACATATTTCGTAGATTCCTCCGAACTTATGGGATTTTAGTATTATATATGCATATGTAAAGTATGTTTTGCAGGGTACTAATCTACATCCCATAATCTATTTCTTATCAAAAATCCTTAATCTGATTGTACGAGATGAATCCCTCAACCAGTTCGAGTCCCTCGGATTCCGACAGCTATTCCGATAGTTATCCCGACAGTTATTCCGAATGGATAGTCATCTAAACTTCGGAAGCATCGTCACCAGAATGAATCAACCAATCATCCATCCCCAATTCATCTGATGGATTCGTAGTCGACTTAATCAATGGAGACGCGCAGAAGGCGATCCCTTCCACTAATCGAATTCACCTTTTGGCGAAGAACCTGAAGCACTTACCGGCGAACCTGCTCGTAACATCACTTTCACCCTCATTTCCTGAATATTTCGCCACGACTATATCATAACTCAGATTCTAAACCTTATTCATCCGCTCGTTCCGACCGACAATCACCCCGGAGTAATCGAAGAAGTCAACGAACTTCGCGCTCAAGTAATCAATTTGGAGAACATGGTGCAAAACTTACCAGCTTCAACAACATCACCGGCACCAACAGTACCATCAGTAACAACACCAGTACTATCAACAATCCATGCCTCAATATATCATTCTGTACCTCGAGTATAATTATCGTTCCACGAATCGTTCTACATCATTTATCTTCGTTCGGCATAGCGATTATATAATCTCTAATGTTTTAGAGATTAATTATTCTTATTCTAACGGTAAATCAAATGAGTCTAATATTATATTAACTCATTAAATCTGTATTACATCTGAAGAAAATATATGTGTACATATGTTTTCATAAAGATTGTAATTAAAAATTCTTTCGTAAAAACTGTTAATGATGAAAATATTTTAACGGGTAGGTAATACCCGAGGAATATTTAGATTTCACATTAATAAGTTACACTGTACATTCCTCGAATCTGATTCAACTGTTATTTACTATCCTACTTACAACCATAACTATACGTATCCGTTCACCGCAGAATAACCATTTTCATTCAATTTCATATTTAGATTTTGACCTATCAGAATCCAACAAGTGGCATAATAAAGAAAACATTGGACAAATAAAATCTGTTAGAAACAAACAATTTAACTATGAGAAGAATTTTGTTAAGAATCCACGCTAACAAAACCCTAGCTAACTGTTCCTAGCTAACTGTTAATTACGTATTATGTTTTATTTATCGCAATTTAATTATCGCAATTTATCTTATCACAATTTATATTCTCGTAATTTTATTTATCGTCATTTAATTCCTGTTATTTACTTTACGCATTTAATTTATCGTCATTTAATTTCTGTTATTTATTTTACGTACTTTAAATATCGGGACACGTATACAAAGTTTTGACATATCATATCAACGCATCTATATATATTATTTGGAATCACCATAGACACTCTATATGCAGTAATGATCGAGTTCTCTATACAGGGTTCTATAATAATATATATACTTTGAGTTGTGATCGAGTCTGAGACATGTACACGGGTCACGATACGTATTAATTAATTCGAATATTATATATTAAATTATATATGAATATGAATTATTGGACTGTCAACTGTGAACTATCAACTGTGGACTATCGACTGTGGACTAATAACATTGGACAATTAAAATGAATTAAAATATTGACTATAACATATGAAACTAAACAATTCTTCAAGTTTGCCACTTGATTTCATCTTAAACCTCATTTGTATTTTGACAATTCTAATCTGCGTTCAAATCTTTCATGATTCTTGAAAACACCTCAATCGAAAGGATGAAGCAATTGCACTTCATCCACGGAAGAAAAGATTTATGCATATAGTTATGCACCTGAAAATACTCGGGACCTGAGTAAATGTTTAACACGCATCTGTGCTAGCTTCTTCGGCATTGCTATTACCGAAAATAACCATGCAATTCCTTTTCAAATTAGCCAATTTTATCACACCTCCAACAAATCAACATGGACTTTTCATTCAAACAAACCTTGTTGTAACTTTGATATATAAGAGTGCCCATTTATTGTTACCGGAGAACATTTATATTCTACTAGATAACCATCAGCGTTTAATCATCTAAAAACACAATTCTCCTGAAACCACCTCGGATTGATAACCGATGATTCAGATATCGTAGCTTTAAATGCAGAGGAAACAGAAAAATGGTAGATGGTCTAAGCAACCAAGAGTTTGACGATAAAGAAGGGAGTGTTAGGAACGCTCGATAGAAAATTTGGTACTGAAAAACAGATTGAGGAAACCATGAAGGAGATCTAGGTCAAATACAAGGACCATACCATATATTCAAAGAACCCAGGTAATTCTGGATCCGATGAAACCTTCAACGAATATCTTGCTCCGTACTCATGTTAAAATCTTGCGGAAAATTTTTCTTCATCAGCCATCGAACTTAGAAATTCCAAAATATCATCATCAAGATCTCCGATATTTCTGAGGATATTTTCATAAATATTCTCGTCCGAAATTATATACCTCTTCGTGCTTCCTGTGTATCATTATATTGGAAACATTCAAGAGAAAATTTTGTACCGAAAAGCAGATTATTGGAAACTATGAAGAAAGCCGTGGACAAATCACAAAGAATAAGTTTGACTTCAAAGAATCCAAATGATTCAATGTCTGCTAAAGTCTTTAGTGAATATCTTACTCCTTACTTTAAAACCTTGCGGACAATAGTTTCTATCATCCTCTGATCTTAGATATTCCGAGATATTATCGTATCTTTCATTATAAATATCCTCGATATTTCTGAATATATTTTCATGACTAATCTTAGCTGAAATCATTAATCTCTTCGTGCTATCAGTATTACATCATATAGAAACTGTTAGTTTCTATATTCTGTAAACTTTCGAGCTTAAAATATGAATGTTATTGAAGTAATGTTGGAAATTGATGCATGAGTTAGTATAATATAATGACACTTGATCAACGTGATTATATTACAGTAAGTCATGCTGAGTTTCTAATGGGACATGATGATCCACGGTCCATAACGTCATCACGTGCCATGTTACATAACTCTTTCATTCTGATTAACTTCTGAACATATCAAGAAAATATATTCTTGATAGTTCTGTTCTCAGTGATTCTGGTAATTTGACAAATCAAATCGTGTGATTTTGTTCTTTCTCGTTTAGAACATTAAGTTCATTCGAAACTCCATACTTACGAATTCTGGATCATTACTCGCTTTACTAGAGGTCGGGAGGATAATAAAAAGACAAAGAGCTCCAAAATATAAGAGAAAATATAAAGCCCAATGACGACACGAAAGTTACAAACTGTGGATATTAATACGAATAGCAATATAAAGACACGGTATAATTAAGAATAGTATCACCTAAGGTAATAGTAGAAGAAAACAGATTTTTCTGGTGGAAGATTGAAAAGAAGGATGACCGAAATGATAATTAGGAAAATATCAAGGATTAGAACTGGATTAAGCATTTTCACAATCTTTTGGATATATGAACTAAGAAAGAGAGTATAGGAATGGTGAGAATAATAGAACGGAAGAGCTTAATTTATAATGGAAATATCAGACAGAGTAATCGAGGCAGATCACCGTATTTAATTATAGAGATCTTAATTTCCTTACTCGCCGAAGAATCAAATCTTTTAGATTTCGAAGATTTTCTTTAAATCCCTTGAATTCCGAAAGTCAACCCTGACTCTGTCAAAAGTTAAGACGCATCTCATTTTCTAAATTCAACCAAGACAACGTCAAAAGTTAAAACGAAACTTCATTTATTCATTTCACTCTTTTGTGATAGCCTCACTCGTACGCTTCGAGTAATCGAATCGTTTTATCCAAATTATTCAATAATGATAAAACTCTATTTATCAGCTCATATTCGTCATGATACCATTTTTATTGTTAGCCATGACGACCTCACTCAAATTTCGGGACGAAATTTCTTTAACGGGTAGGTACTGTGATGACCCGGGAATTTCCGACCAAATTTAAACTTAAATCTTATATGATTTCGACAAGATAAGCAAAGTCTGTGATATTGAGTTACAAAATTTTGAAAACTGTTACATGAATTCATTTGACCTTTGACTATTTTCGACGATTCACGAAAACTAATTGTAATTAGATATGTGTGTGTTTATATAAATAATGATTTGAAATATAATTTGAAGTATTATATGTTGTTGTTATTAAAATTAATTATATAAAATAAAATAAAAATAAGATATTATAAAAATTATTATTTAAAATATATCTTTATATATAAATAAAGTATATTAAAAATAAAAATTAAATGATTGTAATACTTGTTTATCTTTCGATGGATATTAAGTAAGTAAAATACGAAATCATAAAAATTTACTAATAAATGTTAGTCTGAAATTAAGTGTTATAAATTTATAAAGTTGCTAAAAATATATTTAATTATCTTATGATGAATTTTAACACTTCGTACATTTTTTACTTGGGATTTTTTCTGTGTACTTTATCCGCCACTGATTAACAACGGGTACAATATAATATCCATGATAAAGTCGTTGGTAGAGTAATTCCAAATTCTTCGGCCACTAATTGTTTAAATGTTGAATTATATTACATGATTTTAATTAATAAGGTATTATGTACTCTACTTTAAGTGATTGAAAATAACATTTACACAAACCCACCACCCCCACTTGCATTCCTTTCTTTCTTTTCTATCGACATCACATAACCTATTTTGTTTTTTATGCCTTTGAATTCTTTTAGGATTGTCAAAACATCAATTTAATTCTTCTTCTCTCATCTACCTAATGTAAATTCTCTTTACATATATATACATACATAACAATATGAAGATATATAGATTACATACATATATACATATATATATCCACACATTCAAGATCAAACATATCAACTTTATTTTCAACAATCGGACATCGATAATCCTAGCCACTTTTCACCACCTAAATCACCAACCCGAAACTGTTACAACCAAGCTATTATATCGTTCTGATTCTTTTGATGTCGAGCTCAGACATAACCCAGGTACCATCATGAACCCATCACTGTTGCGTCTACTTTATTGATGTTCAAACGAGCTTCAATCACAACAACGTGTTCAACCTCTTTTGTTTACAACCATACGAAACCAGCCACCATTCAACTATCTACAATCACCATCACTTCCATCTCTTGTATATCCTGTTTTCTGTTTCATCGCTTACAACTATTACTACCTCAGTTTCATGCTTTTTAATTGAAGCAAAGGTCAAAACACCATTCAACGATGTTATTCGAACATATAAATGCTGTTATACTTCTCGTTTGTAACCCAAAACCCAGTTGTAAATCATTACTACTGCTACGCTGATTCTTTTTACCTGTTCTCGAACTGCAGCTGTTGCTGCAAATGTTTCTGTTCCAGTTTGACCCAAAACCAAGAAACCTATGTTAAGTTGATTGTTTCACTACTCTACTATTGCTAGACTATTTCAAGACTATTGCTACCTGCTGCTACGTATGCCTACAATTTTCTGTCCAAAGAGCTCAAGCCTAAACACCCTTGAACTACTACACTATCAACCGTACGTATTCTCTTTTTATGTTAAAACATCGGTCTATATTCTGCACAAAAATATAAGGCCTGCTAATCCCTGATTAACTTTGGAACAATCACAAAACCAAACTAATGCCTAATTTAAAATCAAGTTTATAAATCAACAAAAATAAATCATAGCGATGAACATGAGATTTAGCATAAATAAATCAATTAGATTAATAAGAAAACAATTCAATCAGACTAAAGAAACCATTTGTATGCGAATTAAAAATAATTGAATCAATTTGCGTACGTAGATACTTGATTGTATATATATCAACTTAAACAGAAAATCGAATTAATGATGAAGATGATGATGATTACGATTTGAGAAGATGAAGCATGATTAATCAATACCCTCATCAAACCCATCGACAATCACCATCGAATTTCCAATATACCTGCAACCTTTCGTTGATTTCTGTTATACGATGACATCACATCCACCATCGATCACCAAACCCACCAACAATCGATAAAGTGCAGCTATTCGTGGTGATTAAAACTCAAACGAGGATGATGATGAACCAAAAGACCAACTGTACAGCAATGATTGTGGCTAGATTGATTGATCTATGATGAGTCGAAGATTTCCCCAAATCGTGTTATCATCTGCTATCTCGATCTAATTGGGGAGACAAACAACCGCGTTTTTATTTATTTATTTAATTAGGTACTCCGTATTATTATTATTATTATTATTATTATTATTATTATTATTATTATTACTACTATTATTATTAACTTTAAAGATGATATTATGTTATTGATAAATAAGAAGTTAATATAATATGATTATAGAACAAATTTGATATAATTCTTAATTACAAATATATTTTTAGTATGATTATTACATATGTAAAATTTAATATAATTATAATAACTATATCATTATTATAATCATTTTTAACATTACTGTTATTTTTTTTATCATTATTATTTTAACATTAAAAATTATTATTTTTAACATTATCATTAATTGTACTACTAATACTACTACTAGTATTACTATTATTAGAACAATAGTTATTATTCATATAAAATATAATTACTACAGGTAACATAAAAAATAACTAATATTACAAAGTACTATGTTTTAATATATTAACTAATATATCTTAACATTAATTAAATTACATATATATATATATATATATATATATATATATATATATATATATATATATATATATATATATATATCATATGTATCATATGTATCATATGTATATATAATAACCTATTAAAAGTATTAATATAATTATATATAAGAGTATTAATCTCAATACATAAAAATATATATACACTTGTTTGATTTCGATTATGCGTTTTAATATATACATAAATGTTATAGGTTCGTGAATCCGAGGCCAACCATACATTGTTCAGTTTGTTTAATGTCGTCATATGTATTTTTACTACAAAATACACTAGGTGAGTTTTCATTATTCCCTTTTTACATATATTTTGGGCTGAGAATACATGCAAATGCTTTATTAACTGTTTTATAATATTTATATGCGTGAGTTTCATTTTCTCCCTTTTACTCTTTACATTTTTGGGCTGAGAATACATGCAAATGCTTTATTAACTGTTTTACAATATTTACATGCGTGAGTTTCATTTACCTTTTTACCCTTTATATTTTTGGGCTGAGAATACATGCGTAATTTTTTATAAATGTTTTACGAAATAGACACACGTAATCGAAACTACATTATATGGTTGAATTATTGAAATCGAATATGCCCCTTTTTACTAAGTCTGGTAATCTAAGAATTAGGGAACAGACACCCTGATTGACGCGAACTCTAAAGATAGATCTATCGGGCCCAACAAGCCCCATCCAAAGTACCGGATGCTTTAGTACTTCAAAATTTATATCATGTCCGAAGGAGGATCCCGGAATGATGGGGATATTCTTATATGCATATTGTGAATGTCGGTTACCAGGTGTTCAATCCATATGAATGATATTTTTGTCTCTATGCATGGGACGTATGTTTATGAGAAATGGAAATATGAAATCTTGTGGTCTATTAAAATGATGAAAATGATTATTTATGTTAAACTAATGAACTCACCAACCTTTTGGTTGACACTTTAAAGCATGTTTATTCTCAAGTACGAAAGAAATCTTCCGCTGTGCATTAGCTCATATTAGAGATATTACTTGGAGTCATTCATGACATATTTTAAAAGATGTTGCATTCGTGTCATCGAGTTCATCAAGATTATTATTGAGTCAATTATAGTAAGATACATTATGAAATGGTATGCATGTCGTCAACTTTAGATGTAATGAAAGTTTGTCTTTTCAAAACGAATGAAATGTTTGTAAAATGTATCATATAGAGGTCAAGTACCTCGCGATGTAATCAACTAGTGTGAATCATTTATAATCGATATGGACTTCGTCCAGATGGATTAGGACGGGTTTCTACATCTATGGTTATTCCAAATAATATATATAGATGCGTCGATATGATATGTCAAAACCTTGTATACGTGTCCCGATATTTAAAGTGCATAAAATAAATAATAGAAATTAAATGACGATAAATAAAATTGCGAGAATTAAAATTGCAAATAAATAAATGTAATAAGGAATTAACAGTTAGATAGGATTTTGTTAGCGTGGATTCTTAATAGAATTTCTCATAGTTAATTTGTCTGTTTCTAACAAATTTTATTTTGTCAAATGTTTTTCTTCATTATGCCACTTGTTGGATTCTGATAAATCAAAATCCAAATATAAAATTGAATGATAATGGTTATTCTGCAGTGAACGGATACGTATATCGGTGATTGTAAGCAGGATAGTAAATGACTTTTGAATCAGCTTTGGAGAATGTATAGTGTAACTTTATTAATGTGAAATCTAAATATTCCTCGGGTATTACCTACCCGTTAAAATATTTTCACCATTAATAGTTTGTACGAAAGAATTTTTTTTTTTTAATTACAATCTTTATGAAAACATATATACATATATATATTTTCTTCAGATGTAATTTTGGATTTAATGAGTTAACATGATATTAAACTCATCTGGTTTACCGTTAGATCTAGAATACATAATCTCTAAAACATTAGAGATCACATAATCAAAATGAAGATGTAGAACGTCATGTAGAACGATGATTATACTCGAGGTACAGAATGAGATGTTGAGGCATGTGATGTTGAAGCTTGGGTTGTTGGTGATACTGTTGGTGCCGGTGATGTTGTTGAAGCTGGTACGCTTTCCACCATATTTTTCAAGGCTACAACTCAGGCGCGAAGCTCGTTGACTTCTTCTATTACACCGGGATGATTATCGGTTCGAACGAGCGGATGAATGAGGTTTAGAATCTGAGATAGTATATGATCGTGACGAGATACTCTGGAAATGAGAGAGAAAATGGTGTCTTGAACAGGTTCGCCGGTAAGCGCTTCAGGTTCATTGTCAAGAGGTGAATTCGGTTGGTGGAAGGGATCGCCTTCTTCGCGTCTCCATTGATTAAGTCGACTACGAACCCATCCCCAATTCATCCAGAATTGGTGATGGCTAATTAGTTGATTCATTCAGGTGACGGCGCTTTCGGAGCTTTGGTGAACATCCATGTCGGAATAGCTGTCGGATTCTGAAGAATTTGAACTAGTGGCGAGCTCCATTTCGTACGATTGAATATAGGATTTTTTGATATGAAATGATTTTCGGATATCGGATGATATTCTAATTACATAGAATACCTATACATAGTACAGAAGATCCCGTAAATTACAGAGGGAATTAAGAAAACGTGTCGGATAAAGTCTACAGTAATAGATACGCTAAGATATGGATTAGCAGATACGCTTAAGATATGAATTTGTCTATACACTATTCATGCAATCAATGCAGTAAGATGTGTTTAGACTAGAAATGATAAGCAGGTAATTTTTGACAAGAAATGATAAGCAAAACTTTTGACATGCAGACACGGTCGAAGTCCAGACTCACTAATGCATCTAAACAACTATCAATTAGACACACTAATTCAAGACCTGGTTCGCTAAGACCACTGCTCTGATACCACATGAGATGACCCGTCCTAATCAATAAGGACGAATACATTACATTTGGTAACATTGTGAGGTATTTGACCTCTATATGATACATTTTACAAATATTGCATTCGTTTTTAAAAGACAAACTTTCATTACAACAAAAGTTGACAGGCATGCATGCTATCTCATACTATATCCAAACTATGAATGACTTATTATCAATCTTGATGAACTCAACGACTCGAATGCAACGTCTTTTGAAATATGCCATGAATGACTCCAAGTAATAACTTTAAAATGAGCAAATACACAGCGGAAGATTTTTTTCATACCTGAGAATAAACATGCTTTAAAGTGTCAACCAAAAGGTTGGTGAGTTCATTAGTTTATCATAATCATTCATTTTCATCATTTTAATAGACCACAAGATTTCATATATTGTCAAGCGTAACTCGCGAATTAAAATTCATTCATATAGATTGAACACCTGGTAACCGACCTTAACAAGATGCATATAGAATATCCCCATCATTCCGGGACTCACATCGGACATGATAAATTCGAAGTACTAAAGCATCCGTAACTCGGATGGGGCTCGTTGGGCCCGATAGATCTATCTTTAGGATTCGCATCAATTAGGGGTGCACTAATTCTCAAAATTAGTGATGTTCCCTAATTCTTAGGTTACCAAGCAAAAGGGGCATATTCGGCTTCGATCATTCAACCATAGAATGTAGTTTCAATTACTTGTGTCTATTTCGTCAAACATTTATAAAAGTGCATGTATTCTCAGTCCCAAAAATATATATATTGCAAAAGCATTTAAAAAGGGAGCAAATGAAACTCACTTAATGTATTTTGTAGTAAAAATACATATGACGATATTGAATAATGCAGGGTTGGCCTTGGATTCACGAATCTATAACATTTATATATTTATTAATATACATAGTTGTAATCGAATAAATATATATATATAAATTTACTAGTTATATCCTTTTTACATTTATTATTTATATATGTTTCATATATTCATTTGGTACATAAAAATATTAAGTTTTGTTATGTTATATGCAGTAATTATATTAATATATAAATATCATTTGATTGTTAAAGTAGTATTTTAATAATACTAAGATAATATTTTAGGTGATAACAATAATAATAATGATAATATTAATAATAATGATAATAGTGTTAATAATTCTATAAATGATAATATTAATGATAGTTTCTATAATAAATCTCATAATAATGATAAAAATAGTAGTTTTTAATAAAGTGAATAATTTAATAGTAATGGTAATGAAAATAATAATTTTGATAATGATACCTAATACTTAATAATAATAATATTAGTAATAATTATAACCATCTTATTACTAGTGATAATCTTAATAATAATACTTTTGTTAATAAAAATTTTAAATGTTACTAATACTAATATTGATAATTATAATAGTTTGTATTATTTTCTTATTAACACTAATAATAATAATCCTAATCTTTATAATACTTATAATAATAATAACAATAACAGTGGTAATAATAATAATAATTCAATTTATCATAGACTTAGTTTTTAATTTCTCAACTTATAATTATAGCTCCTATAACTTAATTTCTTAGTCAAATTTCATATTTGTGCGTGTATTCATTTAATTCATATTTATTTTCCATACTTGCACCATATTAACTTTTATTATAATTTTTGTAATGTCAATGTCATTAACATACCCAAAATCATAATAATGACAATTTTATTATTAGTGATAATATCAATAATGTTAATAATCGTAATAACAATTCTAATAATTCTAATAACAACAACAATATTAATAATAATAATCATAATAATAATAATAATAATAATAATAATAATAATAATAATAATAATAATAATAATAATAATAATAATAATAATAATAATAATAATAATAATAATAATAATAATAATAATGAAAGTTAAATGATTATACCCTTTGAAAGCTTCATTAAAAAGAAATGCCCTAGACGGGATTCGAACCTGAGACCTCTCGTTACCCAAAACCCACACAAACCACTCTTCTGCTACTCACTTTTCTGATTTTAGTACGTTCTATAATCTTATATCCTTTTCTGTCTGTCTCTCCTTAACTTCTTCTTCTTCACAGATTTAAATCGACCAAACAATTTATTCGAATCATCACACCAACGATTTTGTTACTTCAAAATAATATTAATTTATCAAAATCAAATGTTTATATTAAATGAAAACTTAAAAAAAATAAAAACTATATTTAACTACTACTGCAGATCACGGTTTAGAAAGAAAAAAATTAATGATTTTAAGTTTGAGAATGTTATAGACAAAACTTCCTACATGAAAGAGGTTGCATATCGTTCATAGAAACCGTATGAATCATCAATTGCTTCTTAAACTCAAAAACGAATCCAAATTTTGTGAAGAACACGATGGTTGACTTTTGAAATTAGAATTTTGACTCGAAAATTCGAAATCAATCAAAAGAATTGAAACGTGAAAACTTACAGAAAGTTTAGTTAGATCATTCCTAACATCTTTGCATTAATAGTTTTTGAGATTTGATAACGAATTCCAGATTTTGAAAATTATATGAGAAACAGAGGTACGAGCCCTCTCAACCTATTTTTCTATTTTTCATTTATATAAAGCAGAAAGGATTGCACCTTATAATGATGTTAATTGAATATAATTGATGCAGTGATCTTGCTTGTTATCTAGTGGAAGTGGTCGACATCTTTATTCAATCAGGACAGAAGGAAATAAAAAAAATAACACAGACAGTGATGGGTATCGAGTTTGTTATGTGTCTGTTTCAACTCTTTAATTGATTTATAAAGTAATAAAGATTGATAGTGAAATTTAACAAACTGAATTCAACTTATCTATTTATAAGATTCGAAATTTTGATGATTAATAAGTATATATATATTAATAATGTTAATAATACAATTAATAATAATATTACTAATATAACTATATCATTGTTAAAATACTAATAATAATAATAATAGAATTAATGATAATAATAATATTAATATCAAAATATTACTGATATTAATGAGATTAATGATTAAAGGTATTAGAATTAATGATAATACTAATTTTGAATAAAAATGATAATTTTTAATAATAATAATAATAATATAACAAATTACATGTGTTAAATTCCATATATAATAAAATAACTAATGTTGATCTTAACATTAATAAAAATATTAATATTAATCATAATAATAAAAGTAATAATAATATTATTATAGTAACTATATTGTAACTTGTAATTAATATCATACCTTATGTAATATTTTAATAATCATATATTATATAATAATATATATTGAATATTTTATATACATTACAATATAATTAATCATTAAAATCTTATATGTTTATATACATATAGATTTATTTAAATTTACATTTAATTATTTTGTATCATGTTTTACATATTTAATTTTAATATCTATTTTATATTTTTAAATTATTATATATATTTTCACTTATATGTTTATATATATATATATATATATATATATATATATATATATATATATATATATATATATATATATATATATATATATATATATACATTTTTATTTACACAACATTGTTCGTGAATCGTCAGGCATAGTCAAAGGTCATTGATTATATGAAACAGTTCAAAATTTTGACACTCAACATTACAGACTTTCTTTATCGTGTCGAATTCATATAAAGATTAAGTTTAAATTTGGTCGGAAATTTCCGGGTCGTCACACCTGCTGTGCTAGATTTCCGTTGCATTACTTAGAGATGTCTCAATCATGAAACTTTATCTTGCATTCGTAACTTATGTTATTTTCAAATAATGACTTTGTAACGACCTTTGTGTCACGTTATCTTTTGTAAACGCTATCTTTTTATGAATGCAAACTAGTTTTCAAACAGCATGTAGTACTTGACCGTGTAAAGGTCCTGTTGTTGACGAATCGTACATGATGGTTTTGTACGGGGCGTCACACAAATGGTTCAATTTATTGATGAGAAACGTCTCAAAATTACAAGAGTACAAGCCGCAAAACACAAAGTACAAAATATTAAATTATACAAAAAGGCGTTCGAAAATCCAGAACCGAGATATGAACCAACTATCAACGTACGACTCAACGGACCTGAAATTACAAGTCAACTATGCACAAAAATATAATATAATATATAATTAATTATATATATATTATATTATAAAATAATCAGCAGCCCACGTTTAATTCATTTGATGAGCTGAAATCTAAACCTCTGCGACTGTGGAGCTGTGAGGTACAAAAGTATCGCAATCGTGGAGCTGTACAGTTCAAGATGGGCCTATAAAAGGCCGCGCATTCTGCCGAACTCCTCACCCCTTTTTCTTCTTTCTATCTACGAAATATATATATATATATATATATATATATATATATATATATATATATATATATATATATATATATATATATATATATATATATATAATTTTAATTTTAATTTTAATTTAAGTTAATAATAATAAGGTTATTGTAGCGAATGTTTTAAGGTTTTATAAGTCGAAACTCTGTCCCTGTAACACTACGCGATTAATACTCATTGTAAGTTATGTTCAACCTTTTTAAATTAATGTCTCGTAGCTAAGTTATTATTATGCTTATTTAAGCCGAAGTAATCGTGATGTTGGACTAAATATTCAAGATGGGGTTATTGGGCTTTGGACCATAATTGGGGTTTGGACAAAAGAACGACACTTATGGAAATTGGACTATGGGCTATTAATGGGCTTTATATTTGTTTAACTGAATGATAGTTCGTTAATTTAATATAGAGATTTACAATTTGACGTATCTATAAATAACCACATACACTCGATCGGATACGATGGGCGGGATATTTATAAATACTAATAATCGTTCATTTGACCGGACACGGGGATGGATTAATAGTCAATGGACTCATTAACACAGGGGTGGATTACTTTCAAGGGTAATTGATGTAATTGTTAACAACGTATTAAAACTTTGGATTACACGCAATCGATAACCTGGTGTATTCATTAAACAAAGTATTAAGACCTTGTTACAGTTTGAATCCCCAATTAGTTGGAATATTTGACTTCGGGTATAAGGTTAATTTGGCGAAGACTCTCGCACTTTATAATTATGACCGATGGACTATTATGGACAAAACCAGATGGACATATCGAATAATCCAGGACAAAGGATAATTAACCCTTGGTAATAAACTAAAATCAACACGTCAAACATCATGATTACGGAAGTTTAAATAAGCATAATTCCTTTATTTTATATCTCATCGCACTTTTATTTATCGTCATTTTATTTATAGTACTTTAAAGTATTGCACTTTCAATTATCGTACTTTTATTTTATCAAAATTTTATTTATCGTCATTTACTTTACGCTTTATATTTATTTTTAATATTTTGCATTAGGACTTAAAATCGACAAACCGGTCATTAAATGGTAAAACCCCCCTTTTATAATAATAATAATAGTACTTACATATATATATTTTTATACAAATATAGTTAATAAAAAATATAGCGTTAAACTTAGCTGTATCCCTGTGGAACGAACCGGACTTACTAAAAACTACACTACTCTACGATTAGGTATACTGCCTATAAGTGTTGTAGCAAGGTTTAGGTATATCCATTCAATAAATAAATAAATAACTTGTGTAAATTGTATCGTATTTAATAGTATTTTGTAATAAAAATAATAGTATTTCGTATACACCTCTGGACACATCAAGTATTTTTGGCGCCGCTGCCGGGGAACCGAAAGCGAAACGCTATATATAAAAAAAAAATTAAGCTATTTTGTAAAAATATATTTATATAAGTTTTAAATATTAAAAAAATCAAAATAAAAAAATATATATATCTATATTTTTAAAATTAATAAAGTTTTTATTTTTTTTATTTACAAAAACTAATAAGTAATTTTTATTAAAATATAAGTTTTACTTAAATTATATTTTCTAAAAATTAAAATTAGAAAAACAAAATAAAAATCAAAATATTAAAAATATATATATATATATATATATATATATATATATATATATATATATATATATATATATATCTGAACCTGCACGATTTTGAACCTGCCATCATCTGAGCCTGCATAGCTCCGCAGTCACGGAGCTTATCTCTTAAAGAATACCGCAGTCGCGGAGCAGTCTAAGACTGCAACATTTGACTGCATTAATTACGAATTTAGGGTTTTAATTAATTATTATTATTAAACCTAATTAGGGTTTTAATTTAATATATTTAGTTTAGTTTAATTATAATTTGTTATTATTAGTTCTAAATAGTTTTATAAATTAATACTTTTATAAAATAATAATATAAAAATAATATTTTTATAAAAATAAGTAATCTTATCATTTTTTTCTCTTTTTATAAATTGTATATTTTTAAATATTTGTACATTTTTCGGTCGTAATTAGTTTTAACTTAGTTTTTGCCGTACTTATTTTATATTTCTAGATTTTTAAGCTTTGCCGTAAAATCCCTTAAAGTACTTTTTCTTTAGAATAAAATTTAGGTGCTTTAGAATTTTGCGACGCAATTTATAAATTGTAGTGCCTAATTAAGTTATTGCCGTTTTGGATATAGAATTCCTTTTAAGCTTTAATACTTTTAGACGCAAGTTTTAATTTGTAGTTTTTAGACTTTTAAGTTTCAATTCTTTTCTTTCTTATTATTATCTTTCGACATTTGACTTCTTATTTTTTTCGACGCACTCTTTATTTTTCATTTCTACGCTCTAGTTTTTAGGACATAGAATTTTCGTTATTTTCTTAAAATTTCGACGAAAAAATTATTTTAAGCGGTTAAATTAATAGACATCCAAAATTTTCTGGTTCGTAGTAATAGTTGGATTTGTTAGTGGCGAGTTGTGGATTTCCGATTTAAAGGGTCCTGGCTACCTGCTGCATCTATTGGCTATTCGAAACGTGGGCAAAATCAGAGAAGTCTATTAATTTGATAACTTATATAATTTTTACCTTTATAACTAATAGGATATTCTGTGAATGCACCGAGCAAAACGTTCACCACCTTTCATACGTTCACCACCTGTAACCCGATCAAGACATTAAGCCAATATAATCGCCGTTGATTTTTCTTTAGAATCATCATCAAGTTGAACAAGTACTCCAATTCAAATTTCCGATAATCCATTTTTTGAACCCGACCTCACAATTGAGAACCCGGAGGATATTCAAGGACAATTCAGAGATCCTGAGCCACTAATCATTCCTGTGGAACCACAAATCATACAACCAGAGATTGTCGAGGAAGAAACCATTAAATCAGAATCCTCTAGTGATTCAGATTCAACAAATTCAATTATGGAAAATCAGGAACCTCTAAGTATGGAAGATCAAATGAGAGCTACACGTACTGGCCAAGGTCATGCCATTACTCAACCAGACATTAATGCGCCAGATTATGAAATCAAAGGAAAAATCCTACATATGGTAACTAATCAATGCCAATTTAGTGGTACGCCAAAAGAAGATCCAAACGAACATCTTCGAACCTTTAATAGGATCTGTACTCTATTTAAAATCAGAGAAGTTGAGGATGAACAGATCTATCTCATGTTATTTCCCTGGACTTTAAAGGGAGAAGCCAAAGATTGGTTAGAATCGTTACCTGAAGGAGCGATTGATACATGGGATGTTTTAGTTGAGAAATTTCTTAAAAGATTCTTTCCGGCATCTAAAGCCGTGAGACTTCAAGGAGAAATTGTTACGTTCGCCAAAAGCCGAATGAAACTCTATATGAGGCGTGGACAAGATTCGAAAAGTTGTTGAGAGGATGTCCTCAACACGGTTTAGACACTTATCAAATAGTACAAATATTCTACCAAGGATGCGATGTTGCTACACAAAAAGACATCGACACGGCAGCTGGTGGTTCCATTATGAAGAAAACCGCAACTGAAGCTTACAAAATTATTGATGACATAGCCTCCCACTCACATGAGTGGCACCAAGAAAAAAGATATCCTTCGTTCATCTAAAGCGGCTAGAGCCGATTCTAGCCATGACTTTGATTCCATTTCCGCAAAGTTAGATGCTTTCGAGAGACGAATGAAGAAGATGACTAAAGATATTCATGCAATACGAATTAGTTGTGAGCAGTGTGGAGGACCACATTTGACAAAAGATTGTCTCAGTATTGAACAAACAATGGAACAAAGAGAGAATGTTTCATATATAAATCAAAGGCCTGGAAATAATTATCAAAATAATTATCAATCGCTAAGACCAAACTACAATCAAAATCAGAATTATAACCGAAATGTTCCATACAACAACCAACAAGGTCCTAGTAATCAACAAGTATCTAACAATACTTACAATCAGCAAAGAACTATTTTTCCAAATAAACCACGACAAACCGATGATAAAAAGCCAAATTTAGAAGATATGATGTCGAAGCTAGTTGAATCTCAAACTCAATTTTTCACATTTCAGAAACAAACTAATGAACAAAATGCTCAAGTATTTAGAAATCAACAAGCTTCTATACAAAATCTGGGACAAGAAGTGAGTAACCTAGCAAGGTTAATAGGTGAAAGAAAACCGGGGAGTCTACCTAGCGATACAAATGCTAACCCCCGAAATGAAACAGCTAAAGCCATTACCACAAGAAGTGGTATTACACTCAAGCCACCTGAAATACCTGTAATTTCTGATGACTCTATTCTTACTACATAGGGACCACTGCCTGAGCAAGATAAGGAATCAGAACCGGTAGTTGAAAAGGTTAATGAAGATAACACAGTTAAGGCAAAGCCTTATGTTAAACTATACCAACCACCGCTTCCTTACCCGAGTAAAATGAGAAAGGAAAGACTTGAAGCCGAGCAATCCAAATTCTTGGATATGTTTAAACAAATAAATGTCAATCTTCCTTTCATTGATGTGATTTCAGGAATGCCAAGATATGTTAAATTCCTGAAAGATCTAATTACAAATAGAAAGAAAATGGAAGAACTCTTGGCTGTGACAATGAATGCTAATTGTTCTGCAGTGCTGTTGAATAAGCTACCAGAAAAATTATCAGATCAAGGAAGTTTCACAATTCCATGTTTTCTGGGTAGTCTTAGTTCAATAGAAGCATTGGCAGACTTAGGTGCTAGTATAAATTTAATGCCGTATTCACTATACGCTAAACTAGACCTCGGAGAATTGAAACCAACACGAATAAGCATACAACTAGCCGATTGATCAGTAAAATATCCGAGAGGGATAATGGAGAACATGCTAGTTAAAGTTGGTACTTTAGTATTTCCAGTAGACTTTGTTATTCTAGACATGGAAAAGATTCTCGAGTTCCTCTCATATTAGGAAGGCCATTCTTAAACACGGCCAAAGCAATAATAGACGTGTTTGGTAAGAAACTGACCCTAAGTATAGAGGACGAGAGTGTTACCTTTTATGTTTATAGAGCCATGCAACAACCGCAATCTGCAGATGATACATGTTATTATATTCAAACTATAGATTCACATGCAGAATTGTTACAAGAATTTCCAGAATTACAAAGAACAGGAGAATGTTCTTTAGGAGAAGGAACTAAACCAATTGATGAAGCTGAAATATTAGCCACACTCATGGCTAATGAATACGAACCAACAACAGAAAAACTTCAAATGTTAAAAGAGGAAGACAGATATCGATACAAATCATCGATAGAAGAACCACCTATATTAGAGTTAAAGCCACTTCCAAACCATTTGGAATACGCTTATTTACATGGTGAATCTGAATTACCTGTAATAATCTCGTCTTCTCTTACGGGAATGAAAAATCTCAACTCATTTCTGTGCTAAAAGCTCATAAACCAGCTATTGCATGGAAGATTCATGACATTAAAGGTATAAGTCCTTGGTATTGCACACATAAAATCCTTATGGAAGAATGTCATAAAACATATGTGCAGCGCCAACGAAGACTAAATCCAAATATGCAAGATGTTGTTAAGAAAGAAATTATTAAACAGCTAGATGCAGGTTTAATTTATCCAATCTCTGATAGTCCATGGGTAAGCCCAGTTCAATGCGTACCTAAGAAGGGTGGCATGACTGTCATCACAAATGAAAACGATGAGCTTATTCCTACTAGGACTGTAACAGGAAGCGTGTTTGTATTGATTATAGAAAATTAAATGACGCCACCAGAAAAGATCACTTTCCCTTACCTTTCGTTGATCAAATGTTGGAAAGGTTAGCTGGGAACAGTTACTATTGTTTTCTTGACGGTTTCTCCGGATACTTTCAAATTCCAATCGCACCCGAGGATCAAGAGAAAACCACCTTCACGTGCCCTTATGATACTTTTACTTACAAACGCATGCTATTTGGACTTTGCAACGCCCCTGCAACCTTTCAAAGATGCATGATGGCAATTTTTTATGACATGATAGAAGAATGCATGGAAGTTTTCATGGATGACTTTTCAGTCTTCGGTGATACTTTTGAAACATGTCTAGTTAATCTTGAACGAATGCTTATTAGATGTGAGAAATCAAATCTAGTTCTTAATTGGGAGAAATGCCATTTCATGGTTAAAGAAGGCATCGTTCTTGGTAATAAAATTTCAAAGGAAGGAATTGAAGTGGATAGAGTTAAAGTAGATGTAATTACTAAACTTTCACATCCCATCAATGTTAGAGGAGTTAGGAGTTTTCTAGGGCATGCCAGTTTTTACCGACGTTTCATAAAAGACTTTTCTAAAATTGCTACTCCTATGAATAAACTCCTTGAAAAAGATGCTCCATTCATCTTTTCGGATGAATGCATCAAATCTTTTAATATTCTTAAAGAAAAACTCACTAATGCGCCGATCATGATAACTCCAAATTGGAACCTACCATTTGAACTCATGTGCAATGCAAGTGATTTTGCAATGGGAGCCGTTTTAGGACAAAGAATTGAAAAACAATTTCAACCTATTTATTACGCTAGTAAGACGTTACAAGGAGCACAAATAAATTACACAACTACTGAAAAAGAACTCCTTGCTATTGTCTTTACTTTTGACAAATTTCGTTCATACCTCATTCTAGCTAAAACGGTGGTCTATACTGATCATTCTGCTCTTAGATACCTATTTTCAAAACAAGATGCGAAACCACGATTAATCCGTTGGATCTTACTCTTACAAGAGTTCGATATTGAAATTCGAGACAAAAAAGGAGCAGAAAATCTCGCCGCCGATCATCTTTCTCGTCTTGAAAATCCTGAATTAGAAGTTCTAAATGAATCGTCTATACAAGATAAATTTCCTGATGAATATCTTTTGAAGATCGATTATAGTGAAATTCCATGGTTTGCAGACTTTGCAAACTACTTAGTATGTGGATTCCTTGAAAAAGGGTTGTCGTACCAAAAACGAAAGAAATTCTTTAGTGATATAAAACACTATTTTTGAGAAGATCCACATTTATTCAAAAAATGACCTGATGGAATAATACGTCGATGTGTATTCGGGGATGAAGCTAGTCAAATCTTAAACCATTGTCACACAGGACCAATAGGAGGGCATTATGGGCCTCAACTCACAGCAAGAAAAGTCTACGACACTGGATTCTATTGGCCTACAATTTTCAAATACGCACACCTTCTTTGTAAATCCTGTGATGCATGTCAAAGGGCCGAAAAAATAAGTCAACGTGATGAAATGCCACAAAATGTCATTCAAGTATGTGAAGTATTCGACGTTTGGGGTATTGACTTTATGGGTCCATTTCCAAAATTTCATAATAATCTCTACATTCTCGTTGCCATTGATTATGTATCTAAATGGGCGGAAGCACAAGCTCTCCCAACTAACAATGCTCGAGTTGTAGTCAACTTCTTAAAACGTCTTTTTGCAAGGTTCGAAACACCGAAAGCTTTAATAAGTGATCGGAGTACTCATTTCTGTAATAATCAACTTGAGAAAGTTCTCAAAAGATATGGAGTAACTCATAGAATCTCAACCGCTTATCATCCACAAACAAGTGGACAAGTTGAAATTACCAATCGAGCTTTAAAACGTATTCTAGAGAAAACCGTAGGATCAAATCCGAAAGAATGGTCCATGAAATTGGAGGATGCACTTTGGGCTTTTAGAACAGCATACAAAACTCCAATTGGCACCACACCTTTTAAACTCGTTTACAGAAAAGCATGCCACCTTCCAGTAGAAATTGAGCACAAAGCATTTTGGGCTTTGAAGACGTGTAATCTTGATTTGCATGAAGCTGGACATTTTTACGATTAAGTCAACTAAACGAATTAGAAGAATTAAGACATGATGCATATGAAAATTTGTTAATCTATAAGGAAAGAACAAAGAAATGGCATGATAAAAGAATCAGAAGTTCAAAAGAATTTAAGGAAGGAGACCGAGTTCTTCTTTTCAATTCACGATTCAAGCTATTTCCTGAAAAATTGAAATCAAGATGGTCTGGACCATTCATAGTCAAAAGAGTTTTACCATATGGAATAATAGAGTTGATAAATTCAAATGGGATTGAATTTAAAGTTAATGGTCACAGAGTTAAACATTACATACATGGTCCGATGGAAGTTGACAATGAAGTTAATCATAATTTCACCACCAAAAAAAACCCTCAGAATGAAAACATAAATATGTATTCAACAACATGTGAAAAACTAAAAGTGGAAGATGGAGAGATTTCAAATTGGAGTGATGAAGAAGAATTTCTATATAAACCTCCCATTCCAAGAAACGAAGAAAAATATGAACAAGAAGTTCAAGTAGAAGTAAAAGAACCAAGAAAAGATCACCCGAAAAAGATTAACAAACCAACTCTACTTACTAAAGTAAGAGACCCAGGTGAATTTATCATTTCTTGGTTGCTTAATGATGGTGCTATGTATAATGGGCTCGCAGATTTAGGAGCAAGTGCGAATGTTATGCCTCTTTCCTTATACAAAAGATTAGGTGTGGGTAAATTAAGACCAACCAAAATAGGTGTTCAATCATTTGACCTAACCATTAAACATCGGGTTGGAATAGCCAACAATTTACTTGTTAAAGTGGGAAGTTTCACCTTTGTTGCAGATTTCATAGTTATTAATATGGAGGAAGACCTTGATATTCCACTAATTTTAGGTCGCCCATTTTTAGCAACCACCGAGGCGTTCTTTGATGTAAGAGAAGGTAGAATGACACTTAGGGATGGTGACAAATCGGTCACCTTTGTGAACCGAAAGTTTAAATCTCCACCAACCAAAACTGTTGAACCAATAAAAATGCCTAAGTGTGGGAAAGATGAAGAAACACCTAATGATGACCTGATAATAAAAAACCTCGTTGTTGATACGAAATTATATGAACCCTTTTTAACAGTTCAACGAAGAAACTTTATAAACGGATTCAAGATGCTAGAATTAAGGGGAACTTTAAGTTATGTAACCGATTAGTATCTAATTTGTTACCTAAATAAAAGGCGATGTTAGTTGAATTTGTGAATGTTATAGAGGAAATCAACAAATGGCTTGAAGCAAAAGTCAGAGATATGAAAGTTGTTGATGGTCCAATTGAAGTTAATAATGAAGTTAATCATAATTTCGATACCACAGCTAACTAAGTGTGGGGAGATTCAAATGTTCTAAGAAATAATATAATGCTGTCTAGATTTAGATTTTTCTGTTTTCGTGTAGTTCTCGAGAATGGAATCCGAATGGTCTTTTCCTAGCAGACCCTAAAGAACTAGTCTTCTCCCTCCATTCTAAATTTTTGTGTTTATAGGTTTTACGAGATGAAGAATTCCTTTGATTTGAACTATGGTCTACTACTACACGCTATGATTACTAAACGTAATAATAACACTTTTCCAAGTGAACTGGTATCATTCATAAGAGGCAAAATGGACGAAGTGAGGAAAGAACTCAGAAACAATCATAATAAGATACATTTTGGTAAAGGAAAATCAAAATCCGCAACAAAAAGAAGAGCATGACACCTTGAAAGATGTCATAAATGCGAAAAATGGTCACGCGAAGGGAAATGTTCGAACAATCAAACACATTTCAATTCTGAATTCGTTACTTTATGCAGAGAAGGACCGTTCATATGTTTAGAAGAAAAGTTATTAAAAATTCAAGGTTACGCTTATGTAGCAATGGAAAACCAAATTGAACGACTCTCCTATGAGTCGACTAAAGTAGGTCTCTGAGAATTCTATCTCATAGGTAAGTATGTACAGTTTTATTTTGTTTTTATTTATTGCTTTTAACCTTTTGTTAATAAACGCTGAATCGTTCGCTATAAAGTATTAAATTGATATTCAATAAAATTAGGTATAATAAACCGAAATTATTGATATCATACAAAAATTTAATTCATCACTGCGAAATTTACCGTTTATTCATAAGGTATAAATATCTTTAATCAATCAATCTAAAATATTTCAGAAATTCGTCAGGAGTAAAACTATGAAATATAGCCGAAATTACTTTACCCAAAAGAGGGACATATATTTTTGTAAATATTTGATTGATTAAAGTGGGATAAAATACCAAAAAGATTTTTATTTTTACCTTGTTTTCTAAATTAATATTTAACTATATTATTTTTAAATGTAAGTTTGTAAACTACTATATATAAATACTAATAATATTTATATGAAATTTTATGCATTTTAAATTTAAGTTTGGTGTGAATTTAAAAACAAAATTTACTTTATTTCATTAAGTTAAAAAAATTGATTTCTAAAATTCGTCATGAGTTGAAGACTAGGTCTTGAAACCGAAATTGCTTTACCCGAGGGCGGGGCGAGAAATTTTGTTATCATTATTTTTAATCTTATTAATTTAAAGTATACCAAAAACAAAAAAAATAAAAAAAATAAATAAATAAATATATACCGCACTCGCAGAGCTTTATGTGTACCCCCATCCGTAGTAGCGAAGCTTTAATATTCCATACCAGTAAAACTGGTCGAGACAGACCAGTCCCAAGCATACCCATCTCATTATTTTCTGCGAAAAAACCCAACAAAAACACACACAAACTCGCGATTTTTACCCATTTTTCACCAAATCTTCACTAAAATCATGATGAGAAGAATCCTACCAAGAATTTTTTCAAGGAGAATGGTAAATTTCTACACAATACACTCTTTAATTCGGATTTATAGTGTTCTTGAGCAAAATTATACCTAATTTAATTTTGATGAATTCTAGCCTAATTGTGCTTAAATTGTTTATGTATTATGCTTGTATAACCTAGATTGATTCTATTTAACATGATTAGAAGCCTTAAACTTCAAATTTTTAATAATCTAGGGTTTGTGTTCTTGAGCAAAATTGGGGATTTTTGATATAAACGGGTTATGGCCAAATTTTGTTGTTAATTCATGCTTAATTAAGTAGTATAACATGTTTAGGTTGCTAAATGATCAAAACTTTGATCCTAAACATGATTTTTGAGCATTAAAGTGGACTTTTTAAGTCAAAAATACATGAACTTGATTAATTTAATATGAATGCCATTTGAAACTTGTTTAATTGCTAGTAATGGTTATTTTGACATGTTATTTGAGTAGAATACTTATGAACATTGTATACATTTTCATATATGTTTATTTGTAAAGGTGTAGAATTGTTAATATTATGAAAATGCGTATAAGTTTAATATTGTTCAAACATGTCATTATGATTGTTTTGATTTATCATTTTGCTAACACTAATGCATATTTGGATGCATAAAAATTGTGTTTAATGTGTTTTGCAGACTGAAAGGGGTGAATCTTCATCTGCGTCCCAGGCTCACAATGCTCCTCCTGAGAATGAATACGAACAGGAGATTAACGACCAATACAGACAAAATCTACCGCATCAATTCATTTCATATTCAAGTATACACGAGGCAGATTTACACACTAATTTAAGATTTGATAGACATTGGATAGATTATCCAAAATATCAGAGGAACTTACACATTCTTCAGTCAAAGGATATTGAAGTACCCAGGGTGATAGATTGGAAACCGTTAGAAACAGTGGGATTAGCCGAACGAATCAGGGAATTACTTTACCAAAGGTATGGTAATTCTACTTTTAATGATTGGGAACATTTATTCACTATATGTAGGCCTGTATATAGGGAATGGTGTGTGGAATTATTTAGTACCGTTGAAATAAATGATCAGGTAGCTAGCTTAACCGATCAAAGTTTTATTAGATTTTTGTTAGGAGGTATGATGCGCCATATGTCTCTATTAGATATGGCTCGGGCCTTGTGTATATATACGCTTGAGGAATTAGTATCTAATGATTGTCAAAGGTTGATAATTAATGGTAGAAGGGTTGATGAAAATTTTGATATGAATGGAATATGGAGTAGAATGACTAGCCATAACCGATTTCGTGGGGGATCTTACTCTTATACTGATATTAATAGAGCTGAGCTAAGAGTGATCCATGGGTTTTTAGCAAACTCGATTACACAACGAGGTAGGAATAAAGAAAAGGTAAATGAAAATGATCTATTTTACCTCATGTGTATTCGAGACCCACAGAGCGTTGTGAACATACCTTATTGTGTGGGTTATTACTTATCAGTAATGGTAAGGGTTATGCGAAATAATAGTATAATAGGAGGTGGAATTTTCATTACTTTAATTGTTGAGTATCTCAATGTGGATAGAAGTCAGGGGGGATTATTAGTTGCAGTACCAGAACCCCGTGATAGAATTGATTTACGCGTGTATCATGGTGCAAAGGTTTTAAAGAAATGACATAACGCTGCAGTACCATATGATGGCACACATCCACAGGTAGAACGAGATCAGGAGCAAGGTAATGCGGGTGGAGGAAACCAAATGACAGATATACAAAGAATAATGGCCCAAAGTGCATACAATCAGGCTATGCAATGTGAGTTTCAGGCTTGGCAATATCATCAAGAATATATCAAAGCCTATTTAGCATCTCAAGGTAGGAACTACATTCCTACTGAACAGGCCTATTTTCCTCCATGGACCGACGATACAAAACCACCTTTTCCTACATATGACCTATTCCAAACGTATCAAAACATATACAACGAACCTTGGAACCCCTTCTGGTACAATCAGAATCAACCCTAATTTTCTTAGTCTTATTTATTTTATTATTTGTAATGTTACTACTTTTAATATTTATTTTGGTATTGTAATAGTTTTTATAGTTTTCTAACATTTTAAATATTAGATTTTATAAATTTTTGAACGTGGGGTGATATACCCAACTTCAAAAAAATATATATGTTTGTAGTTTATCTTATGTACAAAATAGGGTAAAACAGCGCATTTTCAAAGACTGGCATTAAGTTCAGCAAAAGCTATTAATTTTAACGACAAGACGAAAAACAAATGTGATATAACAACTGCAGGAATGAACAAATGATGTGCACCATTTATCATTCAAACAAAGAACAATATATTTGGAAACTTTGGTAAATCTTAATCATCTTTTTATGCTAATCACCCTCAATAATTTAAATTATTACTGATTTCTTGCAAATAAGGGCATTGCAAGATCTTAAGTGTGGGAATGAATTAAATTCTTTCGGGTTTTAAACATTTGACTTAGACACTTGGTTTAATAGCCACCGTTAAATTTTACTAGTAACGCAGTAGTTGTATTAGAATCTAGTGCTCTCTGATAATAAAGAACAGCCCTAGTCTTATATACTGACTACCCACTTCTAGTAAAAAATTTAAAAAATTTCAACTAAATGAACTCAAAATCATGTTTATACATATTTATGAACGATAAAACTAGGTATTAACACTGAAATTATTGTTACCTCGGAAAGCACATAAATTGAGAAACAAACCAAAACACTTGAATCCATTTAAAATGGAATAGAAGAGAATAAAAAGGCAAAGAAAAAAATATAAAAGCCAAGTGTGGGAAAAATTTACCAAGTTATTTAGAACATATATCACATATTTTTGTACAAATAATTGAAGATACTTTTGTTTTGGAAGATATTAATCAGTTTTACCCAGTTTATTGTAATATAAATGGAATTTAAAAGGAAGTAAAGTCTTCCGAAAAAAAGAAATGTGCTTCTTGATTTCGGTCAGGAAGTTGTCGTCCAGACCAGTTGTAGAGTCTACGAAAAACCTTGAAAAGTTTTCTCGAAAATCAGCTGGAAATCCACGGACCTCAGCATCAAATAGGGTCGCCAAGTAGTCAGACTTATCATATCCATGAGAGGATCTGTCTCGTAAAATAGGGAGGGCGCCGTGCAAATTAGCTTGATAAGACTAATGAATCAGACCCCCAGAAAGGATAATCTCCTTAAAGATTAAAAATCAGCTTTTAAGCCTGATATTACTCAATCCTTGAGATTGACCTTAAAGATTGAGAATTACAAAATCATGGAATTCGATGATATCTAAATTCGAGCTTGAACGAGAAAATATTTTGATCAAATTAAAACCGATTTGTTTTCTGAAAACCTATTTTCAGTGCGTTCATTACCATTGAACGTAAAATCCTAAGAATTCACCGGAATTCATTAGGTTACCTGAACCAAATCGGGTGTCAACCGTAAGAACGGTGGTTGCATAGTATGGTCGAAGACAGGACCTTGTGCCAGACCGAAAAATTATAGGGTGATCTTTGCTATTGCTCCTACAAAGGATAGTAATTTCATCCGACACGATGTGGACCATGAACAAATGCATGTCATTAGACATTGCCTTAACAGTTGCTTGTTCAATGCTTTCCTTTACAACCGGACGGTAGTTTACCGAAAGGTAATATACGGAGCAAGTAAACTGGACGTGTTGCTTTCCCAATACAAGGTTAGCAAGTGGGTGACACAAAACCATAAGTTTTAAGCTAAAATTTTCAAATCTGAAACCCACAAAACCCACAAAAATATTTTGCAAACACCGGTGAAAGGTTATTCCGAAAAACTTATCTAGGGTAAAAGCTAGAATGAATTTTCAAAAGATCAAATGTTTTCATAAAGATCCAATTTCCTAAAAGATCTAAATTTTTATAGTCATGTGGGACTGTAAACCACAATGTTACTATCATTGTTCATACCGCCGTATTAAAATCACTGATGTATAAAGTGTGAAGAATAAAGAAATGATTCTAGTAAAGTTATATTCAAGTTCTATATTGCTTGAGGACAAGCAACGCTCAAGTGTGGGAATATTTGATAATGCTAAAAACGAACATATATGTCATAGCATTATCCTTCAAGAAAGACAAGCTTTTAGTTGCAATTGTTCTAATTCCAAGTGATATTCGTTTAAATAATAAAAGGTGAAGACAAAAGACAGAATCGATGATTTGAAGACGCAAATGACCAAAACGCTAAAAAGTACAAAGTACAATCCAAGTGGTTCAATTTATTGATGAGAAACGTCTCAAAATTACAAGAGTACAAGCCGCAAAACGCAAATTACAAAATATTAAATTATACAAAAAGGCGTTCGAAAATTCGGAACCGAGACATGAACCAACTATGAACGTACGACTCAACGGACCTGAAATTACAAGTCAACTATGCACAAGAATATAATATAATATATAATTAATTATATATATATATATATATATATATATATATATATATATATATATATATATATATATATATATATATATATATATATATATATATATATATATATATATATATATATATATATATATATATATATATATTATAAAATAATCAGCAGCCCACGTTTAATTCATTTGGTGAGCTGGAATGTAAAACTCCGCGACTGCGGAGCTGCGGGGCACAAAAGTATCGTGATGTGCGTAGAGGTGTATATGAAATAGCTTTATTTTTACTAGGAAATACTATTAAATACGATACAATTTTACACAAGATATTTATTTATTTATAGAATGGATATACCTAAACCTTGCTACAACACTTATAGGCAGTGTACCTAATCATACAGTAGTGTAGTTTTTAGTAAGTCCGGTTCGTTCTACAGGGAATCTTTTAAACAAAGCTTAACGCTATATTAGTTTTAATTTATAAAAATACAAATATATATAAGTAATATTATTATTATATAGGGGGTTTTTACCGTTTAATGACCGGTTTGTCAATTTTAAAACTTTAGTCGCAGTTAAAACCTAATGTAAAATATTAAATAAATAAAAGACTTAATTTAAAGCGTAAAGTAAATAACGATAATGAAATTGCGATAAATAAAAGTGCGATAAAATAAAATTACGAAATTTAAAAAGTACGATAATTAAAAGTGCAATTAAATACAACGACAATAAATAAAAGTGCAATTAAATACAATAACAATAAATAAAAGTGCAATAATTAGAAGTGCAATTAAATATGAAAATAAAGAAATTATACTTATTTAAACTTCCATAATCATGATATTTGACGTGTTGATTTTAGTTTTATGCCCATGGGTTAATTGTCCTTTGTCCTGGATTATTTAATATGTCCGTCTGGTTTTTGTCCATAACAGTCGATCAGTCATAAATATAAAGTGCGAGTGTCCTCGTCAAATTATCCTTATACCCGAAGTCAAATATTCCAACTAATTGGTGACTTAAACTGTAACAAGATTTTAATACTTTGTTTAATAATTACACCAGGTTATTGACTGCGTGTAACCCAAGGTTTTAATACTTTGTTATCAATTATGCCAAGTGTCCTTGTACATAATTTCACCCCTGTTTTAATAAATCTATTAACTATTAATCCATTCCCGTGTTCGGTTAAATGAACAATTATTCGTACATATAAATATCCCGCCCATCGTGTCCGATCGAGTGTATATGGTTATTTATAGGTACGTCCAATTGTAAATCTTTATATTAAAATTAACAAACTATCATTTAGTTAAACAAATATAAAGCCCATTAATAGCCCATAGTCTAATTTCCACAAGTGTCGTTCTTTTGTCCAAACCCCAATTATGGTACAAAGCCCAATTACCCAATTTTAATATTTTTAGCCCAACATCATGATTACTTCAGTATTAAATAAGCATAATAATAACTTAGCTACGAGACATTAAATTAAAAAGGTTGAACATAACTTACAATGATTAAAAATAGCGTAGCGTTACACGGACAGAATTTCGACTTACACCCTTACAACATTCGCTAACATACCCTTATTATTAGAAATTAAAATTAAAATTAAAATTAAAATATATATATATATATATATATATATATATATATATATATATATATCGTATGTGAGATAGAGAGATGGATTGATATTTTAAACTGAACCAAACACGCGAATTTATAGGCCTGTGAGCTGGAAAAGGAGCTCATGCGATCGCATGAGTTTTGCTCCTTCAGCTCATGCGATCGCATGGCCAGCTGGGGAGGCTCACATGTCTTTGTTTTTTAGTTTGCCGACGGTTTATAAATAATAATATAATATATAAATAATTATAAGAATTATTTAAATATTATATTTTATTTATGTGCATAGTTGACTTGTAATTTTTAGTCCGTTGCGTCGAGCGTTGAGAGTTGACTCTGGTCCCGGTTCCGAATTTTCGAACGTCCTTGCGTACAATTTAATATCTTGTACTTTGCGTTTTGCTTCTTGTACTCTTGTAATTTTGAGACGTTTCTCATCAATAATTGGAACCTCTTTGATTGTACTTTGTACTTTTGAGCTTTTTGGTCGTTTGCGTCTTCAATTCATCGAATCTGTCTTTTGTCTTCACCTTTTATTATTTAAACGAATATCACTTGTAAATTGAATAATTGCAACTAAAAGCTTGTCTTTCTTGAGGGATAATGCTATGAAATATATGTTCGTTTTTAGCATTATCAAATATTCCCACACTTGAGCGTTGCTTGTCCTCAAGCAATATAGTCTTGAAATATACTAGAATCACTTCTTTATTCTTCACACTTTGTACATCAGTGATTTTTATTACGACGGTATGAACAATGGTAGTAACGTTGTGGTTTACAGTCCCACATTACTATAAAAATTTAGATCCTTTAAGGAAATTGGATCTTTATGAAAACATTTGATCTTTTTGAAAATTCAATCTAGTTTTTACCCTAGATAAGTTTTCCGGATTAACCCTTCACCGGTGTTTGCAAATTCTTTTTGTGGGTTTGGTGGGTTTTAGATTTGAAAATTTTAGTTCAAAACTTGCGGTTTTGTGTCACCCACTTGCTAACCTTGTATTGGGAAAGCAACACGTCCAGTATACTTGTTCCATATATTACCTTTCGGTAAACTACCGTCCGGTTGTAAAGCAAAGCGTTGAACAAGCAACTGTTAAGGCAATGTCCCCTGACATGCTTTTAATTATGGTCTATAACGTGTCGGATCCAATTACTATCCTTTGTAGGAGCAATAGTAAAGCTCACCCTTATAATTTTTCGGTCTGGCACAAGGTCCTGTCTTTGACCATGCTATGCAACCACCGTTCTTACGGTTGACACCCGATTTGGTTCAGGTGACCTAATGAATTCCAGGTGAATTCCTAGGATTTTACGTTCAATGGTAATGAACGCATTGAAAAATGGGTTTTCAGAAAACAAATTGGTTTTAATTTGATCAAAATATTTCTCGTTCAAGCTCGAGTTTAGATATCATTGAATTTCATGAGTTTGTAATTCTCAATCTTTGAGGTCAATCTCTAGGATTGAGTAATATCAGTCTTAAAAGCTGATTTTTGATCTTTTAAGGAGATTATCCTTTCTGGGGATCTGATTCATTAATCTTATCCAGCTAATTTGCACTGCGTCCTCCCCATTTTACAAGACAGATCCTCTCATGGTTAGGATAAGTCTGACCACTTAGCGACCCTGTTTGATGCTGAGGTCCGTAGATTTCCTGCTGATTTTAGTGATGACTTTTCTAGATTTTTTGTCAACCTACAGCTGGTCTGGATGACAACTTCATGACTAAATCAAGAACCGCGTTTCTTTTTCGGAAGACTTTACTTCCTTTTAATGATGGAATTGATTCATCGTGTAGATCCATCTTTCTTTCAAATATATTACAGTAAATCGGGTAAAACTGATTAAAATCGTCCAAAACAAAAGTATCTTCAGTTATTTGTTACAAAAATATGTGACTTATGTTTTAAATAACTTGGTAAATTTTTCCACACTTGGCTTTTATTTTCTTTTATTTGCCTTTTTATTGTCCTCTATTTCATTTTAAATGAATTCTAACATTTTAGTTTGTTTCTCAATTTATGTCCTTTCCGAGGTAACAATAATTTCGGTGTTAACACCTAGTTTTATCGTTCATAAATATATATAAACATGATTTGGAGTTCATTTAATTGAAAATTTTGAAAAATTTTACTAGAATTGGGTAGTCAGTATATAAGACTAGGGCTGTTCTTTATTATCAGAGAGCACTAGATTCTAATACAACTACTGCGTTACTAGTATTTTTAATGGTGTAATGACCCAAAATTTTCCGACCAAATTATACTTATGAGATTAATATTTATATAAATTAAACCATACCAACATGATAAGCAATCCAAATTGTTGAGACTTGTGATTTTGAAAGGAGTTTTACACAACATTTGACCGTCCAATATGACCGATGATATCACGAACTATATAACATACGATAATTATACGTTTGTGTATATATATGTATTTATATATATTTAACATGATCTAAGGATGGTTTAACATCTCATTGTGTACTAATGACAATGAGTTATAAGTATATTTTGAAACTACTAACTTAAGTTTTCAAAACGATAACTATACGTAACATTCTTTGATATATATACTTATAATATATAATGCTTATACACGTATCGTATATAGAAAGTATTTAATCACTTTTAAGGACTTAAATACATAAAACAGTATAAGTATATTCACAAAAGATAGCTATATTTGAATTCTCGTTCCGTTTCCTCAAGATTTCTATACGTATATCTAGGGTATATGTACCCGTATCATACCCAGCTTCTATACGTATTTACTATTGGTTTATACACATCAAATCAACATCCTAATCAACATTATTACTACCCTAGATATGAGGTAACTAGGATTTATCAAGTAGTATGAATTATTAGTAAGAAAACAAAATTAGGAATCCTTTTCTTTCTTTATAAACTAAAAACGTTTTTATAAATGAACACCATTTCTTCACTCCATTTTCTCATACCTACACCCTCATTTCTCTCTCAAAATACTCCTAACTTCATACTTGATCATCTCCAAGCATTTTCCCCATCATTTAGCTTCAATTACAAGCCTTAAATACCATAAGAAAACTCTTTCAAGAACATATCAAAATAACCACTCATTTGAAGAAGTTTACTTCCAACCTTTTGATCTAACTCCACCACTCTTTGATTCCAAGATTATTTCTTATCTTTTGCAGTAACTTTGTCCAAGTAACTTGAGGTAGTAACCTTGTTCATAATCTTATTCAATTCATATTCATATGGCTATCTTATTTTGTGGTATAAAATTTTAACAACAAGAACATAGTTTGAATGATTTTAAACTTGTTCGCAAACTAAATAGATCCTTCTAACTTGACTTTTAAAACACTTCAAGACCTGTAATATATCATAATGATATGCTAACCTAACAAGATATAACTTGGTTTTACAAAGAACATCTTAAAAACTAAATCTACGTCGTCGGAGTGCAACCGGGGGTTGTTTTGGGTTGGATAATTAAAAACCATCTTGAACTTTGAATTGGAAGTTCATGTTCTGGAAAAATGATATTTCTTATGAATATGTTAACACATAAAAATTTCATGGTTTAACTCAAAGTGTAAGTATTTTTAGAAAAATGATCATTAAATGTTGTTTTTATGATGGAAAATGATCACTTTCATAAGTTTCACCAAAGTTTGACCTATAACCTATGATTTTGAATACAAACTAAGGTATTTTCAGTTCATATTCTTAAAATTTGACTCGATCCAAGGAAGTGGCAAGTTGAACCAACAAAAACGGAGTTGTAATGAAGAAACTACGACTAAAACAAGATTGGGTATCCGAAGCTAGTTTAGCTACGAAAATATTTGGAGAAAAAGTAAATTAATCATATCTTTTCCAATTAATATGATATTTTATATATAATTACTTATGATTTGATTTTATATATTTCAGGACCACCCGTAAACAACACGAGAAGATTAATCATAAGACCTCATGATTGTACGCAACACGTCATTTGACAACATGGTACTTTATGTACGCAACACGTCATTTGACAACATGGTACCATGGGTCGAGATTAATTATGATCAATACGAATATGATGGGGTCTTTATTTATTTTATTTAAGCAACTAATTGTGGACCACTAACATCGGACTGCTAACTGTGGACTAAGAAAATATTAAAAGTATTAATAGTATATATATATATATATATATATATATATATATATATATATATATATATATATATATATATATGTAACGATTACTTAAAAAAGAAAATATGTTGATATATTATATATATGGTTAGGTTCGTGATATCTATCGGAGACCAAGTCGAATTAAATACCTTCAAGGCAAAAGTGAGTTTCATTTGCTCCCTTTTATATATATTTTTGGGACTGAGAATACATGCGCTGTTTTTATAAATGTTTTACTAAATAGGCACAAGTACTAAAACTAATTCTACGTGGGTTTAAACCAGAAATATACCCTTAGCTTGGTAACATTAAACTACTTGTCTATGTACGGTAGGCACGAATCCTAAAGATAGATCTATTGGGCCTGACAAACCCCATCCTGACTATGGGATGCTTTAGTACTTCGAAGTTATTTTAAACACACCTGATCTAGTGTTCTTCAGAGGGTAAAACATGAATGTTAAGGCTTGTTACCGGGTGCCTACAACTTATAGAATACTTTTATACACTTGCGAGTGTACATATATTTATAAACGAAAATCTTGTGGTCTATTAATATATTGAAATGATTGTTATGATAAACCTATGAACTCACCAACCTTTTGGTTGACACTTTAAAGCATGTTTATTCTCAGGTATTAAAGAAATCTTCCGCTGTGCATTAGCTCATTTTAAGGATATTACTTGGAGTCATTCATGGCATATTTTGAAAGACATTGCATTCGAGTCATTGAGTTCATCAAGATTATTATTAAGTCAATTATAGTTGGATATATTATGAAATGGTGTGCATACCGTCAATTTTCGTTGTTAAGAAAGTTTGTCTTTTAAAAACGAATGCAATGTTTGTAAAATGTATCATATAGAGGTCAAATACCTCACGATGTAATCAACTATTGTGAATCGCTTATAATGTATATGAACGGGTCCTTTCAGTTAGTATCAGAGCGGTGGTCGTAGCGAACCAGGTCTTGCATTAGTGTGTTTAACTAGTAGTTGTTAGGATGCATTAATGAGTCTGGACTTCGACCGTGTCTACATGTCAAAAGTTTTGCTTATCATTTCTAGTCGGAAATCATCTGCTTATCATCCTTAGGAAATTACCTGCTTATCATTCATAAGTCTAGACACGTTTTACTGCATTTACTGCATTGATAGTGTATAGACGAATTCTTATCTTAGCATATCTGTTATTGCGAACTTTGACTGATATCTTTCAAAGATTCTCCGTAATTTACGGAATTTTGGTATTATATATACATATGTAAATTATGTATTGAAGAGTACCAAATCTAACTCCTATAATCTATTCCATACCAAAAATTCATTTTCCCCATTATACAAGATGGATTCTGCATCTAGTTCGAATTCTTCAGATTCCAACAGTTATGCCGATATGGATTTCCATTCGGGCTCCGAAATCAGCGTCATCGGAATGGATCAACCAATTTCCCATCATCTATTCTGGATGAATTGGGGATGGGTTCGTAATATACTAAATCACTGGAGATAAGAAGAATGTGATCCATTCCATCCACCAAATTGCCCTCTTGGCGATGAACCTGAAGCACTTACCGGTGAACCTATTCGAAACACCATTTTCTCTCTCATTTCTAGAGTATCTCGTCACGATTATATACTATCCCATATTACAAATCTTGTTCATTCGCTCGCTACAACCGCCAATCATCCCGGTGTACTAGCAGAAGTTAACGACCTTCGCGCTCGCGTGACGGCTTTGGAGAACATTGTGCGAAGGTTGCAAACACCAGCAGCAGCACCAGCAGCATAATCAGCACCACCATCAATAACATCAACAATACCATCATCACCACTAATAAACAACATCCGCATCACACGTCTCGACATCATAATCTGTCCCACAAACATCAACATCATACGCACCATAGATACCAAGGAGTACCAACAATAATGAACGATGAAGTATTGATCCATAACTTCATTGATGTTCTGCGAAGAATGTGTGGTTTCAAAAAGTTTTAGAGATTTCTTATTCTAGCTCAAACCGAAAAGCAAATGAGATTAATATCATATTAACTCATTAAATTCATGATTTTATCTGAAGAAAATATATATGTATATATGTTTTCATAAAGATTGTAATTAAAAGTTCTTTTGTACAAAATATTAATGGTGAAATTTTTTTTTAACGGGTAGGTAATACCCGAGGAATAATTAGATTTCATCTTAATAAGTTACATTGTACATTCGTCGAAGCTGATTCAACAGTCATTTACTATCCTACTTACAACCACCAATATACATATCCGTTCACCGCAGAATAACCATTTTCATTCAATTTCGTATTTGGATTTTGACTTCCCAGAATCCAACAAGTGGCATATGAAGAAAACATATGACAAAATAAAATCTGTTAGAAACAAACAAATTAACTATGAAAAATTTTGTTAAGAATCCACGCTAACTGTTCCAGCTAACTGTTCCTAGCTAACTGATTACATTTTATTTATCGCAGTTTATTTATCGCAATTTAATTATCTCACTTTTATTTATCGTCATTTAATTTCTGTAATTATTTTACGCACTTTAAATATCGGGACACGTATACAATGTTTTGACATATCATATCGACGCATCTATATATATTATTTGGAATCGTCATAGACACTCTATATGCAGTAATGATCGAGTTCTCTATACAGGGTTGAGGTTGATTCTACAATAATATATATAGTTTGAGTTGTGATCGAGTCTGAGACGTATACGGGTCACGACACGTATTAATTAATTCGTATATTATATATTAAACTATATATGAATTATTGGACTGTTACTGTGGACTATCGACTGTGGACTAATGACATTGGACAATTAAAATGAATTACAATATTGATTATAACATATGAAACTAAATATTTCTTCAAGATTGCCACTTGATTTCATCTTAAACCTCATTGTATCTCGACGATTACAATCAGCGTTCAAATCTATCATGATTCTTAAAAACACCTCAATCGAGAGGATAAACCAACCGCACTTCATCTACGGAAGAAAAGATTGATGCATATAGTTATGCACCTGAAAAACCCTCGGAAACTGAGTAAACGTTTGACACGTATCTGTTCTAGTTCCTTTGACATTGTTATTACCGAAGATCGTTTTGCAATCCCTTTCCAAAGTAGCTAATTTTGTCACAGCTCCAGCAAGTCAACTCCGACTTTTCATCCGAAACAACTTTATTATAACCGCGATATATATGCGTACTCTTTATTGTTACTGGGGAACCTTTTATATTCCACAATATTACCATCAGCGATTAATCATTCTAAAAACACAATTCTCCTGAAACTACCTCGGTTTGATAACCGATGACCCAGATCAGTTAACTTTGAAAATGCTGACGAAGCAGCATGTTGTAGATGATCTTAATGGCCAAAAATTTGATGATAAAGAAAGGAGTGTTAGGAACGCTCGATAGAAAATTTAGTACCGAAAAGCGGATTATGCGAAACTATGAAGAAAGCCGTGGACAAATCACAAAGAATAAGTTTGCCTTCAAAGAATCCAAATGATTCTGTGCCTGCTGAAATCGTTAGCAAACATCTTATTTCTCATTCTAAACCTTCACAGACAAATCTTCTTCATCATCCATTGATATTAGAAATTCTAAGATATTCTCGTATGTTCTATTATAAATATCCTCCATATTTCTGGCGATATTTTCACAACTATTCTTATTTGAGATCATTTATCTCTCCGTAATATCTGCAACATAAAAGAAACTGTGTTAGTTTCTAAATTCTGAAACCTTCGAGTTTAAAATATGAATGTTTTGAAGTAGTGTTGGGAACTGAAGCATGGATTAGTATAATATAATGACACTTGATCAACGTTATTATATTACAGTAAGTCATGCTGAGTTTCTAATGAAGCATGATGATTCACAGTACCGTCATCATGTGCCATTTACACGACTCTTACATTCTATCTAATCTCTAAACATATCAAGAGAATATTTTTCTGGATGACTCGGTCTTCTCCAGGGTATTCTGGTAATTTAACAAATCAAAATCGTTCTATTACCATTTTCTTCTTAGAGCATTAGCTATGTTCATTCTGAATTTCATATCTACGAATTTCGGACTGCTACTCGCTTGACTCGAAGTCGGGAAGAGAAAACGAAAGCATGAAGCTCTGAAAAATAATGAAGAATATAAACTCCGATAATAACCCTGAAATTACAAACCGTGTATATCGATGCAGATAGCAATATAGAGACACGGGAGAATTAGAAACACTATAAACACAAGAGTATAGTAGAAGTAAATAGATTCTTCTGGTGGTAGATGAAAAAGAAGAATGACAGATATAAAAGTTAGGAGTATATCAAAAATCAGGACTGGATGGAGCATATTGATGAATGCTTTAAAGTAAGAATCAAGGGAGAAAGAATAGAAGGTGTGAGTCGTGGAAAATAAGGAAACGAAGGGGTGAATTTATAGTGAAATATCCGACAGAGCAATCGAAACAGATTATTGCATATAATCAAAGAAGATCCTGATTTCCTTAATCACCAAAGAACCAAATCTTGTTACGTAAGATTCTCTTTAAATCCCTTAAATCCCGAAAATCAATCATAACTACGTCATCGGTTAAGACGAATATATTTTACTCATCTCACTCTTTTACGATAGTCTCATTTATATTCTTCGCATAATCGAATCGTTTTATCTACATTACTCAATGATGATAAAACTCCATTATCACCTTATATTTGTCTTGAAAACCTTCTTATTGTTATCCATAACAACCTCTATCAAATTTCGGGGACGAAATTTCTTTAACGGGTAGGTACTGTAATGACCCGGAATTTTCCGACCAAATTATACTTATGAGATTAATATTTACATAAATTAAACCATACCAACATAATAAGCAATCCAAATTGTTGAGACTTGTGTTTTTGAAAAGAGTTTTACACAACGTTTGACCGTTCAATATGACCGATGATATCACGAACTATATAACATACGATAATTATACGTTTGTGTATATATATGTATTTATATATATTTAACATGATCTAAGGATGGTTTAGCATCTCATTGTGTACTAATGACAATGAGTTATAAGTATATTTTGAAACTACTAACTTAAGTTTTCAAAACGATAACTATACGTAACATTCTTTGATATATATACTTATAATATATAATGCT
The DNA here is from genome assembly GCF_046630445.1 of Rutidosis leptorrhynchoides. Taxonomy (NCBI): domain Eukaryota; kingdom Viridiplantae; phylum Streptophyta; class Magnoliopsida; order Asterales; family Asteraceae; genus Rutidosis; species Rutidosis leptorrhynchoides. The sequence continues at coordinate 422,768,522 of NC_092336.1, forward strand.
TATACACGTATCGTATATATAAAGTATTTAATCACTTTTAAGGACTTAAATACATAAAACAATATAAGTATATTCACAAAAGATAGCTATATTTGAATTCTCGTTCCGTTTCCTCAAGATTTCTATACGTATATCTAGGGTATATGTACCCGTATCATACCCAGCTTCTATACGTATTTACTATTGGTATATACACATCAAATCAACATCCTAATCAACATTATTACTACCCTAGATATGAGGTAACTAGGATTTGTCAAGTAGTATGAATTATTAGTAAGAAAACAAAATTAGGAATCCTTTTCTTTCTTTATAAACTAAAAACGTTTTTATAAATGAACACCATTTCTTCACTCCATTTTCTCATACCTACACCCTCATTTCTCTCTCAAAATACTCCTAACTTCATACTTGATCATCTCCAAGCATATTTCCCATCATTTAGCTTCAATTACAAGCCTTAAACACCATAAGAAAACTCTTTCAAGAACATATCAAAATAACCACTCATTTGAAGAAGTTTACTTCCAACCTTTTGATCTAACTCCACCACTCTTTGATTCCAAGATTATTTCTTATCTTTTGCAGTAACTTTGTCCAAGTAACTTGAGGTAGTAACCTTGTTCATAATCTTATTCAATTCATATTCATATGGCTATCTTATTTTGTGGTATAAAATTTTAACAACAAGAACATAGTTTGAATGATTTCAAACTTGTTCGCAAACTAAATAGATCCTTCTAACTTGACTTTTAAAACATAATGATATGCTAACCTAACAAGATATAACTTGGTTTTACAAAGAACATCTTAAAAACTAAATCTACGTCGTCGGAGTGCAACCGGGGGCTGTTTTGGGTTGGATAATTAAAAACCATCTTGAACTTTGAATTGGAAGTTCATGTTCTGGAAAAATGATATTTCTTATGAATATGTTAACACATAAAAATTTCATGGTTTAACTCAAAGTGTAAGTATTTTTAGAAAAATGATCATTAAATGTTGTTTTTATGATGGAAAATGATCACTTTCATAAGTTTCACCAAAGTTTGACCTATAACCTATGATTTCAAATACAAACTAAGGTATTTTCAGTTCATATTCTTAAAATTTGACTCGATCCAAGGAAGTGGCAAGTTGAACCAACAAAAACGGAGTTGTAATGAAGAAACTACGACTAAAACAAGATTGAGTATCCGAAGCTAGTTTAGCTACGAAAATATTTGGAGAAAAAGTAAATTAATCATATCTTTTCCGATTAATATGATATTTTATATATAATTACGTATGATTTGATTTTATATATTTCATGACCACCCGTAAACAACACGAGAAGATTAATCATAAGACCTCATGATTGTACGCAACACGTCATTTGACAACATGGTACTTTATGTACGCAACACGTCATTTGACAACATGGTACCATGGGTCGAGATTAATTCTGATCAATACGAATATGATGGGGTCTTTATTTATTTTATTTAAGCAACTAATTGTGGACCACTAACATCGGACCGCTAACTATGGACTAAGAAAATATTAAAAGTATTAATAGTATATATATATGTAACGATTACTTAAAAAAGAAAATATGTTGATAAATTATATATATGGTTAGGTTCGTGATATCTATCGGAGACCAAGTCGAATTAAATACCTTCAAGGCAAAAGTGAGTTTCATTTGCTCCCTTTTATATATATTTTTGGGACTGAGAATACATGCGCTGTTTTTATAAATGTTTTACGAAATAGGCACAAGTACTAAAACTAATTCTACGTGGGTTTAAACCAGAAATATACCCTTAGCTTGGTAACATTAAACTACTTGTCTATGTACGGTAGGCGCGAATCCTAAAGATAGATCTATTGGGCCTGACAAACCCCATCCTGACTATGGGATGCTTTAGTACTTCGAGGTTATTTTAAACACACCTGATCTGGTGTTCTTCAGAGGGTAAAACATGAACGTTAAGGCTTGTTACTGGGTGCCTACAACTTATAGAATACTTTTATACACTTGCGAGTGTACATATATTTATAAACGGAAATCTTGTGGTCTATTAATATATTGAAATGATTGTTATGATAAACCTATGAACTCACCAACCTTTTGGTTGACACTTTAAAGCATGTTTATTCTCAGGTATTAAAGAAGTCTTCCGTTGTGCATTAGCTCATTTTAAGGATATTACTTGGAGTCATTCATGGCATATTTTGAAAGACGTTGCATTCGAGTCATTGAGTTCATCAAGATTATTATTAAGTCAATTATAGTTGGATATATTATGAAAGGGTGTGCATACCGTCAATTTTCGTTGTAAAGAAAGTTTGTCTTTTAAAAACGAATGCAATGTTTGTAAAATGTATCATATAGAGGTCAAATACCTCGCGATGTAATCAACTATTGTGAATCGTTTATAATGTATATGAACGGGTCCTTTCAAATGGTAACCAAGTGTATAAGTTAAAAATTTTAAAAATTCGAAAGAATTTAACCCCTTCCCACACTTAAGATCTTGCAATGCCCTCATTTGAAAGAAATCAGTAACAATTTAAATTTTTGAGGGTGATTAGCGTAGAAAAATAATTAAATTTTACCAAAGTTTCCAAACATATTGACGTTTGTTTGCTGAATGATAAATGGTGCACATCATTTGTTCATTCCATCTTGTTGTTTCATCATGTTTGTTTTTCATTTTGTCGTCAAAACTAGCTTTTGCTGAACTTAATGCCAGTCTTTGAAAATTCGCTGTTTTACCCTGTTTTGTACAATTGACAATATACATACATACAAATATAAACATGCATGGCAATTTGAAATGGGACTTAAAATCCCATTTTCAAATCCTAAATGTGAAATATTAGTACACAATAATAATAAAAATGATAAAAATTACATAAATATATCCAATAACATAAGTTTAAACATGAATAAGTAAAAAGATAAAAACATAAAAATCATAAAAATAACCAATGGAACTAAATCAGTCTGGATAGGGGTTCCAGTTCATCTCATCAGGTGGGTTCCATTGTTGGTTATAGGTGTTCTGATAGGCTTGGTTATAGTCATACCGGTTAAAGGGTGGTCGGATGTCGAGGCTGTGTGGCGGAAAATGAGCAGGTCGAGTAGGCACGTAATTATTTGGTACCTGATATGATAGCTGGCTCATGATTTGGTGCTGATGAACTAACCAGCTATCGTGTTGGCGTCGCCTATAATCCTCGTATACTCGCTCGGAGTTCCACTGCTCATACATACTATGTCTAGCCGCGCTCGTCATTGCTTCCTCATCTATACGAACGTGGACGTCAAGAATAGCATCTCGAAAGACATCCCTAATGTCTTCTGCTTCCTCCATTTCCTTGTCTGAGCCTCTCTCTACCTGAGGATGACTACCTTCATAGGGCAATGCCTGGTTGCGTCTACTCTTCAATACCTTAGCACCCACATAAACTCGCAATCCTATGGTCTCATCCTGTTCTCTACAAAGCTGTAATGGACCCCTTTGGTTCCTATCAACACCTAAATACTCTCCAATGAGAGTAACAAAAATACCTCCTCCTATTATACTCCCGTCCTGCATTCCTTCTACCATTTTAGATAAATAAAAACCAACACAGTAAGGGATATTAACAAAGCTTCTCGGGTCTCGAATACACTTTAGGTAAAATAAATCATGTAAGGTCATTTTCTCCTTATTGTGATCTCTCTGTGTAATCGAGTTAGCCAAAAATCTATGAATTACAAGAAGCTCAGCTTTGTTAATATGTAAGTAGGAGTGTTTTCCTCCCAGTGTAAAAACATTATAGTTTGACATACGCCTCCAAATGGCGTTCGCGTCAAAGTTCCTATCTACCCTTTCACTACGATAAATCAAATTCATACAATCGGGTAGTAGCAATTCACTAGGAGTGTAAATCTGTAATGCCCTGGCCATGTCCATCATGGACATTCTGTACATCCTACCGCCAAGGATAAATCTAAGAAAACTTCTATCATCTAACCTATCTACATCTACATTTAACGCTATAGTACTCATCAGCTCAACACACCATTCCTTATATACAGGTCTACGAATGGTGAAAAGACGTTCCCAATCTATAAAAGAAGAACTGCCATACTTTTGAATCAAATGCAGTCTAACACGGTCAGCTAGATGGACCGTTTCTAAAGGATTCCAATCAATTACCCTCGGCACCTCTACCTCTTTTGTTACTAATTTGAATTTATTACTTTGATATGATGGGTAATCTCTCCATCGTCTATTAAATCTCAGATTAGGATGCAATGTGTGTTTCGAAATTGTTGGGTATTCTACAGGTGGATGTGGCGGAAATACTATGAATTCATTAGGTAACTGTAGTGGATCATAATAAGGTACATGTTGATCAGGCTGATGTTGTGGTTCCTGTTGTGGTACTTGTTCAGGTTCTGGCTCGTATTGCATTTCTGGTTCTGGTTCTGGAGCTGGAGCAGGTCGTCTAGATGATGATGATCCTGAACCTCCAGTATCGGCTTTCTGCAAAACACATTAAACACAAAATTTGTGCATCCAAATATGCATTAGTGTTAGCAAAATAACAACTTAAAACAATCACAATAACATGTTAAATCAAAATTAAACTTATACACATTTTCACATTTTTTTTACAATTCTATACTTTTTCAAATGAGCACATATGAAAATGTACACAAAGTTCATAAGCATTTAACTCAAATAACATGTCAAAATAGTCATTACTAATAATTAAACAAGTATTAAATGGCAAATATATCAAAATAATCAAGTTCATGAATTTTCGCCTAAAAAGTCCACTTTAATCTTTAAAAATCATGTTTAGGATCAATGTTTGGATCATTTAACTACCTAAACATGTTACACTACTCAATTAAGCAATAATTCATGACAAAAATCGGCCATAACCTGTTTATATCAAAAAGCCCCAAATTGCTCAAGAACACAAACCCTAGATTTCTAAAAATTTTGAAGTTTTTGGCTCCAAATCATGTTAAATAGCATCAATATAGGTTATACATGCATAAAATACTATCAATTTAATACTAATTACACTAGAAATTAAGAAAATTGCATTAGATAAAATATTAGTAATTATCACAAAAACTAGGAATTTATAGAGTTTAGGGGTGTAATTTTTACCTTTTTGCTGAAGAATGCGAATCTAAGCATGATTAGAGCAAGAAATTTGACGAATTACGGTGAATTTTGGTGAAATTTGGAGAGAATTTGAGTGTGTTTTCGTATGTGTTTGTGTGTTGTGGTGTTAAAGACATAACAGACTGGCCTTTTGTTTCTGGCCTGATTTCCAGCTCCATGCGATCGCATGGAGTTGGAGTTCAATTCTCATGCGATCGCATGGGTGTCCGGAAACAATGTTTTGGCCTTTTTTTTTTAATAAAACCTTACACTTTATAAAACATAAAATTAATAAAATTTTAAAAATTTGTTTCTTTTTAGAATGAGGGCGTTTCGGATCGATGTCCTAGCCCGTCCCTCGACAAAATTTTAAAATTTGTCACTTTTTAAATCGCGGTTTTAAAAATAAAGATTTTTGGGTTTTTTAATGTTTTTGGCATACTTTAATTCAATAATATTAAAAATAATGATAATAAAAGTTCTCGTCCCTCCCTCGGGTAAAGCAATTTCGGTTCAACGACCTAGTCTTCAACTCACGACGAATTTTAAAAATCATATTTTTTAATTAGCAAAATAAAGTAAATTTTTGTTTTTAAATTCACACCAAACTTAAATTTAAAATGCATAAAATTAAAAATTCATATTAAAAATTCATACCAAACTTAAATTATAAATGCATAATTAAAAATTCATATTAAAAATTCACACCAAACTTAAATTATATTTTTGTTTTTATACATACAAACTTATATTAAAAATATTAATTTTTCAAATATTAACAATTTTAAATATATTAATTTAAAAAGTTTACAATATTATTTTAATATTAATTTTAAAAACAAATTAAAAATAAAATTAAAAATCTTTTTGGTCTTTTATCCCACTTTAATCAATCAAATATTATCAAAAATATGCGCACCTCTTTTCAGTAAAGTAATTTCGGTTTTATAACCTAGTTTAACTCATGACGAATTTTTGAAATATTTTGGTTGATTGATTAAAGATATTTATACCTTAAGAATAAACGGTAAATTTTGCAGTGATGTAATAAATTTTTGTATGATATCAATAATTTCGGTCGCAAGACCTAATTTTATTGAATACCAATTTAATACTTTATAGCGAACAAATTAGCGTTTATTATCAAAAGGTTAAAAATAAAAATAAAAATAAAAATTGAAAACTGTACATACTTACCTGTGAAATAGATTTCTTAGTGATATGCTCTAGCCCACTCATAAGATAGTCAGACTAATTGGTTTTCCATAGCTACATAGGCGTAACCTCGAGCATTTATCGATTTTTCTTCTAAACATATGAACGGTCCGTCTCTGCATAAAGTAACAAATTCGGTGTTTGAATAGGTTTGATTATTTGAACATTTACCTTCGTGTGACCATTTTCCGCATTTGTGACATCTTTCAAGGTGTCGTGCTCTTCTTTTCGCTGCGGATTTTGATTTTCCTTTACCAAATTGTAACTTATTATTTGCGCATCTGGATTCTTTTCTTACTCCGTCCAATTTACCTCTGATTAATGATACTATTTCACTTGGAAGTGTGTCATTATTACATTTAGTGATCAAAGCGTGTAGCATTAGACTATGGTTTAGTTCACAGGAAGTCTTCATTTCGTAAAACCTAAAAAAATTAAAAATTCAGAATGGGGGGAGAAGACTAGTTCTTTAGGGTCTGCTAGGGAAAGACCATTCGGGTTCATTTCTGAGAACTACACGAAAACAGAAAATCTAACTCTAACAGAAATACATATTATCCTTTAAAGACTTGATTTTCCCCACACTTAGTTAGATGTGGTGTCGAAATTGTGATTAACTTCGTTGTTGACTTCCATCGGACTATCTATGCAATGTTTAACTCTGTGACCATTAACCTTAAATTCAATCCCATTTGAATTTATTAATTCTACTGTTCCGTACGAAAAAACTCTTTTGACTATGAATTGTCCAGACCATCTTGATTTCAATTTTCCAGAAAATAGCTTGAATCGTGAATTGAAAAGAAGAACTCTGTCTCCTTCTTTAAATTCTTTTGAACTTCTGATTCTTTTATCATGCCATTTCTTCGTTCTTTCTTTATAGATCAACGAATTTTCGTATGCTTCATGTCTCAATTCTTCTAATTCGTTTAATTGACTTAACCGTAGACGTCCAGCTTCATGTAAATCAAGATTACATGTCTTCAAAGCCCAAAATGCTTTGTGTTCAATTTCTACTGGAAGATGACATGCTTTTCCGTAAACGAGTTTAAAAGATGTGGTTCCAATTGGAGTTTTGTAGGCTGTTCTAAAAGCCCGGAGTGCATCCTCCAATTTAATGGACCATTCCTTCGGATTTGATCCTACGGTTTTCTCTAGAATACGTTTTAAAGCTCGGTTGGTATTTTCAACTTGTCCACTTGTCTGTGGATGATAAGCATTGGAGATTTTATGAGTTACTCCATATCTTTTGAGAACTTTCTCAAGTTGATTATTACAGAAATGAGTACCCCGATCACTTATTAAAGTTTTCGGTGTTCCAAACCTAGCAAAAAGACGTTTTAAAAAGTTGACTACAACTCGTGCATTGTTAGTCGGGAGAGCTTGTGCTTCCTCCCATTTAGATACATAATCAATGGCAACGAGAATATAGAGATTATTATGAGATTTTGGAAATGGACCCATAAAGTCAATACCCCAAATGTCAAATACTTCACATACTTGAATGACATTTTGTGGCATTTCATCACGTTGACTTATTTTTCTGGCCCTTTGACAAGCATCACAGGATTTGCAAAGAAGGTGTGCGTCTTTGAAAATTGTAGGCCAATAGAATCCAGCATCGTAAACTTTTCTTGTTGTGAGTTGAGGCTCATAATGCCCTCATGTTGGTCCTGTGTGACAATGGTTTAAGATTTTACTAGCTTCATCTCCGAATACACATCGGCGTATTATTCCATCTGGACAACTTTTAAACAAATGTGGATCTTCCCAGAAATAGTGTTTTATATCACTAAAGAATTTCTTTCGTTTTTGGTACGATAATCCTTTTTCAAGGAATCTACATACTAAATAGTTTGCATAGTCTTCAAACCATGGAATTTCATTATAATCTATCTTCAATAGATATTCATCAGGAAAGTTGCCTTGTATGGCCGATTCATTTAGAACTTCTAATTCAGGATTTTCAAGACGAGAAAGATTATCAGCGGCGAGATTTTCTGCTCCTCTTTTATCTCGGATTTCAATATCAAACTCTTGTAAGAGTAAGATCCAATGGATTAATCTTGGTTTAGCATCTTGTTTCGAAAATAGGTATCTAAGAGCAGAATGGTCGGTATAGACCATCGTTTTAGCTAGAACGAGATATGATCGAAATTTGTCAAAAGCAAAGACAATAGCAAGGAGATCTTTTTTAGTAGTTGTGTAATTCGTTTGTGCTCCTTATAACGTCTTACTAGCATAATATATAGGTTGAAATCGTTTTTCAATCCTTTGTCCTAAAACGGCTCCCATTGCAAAATCACTTGCATCGCACATAAGTTCAAATGGTAGATTCCAATTTGGTGTTATCATGATCGGCGCATTAGTGAGTTTTTCTTTAAGTATATTAAAAGATTTGATACATTCATCTAAAAAGATGAATGGAGCATCCTTTTCTAGGAGTTTATTCATAGGAGTGGCAATTTTAGAAAAATCTTTTATAAAACGTCGGTAAAAACCGGCATGCCCTAGAAAACTCCTAACTCCTCTAACATTGGTGGGATGTGGAAGTTTAGCAATTACATCTACTTTAGCTCTATCCACTTCAATTCCTTCCTTTGAAATTTTATAACCAAGAACGATGCCTTCTTTAACCATGAAATGGCATTTCTCCCAATTAAGTACTAGATTTGATTGTTCACATCTAATAAGCATTCGTTCAAGATTAACTAGACATGATTCATATGTATCACTGAAGACTGAAAAGTCATCCATGAAAACTTCCATGCATTCTTCTATCATGTCGTGAAAAATCGTCATCATGCACCTTTGAAAGGTTGCAGGGGCGTTGCAAAGTCCAAATGGCATGCGTTTGTAAGCAAAAGTACCATAAGGGCACGTTAACATGGTTTTTTCTTGGTCCTCGGGTGCTATTGGAATTTGAAAATATCCGGAAAAACCATCAAGAAAACAATAGTAACTATTTCCGGCTAATCTTTCCAACATTTGATCAATAAAAGGTAAGAGAAAGTGATCTTTTCTGGTGGCGTCATTTAATTTTCTATAATCAATACAAACACGCCATCCTGTTACAGTCCTAGTAGGAATAAGCTCATTTTTCTCATTTGTGATGACAGTCGTACTTTAAAGTATTGCACTTTTAATTATCGTACTTTCATTTTATCGCAATTTTATTTATCATCATTTACTTTACGCTTTATATTTATTTTTAATACTTTGCATTAGGACTTAAAATCGACAAACCGGTCATTAAACGGTAATACCCCCTTTTATAATAATAATAATAATACTACTTTTATATATATATATATATATATATATATATATATATATATATATATATATATATATATATATATATATATATATATATATATATACAAGTATAGTTAATAAAAATATAGCGTTAAACTCAGCTGTATCCCTGTGGAACGAACCGGACTTACTAAAAACTACACTACTCTACGATTAGGTACACTGCCTATAAGTGTTGTAGCAAGGTTTAGGTATATCCGTGCAATAAATAAATAAATAACTTGTGTAAATTGTATTATATTTAATAGTATTTCGTAATAAAAATAATAATATTTCGTATACACCTATGCACACATCACACGTTTATTACGTAGATGTTTAACTAAAATGAATAAGTATAACGTTATACGTTTAATACCTTGTTAACGTTTTCAAGTCATATAATAGATTTCATAACTTATTTTCATATCAACCAAATCGTTTAATATTTTATTAATATATCATAATTTAATATACACACACATATATATATATACATATCTATCCACACACCATTGTTCGTGAATCGTCGGGCACGGTCAAAGGGTAATTGATTACATGAATGTAGTTCCAAAATTTTGAGATTCAACATTACAGACTTAGCTTATCGTGTCGAAAACATATAAAGATCAAGTTTAAATTTGGTCGGAAATTTCCGGGTTGTCACAATGTTGTTGTATGTTTGGTTGCGACCCTTATGTGCTTTGTGGGGTAAGGGTGACCCTTAGGTTGACTTTTTGGGAATAAAAAACTGTGACTTGGATAGAGATGTGTTGTGATTTATGTAGTGGACTCTTGGACGGTAGAAGACTATTAGATAATGATATTGTTGTTACCGATGTGATGGAATGAGGGTTGTGTTGATTGGACAATTCTTTTGCTTAACGAGAAGTATGATACTGCTAGTTGAGCGTATTTGACATTAAGGAATATATGTTGCGATTTCCTATGCTTGCTAGATGTGTGGTAATGTTAGTAGATTATATTTAAACATTTGATGGACAATGTTTAAATAACTATGATTGGATAGATGGTGTAACTGATTAGTTATAAAGTAGCTTATTTATTGCCTAAGCGTTTGAAGAGACTCGTTGGACTTAAGTTAGTGGATGGAACAAGTAGTATTTTTCCGTTTTGAGCGACTCAGAATGAAGGTGTGATTCAGGATAATATACTTGTGTCTGGCCAACAGAAGTGTATTATGGTGAGTCATACAGAGTTTCTGAGAAGCAGAAGAAAAAAGTAGGTGGCATGTGCTATTCGTGGACTATGAGTTGAACATTGGGACTTTTATATGATTGGAAATAAGACGAGTAATATGAGATATTACCTTGACTTAAGGACAATTTTGTGGACATAAACTCATGAATTAGACTGATAACTAATTCTATAGCCTGAGCTTGGAATAATTGTGAAATGTTGACTGTGTTAGAAGTTGAATTTGATGACAGATTGTGAAAATTCGATATAGAATGACTTAGAAACGTGAAATTTGACTTGAATAATTGGATTGACAGTGAAGATTTGTGGATTCAAGTTGTTGACCAGTGGATATGGACCTTATGGTAAATTGTATTATATCGGACGTGTGTAAATGTTAGAAATTCCATATTCGTGCACTTGTTTAAAGGAAAATAATTGGAAATGGAAAGACGATGGGTATTGGAAGGATGATTTTCTATTTTGGGTTGATTATTGTGAAAGACTTAGTTGAGTTTACGATTTTGTTGACCGTAGTTGACCCGATTTCGAGGACGGAATCTCTTTAAGGGGGTAGATTTGTAACATCCTGTTACCGGGCCTAGTTGAAATGACTCTTTTGACCTTGGGTGTATTTGTGTGTTATTATAATAATTATATGTTTATAATTATTTGGTTATTTAGTTGAGACCAGTTTGTGACAAGGGTCACAGAACATGTTCGTTTATTTAATTTGGACTCCGTTAGGGTAGTCAAATTAAGTACAAAAGATATTAGATAACTGATAAATACCCGTGTGTGATGGGGCATTTTGTTTAACACTAGTATATAAGCAAGATATCAGCTTCTCTTTCTCATTTTCCTGAATCTTCTAAATCACTTCGTACCTAAACTCTCACTCCCTTGAAACCCTAATCTCTTTAATCTCAATTTTGTGTCTAAATTGTGTTTTGTAATCAGTTGCTACTAATTTCGTGGTCATAACAAGGTAAGAATCATTCATTTTCGTGTTGTAATCTGAGTTTAAATGGGCTTTAAAATTAGGTTTTTGACAAAGTGGGTTTTGATGTTAAATTGGTTGATTTTGATGTTTGTATGGTGTAAAATGTTATGGTTTATGTTCCTTTAGTTGTTATAAACGTTTTCTAAGCTTCGTTCTGTAATGACCCGGCAAAATCGTCATTGACGGCGCCGTTAACTTAGGTCCTGTCGCGCGGTCATAGTCCCTATATGAGACGCGTTTGACCAAAATTATGTCGCATTCATTTGAAACGTACAAGACTTACAAAGTTTAGTTTACCAAACGGTTCGACAAACAAGTTTAAGTTTACAAAAGTTGTAGAGTATAAATGAAATAACTTGCGACATAATATAAGTTGAAAATCACAGTTGCTATAAATAGCGTAAGTATGTATGCTTTAAGTTTGAATCCAAAAGTGCTATCACTAGCGTATGCATGTATGCTTGACCTCAAGCAAGTAATCAAAGTGTGCGGAAGCATGTATCAAGTAGCTGAGTATGAACCTGAGAAACATATAGAAAACTGTCAACGAAAAACGTTGGTGAAATCATAGGTGTATTTGTAAACGTTATATTTTGAACCACAAGATTTAGTATTTCCAATATATTGATTATCCAAATCGTTTGCATTCTAAAAGTTTGTTCGCGAGCACCCAATTATCAAGACTTAACGTTTCCTTCCATAGAACCCCATCACAATAGTGTTAGAACATACACTGTTTCTCGAAAATATATTTCATCCGTAGACGGTAGCGAACCGTCCGAAATGAGGGTTTGTCAAACCCGTATGGCCACACAATATAAGTTCTCGCTTACACCCTGCAAGTGTAACTAATGATAATCGAATTGAGGATTTTTGTTCTAACTCGCTGTGGAATGTTTGTTTCATCGTACTTGTGTTCAAAGTATAAAAGTAAGTAGTACAAAATGTAACAAAGTATATGTTTCTCAGCCCACAATTTAAAAGTATAAAAAGTTGTTGAAAAGGTGGGACTATGATCTCACCTCGAGTGCACGAGTATAAATGTACTTCACAAAGTAAACGTGTGCATGAAAGTTGCTTAGTCTTGACCTAAATAAGTAAGTTGTATCAATTAACCGGTTACGACACAAGGTCGGGCGAAATGTGTTCAATTAGTCCTATGGCTCGTTACGACTCGATTATGTAGCATGTGAATCACGTTGTCAAGTTTCATGCAAGAATCAAGTATAAAATAAGATTAGAACGATTGCATAAGTGTTTTGTTAAGTTTGACTAAAAGTCAAACTTGGTCAAAGTCAACGAAAAAGTCAACGGGGTCGGGTCGGGTCCCGAACTATTTTCCTGAGCTTAGAAATCATATATGAGCATGTTGTCCAAGTTTCATGTTGATCAGGGGTGTGTAGCATGCTTAGAATTGAACGAAAATTGACTAAAATGGGCAATCTGCCTCAGATGCGCCGCATCTGCAGCTGTATCAGCAATTCTGGGGCAGTTTTCACGTATACGATTTCAACTTCAAACAACCATAACTTTTGACTCGTTAACATTCAAAACACGTATCTTATATCGTTGGAAAGGTAATTTAAAGAGGAATACAACTAAACACATTTCATGAATCAAATACATTATTAACAACAATGAAAACCTCATCAAATGATCATTAAACGTTCAAAATCAAAGTTTCAAGTTCACAAAACGCATTTCTTGACTCGGGAATCCAATTTACACATACGATACATCGTTTTGAAGGTAATTAAACATACAATACAATTAAGCACTTGCTAATAACATTTCATGGCATTCAAAACATCAAAAGTTCATTTTAGAGTTCATCAAACCATAATCAAAATCATGAATTCAACCATTTTGTAAATGAAGCTTTTCTAAATAAACCTACACATCAAAATGAAGCTAATGATGCTAGTAACACAATTAAAACATGAACTTTAACAATTTAACAACATTAACTCATCCAAAATCAAAGATTAAGCACACCTATTTCAATTGTTCATACTAGTTACTCAAAACAACAAATCGAGCAAGTAAATCATATATTCATGCTAGACACGAGCCATAGACACTAACTAACACCATTTCAAGTATATAAAACGAATTTAAAGAAATCTAGTATTTTATAAACGTTACCCAAACGAGATGAAGTTGGTATCAAATTGTAGAGGATGAAGAGAGGATTCCAAATATGTAATTTGTTTTGTTGTAAACCTCCTAGATCGAATTTAGATGATGAATGATTGAATTGGGTGTTTGTGTGTGTGTTCTTGCTAGAGAGAAAGAGAGAGAGATGGAGATGATTGAATGGTGGTGATTGGGGTGGACTAGTTGACCTAGTCAACTATTTTGCCCCGTGTCAATTTTAGTCCCTCGAGTTTAGAAGCGGGTGCGGGATTTTACCGAACGAATATTTTGAAAACGCTCGAGTAAATGAGTGATGTTATAATTAATTAACGGAAATATTATGAACGTTAGTCAACGGAAACTACGAATTTAGATAACGGAAGATATTATCTAAAAAAAAGACGGTCGTTAAAATAATTTAACGGAAAAATGCGGGATGTTACATTACCTACACCTTAAAAGAAATTTCGTCCCGAAATTTAGTTGAAAGTAGTAGTCGTTGTTCCTTCATCGAGATCGTGCGTTTCCCATTCTACGGATAAGTGAAAGTACTTCATCGGGCATTTCAACGAACTTTGACAGTCGGGGTTTTACGTTGTTTCAGAGTTTGGTTTCATGATTCAAAATTTCAACCGGTCCTCCTAGGAAGCGGAGTTTGTCATCGATAGTAAGCGCATCGAAAAGGATAACAAGTTCTTGTTCCACAAGACACTTCTTTAAGTTTAATACATCGAATGTAGGATGAACGGAGACTCAATTGAGTCTGAAATCTAAACGGCTAACAACGGGTCCAAAACGCCCCAAGATTTCCAAAGGATCAAAATATCGCGGATTTAGCTTTCTACGTTTCCCGAAACGGATTACACCTTTTCAAGGTGTGACTTTTAACATTACGCGGTTTCCCACATGGAATTCGAAAGGTATACATCTAACATTGGCATAGCTCCTTTGGCGACTACGGGCCGTCTCGAGCCTTTCTCGGATTGGAAGGATTTTAACGGTTACACCATGAATGAGTCAAGGTTCGGTGACTTGATTATCATTTACTTGGTTCTACAAAAGGAGAATGACGTTTCCGGTCATATAAGATTTCAAAAGGTGTGACGTTAAGACTTGAACGATAACCATCGTTGTAAGAGAATTTGGTTAAAGGCAAAGACTTTTCTCAAGAAATTTTGAAGTTGATAACACAAATTCGTATTATGGTTTCCCAGGTTCAAATCGTACATTTGCTTTATTCGTCGGTGCGTGGATGATACGCGGTACCCATATTTAAACGCGGTCCCGAGGCTTTTTGTAAGGTACCCTGAAATTTAGAAGTGAAACGAGAATCTCGATCCGAGACGAGGTACATTTCCTCAAGATATATTTGAACAAGTTTTTTTTTTTTATTTTTTTTTTTTTCAAGAATTTCGCGCCGCGAAAGATTTATCGGTTTCTGAAAACGTTCGTTAGGACTATTCACCCTCGTGGCGAATACTAGTATAATGTGAAGAGTCTCTCTCTCCATTGAGAATTTAGAATAAAGATTTCCTTAAACGGAAATACGAGTGTAAGGCGAGAGAAGTTTCCGCCTCGATGTGAGCATAACAAGCATATTGTAGTTAGTCGATAAAATCATAAGAAAACGAGATAGTATACAAGTGTAACATATGTTTAAAGTTGAAAGAATTTGTCATCCGTTCGGAAGCATAAGTATGGTTCGATAATAATCGACGATGTATCCCAGGTATGGTTGTTATCAGTATTCTCGGAATTGTCGGATGTCCAAACAAGAAAAATGAAATCACGTACATGGCACATGGTGGTGATTAGGTTGATCGAGTCCAATCACCATCACGTGTCATTAGAACTTTGGTATGAATTACCGTAATATAACCACGTTGATCGAGTGTCGTTATATTACGCTATCTCATACCTCCATTCCCACATCACTCCATAGATTCAAGTTCGTGTAATCGTGAAAATTTAAAATGAATAAAGTGTAACGACGTCTCTAACGTGACTCGTATTGAATCGAAAGAATTAGTGCAACTCTAAAGAAGCGTTCCTCGAGGGAAATGTATAAATGATTGTCACATCAATGCGATTCAAGTCAAACAATAATGTATTCCGGTACGAGAAGTGTTACAAATCATGATAACGAATAGTACGCAACCGTAGTGATAAATAGTGATGACGAGACTCACCTAGAGTAGTGGTGGTAGTAACACGAAATGGTAGATAGTAAGGAACACCGGTGTGACACCGATAGCAAGTTGAGACGGTTGGCGAATAACAACGTGGGAGACAGAGTTCCCGAACTAGTGAGACTAATGAAGTCGTCGTCATCCTTACGCGTATGAATCTTGAATTTACGCGTGTTACCAGAAAGTTGCAGAATACGAGTTCGTATGATGAAAACTTGGTACCATTAAGAAGTTTGCCTAAGAATGATTCAAGTATAATGCACAAGTAGTCAAGTAAGTGCTATCTTTAGCAAATGTATGTCAGAATGCAATGATTTACTATCCGGTTGTAGTCTAGATTCACTAATGCGTCCTAACGACTCTGTCAGACACACTAATGCACATCCTAGTTCCCTACAACCAACGCTCTGATACCATCTGTTGCGACAGATGGGGTAGAAACCCACCCAGTGCCTTTCCAGCTAACCGCTTGGTGACCACTGAGTGTACCTCAGACACTGATTTTACGGCCCGCATTTCTGCCAAACTGCCAACCCTCAAATTCCAAGGGATCGCAAGGGGTAAGAGCCAATGCTTCGTCACAGGTAACACTGTGAGAACCCCCTCTACGATTAACCCGCCAAAAAGCATAGTCTGTATGAGTGCCCGGCCTGACAGCCGGCGCGCGTGACTACCTTTACGGCTAAGGTTAAACCAGCTCTGATACCATCTGTAATGACCCGGCAAAATCGTCATTGACGGCGCCGTTAACTTAGGTCCCGTTGCGTGGTCATAGTCCCTATATGAGACGCGTTTGACCAAAATTATGTCGCATTCATTTGAAACGTACAAGACTTACAAAGTTTAGTTTACCAAACGGTTCGACAAACAAGTTTAAGTTTACAAAAGTTGTAGAGTATAAATGAAATAACTTGCGACATAATATAAGTTGAAAATCACAGTTGCTATAAATAGCGTAAGTATGTATGCTTTAAGTTTGAATCCAAAAGTGCTATCACTAGCGTATGCATGTATGCTTGACCTCAAGCAAGTAATCAAAGTGTGCGGAAGCATGTATCAAGTAGCTGAGTATGAACCTGAGAAACATATAGAAAACTGTCAACGAAAAACGTTGATGAAATCATAGGTGTATTTGTAAACGTTATATTTTGAACCACAAGATTTAGTATTTCCAATATATTGATTATCCAAATCGTTTGCATTCCAAAAGTTTGTTCGCGAGCACCCAATTATCAAGACTTAATGTTTCCTTCCATAGAACCCCATCACAATAGTGTTAGAACATACACTGTTTCTCGAAAATATATTTCATCCGTAGACGGTAGCGAACCGTCCGAAATGAGGGTTTGTCAAACCCGTATGGCCACACAATATAAGTTCTCACTTACACCCTGCAAGTGTAACTAATGATAATCGAATTGAGGATTTTTGTTCTAACTCGCTGTGGAATGTTTGTTTCATCGTACTTGTGTTCAAAGTATAAAAGTAAGTAGTACAAAATGTAACAAAGTATATGTTTCTCAGCCCACAATTTAAAAGTATAAAAAGTTGTTGAAAAGGTGGGACTATGATCTCACCTCGAGTGCACGAGTATAAATGTACTTCACAAAGTAAACGTGTGCATGAAAGTTGCTTAGTCTTGACCTAAATAAGTAAGTTGTATCAATTAACCGGTTACGACACAAGGTCGGGCAAAATGTGTTCAATTAGTCCTATGGCTCGTTACGACTCGATTATGTAGCATGTGAATCACGTTGTCAAGTTTCATGCAAGAATCAAGTATAAAATAAGATTAGAACGATTGCATAAGTGTTTTGTTAAGTTTGACTAAAAGTAAAACTTGGTCAAAGTCAACGAAAAAGTCAACGGGGTCAGGTCGGGTCCCGAACTATTTTCCTGAGCTTAGAAATCATATATGAGCATGTTGTCCAAGTTTCATGTTGATCGGGGGTGTGTAGCATGCTTAGAATTGAACGAAAATTGACTAAAATGGGCAGTCTGCCTCAGATGCGCCGCATCTGAGGCAGATGCGCCGCATCTGCAGCTGTATCAGCAATTCTGGGGCAGTTTTCACTTATACGATTTCAACTTCAAACAACCATAACTTTTGACTCGTTAACATTCAAAACACGTATCTTATATCGTTGGAAAGGTAATTTAAAGAGGAATACAACTAAACACATTTCATGAATCAAATCCATTATTAACAACAATGAAAACCTCATCAAATGATCATTAAACGTTCAAAATCAAAGTTTCAAGTTCACAAAACGCATTTCTTGACTCGGGAATCCAATTTACACATACGATACATCGTTTTGAAGGTAATTAAACATACAATACAATTAAACACTTGCTAATAACATTTCATGGCATTCAAAACATCAAAAGTTCGTTTTAGAGTTCATCAAACCCTAATCAAAATCATGAATTCAACCATTTTGTAAATGAAGCTTTTCTAAATCAACCTACACATCAAAATGAAGCTAATGATGCTAGTGACACAATTAAAACATGAACTTTAACAATTTAACAACATTAACTCATCCAAAATCAAAGATTAAGTACACCCATTTCAATTGTTCATACTAGTTACTCAAAACAACAAATCGAGCAAGTAAATCATATATTCATGCTAGACACGAGCCATAGACACTAACTAACACCATTTCAAGTATATAAAACGAATTTAGAGAAATCTAGTATTTTAGAAACGTTACCCAAACGAGATGAAGTTAGTATCAAATTGTAGAGGATGAAGAGAGGATTCCAAATATGTAATTTGTTTTGTTGTAAGCCTCCTAGATCGAATTTAGATGATGAATGATTGAATTGGGTGTTTGTGTGTGTGTTCTTGCTAGAGAGAAAGAGAGAGAGATGGAGATGATTGAATGGTGGTGATTGGGGTGGACTAGTTGACCTAGTCAACTATTTTGCCCCGTGTCAATTTTAGTCCCTCGAGTTTAGAAGCGGGTGCGGGATTTTACCGAACGAATATTTTGAAAACGCTCGAGTAAATGAGTGATGTTATAATTGATTAACGGAAATATTATGAACGTTAGTCAACGGAAACTACGAATTTAGATAACGGAAGATATTATCTAAAAAAAAGACGGTCGTTAAAATAATTTAACGGAAAAATGCGGGATGTTACACGTTCGGTGTCAAAACGTTTAAAAATCGAGATTTGGGTGATTTTGGCTGGAAACCCGTCAGTTTCTGCTGTTGTTGCTCGATGAATACAACCGTACGGTTGCAGCTTGCAACCGCACGGGTAGACTGTGCAACCGTACGGGTGCATGTGCAACCGTACAGATGCAGGGGTGTTGGTGCAACCGGGCAGTGGGTGTGCAACCGTACGGGTGCACGATGCATCCGTACGGATGGACTTGCAACCGTACAGATGCATGTGCAACCATACGAATGCAGATCAGTGTTGCATTGTTGTGTAATTTGGCTGTTTTCTAGCCGTTATGCTGCCCGTGTGACTTATGATAATCATGATGTAAATTCTGAAAATGCATAAGTGTTAGGTGGACTTTTAGTGACACTTTTGTTACTAATTTGTTGTATTGTGATGTTTTGTGCTAACAGACAGAAACTAACTTGATTTGCCTTATGTTAAGGTGATAAGGATAAAGAAGAAGCTCAGTGATAGATTATCTGAGCTAGTTGCTGGTATTCGGTGAGCGGGATTATCTCTTGGTGTAGTATAGAGTAGCAAGTTGCGCTACTATCTTTATATTGTTGATAATTGCCATGATTAGTAGTTATGTTGTATAGTTGATCGCAGTTAAGGTTGCCATGCTTATAGTAGTATTAGTTTCCTGTAGTAGTAGTAGTAGTAGTAGTAGTAGTAGTAGTAGTAGTAGTTGACTGGTTGTATGTGCACAAGAAGTTGTTGTTGTTGTTGGAATCTTGATCTGTTAGGTTCAGCTCAGAGAGGTCAACCTAGTTGTGGTTGGGTCCAGCTGGCTACTGTTTGTTGAGTATAGTGCTGAATGACGCATCACCTGCGTATGGATGATTATACTGGGGATTCAGTAGTAAGGACTATCGGTAGATTCTAGCCTGATCAGCTAGGGTCGTGGGCCCGTACAAGCTGCCAGTCCTCTAGTTGGAGCAAAGTTGCTAGTTGTTGTTTGTTGTATGTGGTTGCATATAGTTGTTGTTGTAGGAGCACGAGTTGGTACTGTATGCTAGAACTTTTGATAGTTCCATTCACTTAGCCTTGCGCTAACCCCTCACCTCCTCCCTTGCAGGTTTTGGATCTTAATGCTGGTAGGGACGGGAGTCGGGCTGATGATATGTTTAACAAGACGAACTCTGATGGTTTAACTTTTCTAAAATATGTAGTTAGTCATTTAACGTAACACCTGTGGTTTGTAATTAAGTAATTAACAAATGATTTGTAATAATCATGTTTGTAATTAACTAAGGGTATTTATGTAAATTAAGTCTTCCGCTGTGATTTGAAAAATAAAATAAAAAAAATAAAAAAACAGGGTGTTACACATGGGTATCAAATCAGTTTTCAAAATAGCCGACCCAAAATCGACTTCATAATCTTTATACACATTAACCGCTAGTAAGGTTTTGCCATCCGCTATTTCGACTTATAACGGAGACTCTAACCTCGCTATCGGCACATTCAATTTATCGGCATATAACAAAGAAACAAAGGATCTAGTTGCACCGGAATTGAAAAGTATTCTTGTGGGTTTAGAGTTTATCGAAAAGGTACCTGAGATAGCATCATTCGATTGTTTGGCTTCGTCACTTGTCATCAAATAATTACTCGCCCTAGCCGTACCCGCCGCCTTTTCTAGCTTTTTCGTTTGATCCCATACAACTCGGAGCATTCCGACTTTCTATGCCCCTCTTTTTGACAATTAAAGCAAGTGACCTTGCTAATGGGTTGACTCGTACACTCACGGGATATGTGTCCCCGTTTCCCACATTTGTAACACGTAGGACCTAGATTCACGGAGTTGCTTCTTTTCACGCTTTCGACGCTTTCGAACACATTTTTGTTTTTCTTGTTGGAGTAATTAGATGCTTCAAACTTCCTCTTACCCGAGGAATAACCAACCGAACTCAGGGCATGTGACTCAAACCCCTTTGCTACCACCATGAGCTTAGCAAACATTTCCACTTGACCAATACTAATTTTACCCTTTAAATCATCTCTTAGGGTCGCATAAAAATCTTCCATCAACAATTGATCATTCCCGACATACTCGGGGCAAAATCGCGCTTTGGTGAGAAAGTTGGTTTTAAGAGTGTTTAGGTCCAAAGACCCTTGACGCATGGTTCTCAATTCGTTACGCAACTTTGAAAGATCCGCTTGCATTCGGTACTCGTTAAAGAATTCTTTCTTGAACTCACCCCATGACAACCCCACGAAGGCCGCTTTGCCCACCATATCAATTTTCCCGTCCAACCAATTATTGGCATTGTCCCTCAACAAACTAGTGGAAAACCTTGTCTTCTTCTCAGGAGGGCACTCGCTCGTGCGAAAACATCTCTCGATCTTGGAGATCCATGTTGTACTTTTTAGAGGATCGGGATCCCCGAAATAAGTAGGTTGTTTTGTCATCATGAACAACGTTGGTTCTTTTTTTGTGTTCATTAAGTTGACTTGGGGGATGTGTCGCCCCGCCTTTCGATCGTTACACAGTTGAGGAGGCCGATCACGAACGCTATAGGTGTGGGAGCGATCTTGTTCTACCTTACCACTTGACTAGTAAAAAGCCCTTAACATGCTCAAGAACCGAGAGTCGCCCATTCCACTAAGAGGTTCTTTCTCTCACGTCATTTCGCCCGCCCATTTCATTTCCTTTGTTGCGGAGGAAATGGGATTTGAACCCATGATATAATCTTCTTGTATGTCGATTTAGCAATTAATGCCTTAAGCCACTCAGCCATACATCTAAGTTTTTTATCAGAATGGAATTGGATGTGCCGGGTTTGAGGCCTACCCCTACAATAATGGAATGATGGAGCTAATCTGCTTGCTTGTGCTGGCGATGACCGCTCGGCTAGGGCGCGACAGAGGAGTTTCGAGTGACAGGCTATAGAAGAGCAAAGAAATAGAATTGGCTATTGAACAACCAAACATATTCCAGCGAGCCCTCGTAGTGTGGATGGAGGATGAAGGAAGAACACCTTACTTCTTTCAAAAGACGGAAACAGAGTAATTTTTTCCCACGAGCCTAACTAATGATTTTACCTCACTTTGTTAAAACATATTCACGATTTAGTTATTGCCGATTTAGGGGATAAGCCTTGTGTTAGATGTGAAGTGTGGGTTTCCGAGATCTCTGATTTGGGTTGTTTGAATCGGCTCCTGGCTCGGAAGTTCGATCAACGACTACTTAAGGCTACTAATCGTTTTGTTTTTTGTAAGTGTTCCAACGTCAGGGGTTAATGTTGATCGACCTGCATGTGTTAATTCAGGTAATAGTATTGAGAAGTCGGCTAAAGGTATTGTGAATTCTTCTGCTACTGCACAAAAATTCAATGTTTCTGCCGATGCACTTGTGTCTCCTGTTCACTGTCAGCAGAATGCATTTAAATGTTCCGGATCTAAATTACAAGGTTTGGGTCATGTTCTATTGGGCCTACAATTGAGCCTGTCACAGGTTCAGTTTCTTTCTTGGACCCACAGATGGTTTCGAAGTTTGGGTCGAATGAGTCTGGTATTAAGTTTGGTTGTTTGAATGATGTTGTACCTCCTTGCAATGGGCCAATCATTTCTGTTGGGTCAGGCTCGAACCCAGATGAATCTGTCAAACATATAGATCCCGTTTCTACTGCAAAAAGTGTGGGTTTGGGCTAAATTTTAATGAAAATGACGAGGAATCAGAAATCTAAAATGGAAGAGGTAGTTACTGGAAGTTTTGAGGATGGTGTCGTGGGTTCGGGATCAGTGGCGAAGCTTGAATATCGAAATTGGGTGGACGAAACTATTGAAGCAACATATGTAAACTTATATATAAAAATAAGCCATACGTAAAGTTTTAAACCGCCATTTATTTTTATTTATATTATTAAATTTAAATCACTCTTTATATATATTATATTAGGTTAGTCCCTATGAATAAATAGTATAATAATTATTATTATTATTATATAATTATAATATAATTATAATTATAATTATAATTTACATATTAACTAATAGACAAAAGTTATGAATAGTATCAGGGTCATTTTCGACTTTTCGCCTTTTTTTTAACTTTAACTAAATTTCATTTTACCAACAAAGTCCCCACACTTTTTTGAAAATTCAAATCGACCCCCCAAACAGGGGGGTAAAGTGTCAATTAACCATTTTCATAAAAAATCTTAAATAAACTCCACCCAAATATTCAACAGGTCATATCTTCTCGCTCGCAACGAGTTAAATTTTTCCGACACCATCGTTAAACTCGAAATAATTTTAGGAACACAATGTCACTAGCTATACGTAAAACGGATGCTTTTTAAAAAACGCTAAATATTTGGGGTACTTTTCATACACGATTTTGCGTTAAATTTTTAAAAGTCGACAATTCCATAGCGAAACGCGGAGATGCACATATATTGTTAATTTAAAATAACATTTAAATCTCTCACGGGTTATACCTTTTAGTTCGACTCGAGTTGCGCTTCAACGACATCATCGTTAGCCACAAAATAATTTTACTAAACGCAATAAAATAGATTAAAAATCGAACCCCCTGCGCGAAGCGAGGGTTTAATAACTATTTTATACTAATAAATAATAATACTATAATAGTAAAAAAAAAAAAAAAGGACACAATAAATAAATAAATAAATAAATAAATAAATAAAATAAGATAAGCAGAGTAAATGAGCTAAACTGCTTGAGACAGTATATCAAGTTGTCTTCATGAAAATAGAGAAACTAAAAGCAATACAGAGAGTCGGCGGGATTAGATGAGGGCCAGGGATTTTTTTATAAGTTTGAGAAATAGGAACTGTATGCACATTTTATTATTATTATTATTATTATTATTATTATTATTATTATTTTTTATTTCATTTCACATATACTATACGACATGTGAAAGTTGGTCATATCATCACGTGAAAAACGACAATGGGCCAACCCCTTTTCACACTTGAATTTTCATTCTTCCCCCCTCAATTATAATCAGCTTACAAAAAAACACCCTAACCTCTAAGGGTTAAACCGTCAATTGTCTTAATTAAAATAAAAACTCCACCCAAACACTTCGACAGCCCGTATCTTCCTCCTCGACCCGAGTTAGATTTCACCGACCATACCGTTAAACTCGAAATAATTTTATGAACAAAACGAAACTAAATACGTTCGAAACGGACACTTTTTAAAAAACGCTAAACACGACAGCCCGTATCTTCCTGCTCGCCGCAAGTTAAATTTTTTTGACAGCAGCATCATACTCGAAAAATTTTATGAACAAAACGAAAAAACGTGAGTTCGAAACGGACACTTTTTTAAAAAAACACTAAACACAACGACAACCCGTATCTTCCTGCTCGCCAAGAGTTAAATTTTTTCGCCATCACCGTTAGACTCGAAATACTTTTATCAACAAAACGAAACTAACTACGTTCGAACCGGACCAAAAGCCCCCGCCGCATCGCGCGGGCCGGACCCGAACTAGTTAATAATTAATTGGGGGACTAAAATTAAAACTTGCTACGTATAGTTTCTACATAAAAAATAATTGCTATTAAGGACAAATGTTTTTGGTTGGGGGGGGGGGGGGGGGGGGGGGGGGGTGGCTGAAGCCCACCCCTGCCCTTTAAAAGCTTCGCCATTGTCCGGGATCCTATTCTTATGGGTAAATCCTTGGAGGTGCCCCTGCTTTGGAAATAAAGTGCGAGAAAAAATGCCTTAAGGCATGGAAATTTACTCGGGATCACAACCTTTTGAGTGCGTTGGTGGAACTAAAATGAATCATAAATCAATAAAGAAGCCGCTTGTCGAGATGTTACCTAGTCGGGATAGAAGGTTTCACGTGTTTAAGCTGAAAACGGAGCACATGGATGCTTGTCGTAGTAATGATGGGTTCGGTCCGGTTGAGGTTGGTCGTGGCGGGAGAAAATATTGCGACTGTCTCGATCCAGCTTGTGATGGTTTTTGTAGTGAATGGTATCTTTTAAATAGGAAAGACAAGATGGTAAATGTTGATGCCGAAGACATTGGTTCGAAAGCTAATGGAAAAGAGAAAGTCGGATCTTTTTCTTCTTTATTTTGTGACAATGATGACGTCGTTTTGATCGGAGACAAGACCTCAAACGTCCTGACATATAAGATCGACAACCGGGCCGGTAAAAAAAATTCGGGAGATGGTAGATGGCAAGATGAAAAAGGTGGGTGCCTTGGTTTGATCGATATGTTTGACAGATTCATCTCGTTTATGTTTTACTAGTTCTAATTTAGGCTCTTTCGTTTATATGCATTTTTCTTGGTATATCGTGTTTATTTGTTGAGATGGTTATATTTTCGGGACCAAGTAGTGGAGGCTCAAGTATAGATAATTTTCGTTAGGTTGTAACTTTCTAGGTACGAGCCTCCCCGTCTCTTTGTATTGTATCATTAGTTGAATGCGTTGTCTTTTGGAAAATGTGTTCATTATCTATACAAGTTACCATTTTTTGGAAAAAGAAAAAGCCCATGAGTAACATACAGCATCAAAGGGAGAGCAAATAAGGAAAGAACACAATTCCAATTCTTCTTTTTCACCCTTGAAACAAATTACAAGTATAGTCACATCCCACAAGCTATAGATGTACAACGACCTGTGAATTCTATAGAATTATAATAACAGAATTTGAACTTTGATGTATAGATTTAAAGTAGAAGATTTTCTAAACTTTGCATACCACAAAATTAATTATATAAATTGATCAAACAAGTGCCAAACATAACTAACTACTACAAGTGCCAGAAGAAGAGTGTAACACAGCTCTGAAAAGGAACCAAAAGCCCAATTAAGTCGAAGCATAAAAGACAGAATGATTCAGCATTTTAACATCATCAGAAAAAAAAATATGATCAAATTAGTGATCATAAGTTCATAACTCACCAGAAAATATACATGTGACTGCAACAACTCTAATGACCTATTTCACAAATCGGATGACACTAAAAATGTACCTGTAAAACAAAATATAAAAACAACAGCTAAAACTACAATAGACATAATACTAGTATAATAGAATGGGGACTCACTTGCTAACAACAGGTGCCATGAATAGTATAACAATCCCAATCAGAAGCATGACATAGGGCCATCTATGCGACACTGCACACCACAAATTTTAAAACCGAATGACGCATTAGAATTTAACGGAAGAAAAATAATGACTTCTTGAACGATCATATTGGGTTTTCATTTTAAACTAATGATCTTAGCTTGCAGGAACTACTAACTGTTGTAATATAAATAAATAAAGACGCCAACTTGAAAAATATTGTCCAAAATTAGATCATTCTTGAAAAGATTTAAGGAAATATAATGACAAACAAACACCTTCTTCTTCGAGAGTGATGGTTACGTATTCAGAAAACCCGCCAGTAAACTTCACATCAACAAATCTTTGTTCATCCGATGATGACATAAGAGACTCCCATACCCCATTTTGAAGAGGTTCCCAATCATCCTTTTTGCACCGGCATAATCCAAGTAAAGTGTTCCTGCAAAAAAATTTCCTTGGTGGGTAAAAATCTTCTCACAATCACGACACATTAAATGTCTATGCCATCACTTAAATGTCCAGCCATATTGTTATTCGTCCCGAAAGGGTTGAATATGGCAGATGAAGAAATTCTAGCTGAACGGGAAACGGGTCTAAACTCGCCCATATTGTATATTTAACCAATTTTATTAAAAAAAAAATATTAGATCATTAGTGTTAATAAAATAGGTTCTGTAATCATTATATTAATACACCAAAAACAAAATACATATCTATAATAAATTAATAATGCAAGACCACACCGTACAATAGCTTCTTACTTACCGGTGAAAACAAACTTGAATATGCTTATGCCATTCATGAGGGATCCACGTTGGCAGAACCACTGAAACACGCAATGATTTGGCATAACTCTGATTTTTCAAACTTGAGATGTCGTTCACAGAAACACGTCCACAATACTGAGAAGGGCCACGCATTAGAGTTGGGGTGACAACTACTGACGGGTTTCGAACATCAACAACTGTGGTTTCAAATGAAGAAAGCAATTAGTATTCAAGTTATACTTAAAAAATCCAAACACAAAAACTGAAATAGCCCAATAAGTTAATGTATTAGATTTCTGCTCCTACGTCAGATTTTATATTACCCAAAGCACCGTAGAATGCGTAGGACACTGCATGTCAGACCAACTCAAATCCACTGATATGACATAATGTCTTGTAAGAAACGCATAGCCCAAACACAATGTCCTGCAATATAAGCCCAAGAGTCCATCCTTATTCTAAAACCAATTGGTGATAGAATGACTTCCCCTTAGACTTATATACATACATTTGTTGTGTCTCATGACCGATATGACCGATGTGGGACTTTGGTTTGCACCCTAACATGTCTTTCTTACCTATTAATAAAACCGGCCCTTGAATATTACTCCGTACAAATCAGATGAGACTGTAAGCACAATAATGAGCGTAAACAAAATCCCTACAAAATCCCTACAGGCTTACAACTATAAACACTAGTAATTATTTAATTAAACGAAATAAGAAGTAAGGTCGAAATTCAACCAGCCATCCAAAATGCTTCATAAAAAAAAAAAAAAAAAAAAAAAAAAAAAAAAAAAAAAAAAAAAATGAGAGAGAGAGAGAGAGAACGAGTTCTTGGTTAAAAGTAGTGTTTCATATAGAACATTACGGTTCAGTAATCTAAAAGAGATATGAAATTTTGTATATGTCCTTGACACATTATTGAGCATAAAACAAACACGTTTGAAAATCAGCATGAAAGTCAAGTCTGACATCTTTATTAACAATTTGACTAGTTGCATATAAACAATGACAATCACCCGCTAAAAATAGCATGCACCACGTACAATACAAAGTTGCTAGTATGAGGTCAAGCAAATATACACCCCCCATATATGAAAAACCTTTAACAGCAGTTTATGTTCTGACTAAGTTTTAATAATACAAATAAGTAACAACACTGTCATTCAACATCTATGTCATCCACAAATCTCACTTACGACGTCTAACAAAGTATTTCCCCACGACAAACAAATATTGGCCAAGGTGATGAGTCTTTATGCAACTGCACAGTGATAGTGTAAGTGAAGATAGCACAACAACACATATACGAAAATAGGTTGTGTATTTACCGGATGGCTCGACGTTGTTGATTGGACATGCAGCCTTAAATGCTTCCTTTATAGCTGCCTTTTCAACAACGTAATTGCACATGTTGGCCAAGGCTTGCAGGTGCTTCAAGCCGTGTTCAGTTCGCAAACCACAATGCCTTATAAATAACTCCAACTTCAATAAAAAATCAATTCTTTTTAGCATAAAAATATATTATAACATGAAGTGGTAGAGTACAAACATTACACCATATATATTAACTTAAGTTAAATAAATGTACCATGGATTTGAGACAGTTTCTATCATCAACTACAGGCAGCTCGGAGTCTCTAATTGAACGAAGATATGACCTATACTTAAGTTGTCCAAAAAACTTCATACCAACACTAACAATCGTGCGTTCCGCATAGGCCAAATCTGTCACCGCCTCATATATCTTCTTTGCAATTTGGGATCTTTCAGATGATGAGGAGGAGTTTTTGTACTGCATATAATTAAGCACAAAAAGTGTCAAAAGATACAAGTTTTGAAGTTTACCAAAATCTTTAACAATTACATGAAAGAGCAACAAATAATCAGAAATACTTACACGTTCCCACAGGTTGGATTGATAAACATCAATTTGTCTAACCAAATTATCGAATTTAGACCGATTAGTTATGGCATTTAGTACTTCCCATCTCATAACATTTTCCTTATCATCATCATCCCCACTTGACCTGATCAAAGGTTCTTCACTCATGTCGAAAGGCAGAACCATCATTGCCATCGGCATAAAAAGCAAGCACAAAAGTCGAGACTTGAACATCATTGAAGCAAAGCTCACGAAGATATCATTAAAATGTTTTGTTCAGTTTTCATGAATACACTGCTACTTGCATCAGTTTAAATAGAAACTTTAGAACTAAACAAACCCTATTTTGGTAACAACAACAACAACAACAACATCCATTCCCGCAAATGTTCGAATAGTTTAACATATGCATATCAACTAACACAAGAAGCTTAGTGACTAAATAATTTAAAGAGAACCAAACACAACTTTGTGTTTAGGATTGATGAGTTGAAAGTAGAAGATTTAGGACAACATAAGTCATAATGAAGTTAAAAATTTGTCAAATTAAACCTAAATTAGACCCAAATTCAAACCCTAATTTTGTCTTCAACGTTCATTAGTAGTTGATTCGAAGCTTTTACCACAAGAGAGGCATTACAAATAAACAAATTAAAGTGTACAAACCCTAATATTAACAAAAAACGTAAGATTGATTTACGGAACATGAATTAAATTTAAAAAAAAAAAATAACCTGAATTTGAGTCGCCTGCAATTAGAAAGGAACAATAGTTTTTGGAAGATCAAATTTTGGTAGGGGTTGAGAGAAACGATTTTTTTTCTTTTTGTAAGATTGACTAATTTTTTTTTATTATTATTATTACTAGCTTAAGAACCGCAAAAATTGCGGGTTTCGGCAATAAAATGTGCAAATGTAATCAGTTATGAATGATCGCCCAAAATTAAATTTGACCAAAATTTCTCACTGGGTTCAAGGAATGACGAAAAACAGAGAAGACATATCAGACTTAAAATGTAAATAGGTTTCGTCTTCACCGGCACAACAGGAAAGACATCAATTTAGTTTCACTTGAAATAAGTCAAAGAGGACAAAGTCGCTCCAAGTGTATTAATACTGCCTAATCAAACAATTTTCTTCAAATACATATGTTATTTTTGTAATGTACCAATATGACACACTTGATGTTTATATAGACACAGAATTCGGACAAAAGTAATTTTGGTCAACCCAATTGTAGCCGACCCATTGTAGCCGACCCATTCAACCTCCATCAAAGTTACCCGTTTTAAACCGACAATTTTTTGACCGATTACCCAACACCCCTACCCTCCCATTTTTCTTACTCTCATGAGAAAATGTTGGTGTATAAACAATAATGTACAACACTATTTGTAACCAGAAAGCAGAATTTTCTGAATCACAGGCAATACAAGGGTATTCAAAGCTTGCAGGTTCAGACACTTCATATATTCTCTAAAGTGTAACTCCACAAAACCATACATCTGCAGACTGAACAAACACAAAACCATAATTTGACAATGACCAAAAGTCACAAGCATTATAATATTTGAAAGTATTGGTATTCTCCGACAAAATGGGTCATGGGCTCATGGCAAACAAAAACGAATTAACAAAATAATGTTTGAATGTGCTTCAGTTACTGATCAGAAAATCAGTTGTTTAAATGTCACATATATGATGATTTATTTAACAACAACAACAATATCGAGTCTCACTTAAATGATTCTATTTAAGAAACTATTAAGTAGAATAAACACTAAACACTCTTTTATAGTTTTTAATGTATTAAAAAAAAAGAAGGTATATCAGTATAATCTCAACTAAATCGATTGAAAATTACCATAGCAAGACCACCAGTCTTCTTCGTTTCTTCACATCATGTTTTCGATCGTTTTGGTGATTCAATCGGACTGGATGTATGATTACTATTTCAACAATTTGTATCTGCAATTAATTTTATATAAACTACAATAACTAAAATTAGGTTAATAATCATAATCTTACTAATACAAAATAAGAAATTTTCTAGAGCTATAAGCATAATACATTCACCACAGCAGCTTAAAAAATCCAAAACAACATAAAAACACATTAGTTTAAGTGTTTAACACAAAATTTCCTACAAGTATATAAACCACTAATGGTTATACAAATTAATAAGACTAAATAAGACAAATTAATAACACTAATAGTTCTTCATCTCACAACTAATGTATGACATTGCCATAAAGTTAAGCAATATTTATAGCATAATATAAGTTTATAAGAAAAGGCTATTCAACAGGATAAATTTCTAACACAAAAAGTGTATGCTGTTTTTAAGATAATATTTCCACAACAAAAGCTGATATTTAAAGAATCGGTTCAACTTATAAAATGGTAACACGCAAGACGGCTAACAATCGAGAATCCGATCACCACAGAACAAAATTGAGAATCAAAACACTAACAATCAAAACAATTGAGAATCAGATCACTAATGTGCGAAGGCTTAAATCAAAATTACTCACCCGCGAATAATGTGCGATTTTCGTATTCAAAAGTACTGCAAAACCTAATGATCGAAGTACAAAATCAAAGATGATATGTGAAAAACATAATGATAGAAGGCTTAATCAAAAATACTCACCCACGATATCTAACGATGATAACAGCGAAGTTCTTCTAGCGATGATAACTATTGGGTATCAATTTGTCCATTCTATTGTTATTTACGTTTACTGGTACATCAATATAATCTCAACTAAATCGACTGAAACTTACCATAGAACAGCATAACAAATCTAATCCTAGAACAGTTTGCCAATTTGAATAATAGATAAAACATACCAGTGCAGGAAGGTGCAAATGCAGATATAAACTATGAATAAAAGGTCTCAACTTGAATGCAACATAAGTTGATATCGACAACCTGGAGATACATAAAAAACTAAAAACACAATGAACAAAAAACGTGCTATAAATAATAAAACTTTTAAAATGAAACTTATCAAATGGTATGTACTAACCGCAAAGCAAGAAAAATACTAAATCAAAATCAACAACTTCTGAAATGTTGTAATGTGAACGCATATATATCGCCCATTGCCAAGAATGATGTTCTGCAAAATCAGGACCACATGTGTACATTAAAGGCACAATTAATTGATATTTATCAATAAAAAATAAATAAAACCACATTAAAAAAACAAAGCGATATTTTGATGGATTCTCGTTAACGATTGCTAGAATAACATTGTGTTCTCAGATGAATTAATGACTTTTAATTACCTCTTTTCCGCAGTTTGCGGGCAATGTACTTTACTTAACAAATCGACACGATCAGAATAATCTTTTTCAACAAAATCTAACAGCTTTCGTGACTCCAACCACTCTGATAGCTGCAGGACTAATCAACTACATTAATTAACATTAGATCCTTAACCAATACTAATTGAATGACATGATGAAATCTAGAAATTTCAATTTTCATATGATCAAGCACTCTAATCTAACATTTTTAGATCTTTAAATCAGTGAAAACTTGGAGATATTGTAGTCGAAATACCCATCTACTCACCAAACACATACTTCAATGGATAATAGCATTTACACATACTTAAATGACATCTTAATAACAATTTTACAAAAAATTATATAAATGTATGTTGCAAATAACTCAGCAAGAGAAGTAATCATTTAAATGGCTTATTATTAAAAATGGCTTAGATTACTATAACCCAGCAAATCACTCAGTGGAAAAATAAACATAAATTAGCATTTGCTCCTTACTGCATGTAACTCTCGATTATTCACACTGTGATCTTCTATATCTATATATCTATATTATATATTAAAATTTAAAAGAAAAAATTAATACGCTCGTAATGTTCTTTATGAATTATAAAGATGTTGTCAAAATAATTCACAATGACATATTTTTAGGCTTGATCTTTAAAGAGTCTCGAGCACATTTCACTATCTAGATGAATATTTACTATCAAGTAGACAACTTTTAAGTACCTTTTGTCCACATCAATTTAAAGAGTTCTCCAGCACATTTCACTATCGTTAAAAAGTTCTCCCTTTCAAGAGAGGCCTCCCCACCACCTTCATTAGCAATAAACTCCTGCAATTGACCAAAATAAACATTGACTCTGTTTACCTAAAGAAAAGTATTTTGTGAACATAAAAAAATATCGGTATACCTTTGATGCTGCAACCATTACCCAAAAACATATCAGAGGAATCACTAGCGTATAAAGCTAACAATACAC
The DNA here is from genome assembly GCF_046630445.1 of Rutidosis leptorrhynchoides. Taxonomy (NCBI): domain Eukaryota; kingdom Viridiplantae; phylum Streptophyta; class Magnoliopsida; order Asterales; family Asteraceae; genus Rutidosis; species Rutidosis leptorrhynchoides. The sequence continues at coordinate 422,801,912 of NC_092336.1, forward strand.
AACATAATGTATCAACCATCTCAATCAAATAAATAATAACAGCAAAATAACCCATGAACAGTGGTCGTAAGATAAATTAATGAGACAAAATATCTTAGCACCAACAAATTCACCTAATACAACCACATTCGGACAAAAAATAAGCATCCAACAACGATTCAGAAACTTACCAAAAAAAATTAACAAAAGAATATGAAAAAAATACCTGTTCACGAACAAAAATCACAAACGCAAATCTTAAACAGTAATCGAAATGAAATCAACAAAGCACCGTTTTTAGAATCCTAAATCAATTCGATGACCCAACTATGAATCAACCCTACAAAAATGAATAGTCTTTAAAGAAACAAAATTAGGGTTTTGATACTAAATCTGATAAAGTAACGAACGGAAGTCAAATTTAGGGTTTTGAATCATGTAAATGGTATCTTCAAAAATCGCTTGAAATATTCATACATCGGTCTTCAGTCTGTAGATTTCAATTTGATTGTAACAACAAAAATCCCTATTCATCCATCCACGACGATAACGAATCGTTTTTAGTGAGATGAATGGAATGGAAGGTTCGCAGGCTCGATTTTGTTTTGGGGATACAATAGATATCGGCGTTAGAGAGTTGGAGAGGTAGCCCTACTCGATGATGATATAGCTAGGGTTGATCAACGAAATCTACCCGCTATCCTTGTTTAGATACTGATTTTTGAGATAGATGTTTGAAGAAGATGGCAAGTAGAAGGAAGGTAGCTGAGAGATTTTGCCCTAGTCTGTGTGTGTTCTGCGAGTTAGAACCCTATTCAGATCTCTTCACCCTCGTATTTTTTCTTTAAAAGGGTATTATGGGGAGTTTTGTGGTTCAGAAATAATTATAAGGTTATGGTCAGATCCAATGGTCGATAAGGAAGGGCATTTGAGGTCATTTTTTTAATCTAAAGGTTCAGATTCAAAGTTGCTAATAAAGTATATCTCAATTTTTCTTTTCTTTTAATGTATAGTATAGATTTATATTTATATTTATATATTTATATTTATTTATTTTTATTTTTTTGGAAAAAAAAACAAAGAAGCTTGAATATAAAGCAAAAGGGCCAGCCAACAAACTGTTAACTTGGCCCCAAAATTACAAGACCTTCCCACGACCCATTATAAACCTAGATCTGGGTTACGGCCCAATTGAATTCAATACATACATGAAAACATAAAAAACGTAGAACAAAGTGAAGCTCTGCTTGAGTGAACAATAAGATCGAGTATGCAATGCCTGGAAGGCCTATTACATGTGTAGAACTAACAAACATCTTTAAAGTAACCCGACGGATTGTAATCCCAAATGTAGAATCGATGAGAAAAGCATAACTTTACGATTATTGCCCATTCAAAAGATATAACCTTGACTTTGTTCACTATTGTAGACCAACATAAAAAATTCATCATTAAACTGCACATTATTTCTCGCAAGCCAAATGTGCCATATGATAACGGGTGTCTAATAGGTGGGTTTGGGTCCATTAAGTTTTAGATATAATTTAGGGTTCTTGTACTCTATAAATATCTTTTATTATTATCAATAATATTCACGGGGTATTCATTCTATAACATGGTATCAGATTGGTTCGATTCTGAAACCCTAATCGACCACCATGAACCGCTATCTTATCTTTACGGTGCCCCGTCAAATCAACCAACCCTACTCTCCTCCCCGTCGGTCATAATATCCATGCCTGTGGCCATTTACTTTATTTGCCGTGCTACAAGAAAACCAACCAAAATAAACCACCTGTCATTGCATCAATTATATATATCAACCTATCTGCAGCCTTCCTCCTTTCATGACCTTCTCTTGTTACTTTATCATATTATTTTTATTTTTTAATTTATATCGTAACATGAACCTCTTGTTTTATTCTCTTTTCTTTTTCTTTCACCCATCTTAGCATATTACAAAAGGCAGAAACAGTCGATTCAGTTTTAGCCTTAAAACAGTTGTCACTTACAATCCAAGTCCAAAAAAAGAAAAAAAAATTAATAAATTCACTCGCGGCCAATGCAAATATCTAGCCCTTTTTTCCCTTTTGCTATTAGCTTTTGTGATTTGTGATAATAATCGGCGTGAGGCTGAGCCGCCTAGCTTGACTAGGTTCCAAATCCCGAAAAAAAAAGAATATAGTCAAAATCCTTTTTTTGTAACGTTGAAGAATACTGTTATTGTCGACAAAAGTAGCAAATAAAAAAAAAGTGGTACTTGATCCTTAGGCATAGCAAGCCACGGGGCGTAAAAGAAAAAAAAACGCTACGGCAAAGGAGAAGTCATAAAAGAGATCTGCAACTCTACAGACGATTATCAGTTTATTTAATGCGACAAATAAGAGGGAAAAAAAGAGTTACTTTTGTTTATTTTTTTAGCATTTTTTCAATATTAACGTTTTCTTTCAGTCCCAGCTTTCGCGATTTTGCCGCTCGGACTGCAGGGGAGTGTTAGACATATTAGTTATGCCCAAGTCTAATAGGTGGGCTTGGGTCCATTAAGTTTTAGATACTCTATAAATATTTTCTACTATTATCAATAATATTCACGGGGAATTCATAGTTCAACAGCGGGGCCATCGAGGTCATTCATCGCAACCTTTCTTCCGGGAAACAAGTGGAATTGAAGTCGCCCAAAACACAGGCATGACCTTGCCAATCGTTAACCATTGCATTAATTTGGTACCAAACTATACACTTAAATGGTTCCGTGCGTGGAACATATACGTTTATAATAAGGAAGTTCAAAAGATTGACTAATGGGGCAGTTTACTTTTTCTTCATTAAGTTGCTACTGAGTGTAGGGGTATATGTGGGCTATAGGGATATAGATAGTTTTATGGAGTAAATTATAATTGAATACTACTCTTATCCATGACACCCGTCATGGAATCATATTGATGCCACATCAGCAGCTTCTTCCAATTACATTCTCAACCACATTCACTAACATCCATCACACCTACCACATTGACCCTACTTCCAATATTAATTATTTTATTATTCTTATTTATTATTACTATTATTATTATTATTATTATTTATATTTATATATATATTTATATTTTAAAATTTAAAAAAGAAAATTCAAACTCAAACGGCTAAAAAATGAACCTTTTTTTTTTTTTTTTAAACGGCTACTTTTCCACACTCTCTATATAAACAACCATTCATAACTCCTTAAACACACAATTCCTCATCTTCTTCATTCTCATACTCAAACTCAAACAACTTAAACAAAAAAATTGTTGACTACTCCCCCATGATTGCTTCGTTCAACGTTTACTACGGTGGTAGTTTCGATTCGGAGTACAAAGTGTATGATTACGCTAGTGGAAAAAAGGTTACGTTTGCCGAAATCGACATTCGCGACATCGGGTTAGAAACTTTATTAGCTTTCTTGAAGCAAAACGTACCCTTCGAACACAATGATGTTATGTACTTTGAAGACGATCGTCTTCTCGAAATGTCGGCCAAGAGTCTTCGGACTGAAGAAGCTTGGGACTCGATCAAAGAAACTCTCTCGTGGCGTTCAAATGTGATATCTCTGTATTTGGTTTATGAAGACTACTCTCCTCCTTGTAGTTCTGCTTACTATAGTGATGGTCAATTCTGGTCGGATGTTCCAACATCCCAAGAAGATTAAGTATCATGTAACCGATGTGTTTGTGTTTGCGTTTGTGTTTGTGGTTGTGGTTGTGTTTGTGTTTGTGATCATCGTTTAAGTTTATTTTAATTCTGTTGTATTTCAAAAAATGTAACCGTTTGAAAATGTGTTTTGAATAAAAGTGTTATTAAAAAAATAAACATTGCATTAAAGTTCAATACTACATTACATTAAACATTAAACATTAAATTAAAGTACATGAAAAATAAAAACACACAATAATCATAAACTAGTCTTCGTCTTCATCTTCATACTCTTCTTCGACTCGTCATCTTCATCTAGTTGTGGATCAGTCACATGTTCGGGAATGCTTGAAGGTCCTGAACTTGGATCATAGCGTATACGATGGTTTGGTGGAAGATTCCAAATGTGTTCAATAAGATTATCTCGAAGAAAATGATGACTGCCTTTATCCCTTAGTTCTTTATCCATTCGCATATGTAGTGCAACCCATTCATGGAAGTCTAAATGTCGAGGACGACGCGTCGGCGGATAATTTTCTTCGAGACCAAAAAATGCACGACCATTGTCTTCGGTTATCATATTATGTAACAACACACAAGTGTACATAATAAGTTGAATTTTGCTTATATAAAATTGTCGTGCCGGGTTTTTAATAATAGCGAATCGACCTTGAAGTATACCAAAAGCTCGTTCAGTATCTTTTCTAGCAGACTCTTGGAATCTTTTAAATTTTTTTGCTTTTGGATCATTGGTGTGATGCCCCGTCCAAAACCATCATGGTACGGATCATCAACAACATGTCCATTACACGGTATACATTATATGCTATTTTAAAACAAGGTTTTGCATTCATAAAAAGATAACGTTTTTCCAACGACAAATGTTTTACAAAAGTAACGTGCTTCTACGGATAGAAAACATTAATAAAAGTACGTGACACTTAGGTCATTACAAAACCATAGTTCGAATATAACATAAGTAGTGAATGCAAAATAAAAGTTCCATGATTAAGAGACATCTCTAACAATGCAGAGTACATCGAAAGTCTAACACATCAAGTCTATTATAGCGGAAGAAATTTCGTCTAAGCACCTGAAAAATAACATGCTTTAAAAAGTCAACACGAATGTTGGTGAGCTATAGTTTTATTGTAAACAATAATGTAGTGTAGACCACGAGATTTTTTATTCAAAACAGTATGAAAAGTATATGTTTCACCGTGGACGCTTGGTAACTAACTTAACAAAGAAATATAATATATCACCCCCTAAAAGTACACTTGGCGAGTGCATTAAAACAGACGAAGTATTAAACACCCGTTAAATGCTAGCGCGACTAGCCCGAGTGGGGATGTCAAACCCTATGGATCCATATCTAAGATTCGTGTTCACCGGTTCATAAACCAATGACTAAACGTTACCGAGCTAAGGGAAAAATTTGTGCCGTTATGTCACTCACACATATATAAAGTTTAAGTACTCGTGTCTAGTATGTAAAATATAAAAAGCGCATGTATTCTCAGTCCCAAAAATAGTTAAAGTAAAAAGGGAGCTATAACTCACAGTGGTTGTACGGTAAAGTTGATACGAAAATGTAAGCAAGTAGTAAGTCGGTCCAAAAGGTCCTCAACCTAAGTCAATGGTTACTAAGTCAGTAAATCGTCCCAAAAAGTTTAAAAGTACGTAAGTTAAGTCTTAAGTATCATCATTATCATCATACGTAAAAGATAAAGTAAGTTTTCAACAAGAGTAGAGGTCGAAACGAAAAGCTGAATTCGAACAGCCGCTACGACCTCTACACAAACTTAAATGACGCGCGGCCAGTAGCCAAGAATCCATTTGTGAGTCCTCTTACCGCTGTCCGAAATTCAGATCCTAACTCGATGTCTTTTGACCGTGGCGATGGTCAAAGCACGAGTAGGTCAGAAATTTCAGCAGTCGTTACGAAGGTGTAGTGAACTTTGGAAGACTATAAATCCTAAACCGTATATCGGATTTAGGCGAGTCTTAAACGAAAAGTCATCTACGCATCCCGAAATTTCTGGAAATCAATTTTCCAGTAGCTCTAGGAGTTAGATTAGACCCTAAAAAACAGATACAGGTACCTCGGTGGGTTTCTTGGTGTTTGATGCTTATCACGGTTCTCATCCTTGATGCGTATAAGCCTCAAGTGTACAACTATTTGATGTTTTAGCATCATTTTGACCAAGTTTTATCCATCAACACACAATGTCAAGACTAAGAAAAGAAGTACAACTCATTTAAGAGTTTTAGAAGGATGATGAACCAAAGTTACATCAAGTTCTTAGTTTCGACACAAGTACAAGTTCTATTTGGAATTTAGAGCTACAAACTTGGATTCAAACTAAACAAGCAAGACCTTAAGTTATAGAACTTAGATCTTAAATAAATATTAAAGACCTTAGACTAGAAAGTTTAGATCTTGTGTTCTAGGTGAAACCCTAATTTATAAAACTTAGACTTTCAACCTTTACAAACCTTAAGTTATAAACTTAGATTTTTACAAAGTAGAATGAATATAAGCTAATGAGCTTTTGTTTTAACAAGTTGGATGACCATAAGTTACATAGCTTAGATCAAACAAAATCATGAAACCCTAATCTAGAAAGTTTGGATCTCTTAACAATACTTATGAGACTTCAAGCTAGAAAGCTTGTATATTTGTGTAATGAAAACTCAAGTTACAAAATTAAAGTAAAACAACTTAAAGAAGATCATAAGTTAATAAACTTGATCTTTTAACAAACTTTTTGTAGAAACCTCAAGCTAGAAAGCTTGGATCTCTAATGTTCTTGAAGATCTTTAAAGCAAATAGCTAGATCTACAAATTACATGAAGCTCATAAACATAAGTTTTGATCCTTTAACAAAAATAAAGAGATCTTAAGCTATGAGCTTAGATCTAACAAAAGTAATGAAGATTCAAAGCTAGAGAGCTTGAATCCTCCATGTTCTTGCATGTTCTTCAAACCAAAGCTTGAAGTTACAAGATGTATGAAGATTCAAGTTACAAGACTTGAATCTTTGAATAATGATGATGATGATGATTTCGATTTTGTAAGTAAAAAAGAAAGAAAATAAGTTTTAAAACTTACAATTGAGAGAGAATTCTAGAGTGAGAATGTAGAGAGAAGTGTGTGTTTGTGAAGAATGAATGAAGTGTGTGTGTATATAACAAAGGAAGAAAAAGAAAAAAAATATAAGAATGGTGATGAGGAGGCCTAAGGCCGACGGTTCAAGGGGTGGGGATGGGGGGACCATCTTGGCTTGTCATGGGTGGTGGTACAAGGGTGATGTGTGCATGTTGGGAAGCATGTAGCATGGTGTAAGAAATGGTACATAAGCATGCATGAATCTTGGCTTAATACTTAATGGGTTTGTCTTATGTCTTAATGGATTCATAAGTCCATTAAGATGGGCTCATTTACTTGTTCATTAGTTAGAGTAGGGTGGGCGTTTGATAAACTAAGTCCATTAAGATGATAAGCCCATTAATACTAACTAGTGTGCATTAATAAAACACTAAGCGTAATTAAGCAATCAACAAGTTAAATAATTGTCATTTAGAAATAACAATTAGGATTAAGTAGTCATAACACTCCAATTATGTGATGGCCCTTCCAAATCCATATGGATGAATACATCAACATCTGGTCCCATTGCGAGGTATTGACCTCTATATGATACGTTTTACAAACATTGCATTCATTTTTAAAAGACAAACTTTCATTACAATGAAAGTTGACAAATATGCATACCATTTCATAATATCCAAACTATAAATGACTTAATCTGTCATTTACTTAATAATAATCTTTTTGAACTCAACGACTCGAATGCAACATCTTTTGAAATATGTCATGAATGACTCCAAGTAATATCTTTAAAATGAGCAAATGCACAGCGGAAGATTTCTTTAATACCTGAGAATAAACATGTTTAAAAGTGTCAACCAAAAGGTTGGTGAGTTCATAAGTTTATCATAAACAATAAAATTTAGTCATTTTGATAGACCACAAGATTTAAATACAGTACACCTATCTCGTGTACGAAACCATTTTTTCATAAATGCTTGGCAGAGTAGGTTCATATCCTTTTCTCCCCCGTAGGTTGCCTTGCGATTTTTAATAACCGTACACATATCTCGTGTACAAAATAACATACACATAACCTGTGTATAAAAATCATTCTCTCTCTATATATATAACCTTGCTTGGTAACCGACCTTAACATATAAAGCGCATCATGAATATCCCCAAATTAAACAGAACTTTCAGTCTGTAATTATGACAACCCGAAAATTTCCGACTAAATTTAAACCTAACTTTTATATGATTTCGATGATTCACGAACAATTTTATGTAAATATATATATATATATATATATATATATATATATATATATATATATATATATATATATATATATATATATATATATATATATATTAATTAAAAACGTTACGTGTTATAATAATTTCTATTATTTAAATGATTTTAAAATAAACTTTAAAATATAATTGATTTTGAAAAACTAAATATTAAATAAATATTTCAAATATATATTTCGAAGTGAATATATATATATATATATATATATATATATATATATATATATATATATATATATATATATATATATATATATATATATATATCAATGTAATGAATTAGTAAAAAGAAAATAATACTTATCATGTAGTAAATGTAATAATAATAATAATAATAATAATAATAATAATAATAATAATGATAATAATAATGATAATAATAATAATAATAATAATAATAATAATAATAATAATAATAATAATAATAATAATAATAATAATAATAATAATAATAATAATAATAATAATGAGACTAAAAAGAATCCTAAACAAATACATCCTTATGTTGACTAAAAATAAATAAAAATTAAAAAAAAAGTATAAACTAGTACATCCTTATGTTGACTAAAAATAAAATTATAAACTAGTATACATAAAGTCAATTTTGGTACATAAAGTATGTATTTTTATATTGAAATCTTAGGCTATAAATACTCATGAATGCAAGCATTAAACTTGCACCATTTCTCACACTTACAAAGTATTTCTTTCTTTCTCTCTATTATCATCTTTGTTCTTACAATTCATTATTAGTATTCTTAATCAAGAATTAAACCACTAAAGGTAGTTATAAGCCTACTGAATTATAACATATTATTATTTATACATAAAATACTACGACGAAGTCATGAGCGGGTCATTTCAAAACGGGTTTTATGAGCGGGATAGAGCTAAGGAAAGTATGGGTTATAGCTATGGAGATTAAGGGTATTGTTCGTGAGGTCAACCTAGAATTTGTAATGTCCGTTACATCTGCGTACTTTTTCCTGCAATATTGAATCACAATATTGATACGTGAGTGATGTTTCCATTTTCAATTATTATTATTATTACTATCGTTATTATCACCAAGGTTATAATCAAGATAACGTGCACTATATATGAACCTCAACATTACTTAAGGCCTAGTGTGATCCTTGGTACCATTATAGGACGCTTGTGGATCTCGAATGCCAAACATAGATTTTGGTCAAGAGATCCTGGGCCAACCGGTAACAACTGATCATTCAAGTGACTTGTATGATAGCAACGAGATTTGAGATTGTCGTACAACGTCTTGTTAAATATTATAACCTGAATTTTCTATAATTGGAAAGTTACTAAAAGTGGAAACTTTCCATAGATAGTAACTTTTCCGAAAATGGAATTTCTTTCAGAAAACCATTATCATTGTTATAGTTACCATACTTATGTTTATTAGACAACATCTAATCGTACATTCTATCTCTAGGTTGAGATCCCGGTCACTTATTTCCATTCATTTCATTCCTTTCAAGGAATACTTCAACTGCTATTTAAGGTGAGTTTATAGTTCCCTTTTAAACTTTATATACATTTTTGGGCTGAGAATACATGCACAACTTTTATAACTGTTTTACATGCTAGACACAAGTACCAACTGCTAAACTATGCTATACCTGGCTATATCCGACTAAGTCCCTAACCGACAAGTATAAACACAACTTGTCTTTGGGGCAAACTTTGAACAACTTTTGGATCTGCATGATCTACTAATTGGTCCCTGCGAGACCAAGCTTATGAACAACTTTATGAATAACTTTTGGATCTGCGAGATCTACTAATTGGTCCCTGCGAGATCAACATAACTTTTGGATCTGCGAGATCTACTAATTGGTCCCTGCGAGATCAACATAACTTTTGGATCTGCGAGATCTACTAATTGGCCCCTGCGAGACCAAGCTTATGAACAAAAATCTTGTGGTCTAACACTATTACTGAAATCATTATTTATAACAAACCTATGAACTCACTCAACCTCGTGTTGACACTTTAAAGCATATTTATTCTCAGGTACTTAAGTATTGCTTCCGCTGTGTATTTGCTAATTGAAAGCAACATTTCAACGAGTCATTCATGGATAATTTGAAGGATTTGCATTTGCTAAACTGATGATAATTGCTTGCTATGCTTGGAGTCTTCATCACATATCATATCAACTAAAGACATTTAATGCATTGTTCATTAAATACAATGTAATCTATTTATCTTCCGCTGCAAAACTTAATAAAATGTCTCATATAGAGTCGTTCTCATTTATACAACTGTAATTTGATGTATTTAGTGACGCTATTCTTCCAGGCCCTATCTGGAGGACGTCACAGATTGGTATCAGAGCAGTTTGTTGTAGAGAACCAGGATTGCATTTTATGTGTGCCTTATACAATTAGGTACCTTAGCAATGTAGGACTACAACTTTCCTTGACCATAGTGCCTTTAATTGTTGCCTTTAACTGTTAAATGCTACACTATACTTTGGAAACTTACTTATCTTAGAATGTCGAGCTAATCTAAGAACTCTGCTCACTTTCCTAGATACTATCCAATTACGCCACCACATTTAAATACGACACCATGATTTCTGAAATTCTTGACATTCCTATGTCATCTTTCATGGTTTTGTGCATTACTTATGTATTACATGAAATATTTTTGAAACTCCTATATTTATTACTATTCATACTCAAACGTATATAACTCCCTGTTATACTACGTACCTATATGCCTTATGCTTTATGCATCAGTTTGCGAACTGGGAAAATGTCATTGAGTTATAAAGAATCTCAAAGACATTATAATGTCATCACTATTCACATTCGTTACTTTTAAATCTTTGCTTTCTCGTTATTTTTTTTATCATTGAATTTTCTTGACGAGTGGCGTCTACGAAACTCTAGAATGGAAGGGTTTGGATTACCGATTTAAAGGATCCTATAGCTCAAGCCCCTAGACCTGAATAGGCCATTACGAATTAAAAGTCTTTAATCGAAAGATTATCTGATTACATACTTATCATTTTATGATCTCGACACGTCATACTGCCATTATTGAAGTATAGACATATCATATCTTATTATATCTTATTATATCTATCCCAGTAGATTTTGTCTGACACTTTTCTTAAATTTTCTCCGTAAATCACAGAAATCTTTTGCTATATATACATATTCAAGGAGAAAAATATATCATTCAGTATTCAACAACCCATTTCATATCAAACCCTAATTCCAATCACATAATATGGATTACTCACTTGATTCCTCGAGGTCCAATGTCAGCGTAACCGGAACAAACGAACCAATCAGCCATCATCTATTCTGGATGAATTGGGGATGGGTTCGTAGTCGACTTAATCAATGAAGAAGTGAAGAAGGAGATCCTTTCCACTCATCAAATTGCCCTATTGGCGAAGAACCTGAAGCACTTGCCGGCGAACCAATTCGGAACATCATTTTCACCCTCATTTCCAGAATAGCTCGCCACGATTATATAATATCTAGAATTCTAGATCTTATTCGTCCCCTTGTCCGAACCGCCAATCATCCTGGAGTAAGAGAAGAAGTCAACGAGCTTCGCGCCCGAGTGGTGGCTCTGGAGAATATGGTGCGAATTCTACAAGCATCAGCAGCATCAGCACCATAACCAGCACCACCAGTACCATCAGCATCACCACCAACAGCATCAGCTTCACCAAACAACAACATCCGCATCCCACGCCTCAACATCGCACTTGGTACCTCAGATATCAACATCATACGCCCCATAGATACTAAGGAATATTAGTAATAATGAGTTAAGATGTATTGACTCATTCTTCTTGAAGAATTATATATGTATACTTTATATATATATATATATATATATATATATATATATATATATATATATATATATATATATATGGTTTGGAATAATAATAAATCTTTTCGTACTAAAGCTATTACGTGAACTAGTATATACTACTTGATTAACTCATATCACTAATATGCTATGATGTACATCCTTTGTTAATGACTTAACAATCATTAATCACTGCTTCAGCACAATAAACTTCATTTCATAATAAACCAAGTGTATTATTCGAATACATGTTTGATTTTACACTTCCATTTTCGATATACTTGAAACTTTCTAGAAAACATCATTCGTGCCTTGTGAATTTCACAAGAAATCTACGAGCACCAACATCATATATCGAGGTATATCAATAACAATGAACGATGAAGTATTGATTCATAACTTCATTAAAGAAATATTTCGCGACGATTATGTAATCTCTCAAGTTTTGAAGATTATTTATTCTCGTTCCAACCGCAAATCAAATGAGTTTAATATTATATTAACTCATTAAATCTATATTATATCTGAAGAATACATATATGAACGTATATCTTCATAAAGATGGTAATTAAAAATCCTTTTATACAAACTGTTAATTGTGAAAATATTTTAACGGGTAGGTAAAACCCGAGAAATATTTATATCTCACACTAATATGTTACATTGTACATTCTTCAATTCTGATTTAGTAGTCAGTAAATATACTACTTACAATCACAAGATATATGTATCCGTCCACTAAAGAACAACCATTTTCAATTACATATTTTGATTTTGATATATCAGAATCTAAGTAAAGCTTTAGCAAGTGTTATCTTCCTAAAGATCACTACATTCATGAAATATATTCATTAATATTCTATGATGAATTATCACATCAAACCATCGAAATTATCATTCATTACTTTTGAAATCAACAACACCTATTCGTCAACCATTAGATCCGTTGACGATTACAATCAGCGTTTAATCATCAAAAAATAAAAATTTCTTGAAACCATCTCGGATTGATAATCAATGATTCAGATTCGTTAACCTTGAGAATGCTGACGAAGCAGCAAAAGCTATAGACAGTCTTAATAGCCAAAAGTTTGATAAAAGAATGGTATAAGCTCAGATTTGGAACTGGAAAACGGATTGAGCAAACTATGAAGGAGGTTGTGGAAAAATCACAAAGACTAAACTTGTATTCAAAGAATCTAGATGTTTCAATATCTGCTGAAATCATTAGCAATTTCCCCGCTCCTTACTTATCTTAAATCCTTACAGAAGAATTTTCCTCATTATCATTTAATCTTAGAAAATTCTAAAGATATCATCGTATCTTTCGTTATAAATATCCTCTATATTTCTGAAAATATCTTCATAACGATTCTTGTTCGCAATTAATTATCTCTTTGCGATATCTTTATTCCATCATAAAGGAAAGTGTATTAGTTTCTATATTCTGTAAAATTCAAGTTTAAATTATAAATGTTTTGAAGAAGTGTTAGGAATTGAAGCATGAGTTAGTATAATATAATGATGTCAGGCCAACGTGATTATATTACAGTAAGTCATGCTAAATTTTTAATGGAAGATGATGATTCATATACTTTATAATCATCATTTGCCATGTTACACGACTCTTACATTCTACTTAACCTCTGAGCATATCAAGAAAATATATTCTTGATAGTTCTATCCTCAGTAATTCTGGTAATTTACCAAGTCAAATCGTGATATTACGCTTAGAACAGTAGGTCCATTCGAAACTTCATACCTACAAATTCTGGACCATTACTCGCTTAACTTAGAGTCGAGAGGAGAATAAAAAGGCAAAGAGCTCTGACATATAAGGGAAAATACAAAGCCCGATAACAACACGAAAATTACAAACCGTGTATATCAATGCGTATAGCAACATAAAGACACGGGAGAATTAAAAACACTATAACCCCAAGAGCATAGTAGAAGTAAACAGATTCCTCTGGTGGTAAAAGAAAAAGAAGAATGACTGCATATATGGTCAATATAATAACAAGTATCAATACGGGATTGAGCATATTAACAAATCTTTTGGAAGTATGAATTTAGGAAGAAAGTATAGAAGTGGTGAAGATAATGAAACAGAAGAAGCTAATTTATAGCAAAATTTCCAAATACAGCAATCGAGGCAATTCACCGCATTTAATCAAAGAAATCCCAAAATCCCGTAAATACCGAAGAATCAAATCTTATAGATTACGAAGATTTCCTTTAATCCCTTGAATTCCAGAAATTAATCGTGACTACGTCAAAAGTTAAGGCGAACATTTAATTTTCGCATTCCCTCTTTTACGATAGCTTCGTTTATACGCTTCCTATAATCGAATCATTTTATCCATATTATTCAATAGTGATAAAACTTTATTTTTCAACTTATATTCATCATTACAATATTCTTGTTGTAAACAAGGACGATCTCTATCAAATTTCATGACTGTGATTTTCATGAAATCCTCTCTATTTTGTGTACCCTAATATTGCGGCATAACCGCTCAATGTTTTAAATGAGCTCAATACTATTCATAACACATTTCATGTGTTCAGTTTACTGAAATGCTTGCATAACACCATCATCTCTTTTGAGGATAACCCAGTCAAATGACACTCTTGCTAATCCTTTAGATAATCTCCGCATTAATGATAAAATGCACTTCATAGAAGAACCTATAGAAATTATGGTTCGTATGATTTAATCGCATGAAACAGAACAATATTTTATCCGTTAGAATTCACGAAAGGCCCCGAGCATACCTGGGAACGTGATGACCAAATAAAACGGAAATATCCTCACCTGTTTACAAAAAAAACGACGATTGATGGCAACAACTAAATTTCGGGACGAAATTTCTTTTAACGGGTAGGTACTATGACAACCCGGAAATTTCCGACTAAATTTAAACCTAACTTTTATATGATTCCGACAATTCACGAACAATTTTATGTATATATATATATATATATATATATATATATATATATATATATATATATATATATTAATTTAAAACGTTACGTGTTATAATAATTTCTATTATTTAAACGATTTTAAAATAAACTTTAAAATATAATTGATTTTGAAAAACTAAATATTAAATAAATATGTCAAATATATATATTTCGAAGTGAATATATATATATATATATATATATATATATATATATATATATATTTCAATGTAATGAATTAGTAAAAAGAAAATAATACTTATCATATAGTAAATGTAATAATAATAATAATAATAATAATAATAATAATAATAATAATAATAATAATAATAATAATAATAATAATAATAATAATAATAATAATAATAATAAGGCTAAAAAGAATCCTAAACAAAAACATCCTTATGTTGACTAAAAATAAATAAAAATTTAAAAAAAAGTATAAACTAGTACATCCTTATGTTGACTAAAAATAAAATTATAAATAAGTATACATATAGTCAATTTTGGTACATAAAGTATGTATTTTTATATTGAAATTTTAGGCTATAAATACTCATGAATGCAAGCATTAAACTTGCACCATTTCTCACACTTACAAAGTGTTTCTTTCTTTCTCTCCATTATCATCTTTGTTCTTACACTTCATTATTAGTATTCTTAATCAAGAATCAAACCACTAAAGGTAGTTATAAGCCTACTGAATTATAACATATTATTATTTATACATAAAATACTACGACGAAGTCATGAGCGGGTCATTTCAAAACGGGTTTTATGAGCGAGATAGAGCTAAGGAAAGTATGGGTTATAGCTATGGAGGTTATGGGTATTGTTCGTGAGGTCAACCTAGCATTTGTAATGTCCGTTACATCTGCGTACTTTTTCATGCAATATTGAGTCACAATATTGATACGTGAGTGATGTTTCCATTTTCAATTATTATTATTATTACTATCGTTATTATCACTAAGGTTATAATCAAGATAACGTGCACTATATATGAACCTCAACGCTACTTAAGGCCTAGGGTGATCCTTGGTACCATTATGGGACGCTTGTGGATCTCGAATGCCAAACATAGATTTTGGTCAAGGGATCCTGGGCCAACCGGTAACAACTGATCATTCAAGTAACTTGTATGATAGCAATGAGATTTGAGATTGTCGTACAATGTCTTGTTAAAGATTATAACCCGAACTTTCTATAATTGGAAAGTTACTAAAAGTGGAAACTTTCCATAGATAGTAACCTTTCCGAAAATGGAATTTCTTTCAGAAAACCATTATCATTGGTATAGTTACCATACTTATGTCGTACATTCTATCTCTAGGTTGAGATCCCGGTCACTTATTTCCATTCATTTCATTCCTTTCAAGGAATACTTCAACTGCTATTTAACGTGAGTTTATAGTTCCCTTTTAAACTTTATATACATTTTTAGGCTGAGAATACATTCACAACTTTTATAACTGTTTTACACGCTAGATACAAGTACCAACTGCTAAACTATGCTATACCCAGCTATGTCCGAAATAAGTCCCTAACCGACAAGTATAAACACAACTTGTCTTTAGGTAAACTTTGAACAACTTTTGGATCTGCTTGATCTACTAATTGGTCCATGCGAGACCAAGCTTATGAACAACTTTATGAATAACTTTTGGATCTGTGAGATCTACTAATTGATCCCTACGAGATCAACATAACTTTTGGATCTGCGAGATCTACTAATTGCTCCCTGTGAGACCAAGCTTATGAACAAAAATCTTGTGGTCTAATACTATTACTGAAATCATTATTTATGACAAACCTATGAACTCACTCAACCTCGTGTTGACACTTTAAAACATGTTTATTCTCAGGTACTTAAGTATTGCTTCCGCTGTATATTTGCTAATTGAAAGCAACATTTCAACGAGTCATTCATGGATAATTTGAAGGACTTGCATTTGCTAAACTGATGATAATTGCTTGCTATGCTTGAAGTCTTCATCACATATCATATCAACTAAAGACATTTAATGTATTGTTCATTAAATACAATGTAATCTATTTATCTTCCGCTGCAAAACTCAATAAAACGTCTCATATAGAGTCGTTCTCGTTTATACAACTGTAATTTGATTTATTTAGTGACGCTATTCTTCCAGGCCCTATCTGGAGGACGTCACATTAATATACAAGTATCGTCTGTATATATATAAACCTCGAAGTACTAAAGCATTCGTAACCCGGATGGGGCTGGTCAGTACCCATAGATCTACCTTTAGGATTCGCGTCAATTAGGGGTCATTTCCCTAATTTTTAGGTTACCAAGCTATAATAATCAGGGCGATATTCAATATAATAATCCACAGAATAACTCGTCTGTATATAATTCATTAGAGGAATGTTTTTGCTTGTGTCTATCGCGTCAAACATTTATAAAAGCATTTCATGTATTCTCAGTCCCAAAAATATATATTTCAAAAGTAAGTAAAAAGGGAGCATATGAAACTCACAATACGATATTTTGTAGTAAAATATGCATACGACGGAACTGAACAATGCAGGGTTGGCCTCGGATTCATGAACCTATATAAATTATATATATATATTAAAACATATAATGGAAATCACAAAATTTTATTTATTAATTAAATATTATATATATATATATTTGTAGTTATGTAGAATTTATACTAATTTCCATTTAAAAATATATACTTTATTTATATATATTATATCTTAAATTATATGTTATATATATTTATTTTGTATATATATTTAAAATAATTAATATCTATACAGTTAGTTATTTTAATATATCAATATATATATTTATATATGATTAGTATTATTCTTAAAATCCGTAGTTTGTTATACGTAAGTATTTAAAAAAAAATATATGATAATATGTTTGATATATAGTTATATGAAACATTAATATAATTATAGTATATGTAATAAGTATATTTTTATGCACAAAATATTTAATTGCTAATAATGATAGTTTTGTTGATAATAAAATGATAATTTTTGTGAAAATGTTAATTTCAATGATGATACAAATTTTTAGTAAAAATTATACATTTAGAAAAATAATAATACTTTTAGTAATAATGATAGTAATAATAATAATAATAATAATAATAATAATACTAATACTGATAATAATAATAACTATAATAATTTTTACTACTAATGATAATAGTGATAATAATTTTAATAATACTAATACTAAATATGATAATCATTATAATACTGATAATATTAATAATAATACTTATAATAATAATAATGATAACAACAATTATAAATATGATAATAATACTAATATTAATGATAAATATAATAAATTGCATTATGATAGTAATACTAATACTAATAATACTTAATGTTAATACTTAGTGATAACAATAATAATAATAATAATAATAATAATAATAATAATAATAATTATACTAATAATCATATTCTAATGTTAGTAATAATAATAATTAACTTAACAATAAAAATAATTAATAATAAAAATAAAAATAGTAATAATAGTAAATATAGTAACTACCTCAAAAGAATAAGTTTAAAAAAAAATAAGTGCCATTGCACAGGCTCGAACCCGCGACCTCCCGGTAACCCGAAACCACATCAAACCCCTTCCCTGTTTCTGTTTTTCCTGATTGATTCCTATTCTAATTATATATTCCGATCTTATCTGTTTCTATAATCTGGCCCAGCTTATCTTTAGCCCAATAGCAATTTCGTAACCCAAATTTACACAAGCCCGAATACTAAAACATGGGCTGCTGCTATTTGAACACCATTCGAATAGAAGTCTTGGTAAGTTAAAACGGGTTTCGTTTTCTGTAGATGGAAAAAGCAACGAACAAATAGCTGTCATATTCTTTACAGCTCATCATCATTATCTTCTTTATTATACAGCGACTTTCATCATCATTCATTATTTTATTTTTCATCATCAACGTTAATCATTTTCAGGTGGTGAAAAGAAGCAACAACAATAATTAAAAGGTGTTTGATTTGGGCTTTCTTTAAATCAGAACCAGAAGAAGACTGCAGCTGTAGCAACAGCAGGTTTGTTTTGATGATGGGTTGGTTTAGTTGTGGGTTTATGATGAAAATCGAAGGTAATACAAAGTGGTTTCGTTGTTGCTCGATAATGAACAGAAAAACAGCAGGAACGATGGTGTTTTGGGTCGTGATTGGTGACTGAATGGTGACTCTTTGATCACAAAAAGGGTTCGAGTAGTAGCAAGAGCACACGCAGTAGAAGTTGCAGTTCGTACAGAAAAAAATAAACGTAACAGTTTATGGATGTTATTTTGGGTTTCGTGATTTTGAAAACAAAAAGAAAACAAAACAGAAGTTTAGTAGTAGCCTTGGTTTTGTGGGGTTCGGTTTTAAAGTCGAACATAAAGTAGAAATTTTGCAGCAGCGAGCAGTAAAGTATATGCAAGTTGGTTGCTCGATCATTAGAAATAGAAAGAAATAGATAGCGGCAGTGGGTGGTGATTCAAATCATTATTCGAATATGAAACAGTGATCAAGGAGGATTATGGTGGTTGTAGCTGATGATGGTTTCACATGAAGATGAAGGGTGGATGAGAGGTGGTGTGACTTAGTTGTTTGGGTTGTTAAGGTGGCGATTTAGGGTGGACAAAGGTGATGCGGGTGGCTTGAGGTTATTCATTAGATTAGCAATAGAAAACACAATTGATTGAAGATGGTGACGGTTGTCAAGGTTGGTTCATAGAAACAAGAAGAAAGAAAGAATGGTGGTGAAGTGGTGGTTGATCCTAGGAGAAGAAGAAGAACACAAGGCTAGTAGTGGGTGTGTGTTGTTTGTTATTCTCTAAATGCAAACCTATAAGTAATATAATATATATTAATCAAGTTATTGAATGATTGAGATAGAAAGGACATTCACGGGTATACAGAACGAAAGAAAAGGAATAAAGTTGAGAGAGATGTCTAACAATATTAGAGACAGGAACAAAAATTATATACAGATTGATGGATACGTGCAACTGAATTCAATCCTTTTTTTTATTTTATATAAGATTAATAACAATAATTAGTATATGTAATTATATTAATAATAATAATACTTTTAATATTATTAATAATACTAAAAATAATAATATTAATATTAATATCAAGTATAATGATAATAATGATATTAATTATAATAATAATAATAAAAATATTGATAAAGATAATAATAATAATAATAATAATAATTTTTAAGAATAACGATAATAATAATAATATGATAATATTGATAATAACAATAATGATAATTTTAATAAAAATACTAAGTTTAATACCAATTAATAATAATAATATAACAAATCATGTATATCAAATTTCCTATCTAAATATTATATATTGAAAATAATAATATTACAAATACCGATATTAATATTAATATTAATATTAATATTAATAATAATAATGAAAGTCAGTATAACAACTTTTTATCTTGTATATATATATTTACATTTACTATTTCAAATTATTATATAAACTTATATTTATATTTATATATATATATATACATACATACATACATACATACATACATACATATATACAAATTTATTTACAACAATTGTTCGTGAATCGTCGAAAATCATCGAACGGTAATGAATATGTGAAAACAGTTCAAAATTTTGAGATTTAATATTACAGACTTTGCTTATCTTGTCAGAATTATGAAATTATTTAGAGAATTAAGTTAAAAATAAGTCAAAATTTTCCCGGTCGTGACAAATTATGACAAAAGTTTAACGTGTACCAAGTACATATCTCGTTCTAAACGACTAGTGACACTAACGGTCATAAAAGCATTCGAGGATCAAGTTAAGTGATTAAGCACTTAATAACACGTTTTAAGATATTAACGAGAGTAATTAACATGAATAATGATCCCAGAATATTATCTAGCTCAGTACGCACATAAACGCAGTTTTGTGAAAGTATAAAGTATAAATATAAGTCGAAAAAGTCTGGTCGTTACCTTACCCACCTGTTAAAGAAAATTTCGTCCCAAAATTTTAAGCTGAGGTAGACGGCAAATTCTTGAAGAGGTGAGGATATTTCTGCTTCATCTGATCCTCTCGTTCCCAAGTAAACTCGGGTCCTCGTTTAGCATTCCAACGGACTCGGACGATTAGAATCTTGATTTGCTTCAAAGTCTTGACCTCGCGGTCCATGACCTCAACAGGTTCTTCTACGAAGTGGAGTTTATCATCAATCATAAGCTCATCGAGGGATATGACAAGTTCTTGTTCGGAAAGATACTTCGTCAGGTTCGACACGTGGAAAGTGGGATGAACATAACTTAATTGAGTCGGAAGATCTAAACGATAAGCAACGGGTCCAACACGCTCCAAGGTTTCAAAAGGACCAATATATCGCGGATTTAGCTTTCCACGCTTTCCGAAACGGATTACACCTTTCCAAGGTGCGACTTTTAACATTACTCGGTCACCCACTTGGAATTCAAGGTCCTTACGTCTAATGTCGGCAGAGCTCTTTTGACGATTACGGGCCGTCTTGAGCCTTTCTTGGATTTGAACGATCTTCTCGGTTGTTTCATGGATGAGTTCGGGTCCGGTGATTTGCTTATCACCTACTTCGGCCCCACAAATAGGAGAACGACATTTACGGCCATATAAAGCTTCGAAAGGTTCGGCTGTGACGACCCAGAAATGTCCGACCAAATTTAAACATGATCTTTATAAGTTTCCGACACGATAAGCAAAGTCTATAATGTTGAGTCTCGAAAATTTTGGAACAGATTCCATGAATGCATTTACCTTTTGACTATTCCCGACGATTCACGAACAATTGTTTGTAAATAAATATTTATAGATATATAAATGTAAGTATATATAATAAATTGAAATTATAAAATAAACATTAGATTTAAATATGTAAATTAAGATACAAAATAATTATGTGTAATTTAAAATGGATTTATATATAATTCCACATGATTATTATTAATAATTATTATATTATAATATATGTAAAATATATATTTAGATATTCAATAATTATTATCATGTAATATATAATCTAATTATTAAATATTACATAATTAATAAAATATATTAAATGTAATTACAAGTTGAAAATATTAGTACTATATTATTATTACTTTCATTAAAAATAAATATTAATATTAATATCAGTATTAATAATATTATTATATATAACCTATAAATATAAAATTTGAAGTGTAAAAACTGTTATATTATTATGATTTTTATTATCGTTAATAATATTAATATTATTATGATTAGTAGTACTAGTGTTAATAATATTATTATTATCATTTTTATTATCACTAATAATTATTATTATAGGTATTATTAATTAATGTTATTATTGTTATGTTAGTTATTATTATTAATATCACGATTTGTATTATTATCATTTTTATAGTTAATATTATTATTATTATTATTATTATTATTATTATTATTATTATTATTATGCATTATTATTATAATTACTATTATTAGTTATTATTATTAATATTATTAATTAATGTATTTAATATTAAAATTTATTATATACGAATTAAGACACTGATTAAACCAAAGCAGTTTTACATCGCTATCTGGCTTTTTAAAATGTCTATTAAATTACCTCATCAACTCCATTGATAATTGATAGTACAAATCAATTTCTGATCTAATTTCAACGTCGGACTGTAGTTATTTTTGTCATTTGTTTAAGTTTTATTACTAGTCCATATCAACTTGCATTACAAACCAAGTATCAAATCATCTTTATGGACAGCAAATATTCGATTACCAACTATATATGAGGATATCTACAAATACAAATAGAATTTAAAAACAGAAAATAAAGAACACCCATATATAACAATCACCATAAAATTTATTCAAACTGCTGCAATATACTTTCTTCTCTTGATCATCATCCACAACCAACTTAAACCTACACCCGCCATCTTAGACATCACCAACGAAACTCATCTATAACACTATCATCATAACCATGGCAAATGATACTCGTTGATTTCTTGCCGTTTCTGTTCCTTGATACAAACGACCACCAGGTACCCCTTTACTCTTTCTATCCATCTCTTCTATTCTTAACCAAACCAAACACGATTAAACCAAACCATCTTACATTCGGTCTTCTGCTGTACGTCTTATACTACTGCAACTTTCTATTTTAATCAAGCAAACACCATCGAGTTATATATTATATACATGTTGCTTCTTACTTTTCTATCCGAGAACCCAAAACACCACCCCACGACATCACCACCTTCTCTCTCACTTCTCTTCTCTCTCTCGCTTATGTTTCAGCCCAAGAACCTGCAATATAAACTAACTCCACTCCACTACTGCTACTTTTCGATTCACTTCTATTTTTGTCACTGCTATAGGCTGCTGCTATAACAGTTTGTTATTACCACTCACATGTTGGGGTTGTTTGCATTCAATCAAGGAAGTTATATAATGAGATGGTGGGCTGTGGTGAAATAAAATATGAATTTTATGGTCGAGTAGGAATATTTGTGTGGGATAATCTACCCATTATTGTCGACAATCATCATAACAACTAATCCCACTACAAGCATCTAAACCCCACTTAATAATAAAAGGTGATGTTATAGTTGTATAAATAAGTGCGATTTATGATTGCTGCTATTGCATCTCTACCTGTTCCAATTAAATCGAGTAATGCACAAGACAAGAAGTTGGGATTGATCAATTTGTTTCTTAGGCTAACTAATTATATCGGGTTACAAAAGAATCATTTAAGTTTAAGGAACTAGACTTATGAGTGTTACAAATTGGGTTTAGATAATTAAAATGTATTGGGCCGAGATTCAAGTGTGTTGGGCTATGACAGTTTGGACTTGTAAATTTTGTTGTTGATATACACCTACTGCGTTTTTGTTTTTCTTATGAGTCACCACAAAAATCCAAACGAAATCACCCTCTCTAATATAACTACTACCGCGTTTTGATTACTATTACCATTCGAAGTAGGATGTTTCCTGTTAAAGTGATCAACCAAAATAAATGGTGATGATGATTAGCAATATTGTGATGATCCGGAGATGATGAACAAAGAGTGAGATAACAATGGAAACTGGATGATGATGAAGGATCAAGAAAATGATGATCATGTAAAATGTTTACGATTCAATGATTTCGGTTGTGATTGTGATTCAATGATAAGATGAATCATGAATTTGATGATGATAGTAATCATGGATATGAAGATGATGATGTACTAAGATAGATGATAATGTTGTGATGATGATAAGTGAGTTTTAAGTGAAGAAGGAAAAGGAAGCAGAAATTATAGGATTATATAGAATTAGGTTGTGAACTAAGACGGAAATGAAGGATTGGAGCAATGGTTAGAGGAGTGTTGGTTAAAGCAGGAGATCGCGGGTTCGAGCCCGGGCTGTGACAGTTTAATCTTTTTGAAGCTTTTCTTTTGAGGTAATTATTAATAATACACTTATTATTATTAGTATTTTATTTTATTATTGTTAATATTATTATTATTATTATTATTATTATTATTATTATTATTATTATTAGAAAAATTATTATTTTTAGTAACATTATTACTAAATTTATCATTTTTATCAATATTAACATTATTATTGTTAGCGTTATTGTAGTATTACTATAATTATTATTTTAACAAAGAAATAATATTTTTATAAAAATATAGTTAAAACATATAATCTAACTACATTGATATTTTATATTAAGTATTTATAAAATAAGTATAGTCAATTAATTAATAAAACATATAATTCATTAAAATAACAAATATATCATTAATAATAAAAGTATATAATTTTTTTTTCGATTACAATGTGTTAATATATATAATTGATATAGGTTCGTGAATCCGAGGCCAACCTCGTATTGTTTAATATAGTCATATGTATTTTTACTACAAAATACATTTGGTGAGTTTCATTTGCTCCCTTTTTAAATGTTTTTGCAATATATATTTTTGGGACTGAAAATACATGCGCTGCTTTTATAAATGTTTTACAAAATAGACACAAGTAATCGAAAACTACATTATATGGTTGGATTATTAAACCGAATATCGCCCCTTCAAGTATGGTAACCTAAGAATTAGAGAAATGGCCCCTAATTGAAGCGAATCCTAAAGGTAGATCTATCGGGCCCAACGAGCCCCATCCAGAGTATGGATGCTTTAGTACTTCGAGGTATTATTTAGTATATTAGCTGCGCACTGTATACTGGGGGATATTCTATATGCATCTTGTTAAGGTCGGTTACCAGGTGTTCAATCTATATGAATGATTTTTATCTCTATGCAGTTTGCGAAATACCTGATACGAGATGTGTATTTATAAGAAATGAAAATCTTGTGGTCTATTAAAATGATGAAAATGATCGTTTATGATAAACTAATGAACTCACCAACCTTTTGGTTGACACTTTAAAGCATGTTTATTCTCAGGTATGAAAGAAATCTTCCGCTGTGCATTTGCTCATTTTAAAGATATTACTTGGAGTCATTCATGACATATTTCAAAAGACGTTGCATTCGAGTCGTTGAGTTCATCAAGAATATTATTAAGTCATTTATAGTTGGATATATTATGAAATGGTATGCATGCCGTCAGCTTTCGATGTGATGAAAGTTTGTCTTTTAAAAACGAATGCAATGTTTGTAAAATGTATCATATAGAGGTCAAATACCTCGCGATGTAATCAACTATTGTGAATCGTTTATAATCGATATGAACGGGTCCTTTCAGTTGGTATCAAAGCGGTCGTCGTAGCGAACCATGTCTTGCATTAGTGTGTCTAACTAGTAGTTGTTAGGATGCATTAGTGAGTCTGGACTTCGACCTAGTAGTTGTTAGGTTATATTAATGAGTCTGGACTTGAACCTGGTCTGCATGTCAAAAGTTTTGCTTATCATTTCGTGTCGAAAATTACTTGCTTATCATTTTTAGTCTAGACACATCTTACTGCATTGATTGCATGAATAGTGTATAGACAAGATTCATATCTTAGCGTATCTGCTAATTCATATCTTAGCGTATCTGTTACTGTAAACTTTGCCTGACATATTCCGTAAATTCCTCCGTAATCTACGAAATCTTTTGTGCTATATATAGATATTCTATGTAATTAGAATACCATCCGATAGCCAGAAATCATTTCATATCGAAAAAACCTTTACTCAATCGTACAAAATGGAATTCGTCACTAGTTCAAGTCCCTCGGATTCCGACATGGAGTCCCACTCAAGCTCCAAAAGCAGTGTCACCGGAATGGACCAACCAATCAGCCATCATTTATTCTGGATGAATTGAGGATGGGTTCGTAGTCTACTTAATCACCGGAGACAAGAAGAAGGTGATCCCTTCCACCCACCTTATTGCCCTCTCTACGAGGAACCTGAAGCACTTACCGGTGAACCTATCCGAAACACCATTTTCAACCTCATTTCCAGAGTATCTCCTCACAATTATATACTATACCAAAATCTAGATCTTATTTATCCGCTCGTCTGAACCGACAATCACCCAGGTGTAATAGAAGAAGTCAACAAGCTTCGCGCCCGGGTAGTAGTTTTGGAGAATATGGTGTAAAGGTTACAAGCACCAGCAACAGCACCGACAGCAACAGTACCACCAGCAACAACACCAACAGTATCATCACCACCACCAACAGCAACATCCGCATCCCACACCTCTACATCACAATCTGAACCTCGAGCATCAATATCGTACTGACCATAGATACCAAGAAGTACTAATAAGAATCAACGATGAAGTATTGATTCATAACTTCATTGGAGAATTATTAGGCGGCAATTATGTAATCTCTAAAGTCTTAGAGATTATTTATTTTAGCTCAAACCAAAAAGCAAATGAGATTAATATCATATTAATTCATAAATCCATGATTACATCTGAAGAAAATATATATGTAAGTATATTTTCACAAAGATTGTAATTAAAAATTCTTTGTACAAACTGTTAATGATGAAAATATTTTAACGGGTAGGTAATACCCGAGGAATAATTAGATTTCACATTAATAAGTTACACTGTACATTCTTTGAATCTGATTCAACGGTCATTTACTATCCTACTTACAACCACCGATATATGTATATGTTCAACGCAGAATAACCATTTTCATTTAATTTCATATTGGATTTTGATCTATCAGAATACAACAAGTGGCATAATGAAGAAAACATTGGACAAATAAAATTTGTTAGAAACAAACAAATTAACTATGAGAAAATTTTGTTAAGAATCCACGCTAACTGTTCCTAGCTAACTGATTATATTTTATTTATCGCAATTTAATTATCGCAATTTATATTCTGGCAATTTTATTAATCGTCATTTAATTTCTGTTATTTATTTTACGCACTTTAAATATCGGGACACGTATAAAATGTTTTGACATATCATATCGATGCATCTATATATATTATTTGGAATAACCATAGACACTCTATATGCAGTAATGATCGAGTTAGCTATACAGGCTTGAGGTTGATTCTATAATAATATATATACTTTGAGTTGTGATCGAGTCTGATACATGTACACGGGTCACGATACGTATTAATTAATTTGAATATTATATATTAAACTATATATGAATTATTGGACTGTTAACTATGGACTATCGACTGTGGACTAATAACATTAGACAATTAAAATGAATTAAAATATTGATTATAACATATGAAACTAAACATTTCTTCAAGTTTGCCACTTGATTTCATCTTAAATCTCATTGTATCTTGACAATTATGATCTGCGTTCAAACCTTTCATGATCCTTGAAAACACCTCAATCGAGAGGATGAACCAACCGTATTTCATCTACAGAAGAAAAGATTGATGCGTATTGTTATGCACCTGAAAAACTCTTGGAACCTGAGTAAATGTTTAACACATATCTGTGCTAGCTCCTTTGGCGTTGTTATTACCGAAAATAACTTTGCAGTTTCTTTTTCAAATTAGCCAATTCTGTCACAGCTCCAGCAGATCAACTTCGAATTTTCATTCGGATTAGCCTTATTATAACCTTACTATATAAGTTTACCTTTCGTCATCGTTACCGGGAAATTTTATTTTATATTCCACCATATTACCATTAGTGTTTAATCATATAAAAACACAATTCTCTTGAAACTACCTCGAATTGATGACTGATGATTCATATATGGTAGCATTAAATGCAGAGGAAACAGCAAAATTATAGATGGTCTAAACGGCCAAAAGTTTGATAATAAAGAATGGAATGTTGGGAACGCTCGATTGAAAATTTGGTACTGAAAAATGGATTGAGCTAACTCTGAAGGAGACCAAGGACAAATACAAGGACCATACCCTATATTCAAAGAATCCAGGTAATTCTGGATTCGTTGAAATCTTTAGAGAATATCTTGCTCCGAAGTCATGTTAAATTCTTGCGAAAATTTTTTCTTCATCAACCATCGAACTTGGAAATTCCAAAATATCATCATAAATATCATCGATATTTCTAAGGATATTTTCATAAATAATCTTGTCCGATATTAATTATCTCTCTGCTCTATCTGTGTTATATCATAAAAGAAACTGTTTTAGTTTCTAAAATTCTGAAAAATTCGAATTTGAATTATGAATGATTTTGAAGTAGTGTTGGAAATTGATGCATGAGTTAGTATAATATAATGACACTTGATCAACGTGATTATGTTACAGTAAGTCATGCTGAGTTTCTAATGAAACGTGATGATTCACAGATTATAAGGTCATCATGTGCCATGTTACACCACTCTTACATTCTATCTAATATATAAACGTATCAAGAACATAAATTCCTGATAGTTCTATCTTTTCTCCTGAAATCTGGTGATTTAACCAATCAAGATCGTGCTATTATAAATCTCTCTTAGAACATTAGTCATGTTAATTCAAAATTTCACACCTATGGATTCTAGACCATTACTTGTGAAAAGAAAACAAAAGCATGGAGCTCCGAAATAGAGAGGGGGTATAAATCGCAGCAAATAAGAGAGAACATTAACTGTGAATAACAATATTATAGAAGACAAAAGTAGGAACTCCAAAATATAAGAGAAAATATAAAGCCCGATAACAACAAATAAATTACAAACCGTGGATATTAATACCAATAGCAATATAAAGACACGGTATAATTAAGAATAGTATCACCCCAAGGTAATAGTAGAAGTAAACAGATTTTTCTGGTGGAAGATTGAAAAGAAGGATGACAGAAATGATAATTAGGAAAATATCAAGGATTAGAATTGGATTAAGCATTTCCACAATCTTTTGAATGTATGAACTAAGAAAGAGAGTATAGGTGGTGAAAATTAATGGAACGGAAAAAGTGAATTTATAATGGAAATATCTGACAGAGTAATCAAGGCAGATCACCGTATTTAATTATAGAGATCTTAATTTCCTTATTCACCGAAGAATCAAATCTTTTAGATTTCGAAGATTTTCTTTGAATCCCTTGAACTCCGAAAATCAATCATGCCTACGTCAAAAGATATGACGAATCTACATTTACTCATTTCACTCTTTTGTGATAGTTTTATTCGTACTCTTCAAATAATCGAATTATTTTATCCTTATTACTCAATGGTAATAAAACTCAATTTATCAGCTCATATGAGTCATGAAAACATACTTATTGTCAGCCATGACCATCCCAATCAAATTTCGGGACGAAATTTCTTTTAACGGGTAGGTACTGTGACGACCCGGAAATGTCCGACCAAATTTAAACTTGATCTTTATAAGTTTATGACACGATAAGCAAAGTCTATAATGTTGAGTCTCGAAAATTTTGGAACAGATTTCATGAATGCATTTACCTTTTGACTATTCCCAACGATTCACGAACAATTGTTTGTAAATAAATATTTATAGATATATAAATGTATGTATATATAATAAATTGAAATTATAAAATAAACATTAGAATTAAATATGTAAATTAAGATACAAAATAATTATGTGTAATTTAAAATGGATTTATATATAATTCCACATGATTATTATTAATAATTATTATATTATAATATATGTAAAATATATATTTAGATATTCAATAAGTGTTATCATGTAATATATAATCTAATTATTAAATATTAAATAATTAATAAAATATATTAAATGTAATTACAAGTTGAAAATATAAGTACTATATTATTATCACTTTCATTAAAAATAAATATTAATATTAATATCAGTATTAATAATATTATTATATATAACCTATAAATATAAAATTTGAAGTGTAAAAACTGTTATATTATTATGATTTTTATTATCGTTAATAATATTAATATTATTATGATTAGTAGTACTAGTGTTAATAATATTATTATTATCATTTTTATTATCACTAATAATTATTATTATAGGTATTATTAATTAATGTTATTATTGTTATGTTAGTTATTATTATTAATATCACGATTTGTATTATTATCATTTTTATAGTTAATATCATTATTATTATTATTATTATGCATTATTATTATAATTACTATTATTAGTTATTATTATTAATATTATTAATTAATGTATTTAATATTAAAATTTATTATATACGAATTAAGACACTGATTTATACCAAAGCAGTTTTACATCGCTATCTGGCTTTTTAAAATGTCTATTAAATTACCTCATCAACTCCATTGATAATTGATAGTACAAATCAATTTCTGATCTAATTTCAACATCGGACTGTAGTTATTTTTGTCATTTGTTTAAGTTTTATTACTAGTCCATATCAACTTGCATTACAAACCAAGTATCAAATCATCTTTATGGACAGCAAATATTCGATTACCAACTATATATGAGGATATCTACAAATACAAATAGAATTTAAAAACAGAAAATAAAGAACACCCATATATAACAATCACCATCAAATTTATTCAAACTGCTGCAATATACTTTCTTCTCTTAATCATCATCCACAACTAACTTAAACCTACACCCGCCATCTTAGACATCACCAACGAAACTCATCTATAACACTACCATCATAACCATGGCAAATGATACTCGTTGATGTCTTGCCATTTCTGTTCCTTGATACAAACAACCACCAGGTGCCCCTTTACGCTTTCTATCCATCTCTTCGATTCTTAACCAAACCAAACACGATTAAACCAAACCATCTTACATTCGGTCTTCTGCTGTACGTCTTATACTACTGCAACTTTCTATTTTAATCAAGCAAACACCATCGAGTTATATATTATATACATTTTGCTTCTTAGTTTTCTGTCCGAGAACCCAAAACACCACCCCACGACATCACCACCTTCTCTCTCACTTATCTTCTCTCTCTCGCTTATGTTTCAGCCCAAAAACCTGCAATATAAACTAACTCCACTCCACTACTGCTACTTTTCGATTCACTTCTATTTTTGTCGCTGCTATAGGCTGCTGCTATAACAGTTTGTTATTACCACTCACATGTTGGGGTTGTTTGCATTCAATCAAGGAAGTTATATAATGAGATGGTAGGCTGTGGTGAAATAAAATATGAATTTTATGGTCGAGTAGGAATATTTGCGTGGGACAATCTACCCATTATTGTCGACAATCATCATAACAACTAATCCCACTACAAGCATCTAAACCCCACTTAATAATAAAAGGTGATGTTATAGTTGTATAAATAAGTGCGGTTTATGATTGCTGCTATTGCATCTCTACCTGTTCCAATTAAATCGAGTAATGCACAAGACAAGAAGTTGGGATTGATCAATTTGTTTCTTGGGCTAACTAATTATATCGGGTTACAAAAGAATCATTTAAGTTTAAGGAACTAGACTTATGAGTGTTACAAATTGGGTTTAGATAATTAAAATGTATTGGGCCGAGATTTAAGTGTGTTGGGCTATGACAGTTTGGACTTGTAAATTTTGTTGTTGATATACACCTTCTAAACCAAAACTAAATATTGAACCATCGAGTAGCAGCTCATGCTACTGCGTTTTTGTTTTTCTTATGAGTCACCACAAAAATCCAAATGAAATCACCCTCTTTAATATAACTACTACCGCATTTTGATTACTATTACCATTCGAAGTAGGATGTTTCCTGTTAAAGTGATCGACCAAAATAAATGGTGATGATGATTAGCAATATTGTGATGATCCGGAGATGATGAACAAAGAGTGAGATAACAATGGAAACTGGATGATGAAGAAGGATCAAGAAAATGATGATCATGTAAAATGTTTACGATTCAATGATTTCGGTTGTGATTGTGATTCAATGATAAGATGATTCATGAATTTGATGATGATAGTAATCATGGATATTAAGATGATGATGTACTAAGATAGATGATAATGTTGTGATGATGATAAGTGAGTTTTAAGTGAAGAAGGAAATGGAAGCAGAAATTATAGGATTATATAGAATTAGGTTGTGAACTAAAACATATAATTCATTATAATAACAAATATATCATTAATAATAATAGTATATAATTTTTTTCCCGATTACAATGTGTTAATATATATAATTGATATAGGTTCGTGAATCCGAGGCCAACCTCGCATTGTTTAATATAGTCATATGTATTTTTACTACAAAATACATTTGGTGAGTTTCATTTGCACCCTTTTTAAATGCTTTTGCAATATATATTTTTGGGACTGAGAATACATGAGCTGCTTTTATAAATGTTTTATGAAATAGACACAATTAATCGAAAACTACATTATATGGTTGGATTATTAAACCGAATATCGCCCCTTCAAGTCTGGTAACCTAAGAATTAGGGAAATGGCCCCTAATTGACGCGAATCCTAAAGGTAGATCTATCGGGCCCAACGAGCCCCATCCAGGGTATGGATGCTTTAGTACTTCCAGGTATTATTTAGTATATTAGTTGTGCGCTGTATACTGGGGGATATTCTATATGCATCTTGTTAAGGTCGGTTACCAGGTGTTCAATCCATATGAATGATTTTTATCTCTATGCAGTTTGCGAAATGCCTGATACGATATATGTATTTATGAGAAATGAAAATCTTGTGGTCTATTAAAATGATGAATATGATCGTTTATGATAAACTAATGAACTCACCAACCTTTTGGTTGACACTTTAAAGCATGTTTATTCTCAGGTATGAAAGAAATCTTTCGCTGTGCATTTGCTCATTTTAAAGATATTACTTGGAGTCATTCACGACATATTTCAAAAGACGTTGCATTCGAGTCATTGAGTTCATCAAGAATATTATTAAGTCATTTATAGTTGGATATATTATGAAATGGTATGCATGCTGTCAGCTTTCGATGTGATGAAAGTTTGTCTTTTAAAAATGAATGCAATGTTTGTAAAATGTATCATATAGAGGTCAAATACCTCGCGATGTAATCAACTGTTGTGAATCGTTTATAATCGATATGAACGGGTCCTTTCAGTGGCATTAATACTCGAGTGGTAATTATTGTTGTAAAAGAATTTGGCTAGAGGCAAATGCTTTTCCCAAGCTTTTCCGAAGTCAATAACACAGTAGAGACCCGTTCTAATCCATCCGGACGAAGTCCATAGCGATTACAAATGATTCACAACAGTTGATTACATCGCGAGGTAATTGACCTCTATATGATACATTTTACAAACATTGCATTTGTTTTGAAAAGACAAACTTTCGTTACATCGACAGTTGACAGGCATGTACAACATTTCATAATATATCTAAATTTAATTGACTTAATAATAATCTTGATGAACTCAATGACTCGAATGCAACGTCTTTTGAAATATGTCATGAATGACTCCAAGTAATATCTTTAAAATGAGTAATTGCACAGCAGAAGATTTCTTTCGTACCTGAAAATAAACATGCTTTCAAGTGTCAACCAAAAGGTTGGTGAGTTCATTAGTTTAACATAAATAATCATTTCATAATTTTAATAGACCACAAGATTTCATATTTCCATTTCTTATAACATACGTCTCATGCATAGAGACAAAAAAATAACATTCATATGGATTGAACACCTGGTAACCGACATTCACAATATGCATATAAGAATATCCCCATCATTCCGGGATCCTCCATCGGACATGATATAAATTTCGAAGTACTAAAGCATCCGGTACTTTGGATGGGGCTTGTTGGGCCCGATAGATCTATCTTTAGAGTTCGCGTCAATTAGGGTGTCTGTTCCCTAATTCTTAGATTACCAGACTTAATAAAAAGGGGCATATTCGATTTCGATCATTCAACCATATAATGTAGTTTCAATTACTTGTGTCTATTTCATAAAATAGTTATAAAAACAGCGCATGTATTCTCAGTCCCAAAAATATATATTGCGAAAGCATTTAAAAAGGGATTAATGAAACTCACGCATATAAATATTGTAAATCAGTTAATAAAGCATTTGCTTGTATTCTCAGCCCAAAATTGTAATAAGTAAAAGGGAGCAAATGAAACTCACCATACTGTATTTTGTAGTAAAAATACATAAGACTATATTGAACAATGCAGGGTTGGCCTCGGATTCACGAACCTATATCGTTTGTATATATATTAAAACGTATAATCGTAATCGAACAAATCTATATATTATATCTTAAATTATATATTATATTTATCTACTTTGTGTGTATATTCAAAATGTTTAATATTTATATAGTTATATTGATGTATATTTGATTAGTATTTTAATAAGAATATCTAACATGTTATTTGTGAATATTTATATAACCTTTGTTAATTTGATTAAAAAAATACTTACAATTTTAATAATATCTTTAAAACTTTTATTTCCATAAACGTAATTATTTTTAGTAATATTGATAATAATATAATAATAGTTTTAATAAAAACAAAATAATAATTTTGGTAAAAATAATCATAGTAATAATAATAATAACTATATTAGTAATGATAATATCTGTAATTTTTAATATAATGAATAATTTAATAATAATAATAATGTTAAAACTAATAATTTTGATGTAATACATAATGCTTAATAATAATTATAACAATCTTTTTACAACTGATAATAGTAATACTTTTGTTAATAATAATACGCGTAAGAATGATACTGATACTAATATTAATGATAAGATTAATGGTTATAATACTTATAATAATACTAATGATAATATTAATAATAATAATACTACTTATTAATAATACTAGTAGTGATAATAATATTAGTAATAGCAATATTAATAATAATAATAATCATAATTGTAATTATAATTATGATAATAATAATAATTGGTAACTAATACATTCATTGGTAACAATAATAATAATAGCAACTATAATACTAGTGAAAATTGAAATACTTAGTAGTAATAGCAATAATTTATAATCAATAATAATAACAACAACAATAAATATAATAATAATAATAGTAATAAAAAGAAATAAAAGAGTATACCCCTTTAAAGCCTTTTCTAAAAAGATTGCTCCATATGAGACTCGAACCCATGACCTCCCGCTACTACACTAACACACTTAACCGTGGGGCTGTTTCCCTTTTTCTGATTTACTCCGCCCAGTTAAAAGCATAACCCGTATGAATTATCTCCATCTTCTTCATATAAATTCTCAAAATTAAACCGATCCTAACGCGTGTATTATACAATGGATGTAGTATTTGAACGCGATTTATAATCAACCTAAATTGGATAAATTAGTAAAAAATATATATATATATATATATATATATATATATATATATATATATATATATATATATATATATATATATATATATATATATATATATATATATATATATATATATATACAAACAGACCCTTGCTCGTCGCTGTTAAAGAGAAAAAAAAAATTGATTTCCATTTCAAGATCGTTTTGGACAATTTTCACAACACGAATTAGGCTTTAAATCATTCTTAAAAACTTTTTATATCCTCAATTGAACTTAAAACATTCAAACGATTTCGAATTTTAGAATTTACAAATCAGTTGACTTTTGAATTCTAAGTTTGACTCTTCAAATTCGAACTTGATTTGACGAATTGAAACCTGCAATTTTGCATAAAGTTTGAGTAAAACATTCCTAACAAGACTTCATTAACAGAATTTAAAATACGATTCGATTTTAAGTTTTTGCTTTTTCAAAGTTCAAGAACATGAACTAAAAATCAAATTTCGAATTTAAGATAGTTTTGTATAAAACTT
Source organism: Rutidosis leptorrhynchoides (assembly GCF_046630445.1). Taxonomy (NCBI): domain Eukaryota; kingdom Viridiplantae; phylum Streptophyta; class Magnoliopsida; order Asterales; family Asteraceae; genus Rutidosis; species Rutidosis leptorrhynchoides. Next base: position 422,838,074 of record NC_092336.1, read on the forward strand.
ATAACATGAATTTGATAGTAAAACATATTTATAAACTTTCTGGATCTTTAATTGAACCTAAAACATCATATTGAAATCAAATTTGACGATGAACAATGTTGTTGACTTTTGACAATTAAAAGTTTGACTCCGAAATTTGGATTCGATAATAGGAATTGAGATTTGAGATTTTGAAGAGAGTTTACATGTGTGATTCCTAACACAACTGTAATTATCTATTTTGTAATTTGATTCAAAATTGAAGTTTTCAAAAAAAAAGACCTGAAGCATAGTTGTGACGGTTTCAGTTTATATTCTGGGTTTATATTCAAAAGTTAGGATTAATTATGATCAGTAATGGATATTGATAGGGAAAAGGAATTGGGATATTTCATTCTAACTGATTTGGCCGATTATATGTAAATGATCGTGGTATTCCATTTTTTTAAGACAGAATATAAAAAAAAAATAATTAAAAATTTGATTATGAAGGCTAATGATTTTTTTTGTTTGATACTGTGATAAAAGTCGATATGTGACAAAATTGGAGACAGAGAATATGAATTGATCACGATGGTTAACAACTTCCTAATTATTTACCTGCTTTTGTAATATTGTGTTTAATTTATATTTAATTAATATTAAAAAAATAATACTAATTATAAAAATAATAATAATGATATAAAAATGATAATTTTTAAATAATTTAATTACTAATAAAAAATATCAAAATGATAATACAATCTTATTAGTTAAAAAATGTTAATGTTATTAATGATAACTATAATATGATAACTTATAATATCAAATTTTATATATATACTTTTTGTATAAAAAAAAATATTAATTATACAAGTTTTAATATCTATAAATGTATTGGTAATAATATTAATATAACAATTATTTTCAATCTTGCACTTAAATGTAATATAACTATATGATATGTATTATATCATAACGAGTATTAAATTTTTATATATTAATAAATTGTAAAAACAAAAATTAAAATTTTTCTACTAGTTATAATAATAATGTTATTAATAATATAAACATTAATATTAATAATAACAATGAAACTAATAATAATAATAATAATAATAATAATAATAGAAATAATCATTATATTGATGATATTAATATCATATAAAGAATAATAAGAATAATGACAATAATAACTAGGATTATAACTTTACTAATAATATTAATGATACAAATAATGACAACAATAATATTAATAAGGATATAACAATTTACATGTATCAAATCTGTTATTAATAATAATGAAATTAATAATAATTTTAATATAATAACTATTAATAATATTATTTAATAACAATGCTAATAACAATAATTTGTATGTTTCAATTTCTATATATGCCATTTAATAGTTATACATTTTATATACTATAATATACATATTTATTTACAAACAGTAGTTCGTGAATCGTCGGGAATAGTTAAAGGGTAATTGAATGTATGAAATAGTTCAAAAATTTTGAGACTCGGTCTAACAGACTTTGCTTATCGTGTCGGAAATATATAAAGATTAAGTTTAAATTTGGTCGAAAATTCTCGGGTCATCACAGTACCTACCCGTTAAAGAAATTTCGTCCCGAAATTTGAGTGAGGTGCTCATGGTTAACAATAAAAATGTCTTCATGACGAATATGAGTTGATAAATAGAGTTTTATCATTATTGAGTAATATGGATAAGATAATTCGATTACTCGAAGAGTACGAGTGAAGTTATCACCAAAGTGTGAAATAGGAAAGTAAAGATTCATTCTTGACTTTTGACAGAGTCAGGATTGTATTTAGAAAATAGGATGCGTCTTATCTTTTGACGTTGTCTTGATTGAATTCCGGAATTTAAGGGATTTGAAGAAAATCTTCGAAATCTAAAAGATTTGATTCTTCTGCGAATAAGGAAATTTAGATTTCTATAATTAAATACGGTGATCTGCCTCGATTCATCTGTATGATATTTTCACTATAAATTTTTACCTTTTCCGTTCCATTAATCTTCACCACTTCAATACTCAATTCCCAAATTCAAAAGATCGTGAACTGCTTAATCCAGTTCTGATCCTTGTCCTTATCCTGATTATTGCAACAATCATTCTCCTTTTCTAATTTCCACCGGAGGAATCCGTTTATTTCTACCATGCTTTAGGGATTATTGTATTTATAATCCTCCCGTGTCTTTATATTGCTATACGCACTGATATCCACAGTTTGTAATTTCGGTGTTGTTGTTGGGCTTTATATTTTCTCTTATATTTTGGAGCTCTTTGCCTTTTTATTATTCTCCCGACCTCTAGTAAAGCGAGTAATGGTCCAGAATTCGTAAGTATGGAATTTCGAATAAACATCTTGTTCTAAATAAGAACTAATGTATTAGCACGATTTAATTTATCAAATTACCAGAATCACTGAGAATAGAACTATCAAGAAAATACTTTCTTGATATGTTCAGAAGTTAAGCATAATGAAAGAGTTATGTAACATGGCATGTGATGACGTTAGGATCTGTGAATCATCACGTCCCATTAGAAACTCAGCATGACTTACTGTAATATAATCACGTTGATCAAGTGTCATTATATTATACTAACTCATGCATCAGTTCCCAACATTACTTCAATAACATTCATATTTTAAGCTCGAAAGTTTACAGAATATAGAAACTAACAGTTTCTATATGATGTAACACTGATAGCACGAAGAGATAAATGATTTCAGATAAGATTAGTTATAAAAATATATTCAGAAATATCGAGGATATTTATAATGAAAGATACGATGATATCTTGGAATTTCTAAGATCAGAGGATGATGAAGAGTATTGTCCGCAAGAGTTTAGAGTAAGGAGCAAGATATTCGCTAAAGACTTCAGCAGGTATTGAATCATTTGGACTCTTTGAAGTCAAACTTATTCTTTGTGATTTGTCCAAGGCTTCCTTCATAGTTTCGCATAATCTATTTTTCGGTACTAAATTTTCTATTGAATGTTTCCATTATAATGATACATAGGAAGCACGAAGAGGTATATAATTTCGGACGAGAATATTTATGAAAATATCCTCAGAAATATCGAAGATATTGATGATGATATTTTGGAATTTCTAAGTTCGACCGTTGATGGAGAAAGATTTTTCCGTAAGATTTTAACATGACTTCGGGGCAAGATATTCTCTAAAGATTTCAACGGATCCAGATTATCTGGATTCTTTGAATATAGGGTATGGTCCTTGTATTTGTCCTTGGTCTCCTTCATGGTTAACTCTTTCTGTTTTCCAGTTCCAACGTTTCTGAGCTTTTCCAACATATTATTCTTTATCATCAAACTTCCGACGACTAAGGTCATTTACGGTTGCCTACAGTTTCTGCTGCTTCATTCAGCTTTTTCAACATTCAGAGTATCGATTCGTAAACTGGGTGCCTTTTCAAAATTTCAGAATTGAAGGTCGTAATTCTAAGAGATAGTTGTTATATGTATACATATAACTATTGATGTAGAAATGCTATGAGATTTGAAATACTGATTGCTGATTCTCGGTAATTGGTATGGCAATTATTGTTACAGGGTATAGATGAATACAAGATGGGGTTTCAATGAATATAATGATTTTTCGGAAAGTCCAAATTCATTGAAGTTGCTGGTAATTTTACTGCTAATGTGGCGAAATATAACTGTTTCTCCGGTAACGATGACGACAGGCAAACTTATATATCGAGGTTATAATAAGGCTAATTCGAATGAAAATTGAAGTTGATTTGTTGGAGCTGTGACAAAATTGGCTAATTTGGAGAGGTGTTGTAAAGTTATTTTCGATAATAACACGCTAAAGAAGTTAGCACATATACGTGTTAAACATTTACACAAGTTCCGAATGTTTTCAAGTGCATAACTATATGCATCAATCTTTTCTTCCGTAGATGAAGTGCGGTTGATTCATCCTCTCGATTGAGGTGTTTTTAAGAATCATGAAAGGTTTGAACGCAGATTGGAATCGTCAAGATACAAATGAGGTTTAAGATGAAATCAAGTGGCAAACTTGAAGAAATATTTAGTTTCATATGTTATAATCAATATTTTAATTCATTTTAATTATCCAATGCTATTAGTCCACAGTCGATAATCCACAGTTTACAGTCCAATAATTCATATATAGTTTAATATATAATATTCGATTTAATTAATATGTATCGTGACCCGTATACGTCTCAGACTCGATCACAACTCAAAGTATATATATATTTTGGAATCAACCTCAACCCTGTATAGCTAACTCCAACATTTGCATATAGAGTGCCTACGGTTGTTCCGAAATATATATATAGATGGGTCGATATGATATGTCAAAACATTATATATGTGTCCCGATAATTAAAGTGCGTAAAATAAATAACAGAAATTAAATGACGATAAATAAAATTGCGAGAATGTAAATTGCGATAGTTAATTTGCGATAAATAAAATGTAACCAGTTAGCTAGGAATATTTAGCTAGGAACAGTTAGCGTGGATTCTTAACAAAATTCTTCTCATAGTTAAATTGTTTGTTTCTAACAGATTTTATTTGTCCAATGTTTTCTTCTTTATGCCACTTGTTGGATTCTGATAAGCCAAAATCCAAATATGAAATTTGAATGAAAATGGTTATTTTGTGGTGAACAGATTCGTATATCGGTGGTTGTAAATAGGATAGTAAATGATCGTTGAATCAAATTCGAAGAATGTACAGTGTAACTTATTAATGTGAAATCTAAATATTCCTCGGGTATTACCTACCCGTTAAAATATTTTCACCATTAACAGTTTGTACAAGAGAATTTTTAATTACAATCTTTATTAATAGATATATAGATATATATTTCCTTCAGATGTAATCATGGATTTAATGAGTCAATATGATATTAAACTCATTTGCTTTTCGGTTGAAACTAGAATAAATAATCTCTAAAACTTTAGAGATTACATATTCGCCATGTCGAACGAAGATAAATGAGGTAGAACTATACGTAGAACGAAGATCATACTCAAAGTACAGATGATGATATTGAAGCATGGATTGTTGATGGTACTGGTGCTATTATTGATGGTACTGTTGGTGCCGGTGATGTTGCTGAAGCTGGTACAATTTGCACCATATTCTCCGAATTGATTATTCGAGCACGAAGTTCATTGACTTATTACTCCAGGATGATTGTCGATCGGAACGAGCGGATGAATAAGGTTCAGAATTGTTGATAGAATATAATCTTGTCGAGTTACCCTGGAAATGAGACTGAAAATGGTGTCTCGAACAGGTTAGCCGGTAAACGCTTCAGGTTCATTGTGAGGTGAATTCGGTTGGCGGAAGGGATTGTCTTCTGCGCGTTTCCATTAATTAAGTCGACTATGAACCCATCAAATGAATTGATAATGGCTGATTGGTTGATTCATGCCAATGACGCTGTTTTCGGAGTTTAGGTGAACATCTATGTCGGAATAGCTATCGGAATAACTATCGAAATAGCTATCGGAATCTGAGGGACTCGAACTGGTTGCAGGATTCATCTTGTATGATCAGATGAAGGATTTTCGATAAGAAATAGATTATAGGATGTAGATTAGTACCCTGCAATACATAATTGACATATGCATATATAATACTAAAATCCCATAAGTTACGGAGGAATCTACGGGAGTTGTCAGGCAAAGTTACAGTAACGAATACGCTAAGATATGAAGTAGCAGATACGCTAAGATATGAATTTTGTCTATACACTATTCATGCAGTCAATGCAGTAAAATGTGTCTAGACTAAAAATGATAAGCAAGTGATTCTCTAAGAATGATAAGCAGGTAATTTTTGACACAAAATGATAAGCAAAACTTTTGACATGCAGACACGGTCGAAGTCCAGACTCACTAATGCATCTAAACAACTATCAGTTAGACACACTAATGCAAGACATGGTTCGCTAAGACCGCCGCTCTGATACCAACTGTAGAGACCCGTCCTAATCCATCCGGACGAAGTCCATATCGATTACAAACGATTCACAACAGTTGATTACATCGCGAGGTAATTGACCTCTATATGATACATTTTACAAACATTGCATTCATTTTGAAAAGACAAACTTTCGTTACATCGACAGTTGACAGGCATGTACAGCATTTCATAATATATCCAAATTTAATTGACTTAATAATAATTTTGATGAACTCAACGACTCGAATGCAACGTCTTTTGAAATATGTCATGAATGACTCCAAGTAATATCTTTAAAATGAGTAATTGCACAGCGGAAGATTTCTTTCGTGCCTGAGAATAAACATGCTTTCAAGTGTCAACCAAAAGGTTGGTGAGTTCATTAGTTTAACATAAATAATCATTTCATAATTTTAATAGACCACAAGATTTCATATTTCCATTTCTTATAACATACGTCCCATGCATAGAGACAAAAAAATAACATTCATATGGATTGAACACCTGGTAACCGACATTCACAATATGCATATAAGAATATCCCCATCATTCCGGGATCCTCCATCAGACATGATATAAATTTTGAAGTACTAAAGCATCCGGTACTTTGGATGGGGCTTGTTGGGCCCGATAGATCTCTCTTTAGAGTTCGCGTCAATTAGGGTGTCTGTTCCCTAATTCTTAGATTACCAGACTTAATAAAAAGGGGCATATTCGATTTCGATCATTCAACCATATAATGTAGTTTCAATTACTTGTGTCTATTTCGTAAAATAGTTATAAAAACAGCCCATGTATTCTCAGTCCCAAAAATATATATTGCGAAAGCATTTAAAAAGGGATTAATGAAACTCACGTATATAAATATTGTAAATCAGTTAATAAAGCATTTGCATGTATTCTCAGCCCAAAATTGTAATAAGTAAAAGGGATCAAATGAAACTCACCATACTGTATTTTGTAGTAAAAATACATAAGACTATATTGAACAATGCAGGGTTGGCCTCGGATTCACGAACCTATATCGTTTGTATATATATTAAAACGTATAATCGTAATCGAACAAATCTATATATTATATCTTAAATTATATATTATATTTATCTAGTTTGTGTGTATATTCAAAATGTTTAATATTTATATAGTTATATTGATGTATATTTGATTAGTATTTTAATAAGAATATCTAACATGTTATTTGTGAATATTTATATAACCTTTATTAATTTGATTAAAAAAATACTTACAATTTTAATAATATCTTTAAAACTTTTATTTCCATAAACGCAATTATTTTTAGTAATATTGATAATAATATAATAATAGTTTTAAAGAAAACAAAATAATAATTTTGGTAAAAATAATCATAGTAATAATAATAATAACTATATTAGTAATGATAATATCTGTAATTTTTAATATAATGAATAATTTAATAATAATAATAATAATGTTAAAACTAATAATTTTGATGTTAATACATAATGCTTAATAATAATTATAACAATCTTTTTACAACTGATAATAGTAATACTTTTGTTAATAATAATACGCGTAAGAATGATACTGATACTAATATTAATGATAAGATTAATGGTTATAATACTTATAATAATACTAATGATAATATTAATAATAATAATACTACTTATTAATAATACTAGTAGTGATAATAATAATATTAGTAATAGCAATATTAATAATAATAATCATAATTGTAATTATAATTATGATAATAATAATAATTGGTAACTAATACATTCATTGGTAACAATAATAATAATAGCAACTATAATACTAGTGAAAATTGAAATACTTAGTAGTAATAGCAATAATTTATAATCAATAATAATAATAACAACAATAAATATAATAATAATAATAGTAATAAAAAGAAATAAAAGAGTATACCCCTTTAAAGCCTTTTCTAAAAAGATTGCTCCATATGAGACTCGAACCCATGATCTCCCACTACTACACTAACACACTTAACCGTGGGGCTGTTTGAAATGTCCCGTTCTTATTGATTAAAAACGTTCCACATTAATTGATTTCGTTGCGAGGTTTTGACCTCTATATGAGACGTTTTTCAAAGACTGCATTCATTTTAAAACAAACCATAACCTTTATTTCATCAATAAAGGTTTAAAAAGCTTTACGTAGATTATTAAATAATGATAATCTAAAATATCCTGTTTACACATGACCATTACATAATGGTTTACAATACAAATATGTTACAACAAAATAAGTTTCTTGAATGCAGTTTTTACACAATATCATACAAGCATGGACTCCAAATCTCGTCCTTATTTAAGTATGCGATAGCGGAAGCTCTTAATAATCACCTGAGAATAAACATGCTTAAAACGTCAACAAAAATGTTGGTGAGTTATAGGTTTAACCTATATATATCAAATCATAATAATAGACCACAAGATTTCATATTTCAATACACATCCCATGCATAGAGATAAAAATCATTTATATGGTGAACACCTGGTAACCGACATTAACAAGATGCATATATAAGAATATCTCCATTATTCCGGGACACCCTTCGGATATGATATAAATTTCGAAGTACTAAAGCATCCGGTACTTTGGATGGGGTTTGTTAGGCCCAATAGATCTATCTTTAGGATTCGCGTCAATTAGGGTGTCTGTTCCCTAATTCTTAGATTACCAGACTTAATAAAAAGGGGCATATTCGATTTCGATAATTCAACCATAGAATGTAGTTTCACGTACTTGTGTCTATTTTGTAAATCATTTATAAAACCTGCATGTATTCTCATCCTAAAAATATTAGATTTTAAAAGTGGGACTATAACTCACTTTCACAGATTTTTACTTCGTCGGGAAGTAAGACTTGGCCACTGGTTGATTCACGAACCTATAAAAATATATACATATATATCAAAGTATGTTCAAAATATATTTACAACACTTTTAATATATTTTGATGTTTTAAGTTTATTAAGTCAGCTGTCCTCGTTAGTAACCTACAACTAGTTGTCCATAGTTAGATGTACAGAAATAAATCGATAAATATTATCTTGAATCAATCCACGACCCAGTGTATTCGTATCTCAGTATTGATCACAACTCAAACTATATATATTTTGGAATCAACCTCAACCCTGTATAGCTAACTCCAACATTCACATATAGAGTGTCTATGGTTGTTCCGAAATATATATAGATGTGTCGACATGATAGGTCGAAACATTGTATACGTGTCTATGGTATCTCAAGATTACATAATATACAATACAAGTTGATTAAGTTATGGTTGAAATAGATTTGTTACCAATTTTCACGTAGCTATAATGAGAAAAATTATCCAATCTTGTTTTACCCATAACTTCTTCATTTTAAATCCGTTTTGAGTGAATCAAATTGCTATGGTTTCATATTGAACTCTATTTTATGAATCTAAATAGAAAAAATATAATTTTATAGTCGGAAAAATAAGTTACAAGTCGTTTTTGTAAAGGTAGTCATTTCAGTCGAAAGAACGACGTCTAGATGACCATTTTAGAAAACCTATTTTCACTTTGAGTTTAACCATAATTTTTGGATATAGTTTCATGTTCATAATAAAAATAATTTTTCCAGAATAACAACTTTTAAATCAAAGTTTATCATAGTTTTTAATTAACTAACCCAAAACAGCCCGCGGTGTTACTACGACGGCGTAAATCCGGTTTTACGGTGTTTTTCGTGTTTCCAGGTTTTAAATCATTAAGTTAGCATATCATATAGATATAGAACATATGTTTAGTTGATTTTAAAAGTCAAGTTAGAAGGATTAACTTTTATTTGCGAACAAGTTTAGAATTAACTAAACTATGTTCTAGTGATTACAAGTTTAAACCTTCGAATAAGATAGCTTTATATGTATGAATCGAATGATGTTATGAACATCATTACTACCTCAAGTTCCTTGGATAAACCTACTGGAAATGAGAAAAATAGATCTAGCTTCAAAGGATCCTTGGATGGCTTGAAAGTTCTTGAAGCAGAATCATGACACGAAAACAATTTCAAGTAAGATTTCCACTCGAAATAAGATTGTTATAGTTATAGAAATTGAATTAAAGTTTGAATATGATTATTACCTTGTATTAGAAAGATAACCTACTGTAAGTAACAAAGGTTTCTTGATCTTGGATGATTACTTGGAATGGATTTAGAAAACTTGGAAGTAAACTTGCAATCTTGGAAGTATTCTTGATTTTATGAAACTAGAACTTTTGAAATTTATGAAGAACACTTAGAACTTGAAGATAGAACTTGAGAGAGATCAATTAGATGAAGAAAATTGAAGAATGAAAGTGTTTGTAGGTGTTTTTGGTCGTTGGTGTATGGATTAGATATAAAGGATATGTAATTTTGTTTTCATGTAAATAAGTCATGAATGATTACTCATATTTTTGTAATTTTATGAGATATTTCATGCTATTTGCCAAATGATGGTTCCCACATGTGTTAGGTGACTTACATGGGCTGCTAAGAGCTGATCATTGGAGTGTATATACCAATAGTACATACATCTAAAAGCTGTGTATTGTACGAGTACGAATACGGGTGCATACGAGTAGAATTGTTGATGAAACTGAACGAGGATGTAATTGTAAGCATTTTTGTTAAGTAGAAGTATTTTGATAAGTGTCTTGAAGTCTTTCAAAAGTGTATGAATACATATTAAAACACTACATGTATATACAGTTTAACTGAGTCGTTAAGTCATCGTTAGTCGTTACATGTAAATGTTGTTTTGAAACCTTTAAGTTAACGATCTTGTTGAATGTTGTTAACCCATTGTTTATTATAACAAATGAGATGTTAAATTGTTATATTATCATGATATTATGATATATAATATATCTTAGTATGATATATATACAGTTAAATGTCGTTACAACGATAATCGTTACATATATGTCTCGTTTCGAAATCATTAAGTTAGTAGTCTTATTTTTACATATGTATTTCATTGTTAATACACTTAATAATATATTTACTTATCATTTAACATAATTAACCAAGTGTATCAATATCTTAATATGATTCATATGTACCTAGTAAGACGTTGTTATAACGATAATCGTTATATATATCGTTTTCGAGTTTCTTAAATTAATAGTCTCATTTTTATGTATATAACCCATTGTTAAAATAGCTAATGAGATACATACTTATAATAAAATCATGTTAACTATATATATAACCATATATATGTCATCGTATAGTTTTTACAAGTTTTAACATTCGTGAATCACTGGTCAACTTGGGTGGTCAATTGTCTATATGAAACCTATTTCAATTAATCAAGTCTTAACAAGTTTGATTGCTTAACATGTTGGAAACACTTAATCATATAAATAACAATTTCATTTAATATATATATATATATATATATATATATATATATATATATATATATATATATATATATATATAAACATGGAAAAGTTCGGGTCACTACAGTACCTACCCGTTAAATAAATTTCGTCCCAAAATTTTAAGCAGTTGGAGGTGTTGACGTATCTTCTGGAAATAAATGCGGGTATTTCTTCTTCATCTGATCTTCACGCTCCCAGGTGAACTCGGGGTCCTCTACGAGCATTCCATCGAACCTTAACAATCGGTATCTTATTTTGTTTAGGTCTCTTAACCTCACGATCCATTATTTCGACAGGTTCTTCAATGAATTGAAGTTTTTCATTGATTTAGATTTCGTCCAACGGAATAGTGAGATCTTCTTTAGCAAAACATTTCTTCAAATTTGAGACGTGGAAAGTGTTATGTACAGCCGCGAGTTGTTGAGGTAGCTCCAGTTGGTAAGCTACTGATCCAACACGATCTATAATCTTGAATGGTCCAATGTACCTTGGATTTAGTTTCCCCCGTTTACCAAATCGAACAACGCCTTTCCAAGGTGAAACCTTAAGCATGACCATTTCTCCAATTTCAAACTCTATATCTTTTCTTTTACTATCCGCGTAGCTCTTTTGTCGACTCTGGGCGGTTTTCAATCTTTGTTGAATTTGGATGATTTTCTCGGTAGTTTCTTGTATTATCTCCGGACCCGTAATCTGTCTATCCCCCACTTCACTCCAACAAATCGGAGACCTGCACTTTCTACCATAAAGTGCTTCAAACGGCGCCATCTCAATGCTTGAATGGTAGTTGTTGTTGTAGGAAAATTCTGCTAACGGTAGATGTCGATCCCAATTATTTCCGAAATCAATAACACAAGCTCGTAGCATGTCTTCAAGCGTTTGTATCGTCCTTTCGCTCTGCCCATCAGTTTGTGGATGATAGGCAGTACTCATGTCTAGACGAGTTCCCAATGCTTGCTGTAATGTCTGCCAAAATCTTGAAATAAATCTGCCATCCCTATCAGAGATAATAGAGATTGGTATTCCATGTATGGAGACGACTTCCTTCAAATACAGTCGTGCTAACTTCTCCATCTTGTCATCTTCTCTTATTAGCAGGAAGTGTGCTGACTTGGTGAGACGATCAACTATTACCCAAATAGTATCATAACCACTTGTAGTTCTTGGCAATTTAGTAATGAAATCCATGGTAATGTTTTCCCATTTCCATTCCGGGATTTCAGGTTGTTGTAGTAGACCTGATGGTTTCTGATGTTCAGCTTTGACCTTAGAACACGTCAAACATTCTCCTACATATTTAGCAATATCGGCTTTCATACCTGGCCACCAAAAATATTTCTTAAGATCCTTGTACATCTTTCCCGTTCCAGGATGTATTGAGTATCTAGTTTTATGAGCTTCTCTAAGTACCATTTCTCTCATATCTCCAAATTTTGGTACCCAAATTCTTTCAGCCCTATACCGGGTTCCGTCTTCCCGAATATTAAGATGCTTCTCTGATCTTTTGGGTATTTCATCCTTTAAATTTCCCTCTTTTAAAACTCCTTGTTGCGCCTCCTTTATTTGAGTAGTAAGGTTAGTGTGAATCATTATATTCATAGATTTTACTCGAATGGGTTCTCTGTCCTTTCTGCTCAAGGCGTCGGCTACCACATTTGCCTTCCCCGGGTGGTAACGAATCTCAAAGTCGTAATCATTCAACAATTCAATCCACCTACGCTGCCTCATATTCAGTTGTTTCTGATTAAATATGTGTTGAAGACTTTTGTGGTCGGTATATATAATACTTTTGACCCCATATAAGTAGTGCCTCCAAGTCTTTAATGCAAAAACAACCGCGCCTAATTCCAAATCATGCGTCGTATAATTTTGCTCGTGAATCTTCAATTGTCTAGACGCATAAGCAATCACCTTCATCCGTTGCATTAATACACAACCGAGACCTTGCTTTGATGCGTCACAATAAATCACAAAATCATCATTCCCTTCAGGCAATGACAATATATGTGCCGTAGTTAGCTTTTTCTTCAATAATTGAAACGCCTTCTCTTGTTCATCCTTCCATTCAAATTTCTTCCCTTTATGCGTTAATGCAGTCAAGGGTTTTGCTATTTTGGAGAAATCTTGGATGAATCTTCTGTAGTAACCAGCCAATCCTAAAAATTGACGTATATGCTTCGGAGTTTTTGGGGTTTCCCACTTTTCAACGGTTTCGATCTTTGCCGGGTCCACCTGGATACCTTCTTTGTTCATTATGTGACCGAGGAATTGAACTTCTTCCAACCAAAATGCACACTTTGAAAACTTAGCGTACAGTTTTTCTTTCCTTAATACTTCTAGCACTTTTCTCAAATGTTCTTCGTGCTCTTGATCATTCTTTGAGTAAATAAGTATGTCATCGATGAAAACAATGACAAACTTGTCAAGATATGGCCCACACACTCGGTTCATAAGGTCCATGAACACAGCTGGTACGTTAGTCAATCCAAACGGCATAAGCATAAACTCGTAATGACCATAACGCGTCCTAAAAGCAGTTTTTGGAATATCATCCTCCTTTACTCGCATTTGATGATATCCAGAACGTAAATCGATCTTCTAATAAACCGACGAGCCTTGTAGTTGATCAAATAAGTCGTCAATTCTCGGCAGTGGATAACGGTTTTTAATGGTAAGTTTGTTCAACTCTCTGTAGTCAATACACAACCTAAATGTACCATCCTTCTTCTTGACAAACAAAACAGGAGCTCCCCACGGTGATGTGCTTGGTCAAATGAAACCACGCTCTAAAAGTTCTTGTAATTGGCTTTGCAGTTCTTTCATCTCGCTGGGTGCGAGTCTGTAAGGAGCACGAGCTATTGGTGCAGCTCCTGGTACAAGATCTATTTGAAATTCAACGGATCGATGTGGGGGTAATCCCGGTAATTCTTTCGAAAATACATCGGGAAATTCTTTTGCAATGGGAACATCATTGATGCTCTTTTCTTCAGTTTGTACTTTCTCGACGTGTGCTAGAACAGCATAGCAACCTTTTCTTATTAGTTTTTGTGCCTTCAAATTACTAATAAGATGTAGCTTCGTGTTGCCCTTTTCTCCGTACACCATTAAGGGTTTTCCTTTTTCTCATATAATGCGAATTGCATTTTTGTAACAAACGATCTCTGCTTTCACTTCTTTCAACCAGTCCATACCGATTATCACATCAAAACTCCCTAACTCTACTGGTATCAAATTAATCTTAAATGTTTCGCTAACCAGTTTAATTTCTCTATTCCGACATATATTATCTGCTGAAATTAATTTACCATTTGCTAATTCGAGTAAAAATTTACTATCCAAAGGCGTCAATGGACAACTTAATTTAGCACAAAAATCTCTACTCATATAGCTTCTATCCGCACCCGAATCAAATAAAACGTAAGAAGATTTATTGTCAATAAGAAACGTACCCGTAACAAGCTCCAGGTTTTCCTGTGCCTCTGCCGCATTAATATTGAAAACTCTTCCGCGGCCTTGTCCATTCGTGTTCTCCTGGTTCGGGCAATTTCTAATAATGTGGCCCGGTTTTCCACATTTATAATAAACTACATTGGCATAACTTGCTCCGACACTACTTGCTCCGCCATTACTCGTTCCAACACCATTTGTTCCTTTCGTTCTATTAACCCCTGGTCCGTAGACCTCACACTTCGCCGCGCTATGACCATTTATTTTACACTTGTTGCAAAATTTGGTGCAGAACCCCGAGTGATACTTTTCACACCTTTGGCATAGCTGCTTCTGATTGTTGTTGTTGCGGTTATTATTGTTGTTGGGATGATTGTTGTAGTTGCTGTTGTTGTTGTTGTTGTTGTTGTTGTTGGGCCGTTTGTTGTAGTTGCGATTGATGTTGCGATTGTTGGGATAATTGTTGCGATTATTGTTGTAATTGCTGTTGTTGTTGTATTGGTGATTCTTATCACCGTTTTCCTCCCACTTTCTTTTGACTTGCTTCACATTGTCCTCTTCGGCAGTCTGTTCTTTAATTCTTTCTTCAATCTGGTTCACTAGTTTGTGAGCCATTCTACATGCCTGTTGTATGGAGGTGGGCTCGTGTGAACTTATATCTTCTTGGATTCTTTCCGGTAATCCTTTCACAAACGCGTCGATCTTCTCTTCCTCATCTTCGAATGCTCCCGGACACAATAGGCACAATTCTGTGAATCGTCTTTCGTACGTGGTAATATCAAATCCTTGGGTTCGTAACCCTCTAAGTTCTGTCTTGAGCTTATTGACCTCGGTTCTGGGACGGTATTTCTCGTTCATCAAGTGCTTGAATGCTGACCACGGTAGTGCGTACGCATCGTCTTGTCCCACTTGCTCTAGATAGGTATTCCACCATGTTAACGCAGAACCTGTGAAGGTATGCGTTGCGTACTTCACTTTGTCCTCTTCAGTACACTTACTTATGGCAAACACCGATTCGACCTTCTCGGTCCACCATTTCAATCCGATCGGTCCTTCGGTTCCATCAAATTCCAAAGGTTTGCAGGCAGTGAATTCTTTGTAGGTGCATCCTACACGATTTCCTGTACTGCTAGATCCAAGGTTATTGTTGGTATGTAGCGCAGCCTGTACTGCGGCTATGTTTGAAGCTAGAAAAGTACGGAATTCCTCTTCATTCATATTCACGGTGTGTCGAGTAGTCGGTGCCATTTCCTTCAAAATAGTCAAATGGAACAAGTTAATCATACAGAATATTAAGAGTAGTTAATAGTATTTCGTAGCATAATATGAACTCATTTATAAAAGTTTTTTCTTCATATTAGCGTTTTATAAGTTTAAATTCGGGTAGTACCTACCCGTTAAGTTCATACTTAGTAGCTAATATACAATTCAACTACTATAATTCTATATGAAAAACTGATTATAATAATATTTCGCGTTCAAACTTTTACACAATATTTTACAAACTTACAATACCGCTTATTTTACATATAGCATGAAATATAGCACACAATAAATTTGATACAAGATGGTTGTGAAGATAATTCTAGCTAGTACACAAGTCGTTCAGCAAAGGCAATAAAGACACGTAATTCATACGTCCAGAAACAAGTCATGCATTCTGGTTTTACTAGGATTACTTCCCATCCTTGGTCTTGTGGAACATAATCGTTATGGCCGTTGATAAGACATCGTGTTGTAACGTCGTCAAAGGGACGAGGGTTACGTAATGTCCAACAGTCCCGTAACAATCTAAAAACCTCATTTCTTACCCCAATTACCGACTCCGTCACTTGTGGGAACATTTTGTTTAATAGTTGTAGCCCGATGTTCTTGTTCTCACTTTGGTGAGAAGCGAACATTACTAATCCGTAAGCATAACATGCTTCTTTATGTTGCATGTTAGCCGCTTTTTCTAAATCACGAAGTCCAATATTCGGATATATTGAGTCAAAATAATTTCTTAACCCATTGCGTAAAATAGCATTTGGGTTCCCCGCAATATATGCGTCAAAGTAAACACATCGTAACTTATGGATTTCCCAATGTGATATCCCCCATCTTTCGAACGAAAGCCTTTTATAAACCAAGGCATTCTTGGAACGTTCTTCAAATGTCTTACAAACTGATCTCGCCTTAAATAGTTGTGCCGAAGAATTCTGACCGACTCTAGACAAGATTTCATCAATCATGTCTCCGGGTAGGTCTCTTAAAATATTGGGTTGTCTATCCATTTTGTGTTTTTATACTGTAAAATAGACAAGAGTTAGATTCATAAAAAAAAATACTTATTAATACAAGCAATTTTTACATATATCATAAAGCATAAGCACACTATATTACATATATTACACCACACGAATACAACTATCTTATTCCGACTCGCTTGTTTCTTCTTCTTTGGTTTTGGTTCGTTTTGCCAAGTTTCTAGGGATATATGATGTTCTCCTAATACAAGCCGTCGTTTTCCACATTGGTTTAGAAAAACCTGGTGGTTTAGAGGTTCCTGGGTCATTGTTACAACTTAAGGACTTCGGGGGTTGACGATACATATAAAGTTCATCGGGGTTGGAATTAGATTTCTCTATTTTTATGCCCTTTCCCTTATTATTTTCTTTTGCCTCTTTAAATTCAGTTGGGGTAATTTCTATAACATCATCGGAATTCTCGTCGGAATCCGATTCATCGGAGAATTGGTAATCCTCCCAATATTTTGCTTCCTTGGCGGAAACACCATTGACCATAATTAACCTTGGTCGGTTGGTTGAGGATTTTCTTTTACTTAACCGTTTTATTATTTCCCCCACCGGTTCTATTTCTTCATCCGGTTCTGATTCTTCTTCTGGTTCCGATTCTTTTTCTGGTTCCGACTCTTCTTCCGGTTCCTCTTCGAGAACTTGTGAATCAGTCCACGAATCATTCCAATTTACATTTAACTCTTCATTATTATTAGGTGAGTCAATGGGACTTGTTCTAGAGGTAGACATCTATCACATAATATCAAACGCGTTAAGAGATTAATATATCACATAATATTCACATGTTAAAAATATATAGTTTCCAACAAAATTTGTTAAGCAATCATTTTTCAAGTAAACACGGTCGAAGTCCAGACTCACTAATGCATCCTAACAAACTCGATAAGACACACTAATGCAAAATTCTGGTTCTCTAAGACCAACGCTCGGATACCAACTGAAATGTCCCGTTCTTATTGATTAAAAACGTTCCACATTAATTGATTTCGTTGCGAGGTTTTGACCTCTATATGAGACGTTTTTCAAAGACTGCATTCATTTTAAAACAAACCATAACCTTTATTTCATCAATAAATGTTTAAAAAGCTTTACGTAGATTATCAAATAATGATAATCTAAAATATCCTGTTTACACATGACCATTACATAATGGTTTACAATACAAATATGTTACAACAAAATAAGTTTCTTGAATGCAGTTTTTACACAATATCATACAAGCATGGACTCCAAATCTCGTCCTTATTTAAGTATACGATAGCGGAAGCTCTTAATAATCACCTGAGAATAAACATGCTTAAAACGTCAACAAAAATGTTGGTGAGTTATAGGTTTAACCTATATATATCAAATCATAATAATAGACCACAAGATTTCATATTTCAATACACATCCCATACATAGAGATAAAAATCATTCATATGGTGAACACCTGGTAACCGACATTAACAAGATGCATATATAAGAATATCTCCATCATTCCGGGACACCCTTCGGATATGATATAAATTTCGAAGTACTAAAGCATCCGGTACTTTGGATGGGGTTTGTTAGGCCCAATAGATCTATCTTTAGGATTCGCGTCAATTAGGGTGTCTGTTCCCTAATTCTTAGATTACCAGACTTAATAAAAAGGGGCATATTCGATTTCGATGATTCAACCATAGAATGTAGTTTCACGTACTTGTGTCTATTTTGTAAATCATTTATAAAACCTGCATGTATTCTCATCCCAAAAATATTAGATTTTAAAAGTGGGACTATAACTCACTTTCACAGATTTTTACTTCGTCGGGAAGTAAGACTTGGCCACTGGTTGATTCACGAACCTATAACAATATATACATATATATCAAAGTATGTTCAAAATATATTTACAACACTTTTAATATATTTTGATGTTTTAAGTTTATTAAGTCAGCTGTCCTCGTTAGTAACCTACAACTAGTTGTCCATAGTTAGATGTACAGAAATAAATCGATAAATATTATCTTGAATCAATTCACGACCCAGTGTATTCGTATCTCAGTATTGATCACAACTCAAACTATATATATTTTGGAATCAACCTCAACCCTGTATAGCTAACTCCAACATTCACATATAGAGTGTCTATGGTTGTTCCGAAATATATATAGATGTGTCAACATGATAGGTCGTAACATTGTATACGTGTCTATGGTATCTCAAGATTACATAATATACAATACAAGTTGATTAAGTTATGGTTGAAATAGATTTGTTACCAATTTTCACGTAGCTATAATGAGAAAAATTATCCAATCTTGTTTTACCCATAACTTCTTCATTTTAAATTCGTTTTGAGTGAATCAAATTGCTATGGTTTCATATTGAACTCTATTTTATGAATCTAAATAGAAAAAGTATAATTTTATAGTCAGAAAAATAAGTTACAAGTCATTTTTGTAAAGGTAGTCATTTCAGTCGAAAGAACGACGTCTAGATGACCATTTTAGAAAACATATTTCCACTTTGAGTTTAACCATAATTTTTGGATATAGTTTCATGTTCATAATAAAAATAATTTTTCCAGAATAACAACTTTTAAATCAAAGTTTATCATAGTTTTTAATTAACTAACCCAAAACAGCCCGCGGTGTTACTACGACGGCGTAAATCCGGTTTTACGGTGTTTATCGTGTTTCCAGGTTTTAAATCATTAAGTTAGCATATCATATAGATATAGAACATATGTTTAGTTGATTTTAAAAGTCAAGTTAGAAGGATTAACTTTTATTTGCGAACAAGTTTAGAATTAACTAAACTATGTTCTAGTGATTACAAGTTTAAACCTTCGAATAAGATAGCTTTATATGTATGAAATCGAATGATGTTATGAACATCATTACTACCTCAAGTTCCTTGGATAAACCTACTGGAAATGAGAAAAATAGATCTAGCTTCAAAGGATCCTTGGATGGCTTGAAAGTTCTTGAAGCAGAATCATGACACGAAAACAATTTCAAGTAAGATTTCCACTCGAAATAAGATTGTTATAGTTATAGAAATTGAATTAAAGTTTGAACATGATTATTACCTTGTATTAGAAATATAACCTACTATAAGTAACAAAGGTTTCTTGATCTTGGATGATTACTTGGAATGGATTTAGAAAACTTGGAAGTAAACTTGCAATCTTGGAAGTATTCTTGATTTTATGAAACTAGAACTTTTGAAATTTATGAAGAACACTTAGAACTTGAAGATAGAACTTGAGAGAGATCAATTAGATGAAGAAAATTGAAGAATGAAAGTGTTTGTAGGTGTTTTTGGTCGTTGGTGTATGGATTAGATATAAAGGATATGTAATTTTGTTTTCATGTAAATAAGTCATGAATGATTACTCATATTTTTGTAATTTTATGAGATATTTCATGCTATTTGCCAAATGATGGTTCCCACATGTGTTAGGTGACTTACATGGGCTGCTAAGAGCTGATCATTGGAGTGTATATACCAATAGTACATACATCTAAAAGTTGTGTATTGTACGAGTACGAATACGGGTGCATACGAGTAGAATTGTTGATGAAACTGAACGAGGATGTAATTGTAAGCATTTTTGTTAAGTAGAAGTATTTTTATAAGTGTCTTGAAGTCTTTCAAAAGTGTATGAATACATATTAAAACACTACATGTATATACAGTTTAACTGAGTCGTTAAGTCATCGTTAGTCGTTACATGTAAATGTTGTTTTGAAACCTTTAAGTTAACGATCTTGTTGAATGTTGTTAACCCATTGTTTATTATAACAAATGAGATGTTAAATTGTTATATTATCATGATATTATGATATATAATATATCTTAGTATGATATATATACAGTTAAATGTCGTTACAACGATAATCGTTACATATATGTCTCGTTTCGAAATCATTAAGTTAGTAGTCTTATTTTTACATATGTATTTCATTGTTAATACACTTAATAATATATTTACTTATCATTTAACATAATTAACCAAGTGTATCAATATCTTAATATGATTCATATGTACCTAGTAAGACGTTGTTATAACGATAATCGTTATATATATCGTTTTCGAGTTTCTTAAATTAATAGTCTCATTTTTATGTATATAACCCATTGTTAAAATAGCTAATGAGATACATACTTATAATAAAATCATGTTAACTATATATATAACCATATATATGTCATCGTATAGTTTTTACAAGTTTTAACATTCGTGAATCACTGGTCAACTTGGGTGGTCAATTGTCTATATGAAACCTATTTCAATTAATCAAGTCTTAACAAGTTTGATTGCTTAACATGTTGGAAACACTTAATCATGTAAATAACAATTTCATTTAATATATATATATATATATATATATATATATATATATATATATATATATATATATATATATATATATATATATATATATATATATATAAACATGGAAAAGTTCGGGTCACTACAGTACCTACCCGTTAAATAAATTTCGTCCCGAAATTTTAAGCAGTTGGAGGTGTTGACGTATCTTCTGGAAATAAATACGGGTATTTCTTCTTCATCTGATCTTCACACTCCCAGGTGAACTCGGGGTCCTCTACGAGCATTCCATCGAACCTTAACAATCGGTATCTTGTTTTGTTTAGGTCTCTTAACCTCACGATCCATTATTTCGACGTGTTATTCAATGAATTGAAGTTTTTCATTGATATAGATTTCGTCCAACGGAATAGTGAGATCTTCTTTAGCAAAACATTTCTTCAAATTTGAGATGTGGAAAGTGTTATGTACAGCCGCGAGTTGTTGAGGTAGCTCCAGTTGGTAAGCTACTGGTCCGACACGATCTATAATCTTGAATGGTCCAATGTACCTTGGATTTAGTTTCCCCCGTTTACCAAATCGAACAACGCCTTTCCAAGGTGAAACCTTAAGCATGACCATTTCTCCAATTTCAAACTCTATATCTTTTCTTTTACTGTCCGCGTATCTCTTTTGTCGACTCTGGGCGGTTTTCAATCTTTGTTGAATTTGGATGATTTTCTCGGTAGTTTCTTGTATTATCTCCGGACCCGTAATCTGTCTATCCCCCACTTCACTCCAACAAATCGGAGACCTGCACTTTCTACCATAAAGTGCTTCAAACGGCGCCATCTCAATGCTTGAATGGTAGTTGTTGTTGTAGGAAAATTCTGCTAACGGTATATGTCGATCCCAACTATTTCCGAAATTAATAACACAAGCTCGTAGCATGTCTTCAAGCGTTTGTATCGTCCTTTCACTCTGCCCATCAGTTTGTGGATGATAGGTAGTACTCATGTCTAGACGAGTTCCCAATGCTTGCTGTAATGTCTGCCAAAATCTTGAAATAAATCTGCCATCCCTATCAGAGATAATAGAGATTGGTATTCCATGTCTGGAGACGACTTCCTTTAAATACAGTCGTGCTAACTTCTCCATCTTGTCATCTTCTCTTATTGGCAGGAAGTGTGCTGACTTGGTGAGACGATCAACTATTACCCAAATAGTATCATAACCACTTGCAGTTCTTGGCAATTTAGTAATGAAATCCATGGTAATGTTTTCCCATTTCCATTCCGGGATTTCAGGTTGTTGTAGTAGACCTGATGGTTTCTGATGTTCAGCTTTGACCTTAGAACACGTCAAACATTCTCCTACATATTTAGCAATATCGGCTTTCATACCTGGCCACCAAAAATATTTCTTAAGATCCTTGTACATCTTCCCCGTTCCAGGATGTATTGAGTATCTAGTTTTATGAGCTTCTCTAAGTACCATTTCTCTCATATCTCCAAATTTTGGTACCCAAATTCTTTCAGCCCTATACTGGGTTCCGTCTTCCCGAATATTAAGATGCTTCTCCGATCTTTTGGGTATTTCATCCTTTAAATTTCCCTCTTTTAAAACTCCTTGTTGCGCCTCCTTTATTTGAGTAGTAAGGTTAGTGTGAATCATTATATTCATAGATTTTACTCGAATGGGTTCTCTGTCCTTTCTGCTCAAGGCGTCGGCTACCACATTTGCCTTCCCCGGGTGGTAACGAATCTCAAAGTCGTAATCATTCAACAATTCAATCCACCTACGCTGCCTCATATTCAGTTGTTTCTGATTAAATATGTGTTGAAGACATGAAACCTATTTCAATTAATCAAGTCTTAACAAGTTTGATTGCTTAACATGTTGGAAACACTTAATCATGTAAATAACAATTTCATTTAATATATATATATAAACATGGAAAAGTTCGGGTCACTACACTGTTTCCCTTTTTCTGATTTACTACGCCCAGTTAAAAACATAACCGGTATGAATTATCTTCATCTTCTTCATATAAATTCTCAAAATTAAACCGATCCTAACTCGTGTATTATACAATGGATGTAGTATTTGAAAGCGAATTATAATCAACCTAAATTGGATAAATTAGTAAAATATATATATATATATATATATATATATATATATATATATATATATATATATACAAACAGACCCTTGCTCGTCGCTGTTAAAGAGAAAAAAAAATTGATTTCCATTTCAAGATCGTTTTGGACAATTTTCACAACACGAATTAGGCTTTAAATCATTCTTAAAAACTTTTTATATCCTCAATTGAACTTAAAACATTCAAACGATTTCGAATTTTAGAATTTACAAATCAGTTAACTTTTGAATTCTAAGTTTGACTCTTCAAATTCGAACTTGATTTGACGAATTGAAACCTGCAATTTTGCATAAAGTTTGAGTAAAACATTCCTAACAAGACTTCATTAACAGAATTTAAAATACGATTCGATTTTAAGTTTTTGCTTTTTCAAAGTTCAAGAACATGAACTAAAAATCAAATTTCGAATTTAAGATAGTTTTGTATAAAACTTATAACATGAATTTGATAGTAAAACATATTTATAAACTTTCTGGATCCTTAATTGAACCTAAAACATCATATTGAAATCAAATTTGACGATGAACAATGTTGTTGACTTTTGACAATTAAAAGTTTGACTCCGAAATTTGGATTCGATAATAGGAATTGAGATTTGAGATTTTGAAGAAAGTTTACAGGTGTGATTCCTAACACAACTGTAATTATCTATTTTGTAATTTGATTCAAAATTGAAGTTTTCAAAAAAAAAGACCTGAAGCATAGTTGTGACGGTTTCAGTTTATATTCTGGGTTTATATTCAAAAGTTAGGATTAATTATGATCAGTAATGGATATTGATAGGGAAAAGGAATTGGGATATTTCATTCTAACTGATTTGGCCGATTATATGTAAAGGATCGTGGTATTCCATTTTTTTTTTAAGACAGAATATAAAAAAAAAATAATTAAAAAGTTGATTATGAAGGCTAATGATTTTTTTTGTTTGATACTGTGATAAAAATCGATATGTGACAAAATTGGAGACAGAGAATATGAATTGATCACGATGGTTAACAACTTCCTAATTATTTACCTGCTTTTGTAATATTGTGTTTAATTTTTATTTAATTAATATTAAAAAATAATACTAATTATAAAAATAATAATAATGATATAAAAATGATAATTTTTAAATAATTTAATTACTAATAAAAAATATCAAAATGATAATACAATCTTATTAGTTAAAAAAAATGTTAATGTTATTAATGATAACTATAATATGATTACTTATAATATCAAATTTATATATATACTTTTTGTATAAAAAAATAATATTAATTATACAAGTTTTAATATCTATAAATGTATTGGTAATAATATTAATATAACAATTATTTTCAATCTTGCACTTAAATGTAATATAACTATATGATATGTATTATATCATAACGAGTATTAAATTTTTATATATTAATAAATTGTAAAAACAAAAATTAAAATTTTTCTACTAGTTATAATAATAATGTTATTAATAATATAAACATTAATATTAATAATAACAATGAAACTAATAATAATAGAAATAATCATTATATTGATGATATTAATATCATATAAAGAATAATAAGAATAATGACAATAATAACTAGGATTATAACTTTACTAATAATATTAATGATACAAATAATGACAACAATAATATTAATAAGGATATAACAATTTACATGTATCAAATCTGTTATTAATAATAATGAAATTAATAATAATTTTAATATAATAACTATTAATAATATTATTTAATAACAATGCTAATAACAATAATTTGTATGTTTCAATTTATATATATGCCATTTAATAGTTATACATTTTATATACTATAATATACATATTTATTTACAAACAGTTGTTCGTGAATCGTCGGGAATAGTTAAAGGGTAATTGAATGTATGAAATAGTTCAAAAATTTGGAGACTCGGTCTAATAGACTTTGCTTATCGTGTCGGAAATATATAAAGATTAAGTTTAAATTTGGTCGGAAATTCCCGGGTCATCACAAACACAAGCTCGTAACATGCCTTCCAAGGTTTGAATCGTGCGTTCGCTTTATCCGTCGGTTTGTGGGTGATATGCAGTACTCATGTCTAGATGTGTTCCCAAGGCTTCTTGTAAGGAACGCCAAAATCTAGAAGCGAAACGGGCATCTCGGTTGGAAATAATTGATAAGGGTACACCGTGACGGGATACAATTTCCTTTATGTACAGTTGTGCAAGTTTGTCCATTGTATCGGTTTCTTTCATGGCTAGGAAGTGGGCGGAGTTGGTGAGACGGTCAATAATAACCCAGATGGTATCATAACCGCCTACCGTTTTTGGTAGTTTCGTGATAAAGTCCATCGTTATCCTTTCCCACTTTCATTGCAGGATTTCGGGTTGTTGAAGTAACCCAGATGGTCTTTGATGTTCGGCTTTGACTTTAGAACAAGTTAAGCACTTTCCAACATAAGTAGCAATGTCCTTTTTAATGTTCGACCACCAATATTGTTCTTTGAGATCGTCGTACATCTTACTGACCCCTGGATAAATTGGATACCTTGACTTATGGGCTTCGTCTAGAATAAGGCTTCATAAATCCCCATAACTAGGCACCCAAATTCTTCCGGCGAAATATCGGAGTCCGGTCTCCTTAACCTCAAATCGAGAGACGAGAATGTTCAAGCGTTCATGAGAGATATTCTCATCTTTGAGAGCCTCATCTTAGGGCTACCCGGATTTGGCTATTGAGATTTGTGTGAATGGTGATGTTTAAGGCTCGGACACGAAGAGGTACCATTCTTTCCTTTCTGCTCAAGGCATCGGATACTACATTTGCCTTCCTGGGATGTAACGAAGTTCACAATCGTAATCGTTCAATGTTTCGATCCACCGTCATTGTCTCATATTCAGTTGTTTTTGATCGAAAATGTGTTGGAGGCTCTTGTTGTCGGTGAAGATGGTACTTTTAGTTCTATAAAGATAGTGTCTCCACAATTTGAGTGCAAAGACAACGGCTCAAAGTTCGAGATCGTGTGTCGTGTAGTTTCGTTCGTGAATTTTCAATAGTCGAGAGGCATAAGTAACAACTTTCTTTCGTTGCATCAATACACACCCAAAACCATGTTTCGAGGTATCGCAATATACAATAAAGTCATCATTGCCTTCGGGAAGAGATAAGATAGGAGCGATGGTTAACTTTTTCTTTAAGCTTTGAAATGCCGTCTATTGTTCCGATGAGAAGCACATCGATGATGTGCCGATTGTTAGTGACTATTCCGATGTATTTCCCGACGAATTGCCGGGTCTTCCACCTCATCGACCGGTTGAATTTCAAATCAATCTTATTCCGGGAGCCGCACCCGTAGCACGTACACCATATAGACTCGCTCCATCCGAAATGCAAGAATTGCAAAGTCAAATCCAAGAACTACTTGATCGTGGTTTTATCCAACCTAGTCATTCACCTTGGGGCGCTCCGATTTTGTTTGTTAAAAAGAAAGACGGATCCCTACGAATGTGCATTGATTATCGTGAATTAAACAAATTGACGGTTAAGAACCGATATCCTCTTCCTCGCATCAATGACCTCTTTGGTCAAGTACAAGGGTCTTGTGTATATTCAAAAATCAATCTCCGTTCGGGTTATCACCAACTGAGGGTTAAGGGGGAAAATGTCTCCAAAACGGCTTTCCGGACTCGTTATGGTAGTTATGAATTTCTTGTAATGCCATTTGGTCTCACTAACGCACCGACGGTGTTCATGGATCTTATGAACCGCGTGTGCAAACCGTATCTTGACAAATTCGTTATCGTGTTCATCGATGATATTTTGGTTTATTCTAAAAGCGAAGAAGAACACGAGGAACACCTCCGACTTGTGCTTGAACTTTTAAGACAAGAACGACTTTATGCCAAATTCTCTAAGTGTGAATTTTGGTTGAAGGAAGTTCAATTTCTTGGTCACGTTGTAAGTGACCAAGGTATTAAAGTCGATCCATCAAAAATCGAAGCCATTAGTAAATGGGAGGCTCCTACTACTCCTACTCACATTCGTCAATTATTGGGTCTCGCCGGATACTATCGTAGATTCATCAAAGATTTCTCTTTGGTCGCTCGTCCTCTAACCGCGTTAACTCATAAGGGAAGAAAATTCGATTGGGCAACCGAACAAGAATCCGCATTTCAAATCTTGAAAATGAAGCTAACCACCACTCCTATCTTGTCACTTCCCGAAGGTAATGATGATTTTGTTGTGTATTGCGATGCCTCGAAACATGGTTTTGGGTGCGTATTGATGCAACGAACGAAAGTCATTTCTTATGCTTCTCGACAACTCAAAGTTCATGAACGAAACTACACGACACATGATCTCGAACTCGGAGCCGTTGTCTTTGCACTTAAAATGTGGAGACACTATCTTTATGGAACCAAGAGTACTATCTTTACCGATCACAAAAGTCTCCAACACATCTTCGATCAAAAACAACTAAACATGAGACAACGAAGGTGGATTGAAACCTTAAACGATTACGATTGCGAGCTTCATTACCATCCTGGCAAGGCAAATGTAGTAGCCGATGCCTTAAGTTGAAAAGAAAGAGCGGTGCCTCTTAGTGTCCGAGCTTTAAACATTACCATCCACACAAACCTTAATAGCCAAATTCGGGTAGCCCAAGATGAGGCTCTCAAGGATGAGAACGTTTCACACGAGCTCTTGAACATTCTCGTCTCTTGATTCGAAGTTAGGGAGACCGGACTTCGATATTTCGTCGGAAGGATTTGGGTGCCTAGATATGGGGGCCTACGAAGCCTTATTTTAGATGAAGCCCATAAGTCACGATACTCGATTCACCCCGGTGCCAATAAGATGTATCACTACCTTAAAGAACAATATTGGTGGCCGAACATCAAAAGGGACGTAGCTACTTACGTTGCTAAGTGTTTAACATGTTCCAAAGTCAAAGCCGAACATCAAAGACCGTCCGGACTACTTCAACAACCCGAGATCCCGCAATGGAAGTGGGAAAGGATAACGATGAATTTTATCACCAAACTACCAAAAACAACGGGTGGTTATGATACCATTTGGGTTATTGTTGACCGTCTCACCAAATCCGCACACTTCCTAGCCATGAAAGAAATCGATACAATGGACAAACTTGCACAACTGTACATAAAGGAAATTGTATCCCGTCACGGTGTACCCTTATCAATGGAGAAACTTGCACAACTTTACATCAAGGAGATCGTAGCCAGACACGGTGTACCTTTATCGATTATCTCCGACCGAGATGGCCGTTTTGTTTCTAGATTTTGGCGTACCTTGCAAGAAGCGTTGGGAACGCGTTTAGACATGAGCACCGCGTATCATCCTCAAACCGATGGGCAAAGCGAACACACGATTCAAACCCTAGAGGACATGTTACGAGCTTGCGTGGTTGATTTTGGAAAAGCTTGGGACAAGCACTTACCTCCCGCCGAGTTCTCTTACAACAATAGTTATCACGCGAGTATTAAAGCCGCACCTTTTGAAGCGCTATATGGCCAAAAATGTCGTTCACCTCTTTATTGGGCCGAAGTGGGTGACGTACAAATCACCGGAACCGAACTCATTCACGAAACCACCGAGAAGATCGTACAAATCCGAGATAGGCTTCAGACGGCCCGGAGTCGTCAAAAGTGCTACACCGACAAAAGACGCAACGACCTCGAATTTCAAATCGGTGATTGAGTAATGTTAAAAGTCGCACCTTGGAAAGGTGTAATCCGTTTTGGGAAACGCGGGAAGCTAAATCCGCGGTATATTGGTCCTTTCAAAATCTTGGAGCGTATTGGAACCGTTGCTTATCGTTTAGATCTTCCGCCTCAATTGAACTCCGTTCATCCTACCTTCCATATATCTAACTTGAAAAAGTGTCTTGCCGAACCCGATATTGTCATCCCTCTCGAGGAACTTACTATTGATGACAAACTTCATTTTGTGGAGGAACCGGTTGAAATTGTGGACACATCCGTCAAGACATTGAAACAAACCCGAATTCTGATTGTTAAGGTCTGATGGAACGCCAAAAGAGGACCCGAGTTTATTTGGGAAAGGCGAGATCAAATGCAAAGGAAATACCCTCATCTATTCCCGGTTCCGGAGACGTCAGATTCCGAGGAAGAAACAACGACTACTACGCCTACTTAAATTTCGGGACGAAATTTCTTCTAAGGAGTAGGTAATGTAACATCCCGCTTTTTTCCGTTTACTTTTCTGTTTAATTATTTAAAGTCCGTTATATGTTTATAACACCTCCCGTTAATACGCGTTTTAAATTATCTTGTTTAGGTAATTCACGCACCCGATTAAAACTAGAGGGACCAATCTTGCCATGTGACCAAACTTTTGACTAGGTCAAAGTGGTCAAACCACTTCCATCCATTCATCTTTTTCATTTTCATTTTTCCTTTTCTCTTCATACTTTCCATTTTTCTTTCAATTCTCCAAACAAAGAAATCATCATCTAAATTCGTTCAAGCAAGCTTCAATCAAAACAAATTACATATTTGGAATCCTTGCAACTTCCTCTTCGATTTCATACCGATTTCATTACATTTGGGTAACTTTCTAAAATCACTAGATTTTGTGTTCTTGATGTTTTTAACTTATAAAGTTGTTAATTAGTGTCTATGGCTCAAGTCTAACATGAATATATGATTTATATGTTCGATTTTGTTATTTGAAGTAACTAGCATGAACATAAACTTTGGTGTGTTTGATTTGGTGATTTGGTTGTTTGAATGATGTTAAATGTTATAAATGCATGTATTAAATGTGTTCCTAACATCACTAGCTTCAATTTGATGTGTAGGTTGTTTTAGAAAACTTCATAAACATGATTAGTGATTTTGGTGAATTTGGGTTAGGGTTTGATAAGCTTGAAATGAATATTCGATGCATTGAATGCCATGAATTATTGTTAGTAAGTAGTTAGTTGTATTGTATGCTCGATTACCTACAAAACGGCGTGTTGTATGTATGCATTAAATGCCCGAATCATAAATGTGCACTTATCAAATTTGAGTATTAAATGTGTGCATTGATTGATCATTTGATTTGAAAAGTCGGTTATTGCAAATAATGTTTTCGGTTGGTGAAATGTGCTTAGTTGTCTTCCTTGTCAAAAGAGCTTTCCAACGATATAAGGTGCGAGTTCTAAGTGTTTGCGGTTTGTGTTTTGTGCATGAAAAGATTTTGGTTTGGACTTAGAAAAACTGAAACTGGCCAGGTACCAGCTCCCGTGTATTGTCGCGGCGCGACAATTGGGGGCCGCGGCGTGGCATAAGCCGTGTTCAGGTTCTGACCTCCTTGGTCAAAATAAGAAAAATGTTTGGCACACTATGGACCTCCGATTCACATGAGACTTGTTCTAACATGCTAATATATGAATAAAAACCTCAGAAAAATAGTTCGGGACCCGATCCGAACGTGTTGACTTTTTCGTTGACTTTGACCGACCAAAGTTTGACTTTTTGTCAAACTTAACCAAATGATTATGCAATCTTTCTAATTTGTTTCTATACTTGTATCTTGCATGAAACTTGACAATTTGATTCACATGCTACATAATCGAGTCGTATTGAGCCATAGGACTAATTGAACATCTTTGACTTATCGCGTTTACCGTTATTGATATGACCTATTTGTTTAGGTCAAGACTAGCATTGTCCTTTGCACACGTTACTTTGTGAAGTACTTTTCATACGTGCACTCAAGGTGAGATCATAGTCCCACTTTTACTCTTTTGAACTTATATTTGGGATGAGAAAACATAAACGTTTCTTTTTACTAAGTGAACACAAGTACAGGAAAACAAACATTCTACATTCGAGTTTAGAACAAAATCCTCAATTCGATTATCATTAGTTACACTTGCCGGGTGTAAGCGAGAACTTATGTTATATGGCCATATGGGTTTGACAAACCCTCATTCGGACGGTTCACTACCATTATTCGGATGAAATATATTTTCGAGAAACAGTGTATGTTCTAGCACTATTGTGATGGGGTACTATGGAAGGAAACGTTAAGCTTTGATAATTGGGTGCTCGTGAATATTAACTTTTAGAATGTATTACTCTTTTATCAATGTGGCAAATCTTGTGGTTCGACTTACATTTACTCACTTACTTATTTAAACCTATGATTTCACCAACGTTTTCGTTGACAGATTTCCTATGTTTTTCTCAGGTCCTTGATCATTAGGTGATACATGCTTCCGCACATTTCTTTTTGATACTTGCTTTGGATGTCGTGTATACTTGCATACGTGGAGCGTCTTTTGACTACTTTCAAATTGTGTCGCATATGTTTCATTTGTACTTTAAACTTTGTTATGTAACTAGTTGTCGAACTACTTTATAAACCTTGAAACATCCATACTTATGAAATGAATGCGACATGTTTTCGGTCAAACGTTGTCTTAAAGACTTATGACCATGTAACGGGACCTATGTAGTCGGCACCGTCAAACATTATTTGGTCGGGTCACTACAGATGGTATCAGAGCCTTGGTTGTAGGGATTTAGAGTTCATTGGTGTCGACCCCGAGTCATAGGGTACATTGGTGAGTCTAGACTACAACCGGCATATAGACTTGACGTAGGAATTACTTGACTACTTGTGCATTTATACTCGAACTCTCCTACTCATATCTATTCTTATTCTACCTTAATCTCACGTTGACTAATTTGATTGACACGCCACCTTGACTATATGAAGTAATGTCGAATGCACATATGAATTAGGGTAATATAATTTCCGGGATTATATTACGGTGACTCATATGAACGTTCCGACATTATGACATAAAGAATTTAAGGCGAGTCAAGGAAAATTTTCTCTCTATCTTTATTTCCATATCACGGTTAGTATTATTTAGAATACTAACCAACGGTATTCTTTTGTTTTGAAGGAACAATGTCTCCTCGCCGTGTGACATGCCGTGAAACTCCCGAACAAGCACTACAACGAATGGTGGCCACCGCCATTGAGGCGGCCATGGTCGGCCACTCCTCCAATAACAACAATAACAATAACAACAACAACAATCAAGGGGCCGGTAACTCAAGCGAATGGTGCTCCTACAAAGCTTTTATGGGGTGCAAACCTCACACTTATGATGGAACTGGGGGACCGGTTACTCTCACTCGATGGTTCAAACAAACGGAGGCCGTCTTTAGCATAAGCGGTTGTCGGGACCAAGATAAGGTCAAGTACTCCACCCACACTCTCGCCGGCGTCGCTCTTACATGGTGGAACACCTATGTACAATCGGTGGGTACCGATGAAGCTCATGCCCTCTCTTGGGCTGATTTAAGGGAAAAGATGATTGTTGAATATTTCCCTCGCGAAGAAACCCGAAAGCTCGAACAAGAGCTAAGAACTTTGAAGGCGGTCGGAAACGATCTCAAGGCCTACAATCAACGATTCGCCGAACTATCTTTGATGTGTCCTAACCTCGTGAACCCCGAATCTCAAAGGGTTGAACTCTATATGGATGGTCTTCCAAAGAGCATCAAACAAGGTGTGATGTCCTCCAAACCCGCTAATCACCAAGCCACTTTGAACATGGCCCGCCAATTTATTGAAACGGTTGATGAAATCGTAGTGCCGGCTCCTAAGGCCGAGGACAAATCAGGTGGCAACAAAAGGAAATGGGAAGCCACTCCATCAAGCAACTACAACAACAACACCTTCATCAAAAAGCCTTTCACCAACGACGGCAAGAAAGGTTATGCCGGAACTCATCCTTTTTACAACAAATGTCACAAGCACCACTCGGGTGAATGCGGCAAGCTAATGTGCCACCGGTGCCAAGGAGTTGGTCATAAGGCCAACAATTGCACAAGTGTTGCCCCCGTCGCTCGAAAGGTGCCCAATCTCCAAAAACGGTCACTTGTTATGAATGTGGCCAAACGGGCCATTATAGGAACGAATGGCCGAAGAAGAAGGCCAACCCCAACACACGCGGCCGAGCCTTCAACATTAACACCAAGGAAGCCCTGGATGACAATGAACTAGTCACGGATACGTTTCTTCTCAACAACACTTATGTTACTTGTTTATTCGATTCGGGTGCCGATAAGAGTTTTATATCCAAGACTTTGACTCATTCTTTTAGCACTCCACCACTTCCACTAGATACCACTTATACCATTGAAGTGGCCAACGGGAAACTATTGAGTGCCGACACATATTACCGGGGGTGTACGTTAAACATTTTGGGTAATGAGTTTGAAATTGACTTGATACCCATGGAACTAGGAAGCTTCGATGTAATAATCGGTATGAATTGGCTAGCCAAAATGAAATCTCACATTCTTTGTGATCTTAACGCAATATGAATTCCTATCGAGAATGGTGAACCTTTGATTGTTTATGGCGATAAGAGTTGCACCGGACTCAACCTCGTTTCGTGCATTAAAGTTAGAAAACTACTTCGTAAGGGTTGTTTTCCGATCCTTGCTCACGTTAAGAAAGTCAGGTCCGATGAGAAGCACATCGATGATGTGCCTATTGTTAGTGACTATTCCGATGTATTTCCCGACGAATTTCTGGGTATTTCATCTCATCGACCGGTTAAATTTCAAATCGATCTTATTCCAGGAGCCGCACCCATAGTACGTGCACCATATAGACTCGCTTCATTCAAAATGCAAGAATTGCAAAGTCAAATCCAAGAACTACTTGATCGTGGTTTTATCCAACCTAGTCATTCACCTTGGGGCGCTCCGATTTTATTTGTTAAAAAGAAAGACGGATCCCTACGAATGTGCATTGATTATCGTGAATTAAACAAATTGACGGTTAAGAATCGATATCCTCTTCCTCGCATCGATGACCTCTTTGATCAACTACAAGGGTCTTGTGTATATTCAAAAATCGATCTCCGTTCGGGTTATCATCAACTGAGGGTTAAGGGGGAAGATGTCTCCAAAACCACTTTCTGGACTCGTTATGGTAGTTATGAATTTCTTGTAATGCCATTTGGTCTCAATAACGCACCGGCGGTGTTCATGGATCTTATGAACCGCGTGTGCAAACCGTATCTTGACAAATTCGTTATCGTCTTCATCGATGATATTTTGGTTTATTCTAAAAGCGAAGAAGAACACGAGGAACACCTCCGACTTGTGCTTGAACTTTTAAGACAAGAACGACTCTATGCCAAATTCTCCAAGTGTGAATTTTGGTTGAAGGAAGTTCAATTTCTTGGTCACGTTGTAAGTGACCAAGGTATTAAAGTCGATCCATCAAAAATCGAAGCCATTAGTAAATGGGAGGCTCCTACTACTCCTACTTACATTCGTCAATTATTGGGTCTCGCCGGATACTATCGTAGATTCATCAAAGATTTCTCTTTGGTCGCTCGTCCTCTAACCGCGTTAACTCATAAGGGAAGAAAATTTGTTTGGGCAACCGAACAAGAATCCGCATTTCAAATCTTGAAAACGAAGCTAACCACCGCTCCTATCTTGTCACTTCCCGAAGGCAATGATGATTTTGTTGTGTATTGCGACGCCTCGAAACATGGTTTTGGGTGCGTGTTGATGCAACGAACGAAAGTCATTTCTTATGCTTCTCGACAACTCAAAGTTCATGAACGAAACTACACAACACATGATCTCGAACTCGGAGCCGTTGTCTTTGCACTTAAAATGTGGAGACACTATCTTTATGGAACCAAGAGTACTACCTTTACCGATCACAAAAGTCTCCAACACATCTTCGATCAAAAACAACTAAACATGAGACAACAAAGGTGGATTGAAACCTTAAACGATTACGATTGCGAGCTTCGTTACCATCCCGGCAAGGCAAATGTAGTAGCCGATGCCTTAAGTCAAAAAGAAAGAGCGGTGCCTCTTCGTGTCCGAGCTTTAAACATTACCATCCACACAAACTTTA
The DNA here is from genome assembly GCF_046630445.1 of Rutidosis leptorrhynchoides. NCBI lineage: Eukaryota > Viridiplantae > Streptophyta > Magnoliopsida > Asterales > Asteraceae > Rutidosis > Rutidosis leptorrhynchoides. The sequence goes on from NC_092336.1 coordinate 422,873,551, forward strand.
ATAGCCAAATTCGGGTAGCCCAAGATGAGGCTCTCAAGGATGAAAACGTTTCACACGAGCTCTTGAACATTCTCGTCTCTCGATTCGAAGTTAGGGAGACCGGACTTCGATATTTCGCCGGAAGGATTTGGGTGCCTAGATATGGGGGCCTACGAAGCCTTATTTTAGATGAAGCCCATAAGTCACGATACTCAATTCACCCCGGTGACAATAAGATGTATCACGACCTTAAAGAACAAAATTGGTGGCCGAACATCAAAAGGGACGTAGCTACTTACGTTGCCAAGTGTTTAACATGTTCCAAAGTCAAATCCAAACATCAAAGACCGTCCGGACTACTTCAATAACTCGAGATCCCACAATGGAAGTGGGAAAGGATAACGATGGATTTTATCACCAAACTACCAAAAACGACGGGCGGTTATGATACCATTTGGGTTATTGTTGACCGTCTCACCAAATCCGCGCACTTTCTCGCCATGAAGGAGACCGACAAAATGGAGAAACTTGCACAACTTTATATCAAGGAGATCGTAGCCCGACACGGTGTACCTTTATCAATTATCTCCGACCGAGATGGCTGTTTTGTTTCTAGATTTTGGCGTACCTTGCAAGAAGCGTTGGGAACGCGTTTAGACATGAGCACTGCGTATCATCCTCAAACTGATGGGCAAAGCGAACGCATGATTCAAACCCTAGAGGACATGTTACGAGCTTGCATGGTTGATTTTGGAAAAGCTTGGGACAAGCACTTACCTCTCGCCGAGTTCTCTTACAACAATAGTTATCACGCGAGTATTAAAGCCGCACCTTTTGAAGCGCTATATGGCCGAAAATATCGTTCACCTCTTTGTTGGGCCGAAGTGGGTGACGTACAAATCACCGGACCCGAACTCATTCACAAAACCACAGAGAAGATCGTACAAATCCGAGATAGGCTTCGGACGGCCCGGAGTCGTCAAAAGTGCTACACCAACAAAAGACGCAACGACCTCTAATTTCAAATCGGTGACCGAGTAATGTTAAAAGTTGCACCTTGGAAAGGTGTAATCCATTTTGGGAAACGCTGGAAGCTAATTCCGCTTTATATTGGTCCTTTCGAAATCTTAGAGCGTATTGGAACCGTTGCTTATCGTTTAGATCTTCCGCCTCAATTGAACTCCGTTCATCCTACCTTCCATATATCTAACTTGAAAAAGTGTCTTGCCGAACCCGATATCGTCATCCCTCTCGAGGAACTTACTATTGATGACAAACTTCATTTTGTGGAGGAACCGATTGAAATTGTAGACACCTCCGTCAAGACATTGAAACAAAGCCGAATTCCGATTGTTAAGGTCCGATGAAACCACAAAAGAGGACCCGAGTTTACTTGGGAAAGGCGAGATCAAATGCAAAGGAAATACCCTCATCTATTCCCGGTTCCGGAGACGTCAGATTCCGAGGAAGAAACAACGACTACTACGCCTACTTAAATTTCGGGACGAAATTTATTCTAAGGAGTAGGTAATGTAACATCCCGCCTTTTTCCGTTTACTTTTCCGTTTAATTATTTAAAGTCCGTCCCGCCTTTTTCCGTTTACTTTTCCGTTTAATTATTTAAAGTCCGTTATATGTTTATAACACCTCCCGTTAATACGCGTTTTAAATTATCTCGTTTAGGTAATTCACGCACCCGATTAAAACTAGAGGGACCAATCTGCCATGTGACCAAACTTTTGACTAGGTTAAAGTGGTCAAACCACTCCCATCCATTCATCTTTTTCATTTTCATTTTTCCTTTTCTCTTCATACTTTCCATTTTTCTTTCAATTCTCCAAACAAAGAAATCATCATCTAAATTCGTTCAAGCAAGCTTCAATCAAAACAAATTACATATTTGGAATCCTTGCAACTTCCTCTTCGATTCCATACTGATTTCATTACATTTGGGTAACTTTCTAAAATCACTAGATTTTGTGTTCTTGATGTTTTTAACTTATAAAGTTGTTAATTAGTGTCTATGGCTCAAGTCTAACATGAATATATGATTTATATGTTCGATTTTGTTATTTGAAGTAACTAGCATGAACATAAACTTTGTTGTGTTTGATTTGGTGATTTGGTTGTTTGAATGATGTTAAATGTTATAAATGCATGTATTAAATGTGTTCCTAACATCACTAGCTTCAATTTGATGTGTAGGTTGTTTTAGAAAACTTCATAAACATGATTAGTGATTTTGGTGAATTTGGGTTAGGGTTTGATAAGCTTGAAATGAATATCTGATGCATTGAATGCCATGAATTATTGTTAGTAAGTAGTTAGTTGTATTGTATGCTCGATTACCTACAAAACGGCGTGTTTTATGTATGCATTAAATGCCCGAATCATAAATGTGCACTTATCAAATTTGAGTATTAAATGTGTGCATTGATTGATCATTTGATTTAAAAAGTCGGTTATTGCAAATAAGATTTTCGGTTGGTGAAATGTGCTTAGTTGTCTTCCTTGTCAAAAGAGTTTTCCAATAATATATGGTGCGAGTTCTAAGTGTTTGCGGTTTGTGTTTTGTGCATGAAAAGATTTTGGTTTGGACTTAGAAAAACTGAAACTGGCCAGGTACCAGCTCCCGTGTATTGTCGCGGCGCGACAATTGGGGGCCGTGGCGCGGCATAAGCCGTGTCGAGGTTCTGACCTCCTTGGTCAAAATAAGAAAAATGTTTGGCACACTATGGACCTCCAATTCACATGAGACTTGTTCTAACATGCTTATATATGAATAAAAACCTCAGAAAAATAGTTCGGGAACCGACCCGAACGTGTTGACTTTTTCGTTGACTTTGACCGACCAAAGTTTGACTTTTTGTCAAACTTAACCAAATGATTATGCAATCTTTCTAATTTGTTTCTATACTTGTATCTTGCATGAAACTTGACAATTTGATTCACATGCTACATAATCGAGTCGTATTGAGCCATAGGACTAATTGAACATCTTTGACTTATCGCGTTTACCGTTATTGATACGACCTATTTGTTTAGGTCAAGACTAGCATTGTCCTTTGCACACGTTACTTTGTGAAGTACTTTTCATATGTGCACTCAAGGTGAGATCACAGTCCCACTTTTACTCTTTTGAACTTATATTTGGGATGAGAAAACATAAACGTTTCTTTTTACTAATTGAACACAAGTACAGGAAAACAAACATTCTACATACGAGTTTAGAACAAAATCCTCAATTCGATTATCATTAGTTACACTTGCCGGGTGTAAGCGAGAACTTATGTTATATGGCCATATGGGTTTGACAAACTCTCGTTCGGACGGTTCGCTACCGTTATTCGGATGAAATATATGTTCGAGAAACAGTGTATGTTCTAGCACTATTGTGATGGGGTACTATGGAAGGAAATGTTAAGCTTTGATAATTGGGTGCTCGTGAATATTAACTTTTAGAATGTATTACTCTTTTATCAATGTGGCAAATCTTGTGGTTCGACTTACATTTACTCACTTACTTATTTAAACCTATGATTTCACCAACGTTTTCGTTGATAGATTTCCTATGTTTTTCTCAGGTCCTTGATCATTAGGTGATACATGCTTCCGCACATTTCTTTTTGATACTTGCTTTGGATGTCGTGTATACTTGCATACGTGGAGCGTCTTTTGACTACTTTCAAATTGTGTCGCATATGTTTCATTTATACTTTAAACTTTGTTATGTAACTAGTTGTCGAACTACTTTGTAAACCTTGAAACATCCATACTTATGAAATGAATGCGACATGTTTTCGGTCAAACATTGCCTTAAAGACTTATGACCATGTAACGGGACCTAAATAGTCGGCGCCGTCAAACCTGATTTATCGCTACAGTGATCAACTTCGAGTTTCTACTCAACTCCATCTAAGTGATGCTCCATCCTTGCTATCCCAATGGGAAATATGCATACTTTATCCCACGGCTTTTCGGTGTAGGTGCGTAGGTTCCATAGGGTACGCATCGATGTTTAAATGTATCAGTGCATGTCTTCAAAACGCTCGGGTTCTTGCAATGCTTCAAGGTTCCTTTAAAGAGCTTCAAACGTGTCCTCATGTCGGACAAAGAATGATATAGGGCGATGTGAGGCGACTCTGAAGTCATTGGGTATAGATGAGCATCAACGGAAGATACTCCAACCTGGGGGGAATTTAAATGCCCTTCTGACATCTTAATGTATAAGATTGTTAGGGACCTAAGCCCAACTATGTTGTTAGGTCTCGAACGGATGGTGTAGGATGAAGGTAAATAGTATACCAGGTTGTGAGAAATGAGCATTATTCTGAGAGTTTGTACATTGTGTGTGGCCCATTACGGTGAGCATGGTAAGTGTGACAAGGCGTGGTTGCTCCGTCCATTCCACGAAGGGTTCCTCTTTCAAGGGATCTACTTTGGTTTGTGCATGCACCGAGGGGAATTCTTCTTCGATTACGCAAGGAATCGCTTCGTTCTCGGGATCGGGTGGATGGTGGTAACTGATGGATCATGATACAAGTCTCCAAAGTCGGATGAGTTGGGATGGATTGAGAAAATATCGTATGGTGCAAGAAATTTCAAAGTTTGTTTGGATACATGTGAGTTAACACTCGGCTCGATTAATTAGAAACGTTAGCACATAGTATATCATAGCGGCACACAATAGTAAGCTGCAATAGTAGTCTAAGGCAGTACATAACAGAGTAATGCTAGTAGTGTTATACAATAGTATCATATAATCGGTAGCAGATAACAGTAGCATGCAATGGTTACAGAACAAATCAACCCTAATCACTAATTGACTAAATGCTTTAAGTTCTTCTATAGAAACGAAAACGATTCAATGTGTTTAATTTGCATTTAACAGAACAAATAAACAAAAAAAAAATATACGGGGAGCTGTAACAGAAAAAAAAATCGAATAACAACTCAACACATGAATTCTAAAATTAGAACGTTTTAGATCAAAGTTTAAATACGAATTTTATTTAAAATCAATCCTAACATCTATCTCGATCATCCATTTAACTGGAGATGTCCAATATGAATCGAATTTTGACAAAATCAGAAAGGTTGACTTTTAAAGCAAAAACTTTGACTCCTAAATTTGTTTTCAATTCAATGAATTAGGAATTAAAACCTTCCAGATAGTTTTAGTAAAAGTTTTTGAACAACACAGCATTAATAGTTCTTACATCTGATTGAAAATCGACTTTGTTTGGAAAAAAACGACCAAGAACAGAGCGTACCTCCTGTTCTTCACTTATTCTGGTTAATTTCGATTAAACAGCAGTTGTTAAAGGGTCTGTGATTTGTAATGATAGTGTGAATTGGTTTGATATCATTTATCAAGTGGAAAGTTTGATATATAATCGAATTGAACTCGTCAAAACAGAATCATTCGTACATAAAGAAAATAAAAAAAATATATTAAAGAATAACACTGATTGTACTGAATTTTGTTGTGTTTTGGAATCAAAGGTAGACTTCTAACTAATTGGAGATAGGTACAAAAAAACGTATACAGTCAATTATGATTTGAACCGGATCTTGATTCCTTTTATATAAAGTTTTATTAATAATTATATTATTAATATTGATAGTTTTATAATAATAATAATACAAATACTAATAAAAATAATAGATTTAATAATAATAACAATAATAATATTATTAATAATATTTCTAATAATAATAACTATATTAATAATAATAACTAATAATGATACCAATAATCATAAAATGATAATTTAATAAATTTAACCATAATAATCATAATAGTAAGGATAACAATCATATTACTAATATTAACACTAATTATAATAATAATAATGCATAATTATTAATAGTAACTATAATTGGAATATTACTACTAATTACGATATGGATGATGATAACAGTGATACTAATAATAATAATAATAATAATAATAATAATAATAATAATAATAATAATAGTTATATAATTATTCAATCATATCAAGTTTCATATTTATATATTATACAAAGTAATATTGATATCACTGTTATTAATATCAAATATTATTCTAACAATAGTAATGAAAATAATAATAATATTAGTAAAGATGATAAATTAAATGCGTTATATTTCATATCTATATACTATCTATAATAATATAACTAATACTGATTTTAATCATTAACACTAATATTAGTATTAATAATGAAAGTAATAAAAATATTAATCTAATAACTATATTGTAACTTGTAATTACATACTTTACATTTTTTGTATTATTATATGATAACATTTATTGTATATTTATTATTTATATATTTTACAATATATATGTATATATATTATTGTTTATATAAAATCATTGATATATATATATATATATATATATATATATATATATATATATATATATATATATATATATATATATATTCTGATAGCAACTTAATTATTCTGTATATTATTTTATGTTTTTAATTCTAATGATTAAATTTGTATTTTATTATTTCATATTATTATATATACCTATCTTCAAATTAATTTATATATATACATACATATGTTACATATAAATTTACACAATGGTTCGTGACTCGTCGGGAATAATCAAAGGTTTAAATGTATCCATGTAAATGGTTAAAAATCTTGAGACTCTGTTTAACAGACTTTGCTTATCTTGTTGAAATCATATAAAGATCAAGTTTAAATTTGGTCGAAAATTCCCGGGTCATCACAGTACCTACCCGTTAAAGAAATTTCGTCCCCGAAATTTGATAGAGGTCGTCATGGATATCAATAAGAATGTTTTCATGACAAATATGAGTTGATAAATAGAGTTTTATCATCATTGAGTAATATGGATAAAACATTTCGTTTTTGCGAAGGGTACGAGTGAAGCTATCATGAAAGAGTGAAATGAGTAAATGTAGATTCGTAATATCTTTTGACGTAAACAGGATTGAATTTAGAAAATAGGGTGCGTCTTAACTATTGACGTTGTCTTGGTTGAATTTAGAAGATATGGTGCGTCATAGCTTTTGACGTAGAGGGTTGAATTCCGGAATTTAAGGGATTTAAAGAAGATCTTCAAAATCTAAAAGATTTGGTTCTTCGGCGAATAAGGAGATTAAGATCTCTATAATTAAATACGATGATCTACCTCGATTACTCTATCTGATATTTCCATTATAAATTAAACTTCTCCGTTCCATTATTCTCACCATTCCTGTACTTTCTTTCTTAGTTCATACATCCAAAAGATTGTGAAAATGCTTAATCCCATTCTAATCCTTGTTCTCATTCTGACTATCATAATGTTCGTTCTTCTTTTCCAACTTCCACCAGAAGAATCTGTTTATTTCTACTATGCTCTAGTGATTATTGTATTTATAATCCTCCCGTGTCTTTATATTGCTATACGCACTGATATTCACGGTTTGTAATTTATGTGTTGTTATTGGGCTGTATATCTTCCATGATATTTCGAAGTCCCTGCTTCTATCTTCTATGATCATTGTCATCCCCAGTTAATACTCCTTCCTCTTTGCTGCAATTTATACTCCAATTTCTATTTCTTTTGGAGCTTTGTCCCTTCGTTTCTTCTTTTTACGATTGGACATCTCTTGTAATGGTCCAGAATTCGTAAGTATGGAGTTTCGAATGACTATAATGTTCTAAACCAAAAAGAACGTAATAACACGATTTGATTTTCAAAGTTATCAAAAATACAGACGATAGAATTATCAGGAATATATTCTTCTTGATATGCTTGGAGGTTATGTAGAATGAAAGAATTATGTAACATGACACATGATGATGGTATAATCTACTGTGAACCATCATCACGTTTCATTAGAAACTCAGCATGACTTACTGTAATATAATCACGTTGATCAAGTGTCATTATATTATACTAATTCATGCATCAGTTCCCAACACTACTTTAAAAACATTCATATTTTAAGCTCGAAAGTTTACAGAATATAGAAACTAATAATTTCTATATGATGTAACATTGATAGTACGAGGAGATTTTTGATTTCAGATAAGAATAGTTATGAAAATATCTTCAGAAATATGGAGGATATTTATAATGAAAGATACGATGATATCTTGAAATTTCTAATATCGAGGGATGATGAAGAAGATTTATCCGTAAGGGTTTAGATTCGGAAGCAAGGTATTCGTTAAAGATTTCATCAGAAACAGAATCATTTGGATTCTTTGAAGTCAAACTTATTCTTTGTGATTTGTCCACGGCTTCTTTCATGGTTTCGCATAATCTGCTTTTCGGTACTAAATTTTCTATTGAATGTTTCCAATATAATGATACACAGGAAGTACGAAGAGGTATATAATTTCGGACGAGAATATTTATGAAAATATCCTCAGAAATATCGAAGATATTGATGATGATATTTTGAAATTTCTAAGTTCGATGGTTGATGGAGAAAGATTTTTCGCAAGATTTTAACATGATTTCGGAGCAAGATATTCTCTAAAGATTTCAACGGATCTAGATTTATCTGGGTTCTATGGATTTAGGGTATGTTACTTGTATTTCTCCTTGGTTTCCTTTATGGTTAGCTCAATCCGTTTTTCCGGTTCCAACTTTTCTGGGCTTTTCCAACATACTATTCTTTATCATCAAACTTTCGATGATTAAGGTCGTTTACGGTTGTCTATGGTTTCTGCTGCTTCATTCAGCTTTTTCAACATTCAGAGTATTGATTTGTAACTGAGTGCTTTTCAGAATTTCAAAATGAGAGATCATGATTCTAAGAGATAAATGTCATACATATAACTGTTGATGTAGATATGCTGTGAGTTTTCAAAGTGCTGATTGCTGATTTCTGGTAATTGTTATGGCAGTTCTTGTTACAAGATGCGGATGAGTACATGACGAGACTTCAATAGATAAATATAGTGATTTGTCGGAGGAATTTAAACTAAGGAGCGACAAGGTTGCTGGTACATTTACTGGTAATGTGGTGGAATATGAAAGAATTCTCCAGTATCAAAAGGGTAATTCTATATATCAGTATTATAGTGAGGCTACTTCGAACGAAAAGTCGAAGTTGACTTGCTGGAGCTGTGACAAAATTTGCTACTTTGAAAGGGATTACCAAGTTATTTTGGGTAATAATAACACTAAGGAATTAGCACAGCTACGCGTTAAACGTTTATTCAGTTTTCGAGAGTTTTCAGGTGCATAACTATACGCATCAATCTTTTCTTCCATAGATGAAATGTGGTGGGTTCATCCTCTCGATTGAGGTGTTTTCAAGAATCATGAAAGGTTTGAACGTAGAATGTAATCGTGAAGGTACAAATGAGGTTTAAGACGAAATCAAGTATCAACTTGAAGAATTGTTTAGTTTCATATGTTATAATCAATATTTTAATTCATTTTTAATTGTCCAATGTTGATAGTTCTTTGTTGATAGTCTACAGTCAGCAGTTCAATAATTTAATACATATTATTCGAATTAATTAATACATATCGTGACCAGTGTACAGGTCTCAGACTCGATCACAACTCAAATTATATATATTATTTGAGAATCAACCTCAACCCTGTATAGAGAACTCGATCATTACTGCATATAGAGTGTCTATGGTGATTCCAAATAATATATATAGATGCGTCGATATGATATGTCAAAACCTTGTATACGTGTCCCGATATTTAAAGTGCGTAAAATAAATAACAGAATTTAAATGACTATAAATTAAATGCGTAAAGTAAATAACAGAAATTAAATGACGATAAATAAAATTGAGATAATTAAATTGCGATAAATAAACTGCGATAAATAAAATGTAATCAGTTAGCTAGGAACAGTTAGCTAGGATTTTGTTAGCGTGGATTCTTAACAAAATTTCTCATAGTTAATTTGTTTGTTTCTAACAAATTTTATTTTGTCTAATGTTTTCTTCATTATGCCACTTGTTGGATTCTGATAGGTCAAAATCCAAATATGAAATTGAAGGAAAATGGTTATTCTGCTGTAAACGGATACGTATATCTGTGGTTGTAAATAGGATAGTAAATGATTGTTGAATCAGATTCGAAGAATGTACAATGTAACTTATTAATATGAAATCTAAATATTCCTCGGGTATTACCTACCCGTTAAAATATTTTCATCATTAACAGTTTGTACAAAAGAATTTTTAATTACAATCTTTATGAAAACATATATACATATATTTTCTTTAGATATAATCACGGATTTAATGAGTTAATGTGCTATTAATCTCATTTGATTTACCATTAGAACAAGAATATATAATCTCTAAAACATTAGAGATTACATAATTGCCATGTCGAACGAAAATAACATAGATAGAACGATACATAGAACGATGATTATACTCGAGGTACAGAATGAGATGTCGAAGCTGGTGATGCGGGTGTTGTTGTTGGTGGTACTAATGCTGTTGGTGCTAAGGTTGGTGATGTTACTGGTGTTGGTGATACGACTGGTGCTTGCAAATTGTGCACCGTGCTCTCTAAAGTTAACACTCGAGCTCGGAGTTCTTTAACTTCTTCTACTAACCCTGATTGGTTATTAGTGTGAGGTAGAGATCGGATATCTTCTCTAGTTCCGTTAATGGTAGTCTCAAGACGAAAAATTCTAGCACAAAAGGGTATAAACGGTGTTGCGAACAGGTTCGCCGGTGAGCGGGTCGAGTACTCCAAGGTTAGGTGGTAGATTCTGAAATGTCCCGTTCTTATTGATTAAAAACGTTCCATATTAATTGATTTCGTTGCGAGGTTTTGACCTCTATATGAGACGTTTTTCAAAGACTGCATTCATTTTAAAACAAACCATAACCTTTATTTCATAAATAAAGGTTTAAAAAGCTTTACGTAGATTATCAAATAATGATAATCTAAAATATCCTGTTTACACACGACCATTACATAATGGTTTACAATACAAATATGTTACATCGAAATCAGTTTCTTGAATGCAGTTTTTACACAATATCATACAAACATGGACTCCAAATCTTGTCCTTATTTTAGTATGCAACAGCGGAAGCTCTTAATATTCACCTGAGAATAAACATGCTTTAAACGTCAACAAAAATGTTGGTGAGTTATAGGTTTAACCTATATATATCAAATCATAACAATAGACCACAAGATTTCATATTTCAATACACATCCCATACATAGAGATAAAAATCATTCATATGGTGAACACCTGGTAACCGATATTAACAAGATGCATATATAAGAATATCCCCATCATTCCGGGACACCCTTCGGATATGATATAAATTTCGAAGTACTAAAGCATCCGGTACTTTGGATGGGGTTTGTTAGGCCCAATAGATCTATCTTTAGAGTTCGCGTCAATTAGGGTGTCTGTTCCCTAATTCTTAGATTACCAGACTTAATAAAAAGGGGCATATTCGATTTCGATAATTCAACCATAGAATGTAGTTTCACGTACTTGTGTCTATTTTGTAAATCATTTATAAAACCTGCATGTATTCTCATCCCAAAAATATTAGATTTTAAAAGTGGGACTATAACTCACTTTCACAGATTTTTTACTTCGTCGGGAAGTAAGACTTGGCCACTGGTTGATTCACGAACCTATAACAATATATACATATATATCAAAGTATGTTCAAAATATATTTACAACACTTTTAATATATTTTGATGTTTTAAGTTTATTAAGTCAGCTGTCCTCGTTAGTAACCTACAACTAGTTGTCCACAGTTAGATGTACAGAAATAAATCGATAAATATTATCTTGAATCAATCCACGACCCAGTGTATACGTATCTCAGTATTGATCACAACTCAAACTATATATATTTTGGAATCAACCTCAACCCTGTATAGCTAACTCCAACATTCACATATAGAGTGTCTATGGTTGTTCCGAAATATATATAGATGTGTCGACATGATAGGTCGAAACATTGTATACGTGTCTATGGTATCTCAAGATTACATAATATACAATACAAGTTGATTAAGTTATGGTTGGAATAGATTTGTTACCAATTTTCACGTAGCTAAAATGAGAAAAATTATCCAATCTTGTTTTACCCATAACTTCTTCATTTTAAATCCGTTTTGAGTGAATCAAATTGCTATGGTTTCATATTGAACTCTATTTTATGAATCTAAACAGAAAAGTATAGGTTTATAGTCGGAAAAATAAGTTACAAGTCGTTTTTGTAAAGGTAGTCATTTCAGTCGAAAGAACGACGTCTAGATGACCATTTTAGAAAACATACTTCCACTTTGAGTTTAATCATAATTTTTGGATATAGTTTCATGTTCATAATAAAAATCATTTTCTCAGAATAACAACTTTAAAATCAAAGTTTATCATAGTTTTTAATTAACTAACCCAAAACAGCCCGCGGTGTTACTACGACGGCGTAAATCCGGTTTTACGGTGTTTTTCGTGTTTCCAGGTTTTAAATCATTAAGTTAGCATATCATATAGATATAGAACATGTGTTTAGTTGATTTTAAAAGTCAAGTTAGAAGGATTAACTTTTGTTTGCGAACAAGTTTAGAATTAACTAAACTATGTTCTAGTGATTACAAGTTTAAACCTTCGAATAAGATAGCTTTATATGTATGAATCGAATGATGTTATGAACATCATTACTACCTTAAGTTCCTTGGATAAACCTACTGGAAAAGAGAAAAATAGATCTAGCTTCAATGGATCCTTGGATGGCTCGAAGTTCTTGAAGCAGAATCATGACACGAAAACAAGTTCAAGTAAGATCATCACTTGAAATAAGTTTGTTATAGCTATAGAAATTGAACCAAAGTTTGAATATTATTATTACCTTGTATTAGAATGATAACCTACTATAAGAAACAAAGATTTCTTGAGGTTGGATGATCACCTTACAAGATTGGAAGTGAGCTAGCAAACTTGAAAGTATTCTTGATTTTATGAAACTAGAACTTTTGGAATTTATGAAGAACACTTAGAACTTGAAGATAGAACTTGAGAGAGATCAATTAGATGAAGAAAATTGAAGAATGAAAGTGTTTGTAGGTGTTTTTGGTCGTTGGTGTATGGATTAGATATAAAGGATATGTAATTTTGTTTTCATATAAATAAGTCATGAATGATTACTCATATTTTTGTAATTTTATGAGATATTTCATGCTAGTTGCCAAATTATGGTTCCCACATGTGTTAGGTGACTCACATGGGCTGCTAAGAGCTGATCATTGGAGTGTATATACCAATAGTACATACATCTAAAAGCTGTGTATTGTACGAGTACGAATACGGGTGCATACGAGTAGAATTGTTGATGAAACTGAACGAGGATGTAATTGTAAGCATTTTTGTTAAGTAGAAGTATTTTGATAAGTGTCTTGAAGTCTTTCAAAAGTGTATGAATACATATTAAAACATTACATGTATATACATTTTAACTGAGTCGTTAAGTCATCGTTAGTCGTTACATGTAAATGTTGTTTTGAAACCTTTAGGTTAACGATCTTGTTAAATGTTGTTAACCCAATGTTTATAATATCAAAAGAGATTTTAAATTATTATATTATCATGATATTATGATGTACTAATATCTCTTAATATGATATATATACATTAAATGTCGTTACAACGATAATCGTTACATATATGTCTCGTTTCAAAATCATTAAGTTAGTAGTCTTATTTTTACATATGTAGTTCATTGTTAATATACTTAATGATATGTTTACTTATCATAATATCATGTTAACTATATATATAACCATATATATGTCATCATATAGTTTTTACAAGTTTTAACGTTCGTGAATCACCGGTCAACTTGGGTGGTCAATTGTCTATATGAAACATATTTCAATTAATCAAGTCTTAACAAGTTTGATTGCTTAACATGTTGGAAACATTTAATCATGTAAATATCAATCTCAATTAATATACATAAACATGGAAAAGTTTGGGTCACTACAGTACCTACCCGTTAAATAAATTTCGTCCCGAAATTTTATGCTGTTGAAGGTGTTGACGAATCTTCTGGAAATAGATGCGGGTATTTCTTCTTCATCTGATCTTCACGCTCCCAGGTGAACTCGGGTCCTCTACGAGCATTCCATCGAACCTTAACAATTGGTATCTTGTTTTGCTTAAGTCTTTTAACCTCACGAACCATTATTTCGACGGGTTCTTCGATGAATTGGAGTTTTTCGTTGAGTTGGATTTCATCTAGCGGAATAGTGAGATCTTCTTTAGCAAAACATTTCTTCAAATTCGAGACGTGGAAAGTGTTATGTACAGCCGCGAGTTGTTGAGGTAACTCAAGTCGGTAAGCTACTGGTCCGACACGATCAATAATCTTGAATGGTCCAATATACCTTGGATTTAATTTCCCTCGTTTACCAAATCGAACAACGCCTTTCCAAGGTGCAACTTTAAGCATGACCATCTCTCCAATTTCAAATTCTATATCTTTTCTTTTAATGTCAGCGTAGCTCTTTTGTCGACTTTGGGCGGTTTTCAATCGTTGTTGAATTTGGATGATCTTCTCGGTAGTTTCTTGTATAATCTCCGGACCCTTAATCTGTCTATCCCCCACTTCACTCCAACAAATCGGAGACCTGCACTTTCTACCATAAAGTGCTTCAAACGGCGCCATCTCAATGCTTGAATGGTAGCTGTTGTTGTAGGAAAATTCTGCTAACGGTAGATGTCGATCCCAACTATTTCCGAAATCAATAACACATGCTCGTAGCATGTCTTCAAGCGTTTGTATCGTTCTTTCGCTCTGCCCATCAGTTTGTGGATGATAGGCAGTACTCATATCTAGACGAGTTCCTAATGCTTGCTGTAATGTCTGCCAAAATCTTGAAATAAATCTGCCATCCCTATCCGAGATAATAGAGATTGGTATTCCATGTCTGGAGACGACTTCCTTCAAATACAGTCGTGCTAACTTCTCCATCTTGTCATCTTCTCTTATTGGCAGGAAGTGTGCTGATTTGGTGAGACGATCAACTATTACCCAAATAGTATCAAAACCACTTGCAGTCCTTGGCAATTTAGTGATGAAATCCATGGTAATGTTTTCCCATTTCCATTCTGGGATTTCGGGTTGTTGAAGTAGACCTGATGGTTTCTGATGCTCAGCTTTGACCTTAGAACACGTCAAACATTCTCCTACGTATTTAGCAACATCAGCTTTCATACCCGGCCACCAAAAATGTTTCTTGAGATCCTTGTACATCTTTCCCGTTCCAGGATGTATTGAGTATCTGGTTTTATGAGCTTCTCTAAGTACCATTTCTCTCATATCTCCAAATTTTGGTACCCAAATCCTTTCAGCCCTATACCGGGTTCCGTCTTCCCGAATATTAAGATGCTTCTCCGATCCTTTGGGTATTTCATCCTTTAAATTTCCCTCTTTTAAAACTCCTTGTTGCGCCTCCTTTATTTGAGTAGTAAGGTTATTATGAATCATTATATTCATAGATTTTACTCGAATGGGTTCTCTGTCCTTCCTGCTCAAGGCATCGGCTACCACATTTGCCTTCCCCGGGTGGTAACGAATCTCAAAGTCGTAATCATTCAATAATTCAATCCACCTACGCTGCCTCATATTCAGTTGTTTCTGATTAAATATGTGTTGAAGACTTTTGTGGTCGGTATATATAATACTTTTGACCCCATATAAGTAGTGCCTCCAAGTCTTTAATGCAAAAACAACCGCGCCTAATTCCAAATCATGCGTCGTATAATTTTGTTCGTGAATCTTCAATCGTCTAGACGCATAAGCAATCACCTTCGTTCGTTGCATTAATACACAACCGAGACCTTGCTTTGATGCGTCACAATAAATCACAAAATCATCATTCCCTTCAGGCAATGACAATATAGGTGCCGTAGTTAGCTTTTTCTTCAATAACTGAAACGCTTTCTCTTGTTCATCATTCCATTCAAATTTCTTCCCTTTATGCGTTAATGCAGTCAAGGGTTTTGCTATTCTGGAAAAGTCTTGGATGAACCTTCTGTAGTAACCAGCTAGTCCTAAAAACTGGCGTATGTGTTTCGGAGTTTTCGGGGTTTCCCACTTTTCAACAGTTTCTATCTTTGCCGGATCCACCTTAATACCTTCTTTGTTCACTATGTGACCGAGGAATTGAACTTCTTCCAACCAAAATGCACACTTTGAAAACTTAGCGTACAATTCTTCCTTCCTCAATACTTCTAACACCTTTCTCAAATGTTCACCGTGTTCTTGGTCATTCTTTGAGTAAATAAGTATGTCATCAATGAAAACAATGACAAACTTGTCAAGGTATGGTCCACACACTCGGTTCATAAGGTCCATGAACACAGCTGGTGCATTAGTTAAACCAAACGGCATGACCATAAACTCGTAATGACCGTAACGTGTTCTGAAAGCAGTCTTTGGAATATCATCTTCTTTCACCCGCATTTGATGATACCCGGAACGTAAGTCAATCTTTGAATAAACAGACGAGCCTTGTAGTTGATCAAATAAGTCGTTGATTCTCGGTAGTGGGTAGCGGTTCTTGATGGTAAGTTTGTTCAACTCTCGGTAGTCGATACACAACCTGAATGTACCATCTTTCTTCTTGACAAACAAAACAGGAGCTCCCCACGGTGATGTGCTTGGTCGAATGAAACCACGCTCTAAAAGTTCTTGTAATTGGCTTTGCAGTTCTTTCATCTCGCTGGGTGCGAGTCTGTAAGGAGCACGAGCTATTGGTGCAGCTCCTGGTACAAGATCTATTTGAAATTCAACGGATCGATGTGGGGGTAATCCCGGTAATTCTTTCGGAAATACATCGGGAAATTATTTTGCAATGGGAACATCATTGATGCTCTTTTCTTCAGTTTGTACTTTCCCGACGTGTGCTAGAACAGCATAGCAACCTTTTCTTATTAGTTTTTGTGCCTTCAAATTACTAATAAGATGTAGCTTCGTGTTGCCCTTTTCTCCGTACACCATTAAGGGTTTTCCTTTTTCTCGTATAATGCGAATTGCATTTTTGTAACAAACGATCTCTGCTTTCACTTCTTTCAACCAGTCCATACCGATTATCACATCAAAACTCCCTAACTCTACTAGTATCAAATCAATCTTAAATGTTTCGCTAACCAGTTTAATTTCTCGATTCCGACATATATTATCTGCTGAAATTAATTTACCATTTGCTAATTCGAGTAAAAATTTACTATCCAAAGGCGTCAATGGACAACTTAATTTAGCACAAAAATCTCTACTCATATAGCTTCTATCCGCACCCGAATCAAATAAAACGTAAGCAGATTTATTGTCAATAAGAAACGTACCCGTAACAAGCTCCGGGTCTTCCTGTGCCTCTGCCGCATTAATATTGAAAACTCTTCCACGGCCTTGTCCATTCATGTTCTCCTGGTTCGGGCAATTTCTAATAATGTGGCCCGGTTTTCCACATTTATAACAAACTACATTGGCATAACTTGCTCCGACACTACTTGCTCCGCCATTACTCGTTCCGACACCATTTGTTCCTTTCGTTCTATTAACCCCTGGTCCGTAGACCTCACACTTCGCCGCGCTATGACCATTTCTTTTACACTTGTTGCAAAATTTGGTGCAGAACCCCGAGTGATTCTTTTCACACCTTTGGCATAGCTGCTTCTGATTGTTGTTGTTGTTGCGGTTATTATTGTTGTTGGGATGATTGTTGTAGTTGCTGTTGTTGTTATTGTTGGGCCGTTTGTTGTAGTTGCGATTGATGTTGCGATTGTTGGGATAATTGTTGCGATTATTGTTGTAATTGCTGTTGTTATTGTATTGGTGATTCTTATCACCGTTTTCCTCCCACTTTCTTTTGACTTGCTTCACATTGGCCTCTTCAGCAGTCTGTTCTTTAATTCTTTCTTCAATTTGGTTCACGAGTTTGTGAGCCATTCTACATGCCTGTTGTATGGAGGCGGGCTCGTGTGAACTTATATCTTCTTGGATTCTTTCCGGTAATCCTTTCACAAACGCGTCGATCTTCTCTTCCTCATCTTCGAATGCTCCCGAACACAATAGGCACAATTCTGTGAATCGTCTTTCGTACGTGGTAATATCAAATCCTTGGGTTCGTAACCCTCTAAGTTCTGTCTTGAGCTTATTGACCTCGGTTTTGGGACGGTACTTCTCGTTCATCAAGTGCTTGAATGCTGACCACGGTAGTGCGTACGCATCGTCTTGTCCCACTTGCTCTAGATAGGTATTCCACCATGTTAACGCAGAACCTGTGAAGGTATGCGTAGCGTACTTTACTTTGTCCTCTTCAGTACACTTACTTATGGCAAACACCGATTCGACCTTCTCGGTCCACCGTTTCAATCCGATCGGTCCTTCGGTTCCATCAAATTCCAAAGGTTTGCAGGCAGTGAATTCTTTGTAGGTGCATCCTACACGATTTCCTGTACTGCTAGATCCAAGGTTATTGTTGGTATGTAGCGCAGCCTGTACTGCGGCTATGTTTGAAGCTAGAAAAGTACGGAATTCCTCTTCATTCATATTCACGGTGTGTCGAGTAGTCGGTGCCATTTCCTTCAAAATAGTTAAATGGAACAAGTTAATCATACAGAATATTAAGAGTAGTTAATAGTATTTCGTAGCATAATATGAACTCATTTATAAAAGCTTTTTCTTCATATTAGCATTTTATAAGTTTAAATTCGGGTAGTACCTACCCGTTAAGTTCATACTTAGTAGCTAATATACAATTCAACTACTACAATTCTATATGAAAAACTGATTATAATAATATTTCGCGTTCAAACTTTTATACAATATTTTACAAACTTACAATACCGCTTATTTTACATAAAGCATGAAATATAGCACACAATAACTTTGATACAAGATAGTTGTGAAGATAATTCTAACTAGTACACAAGTCGTTCAGCAAAGGCAATAAAGACACGTAATTCATACGTCCAGAAACAAGTCATGCATTCTGGTTTTACTAGGACTACTTCCCATCCTTGGTCTTGTGCAACATAACCGTTATGGCCGTTGATAAGACAGCGTGTTGTAACGTCGTCAAAGGGACGAGGGTTACGTAATGTCCAACAGTCCCGTAATAATCTAAAAACCTCATTTCTTACCCCAATTACTGACTCCGTCACTTGTGGAAACGTTTTGTTTAATAGTTGTAGCCCGATGTTCTTGTTCTCACTTTGGTGAGAAGCGAACATTACTAATCCGTAAGCATAACATGCTTCTTTATGTTGCATGTTAGCCGCTTTTTCTAAATCACGAAGTCCAATATTCGGATATATTGAGTCAAAATAATTTCTTAACCCGTTGCGTAAAATAGCATTTGGGTTCCCCGCAATATATGCGTCAAAGTAAACACATCGTAACTTATGGGTTTCCCAATGTGATATCCCCCATCTTTCAAACGAAAGTCTCTTATAAACCAAGACATTCTTGGAACGTTCTTCGAATGTCTTACAAACTGATCTCGCCTTAAATAGTTGTGCCGAGGAATTCTGGCCGACTCTAGACAAGATTTCATCAATCATGTCTCCGGGTAGGTCTCTTAAAATATTGGGTTGTCTATCCATTTTGTGTTTTTAAACTGTAAAATAGACAAGAGTTAGATTCATAAAAAAAAATACTTATTAATACAAGCAATTTTTACATATATCATAAAGCATAAGAACACTATATTACATATATTACACCACACGAATACAACTATCTTATTCCGACTCGCTCGTTTCTTCTTCTTCGGTTTTGGTTCGTTTTGCCAAGTTTCTAGGGATATATGATGTTCCCCTAATACGAGCCGTCGTTGTCCACATTGGTTTAGAAAAACCTGGTGGTTTAGAGGTTCCCGGGTCATTGTTACAACTTAAGGACTTCGGGGGTTGACGATACATATAAAGTTCATCGGGGTTGGAATTAGATTTCTCTATTTTTATGCCCTTTCCCTTATTATTTTCTTTTGCCTTTTTAAATTCAGTTGGGTAATTTCTATAACATCATCGAAATTCTCGTCGGAATCCGATTCATCGGAGAATTGGTAATCCTCCCAATATTTTGCTTCCTTGGCGGAAACACCATTGACCATAATTAACCTTGGTCGGTTGGTTGAGGATTTTCTTTTACTTAACCGTTTTATTATTTCCCCCACCGGTTCTATTTCTTCATCCGGTTCCGATTCTTCTTCTGGTTCCGATTCTTCTTCCGGTTCCGACTCTTCTTCCGGTTCCTCTTCGGGAACTTGTGAATCAGTCCACGAATCATTCCAATTTACATTTGACTCTTCATTATTATTAGGTGAGTCAATGGGACTTGTTCTAGAGGTAGACATCTATCACATAATATCAAACGCGTTAAGAGATTAATATATCACATAATATTCACATGTTAAAAATATATAGTTTCCAACAAAATTTGTTAAGCAATCATTTTTCAAGTAAACACGGTCGAAGTCCAGACTCACTAATGTATCCTAACAAACTCGATAAGACACACTAATGCAAAATTCTGGTTCTCTAAGACCAATGCTCGGATACCAACTGAAATGTCCCGTTCTTATTGATTAAAAACGTTCCATATTAATTGATTTCGTTGCGAGGTTTTGACCTCTATATGAGACGTTTTTCAAAGACTGCATTCATTTTAAAACAAACCATAACCTTTATTTCATAAATAAAGGTTTAAAAAGCTTTACGTAGATTATCAAATAATGATAATCTAAAATATCCTGTTTACACACGACCATTACATAATGGTTTACAATACAAATATGTTACATCGAAATCAGTTTCTTGAATGCAGTTTTTACACAATATCATACAAACATGGACTCCAAATCTTGTCCTTATTTTAGTATGCAACAGCGGAAGCTCTTAATATTCACCTGAGAATAAACATGCTTTAAACGTCAACAAAAATGTTGGTGAGTTATAGGTTTAACCTATATATATCAAATCATAACAATAGACCACAAGATTTCATATTTCAATACACATCCCATACATAGAGATAAAAATCATTCATATGGTGAACACCTGGTAACCGACATTAACAAGATGCATATATAAGAATATCCCCATCATTCCGGGACACCCTTCGGATATGATATAAATTTCGAAGTACTAAAGCATCCGGTACTTTGGATGGGGTTTGTTAGGCCCAATAGATCTATCTTTAGAGTTCGCGTCAATTAGGGTGTCTGTTCCCTAATTCTTAGATTACCAGACTTAATAAAAAGGGGCATATTCAATTTCGATAATTCAACCATAGAATGTAGTTTCACGTACTTGTATCTATTTTGTAAATCATTTATAAAACCTGCATGTATTCTCATCCCAAAAATATTTGATTTTAAAAGTGGGACTATAACTCACTTTCACAGATTTTTTACTTCGTCGGGAAGTAAGACTTGGCCACTGGTTGATTCACGAACCTATAACAATATATACATATATATCAAAGTATGTTCAAAATATATTTACAACACTTTTAATATATTTTGATGTTTTAAGTTTATTAAGTCAGCTGTCCTCGTTAGTAACCTACAACTAGTTGTCCACAGTTAGATGTACAGAAATAAATCGATAAATATTATCTTGAATCAATCCACGACCCAGTGTATACGTATCTCAGTATTGATCACAACTCAAACTATATATATTTTGGAATCAACCTCAACCCTGTATAGCTAACTCCAACATTCACATATAGAGTGTCTATGGTTGTTCCGAAATATATATAGATGTGTCGACATGATAGGTCGAAACATTGTATACGTGTCTATGGTATCTCAAGATTACATAATATACAATACAAGTTGATTAAGTTATGGTTGGAATAGATTTGTTACCAATTTTCACGTAGCTAAAATGAGAAAAATTATCCAATCTTGTTTTACCCATA
Organism: Rutidosis leptorrhynchoides; assembly: GCF_046630445.1. NCBI lineage: Eukaryota > Viridiplantae > Streptophyta > Magnoliopsida > Asterales > Asteraceae > Rutidosis > Rutidosis leptorrhynchoides. The sequence goes on from NC_092336.1 coordinate 422,895,454, forward strand.
ACTTCTTCATTTTAAATCCGTTTTGAGTGAATCAAATTGCTATGGTTTCATATTGAACTCTATTTTATGAATCTAAACAGAAAAGTATAGGTTTATAGTCGGAAAAATAAGTTACAAGTCGTTTTTGTAAAGGTAGTCATTTCAGTCGAAAGAACGACGTCTAGATGACCATTTTAGAAAACATACTTCCACTTTGAGTTTAATCATAATTTTTGGATATAGTTTCATGTTCATAATAAAAATCATTTTCTCAGAATAACAACTTTAAAATCAAAGTTTATCATAGTTTTTAATTAACTAACCCAAAACAGCCCGCGGTGTTACTACGACGGCGTAAATCCGGTTTTACGGTGTTTTTCGTGTTTCCAGGTTTTAAATCATTAAGTTAGCATATCATATAGATATAGAACATGTGTTTAGTTGATTTTAAAAGTCAAGTTAGAAGGATTAACTTTTGTTTGCGAACAAGTTTAGAATTAACTAAACTATGTTCTAGTGATTACAAGTTTAAACCTTCGAATAAGATAGCTTTATATGTATGAATCGAATGATGTTATGAACATCATTACTACCTTAAGTTCCTTGGATAAACCTACTGGAAAATAGAAAAATGGATCTAGCTTCAATGGATCCTTGGATGGCTCGAAGTTCTTGAAGCAGAATCATGACACGAAAACAAGTTCAAGTAAGATCATCACTTGAAATAAGATTGTTATAGTTATAGAAATTGAACCAAAGTTTGAATATGATTATTACCTTGTATTAGAATGATAACCTACTGTAAGAAACAAAGATTTCTTGAGGTTGGATGATCACCTTACAAGATTGGAAGTGAGCTAGCAAACTTGAAAGTATTCTTGATTTTATGAAACTAGAACTTTTGGAATTTATGAAGAACACTTAGAACTTGAAGATAGAACTTGAGAGAGATCAATTAGATGAAGAAAATTGAAGAATGAAAGTGTTTGTAGGTGTTTTTGGTCGTTGGTGTATGGATTAGATATAAAGGATATGTAATTTTGTTTTCATATAAATAAGTCATGAATGATTACTCATATTTTTGTAATTTTATGAGATATTTCATGCTAGTTGCCAAATTATGGTTCCCACATGTGTTAGGTGACTCACATGGGCTGCTAAGAGCTGATCATTGGAGTGTATATACCAATAGTACATACATCTAAAAGCTGTGTATTGTACGAGTACGAATACGGGTGCATACGAGTAGAATTGTTGATGAAACTGAACGAGGATGTAATTGTAAGCATTTTTGTTAAGTAGAAGTATTTTGATAAGTGTCTTGAAGTCTTTCAAAAGTGTATGAATACATATTAAAACATTACATGTATATACATTTTAACTGAGTCGTTAAGTCATCGTTAGTCGTTACATGTAAATGTTGTTTTGAAACCTTTAGGTTAACGATCTTGTTAAATGTTGTTAACCCAATGTTTATAATATCAAAAGAGATTTTAAATTATTATATTATCATGATATTATGATGTACTAATATCTCTTAATATGATATATATACATTAAATGTCGTTACAACGATAATCGTTACATATATGTCTCGTTTCAAAATCATTAAGTTAGTAGTCTTATTTTTACATATGTAGTTCATTGTTAATATACTTAATGATATGTTTACTTATCATAATATCATGTTAACTATATATATAACCATATATATGTCATCATATAGTTTTTACAAGTTTTAACGTTCGTGAATCACCGGTCAACTTGGGTGGTCAATTGTCTATATGAAACATATTTCAATTAATCAAGTCTTAACAAGTTTGATTGCTTAACATGTTGGAAACATTTAATCATGTAAATATCAATCTCAATTAATATACATAAACAAGGAAAAGTTCGGGTCACTACAGATTCGGTTCATGATATGGAGTACCTTCTTCCCTTCTCCATAGGGTGAGTATGTCACGAACCCACCCCCATTTTCTCCAGTAATCCCGGTAGTTGATTGGTTGGTGTGCTCCTGTCACGCTGTCTTCGGAGTCAGAGGAACTTCGTAGAGGCCATCTTATGCGATCTCAGGAAAGATTTTTGGTATGAAGAGTTTAGTGACAGAAATTGATAGTTGGATGGTATTCTCAATGCATAGTTTGCATAGATATATATAGTACCAGGATCCCTTAAATTAAGGAGAAATTTACGAGAGATATCAGGCAAGGTCTACAGTAACAGATACGCTAAGATATGAATTTTATCTATACACTATTCATGCAGTCAATGCAGTAAAACGTGTCTAGACTAAGAGTAATGAGTAAGTGATTTCCTAAGGATGATAAGCAGATGATTTTCGACAAAAATGATAAGCAAAACTTTTGACATGCAGACACGGTCGAAGTCCAGACTCACTAATGCATCCTAACAACTATCAGTTAGACATACTAATGCAAGACCTGGTTCGCTAAGACCACCGCTCTGATACCAACTGAAAGGACCCGTCCTAATCCATCTGGACGAAGTCCATATTGATTATAAACGATTCATAATAGTTGATTACATCGCGAGGTACTTGACCTCTAAATGATAAATTTTACAAACATTGCATTCGTTTTTAAAAGACAAACTTTCATTACATCGAAAGTTGACAGGTATGCATACCATTTCATAATATCCAACTATAAATGACTTAATCTGTCATTAACTTAATAATCTCTAATGAACTTCAATGACTCGAATGCAACGTCTTTCGAAATATGTCATGAATGACTCCAAGTAAAATCCTTAAAATGAGCTAATGCACAGCGGAAGATTTCTTTCAAACCTGAGAATATACATGTTTTCAAGTGTCAACCAAAAGGGTTGGTGAGTTCATTAGTTTATAGTAATCATTTCATTTTCATCATTTTCATAGACCACAAGATTTCATTTATTATAAAACGTGCAGAAGTCCCATTCCAACTGCACGAAAAATATCTTTCATATGAAGAACACCTGGTGAGGATTCAAAATATAATAGTAACCATCTGTGCTGGTCTTTCACCCCACGACTGAATACATGTGCCTTCAAAATATAGAACCTCTGTGCCAGTCTTTACACCCCACGGTTGAACACATGTTTGAAAAATATAGGACAACCGGTGCCAAAATGTCGTAAATAATAAACCATCCACCCGGCTCGGGAGCTCATACGCTCTAACGAAAACTGGGAGCTAATGCGTGTCATAATAATCAACCCCAATCCCAGATAATTCTATCATAGAATGCAGTTAAGGTACTTGTGTCTATTGCGTCAAACATTTATAAAAGCGCATGTATTCTCAGTCCCAAAAATGTAAAGAGTAAAAAAGGGAATCAAATGAAACTCACCATAATGTATTTTGTAGTAAAAATACATATAACGATAATTAACAACTGAACAATGCAGGGTTGGCCTCGGATTCACGAACCTATATTATTTGTGTATATATATCAATACACATAATCGCAATCGACTAAGTTTATATATATAACTTATTAATTATATCCTTTTTACATTAATAGTATATTTAGGTTTCATATAAAAATTCTTTGTTAGGTTGTATGTGTTAACTATATTTTTGTATATATATTTCATTTGTTTATCAAAAACATAGTTCTAATTATACTAAGTTAATATTAGCAAGGATAAAAATAATGATAATAACGTTATTAATATACTTATGTTAATAATAATAGTTCTACTATATCTATAAATGGTAATAATACTAATATTTATGAAAGTACTAATAAATCGTATCACTTTTATAATAATAATACTAGTGATAATGATAATAATAGTAGTAGTCATAATTGTGATTCTTAATTATGTTAGAAATGATAAACTTTATTAGTAATAATGATAATAAATATAATAGCTAAGATTAACAATAATATTAACAATAATGGTAATACTTATAATAATAATAATAATAATATTAACACTAATAATTACTAAATAATAATGCTAATAATAATAATAATAATAATAACAATAATACTTGAATTAGTAACAATACTTAATAATACATAATAATAATAATAATAATGACAATCATAATAATAATAATAATAATAATAATAATAATAATAATAATAATAATAATAATAATAATAATAATAATAATAATAATAATAATAAAAGTGATATGGAAATTAAATACTACCTCAAAAGAAGCTTAAAAAGAAATTGTCGCGAACCGGACTCGAACACCCGACCTCTCGAATACCTAAAACATCCCTAGACCGTCCCTCTGTCTCTGCTTTTCTAGTTTACTTCACGAATTAAATGTATATAAAATGGGTTCTGTTTAACTTCATCTTCTTCAAGATTTAAATTGCTCAGAGACCAAATCAACCAGAATCACTAATTGACTAAATGCTTTAAGTTCTTCTATAGAAATGAAAATGATTCAATGTGTTTAATTTTCATTTAACAGAACAAATAAACAAAAAAAAAATATACGGGGAGCTGTAATAGAAAAAAAAATCGAATAACAACTCAACACATGAATTCTAAAATTAGAACGTTTTAGATCAAAGTTTAAATACGAATTTTATTTAAAATCAATCCTAACATCTATCTCGATCATCCATTTAACTGGATATGTCCAATATGAATCGAATTTTGACAAAATCAGAAAGGTTGACTTTTAAAGCAAAAACTTTGACTCCTAAATTGGTTTTCAATTCAATGAATTAGGAATTAAAACCTTCCAGATAGTTTTAGTAAAAGTTTTTGAACAACACAGCATTAATAGTTCTTACATCTGATTGAAAATCGACTTTGTTTGGAAAAAAATGACCAAGAACAGAGCGTACCTCCTGTTCTTCACTTATTCTGGTTAATTTCGATTAAACAGCAGTTGTTAAAGGGTCTGTGATTTGTATTGATAGTGTGAATTGGTTTGATATCATTTATCAAGTGGAAAGTTTGATATATAATCGAATTGAACTCGTCAAAACAGAATCATTCGTACATAAAGAAAATAAAAAAATATATATTAAAGAATAACACTGATTGTACTGAATTTTGTTGTGTTTTGGAATCAAAGGTAGACTTCTAACTAATTGGAGATAGGTACAAAAAAACGTATACAGTCAATTATGATTTGAACCGGATCTTGATTCCTTTTATATAAAGTTTTATTAATAATTATATTATTAATATTGATAGTTTTATAATAATAATATAAATACTAATAAAAATAATAGATTTAATAATAATAACAATAATAATATTATTAATAATATTTCTAATAATAATAACTATATTAATAATAATAACTAATAATGATACCAATAATCATAAAATGATAATTTTAATAAATTTAACCATAATAATCATAATAGTAAGGATAACAATCATATTACTAATATTAACACTAATTATAATAATAATAATGCATAATTATTAATAGTAACTATAATTGGAATATTACTACTAATTACGATATGGATGATGATAACAGTGATACTAATAATAATAATAATAATAATAATAATAATAAAAATAATAATAATAATAATAATAATAATAATAATAATAATAATAATAATAATAATAATAATAATTGTTATATAATTATTCAATCATATCAAGTTTCATATTTATATATTATACAAAGTAATATTGATATCACTGTTATTAATATCAAATATTTATTCTAACAATAGTAATGAAAATAATAATAATATTAGTAAAGATGATAAATTAAATGCGTTATATTTCATATCTGTATACTATCTATAATAATATAACTAATACTGATTTTAATTATTAACACTAATATTAGTATTAATAATGAAAGTAATAAAAATATTAATCTAATAACTATATTGTAACTTGTAATTACATACTTTACATTTTTTGTATTATTATATGATAACATTTATTGTATATTTATTATTTATATATTTTACAATATATATGTATATATATTATTGTTTATATAAAATCATTGATATATATATATATATATATATATATATATATATATATATATATATATATATATATATATATATATATATATTTATTCTGATAGCAACTTAATTATTCTGTATATTATTTTACGTTTTTAATTCTAATGATTAACTTTGTATTTTATTATTTCATATTATTATATATACCTATCTTCAAATTAATTTATATATATACATACATATGTTACATATAAATTTACACAATGGTTCATGACTCGTCGGGAATAATCAAAGGTTTAAATGTATCCATGTAAATGGTTAAAAATCTTGAGACTCTGTTTAATAGACTTTGCTTATCTTGTTGAAATCATATAAAGATCAAGTTTAAATTTGGTCAGAAATTCCCGGGTCATCACAGTACCTACCCGTTAAAGAAATTTCGTCCCCGAAATTTGATAGAGGTCGTCATGGATATCAATAAGAATGTTTTCATGACAAATATGAGTTGATAAATAGAGTTTTATCATCGTTGAGTAATATGGATAAAACATTTCGTTTTTGTGAAGGGTACGAGTGAAGCTATCATGAAAGAGTGAAATGAGTAAATGTAGATTCGTAATATCTTTTGACGTAAACAGGATTGAATTTAGAAAATAGGGTGCGTCTTAACTATTGACGTTGTCTTGGTTGAATTTAGAAGATATGGTGCGTCATAGCTTTTGACGTAGAGGGTTGAATTCCGGAATTTAAGGGATTTAAAGAAGATCTTCAAAAACTAAAAGATTTGGTTCTTCGGCGAATAAGGAGATTAAGATCTCTATAATTAAATACGATGATCTACCTCGATTACTCTATCTGATATTTCCATTATAAATTAAACTTCTCCGTTCCATTATTCTCACCATTCCTGTACTTTCTTTCTTAGTTCATACATCCAAAAGATTGTGAAAATGCTTAATCCCATTCTAATCCTTGTTCTCATTCTGACTATCATAATGTTCGTTCTTCTTTTCTAACTTCCACCAGAAGAATCTGTTTATTTCTACTATGCTCTAGTGATTATTGTATTTATAATCCTCCCGTGTCTTTATATTGCTATACGCACTGATATTCACGGTTTGTAATTTATGTGTTGTTATTGGGCTGTATATCTTCCATGAAATTTTGAAGTCCCTGCTTCTATCTTCTATGATCATTGTCATCCCCAGTTAATACTCCTTCCTCTTTGCTACGATTTATACTCCAATTTCTATTTCTTTTGGAGCTTTGTCCCTTCGTTTCTTCTTTTTACGATTGGACATCTCTTGTAATGGTCCAGAATTCGTAAGTATGGAGTTTCGAATGACTATAATGTTCTAAACCAGAAAGAACGTAATAACACGATTTGATTTTCAAAGTTATCAAAAATACAGACGATAGAATTATCAGGAATATATTCTTCTTGATATGCTTGGAGGTTATGTAGAATGAAAGAATTATGTAACATGACACATGATGATGGTATAATCTACTGTGAACCATCATCACGTTTCATTAGAAACTCAGCATGACTTACTGTAATATAATCACGTTGATCAAGTGTCATTATATTATACTAATTCATGCATCAGTTCCCAACACTACTTCAAAAACATTCATATTTTAAGCTCGAAAGTTTACAGAATATAGAAACTAATAATTTCTATATGATGTAACATTGATAGTACGAGGAGATTTTTGATTTCAGATAAGAATAGTTATGAAAATATCTTCAGAAATATGGAGGATATTTATAATGAAAGATACGATGATATCTTGAAATTTCTAATATCGAGGGATGATGAAGAAGATTTATCCGTAAGGGTTTAGATTCGGAAGCAAGGTATTCGTTAAAGATTTCATCAGAAACAGAATCATTTGGATTCTTTGAAGTCAAACTTATTCTTTGTGATTTGTCCACGGCTTCTTTCATGGTTTCGCATAATCTGCTTTTCGGTACTAAATTTTCTATTGAATGTTTCCAATATAATGATACACAGGAAGTACGAAGAGGTATATAATTTCGGACGAGAATATTTATGAAAATATCCTCAGAAATATCGAAGATATTGATGATGATATTTTGAAATTTCTAAGTTCGATGGTTGATGGAGAAAGATTTTTCGCAAGGTTTTAACATGATTTCGGAGCAAGATATTCTCTAAAGATTTCAACGGATCTAGATTTATCTGGGTTCTATGAATTTAGGGTATGTTACTTGTATTTCTCCTTGGTTTCCTTTATGGTTAGCTCAATCCGTTTTTCCGGTTCCAACTTTTCTGGGCTTTTCCAACATACTATTCTTTATCATCAAACTTTCAATGATTAAGGTCGTTTACGGTTGTCTATGGTTTCTGCTGCTTCATTTAGCTTTTTCAACATTCAGAGTATTGATTTGTGACTGAGTGCTTTTCAGAATTTCAAAATGAGAGATCATAATTCTAAGAGATAAATGTCATACATATAACTGTTGATGTAGATATGCTGTGAGTTTTCAAAGTGCTGATTTCTGATTCCTGGTAATTGTTATGGCAGTTCTTGTTACAAGATGCGGATGAGTACATGACGAGACTTCAATAGATAAATATAGTGATTTGTCGGAGGAATTTAAACTAAGGAGCGACAAGGTTGCTGGTACATTTACTGGTAATGTGGTGGAATATGAAAGAATTCTCCAGTATCAAAAGGGTAATTGTATATATCAGTATTATAGTGAGGCTACTTCGAACGAAAAGTCGAAGTTGACTTGCTGGAGCTGTGACAAAATTTGCTACTTTGAAAGGGATTACCAAGTTATTTTGGGTAATAATAACACTAAGGAATTAGCACAGCTACGCGTTAAACGTTTATTCAGTTTTTGAGAGTTTTCAGGTGCATAACTATACGCATCAATCTTTTCTTCCATAGATGAAATGTGGTGGGTTCATCCTCTCGATTGAGGTGTTTTCAAGAATCATGAAAGGTTTGAACGTAGAATGTAATCGCGAAGGTACAAATGAGGTTTAAGACGAAATCAAGTGGCAACTTGAAGAATTGTTTAGTTTCATATGTTATAATCAATATTTTAATTCATTTTTAATTGTCCAATGTTGATAGTTCTTTGTTGATAGTCTACAGTCAGCAGTTCAATAATTTAATACATATTATTCGAATTAATTAATACATATCGTGACCAGTGTACAGGTCTCAGACTCGATCACAACTCAAATTATATATATTATTTGAGAATCAACCTCAACCCTGTATAGAGAACTCGATCATTACTGCATATAGAGTGTCTATGGTGATCCCAAATAATATATATAGATGCGTCGATATGATATGTCAAAACCTTGTATACATGTCCCGATATTTAAAGTGCGTAAAATATATAACAGAATTTAAATGACTATAAATTAAATGCGTAAAGTAAATAACAGAAATTAAATGACGATAAATAAAATTGCGATAATTAAATTGCGATAAATAAAATGTAATCAGTTAGCTAGGAACAGTTAGCTAGGATTTTGTTAGCGTGGATTCTTAACAAAATTTCTCATAGTTAATTTGTTTGTTTCTAACAAATTTTATTTTGTCTAATGTTTTCTTCATTATGCCACTTGTTGGATTCTGATAGGTCAAAATCCAAATATGAAATTGAAGGAAAATGGTTATTCTGCTGTAAACGGATACGTATATCTGTGGTTGTAAATAGGATAGTAAATGATTGTTGAATCAGATTCGAAGAATGTACAATGTAACTTATTAATATGAAATCTAAATATTCCTCGGGTATTACCTACCCGTTAAAATATTTTCATCATTAACAGTTTGTACAAAAGAATTTTTAATTACAATCTTTATGAAAACATATATACATATATTTTCTTCAGATATAATCACGGATTTAATGAGTTAATGTGCTATTAATCTCATTTGATTTACCATTAGAACAAGAATATATAATCTCTAAAACATTAGAGATTACATAATTGCCATGTCGAACGAAAATAACATAGATAGAACGATACATAGAACGATGATTATACTCGAGGTACAGAATGAGATGTCGAAGCTGGTGATGCGGGTGTTGTTGTTGGTGGTACTAATGCTGTTGGTGCTAAGGTTGGTGATGTTACTGGTGTTGGTGATACGGCTGGTGCTTGAAAATTGTGCACCGTGCTCTCTAAAGTTAACACTCGAGCTCGGAGTTCTTTAACTTCTTCTACTAACCCTGGTTGGTTATCAGTGTGAGGTAGACAACGGATATCTTCTCTAGTTCCGTTAATGGTAGTCTCAAGATGAAAAATTCTGGCACAAAAGGGTATAAACGGTGTTGCGAACAGGTTCGCTGGTGAGCGGGTCGAGTACTCCAATGTTAGGTGGTAGATTCGGTTCATGATATGGAGTACCTTTTTCCCTTCTCCATAGGGTGAGTATGTCGCGAACCCACCCCCATTTTCTCCAGTAATCCCGGTATTTGATTGGTTGGTGTGCTCCTGTCACGCTGTCTTCGGAGTCAGAGGAACTTCGTAGAGGTCATCTTATGCGATCTCAGGAAAGATTTTTGGTATGAAGAGTTTAGTGACAGAAATTGATAGTTGGATGGTATTCTCAATGCATAGTTTGCATAGATATATATAGTACCAGGATCCCTTAAATTAAGGAGAAATTTACGAGAGATATCAGGCAAGGTCTACAGTAACAGATACGCTAAGATATGAATTTTATCTATACACTATTCATGCAGTCAATGCAGTAAAACGTGTCTAGACTAAGAGTAATGAGTAAGTGATTTCCTAAGGATGATAAGCAGATGATTTTCGACAAATATGATAAGCAAAACTTTTGACATGCAGACACGGTCGAAGTCCAGACTCACTAATGCATCCTAACAACTATCAGTTAGACATACTAATGCAAGACCTGGTTCGCTAAGACCACCGCTCTGATACCAACTGAAAGGACCCGTCCTAATCCATCCGGACGAAGTCCATATTGATTATAAACGATTCATAATAGTTGATTACATCGCGAGGTACTTGACCTCTAAATGATACATTTTACAAACATTGCATTCGTTTTTAAAAGACAAACTTTCATTACATCGAAAGTTGACAGGTATGCATACCATTTCATAATATCCAACTATAAATAACTTAATCCGTCATTAACTTAATAATCTCTAATGAACTTCAATGACTCGAATGTAACGTCTTTCGAAATATGTCATGAATGACTCCAAGTAAAATCCTTAAAATGAGCTAATGCACAGCGGAAGATTTCTTTCAAACCTGAGAATAAACATGTTTTCAAGTGTCAACCAAAAGGGTTGGTGAGTTCATTAGTTTATAGTAATCATTTTATTTTCATCATTTTAATAGAACACAAGATTTCATTTATTATAAAACGTGCAGAAGTACCATTCCAACTGCACGAAAAATATCTTTCATATGAAGAACACCTGGTGAGGATTCAAAATATAATAGTAACCATCTGTGCCGGTCTTTCACCCCACGGCTGAATACATGTGCCTTCAAAATATAGAACCTCTGTGCCGGTCTTTACACCCCACGGCTGAACACATGTTTGAAAAATATAGGACAACCGGTGCCAAAATGTCGTAAATAATAAACCATCCACCCGGCTCGGGAGCTCATACGCTCTAACGGAAACCGGGAGCTAATGCGTGTCATAATAATCAACCCTAATCCCAGATAATTCTATCATAGAATGCAGTTAAGGTACTTATGTCGATTGCGTCAAACATTTATAAAAGCGCATGTATTCTCAGTCCCAAAAATGTAAAGAGTAAAAAAGGGAATCAAATGAAACTCACCATAATGTATTTTGTAGTAAAAATACATATAACGATAATTAACAACTGAACAATGCAGGGTTGGCCTCGGATTCACGAACCTATATTATTTGTGTATATATATCAATACACATAATCGCAATCGACTAAGTTTATATATATAACTTATTAATTATATCCTTTTTACATTAATAGTATATTTAGGTTTCATATAAAAATTCTTTGTTAGGTTGTATGTGTTAACTATATTTTTGTATATATATTTCATTTGTTTATCAAAAACATAGTTCTAATTATACTAAGTTAATATTAGCAAGGATAAAAATAATGATAATAACGTTATTAATATACTTATGTTAATAATAATAGTTCTACTATATCTATAAATGGTAATAATACTAATGTTTATGAAAGTACTAATAAATCGTATCACTTTTATAATAATAATACTAGTGATAATAATAATAATAGTAGTAGTCATAATTGTGATTCTTAATTGTGTTAGAAATGATAAACTTTATTAGTAATAATGAAAATAAATATAATAGCTAAGATTAACAATAATATTAACAATAATGGTAATACTTATAATAATGATAATAATATTAACACTAATAATTACTAAATATTAATGCTAATAATAATAATAATAATAACAATAATACTTGAATTAGTAACAATACTTAATAATACATAATAATAAACAATCATAATAATAATAATAATAATAATAATAATAACAATAATAATAATAATAATAATAATAATAATAAAAGTGATATGGAAATTAAATACTACCTCAAAAGAAGCTTAAAAAGAAATTGTGACGAACCGGACTCGAACACCCGACCTCTCGAATACCCGAAACATCCCTAGACCGTCCCTCTGTCACTGCTTTTCTAGTTTACTTCACGAATTAAATGTATATAAACTGGGTTCTGTTTAACTTCATCTTCTTCAAGATTTAAATTGCTCAGAGACCAAATCAACCCTAATCACTAATTGACTAAATGCTTTAAGTTCTTCTATAGAAACGAAAACGATTCAATGTGTTTAATTTGCATTTAACAGAACAAATAAACAACAACAAAAAAATATACGGGGAGCTGTAACAGAAAAAAAAATTGAATAACAACTCAACACATGAATTCTAAAATTAGAACGTTTTAGATCAAAGTTTAAATACGAATTTTATTTAAAATCAATCCTAACATCTATCTCGATCATCCATTTAACTGGAGATGTCCAATATGAATCAAATTTTGACAAAATCAGAAAGGTTGACTTTTAAAGCAAAAACTTTGACTCCTAAATTTGTTTTTAATTCAATGAATTGGGAATTAAAACCTTCTAGATAGTTTTAGTAAAAGTTTTTGAACAACACAGCATTAATAGTTCTTACATCTGATTGAAAATCGACTTTGTTTGGAAAAAAACGACCAAGAACAGAGCGTACCTCTTGTTCTTCACTTATTCTGGTTAATTTCTATTAAACAGCAGTTGTTAAAGGGTCTGTGATTTGTAATGATAGTGTGAATTGGTTTGATATCATTTATCAAGTGGAAAGTTTGATATATAATCGAATTGAACTCGTCAAAACAGAATCATTCGTACATAAAGAAAATAAAAAAAAAATATTAAAGAATAACACTGATTGTACTGAATTTTGTTGTGTTTTGGAATCTGATGTAGACTTCTAACTAATTGGAGATAGGTACAAAAAAACGTATACAGTCAATTATGATTTGAACCCGATCTTGATTCCTTTTATATAAAGTTTTATTAATAATTATATTATTAATATTGATAGTTTTATAATAATAATACAAATACTAATAAAAATAATAGATTTAATAATAATAATAATAATAATAATATTAATAATATTTCTAATAATAATAACTATATTAATAATAATAACTAATAATGATACCAATAATCATAAAAATGATAATTTTAATAAATTTAACCATAATAATCATAATAGTAAGGATAATAATCATATTACTAATATTAACACTAATTATAATAATAATAATGCATAATTATTAATAGTAACTATAATTGGAATATTACTACTAATTACGATATGGATGATGATAACAGTGATACTAATAATAATAATAATAATAATAATAATAATAATAATAATAATAATAATAATAATAATAATAATAATAATAATAATAATAATAATAATAATAATAATAATAATAATAATAATAATAGTTATATAATTATTCAATCATATCAAGTTTCATATTTATATATTATACAAAGTAATATTGATATCACTGTTATTAATATCAAATATTTATTCTAACAATAGTAATGAAAATAATAATAATATTAGTAAAGATGATAAATTAAATGCGTTATATTTCATATCTATATACTATCTATAATAATATAACTAATACTGATTTTAATTATTAACACTAATATTAGTATTAATAATGAAAGTAATAAAAATATTAATCTAATAACTATATTGTAACTTGTAATTACATACTTTACATTTTTTATATTATTATATGATAACATTTATTGTATATTTATTATTTATATATTTTACAATATATATGTATATATATTATTATTATATATATATATATATATATATATATATATATATATATATATATATATATATATATATATATATATATATATATATATATATATATATATATATATATATATTCTGATAGCAACTTAATTATTCTGTATATTATTTTACATTTTTAATTCTGATGATTAACTTTGTATTTTATTATTTCATATTATTATATATACCTATCTTCAAATTAATTTATATATATACAATCATATGTTACATATAAATTTACACAATGGTTCGTGACTCGTCGGGAATAATCAAAGGTTTAAATGTATCCATGTAAATGGTTAAAAATCTTGAGACTCTGTTTAACAGACTTTGCTTATCTTGTTGAAATCATATAAAGATCAAGTTTAAATTTGGTCGGAAATTCCCGGGTCATCACACCAGGAGTCAGATCAGACCCTGAAAAACAGATACAAGTGCTCCGGTGGGTTTCTTGGTGTTTGATGCTTATCACGGTTCTCATCCTTGATGCGTATAAGCCTCAACTGTACAACTCTTTGATGTTTTAGCATCATTTTGATCAAGTTTTAACCATCAACACACAAAGTAAAGACTAAGAAAAGAAGTACAACTCATTTAAGAGTTTTATAAGGATGATGAACCAAAGTTACATCAAATTCTTAGTTTCAACACAAGTACAAGTTTGATTTGGAATTTAAAGCTACAAACTTGGATTTAAACCAAACAAGCAAGACCTTAAGTTATAGAACTTAGATCTTAGCTAAATATTGAAGACCTTAGACTAGAAAGTCTAGATCTTGTGTTCTAGGTGAAACCCTAAGTTATAGAACTTAGACTTTCAACTTTTACAAACCTTAAGTTATAAACTTAGATTTTTACAAAGTAGAATGAATATAAGCTAATGAGCTTTTGTTTTAACAAGTTGGATGACCATAAGTTACATAACTTAGATCAAACAAAATGATGAAACCCTAAGCTAGAAAGCTTGGATCTCTTAACAATACTTATGAGACTTCAAGCTAGAAAGCTTGTATCTTCGTTTAATGAAAACTCAAGTTACAAAATTGAAGTAAAACAACTTAAAGAAGATCATAAGTTAATAAACTTGATCTTTTAACAAATTTTTTGTAGAAACCTCAAGCTAGAAAGCTTGGATCTCTAATGTTCTTGAAGATCCTTAAAGCAAATAGCTAGATCTACAAGTTACATGAAGATCATAAACATAAGTTTTGATCCTTTAACAAAAATAAAGAGATCTGAAGATATGAGCTTAGATCTAACAAAAGTAATGAAGATTCAAAGCTAGAGAGATTGAATCCTCCATGTTCTTGCATGTTCTTCAAATCAAAGCTTGAAGTTACAAGATGTATGAAGATTCAAGTTACAAAACTTGAATCTTTGAATAATGATGATGATGATTTCAATTTTGTAAGTAAGAAAGAAAGAAAATAAGTTTTAAAACTTACAATTAAGAGAGAATTCTAGAGTGAGAATGTAGAGAGAAGTGTGTGTTTGTAAAGAATGAATGAAGTGTGTGTATATAACAAAGGAAGAAAAAGAAGAAGAAAAAATATAAGAATGGTGATGAGGAGGCCTAAGGCCGACGGTTCAAGGGGTGGGGATGGGGGACCATCTTGGCTTGAAATGGGTGGTGGTACAAGGGTGATGTGTGCATGTTGGGAAGCATGTAGCATTGTGTAAGAAATGGTACATAAGCATGCATGAATCTTGTCTTAATACTTAATGGGTTTGTCTTATGTCTTAATGGATTCATAAGCCCATTAAGATGGGCTCATTTACTAGTCCATTAGTTAGAGTAGGGTGGGGCCTTTGATAAACTAAGTCCATTAAGATGATAAGCCCATTAATACTAACTAGTGTGCATTAATAAAACACTAAGCGTAGTTAAGCAATCAACAAGCTAAGTAATTGTCATTTAGAAATAAAAATGAGGATTAAGTAGTCATAACACTCCAATTATGACAAAAGTTTAACGTGTACCAAGTACGTATCTCGTTCTAAACGACTAGTGACACTAACGGTCATAAAAGCATTCGAGGATCAAGTTAAGTGATTAAGCACTTAATAACACGTTTTAAGATATTAACGAGAGTAATTAACATGAATAATGATCCCAGAATATTATCTAGCTCAGTACGCACATAAAAGCAGTTTCGTGAAAGTATAAAGTATAAATATAAGTCGAAAAAGTCGGGTCATTACAATTGGTATTTTTGAAAGATTTAACAAGAGTAGACCATTCCTGATAAATTCCATCTGCCAAATAATAACCTCTACTAAAATGCAATCCATTAACAGTGTAGTTACATGGAGGTGACATATCTTTTAGTAATTCATTAAATAAATCCGATTGATTTAGAACATTTATGTCGTTGTTTGAACCAGCCGGCCCAAAAAAGGAATGCCAAATCCATGTATCATATGAGACAACTGCCTCCAACATGATTATTGGGTAACCATGATCACCTCGTGTAAATTGCCCTTTCTACGCAACTGGACTATTTTTCCAACCCTAATGCATACAACCGAGGCTCCCTAACATACCTGGAAAACCATGTATTTCTTCATGTTTAGAAATTAAACATTGCACATCATGCGCGTTTGGCCGTCTCATATACTCTGCCGAATATAAGTGTAAAACACTCTTGAAAAAGTTTTTCAAACATAAATAAGAAGTTGATTCACCCATGTGCAAGTATTCATCAAAAGCATCGGGTGCAATACCATATGCTAATTGTCTTATAGCGGACGTACATTTTTGAAAAATGTTAAAATCGAATAAACCGGTTGCATCTCGTCTTTGTTTAAAATAGTTAATATAATAGGGTATAGGTTCTAGATTAAAATTGATTATACCTCGGCATATACGGATAAACAAAGACCTGCTCATACGAAAGCATCGCAGGAACCTATCGAGCGGGAAAGTAGGGTTGTTGGAAAGATAATCGTTGAATAGTTGTCTAGATTTTCCTTCTTGATCTCTAGGAAAATGTCTTCCAGGAGCTCTAGGTATCGATACGACTTCACCTTCGGCTTCATCTTCTTCTTCTAAAAATTTAATTACATCGAGTACTTGCGTTGGATTATATGCACTTGCGAGTGATAACGCCTCTTCATAAATTTCGTTATCTCGCTCCATTCTCAAATAAATAATTTTTTCATGTGTTTTTGTTAGTAATGTGGAAGTAGTATGTATGAAATGGTTTTGAGACACACACACACACACACACACACACACACACATATATATATATATATATATATATATATATTGCTACCTTGAATTAAAAAAAAAGGCAAATGGCTATTTTTACAACGGATATATCAATTAAATTGGGTCCCACTAGCGTGATGACCATTGTCGTTCCAGGGCAAAATGAACCGCGGTCAAACCAACGGCGCCCAACCGACGACCGCTAGCATCGGCGTCTTTCAACGGCGCCACCAAGAAACCCTCCAACGACGGCCCGCTGTGAGTGGTCTAATTGTTTTTTACTTTTTTTTAAAAAAAATGACAGTCTTAATAATATCAAATGACTATCTTACCTTTATTGCAAACAATCAATCAATTGTTAAATTTGAAATATAATATATATTATAAAGTAGTTTATAACTCGTAACTGACTTAAACATCAGTGATTATAAAACTAAATATAAAATTGAATACCGAATATGAGTTATAAAAATGCAGCACAGTTTGGAGGTAAACATGATGAGACTCTACTCGATTATTGCAGTCACAGTTTGGTTTTTGTGGAGATTCCGGAACGCGTACCTTTGGATTTTGTGGAGATTCCGGAATGCGTACCTTTTTGACACGACGAAGTAGAAGAACAATGAATTGTATGACTCCATTAGAATGTATGCATTTAATTTGATTACGAATAGAGGTACACAAAATATTTGTTGGAACAATTGGATAATTAAACTATTGTAATATTTTTGGTTGTTGGCACCCTCCCTAGTTTCTCGATAGCGAGGCGGTAGCTTTTATAAATTTGACAGCTCTGAAAAAACGCATAAAAATGTCCGCACAAATGTAGTTGAAATATAACAATATTGTTATAATTCAGTAGGCTTATAACTACATTTAGTGGCCTGGTTCTTGACTGTAGACTACTAACAAGTATATAGAGGGAATATGAGAGAAGTATGTGTTTTTTATATCTCTTTAGAAGTGTGCACATAACACATATATATAATCAAAAAATCTACTATACAATATCTATAATAATAATAAAATTAGCATCCACAATTGACTTTTATAACACTCCCCCTTGGATGAAAATTTTATTAGAGAATAACTAGTACTGCCTCGTTAAAAACCTTTCTAAAGAAAACTCATTGGGATAAAACTTTAGCTAAGAGAAAAAGAGTGCAGCATAGAGTTGACTCCCCCTCAAGTAGGCAATGCCTGAATTGTTACATCTTCTGAACATGCCTCATGCCAATATTATGAACGTGTGTTCTGAAAATAGCAGTTGGAAGTGCATTGGAGAAAAGGTCAGCAGAGTTTTTGCTGGACTGAACATATCTCATTTCAATCTGGTTGTCCTTAATGAGATTTTGAGTGTATGAGAAAAATCTAGGAGGTATGTGTTTTGTTCGGTCACTTTTGATATACCCTTCTTTCATCTGTGCTATGCAAGCTACATTATCTTCATAGATAGTTGTTGGACTTTTATCGCGTTCTAGTCCACAAGAATCAGTAATGAGTTATGTCATTGATCTCAACCAAAAACATTCCCGAGTAGCTTCATGCAATGCAATCACTTCGGCATGATTTGATGATGTTGCAACAAGTGTTTGTTTTTTAGAACACCATGATATTGCGGTACCTCCATTTAGGAATACATATCCATTTTGAGATTTAGCTTTATGTGGATCGGATAAATAACCTGCATCTGCATAACCAACTAAATCTTGTTTCGATTCGTTAGAATAAAATAATCCTAAATCAGTAGTTCCTCGAAGGTATCGAAATATGTGTTTGATCCCATTCCAGTGTCTTTTGGTAGGAGCTGAGCTGAACCTTGCCAACAAATTAACTGCAAAATAAATGTCAGGTCTTGTACAATTTGTAAGATACATAAGAGCTCCAATTGCACTAAGATATGGTACTTCTGGTCCCAGGATATCTTCATGATCTTCACAGGGACGAAATGGATCAGTGTCAACATTAAGTGATCTAATAACCATAGGAGTACTTAACGATTTTGCCTTGTCCATATTGAAACATTTTAAAATCTTTTCAGTATATGTTGTTTGATGTACAAGTAAACCATTAGGCATATGCTCAATTTGTAAACCAAGGCAATACTTGGTTTTTCTGAGATCTTTCATTTCAAATTCTTTCTTTAGAAGTTGAATGGCTTCATAGATCTCTTTATTTGTACCTATGATGTTAAGATCATCAACATAAACAGCTATGATCACATATCCGGATGTTGTTTTCTTAATGAAAACACATGGGCAAATAAGATTATTGGTATACCCTTTGCTTATCAAGTAATCACTTAATCGTTTATACCACATGCGACCCGATTGTTTCAACCCATATAAAGACCTTTGTAACTTGATTGAGTACATTTCTTTGGGTTTTGCATTGGTTGCTTCTGATACCTTAAATCCTTCATGTATCTTCATATATATATCACTATCAAGTGATCCATATAGATAAGCAGTTACAACATCCATGAGATGCATTCCTAAATTTTTAGAAACTGCCAGACTGATTAAGTATCTAAAAGTAATTGCATCCATAACAGGAGAATAAGTTTTCTCATAATCAACTCCTGGTCTTTGAGAAAAACCTTGAGTTACAAGTCTAGCTTTATACCTCGTAACTTCATTTTTCTCATTTCTTTTTCGCACAAAAACCCATCTATATCCCACAGGTTTCACATCTTTAGGTGTGAGAATGATAGATCTGAAAACTTTTCTTTTATTGAGCGATTCAAATTCAGCTCGTATTGCTCCTTTCCAATGATCCCAATCATGTCTATTTTGACATTCCATGACAGATTTTGGTTCTGGATCATCATCATCATTCATGATGTCATATGCAACATTATATGAAAATATCTCATCAAGATTTTTCATTTCATTTCGATTCCATAATATTTTTGAATGTGCATAATTGATTGAAAATTCCATATTGACATCATCAATCTCCTCTACAGAAGGAGTATTGATTTGTGGTTCTTCTTGAACACTTTCTTTTACCTCATTATCAGCTGATTTTCTTTTTCGAGGATTTTTATCTTTGGAACCAATTGGTCTCCCACATTTCTGGCGTGGCAAAGACTCAAGAGTGACATTATTGCCAGCTTTTGAAATTTCAATTCGAGCTGGAGCATTTACTGCTGGTATATATGATTTAGCTACTCTTTTTGTATCTGTAAATGCATCAGGCAATTTATTCGCAAGTTCTTGCATATGCATTATTTTTTGAACTTCGGTCTCGCATTCTTTTGTGCGAGGATCAAGATACATTAATTGAGGTTCACACCATGAAACATCATTTTCTTTATTTTTTATTTCTCCCCCTAATCTAGGGAACAATGTTTCATTAAAGTGACAATCAGCAAAACGTGCTGTAAAAACATCGCCCGTCATGGGTTCAATATATCTTATGATTGAAGATGTTTCATGTGACAACCCGGAAATTTCCAACCAAATTTAAACTTTAATCTTTATATGTTTCTGACACGATAAGCAATATTTGTTAAGTTAAATTTCAAGAATTTTAAACTATGTTCATACATTCATTCAACCTCGACCAAGTTCCAACGATTCACGAACCATTAAACGAATATGATTATATATGTGTATGTGTATATATATTATAACTTGAAACGTAAACAAAATATTAAATTAAATACTTTATATGATTGTATCTATTTCAAAAATGTTTATCAATGGAATTAGAAGATAAGATCAAATGATTGAATTATCAGATATATTGAATTATGATTACAAGTCTCTGTTGAAAGGCCCACGTTGATTTGAGAAATCTTTCCATTTTAACAATATTCGAAAAATGGTAAAGTGATTTATAAATAAGAACAAATTGTCAATCATTGAGAACTAGACAAAGGATAGTGGAAGATTGAATCTCATAAAGACTCGATTGATCTATTTAGTTTCAAACGTACAAAAACGTTTTCAGTTTAAAAAGAACTTTATTATTAAAACGTATATAACTTTTATAAATATCTAGAACCACTTTTGACAACTCATTACTTAACTAGTATGATAAAGATAACGATATTTATATTTTATTTTATTAAATATATATAACGATTTAAATTAATATTATATATATTTATACGCGTATTATACGTACATAGTTTTATACTTTTACTATACTTAAACTTTACCTTTACTTTATTTTTACTTTACTTTAACTTTAATAATTCACTTTAATAATTCATACTTTAATAATTTACTTTAATAATTCATACTTTAATAATTCATACTTTAATAATTCACTTTAATAATTCATACTTTAATAATTTACTTTAATAATTCATACTTTAATAATTCAAAAATCTATTATAAATAGAATTCAATAGGTTTCATTATTTCATAGAAACTTGAAAATATTTTTCTCTAAACTCTCTCAATCGATTTACATATATATATTTACTCCGTATTATTTCAAGATATTATTAATATACATAAAATATTACGACGGAGTGCTGTCCGAGTGGTTGCGAAATTGTTTTTCGAGTAGGATAGGATTAAGGAAATTATGGGTTATAGATATGGAGGTGATTGAGTATGGTTCATGGGTATGCTCATGAGGTCAATATAGTGTTTATCATTTCCGCTGCATCTACGTACCTTTCCTGTAATATTGAATCTCAATATTGATAAGTGAGTACTCATAATTTAACTTTTACAAACTAATAGTGTATCCCTGACTAGTGCTCGAGTATTTAGGATTATGCATGCTTGTACTTTTGATATTGCCCTTAGACAGGTTAGGTTGAATCTTGAATTAGTTACACTTACGGTTAAGATAAGGTATAAGATATGCATGTCCTTGGAAAGCTAGCGAAAAATTAAGAACTTTTCCTTTAG
Source organism: Rutidosis leptorrhynchoides (assembly GCF_046630445.1). Classification (NCBI taxonomy): domain Eukaryota; kingdom Viridiplantae; phylum Streptophyta; class Magnoliopsida; order Asterales; family Asteraceae; genus Rutidosis; species Rutidosis leptorrhynchoides. Next base: position 422,917,878 of record NC_092336.1, read on the forward strand.
ATATCGAATGGTTTCGATGAACGGATTAGAAGTTATAATCAATTGAATTTTCGATATTTTTATTAAAAATGATTATTATTATCGTCGTTTTTATCGTCGTTCTAGTTTGATCTTATTATTATGATTATTATTATCTTTATCAATAAAAGGGATTTATCATTAAAAATTGTTTTTTTTTTTTATTATTACTAACGTTATTCTCGTTAAAGTTATAATTAGTATTATTATTATTATCCAATTATTATTATTATTATTATTATTATTATTATTATTATTATTATTATTATTATTATTATTATTATTATTATTATTATCATTATTAATATATATATCATTATTTAAAAATGGTTATTGTTATTATTATTATTACTATATTATCATTAAGATAATTATTAGTATTATCGTTAATAATGTTATAGTAACTATCATTATTAATATTAGTGTAATTAAAACAAATATTTGTAACACCTAATTATTTTGATTACTATTATTATCATTATTATGAACACGATATAAAAGATGATTAAAAGCTATTAAACGAAACGATTAGGAAATAATGAGTAAGAGTATCATGATGAAATTAAAATATTATATGATATTGATTTAGATAAAATTATCGTTCTTATTATTTTTATCATTACTATTATTATTAAAAGTATCGTTAGTATTAAAACTATCATTTTAACAAAAATTATCATTTTAATAGAAATGTCATTGTTACTATAAAATATCATTATTATTATTATTTTAAATAGAATTATTATTTTAAAGATAATATTAAAAATTATCGTAAATATTAAAGTTATCATAATTAGAATTATCGTTTTATCATAATGTCATCTTAGTAATTATAAATATTGATATTTTTATAATAATAATTATTATTACAAAATAATACAACTTTTACTTACTATCATTATAGATATTATTTTATCAAATAAATATGTGATACAAACATATTTTACTACGTGTAATAACTTACTTTAATAATACCTATCATATTATCTTTATGATATTAAATGAACCCTATAAATTTTATTACTTAATATATATAAAAGTATATTTTATTATATAAATTTAATATAAAATTTTATTTATTAATAAATAAATTATATTATTTACTCTAATAAATCTTTTAAAAAATATTTAAAAATATAAAACGACGATATTTAAACTATATATTAATCATGTATAGATTTTTGGAAATTATTTTGAGTCAAATTTACTTTTGTTGACTTTTGCATATTAGTCTCGAGCATTAGGATTGTGGTACACTATGACTTGACCTAATTTGTTAGACAAATATTGACCAACACATAAATATATATAATTAATTTAGGTTCGTGAATCCGAGGCCAACCTTGCACTTGTTCAATGACGTTATATGTATTTTTACTACGAAATATAGTATGGTGAGTTATAGTCCTACTTTTAAAATCTAATATTTTTGGGATGAGAATACATGCAGGTTTTATAAATGATTTACAAAATAGACACAAGTACGTGAAACTACATTCTATGGTTGAATTATCGAAATCGAATATGCCCCTTTTTATTAAGTCTGGTAATCTAAGAATTAGGGAACAGACACCCTAATTGACGCGAATCCTAAAGATAGATCTATTGGGCCTAACAAACCTCATCCAAAGTACCGGATGCTTTAGTACTTAGAAATTTATATCATGTCCGAAGGAGGATCCCGGAATGATAGGGGATATTCTTATATGTATCTAGTTAATGTCGGTTACCAGGTGTTCACCATATGAATGATTATTTTTGTCTCCGTGCATGGGACGTATATTTATGAGAACTGGAAATGAAATTCTTGTGGTCTATTAAAATGATGGAAATAAATGATTATGATAAACTAATGAACTCACCAACCTTTTGGTTGACACTTTAAAGCATGTTTATTCTCAGGTGTTAAAGAAATCTTTCGCTTTGCATTTGCTCATTTTAAAGATATTACTTGGAGTCTTTCATAGCATATTTTGAAGAACGTTGCATTCGAGTTATTGAGTTCATCAAAGATTATTATTAAATCAATTTATAGTTGGATAGTGGATATTATGAAATGGTATGCATGCCTGTCAATTTTCGATGTAAAGAAAGTTTGTCTTTTAAAAACGAATGCAATGTTTGTAAAATGTATCATATAGAGGTCAAATACCTCGCAATGTAATCAACTATTGTGAATCGTTTATAATGTATATGAACGGATCCTTTCATTTCATATCCAACATATATTCTCATCCTTATTTGAGGACCCATTTTAGTGCGCTATGGTGGTGCGATAGGAACATAAACCGCACAACCAAATGTTCTAAGGTGGGAAATATTTGGCTGATGGCCAAAAGCAAGTTGCAAGGGAGAATATGTATGACTTGCACTTGGTCTAATGCGAATTAATGATGCAGCATGTAAAATTGCATGACCCCATACAGATACTGGGAGTTTTGTTCTCATTATCAGTGGTCTAGCTATTAACTGCAATCGTTTAATTAGTGATTCGGCTAAACCATTTTGTGTATGTACATGAGCAACAGGATGTTCAACAACAATCCCAATAGACATGCAAAAATCATTAAATGCTTGAGATGTAAACTCACCAGCATTATCCAATCTCACCCTTTTAATAGTATAATCAGAGAAATGTGCTCTTAATTTAATAATTTGAGCAAGAAATTTTGCAAATGCCATGTTTCAACTTGATAATAGACAAACATGAGACCATCTACTAGATGCGTCTATCAGGACCATGAAATATCTAAATGGTCCACATGGTGGATGAATTGGTCCACATATATCACCTTGAATTCTTTCAAAAAATATTGGTGATTCTTTTTCAACCTTAAGAGGTGATGGTCTTATTATTAATTTTCCAAGTGAGCATGATGTACATGGGATAATTGCATCATGAGGGATCTTTTGATCCGTCAATGGATGTCCATATGTATTTTGAATTATTCTTTTCATCATTGTTGATCCCGGGTGGCCTAATCTTTCATGCCACAGATTTATCATTACAGGATCACATGCCTTTTCATTAACTACCATGTGTGTTTCTGGTACATTTATATATGTATAATGTAAACTAGAACTAAGTCTTGGTAGTTTTTCAATCACATGCTTCTTGTCAGTGATACTTAAATATTTATCATTTTCTGTAGTCACTGACTGATAATCATATCCATTTTGGTATATGTCAGAGAAGCTTAACAAATTTCTCTTTGACATGGGAGAAAATAAGGCATTTTTTATCAGAAAATTTGTACCATTTGGTAACATGAATTTTGCCTTTCCCATTCCTTTTATTAAATCCGCAGGACCTGATATAGTATGTACCGTTCCTTCTGTTGCTTTAAAATCAGTGAAATATTTTTTAGATTTGAGTATAGTGTGTGTGGTACCACTGTCTGCAATACAAAGATCCCCACCATTTGACTGATTTTGCACTCCAGTAGTGTACATCATGAACTTGATTAGTGACGTGTGCTTGTTTAGATAAACCTTGATTATACAGAGCACTTCATGCTGATAACGTGTTATAATTCAGTAGGCTTGTAACTACCTTTAGTGGCCTGGTTCTTGACTGTAGACTACTAATAAGTATATAGAGGGAATATGAGAGAAGTATGTGTTTTTTATATCTCTTTAGAAGTGTGCACATAACACATATATATACTCAAAAAATCTACTATACAATATCTATAATAATAATAAAATTAGCATCCACAATTGACTTTTATAACAAATATTAAGTTGTCATGCATATCAAAATTTTATAAATACGTCAAATAAAATATGTAAATAATGAGACGAAGTCGTCACATAGAGTTACCATTACTTTGCAAGTAAATAAATTGAATACTAAGTAAATAAACAGAATAAAATGTCATTTTTGTGCTTAACAAACATGACATTAGACCTCGTTGTACACGTCAGTCTTTATAGTACTGGTATCAAATTTGTTTTCGTCTATGAATGGAAATAAGATCCGTACTCGATGGATAAACTCGAAATCTGACACTTTTGGATCGGGTTGATTTATGCTTACCGTTTTAAAATATGAGGAGATTATGGGTTGATTTTTTGGATGAGGTTAGTGCAAGGTCAGTATATAAGTAGTTATTATGTTATGTTACTTTATTTCAGATGCGAAATCTACTGGTTCGTATCATCTTACTTAGTAATTCACTAATTGTGCACATTTGATACTTTTAATTTATTTTACTATACTGTCATTTTAATGTTACTATTGTAACGTGACTTGACTTTATGAACCATCGTAGTTGGCCTATTTATGCAAACTAGATGTGGCAATCATGACCTGTTCACTTATAAATGAAATTATTCGTATTATGTTTTATTCTTAATAGTTTGAAGTCTCTTAAATCATCTTTATTAAAATTTGAATTAATATTATTGTTATTATTGATTATTGAAGTATCATAGTTGTGTAGTATTGGTCAAAAATAGGTAAACATGTAGCTTCAGTTTGTAACGTGGCGGTGTTCAAAAGAGTGATAGAATGTGATGTGATCTATAACGACCCGTCCTAATCCATCTGGACGAATACATTATATTTGGTTACATCGCGAGGTACTTGACCTCTATATGATACATTTTACAAACATTGCATTCGTTTTTAAAAAGATAAACTTTCATTACATCGAAATTTGACGGCATGCATACCATTTCATAATATATCCAACTATAATTGACTTAATAATATTCTTGATGAACTCAACGACTCGAATGCAACGTCTTTTGAAATATGTCATGAATGACTCCAAGTAATATCTCTAAAATGAGCAAATGCACAGCGAAAGATTTCTTTCATACCTGAGAATAAACATGCTTTAAAGTGTCAACCAAAAGGTTGGTGAGTTCATTAGTTTATCATAAACGATCATTTTCATCATTTTAATAGACCACAAGATTTTCATTTCTCATAAATACACATCTCATATCAGGCATTTCGTAAACTGCATAGAGATAAAAATCATTCATATGGTGAACACCTGGTAACCGACATTAACAAGATGCATATAGAATATCCCCATCGTTCCGGGACACCCATCGGACATGATAAAATCGAAGTACTAAAGCATTCCAAATTTCAGAATGGGGGTTATTAGTTCTCGTAGATCTACCTTTAGGATTCGCGTCAATTAGGGGTGCACTAATTCTCAAAATTAGTGATATTCCCTAATTCTTAGATTACCAGGCTAAAAGGGGCATATTCGGCTTCGATCCATTCAACCATATAATGTAGTTTAAATTACTTGTGCCTATTTCGTAAAACAGTTATAAAAATAGCGCATGGATTCTCAGTCCCAAAAATATATATTGCAAAAGCATTTAAAAATGGAGCAAATGAAACTCACAATACTGTATTTTGTAGTAAAAATACATATGACGATATTGAACAATGCAGGGTTGGCCTCGGATTCACGAACCTATATCAATTTTTATATCTATTAAAACATATAATCGTAATCTAGCAAATTTATATTTATTATTAATAATATACTTGTTGTATTTATATATTATATATATATAGATATAAATAATTTAATATACTTAATTCATATAACTTATTTAATATCATTTTACTAATAACATTATTGTGATATGTAAAAAATAAAAATAAAATATCTATTTGTAATAATCCTGATAATGATAAAAATGATAATAATAATAATGATAGTAATAATATTAATTTAAAAATGAAAATTTTTAATATAAATGATAAGACAAAAATGATAGTTTTTAATAACCATATTACTTTTAATAATAAGGTTAATTTTAATCATAATACTATTTTAAATAAAAATTTCAGTAATCATAAGATAGTACTAATATTAATGTTTAAATGATAATTCTGTTAATGATACTTGGTAATATTAATACTAATTTTAATGAAGATAATAGATTTATAATAATGATACTTTTAATAATAATAATACTGGTAATAATAACTATGAGTATACACCTTTTCTACTAATGATAATAATGATAATAAGTTTAATAATAATAATACTAAATATCATATTAATAATCATATTGATAATGATAATAATAATACTACTTTTTTTATTAATAATAATAATAATATTAATAATAATAATAATGATAATACCATTTATTTAATTAAGGATAATTTTAATAATACTTCTACATATTAAGAGTAATTATAACCATCATAATAATAACAATGAATAATAATAATAACAATAACAATAATAATAATAATAAAAATAAATAAAAAAATTGTGTATACCCTTTAAAGCTTTGTATAAAAAGATTTGCCCTCTACGAGGCTCGAACCCGCGACCTCCTGGATACCCTCTAACACCCTTTACCAATGATCCATGTGTTCTTTTCTGATTAATATCATATCTGTCTTTTATTTAACCCGTATTATTTGTTTTTCACTTCTTCTTCTTTAATTCAGATCGAACAGAAACCCTAACACTCTTATTTGTGAATAAATTGTTGGATTTGTACCCTTCAACTTCCACAGAAATCAACCACTCATACGGTGTTCTTGTTCTTTTTAAAAAAATAAGAAGTATTGCAGTAGCAGAGGTCCACGAACAACATTCATAAACTCAATCATCAATTTTGATTTTTAGTTCGTTTTAGAAAAAGTTTACAACACGAAATAGGTTGTAAATCACTCATAGAAACTTTCCCAAACATCAATTTTACTAAAATCATTAAAACAATTTTGAATTTCAACGAAGAACTATCAGTTGACTTTTGAATTCGAAAGTTTAACTTTGAAAATTAGAATTTGATACTAAGAATTGGAAGCTGAGATTTTGGATATAGATTGATAGTTAATTCCTAACCTAACCGCATTAACACAATTTGATATAAATTTTGAATTCAAGGATTTGCAGTGTGAGTTTAGAAACAGAGGTAACGAAAAGAAAAAAAAAATTCTGTTTAGCTTCGTTCGAATGAGCTGGTACCAGTTAATGGTTGATGTTGTAATAATAATCAATTTAATTTGTTCTATATTGACTATGATATCGACGTCTAACAAATTTTGGACATGAGGTACAGAGTTTTCCAATAAGAGGAATAAAGAAAAAAATTATAATAGAATAAACCGATAGCTATGGAAAACAGATTTTAGTCCTTGTTGTATTGTAGTGTTAAATTGATTTGTACTGGTTTATCAATCATCTACAGATGAAAACGAGGTGAAACTGCTTTAGATCCTTATCTATGTAACTTCATATATGCTTAATATAAATTAATAATTATTATTAATAACAATAATATAGATAATATTATTAATATTAGTATAAATTCTAATAGTAATATTAATAGTAATAAGTGAAAATGATAATAATAATAATAATAATAATAATAATAATAATAATAATATTAGTTATATTATTATTAAATAAGATAATAATAATAATAATAATAATAATAATAATAATAATAATAATAATAATATCAGTAATAATATTTATATATCAAATTTCATATCTATATGTTATATATCTAAAATAATAACATTCATAATACTGATATTATTATTACTATTAATATTTATTATTTTATGATAATAATAAAAGTAATAATTATAACATTAACATAATAGCTATATTTTAACTTGTAAATACATATATAAATATTACGTTTCATTAATTATGTAATATTTGATAATTATATAATATATATTATATATACTTAATATTTATACATATTAACAATATACACCTAGTAATGGTTTCATATTTTCAAACTACTATGGGTGATTATGTTTTAAATATCAAATTTTTATATTGAAATAAATAAACTTAAAGTATAACATTTTATATTTTGTTAATATTGACAATTTATATACATACAATTTACTTTTCTATTTTTAAACAACAGTTTCAAATAACATGTTTAAGTTTTCTTTCATAGTAACCAAATCACATAACATTTCATTAATATATTTAGTTTATAATATAATTATTTACATGTATAGTTATTTATATCCATATTTCCATTTACGATTTAAGGTTTGTGAATCGTCGGGAATAGTCAGAGGGTTAAATGTTTCTATATAAACAGTTCAAAAATCTTTAGACTTAGTTTAACAGGCTTTGCTTATCATGTCGAAACCATATAAAGATTAAGTTTAAATTTGGTCGAAAATTTCCGGGTCGTCACATGATCTTTCATTCCCGCTTCTTCTTGGCCTCGGTCTCTGTGGTACCGATTTTATAATCAAATGTTATTAACTGGATTTGCGTAAAATATAGCTAATTATATAGTTTGTAGAAGGTTATTCTTTACTGACGTCTCGGAAAAGGGCCCTTTTCGAGGTTTGTGGTTAGTAATAGGTTCTCATTTGCTACTTTAATTTGTAGTTTTGTGTGTTGCACGTGTTACTTACAACTGATCTATCTTTTAACTTTCCGTAATAGCTTTGCAACGGGCTCATTATTTTGGTTTATTATGAGATGCAAGGTAAGTAATTTTCACATTCGTGATTTCTCCGGCTGTTATAGAATACCTTGCAACTATTGTAATATACCCTAAACAACCATAAATATAAAAATAATATAATTGAAATAATATCAAAGAAAAAACAGTAGCCCAACTTTCACTTGGTAATATAACTTTGACCCACATTACATCATAATTGTACTAGATTATTGTCTTATTTGTCATGTGTAGTTTTGCTCCTATTTAACGTTCAAAAAAAAAAAAAAAAAAAAAAGTTTTGCTCCTATTTTGGAAACTAGAGATAGAAGGTGCGCGCTGCGCTATTCGGTTTGTTTATCGTGCAATGTTCGATATGCAAATATCACTATTAGTCCGATGCGCTACGCTGCGTGGAGTGTCTTATAGTTCTTTCACGGTTTGATAATCGTTAAATGAATTGCTATTTACATATATGTCTATTATAAAAGTTAACTATATAACTTAACTTATTAGATTGTTAAACAAAAGACACGCTTAACATAAGAGGATATTTCGTTGGCCGCCTTTGTAACAAAAGAGGAATACGCTTCATTGCTTCAACCCGTTTGCCAAGCAAAATCGCTGCGTTGTGTGCACTATCGTTAAACGTTGTTGTAATAGTTGGAAAGTTTTGCTGCATTCAGATCACTACAAAAATGTACACCAACCATCTGTTCCAAAAAAAAAAAAAAAAAAAAAGTGAAATATTTTAGTACAAAAGTTCAAAATAGTCACATCAACGTTCTCGTTGTGTATATTAAATGAAAGTAAATAAGATGTAAATGTTAGAAAGAATTATGTTAGAAGAAATAAATTCGAGGAACTTTGTTTTTATATAAGAAACTAATATAAACCTGAAACCTATAAAAGATCTAAATGACATCAAACTCCAAATTTTTAAATTCCATTATTTCATAAAGATTAGAGTGACTTTCTTTGGGCAATATGAAGGGTGCTTTGACTTTCACAGTCAAACTAATTTGTTTTCAATTTCAATTCGAAATAAACCTCTGAAAGCTTTCCAGATAAGTTATAAAATAACATTAAGTTTCAAACTTTACAATAAGTGAAACAACAAAAAACTTCATAGCATTAACGTTTAACAAAGTCAAAAAAAAATTAACATCAAGATGTAGTTCATTTGACTGCGTAAGTCAAAGCATAAGCCCCGAGTAATTGAACAGCTCATAAAATTTAAAAAATGCTAAAATTTTCGACCGCAATATACAAATAAACCTAAACACAAACATATAAATATGTTAATTTTACAAATACACACAAACATACCTGACGATTTGATGAAACTGAATTGAACTAAATAATTTCAGTCAGTTTAAAAAAAAAAAATTATTCAGTACGTACAATATTAAACTGAAATGTAATAACATTTTATCATATTGTAAATGAGGAATGAAAATTTTACATTCTCAAAATCCATATGTCAATTATCGAGAATCATACCAGATTTGTAAGCCAGTATGGCGAGGTTGTTTACAAAAATGTAACCAATCCAAAAGCATAATCTACATTTAAAAGTCAAACCAGGTTTAGTATACAGATGCACATTTGAGTTGGTCAACATAAACTGTAATGTTAACCCGTAAATACAAAGTAACATGGACTATAACATTCAAAAAAGTTATAGAACGAATGAAATTTACCTTCATTTCATGAGCATATCACTGAATCGAAACAAACTGTTAAAAAAGATCTATAATGCTTATTCCTAGTACATTCTAATTTCTCAACGTATTTATTACAAATTTAGTGATTAATATTCATTCAGACATTTCGTCAAACACTTTGAGTGCATAAAAAGAAGCATGAGAAAGCACAAGGTTAGAAAGAAATGGCTTCTTTGACTTTTTTAACGGTTTTTGTCAATTATTCTTCATACGTTACCAAATTTTGGTAGATGGTAGCTTGAATGCTGCATCAATCGAAAATTAAACTAACGGCGAGAAATAACCATTAGGCTCAACAGGTAAATAGCCCAAAACAGTAATGTCGGCCATAAATCTTCATTCGATACCAGAAGAAGTTAACGATACAAACCTTAATAATTCAGATGAGCCGCAAATTGACAGAAGGAGGAGACGGAGAACCCTTATCTTTAACAATCTCCATAACAGTGATGGTGGCGAGAGTGGGTACAACAACGGTCGTCACGGCTGCGGTCGGATTGCGTCAAATCTGAATGAGTCGACCGAAACCCTAATTTTCGCACAAAATATTCCGCCGATTCAATTAATTCAGTGGAAACCCCAAATTTGATTTGTGGCAATCAATGAAAAAGAAGTAGGATCTCCATTAATCTTGTGAAGGAGTGTTTGAATTTTTAGTTGAAATAGGGAGAGAAAGAACAAATGGGGAGAAAATGGGGTTTGTTCTATTTAAGTGGATTTTAAAACGTATTTAAGTGGATTAAAAAAAACGATGTATAGTGGAAAGTTACACAACGATCCGGGAATTTCCAACCAAATTTAAACTTAATCTTTATATGTCTCCGGCACGATAAGTAAAGTCTGTTAAACTGAATCTCAAAAACTTTTAACTGTGTTCATGTATACATTTGACCTTTGACCATGTCCGATGATTCACGAACAATTCTTTATATATATATATATATATATATATATATATATATATATATATATATATATATATATATATATATATATATATATATATATATATATATATATATATATATATATATATATATATAGTAATTTGAAATTATAAAATATAATTTAAACATTGGAATTAGATATGTAAAATGAGATACAAAATAATTAAGTACAATTTAAAAATTGACTCTATATATAAAGACATATGAGATCTATGTATGATAATATATATAAAATTAAATAATAAAGAATCAATAAGAGTTACTATATAAAATATTATATGATTATTAAATATTACATAATTAATAAGATATTAACAAATTAAAATATAGTTGTTATAATATTATTAATACTAATATTAATATTAACAATTAACATCAGTATTAGTTATACTATTATAGATAATATATAGATATAAAATCTAATGCATTTAATTTGTTACCATTACTAATATTATTATTACTTTCCTTACTCTTATTAGAATATGTATCTAATATTAATAATAGTGTTGCTATTATTATTTTGTATAATATATAAAAATGAAATTTGATATAATCGATTTGTTATATAACTACTATTATTATAAGTATTGTTATTATCATTATTCATATCGTAATTAGTTGTAAGATTACAATTTTAGTTACTACAAATGATTATGTATTATTATTATTATTATTATTATTATTATTATTATTATTATTATTATTATTATCTTTATCAAGATTATTATTATTAATATCATTATTATTATAATTAGTAGTAAACAAATTATAATTTTGGATTTTATGTTTATTATTACTAAAAATAATCATTTTATTTAAAAGTTATTATTATCATCAATAAATTCGTTTCTTATAATTATTATTATCTATTATTAGTAATATTATCAACATTATATCTCCAATATTATTAGAATTCTTATTAAAATTACTAATAGAATTATATTAATAACTAATATTACGAAATTTAATAAAATAGTTATATACATAAACAGATATATATACATAAATATAATTATATAAAATTCAACTATATAAATAAATATAAACAGATATAAAAGAAAATCCAGTTAATTATATATAATACAGATATATATATATACGCGATATCACTGGTTACCATATTCTGTTCTTTATTCTTTTTTTTCTGTTTTTCTGTTTGGACTGTAAACAAATGTCGACACCATGAAAACTATAAGACAATATCGATCAATTTGTTTCTACAGCAATCAATCAACTACCCATATAACTCTCTACTACTGCTATTCAATTAATTAAAAACAGAAACACATTAAAAAAAAAACAAACAGGCCGTACCCTGTTCTTGAGCCTTGAAGATCAAAAATCGATTTCGTAATTGTTTTTCAAAATCTATAAATGAAATCATGTTAGGAAACTCTTGTTCAAACTATCTGTAAGTCTTCAAACTTCAATTTCGTCTCTTGAATTCGAATTTCAAGGTCAAACTTCAAAATTTAAAAGTCAAACGATTGGTTCTTTGTAAAATTCGAATTTGTTTTAAAGATTTTGGGTCAATTGATAATTTATAAAGTTTCTAGGAAGGATTTGAAACCTAATTCATGTAGGAAGTTGGATCTAAAACAGCCTAAAAATCACATTTGATTTCTGAGTTCGTATTCGCATTTTTTTCTTATCTGAGACTGTTTTATTTATTTCTTTGTCGGTTCTAATTAAATCAAACACTCTCAACTAGTTGATTGTATCAAATTTATTTATAAATCAAGTTTTAATTTGCTGTTACTTTGATAAATGGATTTGGCCGGTTTGAATGTGAAGAAGAATAAGAAGAAGAAACACAAATAATACGGGTTTTAATAATAGAAAGTGGTAATTACATCAGAAAATAAGAATCGAAGGAATGGTTTAGATGGTGTGCGGGTTAGCGAGTGGTCGTGGGTTCGAGCCCGGTCTCATGCAAATCTTTTTACAGAATCTTGTAAAGGGTATAAACCTTTTATATATTTTTTATTTATTATCATTTTTATTATTATTATGATTATTATACTATTGTTATGTTACTATTATTATTATTATTATTATTATTATTATTGTTATTATTATTATTATTATTATTATTATTATTAATGTTATTATGATTAATATTATTAGTAATACAGTTATTATTATTATTATCATTGTTATAAGTATTATAACTAATACTATTATTACTAATATAAGTAGTACTAGTGTTAGTACCATTACTATTACTATGAAAATAATACAACTTATTATTATACAGATTAGTATTTGCATCATTTCATAAATAATAGAATTATTAGTATTATCATAAGTTATAAGTATCATAACCATTATTATTATTATTATTATTATTATTATTATTATTATTATTATTATTATTATTATTATTATTATTAATCTTATTATTTTTTATTATTAATAAGATTATTAGTACTGTTATTATTAAACTCATTATCATGATTATCAATCTTACTAAAATTAATATATTGTTATCTCTAAAACTAGTAACGTTATTACAGATAGATATTTTTATATAAAAATACATTACACCATATTTTATTATTAAAAAGATATTAATTAAACTATATGTAAAAGATATCAATTAATATATAAATATATATTAAACTTTAATATACAGTTTTATCATTTATGATAAATAATAGTTATACAAAACATATGAACTAAATATATTAAATTCATCAAAATAACATATAGTATAACAAGTATATTATTAACAACAATATAAATATACATATATAATTTCTCGATTATGATCATGTGTATTAATAAAGATACAAATGATATAGGTTCGTGAATCCGAGGTCAACCCTGCATTGTTCAATATAGTCATATGTATTTTTACTACAAAATACATTAGGTGAGTTTCATTTGCTCCCTTTTTAAATGCTTTTGCAATATATATTTTTGGGACTGAGAATACATGCGCTACTTTTATAAATATTTTACGAAATAGACACAAGTAATCGAAACTACATTATATGGTTGAATGGATCGAAGCCGAATATGCCCCTTTTAACCTGGTAATCTAAGAATTTGGGAACAGACCCCCAAATTGACGCGAATCCTAAAGATAGATCTATTGGGCCCAACAAGCCCCATTCTGAAATTTGGAATGCTTTAGTACTTCGAAATTTATCATGTCCGATGGGTGTCCCGGAATGATGGGAATATTCTATATGCATCTTGTTAATGTCGATTATCAGGGTTCAATCCATATGAATGATTTTTGTCTCTATGCATGGGACGTATATTTATGAGAAATGAAAATCTTGTGGTCTATTAAAATGATGAAAATGATTATTTATGTTAAACTAATGAACTCACCAACCTTTTGGTTGACACTTTAAAGCATGTTTATTCTCAGGTATGAAAGAAATCTTCCGCTGTGCATTTGCTCATTTTAGAGATATTAGTTGGAGTCATTCATGACATATTTCAAAAGACGTTGCATTCAAGTCGTTGAGTTCATCAAGATTATTATTAAGTCAATTATAGTTGGATATATTATGAAATGGTATGCATGTCTGTCAACTTTCGATGAAATGAAAGTTTTTCTTTTAAAACGAATGCAATGTTTGTAAAATGTATCATATAGAGGTCAAATACTTCGCGATGTAACCAAATGTTATTGTATTCGTTCTTATGGATTAGGACGGGTCATTACAGTTGGTATCAAAGCGGTGGTCTTAGCGAACCAGGTCTTGCATTAGTGTGTCTAACTGATAGTTGTTTAGATGCATTAGTGGGTCTGGACTTCGACCGTGTCTGTATGTCAAAAGTTTTGCTTATCATTTAGTGTCGAAAATTATTTGCTTATCATCCTTAAAGTCTAGACATGTCTTACTGCCTCTATTGCATAGACAGTGTATAGATAAATTCATATATTAGCGTATCTGTTATTGTTACCTTTGCCTGACAGCTTCCGTAGATTCCTCCGTAACTTATGGGATTTTAGTATTATATATGCATATGTAAATTATGTATTGTAGGGTACTAATCTACATCCTATAATCTATTTCTTATCTAAAATCCTTCATCTGATCGTACGAGATGAATCCCTCAACCAGTTAGTATTTCTCGGATTTCGACAGCTATTCCGATATGGAGTTTCACCTAAGCTCCGAAAGCAGTGTCACCAGAATGAATCAACCAATCATCCATCCCCAATTCATCTTATGAGATCGTAGCCTACTTAATCAATGGAGATGAGAAGAAGGCGATCCTTTTCACCAACCGAATTCACCTCTTGGTGAAGAACCTGAAGCAATTACCGGCGAGCCTATCCAAAACACCATTTTCAGTCTCATTTCCCGAATACCTCGCCACGATTATATTCTATCTAAAATTTTAAACCTTATTCATCCACTCGTTCCGACCGTCAATCATCCGAGAATAATGGAAGAAGTCAACGAGCTTCGCGCTCGAGTAATCAATTTGGAGAATATGGTGCAAAATTTACCAGCTTCAACAACATCACGTGCACCAACAGTACCATCAATAACAGCACCAGTACCATCAACAATCCATGCCTCAACATCTCATCCTGTACCACAAGTATAATTAGCATTCTACATATCATTCTACATCAATTATCTTCGTTCTTCATGGCGATTATGTAATCTCTAATGTTTTAGAGATTATGTATTCTAGTCTAACGGTAAATCAAATGAGATTAATATTATATTAACTCATTAAATCCATGATTACATCTGAAGAAAATATATATGGAAGTATATTTTCATAAAGATTGTAATTAAAAATTCTTTTGTACAAACTGTTAATGGTGAAAATATTTTAACGGGTAGGTAATACCCGAGGAATATTTAGATTTCACATTAATAAGTTAAACTGTACATTCTTCGAATCTGATTCAACAGTCATTTACTATCCTACTTACATCTACCGATATACGAATCCGTTCACCACAGAATAACCATTTTCATTCAATTTCATATTTGAATTTTGATTTATAAGAATCCAACAAGTGGCATAATGAAGAACACATTTGACGAAATAAAAATTTGATAGAAACAAACAAATTAACTACGAAAATTTTTGTTAAGAATCCACGCTAACTGTTTCCAGCTAACTGTTCCTAGCTAACTGTTAACTTTTATTACATTTTAATTATCGCAATTTATTTTATCACAATTTAATTCTTGCAATTTTATTTATTGTCATTTAATTTCTGTTAATTATTTTACGCACTTTATTTATCGTCATTTAATTTCTGTAATTATTTTACGCACTTTAAATATCGGGACACGTATACAAGGTTTTGACATATCATATCCACACATCTATATATATTATTTGGAATCACCATAGACACTCTATATGCAGCAATGATCGAGTTCTCTATACAGGGTTGAGGTTGATTTTCAAATAATATATATATAGTTTGAGTTGTGATCGAGTCTAAGACATGTACACGGGTCACGATACGAATTAATTAATTCGAATATTATAAATTAAACTATATATGAATTATTGGACTGTTAACTGTGGACTATCGACTGTGGACTAATAACATTGGAAAATTAAAATGAATTAAAATATTGATTATAACATATGAAACTAAACATTTCTTCAAGTTTGCCACTTGATTTCATCTTAAACCTCGTTTGTATCTTGACGATTACAATCTGCGTTCAAACCTTTCATGATTCTTGAAAACACCTCAATCGAGAGGATGAACTAACCGCACTTCATCTACGGAAAAAAAGATTGATGCATATAATTATGCACCTGAAAACACTCGAAACCTGAGTAAACATTTAACACGTATCTGTGCTAGTTCCTTTGACATTGTTATTACCGAAAATAACATTGCAATTCTTTTTCAAATTAGTCGATTTTGTCACAGCTCCAACAAGACAATTTCGACTTCCATTCTGATTAGCCTTATTATAACCGTGATATATAAGTTTGCCTTTCGTCATCGTTATTAGGAAACCGTTTATATTCCACCGCACTAGCAGTAAACTTACCAGCAACTTCATTGATCTTTGACTTCCCGAAAAATCATTAACTTTGTTGAAACCTATTGTAACAACCCAAACCAATAACCACCGAATACGCGAAGCAAAAAAAAAAAATTTTTTTTTTTTAAAATAGAGTGCGCGGTGCGCACAGGCCCCCAACAGCTTCTGTCCAAAATCGTCAAATTTTAATTAAAGATCTCCCATTTTCCGACATATTTAGACGAAACGCTTTTCACAACATGTCATAATAGTTAAAACTCACACGATTCAATAATAAAATGAGTTTTACAAAACGGGGCCCACATCGCCATTTTACGAGTTTCATACAAAAGTTCGAGTTTCGACCACACTAGTTTAAATTCCAAACGACACTATGAGCATGGTGTTTGGGGTTAAACTACCCATATCTCGGTCAAACTCCAAAAGCTATCACATCCCAAAAGCGTCCCCTAAACAACAAGCGGGATCTCTAATCCAATCGAAGGCCCTTACCCTTATCAACGCCGGAGCCTATAAAAAGATAAACAATGAGAGGGTAAGCAAAGCTTAGTGAATGCAATAATTATACCCATATATATATAATATACCTACTTGCAATCACTTACACATTTACCGCATACACGCTAGCAATACAATTAGCATACCATCTCAAGTACAAAGCTAATAATCTCCAACAAACTGCTACTAGCGTAATCAATAACATATAATCGACATAATATAATATGCTACAAAACAATACACAACCATGGTTAACCATTCTCGCGTCATGGTGCTACCAGCTCTTTGGTTCACACCATACGCATTTGTCATGATGCTGCCTGCTCTTTGGTTCACATCACAACTCGAGTCATACTCACGCTCTAACAATGCTAAGGTGCTACCGGCTCTTTGGTTCACATCCTAACAAATCGTGCTATAGCACTACCGGCTCTTTGGTTCACACTATAACACACGTATTATGACGCTACCGGCTCTTTGGTTCACATCATAGCACGTTCGCACATACTATGGCACTACCGGCTCTTTGGTTCATACCATAGCATACAAATAAATACATTACATACATATGCATATAATCATTCCACTCACCTTTAACGATTCGGTGACGGTTTTATACTTCCGCAAGCTTCAAAGCAAAGTACCTAATATAATAAGTACTTCAATCAACTCACAAAAACTAGTTGGGCTAAATACCAACAATTTCACTTATGTGCATTTTAATGACTTAAATGCATTAAATGCCCCATTTTCACCAAAACCGCCCTTTAAGGGTCAAGACCATCATTAATCACTTAAAAGCTAGTGATTAAGGTCCAACAACACTAACCATTACATAATTAGGGCATTTCATGTAGCGACCCCGACAAATCGTCAAGTGACGGCGTCGGCTACGTGGGTCCCATTACCTGATTATAAGTCTTTTAGATAACTTTTGACCAAAATATGTCGCCTTCATTTCAAAATAAAGATTGTTTCAAAGTTTACAAGAATTGTTCAACCAATAGTTAAGTTACAACGTTATAATACGAATGAAATCTAGGCGACACGGTTTAAAGTAAAGTCAAAAGACGCTCCATGAAATGCACGTATACTCGACATCCAATGCAAGTATCAAATAATGAGCGGAAGCATGTATCACATATCGTGCAAGACCTGAGAAAAACATAGAAA